>NW_027507903.1:168832000-170054500 GCF_037356315.1 Lithobates pipiens | reverse complement strand
AAAGCTCTATTTGTGGGAAAAAAATTACGTCAATTTTGTTTGGGTGCAACGTCGCACTGACCGTGCAATTGTCAGTTAAAGCGACGCAGTGCCGAATCGCAAAAAGTGCTCTGGTAAGGAAGGGGGTAAAATCGTCTGGGGCTGAAGTGGTTAAGAGTTAAATAACGGCTAATAAAATGTGGTAAAATACCACATTTGGTAACAATTGTCCAAGAATTTACATTAAATACATTAATGCAGTATTTGTTCAATTTAGCAGTAATTACCGCATTATTTAACCACTTCTGCCCGGAAGATTTGGCTGCTCAATGACCAGGCCATTTTTTTGGCGATTCGGCACTGCGTCACTTTAACTGACAATAGTACGACGCTGTACCCAAACAGAATTGATGCCTTTTTTTCCCACAAATAGAGATTTATTTTGGTGGTATTTGATCACCTCAGCGGTTTTTATTTTTTGCTCTATAAACAAAATAAAAGCAACAATTTTGAAAAAACGCAATGGGGGTTATTTACGAAAGGCAAATCCACTTTGCACTGCAAGTGCACTTAAAGTGCACTTGGAAGTGCAGGTGCTCTAAATCTAAGGGGTAGATCTGAAACGAGGGGAAGCTCTGCTGATTTTATCATCCAATCATGTGCAAGCTAAAATGCTGTTTTTTATTTTCCTTGCATGTCCCCCTCGGATCTACAGCGACTTTACTTCCAAGTGCACTTTCAGTGCAAAGTAGATTTTCCTTTCCTTTCCTTTCCTTTTTCCTAGTAAATAACTCCCAATATGTTTTACTTTTTGCTATAATAAATATCCAATTTGTAAAAAAAAATATATAATTTTTTTCCTCAGTTTAGGCCGATATTCTTCCACATATTCTTGGTAAAAAAAAAAAATATTGATTGGTTTGTGCAAAAGTTATAGTGCCTACAAAATAGGGGATAGATTTATGGAATTTTTTTTATTATTATTTCTTTTACTAGTAATGGTGGTGATTTTTATCGATTGAGCTGGTTGCTAAGGAGCAGGCCGGGAAGCAGGTCACCGAGAACTTAACAAGGGATAACTCATCAGCTGTCAGTGGGTTCCTCGCTGACAGCTGAATGTAAAAAAAATGCAGACAATTAAAATTTATGAAAAAAAAACAAAAACGTGTGGGGTCCCCCCAAGATCCATATCAGATCCTTATCCAAGTATGCAGCCTAACTGGTCAGGAAAGGGGGGCGAGCAAGCGCCCACCCCAAACCATACCAGGCCACATGCCTTCAACATGGGGGTTGGGTGCTTTGGGGGGGCTCTGCCACACCATTCACTGTTACCT
This sequence comes from Lithobates pipiens, assembly GCF_037356315.1. NCBI lineage: Eukaryota > Metazoa > Chordata > Amphibia > Anura > Ranidae > Lithobates > Lithobates pipiens. Next base: position 170,053,187 of record NW_027507903.1, on the reverse strand, counting down.
GCTATCTTATGAAGCCTTTAAACAATATAGTGTAACTGGAATAACATTTATATGAAAAAATATTAGGCTGTATGTCCTATAGCAATTATTCAAATGCCCATTGATTAATATGATCATGTCCCGGTAGATATTTTTGCATACAATATTTACCACATTGATACATGAAGGTCCCATTGTGGCAAAAAACATTCAGTCTTTTAAGTTTTTACTTACATTGAAAGCTTTATATCATTTCATAAAATATTATTTAAAATTTATGAGAGCTAAAATATTTTATTCCTTGTTTATGTACTTTTTTATGGGTCAGTCCATTAGCTATCAACTTTCCCCCCTTATGTTAACGCCAAAGCGAATATATTTTTTACTCCAAAATAAACCTGTCCTGATATAATATAGGTGCTAGTATGTTTGTATATGCTGGGTGTATTTTACAGGTTTGTATATTATATGTACTGAAGTACTGCCCCAGTTGAAGCAATTTATTGCGAATCATGTCGGGTACATAGACTGCAGACGAGATTTTCCACACTTTTTTATTGATATTTGTGTTTCTGTACCCTTCTTCACTGATGGCTTGTACATGCATGTATCTTGTTTTTTCATTTTTTATTTTAATAAATACTTTTTTATCGGATTAATCTGCTCTATGAGGAGGCCTTCTGTTTTTTCCCTTTTTCCTTTCATTCGGTTTGTTATTTTATAATTTTTTATGCACCTATCTGGGTGTGAATACTTTCTTCACTTCCTTGGAGCCGAAGACGTCACTGGTATAGCTGAGGTTTACATCACCTGTATGGGAGGATTGCTGTCTATCGCAATTTGATGCTGAATGACTCACCACTAAGGTGTGTGGGTCCACACCTTCGGGTAAGCGTACCCATTACCTTCTTTGTTTACATTCAGTGTGCTGTGGTACCTGTATGAAGAAACCTTAAGTGGTACCGAGCTGGTGGTTTCCTCATTGTTTTCACCTCTTGAGCACTGGACGTGTGGCATTGCGACTAGTCCCGGCTATTTTCCACTGTGAAGTGACTATTTATGATTATAGAGACTACTGTTTTCTATATGGCCTTGGCTTGGTTTCAAGCCATTTTTCATTCATCCAATATAATAACTTTTTGACTTTTATGTCACGGTTTTTGCACTTGTCTATTCATATTGATTGCACTTGTTTATAATCTGGTTTGGTTTTGCTAAGCCACTCATTAATTTTTTTTACAGCAACACTTTTTATCATGAGGTGTTTTTCTCACTTTAGCGCTGCATTTTTTGTTTATTATGTTTTATACAATTGTATCATTGTTGATGCTGGCTGCTACATTTTTGTTTTGATTTCTTGGTAGTGCAATTATAATTACATTGAAGTACTATTTGCCTAGCTATGAAAGGCATTGCAAAATATTAATCAATCTACATATAATTTTATTACATGCACAAAATACATTTAACCGATTCCCGACGGGCACACGCCGATGTACGTTGGCAGAATGGCATGGACAGGCAAATGGCCATACAGGTATGTCCCTTTAAATTTGCCGCAGTGCCATCGTGTGCACGCCAATGGCTGGGTCAGGTCACGGGTCCCCCCCGGACTCGATCACCACGGGGATACCCGTGATCGTCTCACAGGGTGAAGAACGGGGAGATGCTAATGTAAACAAGCATCTACCCGTTCTGCCTAGTGACAGTGTCACTGATCTCTGCTCCCTGTGATTGGGAGCAGAGATCAGTGATGTGTCACATGTAGCCACGCCCCCCCCACAGTTAGAAACACACCCCAGGACACACGTAACCACAACAGGAATCAGTGTATTTGTAGAGCACTGATTGCTGTATAAATGACAATGGTCCCAAAAATGTGTCAAAAATGTCCGACGTGTCCGCCATAATGTCGCAGTCACAATAAAAATCACAGATCGCTGCTATTACTAATAAAAAAAAATATTAATACAAATGCCATAAAACTATCCCCTATTTTGTAAATGCTATAACTTTTGCGCAAACCTATTAATAAATACTTATTGCAATTTTTTTAAATAAAAATATGTAGAAGAATACGTATTGGTCTAAATTATATATTTTTGGGGATATTTATTATAGCAAAATATAAAAAATAATGCGTTTTTTTCAAAATTGTCCCTCTTTTTTTTGTTTATAGTGCAAAAAATGAAAAACTGCAGGGGTGATCAAATACCACCAAAAGAAAGCTCTATTTGTTGGAAATAAAGGACATCAATTTTGTTTGGGAACCATGCTGCACGAACACACAATTGTCAGTTAAAGCAATGCAGTGCCGAATCGAAAAAAGTGCTCTGGTCAGGAAGGGGGTAAAATGTTCTGGGGCTGAAGCGGTTAATAACACATTACATATTTATATAAAACTCAAGAGAGAGGGACTTCATACAATAAATGTAAGTAGTCACATTTGATGGGTATACTTATCAATGTTTTAACCCATTATTGGCATAACCTTCCCGAAAGATTCACACATTTTTATATAAGATTTATTCAAAAAATGAAATTGGAATGGCTCTTGGGTGAAAACATTAATAAAAAGACCCCTTAGTGTTTGATAATAACATACAAAATAAAATTTGCCCCTCAATGCAAATGGAAAAATAATCATCCTACCAATTATAAGCCATAAAAAGCAAGTCAAAATAATTTGGCAAGTTTTCACCACAAGTATATAAAATATATCAAACCTAAAGAGTAGCTACATTTTCTTTTCTTTTTTTAAAGAAAAAAACAACCCCCTCTGGGTGATCAGTGTACATTTCATGGGTTTAAACAAAAGCTTTGCTGCAGATTCCTACCTTCCTTTTCTGAAGAAATAGCTGTTTGTTTAGTGCAGAGTGAATCTGAATGGGAGTGACTTTTTCATTATTCAGAGAAGTGTCAACGTCCCTATAGAAGTGATTAACCAATTTCGATTTTTTTTAAATTGCAGAAGATACATTAAATATAACATCTGTGAAAATCAGTGAGCCAATCACACAAGCGGGACATTACATTTCCTGGGGAAGTTCTGCACACCAACTGTGTACAGAAGGCCTCTAGGCACTGCAGATTGAAAAGGATATTTTATAACATTAAATTAACATTGGGCTTCTGTAAAACATATATTTTATTTGCTATTTTTTTCCCACTAAAGTTAATCAGCATAAACTGGTTTTCCCTACAAGGAATACAAATAAATTCATTGTGTTCACCTTCATAAGTACCACTCTCTAGCAGTGCTCCACTTCTCTCTAATTCCATAAACGCTTCCACTGTAATGAAGTTGTAATCCACACCAGGCACCTCCCCTTCTTTAGGCTGCCGTGTGGTGCCTGAAAAAAAAAGAAGACATAACATAAATGTATATATTATCAAATCTCCTTATTTTTAAGCCAAACTAATTATTACCCTTTTACATTGTATAGTAGCTGCAGAATGTTGTACTTAGTACAAATCTTAACATTAAAGTGTTACCCTCTATTGGTTAACCCTGTGTTTCTTAGACTTTGGTCCAAATCATAGCATTTTCTCTTTGATGTCCACAGAAAAACAAACATTAAGCAGTAAAAAAATACCCTGTTTAATTTGTATACTGGGTATTATGGATGAATAGCAGTTGAGAATAGAAAATCTGCTATATCCAGAACTGTAAACCAGGCCAAAAATCTTATTCTAAAGCAACAGAAATCAACTAATCCACATTGCATGAGGAATGACTAAATAGTATGAATAAATAGTATGAATGACACTTTGATATTCTAACTTCATGGATGTACTTTAAATCCTAAAAAAAAAACTATGGGGTAGGTGGTCAGAAACCTCACATTTTTGTTTCTTTGATCTAATAACTTATAGATTCCTTTAGACTACTACAAGGCTAGAACATGGTTTGCCCCTCTGTGAAGAATAGGACATAGTGTATTGTCATAGTGATGATTATCTAATGCTGTGTACACATGACCAGACTATCCACCCGGAAACATTTCATTGGATATTCCGATCGTGTGTTGGCTTCAGCTGACTTTTTTTTCAAAAAGTCTGATGGACCTAGAAATAGAACATGTTTTAAATCTTTCCGACTGAATCAATTCCTTCGTTCGTCTGTATGCTATTTTGATGGACCAAATATGACGCAAGGGCAGCTATTGGCTACTGGCTATTGAACTTCCTTTTGCTAGTCCCATTGTACATCATCACATTCGAAACAAACAACTTTGGTGTGATCATGTGTAGGCAAATCCGTTCGGTCGGAACTCCGTCGGTCATGTGTACATGGCATTAGTCTCTGTTATGTCAAGATGTGAGACCAGCCTAGGTATGAGATGAAGATGCAGCTTGAATCAATTCACTGTATCACTGAATTGTTATTGTTATTCTTCAATAGAGAACTTTATAAACTATACATATATATATATATATACACACTATCCTGTCAAACAGTATGTGGGTAGAAACACACGTAAATTGCATACCAGAATCAATGCACATATAGTCAATATAAAAAATGGGTTCATGAAACATATGCGTCAAAACACTTTAGACAGTTTCCTAACAGAAATCCAACACAGCTTATTTTTTATGGAATAGACAAAATTAAAAAAAAAACATTGAAGTGGTACCCATCTAAAAAGAGCTGTGTCACAGAATGAAACCAAATGGCGGTATAAATTACAGGCATACCCCACTTTTAAGTACACAATGGTGTTTATTTCCTAAAGCTGAAAAGTGCAAAATCAGGCTCACTTCTGCATAGGATCCAATGAGCTTCCAAGTTTTATTCCCAAAGCTTAATTGAACAAGCCGGGTTAGAAGCTCATTGGTTTCTATGCAGAAGTGAGCCTGATTTTGCACTTTCCAGCTTTAGTAAATAAACACCATTGTGTACTTAAAAGTGAGGTGTGCCTGTAGATACCTTGCAGCCCACAGGTATGAATGTAGATTTAGACCTAAATAGTTTTTTAAGTAATGATTACATTTACAACTATTTTTCTGCAAGTCATTTCTGACCCACACAAGTTATGGGGTGTCCCAAGATGTATCATATGTTATTACAAAGAACTGGGCATCCATACATATGTAAGCTAGTTTGTATACATTTTTATATTTAATTTTATGTCATTTATGTATATTTTTTGTCTCAACACCAATTCATATATGTAATTGCATTAGTGTCTTCCGTCTATCGGGTTTCACTGAATGTGGGTTTGTAGTCACAGACACGGGGAATATGTCTTTTTCTATAGAGGGTCGAGATAGGTGGGGACAGCCATGCTCCACCAATCACGTCCTACTCTGAAGGTATTTAAACGAATCTGTCTAGTGACCGAGACGCTTCCTGATGACGTTGTAAAACGAAACGTACATCAAGGTGCATCTCTGTCACATCACTTCCGGTCATCGACCTCCAGTTTTCAATACCACGGTGGTGGAATGCAAACCAGGTACTGAGCGGAGGCTAGGTGTCTGCAGACCTCACCACTTGATGGTGCTAGCTGTTATCCTCAGTGCTGGGAGAAGGCACCTCAAAATACGAGCAGCCAGTTTGGCATTGTTTTTATATTACTGTTTTTATAAACTGTATCATGCCATGGTCCCGTTTTATGTTTGTTTTTTAATGGTATACCTATGGTGGAGAGGAGGATCATAAAGATTTCCAGCTACAGCTCCATTGGCAGACTAGCAAGCCCACTGATATATATAAACAGCCTGTTGTGACATTCTTTTTAATTAAAGAGGTCATATCCATTTGGTGAGTAGGCAATTTACTCACACTCATCGGGTGATATTCATAAGATTTGCCTTGGTGACAGTGTATGGATAAGATTCACAACACAAAAAATACTAATGGACTTTGGACTGATTGATTGTTTGATTTATGAATTCATCACCAATATTATGAGTTTTTATTTTGATTCCTTATTAGCACTATGCACGTTAATATATTTTGATTCATCACCAATGTATATTACCTAATAATATTTCTGTTAGCTCATCACTAGCGCCCCTACCATGTATCACTTCAACATTTAAGTCATCATAATCCAATTTGCACTTTTAATTTCATAGCCCAAGGTTCCTAACACTATCACAAAAGTATTGGGACACCTGCCTTTGCATGCACATGAACTTTAATTGCATCCCAATCTTAGTCCGTAGGGTTCAATATTGGGTTGGCCCACTTTTTGCAGCTATAACTCTTCTGGAAGGCTGTCCACAATGTTTAGTTGTGAGGTCAGGCAATTATGTGGACAGGAAGGCCTAGCTCGCAGTCTCCACTCAAAATCATCCCAAAGGTGTTCTATTGAGTTGAGGTCAATACTTTATAGACCTTGATTTGTACACTGGTGCATAGTCATGTTGGAACAGGAAGGGACCATCCCAAAATGGTTCCCACAAAGTTGTGAGCATGAAATCGTCCAAAATATCTTGGTATGCTGATGCCTTAGCAGTTCTCTTCACAACAGTTCTTTTTCCCTGAAAAACAACCCCAAACCCTAATCCCCTCTTCACCAAATGATTTGGACCAGTGCACAAAGCAAGGTCCATAAAGACATGGATGAGACTGGGTTCACACTAGTGCGAATTGCATGCAGATTCCCCTGCATCCAATTCGCATGACAGGAGATTGTGACTGGCTCTCTATGGAGGCGGTTCACATATCTCCGTGGCACATGCAAAGCGGCTTGCACAGGAGTCCTGTGCATCTTTGGCTCCATTTCATGGCCAAATTCAAGCAAAAACTTGGCCCTAATTTGACCCTGAAGAAGAGAACAGGGACATACCAGACCCCTGCTGCGAGCCGCATCCATCTGCGGTTTGAACCCAGACTGAAAGAGTTTGAGGTGGAAGAATTGTCCTGACCTGACCTCACAAATGTTTTTCTGGAAGAATTGTCAAACATTCGCATAGACACACTCCTAAATGACAGCGGACAGCATTCCCAGAAGAGTTAAAGCTGCTATAGTTGCAAAGGGTGGGCCAATAGTGAACCCTATGGACTAAGACTGGGATGCGATTAAAGTTCATGTTGCGTGTAAAAACAGGCGTCAAAATACTTTTGAAAATATAGTGTTTACATATATACAGTATATATATATATATATATATATATATATATATATATATATATACACACACACACACACACACACACACACACACACACACACACACACACACACACACACACACACACACACACACACACACAAGCTCTGTTGTGCACCATCAACAGTGAGGACACATCACACAATTCGGGGAACACTGGATGAAAGGAGCTGGAACTCCAGTAAAACTGCACAGTTCAAATACACAAATACGATTACCGTTTTAAAAAGGTTTTATAATTTTGATCAGTCATTCTAGTGGAACACAAGTTCCAAAACACTCCACACCTCCACAGCCAGACTCATCTACCTTACCAACTGTTCAGTGTCCGCCACTCCTCTCTGCCAATCCCTCCACTGGCTTCCCATTGCCCAATGAATAAAAATCAAAACACTAACAATAACATACAAAGCCATTTAAAACTCTGCTCGGAGCTACATCACCAAATTTATCTCCCTATATCACCCAAATAGTTCTCTCCGCTTCCCCCAAGACCTCCCGCTCTCTAGCTCCCTTGTCTCCTCCTCCCATGCTCATTCCCAGGACTTCTCTAGAGCCTTTCCCATCCTCGGGAACTCACTATCCCATGCTGTCTCCTATTCTGTCCACTTTTAGGTGATCCCTGAAAACCCATCTCTTCAGGGAGGCCTATCCTGCCTTCAGCTAACAACCAAATCTTCTACTTCCCTTATAAGTTCATCCCTCAAATTTGCTACCTTTTCTTTCACCAGCCCATCCCTATTAGATTGTAATCTCACAGGAGCAGGGCGCTCCTAACCCTCTTGTATTTCCTGAGGCAGCTCCATGCAATTGGCCTGAAGAGATAGTGTTATCTCTTTGTCCAATGACTAGGCTTGAGGAGGAAAGGTGACATAGAAGCTGGATCAGGAAACAAGTGTGCAAAGAGTAATGCTGTGCACTCACGGTCGGACTTTCCGGTAGAAAAAGTCAGACGGAATCAATTCATAAGATATTCCGATCGTGTGGACTTCAGCTGACTTTTTTTTTTTCAAAAATTCTGACGGACCTAGAAATAGAACATGTTTTAAATATTTCCGATGGAATAAATTTCTATCGGGAAAACTGTTTGTCTGTATGCTGTTCCGACAGACCAAAATAACGATGCAAGGGCAGCTATTGGCTACTGGCTATTGAACTTCCTTTTTCTACTTCCGTTGTACGTGTTGTACATCACCGCATTCTAAATGATCAGACTTTGGTGTGATCGTGTGTAGGCAAGTCTGTTTCAGCGGAAAAAACAGTCGTGTGTATGCAGCATAATACAAATGTTTTGGATGGTGAAAAAGTACATTCATGTAGTTCAACCACGTAGTTAGCATTTTTTGGCCACTTTCCAGTCAGCAGCAACAGATTAGGACTACGCAGAATACACTGAAGATGAACAAAACACAAATTTACTTTAACCAGTTCTGGACCACCCACCGCACATATACTGTGGCAGGGCCACCCAGCTGCGCAAAAGATACCCATATGTTCTCCGCGTGGCCAGGTGCCGCCGCCGACCCACTCCTGCTGTGATTGCACACAGAGGGAGCCAATCAGTGGGCCCGGCATCCTCAATGGCTTCCGGGCCTCCTGCAATTGCTCCAGGGGAATGCAGAACAGCGGTCTGCTGATGTAAACAAAGCAGACTGTCCTTCTGTCAGATAGGAACAGAGAGATCTGTGCTTCCTGCTAATCAGGATCACAGATCTCTCTGTTCCTGCAGTGAGTCCATTCCTAACACAGCTAGTAAGCACACTGAGGAAACACAGTTAACCTCTTCATCACCCCTGATGTTAACTCCTTCCCTTCCAGTGTCATTTATACAGTATCAGTGAATTTTTGTTAGCATTGATCACTGTATTGGTGTCACTGGCCCCCAAAAAGTGTCACTTAATGTCCAATTTGTCGCTAACCAATCAATATACACTTATTGAGATCTTGTTACCAAAAATATGTAGCAGAATACATATTAGCCTAAACTGATGAAGAAATTCTTTTTTTTTTACATTTTCTATTGGATATGTTTTATAGCAGAAAGTAAAAAATATTGTTATTTTTTCAAAACTGTTGCTCTTTTTTGGTTTATAGCACACAAAAAACCGCACAGGTGATCAAATACCACCAAAAGAAAGCTCTATTTGTGAGAAAAAAAGGACATACATTTTGATTGGGTACAGCGTTGCACGCCCACGCAATTGTCAGTTAAATTAACGCAGTGCTGTATCGCACAAAATAGGCTGGTCATTAAGGGGTTAAATCCTTCCGGGGCTAAAGTGGTTAATTCTTAACTCAAAAAAAACAGCAAATTCAAGCTATAGGTGTGGTTGAATGCTTGAAAATGTTAGTCTCCGGAGTTGGCCTTTAAATGGCATCCCTGTATAAAAAATGTCCTTAATACACAAAGCAACTATATAATGTACTTGTTATTTATTTATTATACTGCAAATTTTGAGTCACCTCAAATAGACAATATAAGTATTCATATTATGACCCTTGCAATATTTACTTACTACAGTCATGCAAAGCAATGTATTCACTCACTCACTCATTCAGGTCAACATTTAGAAAAATGAATTAAACTTTTTGTAATATAAAAAACACAAGAGTTCCCAGAGGAATCAAATTCAAACACACATAAACATCACGTAATGCTGTATGAAATGAGGTGAGTGGAAAATACCTATACTGCATTTAAGTAGCATTTATGACTGAGCCAATGTGTATGTTGTGCACTTGTACATTCAGCTACACTTGAGTGACATGTGGAAAATAGATAAGGCCGGAAGGGAAACAGATATTCCTGTGTCTCACAGATTAAGAGAGGAAATGGTAAACACCACATTAATAGGAAATTTCGCAGGTATTTGAGTTGCAGACAGAAATAATAGCATCGATCCCAATCTAACTTGTCGTTTGGCCATTACTTATTGATAGAACGCATTTCAGAATATACGTTAAAAGGTACTCTAACAAATATTGAGAAATATAATATTGAGCAAATCAGTAAAAATGTCAAAGGGAGAACTGCTGTGAACTTTTTTTTTTTTTTAACATTTACTAATTTTACACTATGGATCAGTCTGTATCTATGAGTAAGAACTTGCTGTATTTACTCGCATCAGTTCCTACCCACCCAATCAATTGTTATTCCCAAGTCACCCAAGTGCATGTTCAAAGATATACATATACAGCATTAGATCTAACTGAGACTAACCTTACCAGTTTGCTTCAGATTGTGAAAGGAAACTAAAAAAAAAAAAAAAAACTAGAGAATCCTTTAATGAACAGAAGGGAAGCATATGCTCTACCATATATTTCACAGTGATACAGGAGTCATAGCATTTAATTTATGGAATTCATTTTAAAACAAATTTAGGTTGGCTCTTTTGCCATGTAGAGTTTACTTTAGTATTTAACTAAACTGTTGATTATTCATACCTCTGATGTTCTTTCAGCCATATAAAGTTTATTTTGCTGCCACGTCCTAATCATCTGCCAGAATCCAGTTTAATTTTAATTTAACTGAGTGACTTGAAGGTGATGTGCATTTTTTTTTACAGTGGCTCTCCTCCAAAATGTGGCCAAGTAGCTGTCAATATTAATAAATCATACAAAAGTTGAATAGATCTACTTTAGAACTGTGTGTGAAAATGGAATATTGCTTCCATCAATCTGAAAGAGAAAATGTAAAAGAAAAAAGCTCCTGAATAAAACATCCCCTGGCAACTAACATGCTCTTGCAAGAAATAGTGGATTAAAATATGCCTCTGCTTATTATTCATACAAATAAGCCTGCTTTTTCACAGCTTTCCCGGTATGTAATAGATGTTCTCTCTACAGCTCCATTTGCTGTTGTTGATTATCATCCTACACTGGCATTGCTTACAGTAGTTATTCCTAAATCTCGCCTACGGGCACTAAACGCACATTGAAGAAATGCCTACACTGTACTAAAAAAAAGGAAAAACTACAACAATATTATCAAGTCTGGAAACATGCTTGCAATTTTTTTTTTTTTGTTTTTATTAACATTTCAAGGTCAGCACCGCAATCTTTTATTAACCGGTACCAGAACCATAGCTAAAAACTTGATTGCTGGTGCCATTAATTCCCTTAGCCCTTCCTTTAAGATGCCATTTTCCTTCACCACAATGAACCCTTTCCCCCCTCACCCAAAACGTTACTCTTTTGTGCTATGGTGTTTAAATAGACAATAGCAGCAAGGTAAAAAGTGCATTCCTAACCAACACATTGATGCTACCTCACGTGTCCCCTATTCTTGACAGATCACATGACCAAGAGCAGAGTAGGAATTAGGCAGTGTAAGTGCACTAGTTACAAGAATGTTTCCTCCAGCCTTGTGGAGTTGTTTGTCCGCAACTCTGTTTATGCCATTATGCCAAATTTAAATACTGTGACAAGAGATCAAAGCAGGGGCCTGGACTTGGCTGTGATCACAATATCGAAGGTTGCCCCCCTCCCCCCCAAAAAACCCTTTAATTTTAGTAGCAATGGGAGTATGGACCCATACATTGTCATGAGCGTATGTCTAAGACTAGGCACATACAAACTTTTCTGCTACAGGGCATCTATTCAAATTCACGAGACTGCATATATTTACTGTAAAAATAGTCAGTAAGCTTAATGCACCTACTGTGTGGCTTATAGACATGTGCAGAGTGAAATATTTTGTTTCAGAATTTCGTTTTAGTCTGAAAACTAAATTTATTTAGTTACACCCGAAATTCGTTTTTATTTATTTCATTTTCCGTTCAAAAATTGCATTCGTCCGAAAATCCACATGAATTATGATGAAATCTGTCTTTGAAGGCTTATGGTGTCTGTCGAATGTATAAAGAAGATTCGACGGAGCTGCTAAACTCTATATAGCCTATAGGTGGAGCATTTGACTCCGGAAATGTACGACTGCAGCATCATACAGTTTCTATGTTCCGTCAAATATTATTATAAACGTGTGTGTTTTTCGTTGCTTTTTCGAATCTCCGTCGTTCATGTTGAATGAAAAGTCTCACAGTGTCAGGTGTCAGATAGTGAGTGACTGATAATAACGAATATGGCGGCAACCCATTGTGAGAGCGACATGGAGGCATTGGCGGACATTCCTGGGCCATCTACAAGTGTTTCTGTATATATATTATATACTTGTTCAAACAGAAACTGGTGGACTGGTGATAGCGATCACTGATCAGACAGGTAACAAGATTCTATAATAATAAATCCCCCCACAACACAGGCAGCCTCTGAGGCTATCACAACTACACTAGCAGCAACACTAGTATCACTATAAGCTTTTCACACTAACACAATAGCAGCAGATTATTAGGAAAAAGCTAAGTTGAACTGTAGCTTGCTTCACTATTGTTCTGCTGCTGTGCTTATGCTTAATAATAATTCGGGTTCTCTGACAAGTGACAATTCAAACGGACCAGCTAAGATTGACTGTCTTCTGAAATGATTCAGTGTGTGTGTCTCTCTCTGCTAGCAATCGTAAGTGAAAGTAAGTTGGCTGTACATGTGTACTTAGTTCTAGCTATTTTATTGCTCCTCCTCTTTGGTTACAATCAGCCAATAACATTCATCATCAACATCATTATTTTTATTTTACTTCCTCCACCCAATTCCAGAATCTTTTCTCTCTGTCGAATCTTTTCTCTCTATGTCGAATATTTTCTCTCTGTCGAATCTTTTCTCTATATAATCTTGGACTAATAGAGATAAGGTTAGGCACATTCAACCACAGGTTCAATAGACACAGATTGTTATTGCCAGAGTCACGTCGAATCTCCTATTCTATATCGAACTGTTGTAAGAACGAAAACGAAAATAAAGCATTTATGTCATGGTTATGCAATAGTTTGTCTGCTTACCTGTTCCCATGTGTTCATCTAGAGACCAGCCGACCCTCACCTGTCTGCTTTTGTAATCCATCCTCTGGCATGGCTCCACCCTAGCTCCTATCAGGGAGCTCTATATTAACCTGTGCACTGCAGGCCAGCCCTGCTGATAAACCTTTGTGTGTTAGCTTCCTGTTACCTGCCGTGTGCTCTTCTGTTGGTTTCCATTACCGACGTGTCTTTGACTATCCCTGTTTGCCTGTGATCCTGACCTTTTGGTGTGTCCCTGACTATTCCTGTCTGCGTGTGGCCCCGACCTTGGCTTTGTCCTTCACTTTCCCTATCCTCCTGTTGCCTACTGTGGGTGTGAGCTGGGGGTCCCTGGGGGTCGCGACCTGGAGCCAGTTGCAGCCAAGTCCATCCTCACCACTAGAGGTGCTGATGAACACCTGCTGGCTCTTAGACTCTGCGCCCCAGGGAATCTTATGCTCTAACCCCAGTGGGATCTGTCCCCCGTCCGCAGCAGTCAGCCGTAGGGTCCACAACCTTGCGGTGCACTCCAGATCCCTACGGTGTGCATCTGTCACCTCGCCTCAAGGTGACCTGACAATTTATTTATGTCGGATCTTTCTTTTTTCGGAATCTGCGCTTTCGTTATCGTTTGTCAAAACGAAAACGAAAATACCTGAAATTCGGACGAAAATGCATTCGGACGAAAAAGAATGCACATGTCTAGTGGCTTATGATTCGGAATACTGATTTTGGTTGGAACAAATGTGGTAACTAAAAATAACTTGTGGGGCAAAACACTCCGCCTACATTGCAAACAGTTTAACAACTATTTACATAATCCAGACTTTTGGATAATTCTCTTAGCATGCCCAAACTTTCCTGCCAACTGCTATGTATCCTATCCAAAAATGCCTGATGGCAGATTCACCTAAGCTTCTGAATATGGCACTGTTGACCATGCTTCCTGTATCAAGTGTTCCTCCAAATTTAAGTCAAGGAGAAATCGTTTCCCAATTTTCTGAGATGGGAAAGGAGGCCAGCTTCAAACAGAAACTCTGTAGGCAAATTATACCCCTGCCACATCCCCAGTTACATGGTTTTTTGAAGATTAGTAACACAAAAAAGAGTGATGAAACCCACAAGTGTTTGCTGCTTTTTCTTTATAGTTGCTGTTCTATCAAAAGCAATTACACAGAGGTTGCATGAAAGGTTTACGGTAGTATATTTCTTTTGGTAGTTAAAAATGTATTTGAGGTCTATCTGTCAGAACACAGAAGGAGCCAACTAGGGAGGAATGAGGGACAGAGGGCTTTGATTGCAAAGATAGAAAGTCCCTCAAAATGAGTAACATTGTTGACAGGCTTTGTGCTAATGTCAATGGCATCAGTCTCACAGTTAAGACACTTTTGAAATCATTCTGAATTTATTGTCAGGTGCATTTTACATGCAGTTGGCCTCATTCTCACCTACATTTGACCTGTTTTAAGCAGGTTTTGTATTCTTATAGAAATTAAATGCAAAACCTGTCTGACACAAAAAAAAGCCCACCAACACAGACGTTTAGAGAGTATCAAGGTAATTACACTGAGCCACAATGAGCTCCTCTTAAGAATATAAATATCCAGTCACTAAAATTTCATTACATTTAACATGTTAATTTTTTCAATATTTTTAAATTTACAACTTTCAGTAAAATTATGTCTGCTTGAGAAACTGACCTAGGTAGAACACTCACACCAGACATCATTCATTTTGCGCACAAGGCATTAATATTAAACATGTTTCAAGAAGCAGGCTACAAGCTGCTTACTAGGTGGCACTTAGTCCCACGTAAACTACACAAACTCTTTATTAGTTCCACCTCCATTTGCTAGCGATGCAATTTGGATGAAGGAAAATTCTTACATATCTTTTGGGATTGCCTTGTCCTTCACCATTCATGACATGAGTTCTTAAGCTCCCAAATATAGAATTGGACCAAGATCTGGCCAACTACCTATTAAATCTCCAGGACATTCCCAAATGTAAATAAAGGAATATTTTATCTGCTCAATGCCACTAAAACCGTTCCCACTGCTTTTAAAATAATCACTACGGTATCTTTAATACCAGTTTTTTCCATTCCACTTTTTTTAGCATTATTTTCTCAGCTCTCTGCATCCGTTTATCCCACTTCTGACTCTTCATTAACCAAGTTTCTGTATAAAAAAATCTTTGCAAAATGAAAAGGATTGTATAAGCGCACATCAGCATACTTTTCTCTCTTTTTGTGATAAATTTATCTTCTGTACATCTGCATTCGTTTTTTTTTTATAAAACAGTCTATCGATGCATTGCAAATGTTGATTAACTTGAGCAACTCTCCCCTATTTTTTTTTACCCCTCTTTTACATTTAAAATTTTAAATAAGGAGAGTTTATAAAAAAAATGGTAATCCTGCCATGAAGGTTTTTGGTTAGGCACTCTCTGCTACTAGGTGACAATGCTTTCCACTAGAGAGAAAAAAAACTCTTTGATTAAGTCCATTGTGGGTGAATGTGTCAAAGTTTCTGGAATTAAAATTGTTTTTATTTTTATTTTTGTAGTTTATAGTTGTTTTGTCTCCCAAATGGGTTCCTGTGTTGTCACCCTATCACATGAGCTTTTGATGGACCTTCAAGAAGTTGTTTCAACATACATTACACAGACATGGTCTTCTGTTGTGAGCATTAGAAAGCTCACCATGAGAAATCCTGATCTGAACTGTGCATGCAAGGACATCCATTGAAGAATCTGGCAGGGAGGTGTAAATAACGCATTGGGTCTTGGCATAACTTCCAGGTAAGTATAGCACTTTGAGGTGGTGTAAACTAAATCTGCTTAGGAAGATGATGTAAAATGGTAAGGAAACCTTTAGTGACAGCTTCCTCCCTCTTTATTTAGTAATATAGTAAATGTTGGAGGGAAGCTTGCACAAGTGTAAACGTCTTATAAACATTTACTCTTGAATGTAAACACCACAATAACAAATCTAATTCAAAATACTAAACTTTTCCTTTAAACTGGCCTCTCAGTGTGTAGAACGACATGCACCTTGAAGTTGGATTAGTTTCAAATGATATCTTTTAAGCTCTAAAGTGCAGGTTGCCATGTAAAAAGTTATTAAAATCACTCTACTAGAATAATCATCCATCACACCTTATGTGCTATGTACTCTAAATCCTTTTCAGACATGCAACCATCCATAGTCCAACAGCTATCTTTCTAAAGTTACCTAAAATTATATTATATAGCTAGGGTTTGTTGTATGGTGATGTGGTTATAGGTAGAAATGCTTTCTAACACTTCTGTTTTATATGCTTCGACCTTGCACTGTTCACCATTAGCTTTACTAGCAAGAAGTACAGGTAGATGTGAGCAAAAAAAAAAAAAAGGAAAGGTTAAAATGTTGTCTGATTCAGGGGCAACCTGTGATATCCTTCTTACCATTCATGGCAGAACAGATCTGCAATGTGAATGTCAATGTTTTGTAATCCATCTAAAATGCAAAAAAAAACTCCAAACTTCTAATATTTCACTAATTAAATAGGTATTCAGACCAAGGATATTTTTTTAGCTCTCTGTGCATATTTGAGTTATGTTATATCATTACTTAGCCACATATCAACATTTTTTTTAACATAAAAGTAGATGCTGAAGCTTACAGTTCAGACTACAATGAACAGCACATAGATAAAATAATTTGCATCTGGTATGGTTATTTCAGCTGCTACCAATAAATAATGCTGTATATTGAGTGGCACTGGTTAAGCATGGCTTTTCATCATCTGATCTCATGGGAAGCGTGTCTGATCAAAATGACACTGTCATATGCCCTAAGCAAATCAAACAAGTTTGAAAGAAATTCTAGGCAGACAGAATCAAAAAGTGTATTTTAAAATCAGGAGCAAATTTGTTGTTTTCAGTGATAAAAACACAACCCTAACAGTGCAACACTAAGAATTACATTTTTTGCATACTTACGTTGGGCCAGCTTGGCTGGATTTAAATAACCATGTCTGAAATCTGGGGGACCCTGGGAATGCTGCTAAACACTGTAGTAGTAGTGAGCGGCTTCCCGTCTGCACATTAAACACAGGAAGTCACTTGCTCGGCATCTCCATAATTCATAGAACATCTTGCATTTTGTTCAGTGAACACATGGCATTCTTTGATTGGATGAGGTTGGGTGGAGGACTGGTGATGTCACGATCTCCACTTCATCCAATTAGAGAATGCTATGTACAGAGAGGAAGATGCTCACAAGATCACAACTTTTCCTTTAGATATCACAAACACTATAGATACTAGACCAAGCTGGACCAATGTAAGTATGCCAAAAAATTCAATCTCAGCAGTCTAGCTTTAAAGTATTGTTCAGACATACAACCAGCTTTAAGCTAACAGCAATCTTCCTAAATGTTGCCTAACATTTAAAATGCATAACCAGGCTTTAAGTATTACAACAGTACACATGCTTAATAATGTTCTAGGCGGACCAGCTTAAAGCTGAAGTTTGTGCTTCTTTTACTTTGCCCCCACCCCCCCCCCCCCCCCCCCCCAATTAATATACTAATGCAATGTTTAAACAGAACCATTCCATTTTCATGAAATACCTTATTTTAGACCCAGTGACATTAAGCCAAGGTCTCTGTGCTTATCTATGCAATTCAGGCAGACCAAGGCTGTTGGAAGGGTGCTGTATATAGATTCCTGAAAACATCACAGCACTCTGCCTCTTTATTTTTCCTACCCTCAGCCCTGATACAAGTAGTGGGCATGAAAGAAAGAATTGCAATCTAATGATAAAAAAGGGCAAGATGGACACAGTAAGACTGTGGAGGAAAGAGTTAAGTGATGCTGCCAACAGGCTGATCAAAAAAAAACGACCCATGATGATTCCCTCATCCACACACTCAAGGTGGATTGAGGAATACTGCCCTCTGCACTACTGAATTCTGACAGTGGGGACTATTGGCTGCATGTGCTGATTAAGTGAACATTTTCCAACAGTCCTGTTTGAGAGAAGCCGATTGTTAGATAGATGGTTATAGATCAAAATGTGGCCGATCAATGCTGAACTGGTTGAATTTGAATACATCTATAGCCAACTTAAGACTTTATACAGTAGGTCAGTTCAACAATTATATATCCCATTCTTTCACAATTAAAAAGAGACATGTCAAGGCAATCTGCTCAGGAACAACCACCATTATGACTATTAGGGGGCTGTTGAATTTATTATTTTTTAAGATGTGTGTCAAGGCAAACATTATTTGTAGTTTTAGGTTGAAGACCTGTCAGCTTCAGGGCTTTGTTAGCCCTTGTACACACGGTTGGAGAATCTGTCGGAATGTGTCCTATCGGACCGTGTTGTCGGATAATCTGACTGTGTGTGGTATGCATCGGACTGATTCCGTCCGACCCAATTTTCCAACTTGTTAGAAATATTTTCCGACAAACTGGTCCGATCGGACATACTCTGATCATGTGTAGAGAATTTTGATCGGACCAAGTGCCACGCATGCTCAGATCAAATTCCTACATCAAAGCTATTGGCTACTAGCCTGAATGTAGTCCCATCGTAACGAAATTACGTCATCACGTTCTGAAAGATCGGATTTTTCGACAACTTTGTCCGACAGTGTGTATGCAACAGTTTCGGACAAGATCCGACTGACAAAATCTGATGGACAAAATCCGACGGATTTGGTTGTCAAAATCTCCGACCGTGTGTACAGGGGCTTAGAGAGATTTACTCTCATTTCTTATCCTGCCGATAATGTATTACCAGACAGGAGCGTAGGGCAAGGCTTGAACCCCTGTCAGATTCTTAATTCTGGTTTTGTCCTTGTTGCACATTTGACCTCACTTTCTATCTGGTGAAACTGTTGTTAGCAGGACATGAGGGTAAGCCTAGGATCACAGTAAAACCCATCAAGATTCCTAATCCATCCCTACTCTATCCAAAATTAGAAGAAAGATTGGCTTGACATATAATTTAAGGCTTGGAAATCAGGTATAGTCTGCACGATATAGATCAACTTATTCACTTCATCAAACACTTTCAACCTCAGGTATGAAATGGCTAGGTCTTCCTTTTCAAATTTAAATACCCAAGGCTGCTGCATAAAGATGTTGGAGGTATCAAACCATGCTTTGTTCATTACTAATTATTTAAAAGCACTTCACAGCATGTTTGCAGGAATTGGTTGCCATAGTGGATACAGATTTGACATTGAAACTGAGTGGTTACCTGACATTTCATAAATGTTTGGATTCCCATATACCACTAAGCCTTCCGCCATGCTTTAGCAGTGTCATGGATAGCAAACAAATGTGCACCAGCTCTTAAAACTGGGGAAAGGGTAATAAGTAAAAAAATATTTTTTGCTATTTTCTTGGTGAACTATACCCATTCAAACATTTATGCACATACAGGGAAATTAGAAAAAACAAAAAACAAATAAAAAAACACTTTCCCTGCAAAAGATAAAATGTGTCAAGGTTAATTTTACCAAGAGTGTTAATAGGTTGTCCCCAGGAAATGTGTATGCTGTGCTGTTCCTCCCTATAGGGAGAATATAAAATCCTTTATGTAGCACCTAAAAAAACATATATTTGAGTATCTATTTTTGAAGACAATGATATCATTTTTGAAGAAGGCAAATGCTTTCAGGGTTTAAATTTAGTTTATCAAGATAAATAGAGAAGGCCAGTTATTTTAATGTGACAGTTTGTGATATGGCTAACTCGCAGGGTTTCTTTTCAGCATATTGTTTCCAAATTGTTGAGCTGGAAGTGTTGGCGAGCATGGTTCTTATTGCTTATTTAACATGAATGTATTTTTCATCTTCAAGCAGAGGAAAACAAATGGATGTTTGTGCTGCAGGCAGCTGTTATCTGACAAAGTAGAATAAATGTTTAAATAGCATCACATAACCATTCGTCTTCCACTTGATTCCTCCGAGGTGAGTAGTATGACAGAAAGCTCCAAAGAATTGCCTTCATTTACTATATGTTTTTATTGCTACTTTGCAAGCACACAGGGGTACATGTCATCTAACAGGGATTACAATTCCTGTGTGTAGCAATTACTTGCTCTAATATTTACAATTTCTTACATTTGGCATTCAATGGTATTGCAGATTCTAAACAAGATTCTTACACACACACTCACATATATATATATATATATATATATATATATATATTAGTTTGTAGGGCTCAATATGGAGTCAGCCACCCTCTGCAGCTATAACAGCTTCTACTCTTCTGGGAAGGTTGTCTATAAGATTTAGGAGTGTGTCTATGGGATTGTTTGACCATTCTTCCAGAAGCGCATTTGTGAGGTCAGGCATTAACCCCCCTAGCAGACACAGGGAGAGTTACTCACCTTGTCCCCTGGATCCATTGATGTCCTCCGCGCTGTGTGAGCGAGCTGTCCTCCGCTCGATTCACAGTGCCGAATGCCGCCGAGCTCCGTTCCCTGCGGCGTTACGGCGCACGGGAGCGGAGAACGGCGGCAAATTCAAAAAAGTAAAAACACACAAAACACACACAGCATTGTAATCTTACAGATTATAGTACTGTATTACAAAATTACACACCCCCTTTGTCCCTAGTGGTCTGTGCAGTGCCCTGCATGCACTTTTATATTATAAATACTGTTTTTTTTCTGCCTGAAATTTGGATATTGTCCATAGCAACCAAAAAGTGTCCCTTTTTCAGTGTTTTAGGATTTGATTACATTAGTGAATATTTTTTATTATTCTTTATTATATTATAAACTTTATCATACCCGGGATGTCTGCTAGACTCTGGTTTGAGCAGATTTAAGAGAGTTATTCATAAGAATTACAGCTCTACAATATAAGATGCCAAATTTCCATGCAAAATAATTGTACCGCTTTCAGCAACTAAATCCAGACTGAATCATACCGCCAGGGAGGTTAATTTTGGACAAGGAGGCCTGGCTCAAAGTCTCCACTATTATTCATCCCAAAGGTGTTCTATTGGATCGAGGTCAGGACTCTGCGCAAGCCAGCCAGGTTCCTCCACCCGTAGCTGGCTCATTCATGTCTTTATGAGCGTTACTTTATATATATATATATATATATATATATATATATATATATATATATATATATATATACAGTATATCACAAAAGTGAGTACACACCTCACATGTTTGTAAATATTTTATTATACCTTTTCCTATGACAACACTGAAGAAATGACACTTTACTGCAATGTAATGTAGTGAGTGTACAGCTTGCATAACAGTGTAAAATTGCCCCTCAAAATAACTCAACACACAGCTATTATTGTCTAAACTGCTTGGGTATGGAGTTCACCAGAGCTTCACAGGTTGCCACTGGAGTCCTCTTCCATTCTTCCATGATGACATCACAGAGCTGGTGGATGTTAGAGACCTTGCGCTCTTCCACCTTCTGTTTGAGGATGCCCCACAGATGCTCAATAGGGTTTAGGTCTGAAAACATGCCTGGCCCCTCCATCACCTTTACCCTCAGCTTCTTTAGCAAGGCAGTGGTCATCTTGGAGGTATGTTTGAGGTTCTTATCATGTTGGAATACTGCCCTGCGGTCCAGTCTCTGAAGGGGGAGATCGTGCTCTGCTTCAGTATGTCCCAGTACATGTTGGCATTCATGGTTCCCTCAATGAACTGAATGTCCCCAGTGCTGGCAGCACTCATGCAGCCCCAGACCATGATACTCCCACCACCATGCTTGACTGTATGCAAGACAAAGTTGTCCTTGTACTCCTCACCTGGTTGCCACCACACACACTTGACACCATCTGAACCAAATACGTTTATCTTGGTCTCCTCAGACCATATGACATGGTTCCAGTAAACTGTTTGCAGGCTTTCCTGTGCATCATCTTTAGAAAAGACTTCCTTCTAGGACAACAGCCATGCAGACCAATTTAATACAGTGTGCGGCGTATGGTCTGAGCACTGACAGGTTGACCCCCACCCCTTCAACCTCCAATGCTGGCAGCACTCATACATCTATTTTCCAAAGACAACCTCTGGATATGATACTGTTCCTGATTGGAACCTGTCCTGGTAAACCGCCGTATGGTCTTGGCCACCATGCTGCAACTCAGTTTCAGGGTCTTGGCAATCTTCTTATAGCCTAAGTCATCATTATGTAGAGCAACAATACATTTTTTCAGATCTTCAGAGAGTTCTTTGCCATGAAGTGTCATGTTGAACTTTCAGTGACCAGTATGAGAGAGTGAGAGTGAGAACACCAAATTTAACACACCTGCTCCCCGTTCACACCTGAGACCTTGTAACACTAATGAGTCACATGACACCATGGTGGGAAAATGACTAATTGGGCCCAATTTGAACATTTTCACTTAGGGGTGTACTCACTTTTGTTGCTAGTGGTTTAGACATTAATGGCTGTGTGTTGAGCTATTTTGAGGGGACAACAAATTTATACAAGCTGTACACTACTTTACATTGTAGCAAAGTGCCATTATTTTCAGTGTTGTCACATGAAAAGGTATAATATAATATTTAACAAAATGTGAGGGGTGTACTCACCTTTGTGAGATACTGTATATATATATATATATATATATATATATATATATATATATATATATATATATATATATATATATATATAGTATCTCACACACAAAAGTGTGAGTACACGACTCACATTTTTTAAAATATTTTATTATATCTTTTCATGTGACAACACTGAAGAAATTGCACTTTGCTACAATGTAAAGAAGTAGCGAGTGTACAGCTTGTCAGCCTGTCAGTGCTCAGAGTGTTGTCACATGAAAAGTTATAATAAAATATGTACAGTAAATGTGAGGGGTGTACTCAATTTTGTGAGATAATATATATATATATATATATATATATATATATATATATATATATATATATATATATATATATATATATATATATATATATATATATATATATATATATATATATGTATATATATATATATACATATATATCACTTTGATAGCATACCTTATATATTTCATTATAATATAGGATTTATAGTATTTATGATACATATGTACTTGTAACTGGCTTATTTTAAATGATGTTAACAATCTGCATATACAGTATGTTGCCATGCCAAGTTGATTTAGAAATGTCGGTAGCCATAAAGCCTCATGCACACTGAGTGTTTAGCCATGCTGCATGATGCTCTGTCTTTATTCTTAGGCAGAGGTAATAAGCACACACTCCAGCTATGCTGCCAGTAGCCTGTCAAACTCTATGAGTCTGGCAGCCGGATGGGGCTGGGTGGTACACGCAATGGTACTTTTGTTTAGAGCAGGATGTGTCTAGGGATTAATCTCTAAAACATAGACTGTGATCTGGGCATTTGTTCCTGGGTGCAAACAGCTTTAACTGGTTTACGACCAGCGCACGCCGATGTACGTCAGCAGAATGGCACGGGCAGGCATATTGGCATACAGGTACGTCCAATCTTCAATGCCGCCCTGCCATCGCTCGCGTGCCGCCGGTGGCGCGCTCGCGTGCCGGTCGGGACCCCCGTGAGTCCGGTCGCGGGTCCCGCGGACTCGATCGCCACGGGCATACCCGCGATCGTCTCACAGGATGGCTGAATGGAGGAAATGCCGTGTAAACAGCATCTCCCCATTCTGCCTAGCAACAAGTGACGCTGATCTCTGCTCCATGTGATTGGAGCAGAGATCCGTGTTCACTAACACAAAGCCCAGCCCCCCACAGTTAGTAACACGCCCCTAGGAACACTTAACCCCTACACTGCCACCCACTGGTTAACCCCTTCACTGCCAGTGTCATTTACACAGGAATCACTGCATTTATATAGCAGTGATTACTGTATAAAGGACAATGGTCCCAAAAATGTGTCAAAAATGTCAGATGTGTCCGCCACAATGTCGCAGTCACAATAAAAATCGCTGATCGCTGCCATTACTAGTAAAAAAATAATAATAAAAAATTATTAATAAAAATGCCATAAAAATATCCCTATTTTGTAAACGCTATAACTTTTGCGCAAACCAATCAATAATCGCTTATTGCGATTTTTTTACCAAAAATATGTAGAAGAATACGTATCGGCCTAAACGGAGGGTAAAAAATGTTTTTTTATATATTTTTGGGGGATATTTATTATAACAAAAAGTCAAAAATAATGTGTTTTTTTCAAAATTGTCGCTCTATTTTTGTTTATAGCGCAAAAAATAAAAACCGCAGGGGTGATCAAATACCACCAAAAGAAAGCTCTATTTGTGGGGAAAAAAACGATGTCAATTTTGTTTGGGAGCCACGTCACATGACCGCGCAATTGTTAGTTAAAGCGACTCAGTGCCGAATCGCAAAAAGTGGTCTGGTCTTTGACCAGCAAAATGGTCCGGTCTGTAAGTGGTTAAACGTACATCCCGCTAGGCTACTAGCAGTGGGGCTGGATGGTGCACATATGTTCTCCAGCAACAGTTAAGCACGGGAGCCTCAAGCACCTATATGGAAGTAAAGTGCTCTGTTGGTTGCCTAACCTAGAATAATGTTGCTGCAGTCTCTGTTCAGTGAGGGTGCTGACTGTACAATCTGACATACAGATACATTCTAAGGGATAAAAAAATAAGTTAGTCTATGAAATATTACCATATACCATAAATATTACCATATACCATAAATATTGTACAAGTAAAAATAAGAAAATCGCTATCAACAATTTTGCTCAGGGAAACCTTCACTAAATACCAAAAAGGAATACTGCTGAAAACATATGACGATTTTACTTACTGTACAATTGCTAGAATAGAACTGCAATAGAGTTTTGTTATAGCGAAAGTTAAAAGGGTATTAAATAGCTTAAAATATTTTGTTATTTTTACACCAGCTTTCTTTTAATATGCAATGTAATGCCCTACTATAGCCCATGACAGAGATAAATTGTCATTTGAAAAAATATATTATCTGCTGCTCTTAAGACCCGTATGCTGGATCAATCCCTTGTCCTGTCATGTACAGAAACCAGGCAGGAGCTCATACCTGCCCAAGTCTATCTATGGAGCCAAGAGAAAGAAGCCAGAGATACACTGCGAAGATCCTGGAAAGGAAAACATTATTGTAACAAACAGAAAACATGAAGTCCTACCTGGGTCCTCCTCCTCTAATGCAATCAATCAATTAACCCCAATTTTGTGTAAAATGTCAGAGGAGGAGGTCCCAGGTGGAAACTCACATTTGCTGTTCATTACAATAAAGTCCCACTATTTAGGATCCTCCTTATGCCACTGGCTTCTTTCTCTTGGATCCACAGACAACTTGCAATTTTGTTCATTACATACAACTACTAGAATTTGATTTCTAATTGAATACTATGGGTCATGGTATATTGCCACTCTTTTATGAAATCAGCCAAATCTCTTAACACTGTGATAGAAGGTTTATGGACCCACTTTGCACTTTTAATGCATGTACTGTACTTCTCAAGCATCTCCACCAGACCACATGCTTTCATTTACACAACAATACTGTTGATTTGACTAGTTCTGCAGTAAAAGTATTGCGTCTTTCCTATTAGGCATAGTTAGCTAAATGATCCCATCAGGAAATGTAGTTAGGTTTCTACGGAGATGACACATAAGACATAATTACAGAAGAAGCATTTGAATTTGTTTTCTTTCTCCAGTGTAATGTGCAGCTTACATTTACAAAGGAACATACACTGATAGTAGCTCTGGGTCTCTTGGTCTGACATACTTAACAGACTGTTGCCAGGAAATGATGTAAAGAGAAAGAGGCAATTTACAATAACAGTCTTCTTTATGTTGCGTTGTACACACTTGCTATGCCCACAACTGCTAAATGTACCAAGCAGTACAATTATGCATCCAGCCTGGCTTAATCTGCTAAAATCTTTAACAGCAGGGTCTAAGTGAAAGTAGGTAAAACTATGTGACAGCATCAAATTAGTGGCTGTAGGAAATATCTATTGTAAGAACATATCACCCAACATCCCTGGAGGTCAAAATGGCAGTACTCTGTCCTCTGTACACAATGGAGGCAGATTTAATTACTTGAGAAAACCTTGTAACTGCACTAAAAGTGAAAATGAAACAAAAATATACAGCAAGCACGCCAACAGATATACATTGGTCACATCAACTAACATATAAAAGCATATACAATATAGTGCAAATTATAAATAACACACTAACTCAATTATATTGATAAATAAAGTCCAGTGAAAGTGAAAAGAAAAAAATCAATAAAGTGCCAAATGTTAACAGGGTGAAATCTTCAGCAAGTGTCCATATATTCATACACCAATGGGTACCTCCACCAAATACTAAATGGCTCCTGCTTACCAGAATGCTTTGACCCCCTATTACAGAACAGTCAAAATGAGCTTGTTATATGGCCAGGCTTCCACAACAGAGCAGCCCACAATCTCTACTTCAGGTCAGGACTCACAGATCATCCCTCGGTTTAACAGTGTATCATAATTAAAGAGGAACCATAAAGTGTAAACCTGATAAAATATGTTTTTTCATTTACTTAAACCAAGTAAGATTGTTAAAAAAGCAATAAAAATATCATATACGCGAATCGGGTTCACAGAGCGCGATAACATTACAAACTTTCACTCCACCTAATGCATTTTGTGGCAAATAGCTTTTACCGGAACATGAACCCTGTTCATACACCTAGAAGCAAGGAAGCTGGAAAAAAGTCACTCTCCACAACTAAGCCTCAATTACTGGACCACTTTCTGCATTGTGTTCTATTAAATGTCTAGAAAACATATTTTCTGCAAAATATTCACATAGCACTCATTCATAGTGGATTAAGATATATATATATATATATTCTCAGCTGCTTGTAAAAGTAAATAGTCTTTACAGCTAAAATAAATGTAGAATTAGCCATGTAAGAGTTGAACATTTTACAGGCAAATCTTGCAGCATTTTGTACTCTATAAACACAGCAAAGAAAAAGTTATCCCGGTGCCGTAAAACTGATTTCAAATAAGTGTGTTGATGATGAGTGATGACAAATGCACTCCTTTTATCAGATTTTAATTTTATAGTTTTTAATAACAGATAAAAAAAAAAAAAGAACAGAAAAGGCCATTCGAGCCAAGCTCAAATTACCATACTAAACAAAACCACTGTCAGAACATTTGATTAATTATCATCTAGTTTCCAACAATAATCAAAGATATTATAAAATATTCCGAAATATTCAAAAAGACTTCAGAGCAAATAGCATATAAAAACTTCTATGTGATAGGCCATCCTCCTCTACTAAAAACATACCCAACCTTTATTATGGATTGAAACCAAAATTAGAATGTGATGCCTCTTTCCATTTTCTCCATATCTTTTCAAATTTCTTAGAAGCCTTGCATTGAACATAAGTATATTTTTCAAACATTACATGTTGATCCAGTCCCCAAGGGTAGGAGGGTTATTTGAAACCCAACGAAAGGCTATCAACTTGCAAGCTATAAAAAGTGATATCATAATAGCCACTCTTGATTATAATCCAGGTTGTTAGAATTTACATATCCTAGAAGGCATAAGATGGGATATGAAAAGGGCAAAGTGTCATATACAGAATTTAACATATCTAACACTTCCTGCCAATACCAAAATAACTCTGGATATCTCCAGAACAGATGCATAAAGGAGCCAGGAGATTGAGCACATCTTGCGCATTCAGAATATTCTCTCCTGCTTATCCTAAGCAGCAGCTCCGGGGTACGATAAGCCCTACACAGAATAAAAAGTTGAGTCTCGCTATAAGTAGGAGATATTGAAGCAAGCTGTACAATCAGTATCTGCCGCCCATCTTTGCCTAGATGGAATAATAAAATCAGAAAGCAGTTATGGTAGCAATTGCATATAAACCCTAGAAATGTGACCCTTAGTAGTATTTGCTCAAACTATACTGCTCAAGATAGGAACAGGAGGAAAAGAAACAGTTGGGGTAAGACCTTGAATATTCAAAACATTCCTTAGTTTCTTAGCCCTTTCCTTTCTTAGGAAGAACCACAATAATTGCTTCCATCATAGACAGCATTAAAAGCCTGTAGCAAAAAAGGTAGAAATATTCTTCATATTGTATGTAGACTTCATTGTGAAGACACTTCCAAACAGAAGCCTTCCATTTAGGGAGAGATGCCACGACAGCTTCCAGCTCCTCTATATTTATTGGAGCATCCAGCAAACATCTGTCTGGTTGGGACAAAGTAGGGAGATTAATACCATCTAGAAATTGAGATAAATACACACTGGTATAAGTTACCCTGGCTCTGTAAAGCTCCTTATAGAAAGACTTGAAGACTGCCATAACATTCTCAGAGGTAGTACAAAGTCATTCAGTTGCTGTTTTTATAGCACTTATATAGGGGGTATCAGTTTTTGAGCAGGCAATAGCAGCCAAGTGTTTACCTGCCCTCTCCCCTTCTGCCCAGTCAACATGTTTATAACATGTTTGTCCTGTGTTCTTTTTTCTATTAGAAATTTTAATCTGAGACTGTGCCTCTGCCCAAGATGAACCATTTCCAGAAGTTGAGTCTAGAACAGCCCTCAAAATTTTGAAAATTTTGCCTGCTCACATTAGGCAAGTGGAAATAAGCTGAGGGTGAGTATGGAGCCGCATTGGGGGGGGGTTGAACAGGAGCTGATTCTCCTCCCCGCTTCTGCCCCCCCTGTCATTCTCTTAGTATGGCCTGGCATACAGCCAAAGTTTACTTGCTATTAAAAAGCTGGTGATTGGTTGCTCTGACTGCCCAGCAACCAATCACCAGCTTCTTAATAGGAAAAGTTAACTTTGGCAGCTCCCCCGTCCAGTGCTATGCTTTGCTGTAAGTCTCCCTGCATCCTAAATCAGTGGAAGTGTCATTCATTGGTTTTCATTATTTTTTATATTGTTAAAATTGTTGTTACTATTGCAATGTATTTCTGCATAAAACATTTAACAGTGTCATTTCATGAGATAATTTACGAGGGCATGTTTAGGGGTGGAATTAGTGGTAGGGCAGGGTAGAGGTTGGGTGGGGCAACTGGGGGCAGGTAACTCTTAAGTAGAGATGGCCTTGCGGTTCACCCGGCGGTCGGTTCGCGGTAAATTTTGCGTGTTCACGAATCGCCAGACCAGCGGACTTCTGGCGCTGTTCGCCAGGCGGACATATGCATTTACATCGTGAAAGAACTTTGACCCATGATGACACATCCATCATGGGGTACAGGACACCCAATTGAGACATTTCAGCACATGAACAATTGGACATTCCCCCTACCTTATAAATAGACCTGATCTGGCGGGCATTTTACATTCTGTCTTTTGTCAGTGTAGGGAAAGGTTCTGTGTGGAGCAGGGACAGACTGAAGTGACACAAATCGCTAGCTATTAGGTCCACAAAAGTCCTTTTGAGGACTGGTATAGGTGTACAGTATATAGGGTTCTGGTGCACTGCTGTGCTGGTGATTGCTGAGTGCACTGCTGACTGATTTTGCAGCTGTCTTTTGTCAGTGTAGGGACAGGACGCTGTGTGGAGCAGGGACAGTCAGTTTAATCACTAGCTATTACTATTAGGTCCACAAAGGTCCTTTTAAGGACTGGTATAGGTGTACAGTATATAGGGTGCTGGTGATTGCTGAGTGCACTGCTGCCCGATTCTGCAGCTGTCTTTTGTCAGTGTAGGGACTGAGGGACAGTCTGCAAATCACTAGCTACTAGATCCACAAAGGTCCTTTTAAGGACTGGTATAGGTGTAGAGTATATAGGGTTGTACACGTATCATCTACTTTCTTTCAAATATAGAAAGAATATTATACTTGACTGCTGCCCGATTCTGCAGCTGTCTTTTATCAGTGTAGGGACTGAGGGACAGTCTGCAAATCACTAGCTACTAGGTCCACAAAGGTCCTTTTAAGGGCTGGTATAGGTGTATAGTATATAGGGTTCTGGTGCACTGCTGTGCTGGTGATTGCTGAGTGCACTGCTGACTGATTCTGCAGCTGACTTTTGTCAGTGTAGGGACAGGATGCTGTGTGGAGCAGGGACAGTCAGTTTAATCACTAGCTATTACTATTAGGTCCACAAAGGTCCTTTTAAGGACTGGTATAGGTGTACAGTATATAGGGTGCTAGTGATTGCTGAGTGCACTGCTGCCCGATTCTGCAGCTGTCTTTTGTCAGTGTAGGGATTGAGGGACAGTCTGCAAATCACTAGCTACTAGGTCCACAAAGGCCCTTTTAAGGACTGGTATAGGTGTACAGTATATAGGATTGTACACGTATCATCTACTTTCTTTCAAATATAGAAAGAATATTATACTTGACTGCTGCCCAATTCTGCAGCTGTCTTTTATCAGTGTAGGGGCTGAGGGACAGTCTGCAAATCACTAGCTACTAGGTCCACAAAGGTCCTTTTAAGGACTGGTATAGGTGTACAGTATATAGGGTTCTGGTGCACTGCTGTGCTGGTGATTGCTGAGTGCACTGCTGACTGATTCTGCAGCTGTCTTTGGTCAGTGTAGGGACAGGACACTGTGTGGAGCAGGGACAGTCAGTTTAATCACTAGCTATTATTATTAGGTCCACAAAGGTCCTTTTAAGGACTGGTATAGGTGTACAGTATATAGGGTGCTGGTGATTGCTGAGTGCACTGCTGCCCGATTCTGCAGCTGTCTTTTGTCAGTGTAGGGACTGAGGGACAGTCTGCAAATCACTAGCTACTAGGTCGACAAAGGTCCTTTTAAGGACTGGTATAGGTGTACAGTATATAGGGTTGTATATGTATCATCTACTTTCTTTCAAATATAGAAAGAATATTATACTTGACTGCTGCCCGATTCTGCAGCTGTCTTTTATCAGTGTAGGGACTGAGGGACAGTCTCTATCATGGTGCTGGTGTCAGTGCTCTCTATCACGGTGCTGGTGTCTGTGCTCTCTATCACTGTGCTGGTGTCTGTGCTCTCTATCACTGTGCTGGTGTCAGTGCTCTCTATCACGGTGCTGGTGTGGTGTCAGTGCTCTCTATCTCGGTGCTGGTGTCAGTGCTCTCTATCACTGTGCTGGTGTCAGTGCTCTCTATCATGGTTCGGGTGATCATCTCCTGCACCATCTTCATAGCCTGCCCTGACCTTTCCTCTCCTCCATGGCCTTCATGCGCTCCTGAATTGTCAAAATTTCACAGATAAAAAAAGAATGCATGTCGTTGTCGATCCCAGATTCACTTAATACTTTTGTTATGTCAGTGTCCATGTGGTGGGACTATGTGTGCATATCTAGTAAGTATTTTGTGGCTGAAAATATGACCTGTAGGTTTTTAAGGTTCGTCTGCCATTAAAGTCAATGGGGCCTGCCGCAAACTTTGCGGTTCGCAAACTTTTGGCCGCGTTTGCGGTTCGCTTTCACAAAACGTCCCATCGGAAGTTCCTCCATCACTACTCTTAAGGCCTTGCTAGTAGCTCAGGACTTGATATTTTGAGCCCTGGTCTAGAACATAGGTCATCTCGGCCACAATGATCCACTAATTTTCTTGATTTTTCTCCCTCCTACTGTTGGTTTTAACTATTCTAATTTCTTTAATAAGAAGGCCTCTTAAAAAAGTCTTAATGGTATCCCACGCAATCATAAGAGGGGTGATGTTTAAATTAATTTCTAAGAAAGAAGTCACAGTATTTTGTACAGATTCATGGGTAGTGATTATCTGAAGCCAAGATGGATTAAGTTTCCACAGAACCTGACTGGGCCCTGTAGAAATATTCCCAAGGGTGGCCCTCAATGGGGAATGGTCTGACACACCCTTAGCCAGAATGTCTATAGAAATAATATGCCTGCATGTTTTATAATAACCTAACATTAAATCAATGCGGGAAAGAGAATTGTGGGTTCTTGAAAAACATGTACTGTATACTGCACCTCCATGGGGTACAATTTACACCATGCAGACCCAACTCCCCACATAGTTTGTCCATAGGGGTTAAACAGTCTGCATTGTTATGTTTAGGTGAAGGGAACATATCCTGTGTAATAATAAAGACATTGTTAAAGTCCCCCATCAACAAAACTTGAAGAGGCAATATGTCAGTTAGAGATTTTGAAAACAACTGAATTACCTCACATGAATATGGGGGCAGAATATACACATCCTGATCACAAAACACCTATCAAAAAGTCTGCAGCGCAAGGAAAGGTATTTTCCATATTTGTCTATCTCCACCTGTTCGCAGGAGCACAATATACCAGAATAGATACACCCCTAACATATGAGGAATATGTAGAATGATACGCCTTATTCACCGCGGCTTGTCAAGAACCAAACTGTTTCCGAGGTAGCGTGTCTCCTGTAGGTAGATGAGATGGGGTTTTAAGCTTGAAAGAGTATTGAAAAAAGATTGACGCTTTAGGGAGCTGTTAGTTCCCCTCACATTTCAAGAAACAATCCTCATTGCCTAACTATCCTTATATTTATATAGCTACAAAGGTTGGTGGAGAAATATAAAAAGAAGAGCAAAAAAAAGGAGACCTGCCACATTTACTCTGATCTAATTGTTATGTACATATACATTTAGTACTGGGCTGTTAAATATTTGGGACAAAATTAAACCTAAAAAATACCCTAAAGATAGAAAAAAAGAAAGGAAATAGAAAAACCACACAAAAGCTGGAAAAAAAAGAAAAAAAAAACCTTTCATAACAATGAAAATGAAAAAAAAAAGTACGGGAATGCATGTCTGCCCTGGAGGATAAATGCACTTGAATAGAGGTTTGTCCCTTTGTAAAACATAGCCTTGTGTGTCTACATGAATTTTGTGAAGTGGTGTCAGGACCTGCTATCTCAAGCAATATCTCTTCTTGCTGAGCTACTTGGAATGCTGGACAGTTCCTGGGACAATTCCTTGAATAATTCTGTCTTTAACCTTGTTTGTCTTAAACCCTGACCTCTTTTCGTCTCCCATAAACTTCCTGATTTAAGTCATGTCTCTGCACTTCCTGTTTGTCAGATTATTGTGCTCTCTCCAGCCTGATCCCAACCTGTGACTACTCGTTACTGAACTTTTGGCTTGTTTATTGACTATGCCTATCCCTGCCTTCTTATCCACTATTGGACCCCAGCTGTTGGACCCCATCTCCACCATCAGGAGCTCTGGTGAACATGGGTTATTGCTTAGACTCCGTACCTCAGGTGAGCCTGCGCCATTGACCAGGGTGACTGCCTGTGTACCTATCCTGCTGGTTGGCGGTAGTTCCACTACTGCTATAGCAACTGGCCTTTAAGTCTGACCCCTTATCGTGACAAGTGGTTTCTAAATGTTCCTTCTACAAAAAAAAAAGGTATGATTTCCATAAGACCTAAAAAGAAAGAAATTTGATAAGAACTGGACACTTATCAAGCTCCTCGATAATCTCCACAATGTATCTATAACAGTAAACACTGGTTTAATAGCAAAATAAAGAGCCTCAAAATGTCTATGGCTAAGACAAGAGAGTTTTTTCTTTGGAATAGCAAATCAGGGTTTGAAGGCTCTTTCCCACCAAAATTCTCTAAGAGCCTCCAAATTCTGAATTCCAAATGAGGATTACCAATTCAGAGAGTACTGGAATTAGTCCTTCCCTTTTGATTTTTGGGTATAAAACCTGCATAAAGTGGTATTTAACCCAGAAACCAAAAGATAATATATGGCAGCTTACCAATCCTTAAATGTGGTGGCTGCATTTGTTTTCCCTTTTTTTTCAGGCTTTTTTCCTTTTTTTTCACCTGGCGATGCAGCCAATAGTACACTTTCTGTCTTAGGGTGTCTGCATTTTGGATGAAGTAGTAAAGCAGACACCTTTGGACACCAAAATTGTCAGTCTCGGGGTAATGTAAGCAGATTTAGATGAACTTGACTAACAAATTGAAGCTGAACTCCAGCTAATACTTTATAAGCAGTTACAGCAAACTTAAATAAATTAATAAAAGCTGACTATTATAAACAATGCAATAATGTTTTTTTTTACATTTTTGATTTTTTAAAAAAGATTGTCTTTTTTTTTTTCAGAAATACACTGGTATTTTTACATGGAACCAAATTGGATGCAAATTGCGCTTAGTAACATATTGTTTCAAGTATAACTTTTTTATCAATTGCATATTTAATGTGCCCAATACACCAGAAAATGTATTGGCTTGTACTTTTTATCTCACTGGCCGCCTTCAAAAAAACAAATATTTCTAATTTGTTCTCTATACAAAAGAATGTGACGCCTAACTGAAATGAAAAAACATAAAATAACATGTAAGGGTGATAAATCCTTCACTCCAATAAATATTATCTCAAAATGTTATTACAACAAATAAAATGGTTTTGACTCAAATGGATTTTTGCTCCCCACAGATACAATTCCATTATAAAAACACATCTAAGCAAACATAAAGTAAAATTAACTTGCACTTCAGTTTCTGCTTAGGCGAGCACGTATTCTTTTGTAGAAAGGAGCAGAGTAAATGCTTTCAAAATAAGTTGAGGAGTTATCAAAAATAAGTTTAGAAATGCAAATGAGTACATTATCAAGATCTATGTCACCATATTCAAATACTAAAAAGCAAGCGTCCCCATCTTCTACAGTATTTTTTTTATTTACCTGTTCCTGATTGTATATTGTTTTGTTCAACAAATCCAACCTATGTGTGTAATTATATGTCAGTATTACATTGTATATCCCTGTATGTTGTGGTCGTTTGGGTGCTTATCTAATAGTTTTTTTTAAAACTATCAGTGCTCCCCACTGAAACCCCCGCATGTGGAAGGGAATTCCACATCCTTGCCACTCTTACAGTAAAGAACCCTCTACGGAGTTTAAGGTTAAACCTCTTTTCCTCTAATTTTAATGACTGGCCAAATGTCTTATTAAACTCCCTTCCATGGAAAGGTTTTATCCCTATTGTGGGGTTACCAGTATGGTATTAATATCCTGTTTGCTTTGTTAGCAGCAGCTTGCATGCCATTGCTGAGCCTGTTATCTTCTAGGACCCCAAGTCTTTTTCCATCCTTGATTCCTCCAGAGGTTCTCTCCCCCCCCCCCCCAGTGAGCAGATTGCATTCATATTTTTGCCACCCAAATGCATTATTTTAAATTTTTCCACATTAAACCTCGTTTGCCATGTAGTTGCCCACGTCAATTAATTTGTTCAGATCTTCTTGCAAGGTTTCCACATCCTGCTGAGAAGTTATTGCCCTGCTTAGCTTAGTATTGTATGCAAATACAGAGATTGAACTGTTTACCCCATCCTCCAAGTCGTTTATGAACAAAATGAATAGGATTGGTCCCAGCACAGTACCCTGGGGGACCCCACTTTCCACCCCTGACCATTCTGAGTACTCCCCATTTATCACCACCCTCTGAACTCACCCTTGTAGCCAGTTTTCAATCCATGTACTCACCCTATGGTCCATGCCAATGGACCTTACTTAGTACAGTAAACATTTATGGGGAACTATGTCAAACGCTTTTGCAAAATCCAGATACACCACAACTACGGGCATTCCTTTATCTAGATGGTAGCTCATCTCCTCATAGAAGGTTAATAGATTGGTTTGGCAAGAACGATTTTTCATGAATCTATGCTGATTACTGCTAATGATGCCATTTTCATTACTAAAATCTTGCATATAATCCCTTATCGTCCCCTCCAAGAGCTTGCATACTATTGATGTTAGGCTAACTGGTCTGTATTTCCCAGGGATGTATTTTGGCCCTTTTTTAAATATTGGTGCTACATTGGCTTTTCTCTAATCAGCTGGTACCATTCCAGTCAGTAAAAATGAGAAACAATGGTCTGACAATTACTTGACTGAGTTCCCTATGGATTCTCGGGTGCAAGCCATCTGGTCCTGGTGACTTATTAATGTTAAGTTTTCCAAGTCTATTTCTAATTCTGTCCTTTGTTAGCCATGAGGGTGCTTCCTGTAATGCGTCATGAGGATACACACTGTAGTTTTGGTTACTGAAGCCCCCGATTCCCTTGTGAAGACTGAGCAGAAGAATAAATTCAATACATTTGCCATCCCCCCATCCTTTGTAACCAGATTTCCTTCCTCATTCTTTATGGGGCCAATATGGTCTGTCCTCCCTTTTTTACTATTCATATACTTGAAGAATTTCTTGGGACTTTGTTTGTTTTCTCCTGCTATGGGTCTTTTGTGTTCTTAGCCGCCCTAATTGCACCCTTACATTTCTTGTTGCATTGTTTGTAAAGTCTGAATGCTGATGATGATCCCTTAGCCTTGTATTTTTTGAAGCCCTTCTCCTTTACTTTTAGATGCATTTTTACATTGGAGTTAAGCCATCCAGGACTTTTAAATTTATTTCCCAATGGGATGCACTGGCTAATGCTCTTGATTAATATGCTCCTAAAGCAAACCCATCTCTCCTCCGTGTTCTTTGTTCCCAAGATTTTATCCCAATTTATATCTTCTAGCAAGGTTTGTAGTTTAGGGAAGTTGGCTCTTTTGAAATTCAGTGTCTTTGTATTCCCCTTATGTTTCCTATTTGTGTGATTTATACTGAAGCTAATTGACTTGTGATCGCTGTTTCCTAAATTGCCCCTTATTTCCACATCCGTGATCAGGTCTGTATTGTTGATAATCAGTAGGTCTAATAATGCTTTGTTTCTAGTTGGTACATCTACCATCTGACCCATGAAATTGTCCTGCAAGATATTTAGGAACTGACAAGCCTTAGAAAAATGTGCTATTCCTTCTGCCCAGTCTATATCTGGATAATTAAAATCCCCCATTATGATGAAACTTCCCATCCTTGCTGCTAATCCAAATTGTGATAAGTTTTCTCCCTTTGGAGCTCTACCCATAAGGATTGCATTTCCTCCCCAGTACCCTTAGTGATGTCATCTCTCACATTCACTTGTACATTATTCTTGCTATACAGGCATACCACTCCCACTTTTTACCCTCTCTATCCCTGTGCTAAAGGGACTACCCTTAAATGGTTGCCAG
This sequence comes from Lithobates pipiens, assembly GCF_037356315.1. Lineage (NCBI taxonomy): Eukaryota > Metazoa > Chordata > Amphibia > Anura > Ranidae > Lithobates > Lithobates pipiens. The sequence continues at coordinate 170,016,166 of NW_027507903.1, read as the reverse complement.
TCAATCATGAGAGCTGTTGAACCAAGTCTCTGAAATTCCTACAAAATCAAAATCCTCCTTGTACAACAGTATCTCTAGTTCTCCCATCTTGTCTGCCAGGCATGGAACGTAGTTTAAAGCGGTTGCATACTGTCCTATTATTGGGTGTTCCAAGATTGAAAGTAGGACTTGTTATACTTACCTCGGGTTTATGTGCTTTAGTCAACTATCCACTAATGCCCCATCATCTGTTTGGAGAACATTTTTAGGGTGGATAAAGCATGTAAAATGTAGAGTTGTCAAATACAAATGCAATGGTATCTCCAGATAAAGTTAACCACTTCCCGACCGGCGCACGTCGATGTACGTCGGCAGAATGGCACGGACAGGCATATTGGCGTACAGGCACGTCCATTTTTATATGCCGCTCTGCCTTCGCATGCACGCCGACCCCCATGAGTCCGGTCGCGGGTCCCGCAGACTCGATTGCCGTGGGGATACCAGCGATCGGCTCACGGGGAGGCTGAATTTGGAGATGCTGTTGTAAACAGCATCTCCCCATTCTGCCTAGCAACAAGTGATGCTGATCTCTGCTCCATGTGATTGGGGCAGAGATCCGTGTTCACTAACACAAAGCCCAGCCCCGCACAGTTAGTAACACACCCCTAGGAACACTTAACCCCTACACTGCCACCCCCTGGTTAACCCCTTCACTGCCAGTGTAATTTAAACATGAATCACTGCATTTATATAGCATTAATTGCTGTATAAATGACAATGGTCCCAAAAATGTGTCAAAAATGTCTGATGTGTCTGCCATAATGTCGCAGTCACAATAAAAATTGCTGATCGCCGCCATTACTAGTAAACAAAAATTGTTAATAAAAATGCCATAAAACGATCCCCTATTTTGTAAACGCTATAACTTTTGCGCAAACCAATCAATAATTGCTTATTGCAATTTTTTACCAAAAATATGTAGAAGAATACATATCGGCCTAAACTGAGGGAAAAAATGTTTTTTATATATATTTTTGGGGGATATTTATTATAACAAAAAGTAAAAAATAATGCTTTTTTTTCAAAATTGTCGCTCTATTTTTGTTTATAGCGCAAAAAATAAAAACCGCAGGGCATGATCAAATACCACCAAAAGAAAGCTCTATTTGTGGGAAAATAAAGACGCCAATTTTGTTTGGGAGCCAAGTCGCACGACCGCGCAATTGTCAGTTAAAGCGACGCAGTGCCGAAACGGAAAAAGTGGTCTGGTCTTAAGCCAGCAAAATGGTCCGGTCTGAAAGTGGTTAACCAACTTACAGTGAGCACTATTTATAGTTAAAATGACTCTTTAAACATACATTTCATAAAAACAATTGCCCTCCCTGTGGTAAAAAAAAAAAAAAAGCCTTAGAGGCATATTTTTGAAGTAGTGAATGTGACTTTCACCAAACATTTATACTAGTGGTGAATTAGACAGATAGAGCATACTTTTGGTAGAATTTAATCACCACTGAGTGTTTTCATTTTTTTATTATATAAAGATAAAAAGTCTGAAAATTTTGAAAAACAAGAATTCCTTTAGTTTCTGAGATTAAACTTTGCTTTGGCATTTTTCACAAAGTTTGGCTATAAGGTATTCTGCTATTCTTTTTGAAAAACAAAAAAAAGTGTATATTATTTAGTCTGTGTTAAACTTATAGAGTCTACAAGCTATGATACATATATTTGAAATGTATTAGTAGTATTAATAACCCTGATGTTCTGATGGCCTAATTTCTTGAGGCACTAGAATGCCAGGACATGTATTTAGAAAGAAGCATGATGAGTTTTCTGAAGTTGTAGATTTTGCTACAGTTTTTGAAAGTGAAGAAAGTAAATAAAAGTTGATTTGATTTGACAAAGTTATTTCTCACTAATGGCATAGGCATATTTACACCCCAAGACTCCACTCCTCCCGACTATGGAGATATCACTGGGGATGAGAATTTTTCACTGGATAAATGCATAAAGGGGCTCAAAGTCCAAGGAGCTCCTTCAGGCTTTATGGGACATAAATAACGCATCTGATTTCCTGCCTATCTATTACATTTCTTGAGTCCCTGAAGTGCCAAGACAGAAGAAACACTCACAAAATGCCAAAATGCCACATTTTGCACATGTGTCAATTAATATGGTATTTCTCACACAGAGCATGACCATACTTATAATTACACCTCAAAACACATTCTTATACTCCTCTTGAGTATGGGGATACCACATATGTGAGACTTTTATAGAATCTAGCTGCAAAGAGGGGCCAAAAAAATCCATGGATCCCTTTCAGGCTTGCAAGGAACATGAATTACATCTAATTTTCTGACTACCTATCATGTTTTTTGATGGCCCTGGAGCGCCAGGACAGTAATAATACACACAAAAATATCACATTTTGATAAGCAAACATCCAAAAAATATTTTTAAGAGGCATAATGAGTGTTTTGAATATTGAGTTTCTTTTAACACATTTTTGGAAAAATATGATTTTTTTTTTTTTTACACAAAGCTTTTGTTTAATAAGATATTTCTACCACACATTATGGGCATACATTCATACCCCAAAAAACATTTATTTATTTAAGCAGTGTTTTACATATACAGTATCTCACAAAAATTTGTACATTCCTAACATTTTTGTAAATATTTTATTATAACTTTTCATGTGACAGCACTGAAGAAATTACACTTTGCTACAATGTAAAGTAGTGAGTGTACAGCTTGTATAACAGTGTAAATTTGCTGTCCTCTCAAAAAACTCAATGCACAGCCATTAATGTCTACACTGCTGGCAACAACATTAAGTACACCCCCAAGTTAAAATGTCCAAATTGGGCCCAAAGTGTCAATATTTTGTGTGGCCACCATTATTTCCCAGGATGGTGGAAGAGACCTTGCACTAATCCACCTTTCATTTGAGGATGCCCCACAGATGCTCAATAGGGTTTAGATCTGGAGACATACTTCCCCAGTCTATCACCTTTACCCTCAGTTTCTTTAGCAAGGCAGCAGTAGTCTTGGAGGTATGTTTGGGGTAGTTATGATGTTGGAATACTGCCCTGAGGCCCAGTCTCCGAATAGAGGGGATCATGTGCTCTGCTTCAGTATGCCACAGTACATGTTGGCATTCATGATTCCCTCAATGAACTGTAGCTCCCCAGTGCTGGCAACACTTATGCCACTCCAATCAATGGCAAACAATGACACTCCCACCATTATGTTTGACTGTAGGGAAGACACACTAGTGCTCCTCACCTGGATGCTGCCACACACACTTGACACCATCTGAACCAAATAAGTTTATCTTAGCCTCATCAGACCACAGGACATGGTTCCAGTAATCAATTTTCTTAGTCTGCTTGTCTTCAGCAAACTGTTTGCATGCTTTCTTGCGCATCATCTTTAGAAGAGGCTTCCTTCTGGAAAGACAGCCATGCAGACCAATTTGATGCAGTGTGCGGCATATGGTTTGAGCACTGACAGACTGACCCCCCCACCCCTTCAACCTCGGCAACAATGCTGGCAGCACTTATACATCCATTTCTCAAAGACAACCTCTGGATGTGACGCTGAGCACATGCACTCAACTTATTTGGTTGACCATGGTGAGGTCTATTCTCAGTAGAAACTGTCCTGTTAAAATGCTGTATGGTCTTGGCCACCATGCTGCAGCTCAGTTTCAGGGTCTTGGGAATCTTCTTATAGCCTAGGCCAACTATGTAGAGCAACAATTCTTTTTTTCAGATCCTCAGAGTGTTCCTAGCTATGTGGTGTCATGTTAAACCTTCAGTGACCAGTATGAGAGATTGAGAGTGATAACACCAAATTTAACACACCTGCTCCCCATTGACACCTGAGACCTTGTAACACTAAAGCCTCGTACACACGATTGGACTTTCCGACAACAAAACTGTGGAATTTTGTCCGAAGAGTGTTGGCTCAAACTCATCTTAGCATATACACGGTCACACAAATGTTGGCCAACAATTCCAAACGTAATGATGTACTAGATGTACTACATGTTTTGGCTCTTTAGCGCCACCCTTTGCACTCCTTCTGCTAATTTCGTTTTAGTAGAAGTTTGGTGAGTGTTGATTCGCGCTTTTCTTTTTGCGTTTTTTATTTAGCGCTTTTCAGTTTGTGCTTTTCATTTTGTGCTTTTCAGTTCATTTCTGAACGGCCATTCGTCAACCAGACATGTTGTGGAATCGGAGGAGATATTTTATTTATTATTGGTCTTGGAGTTATATTTTCAAATTTTTGGATGCATAGAATGCAATTTTTGTTTAAGTTCTATTGGCAGATAGCATGTCTAATTCATTTTATTTTTATTTTTTTAATGCACAATAAAAAAATTGTGGAGAATAATACTTGGCTATGTGTTTTACTTCAAATGACAGTTTGGAATTAGGCAGTTCTTAAAAACTAGGGGATAATGGTGTTGTGGTAACTTGCACAAATAAAAAAAAATTATAATAATAATATTATTCTTGTTATCACTATACAAAAAAAAGCCTTTGAACATTTGTTTGCGATAACTCCATCAGTATCACCAGCAAAGCAGCTTCATTATTATCCCATTAAAGAAGAAGAGAATTGTGCACTGCATTTGGAGATTTCATAATTTGCCACATCACGAATGTTAATTCTCCATTACAAACACAAGTTTACAAGACCGACCGCTTCTGCTTCTGAGCATGCGTGTTTGTACTTTGGACTTTTGTCCAACCGACTTGTGTACACATGATCGGAAAGTCTGACAACACACATTTGTTGATGGAAAATTTGAAAACATGCTAGTCAACATTTGTTGGCGGAAAGTCTGTCAACAATTGTTCAATGTAGCATAAACACAGTTGGATTTTCCAACAACAGCCTGACATCCAACATTTCACATCTGAAAATCCGATCGTGTGTACAGGGCTTAACGAGGCACATGACACAGGGGAGGAAAATGGCTAATTTGGCAAAATTTGGACATTTTCACTTAGGGGTGTACTAATTTTTGTTGCCACCGATTTAGACATTAATGGCTGTGTGTTGAGTCCTTTTTAGGGGACAACAAATTTACACTGTTATACAAGCTGTACACTCACTACTTTACATTGTAGCAAAGTATATAATAAAATATTTACAAAAATGTAAGGGGTGTACTCACGTTTGTGAGATACTGTATATTGTACATTCATATCAGTCCCTGTGCTTAAGGCACTAACAAGCTAAAGTCCTTAACTCACAATCATACACCTTCAGGCTTTCAAGGGGCCTAAATTACGCATTTTGTTTTAGTTGACTACCTATCACATTTTTGGAGGTGTTGGAACAGCAGGACGATAGAAACACTAACAAAATTACCACATTTTGGAAAGAAAACACCCAAGGGTATTTTAAGAGGCATGATGAGTCCTTTGAAGATTTAATTTTAACCACTTTAGCCCCGGAAGATTTGGTTGCTCAATGACCAGGCCATTTTTTGAAATTTCGGCACTGTGTCATTTTAACTGATAATTGCCCGGCCATGCAACACTGTTTCCAAACAAAATTGTTGTAATTTTTTTCCCCACAAATAGAGCTTTCTTTTGGTGGTATTTGATCATCTCTGTGGTTTTTATTTTTTGCGCTATAAACAAAAAAAGAACGACAATTTTTTTACACACAATATTTTGTACTTTTTGCTATAATAAATATTCAATAACCATATATTGATTGGTTTTCATAAAGGTTATAGTGTCTACAAAATAGGGGATAGATTTATGGCATTTTTATTATTATTATATATTTTTTTACTAGTGATGGCGGTAATCTGCAATTTTATCAGGACTGCGACATTATGGCGGACACATCCAGCACTTTGACACATTTTTGAAACCACTGACAATTATACAGTGATCAGTGCTATAAAAATTCAATAATTACTGTAAATGTCACTGGCAGGGAAGGGGTTAACACTAGGGGGCGATCAAGGGGTTAACTGTGTACCCTGACTGTGTGTTATAACTGTAGGGGGAGGGAACTGACTATAGGAGATGACAGATCATGGTTTCCAGCTATTGGGAACTCATGATCTTCCTCTCCTCTCCCTGTTCTGCCTCTCGTGCCTGTGATTGTGCGTGGCCAGTGGTCATCACGACCACCGTCCTCAAGCATCAGCAACCCGGGTGCACATGCGTGCCTGCTACCCCACTTAAAGGAGCCGACGTATAGCTACGATGGTTTGCGGGATCGCGCAAACCTGCTGCAGTATGATATAAGCTGGTCGGCAAGTGGTTAAAATAGACCCCTGCCTTCAAGCATCAGCCATCCAGCCATTTTCATACAACGGATAACAATGGGTGGCAAGTGGTAAAAACATGTAGCAGGAACATTTACCTGCAGCGAAAGGTTTGGTAAATGTCTGATTTACAGCTTTATAAAAATACCACTAGGGGTCTGACAAGGGGTCACAAATTGTCTCTGAGAGAAAGTAAAACAAAAATATGTGCAGCAATCCTGTGTACATATGTTTCCTCCCTTGCACATAATTGTTAGGTCATACATTAATATAACCTTGCATTGCTTGCCACCCTCTAAATATCGGGATGTGCTTCTACCTTTAGGTCAAAAAATCATGGTATTTATAACGCATGTATAAGATCTAAAGAGCCAATAGAAATGCCTTGGGATGCAAAAATCTACATAAGTTCCTGCCACCCTATCCACAGAGACACATCATGACTCCTAAGCCTAATTATTATGGTTATCAGGTATGGCAGGGAGTCCATTTGCATATGTTAGGCTTGACAGATCTCAGTAGGTACAATATATTCAAAGCATGTTAATATAAAATGTAAACTGTACTTTTGGGTGAATCTGGAACTTAAAAAATGACATTTATACTTAAATCTAATTAATCACCAATCATTATTCAAATCAACGCATTATTAAAAAGGCTTCTTCCAAAACAGTTCATTCAGTAATGACAGCCTTTGAAATAATGAGTGATCGCTGTATTATTAGTCTCAGATTTTGCCAGATTTTATAGAAATTGAAGAAAAAAGGATGTTGCCCATAGACCTTTTTTTATTAAAAGTTAGAAAATAAAAACAAGCATATCCACCTCGGCTCTAAACAAATTATTTTTTTTTCATTTTCTTTCTGCACACATGTAAAAAAATCACACATGTAATAAAAGTTACAAATGAATGACATGGGCAATAACCTTCATTTTCCTTTCCCCCAAGTATTTTTTTTTCTCTCAAATCACATTATGCGGTTGATTTACTAAAAATGGAGAGTGCAAAATCTGGTTCAGCTCTGCATACAGGCATAACCCACTTTTAAGTATGTAATAGAGTTTATTTACTAAAGCTGTAAAGTGCAAAATCAGGCTAATTTCTGATAGAAAGCAATGAACTTCTAACCCCAGCTTGTTCAATTAAGCTTTGGTAATAAAACCTGGAAGCTTATTGGTTTCTATGCAGAAGTGAGCCTGATTTTGCACTTTCCAGCTTTAGTAAATAAACCCCATGGTGTACTTAAAAGTGGGGTATGCCTGTAGAAACCATAGAAATCAGCTTCCAGGCTTTTTTGGCAAAGTTTAATTGAACAAGCTAAAGTTAGAAGCTGATTGGCTACCATACAAAATGCCACCAGATTTTGCACTCTCCAATTTTAGTACATCTCCCCCTACGTTTGATTAATATTGCTTCTTATGGATTTAAGAAAAAATAATTCTAACATGGTAAGAGAAAAGTCAGTACCAAATCAAAAACTGAAAGCTGAACACTATGCAGAATTAAAAGATACAAATTAATGCAGCTCTGTATTTACAGGCACTGTAAATACTTTGATTTTATGTGATATCAGCCTCTTGCAGTCCCTGCACAGCAGAACTGGAGTGTGCGATGAAGAAACATTACAAAAGGACAATCATCTGTCCAGTTACAGGCTAGTCTGGGTCCAGGATGACATGAGCTCAAAAGAAATGGGTTTAGGGGGGCTTGGCTAGCTAGTGAAGTGAATGGTTGCTCACTGAGACAGCTCCGCTACACCTCGGGTCATTGGAGACTACTACAGCAGCTCAGAGCCTTGGATCAGACTGCTAGCAGGCACATATAGAGTGGGCACTTTCCCCCGATGCCATCTCAGAAGAGAAAAGAGTACATGAAGCCCAGCAAAATGACCGATTTCTTCCAGCTGCCGCGCCGCTATAACAATCAAAATGGTGCCGGAAGCCCTGTGGAATCTTCATGCGGCTCACACTCGCAACACGATCCATCCTATAGGGAAAACCATGGATGGGGCAACAACAGACAGGGACAGTGGAACCACTTTCCACCGCCATCAGCCTTCAGCAGCCCAGTGAAGAACAGGCAGAAAACATCCTCCTCACTGGAGGTAATCTCGGAGGTAAGCTGCTTTGATTCCTCACTAGACGACACCAGAAAGTTGCAGGACTCCATCACTGACTTCCCTACCACTAATCAACCAGTCATGGACACCACGTTAAAAGACATGCTGGTGTCCCTGCGATCCACGTTATATGCAAACATAATGGCAATTACACAGCAATTCAAGTCGGAGGTGTCAACAGCCTCTAAAAGAGTAACCCATATTGAATTTGAAATGGGGGAATTCACATCCACCTTTAACGAGCTGGTAGATGCCCATAACGACAGGGGCGATGAACTGTTGAGAATAAATACCAAATTAGCAGATTTGGAAGACAGATCAAGACAAAATAAAGTAAAAATCAGGGAGATATCAGAATCGATCAAACCCCTGAACCCCGGATGATGTCTACAAGACACTGTGATGATCTACCCCCTGACTTACAGGAGCTTTCCTTCTTTGCTGATTTGTCTGCCTTTACCATGCAACATGGCAGGCAACTGGCTACTATAACAAAGCCATTGAACAACCAAAGCATTGCCTCTTGCTGGTTGTAGCCTGCCAAGCTGCAGATAATGAAAGATGACACCACAATAACCAATGTAAAGGATGGTTTGCGTCTCTTGAGAGAGTGGTGAATCATTGAGCCGGATAACAATAAGGCTGATCTATCTCCCTCACCTTCACCGCCTCTTACCCACTCGGTTACTGAAACAGGCTGAGCAAGTATCTCTCTGACACTTTATCAACACATTCTCTGATGACCCAAGGGAATGCCACAAACTTCTTTTTGTTACCCCTCAAGTTACAGTGGCTATCCATCCGTACAGATTCTAATAGGAATCGCTAATATTTTACACCTTTGTTTCTTTCATTGTTATCCTTCTAACGGTTATCCTCTATAAGGCTTCTACTTCCACCTTACCACATTCACAACAAAAGCCTTCTCTTTCCATACACAATGGCATTTAAAATCATGTATTTTAATGTGAAAGGCCTAAACAGCCTTCACAAATATCAAATGGCCTAGAAAGAAGCAATAAGGCTTCACAGTGACATTGTCTGCTTTCAAGACCACCAATATTTCAAAACCGCAAATTTCCACACATATTTAAGGCCAATGAGACAAAAAAAGGGAGGTGTTACAATCGCCATCAGCAACTCCATCCAATTCAAATGCCTGGACGCCCATCTGGACGAGTCAGGCAGATGTATGATTCTTACATGCAAACTCAACAATGCAGCATACACCCTGGTCAGCCTCTATCTTCCAAACACGAAACAACTTTCCTTTCTAAAAAATTTTGGGAAAAAAGTCACCATAAAACAAGGACATGCAATATTGTGTGGTGATTACAATACAATTGCAGATAAAAATATGAACCTTTCCAGCTCCACACGAAACCAACAACGCAGCGCAATGCTAGCCAAGTTTAACTCATCCTCAGGGATGTATGATGTGTGGTGATGCCAACATTTCATAGAAAGAGATTTCACCTTTTTCTCCAATGTACATCATACATACTCACGTATATATTTATTTTTGGTAGACAGAGTCTTGCTGCAACAGATTGTTACATCAAAGATACATGTTATGACATGGTCCGACCATGCCCCGGTATCCATTGAAGTGGGGGATTGTCTATCTGAAACCAGGGCAAACAGATGGCGTATTGATATTTACACCCTCTCTCAACCTAAAAACACAAAACAAATGAAAAAATACCTTAAGGAATTCTTTGAGATTAACGCCCCCTCAGTTGACGATCCCATCACACTGTGGGATGTTAAGTTCCTAGACAGGAACTTCGCTCTCTTTTGATTTCCCAACAAGACAAGCACCTTCGCTCCCAAAAAGCCAACACCTACAGGTGTGGGAATAAAGTGGTAAAACTACTGGCCCATCAATTGAAAGAAAAGGTTTCTAAACAAAGAATCCTAAATATGACAATCCCCACAATGGATAGTACAGTTTCCAACCCAAAAGACATAGATGATGCATTCAGTGACTACTATGAATCACTTTACAACCTAAAGCATGACCCTGACACATATCAACCAACATATGACTCTATAACAGACTTCCTCAAATCGGAATGCCTACCAACACTTTCACAAACGGACTTATCCACACTGAACCAACAATTCACAATCCCAGAAATAGAGGAACGAAGAGTTTACCTCACAACGAAATTGCCAGGCCCAGGCGGTTATTTATCCGAATATTATCAGATGTTCAATACAATGTCTCCATACTTACAGCAGGTCTTTGATGCTGCAATGGCCAAAGCTTCCTTTCCACCTGAAATGTTAATGGCCACAATAGTCACCCTGCCTAAACCTGGCAAGGAACCCAATTTACCACAGAACTTTAGACTGATCTCGCTACTGAACGTCGATGTAAAATTGTATGCTAAACTACTTGCTAATAGAATGACAAATTTACTGCCAAAACTTATTGACAAAGATCAAGCTGGATTTGTCTCTGGCCGCCAAGCTACTGATGTCACTAGGAGAATGGTTAACCTCATACACCTAGTGGAAAAATCGGGGGAACCTTCTCTGCTGCTCACATTAGATGCCAAGAAGGCTGTTGATAGAGTACACTGGGGGTATCTCCATAGAGTTCTAGAAAAATTTGGTCTGACAAGCCCAATACAGAAAGCGATACTAGCATTGTATTCTTCCCCTTCAGCATACGTCTTCACAAAAGGCATGTTATCCAAAAATTTCCAAATAACCAACGGGACTAGAAAGGGCGGCCCCTTGTCTCAGTTGATTTTTGCCCTGTTCAAGGAGCCTCTGGCAGAGAAAATCAGGTCACACATAGCAATACAGAGCATTCACTCCCAAAATGTCATTGCTTGCAGATGATGTCATATTGACACTGTCTAACCCGTCCATTTCCTTGCCAGCAACTCACAAAATGCTCCTTCTATTTAATAAAGTGTCCTACTATAAAGTCAACTCCTCAAAATCATGTATACTAAGTTTAGCAATCTACGGATCCACTAAAACCTCTTTGCAACAAAATTTGCCATACTCTTGGGCCACAGGATCTATAAATGACCTGGGGATCAGCCTTACTTCCCCTCTCTCCAACCTATACAGCACTAACTATGTCCCACTGATATACTCCATCCAACAGGAAATCCATAATTCAAAAACATTTCTTATCCTGGGCTGGCCATCTGGCAGCATACAAAATGTTACTACAGGCATACCCCACTTTTAAATACACAATGAGCTTTTTTTACTAAAGCTGGAAAGTGTAAAATCTGGCTCACTTATGCATAGAAACCAATGAGCTTACAGGTTTTATTACCAAAGCTTAACTGAACAAGCTTGGGTTAGAAGCTCAGTGGTTTCTATGCAGAAGTGAGCCTGATTTTGCACTTTCCAGCTTTAGTAAATAAACCCCATTGTGTACTTAAAAGTATGCCTGTATTACCTAGAATAACATACAACTTCAGAGCCCTCCCTATCCCCATACTCACCTCTTTCTTTACAACAATGCAAAGACAAATGACAAAATGTATATGGGCAGGAGGCAGAGCTAGATGCTGTCTCCTAATTCAGCAAAAGCATAAATCGGTGGGAGGGATGGGCCTGCCTATTTCAAAAGGCTATTACACAGCAGCTGTTTTGGACCAACTAAAAGACTGGTTTACAAACACAGAAACTAAACCATGGTGCCAATTAGAGCATGCATGGTTATCCCCCAAATCTTTGATCTCTCTTCTGGTAGCCTACAACCTACCCCGCATGGAGATAACCATATTGCACTCTACCATACTAGCAACACTCCAAGCATGGTCACACTTGAGAAGGACAGATGTTCATACCTCCGCTTATACCTATACCATTAGAATCTCTCAAATGGATAATCCCAAATATTTCCTTGACTGGCTTGCTTCACAGGGAAATTTTTCATTTGAAATACATCGTCCAGAAGAGCAAAATGATGTCCTTCACTGACATACAGGAAAAATACAGAATTCCCTCTTCAGAATTCTTTATCTACGCCCAGATCATACCTTTTTACCAACATTTAAAAATTACCCACATCTCAATCCCTACAAAGGTTTGGATGTTTTTACATTCCACAAATCCAAAGGGGAAAGGCATTTCTCTGATATATAATCTACAACAATCTGAGACCACCTTTGTTAAATCCACCCCTTAATCAAATGTGAAAAAGAATTCGGCAAAACATTTTCAGAAACTCAATGGTTATGAGCATTTAGGTGCAACCACCAATTTTCACGCTGCTCCAACTATGAAGAACTAGCTCAAAAATGAATACTAAGATGGTATTACACCCCATACATAGTTGCAAAATTTGCTAAAACCAACTCAAATCTATGCTGGAGGGGTTGTGGTACAATAGGCACCCTAAAACATATACTATGGTCCTGTAGGCACCTTCGCAGCTTCTGGTCAGAAATATTCAAACTAATCTCAAGGGTCACTGGGGTTCTGGCTCACCCCTACATCGAACAAGCTATATTAAGCTTAAACATGTCAAAATATCTATTAGATCAATAGCCATGCATATCCTCCTTGCTGCACGTTCTGTGGTAGTACACAAATGAAAATCCAGTAAAATACCTAGTTGAAGAAGTCATCTCGAAGATCAACATTATTTCAGAATATGATAAAATTCTATTGTACAGAGATGAAAACAAATCTAAATATGAATCTAATAGGTCCATGTGGGAAAAAACTCTTTCGCTAAACCCTTAAAATGTTATAACCGTATCTTCTTATCTTGTCCTTCTCCTCTTCATGTATTGGATCTCTATAGGGATCGAATTTGCTTACATTAAAAGCCTCAGTTGTTGGCCTTAGGCCTGTTCCTTTTCACTTCCGTTTTGTTGCTCAAGGACAGAGTGTAAACCGTGTATTAATGTCATATTAACATCCCCACATTTTTATTACCAGCAATTAAATGTGTACATCATATCATTAATCTATCAATGTACTACTGTCTTTTTTTTATTCTTTACTATGTAAAGCACAAAATTCCATAAAAATTATATGTAAAAAAAAAAAAAGTAGGTTTAATGATGCTAGCCATCAGATGGAGGAGAACATCTAGTGGCAGAGAAAAGTACTGCATTGAAAATCTCCGGGATTCTAGGTAAATATTGCAAGCAAAACCTGGCTTTGTTTTGTTTTTTTGAACGGTTTCTTTTTGTCTTTTTTTCTACTAAATGATAAAGAACATAGTATCAGTCAAAGTATTGGTTAAAAAATAATATAAATAAAATAATAATTATAATAATAATAAAATAAAAATAATATCAGGTAAAACAATATTTCACTACACTAGCTCCAGCTACTAGAAAAACTCACAGAATAAGCACACATTACACATTACTGGACTAATTAAATGAAACAACGCGAGCAGTAAAGTGCAACCAGTCAGAACTCATGCATAATTTTTCATAGTTCACCACTCTCTAGAACACTAGTTTGTTAATTCACCCATAAGGGAAAAAAACAATGTTTTGGTTTTCAATGCAAACTGCATTTTATGTGTTCCTGTGATAAATGTATATAGTACAGACCAAAAGTTTTGACACACCTTCTCATTCAAAGAGTTTTCTTTATTTTCATGACTATGAAAATTGTAGATTCACACTGAAGGCATCAAAACTATGAATTAACACATGTGGAATTATATACTGAACAAAAAAGTGTGAAACAACTGTAAATATGTCTTATATTCTAGGTTCTTCAAAGTAGCCACCTTTTGCTTTGATTACTGCTTCGCACACTCTTGGCATTCTGTTGATGAGCTTCAAGAGGTAGTCACCTGAAATGGTTTTCACTTCACAGGTGTGCCCTGTCAGGTTTAATAAGTGGTATTTCAAGCCTTATAAATGGGGTTGGGACCATCAGTTGTGTTGTGCAGGAGGTGGATACAGTACACAGCTGATAGTCCTACTGAATAGACTATTAGAATTTGTATTATGGCAAGAAAAAAAGCAGCTAAGTAAAGAAAAACGAGTGGCCATCATTACTTTAAGAAATGAAGGTCAGTCAGTCCGAACAATTGGGAAAACTTTGAAAGTGTCCCCAAGTGCAGTGGCAAAAACCATCAAGCACTACAAAGAAACTGGCTCACATGAGGACCGCCCCAGGAAAGGAAGACCAAGAGTCACCTCTGCTGCGGACGATAAGTTCATCCAAGTCACCGGCCTCAGAAATCGCAGGTTTACAGCAGCTCAGATTAGAGAACAGGTCAATGCCACACAGAGTTCTAGCAGCAGACACATCTCTAGAATAACTGTTAAAGGAGACTGTGTGAATCAGGCCTTCATGGTAAAATAGCTGCTAGGAAACCACTGATTAGGACAGGCAACAAGCAGAAGAGACTTGTTTGGGCTAAAGAACACAAGGAATGGACATTAGACCAGTGGAAATATGTGTTTTGGTCTGATGAGTCCAAGTTTGAGATCTTTTGTTCTAACCACCGTGTCTTTGTGTGACGCAGAAGAGGTGAACGGATGGACTCTACATGCCTGGTTCCCACTGTGAAGCATGGAGGAGGAGGTGTGATGGTGTGGGGGTGCTTTGCTGGTGACACTGTTGGGGATGTATTCAAAATTGAAGGCATACTGAACCAGCATGGCTACCACAGCATCTTGCAGCGGCATGCTATTCCATCCGGTTTGCGTTTAGTTGGACCATCATTTATTTTTCAACAGGACAATGACCCCAAACACACCTCCAGGCTGTGTAAGGGCTATTTGACCAAGAAGGAGAGTGATGGGGTGCTGCGCCAGATAACCTGGCCTCCACAGTCACCGGACCTGAACCCAATTGAGATGATTTGGGGTGAGCTGGACCGCAGAGTGAAGGCAAAAGGGCCAACAAGTGCTAAGCATCTCTGGGAACTCCTTCAAGACTGTTGGAAAGCCATTTTGGTGACTACCTCTTGAAGCTCATCAACAGAATGGCAAGAGTGTGCGGAGCAGTAATCAAAGCAAAAGGTGGCTACTTTGAAGAACCTAGAATATAAGACATATTTTCAGTTGTTTCACACTTTTTTGTCCAGTATAAATAAAGAAAACTCTTTGAATGAGAAGGTGTGTCAAAACTTTTGGTCTGTACTATATATATATATATATATATATATATATATATATATATATATATATATATATATATATATATATATATATATATTATATTATATATGTGAAAATTGATCAATTCTGATGAAATGACAGCCCAGCTCATTTTTTTGGCATAATATCATCTTTCACATTAAATATAGCTAACTTTAGTGTTTGTTTGTTTTTTTATTCATGAAAGTTTTTTTAAAATTTTCTGTGCATGTACCGTATATCATAAAAAATAGCAATGACTGCCATTTTATTCTGTAGGGTCTCTGCGAAAAAAAAAAACATATATAATGTTTGGGGTTTTATATGTGTGTGTGTGTATGTGTATGTGTACTCGGGTATTCAGCTGGACTGTGACAGGTACTAGGGTATTCTGATGGACTGTGACAGGTACTTGGGTACTCAGATGGATTGTGACAGGTACTCAGGTACTCTGATGGACTGTGACAGGTACTCGGGTACTCTGATGGACTGTGACAGGTACTCAGATGAACTGTGACAGGTACTTTGATGGGTGGTGACAGGTACTTTGATGGGTGGTGACAGGTCCTCTTTATTGAGGGGGCAATGTGTGTTGGTGTACACTGTAGGCGGTAACGAGATTTTACTGCAATCTCCTTCTCACACGTGATCGGTGTGTGAGGAGGAGAACCCGGTAACATCTCATTACCACGGTTTGTTTACATTTAGTGATCAGCTGTGAAAGGATCACAGTCAATCACGTGGTAAACAGCTGCCAGCCAATGGCTGTTTACCACCGTTGGTGACGACCAGTGTTCCCGGGAACACGCCGCCACCGATGTGCACGGGCAGCGCGTTCCCGATCGTGCGTATGTGCCGTGCAAAGTGTGGCAATACCACCTGTGATTGGCCGTGACTTCATCACGGCCGATCACGTGGTAAACAGTCATGCCCAATGGCTGTTCACCCCCTTGGTGGCGAGCGGTGTCTCCGTGACATGCCGCCACCAAAGGAAAAGGGATGCGCATGTACGATCACGCGCATTCCTTGTTTAAATGGGAGGCCGTCATATGACTCCCTCCTGGAATGAGAGCCGCGCTGCCTGGCCGTCATATAATGGCCGGCGGGTGGCAAGCGGTTAATAAAAAAAAATAGATTAAAAGCAGTTCTGTTTGGAAAGAAATTGTAGTATTCACATTTTTATTGCTGAAGAACGAAAATGGAAAAAAGGCTAACTATTTATCACTGACAGAGATAGGGTGTGCACTTTGTTTTAAGTGGTATTAACCACTTCCCGCCCAGCCTATTGCCCCAGCCTTTGCAGCTATAACAATTTCAACTATTCTGGGAAGGCTGTCCACAAGGTTTAGGAGTGTGTCTATGACAATGTTTGACCATTCTTCCAGAAGTGCATTTGTGAGGTCAGCACTGATGTCGATGAGAATGCCTGGCTCGCGGTCTCCACTCTAATTCATCCCAAAAGTGTTCTATTGGGTTGAGGTCAGTATTTTGTGCAGGCCAGTCAAGTTCTTCCACCCCAAACTTGCTCACCCATGTCTTTATGGACCTTCCTTCTGGTAGAATGGTCAAACATAACCATAGACACACTCCTAAACCTTGTGGACAGCCTTCCCAGAAGAGTTGAAACTGTTATAGCTGCAAGGGGTGGGCCAACTCAATACTGAACCCTACGGCTAAGACTGGGGTGCTATTAAAGTTCATGTGCGTGTAAAGGCAGGCATCAAAATAATTTTGGTAATATAGTGTATATATATATATATATATATATATAATTTATTTTATTTTATTTATTTTTTGGTATACAGGATTTCTAGAACCTTTGTCATTTATTATTGCTATCTGTGTCCCTGTTGCACAATTTTCCTGCAAGATAAACGATTGTCACCAAGACAGAAGGGGGGCGGAGGTGAAATTTGACTAAATGAGCCCCAGACAGCAGTGTAAGCCAGACAGGAGTTTAAAAGTTTTGACTGGACTTACACTTTAAGGCCGCGTACACACGGACGGACTGTATGGCCTACTTAGTCCGTCGAAACACATTTCAGCGGACAGTCCGCTCGTGTGTGGGCTTCAGCGGACTTTTTCAGCGTGCAGTCTGGCGTACTAAGTATTTCGGATTTTTCGAAATACTGTCCGTCATACTTTGGTTTCAGCGGACAATCCGCTCGTCAGTAGGCTAGTTCGACGGACTAAGAATGGCGCATGCTCAGAAAGGATTTACACAGCGAAAGGTTGCATTGCTGTGTATTGGACTTCCTATTTCTAGTCCCGTCGTACGTGCTGTACACGTCATCGCGCAAGCTTTCGATGGACTGTTTGTGCATCCGTGTGTGGTCAAGTCCGTTCATTCGAAAGTAGGACGGACTGTCCGTCGGATTGTATGACGGACTAAGTAGGCCATACAGTCCGCCCGTGTGTACGCGGCTTAAGACTTTCCCACAGAGGTTATACATTATTATATTTTGCTCCAATTAAAAAAGATGATTTTTTTTGTTTCTTTTATAGGAATCTTTATGAGTGTCTGTGCATTTTCTGAAATGTGATAAAATTGTACTAAAATACCAGTGTGATGCCTTTAAATAGCTGGGTACCGTAGATGGAGAACAGGAAAAGCATTTTAAATGCTTTTACGCCTTCACCATGTGTTGTGTACTCTTTGAAGTCAATTCAGTCTGCCTTTAGTTCAGCTCAAACTCACTTGTCATCACTTTGTACAGTATTCTGTATATTTCTGTTACTGGTTAGTGTGCACAATAAGAATTCTACTAGTATTTCAAGTCATTTCAATAGGGCCCTGAGTCCAATCTCTACCCAGCGCTGTGCCTATCTGCAGTGGCACTGGTCTCTCTCTCCTCATAGGCTCAGAGACAGCAGCACGAGCCATTGACTCCCTCTACTGTTAATCAAATCCTGTGACGAAGGAGTGGGGAGCAGGTCGTAACCATGTTGTGTGCGTCTATGATAATGCATAGTACTAGAAATACACAAAGCACACCAAGATTCAAGTTAGAATACATACACTCGCCTTGTGTATTTAGTTAATCCTTGTTTATCCCAGAGTTCAGGTTCAAGGCAAAATCATGTAAAAATATCCTTAGCATCTTCCAGCCCAATACAATTCTGGCACCCCTCTCCTACATGTAAATATCATCATTTTTTTTTGCTAGAAAATTACCTGGAAACCCCAAATAATATATATGTTTTTTTTTTAGCAGAGACCCTGCAGAATAAAATGACAGTCATTGCAAATTTTTATGTTATGCGGTATTTATGCAGACATTTTTCAAATAAGATTTTTTTGGGGGAAAATAACACTTTCATGAATTGAAAAAAACACTAATTAGCCCTATTTAGTCAGTTCATCAGGGTTGATCAATTTTCACACATACAGTTGTGCTCATAAGTTTACATACTCTGGCAGAATTTATGATTTCTTAGCCATTTTTCAGAGAATATGAATGATAACACAAAAACTTTTCTTTCATTCATGGTTAGTGTTTGGCTGAAGCCATTTATTATCAATATACTGTGCTTACTCTTTTTAAATCATAATAGCAACAGAAACTACCCAAATGAGCCTGATCAAAGGTTTGGGGTGGGGGAACTTGACTGGGCTGCACAGAGTCCTGACCTCAACCCAATAGAAACCTTTGGGATTAATTAGAGTGGAGACTGCAAGTCAGTCAAACATTCCCATAGACACACTCCTAAACCTCGTGTACAGCCTTCCCAGAAGAGTTGAAACTGTTATAACCGCAAAGGGTGGGCCAACTTAATATTATATCCTACTGACTAAGACTGGGATGCCATTAAAGCTCAAGTGCATGTAAAGGCAGGCATCTCAATACTTTTGGTAATATAATGTATATTGCTAGTGGAGATTTACCCTCACTTCCTGTCTGTTGAAATTGGCATCACATTGACATCAGCATCTTAGTAACCTCAGCTGCAATGGATGCATATTAGACTTGTGCAAAATGGAAAATTTAGTTTAGTTTTGGTTCATTGTCATTCGTAAAATATATAATTTCATTCTGTTATATTTGTTATGTTACTTTAATACATTTTCCGATAATTTGTTATTTCTGTAGAGTGTTGATATTCGCTATACTGAAACGTGTCAAATTCATTCGTTATATGCGCTATAATTTCGTTCGTATTCATTGAAGTTTGATATTTATGTATGTATATATATTCGTGATAATGATTCATAGTTTGGAAAGCCGTTGTTTATTGAATCTTTTAACACACACAATGACAATATCTCTTCTCTGCTCAAATACAATACAACACCCTTTTCACTCAATTCTCAGGAATGCACTTTGCCAGTAATCCAACCTCCAGCACAAAATTAATCAACTGATTGGACTGTAAGATTTACTTTGAGTTGAACTTTTGTTTCATTAGATCTTTAACGAATTACGGAATCGTGTCAAATTAATTAGTTATATAATTTCTTATGTATTCATTGAAATTCATTATTTTTTTATTCAGACATTCAGATGCATCTGAATGTCCGAAAGATGCAAAATTCGGCCAGATTTCCTTTCTTTATGAAACGGATTGCACAAGCCTAATAAGTTTTAGCCCCTGTACACACGGTCGGACATTCTGCCAACCAAATCCGTCGGATTTTGTCCGTCGGATTTTGCCCGTCGGATCTTGTCCGAAACTGTTGCATACACATGGTCGGACTACGTTGTCGAAAAATCCGATCATTCAGAACGTGATGACGTAATTTCATTACGATGGGACTAGTAGCCAATAGCTTTGATGTAGGAATTTGATTTTAGCATGCGTGGCACTTGGTCCGATCAAAATTCTCTACACATGATCGGAGTATGTCCGATCAAACCAGTTGGTCAGAAAATATTTCCAACATGTTGGAAAATTGGGTCCGACGGAGATTCGGACGGAATCAGTCCGATGCATACCACACACAGTCGGATTATCCGACGACACGGTCCGATAAGACGCATTCCGACGGATTCTCTGACCGTGTGTACAAGGCTTAAGTGGTAGTAAACCCGCAAATTTTTTTTTTTCAGATCTGTAAGGGAAAAGGCATAATGAGCTAGTATGCACCGCACACTAGCTCATTATGAAATACTTACCTTAGAACGAGGCCCTGACATCTCACCCGATACACGCAGAGGGAGCTGACATGTTTCCTCAGCGTGTCTTCCGGATATCGCGGCTCTGGCGCTGTGAGTGGCCGAAGCAGCGTCATCATCACTCCCGCTCATGCACGTGGGAGATTTCTTTCTGGCAGGGTCTGGCGTCTGCCAGGCTTCCAGCTGAGAATGCCCTGTGCGCATGCGCCGTTGCAGTCAGCGACTTATTGCGAGGGGAATATCTCCTAAACAATACAGGTTTAGGAGATATTTTTTTTACCTACTGGTAAGCCTTATTATAGGCTTACCTGTAGGTAAAAGTAAAAAGAAAAGACTATACAACTGCTTTAATAAGCCTTAGATGTAACTGAAAATGGGAGGTCTCGTGTGCTTGTGATGCTGCACTGGCCATCCGCAATGCATTTTTTGTGTTTGCATGAAGGGAGAGCCAAGCACAGATTGTGGACTGCTCCTGTGTTTATCCAGGAAGTGCTCCATTACAAGCAGCGAGGAGAGCTGAGTGAGGGCGCCCTCTGAGGAGACAGACTGTGGGCTCTGTATGTATACTGGGGTTTGAGGAAGCACTGTAAAGGCGCTGCTTTGACATGTGGCGATGGAACTGGAAGCCCAATGTAACTTTGTGAGTCGGAACACATTCAATACCAGAAAGTAATATTTCCGCACTTCACTTTTTTCAGTATAAAAATCTTATTTAAACAAAAGGCAGGGCTATTTAATGTCTGCAAACACCATTTCTTTGTACCGCGTTTCCAATTGGCAGGCTTTCAAGCATAGTTTAATCTCTATCACAAGTTACAATTAAACCATTATGCAAATTATATACTGTAACAATACTAGGCTATATAAATTGGTACAATTTGCACTAAAACAATGTAATGAAAACAATGTAAAGGCTCAGTGAACGTGAAAAGGTTATATTTTAACAGCTTTCACATCTCTGCACACTGTAAAGAGCAGTCTTTGAAATGCATGAAGTGAGTGACATATTTTGTACAGTATGAAGAGCAACAGAACGTCATTATCAATGTGATGCTTGACTCATATACTTCCTGTTAGAAGGAAAAATAGAATTGGTCTAAATCTGGCATTGGGTGTTGCCAGGTAAAGGCTAAATTTAACAATTATTCAGCATATGACTTCTTGTAATGTCAACAATGCGCTGATGAAGTCTAATCAAAGCAGATCTACAAGTATATTGAGCCAAAGTTACACCAAATAGTTATATAAGATTTACTTGTATTCATATTAATGTAGTATTGGCTCAGGTAGGTTTATATTACCGGGGATCATTAGTACAGCAAGCTTCCAAAAGTCTTGACTAAAAATGTTTGCAACCAATAATCTGCTGTTTTTAACACCAAACTGATGCTACATATCAGTTCTGTTCCATAGCAATGCAATGATAGATGGGATCATACATTCCCTGTTCTGCTGCTCTAAAATAGCACTGCAACTGACTGAAACCTGTCCCTGACCACTTCTTAATTATGCATCTGTTTAGAGTGGAAATCTGTCTCGTCAACAGTGATACATCTGTTGTAGACCTGTGCAAATTATATGCATTTGGCTGCCCGGTATACAGACACACAACTGTTGTATAAACTTTGCAAAACTAGAGGTAGCCTAATTTAAATCTAACTGTGTCACTGATTTGCTTTAAGAGTAACCCCACTTTTGTTGAGAAAAAACATGCCATCTGGGTAATCTATCTACAAGGATTTTATATAAATAAAGTGCAGCACTAAACAAATATAATCATATATAATAATATATATAACCTATAATATATATATATATATGCAGAAGTGCATTTGTGAGGCCAGGCACTGATGTTGGATGAGAAGCCCTGGCTTGCAATCTCTGCTCTAATTCAGCCAAAAAGTGTTCTATCATGTTGAGATCAGGGCTCTGTGCAGGCCAGTCAAGTTATAGCACCCAAACTCCCCCATCCATGTCTTTATGGACCTTGCTTTGTGCCCTGGTGTGCAGTCATGTTGGAACAGGAAGGGGCCATCCCCAAACTGTTCCACAAAGTTGGGAGCATGAAATTGTTAAAAATGTCTTGGCATGCTGATGCCTTAAGAGTTCCCTTCACTGAAACTAAGAGGCCAGGCCCAACCCCTGGAAAACAACCTCTGAAATACAACCCCACATCATAATCCCCGCTCCGCCAAATGATTTGGACCAATGCTAAAGCAAGGTCCATAAAGCCATGGATGAGTGAGTATGGGGTAGAGGAACTTGAATGACCTGCACAGAATCCTGACCTCAAAACAAAAGAACACTTTGGGGATGAATTAGAGTGGAGACTGTAAGCCAGGCCTTCTCGTTCAACATCAGTGCTTGACCTCACAAATGCACTTCTGGAAGAATTGTCAAACATTCCCATAGACACACTCCTAAACTTTGTGGACAGCCTTCACAGAAGAGTTATAGCTGCAAAGGGTGGGCCAAATCAATTTTTAAGCCTAGGGACTAATACTGGGATGCCATTTCAGTTCATGTGCACATAAAGGCATGTGTCCCAATACTTAGGACCAGGGCTCAAGTCCTGCGGGAACGCATGGGAACGGAGTTCCTGTACTTTTTCCACAACAGGAACTCAGTTCCCGTTAGCAGCCTTGTCCTGCAAGACTTTGAAGTATGTGAGCTGTGTGGCAGCAGCTACACCGGAAGGTTTACAGCACAAAGATGCAGACCACATGCGTGAAGCTGCCCACTGGCTAAGTGGGAACAATTCCATCTAGCAGCACTGGGGCTGCTGGTTCAATTCCCCAACATGCTAATGCTTGTGTTGACGTTGATATGGTCTCTCTGTGTGGGTTTCTCTCCACAATCCAAAGACATGCTGGTGTTTTATTTGTCTCCTGTCAAAATAGTCTCTAAGGTAAGAAAGTTTGTTTTGGATTTTAGATTGGAAGCTCATTGCAGCCAGGGACTGATGCCAATGTTTGTTAGCACTAATCATACCCAGGGACTTGGACATTTAAAATTGTAATGGAAACCTGCGTTACACCAGAGGGGGGGAGGGGTCAACCATACGTCATTGGGGAAGCCAGGTTTCCCCACTTGCATCAGAGGGGGGCGGGGTCACCCATACGTCATTGGGGAAGCCAGGTTTCCCCACTTGCATCAGAGGGGGGTGTACTTTTTTACTTTACTTTTTTTCCTGCAGAAATTACACTTTGTGCAGGGACAGTTCTAAGCACAGGAAACATGTGCCCCTTCACAGGCATACTATATATATTATCCTCATATAACAAATGTCAGGCTGCCGGGATCCCGCAGAGTCTCCGCCAGTGGAGACAGAGGAAGGAAGGATGGACTGCGCTGGATTGGAGGGAGAGATCACCTGTCGCTGGATCAGATCAGCCATCGCTGGACCCTGGAGAGATGATCATCTGTCGCTGGATAGCAAGAGTGGATTACCACCGCTGGAATATTTTTTTATTTTTTTTTATTTTTAATAAAGGACTTTTTCAAAAGTGTGTTTATCTTATTTAACAATTTTTTACACTTTTTTACACTTTCTTTGTGAAATGGTAGGGGTACTTTTGTACCCCCCTACCATTTCAAACATGGGGGGCTGGGATCTGGGGGTCCCCTTGTTAAAGGGGGCATCCAGATTCTGATAAGCCCCCCCGCCCGCAGACCCCTACAACCACCAGCCAGGGTTGTGGGGATGAGGCCCTTGTCCTCATCATCATGGGGACATAGTGCTTTGGGGGGACCCCAAAGCATCCTCCCAATGTTGAGGGCATGTGGTCTGGTACGGTTCAGGAGGGGGGGGCGCTCTCTCTTCCCCCCTCTTTTCCTGCAGCCTGTCAGGTTGCGTGTTCGGGTAATGGGTCTGGTATGGATTTTTAGGGGGAACCCCACGGTATTTTTTTTTTTTTATTTGACGTGGGTTTCCCCTTAATATCCATACCAGACCTGAAGGGTCTGGTATGGATATTTAGGGGGAACCCCACATATTTTTTTTATTTGACGTGGGGTTCTCCTTAATATCCATACCAGACCCGAAGGGCATGGTAATTGAATTTGGGGGAACCCCACGCTTTTTTTTTTTTATCAATGACTTTCAATGAGTGTTCTCTGTATTACGGGAGCCGACAATTCATTATAGCCACGAGTGATTTTAAATTACTTTTTTTCCTGCAGAAATTACACTTTGTGCAGGGACAGTTCTAAGCACAGGAAACAT
Source organism: Lithobates pipiens (assembly GCF_037356315.1). Classification (NCBI taxonomy): domain Eukaryota; kingdom Metazoa; phylum Chordata; class Amphibia; order Anura; family Ranidae; genus Lithobates; species Lithobates pipiens. The sequence continues at coordinate 169,991,327 of NW_027507903.1, read as the reverse complement.
GTGCCCCTTCACAGGCATACTATACACACCCCCCAGGTACAAAATTTAAAGGAATATTACACTTTTATTGTTTCACTTTAATCATTATTAAAATCACTCCTCCCGAAAGAACTGCCATTTTTAAAACTTTTTTTGCATTGATACATGTCCCCTAGGGCAGGACCCAGGTCCCCAAACACTTTTTAGGACAGTAACTTGCATATTAGCCCTTAAAATTAGCACTTTAGATTTCTCCCATTGACTTGTACCGGGTGTTCCGCGGCTTTTCGAATTTGCTGCGAACACTCCAAATTGTTCACTGTACGCTGAACAGGCGAACAGACAATGTTCGAGTTGAACATGAGTTAGACTCGAACTCGAAGCTCATTCCTAGCTTCAAGTAACAGAAAAGCTGTGCAATTTTAAGATCACATGAATGCAAATTGGTTTTGGTTGCACAGTATTGCACTCTAATTCATATATATGATTATATTTGTTTAGCGCTACACTTTATTTATATATTATTAGTGTGCCTGGTATCTGGGTTACAGTGTACAGCTGCTATTTTTCTTGTTTCCAAGCGCAGATATATACTTTTCTTTTCTTTACAAGGCTTTTGACAAATTGTGTTGCAGATTCCTACCTTTTGTTATTCTGAAGAAACCCCTGTGTGTTTGTCTGTGTCCATGGGCAAGTGAGTGCGTCTAATGGGAGTGGCTTCTTAATTATCAACTAGCTGCTGCACCTGCAAATCTCTAATGAGGAAAATTGCAGGGCCTTTAGATGTGATTTCCTATTGGGTGTATCTGACAAAAAATGAAATTTTTGTTGCAGGAGATACCTGAAATCTTGTTTCTTAGGGCAGACTTATGGGAAGATTAGTAAGCCAATCACACAAGCAAGAAATTCCATAACCGGGGGGCGTTCTGTACACAGATTGTAGAAAGGTAGCCATATTGCATTGCATTGCATTTCACAGAGAATTACAGAGCAGCAGATTGAAAATGAAAGGTCATTTGTAATAACATTCAATTACAATATGACATGTGCTGCGAATGTATATGCTATATTATTTTTGTATATGTTTTTCCCATGAAAGTGGAGTTACCCTTTAATAAATGTCCCTCTATACATCCTTAGAACTTGTATGTTCTACAAGATACATTTGTAAAATTGTAAAGTCCTTTCATGTACCGTATGAAAGGAATGCGTTTTAAATTCTTGAACAATTAAATGATATGTAAAATGTTGTGGTGAATAATGGGCAGCATAAGTTTTATTTACTATGTCTCCCACAGCTTCCATAAGCTGTTCTGGCAAGCCAGTTACAAAGCAGTTGGATAGGGCAGTGTTTCTCAACTCCATTCCCCAAGGTGCCCCAACAGGTCGTGTTTTCAGGCTTGCCATTATTTTGCACAGGTGATTTGATCAGTTTCACTGTCTTAGTAATTACCACAGACATTTCATCTGAGGGAAATCCTGAAAACATGACCTGCAGGGGGGGCCTTGAGGATGGAAGTTGAGAAGCACTGGTATAGAGCACCATTCACACTAGGGCCATTAGTGATTACATGTGGGAGACCAAACAGGGGCGTGGATGGAAACCCCTTTGAAAGAAATGGGAAGCTGTCAGCTCCCACAGCCATTTTCAGCCTCTCGCATGTAATTGCTCATGGAGTGATTATCTGTGAATGATCTTCCCTGGACAAAGACAGTCTGTGTCCAGGGCCAATCATTCGCAGGTAATCACTGTTGAGTGATTACATGTGAGTGGCAATGATTAGCTGCGGGGGCTGTCAGCTTTCCACGTTGTCTTCAGTGGGGCTTCTGCCGGAACCCCTGCAGCATCTCCCGTGTGTTACATAGTTACATAGTTAGTCAGGTTGAAAAAAGACACAAGTCCATCCAGTTGAACCTTAAAAACAAATAAATAAAATAAAAAATAATCGTACAATCCAAATACCCAATTTTATGCCCACAATTGATCCAGAGGATCACACTAGCCTGACTCCAAAGTCACGTGACTTTCAGTGCAACTTTGGAATCCAACTTTGATATGACTTTTATGTTACTTTTTACACTCTGTGGCATTGAAGTCATATCAAAGTCGGACCAAAGTAGTGCGGGAACCTTTTCTAAAGTTGAACACACTTGTGGTATCAGTTAAGACAGCTCTCTTAAGGAAACATTGAATTTCATATGTCCTCTGACTTGGGGTCTCACAAGTCAGATCCCATGTCATAATAGTGTGAACCAAACCTAAACACTAATGGCACTATTTTCAAGTATGAAATGGACCTAACTAAAGATAAATTCCAAAAACATCGTTCCACAGCTAAATAAAAATAACTACTAGTTTCTGATAATATATCCATCTTTTTACTACTGTATGAAAGCAGCTATATAAGTCTATAACTGCTGCACACATTTTCTACTGTGCAGAAACACAGTAATAGTCCCTTGTGGCGTATTTTGGTTCCTTAGAAATAAAGCTGGTTATTTAGCTAGATCTGTGGCTGTATGTTTGAAAACAACCTAGAGGAATAAAAATGATAATTTGAATTTATTGTATCAGATAATCCAACACATTAAAACTAATCCTATGTGAATTTCAATTTATCTCTAAATACATTTATCTACAAGAACAGAACTTCTGTTTAATATGTATTTATTCTGGCATAAAGTGGAAATGATTCCATCATTAATGCTATGCATTTTCTCCAAATACTAAAACTATTATGTGCCCAAGCAGTTTACACTAGTAATAAAGAGCTTTTAACTAATAATAAAAAAATGTTATACTATAATATTTCATCAACTTGTAACCAGTCACTTTTGATACACACATTGCCCCACCATATGTTTTTATTTTATTACAAGGTTTATTGTGAATTTAGGATAAGGTGGTCAAAAACATACCAGACTTTCCTGTAAAGCAGTATATATACAAGATGGTCACTTTCTACCTTCCACTCATGTGTCGCTCTATTGTTTGTAGATCAGAAATCATTCAAATCCAAAACAGAGCTCTTGGCTAACAGCAAACAATGAGCCCAATATATGGTTTTGCATAAACACCTTCATCTTCACAGCACATTTAATGTGGACAGGAATAAGTAGCAACTTTTTGAGTAAAGGAAAAGGTTTTGGATTGCAACTACAATGTATTTTGAATAAACAGTGATTTTAGAAAAACATGCCAAGCAATAGAAAAGGGCAAACTAAAGGGCAAAGTACAATTGAGAAGCAGGACACAGCAGAGTATATAACTGCTAAAAACATAAAGCATAAGTGTAGTAAGATACCCCAAGAAAATGGCAACAATGCACCTTGAGAAGAATAAGGGGGGAGCTACATGTACTTTTGGTCAAGCTCTGGGCTGCAGACCTGTGCTGGTCCATAGCCTGTTGATGACTGGGACGCACAGCGGGAGGTGAGCAACGACTGCGGTCCACTCAGACTGCGGTCGCCACTCACCACCTGTTGTGTGGCCATGCCCGTGTATCCTCTCCTGGCTCCTCCACCTGCCTGGCCAACAATGTCATCCTATCAGCATAGCAGGGCGTGGAAGGAGCTGCAGATTGGAATGGAGAGCTCTTCCTGCTGACAGGATGACATCATCGGATGGCTGGGTGGGCAGGGGAGCCGGGAGAGGACACATGGACTGAGCACAGCCTCTGCCTTGCCAGCGCAGTCCCTTTTTCATTACTGCCCCCTTTACAACACAGTGTCCCTTTACAGAGCAGTCCCTATTACATTAATTTAAAGGGGTGCTGTGATGTAAAGGGGACTGCACTGTAAAGGGGAAATGTAATGAAAAGGGGGCTGTGATGTGAAGACACTGACTTAAAGGGGGTTATGCTGTAAAGGGGGGCCGTGGTGTAAAGGGGAAAGGGGGAGGAGTAAAGACTCAATAAACATCCCATCCCCCACCCGTCCACTAAACCAACTCCCCAGTCGCTGGGAAAATTGGCTGCCATGAAACCAATCCTTGGTGCCAAAAAAGTTGGGGATGGCTGCTTTAGGTGATTCTTTTTTAAAGGTAACAAGTGGATGTAGTATAGTCCTCTGCATATATGACACAGTTTAAAGTGGTTGACAGACCTCTTTAAAGAGTAATTCCTTTAACAATAAAAATCCCCTCTGGGTGATTCATTTGAAACTGTAAGCCCTTGTACACACGGTCGGAGATTCTGACGGAATGTGTCCGATCGGACCGTTTTGTCGGATATTCCCACTGTGTGTGATCTCCATCAGACTGTTTCCGTCAGAGTATCCGACGGACCAAGTTTTCCAACTTGTTGGTAAAATTTTCCGTCAAAATGCTCCGATCGGACATACTCCGATCATGTGTAGAGAATTCCGATCGGACAAAGTGCCACGCATGCTCAGATCAAATTCCTACATCAAAGCTATTGGCTACTAGCGTGAACGTAGTCCCGTCGTAACGAAATAACGTCATCACGTCGGATTTTCCGACAACTTTGTCCGACCGTGTGTATGCAACAGTTTCGGACAAAATCCGTTGGACAAAATCCAACAGACAAAATCCGATGGATTTGGTTGTCGGAATCTCCGACCGTGTGTACAAGGGCTTAGGATTTTAACAAACTTTGTTGCAGATTCCTAACTGTTTCTGCTCTGTAGAAAAAGCTATTTGTTCTACTTTGTGTTTTTGGATACTAATTCTGATTGGAAGGGACTTTTACATTATCAATCAGATGATGAAGGTGCCTGTTCCAATGAGGAATCTTGCTGTGATTAACTCTTTTGGAACAACCCACCAAAAATGATTTCTTTGTTGCCGAGGATGACTAACACCTGACTTTAATCTTACTGCAGGGTTTTTCACACAAGCAGGAAAATATATTTTTGGTAGTGTTCTGTTTCAACGGTGTACAGAATGTGTACAAAATGCCCCCCAGGCTACCATATTGCACCAAATTTTACGGAAAATTGCAGGGCTACAGATTCAAAAGAAAAGGTAATTGTCAATGGCATTTAGGTACACTATGGCTTGTGTAGCCATTATAAATGCAATGTTACATTTTTTTTTATTTGCTATTTTTTTTCAACAAAAGTGGAGTTAACTTACTAGTGCTCTAAAAGATTTGTAAAGTACAGTATTTACTTTTTAAAGAAGGTATTTATATATCATTACTTCCAGTGGCAGCCTGTCCATAGAGGGCGCACAGGTGTCACCCCCCCTTATCTATGCGTCCAGCCCCCTAACCTACATATCAGGCTGCCAGACTATGGATTCCAATGTGGGATGGGTGTTTTTTTTTTAAGCATGTGATTAGATCCAGAGGCTATAATAGGCTTCAAAACTGGATGGGCTCCAGGGCACGATAGCAAATACATTCTAGCTATTTTCATACTAAAGTTCTTCCCCGCCAATCAAGAGACAGGTCGTGAGACCTGTTTCCCGATTGGCCAAAGCATCAGGCGATCCTATTGGATGCCTAGTGCTTAGGTGGAAGAGAGTGGAGTAACACGGCAGAGGAAGCTCCTGGAGAAGTAAACAAAGAAGCCGCTGCAGCACCACGCTGTTGGGCTGTGCTGGATGGAGGACACCACAGCCCATCACCTAGATTGAGTAAGTGCCAGTTGCCTTGGCTGGAGGGGTGGCAGTGCTGCACCACCGGCTGCCCGTGGGGTAGTGCCACCAGCTGCCTGGGGGGGGTGGTAGTTTTCCTGCCCTCAAAAGAGAAACCCACAAGCCGCCACTGATTACTTCCAACACAAAAAAAATAAGGGGTTCATTTCTCATTTTAGGATAGTAAGTGGCCATGTAAATCATTCCTTTATGTCCCTGTGGTCAACTATGCATCTGCAACTGGTTTATAAATGTAAGCAGGCAGTAAAAGAATACAATTGGAAAATAATTGTTAGATATCTTGTTGATTCTTTCTGCTTTAACAAACTTTTGAAGTATCCATTTTAACCCTAGGAAATGTTCAGATTGTGCTTGTTACCATGGGGGCACAGTTTGAACACTCCATACACAATGCAAATAATTGTAGACAACTATGTACATATCCTACATGAAAAATATGATCACTGTACAAGAAGATTTTACTGCCCGTCTGATGTTCAAAAAAAATATATTATTTTGCTTTGGCTGTATTTTGTTCTGGCATGCTAATTCGTTAAATTAATTCTTAAAAAATGTCAAATGCACATCATAGGATTCATTAAACCCAACTCCAAAAATACATTTAATTACAAGTTTTTACTTTCACTATCATTGACTTTTTAAACTATTTACAACCTATATAAAAAATGACTGTTTCCAGTAGTTATAAATTGAAAAAAAATAAAATAAATAGCACATAAATGAGAAGTCTGAGAATATACATTTCACAGAGGTTCTGAGGTTCCATTTCCCCAAAAAATATGGTTTTGCTTGTTTTTGGGACTGTAAGCAACTTTACTTGGTGTGAAGCAAGATATCCGATATAGCCTCAGCAATATCAAGCACTCCTTTAACCACTTCAGCTCTGGAAGGTTTATCCCTCTTCATGATCAGGCCATTTTTCAGTGTTACGGCACTGCATTATTTTAACTGATAATTGTGCGGTCATGCAATGCTGTACCTATAAAAAAAATGTATGTAATTTTTTTCCCCATAAATAGAGATTTCTTTTGGTGGTATTTGACAACCTTTGTGGTTTTTATTTTTTGCACTATAAACAAAAAAAGATCAACAATTAAAAAAAAAAAAATATATATATATATTTTTACTTTCTGCTATAAAACACATCCAATAAAAAAATTTAAACAATCAAATTTCTTCATAAATTTAGGTCAATATGTATTCTGCTACATATTTTTGTCAAAAAAATACAATAAGCATATATTGATTGCTTTGCGCAAAAGTTATATCATCTACAAACTGATTTTTTTTTTTACTAGTAATGGCGGTGATCAGTGACTTATAGCAGGATTGCAATATTGCAGGGGGCAGTTGGAACACTGACTGACACTTTTGACACTTTTTGGGGACCAATGACACTAATACAGTGATCACTATACTAATGACACTGGCAGGGAAGGGGTTAACATCAGCATGTTATTGGAAATGATTATATATACTTTACCGGATATGATGCACCTGTATTCTCATAAATGGGATGCGTGGACGACCCACTGCCATATGCTTGTACCTTGAACTTTTACATGTATTATCATAGGCTACATGCTTAGCGTAATTGAGTGCTCTTTTGATTTTCTTTTGCCTATATCTGTAGTTCTAGAAGTTCTGAGAATTCTCTATGTGCTTATTAATTGTTGTTTTCTTTGTGATATAAATGGGTATTGGGACATGCCTTATCTTTTGTATATTGTCATGATACTATGTACAACATATACCTTAACCGCCTCCTGCCCGCGATATAGCCATATATGCGTGCTGCACTCTGTGATCGCCGAGTCAATGAGACCCCAATCCCGGCCCCTTACCACATGATCAGCTGTCAGCCAATGACAGTTGATCACGTGATGTAAACAGAAGATCAGTAATCAGCTTTTTGTTCTCTCATCAGACATCAGTCCCAAACAAGTAGAGGCTCTGTTGCTATGCAGTGCCCTCCAGTGCCACCTGTCAGTGCCCACCAGTGCCACCTACAGGTGCATATCAGTGCTGCCTACCAGTGCCCACCAGTGCCACCTACCAGTGCCCACCAGTGCCACAATCAATGCCCACCAGTGCCATCTAGCAGTGCCCATCAGTGCTGCCAACCAGTGCCCATCAGTCTCGCCTACCAGTGCCACCTATCAGTGCTGCCTATCAGTGACACCCATCAATGCCCTACAGTGCCGCTCATCAGTGCTACATATCTGTGCCCAACAGTGTCACCCATCAGTGCTACCCATCAGTGCCATCTCTTAGTGCTCACCAGTGCTGCCTCATCAGTGCCCCCCAGTGCCACCTATCAGTGTCCATCAGTACCACCTTATTAGTGCTTATCTGTGCAGCAATCAGTGCCCATCTGTGAAGCCTATCAGTTCCCATCAGTGCAGCCTACCAGTGCCCACCAGTGCCCAGCGGTGCTGCCTCATCAGCACACATCAATGAAGGAGAAAGATTACCTGTTTTCAATTTTTTTAACAAACTATTTTTTTTCTTTCAAAATGTATTCATTTTTTAATGCCCACCAGTGCTACCCATCAGTGCCTATCAGTGCTGTCAACCAATGCCCATCAGTGCCTCATCATCAATGCCACCTATCAGTGTTGCCTATCAGTGTCGCCTACCAGTGCCCATCAGTGCCACCTATCAGTGCCATCTATCAGTGTCGCCTATCAGTGCCACCTATCAGTGCTGTTCAGAGCTGCCCATCAGTGCCCTTCAGTGACACCTATCAGTGCCGATCAGTGCCACCTCTCTGTGCCACCTCTCAGTGCCCACCAGTGCCGCTTCAACAGTGCCCACCAGTGCAAACTATCATTGCCCATCAGTGCCGCCTTATCAGTGCCTATGTGTGCAGCCTATCAGTACTCATCAGTGCAGCCTATCAGTGCCCATCAGTGCTGCCTTATTAATGCACATCAACGAAGGAGAAAAATTACCTGTTTTCAAAATTTTAAACAAACAATGAAACAGTTTTTTTTTTTTTTTCAAAGCAGTGATTAAATAGCACCAAAAGAAAGTTCTATATATGTGAAAAAAAAATTATGAATATTTAATTTGGGTACAGTGTTGCTTGACCGCACAATTGTCATTCAAAGTGTGACAGCGCTGAAAGCTGAAAATTGGTCTGGGCAGGAAGGGGGTTTAAGTGCCCAGTAAGCAAGTGGTTAATAAATAGTTTGTAAACAAAAAATAATGTTTTTGTGGTAATTTAACTTTAAAATATTATTTTTGCACATGAAAATAGAGTTACCTGAGATGTCCTATTATAAATGTCACACTGAAATATTTAATGCATCTGCAAAATGACTGTCATACTGATTATAATTCTATTATTTTTCTTTCAGATACAGTGAGTAATTTGTTATGACTGCAAACATTTACTGATAATATCTGCTGACTCATAACTGTTCAGTAGCTGTATTAAAAGAGTGAAGCATGAATAGAGCTATATTTAGTATATTCTGCCTCAGTGGTACCATTTGTACGGTGCCATTTGTATGGTGGCATTTGTATTGTAAAGGTCATATAGACTCAGCTATAGCTTTATTCTACTAACACACAGCTGTATGGTGAATTTGATTCTTACAGAGGCATGACTATACACTAAGAAGAAAAAAATTATTTGGATTAATTTCAGATTTACGATTTATGCACAAAAAACTCTCTATATTAAAAGTGCAACCATGTACAAACAGAAATATGCATGTCTGTTGTATGGTCAGTAAGTTACTGTGGGTGTGCAGTAAATTTTGCGCATGTCGCAAACTATAATTTTTGTTCCAAAACTTACTGGTTTCTTTATTTTCCTTTTCATACATGTCTGTTTATTTTTTGAATGCAGTACAACACAAGAAGAAATCCCATTATTTCCAAAGTAGCTGGTTAACATCCATGTTCTGCAGGATTTGCCCCCTTCCTGACCAGGCCATATTTTACGATATGGCACTGCGTCGCTTTAACTGACAATTGCGCTGTCCTGCGATGTTGTACCCAAATAAAATGTATGTCCTTTTTTTCCCACAACTAGAGCTTTCTATTTCATCACCTCTGCGGTTTTTATTTTTTGCGCTATAAACAAAAAAAGAGTGACAATTCTGAAAAAAAAACACAATATTTTTTACTTTATGCTATAATTAATATCCCAAAGTAATAAAAAATATCTTCTACATATGTTTGGTAAAAAAAAATGCAATAAGCGTATATTGATTGGTTTGCGCAAAAGTTATAGCGTCTACAAAATAGGGGATAAATTTATGGCATTTTTATCATTTTTTTTACTAGTAATGGTGGCAATCTACAATTTTTATCAGGACTGCGACATTGTGGTGGACAGATCAGACACTTTTGACACTATTTTGGGACCAGTGACATTTATACAGCAATTAGTGCTTCAAATGCCACTGATTACTGTATGTCACTGGCTTGGAAGGGGTTAACACTAGGGGGAGATCAAGGAGTTAACTGTGTTCCCTGTGTGTATTCTAACTGTAGGGGGATGGGACTGACTAGGGAAGGAGACTGATTGATGTTCCTATATACTCTCCCCTGACAGGATGTGGATGTGTGTGTTTATACATACACATCCACGTTCCTGCTCTGTCAGAAGCAAACACGAGTGCACCAGCAGCCGGTCGTGCACACACACTCCTTAGTGACGCAGCAGGGACACGCCCCCTAATCCCCTTAAAGTGGCCGCTGAACAGCTACGGTGATTCGCACAGGGGAGCCATTCTGCCACCGTCAATCGATGGCGGGCAGTCTGGAATTGGTTAATGTGTTTTGCATGACCACATGAGCTGCAACTTACATCCAACAGTGAGAATTTGACTTAAAGCGGAGTTCCACCCTGAAAAATATTTTAAGTATTTTCCTAGTCTTTCATTAATAATAACAAACATTTGGAGTGGATTTTTTTATACTTACCAGAAGTGCCCTGTTGCTAGGTGGTGTCTCCTAATCTGCCACCTCCAGCTCCATGGAGCTCTGCATCACTTCCTTCTTTGCCTGTGCTCCTGGGAAATATGAGTCATCATTTCCCAGGAGTCAGCGGGCAGGACTGTGTACAAAAATCACGTTATTTCCCATCAGGAAATGACACGATTTAAGGTAGATCACAGCTCTGTATAGACAATGTTATCTATGTTACCATAACAATGGGGCAGGACCTTTCTCCATCACCGCCCGTTGTTATGGCAACTTGCTAAACAATCAACACTACGGCCGCCAGGAAATCCTGCATCTCGATAGGTTATACATGAAGAGGTTGCAATTGGGTTTCATATGCCCACACTCATCATGGCAACGGCCAGAAGAGGATCATCTAAAGCATAAGTTTAAAAAAATATATATGATTACTATCCACTAGCGAATATAATTATAGTTTAATTGTGTTATTACTGCAGTATGAGGGGATGCCTAGAAAAACAAATTCTGTGGCTGGAACTCTGCTTTAAATGATATTAAAGTCTTATATTTTTGGTTTAAAATTACCAATATTATACTTACCTGCTCTGTGTAATGCAAAGAGAGAAGGAAGGGTTTTTAGGGACTTTCAGGAAATCATGGCCTGGTAAGGTCACACATTTCCACCCCTAGGGACTTTAAATGAAATAATGGATGCTAAGGTCATATATTTCCATCCCAATCTAAGCTGTGAGGAGGGATTTTAATTCAGGAGGGTGGGACTTTACATGAAGCACGTGGCAGCAAAAGGGTAGTAGAGTGATCATAACGGAATTTTATTTACATGATACTAGAACATACAAGTTAAAATACATGTAACCATACATAAGATACACAAGTAGGTAATAAAATATAAACATACATTGTAATGTTTATATCAATGGTGAGATGATAAACAAGGTAATAACAAGAAATAAAACAATAACTCAAGGTGAAGACTCAATAAAATCCCTTAGTTCCTCACAATCAGGATTGAATAGAACCATAATGAAACGATATTGCCTGCAGGACCTAAGGCCTCACTGGACTTGTAAGGGTGAATAATTTGTAATATTTTGGGAGATCTGAATCAGGAGATATACGAACACGGTGAATGGTGGCTCTTTTCGTTTCGTGGCTTCCTTGCCACTCGTCAGGAGGAAGGACATAAATGTAAGCAAAGGCAGGATGGGCAAGGATGGATATAATTAGAGGTAGGGTGTATAAACCCCCACAGCTAATATATACATACTCACTGGGGTTCTATATAATGATGTTGTGGTGGCGAGACACTGCAAGCCATCCAGGGTACCCCCAACCGGGAGCCGTGGCAGGGAGCCCCATTGAGACGAAACAGGCGCCAACCAAAGCAGGCATGGAAACCGAGGCATATCTGTGAGAGAAGTGAAAATTGAATCCTCGGGATGTAATTGAAGTGAGGGAAGGTGAAAGTGAAGGGCAAGGAGCCGGTGCTGTTGAATACATGAGTGGAAGAAGAGGCATCAAAAAGAGTTGCCACTGATGGGAAGTGAAAAGTAAAGAAAAAGCAGAAACGCCACAAAGAATCAGTGGGATACTGGGGAGTGAAGGTGAGGGACATAAAGCCCATGCTGAAAGAACCAATGAAAGGGAGTGAACGGACAACACAGAAGATTGCCAACAATGAATGGATGTCAACAAATAAGAATAGCAGGGGCTCCTGTAGCACAGGGCGTCTTGCAGGTACTGCCTTACTGTGATGTATCCAATGTATTTAAAACCATGTAAAGAACTATTAACACTTCAGTTCTACATCAACAGGAAACATGGAGGCAGTGGCAAAAAGTACAAGTACTGAAGGAGCTAACTACATCTGGAAACATGAAAAGCTAAGGTAAAAATGTAACTGTTCCTTAGCTTATGAAGCCAGGAAGAAAAACGCATTATTGCTATTTCCCTTATGGGCCCTTTCAAACCAAAACACTGTGCACTGCAACGTATGTGTGGTCCCACATTTTTACTTGTTGAGAAAGGTACATGTAACACCCTCTTGAAAATGAAATTAGGCATGCGATTTCTTACAGCGCAATGCACAGTACAGCTTTTTTGGAGGTGCACTGGGATGCCATGAACAATGAATGCCACCACAGCTCAACAACGCATGCAATGTTCATTGATACATGTTCCAGTAATGCACACATCATATCAAAACATAGTGGTGTGAGTGGACCCTACATGGAACATATGGTCATGTTATATACATTTTCTGTCTTTACTATGTTCAGTTACTGCCCGTTAACCAAGATTAATATTTGTAAATACAAAAGAAAGAGGGCACACAACCGCCTTCATGTAATACAGTTTTTTGATAAAATTATATAAATATGCCACCAAGTATTGCACATGATTTCCAGATAAAACAGGCACATTTTCAATCCTTATAACCTATTTTCAGGGTTGAGACATGCCTGTTTTATTTGGAAGCAATGTGAGTGTAATTCTTGGTGGCATATTTATATTATTTTAATAATAAACTGTATTACACTAGGGCGGTCGTGCACGCTCTTCCTTATGTATTGTTGCAGTGTGAATCCATCACCCATTGGGAGTATCAGAGAGCAGCAACGCCAAGTGTAGCATGCACAGCCTCAAAGAACTTAGATCAAGGTTCTAGTCCCCCAAAGTTCAGCCCGGCAGGAGAGACTTTCCCTTTTGTTTCCATTTACATATAGAGTAAGAAGGTGAAGGAGGAACCGCTCAAGTGCTGGGAATTTTTTTATGTATGTTAATATTTGTAAATGTATCTGATGCTAAAAGTAGTTGAAAAAAGATGCCTGAGTTATTCATTTTGTGCTTTTAGTACTTCTACATTTTATCAACTGCAAGCTTACCAATACTTCATTAATCACCGCAAAACAAACATCAGTTAACTAACCTTTAAATGCACAATTACCTATTCATTTAGAACCCTAATTTCCAGTCACACCTGATTGCTGATTTGCATAAAATGATTATGAGAATGCTCAATTGCATATGGAAATCATTAATTGGGAAGCTAAGAGAAATGATCCTGTTATTCGTTTAAAATACCATCCAATTTCAGCCATGAGAAAAATATCAAAGCCTTCATACAACAAGATGCAGTACAGCCTTTAGGAAAGTAGTTAGAATTTACAAAGATAAGTCCAAGGGTACTCAAAAATGACAGTTACCTTACCTATTAAGACATAAAATAACCATCACATTCACCACTGTCTCCAGCTCCGACCACAATTTGGAATCAAGTTCAGTTGAATTGAATCAGTACGGACTGCATGATCTTTTCCACGATCAATTTCACTTCATAATAAATACAGCACTGCAGTACCAAACTCCGGTCATAAACTGCTTTGTAGTCTGGGTTCTGCTTATCAGTTCCTGCCTTCAGTCAAGCAGCACTCCAATTAGTCTATGTATTCAGCTGTAGCATTACTCTGCCTGTTCCCTTTTTTTCTGCCCAGTTCTTTTTCCAATTTCCAGCACCTGCCTCTAGCTTTCTGTTCTGGACAGACCTCCCAGCCTCGATCTCAGCTTTTTTCCTGGACTGTATTCCCATATCCTGCCTGTCTGCTCTGTCCTCAGATAAACCCTTTTTCTAGCCACTTTCCATTAATTGAGCTAACAACTTTTTTTTGGGCAGAGGGTTCTTCTGCTGCTGATAGGCAGTTCCTCACATACATTAACATTTAGACATACACTGTATGACATATTGACTCCAAAGACATGCTTGTAGGTTAATTGGCTTCTGTCCAAAATCGGCCCTAGTATATGAATTTGAGTTGGGGACCTTGGATTGTGGGATACTTGAGACCCCTTTCACACTGGGGTGGGGGTGGCGTCAGCGGTAAAACAGCAATATTTTTAGCACCACTTTACCATCGTTTTAGCAGTGGTATTCAGCCATTAGTGGGGCGGTTTAACCGACTTTCAATGGGCAGGAGCGTTGTATACACCTCTCCTTTACCGCTCCAGAGATGCTGCTAGCAGGACTATTTTTTACCATCCTGCCAGAGCACCGATCCAGTGTGATAGCCCTCGAGGCTTTCACATTGGAGACACAGCAGCTGCTCTTTCAGCGATGTAGTGCCTGCAAAGCACCCCAGTGTGAAAGGGGTCTTAGGGCTGGGACCAATTTCATTGTGCAATGTATGTGTGGAGTGCTGCGTAAAGTGAGGGCGCTATATGGGTACTTTAAATAAAAATAATGATATAATAGATGAGCATCTTAATGAGACACAGGGATAGGGACAGTTGTAGACACTCACTCAGGTTGAACTGGATGGACTGGTGTCTTTATTCAACCTTACTAATTATGTAAGCATGATTCAATATATCAGAGAATTTTTGACATGCAATCAGATTACTACAGGTCAAACGTACACTGTCTTTTCCCAGAGACAGAGGCTTTGGCACATGGTTGGATCTTTCTTGGTATACTGGAAGATGGTCACAGATCCTCACTCAACATTCATCTGACGTCCAAGCATACATATGCATATTGTATCCCAACATCTAATGTCAATTAAAAAATCTCTATAACTAACTATAACTATAAATAACTATAGGGCTCTATTATTTAAAGCGTAACTCTACTTTTGTTGAGAAAAAAAACATTCCCCTCTGGGTGATCAATGTACATTGCAAGAATTATAACAAACTTTGTTGCAGATTCCTACCTTTGGTTATTCTGAAGAGATCCATGTGTGTTTCTCTGTGCCTTTGTACAGAGTGGGTCTAATGGGAGTGGTTTTATAACTAACTGTTTATAATTAACTGTCAGATGTGGAGCTACAGGGCACTAATGAGTAAATCTGCTAGGCCTGCGTCCCTTTAGACGGGTTCCTATTGAAATTATTGCCCTGTACACATGGTCCGAAATTCCGACCACAAAATCCGTCTGATTTTTTCCGACGGATTTTGTCTGAAACTTGTGTTGCATACACACGGTTGCACAAAGTTGTCGGAAAATCCGATCCTTCTTTGTTGCAGGGGATTCCTGAAATCTGACTTGTATCTTAGGCAGACTTATGGGAAAATTGGTGACCCGATCACACAAGCAGGAAATTATGTTTCCTGGGGAGTGGTCAGTACACACTCTGTGAACAGAAAACTCCAGGTAGCCATATTGCAATGTATTCTCAGAAAATTACATTGGCTGTAGATTGAAAATGAAAGGAAATTTTTAAGAACATTCAATTACAAAATGATTAGTGTCGCAAGTATATGCGCTATATTATTTTTTCTTTAGTTGCTATTTTTCTCCCCCACGAAAATGGAGTTACCCTTTCACATTATTTTTAATTATGGGAAGTGTGCTTATACTTAGCAAAAGTGAATTTTCACTTAGCTTAGTAAATAAGGTGAAAATATGCTCACTTTATGTGATTGGATGATTATTGTGAACACAGCTTCACCTTATTCACTAAGCTGAGTTAACATTTCAGGAAAATAAAATTATTATTTGTAATTGCACCTGTTCATATGTCAATGCTCAGTTGACTGTGTTTTGATGCACTATGCTTCAAAATGACAAAAGATATTTTTTCTAACATAATCAGATGTTTTTGGCTACATAGACTTCAATATGAGTGCCTGTGAGGCTCCATGCACACTAGATTACAAAAATGCTCCTAGCAGCAACTTTTGAAAAAAAAATTATGCTTCTAGAAACACATAGTGTTATGCCCTGTACACACGGTCAGACTTTCCGACGACAAAATCTGCCTGATTTTTTCAGACAGATTTTGGCCCAAACTTGTCTAGCATACACACAGTCGCACAAAATTGAAGGAAAATCCGATCGTTCTAACGCAGTGATGTAGAACACGTACGACGGGACTATAAACGGGCCATAAGCCAATAGCTTTCATCTCGTAATTTATTCTGAGCATGCGTGTTGGTCGGCATTGTCTACACACGATCGGAATTTAAACAATTGGATTTTGTTGTAGGAAAATTTTAGATCCAGCTTTCAAACTTTGTGTGTCAGAAAGTCTGATGGAAAAAAGTCCTATGGAGCCCACACACGATCGGATTTTCCGACAACACGATCCGATCGCACATTTTCCGTCGGAAAGTCCGACCGGGTGTACAGGGCATAATCCTATGTGTTCATGCACACTATTTTAGTGTAAAAACATTTTTGAAGCTGCAGCTTATGGCACAAAAATGCTATTATGAGTTTTTTTAATTTAGCGTTTCCCTGGCATTTTTCTAACTTATAGTGTGCGTGGAGCCTAAATGTGCAACATGCTTGCAGAACTGCTCTCTTCCTCTTGCCCAGCCCAGGAAACAAATGCAACTTTCAAAATTGCCAAAAAGACATTCTGTTCAGATGTGAATGCAGGCTTAGAAGTTTTTATAATTTTATAGACATTATTTTAAGGGAAATTTTGCATAGATATAAAAAAAGCTAAATTTGACCATTTATGTGAATTATTTGCAGTATTTTAATAGACTGAAATAAAATAAAATAAATTTTATCTGGCATTAGCAACCATTTTTTAATTTACATCAGAAAATGTTAGCTTGAATATAAATGGCTGCTGTATGTTACTCAAATTATGGCTTCAATAAATTTGATCATAATGAAAGTACTTGGTTTCTATGGAAATAATTCAAATTTAGAATGTTGGGTTTGGATATGATGCATCCTATTGATGTTGCATAAGAGAGAATATCCCAAATGAACTGATTTCTAAACAAAAAAACATATTTCAAGTAAAACTGGACTGAGAGTATATGCAGGTTGCAGTTGCTAAACCCTTAGTCCAAAAATGCTGAACCAATGGCTTCAATACTTTCGAAACCTGTGACCAAAAAGGAGTAAATTCCACCAGCAAAAGTCCGATGTGAG
The DNA here is from genome assembly GCF_037356315.1 of Lithobates pipiens. Classification (NCBI taxonomy): domain Eukaryota; kingdom Metazoa; phylum Chordata; class Amphibia; order Anura; family Ranidae; genus Lithobates; species Lithobates pipiens. The sequence goes on along the minus strand of NW_027507903.1, from coordinate 169,973,895 downwards.
CTTTTGGTTGGAAATTCCGACTGTGTGTATGCTCCATTGGACTTTTGCTGGAGGAATTCCCGCCAGCAAAAGATTGAGAGTGGGTTGTCAATTTTTCTGTCGGAAAAAGTTCCAATCGGAAATTCCGATCGTCTGTATCAACTCCGATGCGCAAAATTCCTATGCATGCTCGGAAACAGTTTGACGCATGCTCTGAAGCATCGAACTTCATTTTTTCAGCTCGTCGTAGTGTTGTACGTCACCATTTTCTTGAAGGTCGAAAGTTCAGAGAACTTTTGTGTGACCGTGTGTATGCAAGCCAAGCTTGAGCGGAATTCCATCGGAAAAACCATCAAAGTTTTTTCCGACGGAAAATCCGCTCGTGTGTACGGGGCATAACTTCTTGTTCTTGGTCAGTGACTTGGATTATGGTAGCTATAACAGTAATTTATTTTATTTTATTTTATTTTTCATAGTATATGTTGTCTATGATCAAAGATTATTCAAAATTTGTAATTTGCAAAAGGTGTGGTAACAGTAAAACTCTCAACGCACAATAAATATTTTATAGTTAGACACAAAGTATAGTCTTCAATAGATTAGAATTTATGATTGCATGCAAACAATAAAAAAGTAACTGCAATGGGAACAAAAAAAGGAAAGTCACAGTGAAAACATATGCTCTATTGTGTTAATACCTGTACGAATGTTGACTTTCAGCTGACAGTGAATCATTAGGCTAAGATAAGAAGTGTCAAGAAGGTAACATATTTCAGAATTACAGCTATTTCATTTCAAAGGTAAATAACTGAAGAACATGAATTTGCTTTTGTGAGACAGATACATTATGACACTCATAAAATCCATGAGATGTCAGTAAACATCTCATCTAAGCCCTGCCACCAGCCTTTACTAAATTAAATTCAAGTCCACAAACATAAAATGTCAATATAAAGGCTACTGAAGAGGAAGCTGTTCAACTGATTTAGCAACAAGATTTACCCCTATGTTCCACTAAACCACGAACCATCATTACTCTTTCATGCAACACCATCATTCATCTGTTAACTACTTCAAAACCGGGTCAATTCTGACATTTCTCATACACATGTAAAAATCTGCATTTTTTAAATTATTTTTGTAGAAATTTACTAATCCTCAAACATTATATATATATATATATATATATATATATATATATATATATATATATATATATATATATATATATATATAATTTCCTCAAAGGTCAGGAAAATAAATATGTTGTTGCTGTAATTTTGTCTGTCGCACAATATGTACACATTATCAAATGCACATTTTTAGAAAAAATTACATCTTAATGAATTTTAGTGCACACAAACACAATATAATTCCCTTTTTTTTGTAAAGTCTAAAGGATAGTTTTATGCCAAGTAAATCGATACTAAACATGTCACACTTTAAAATTGCATACGTCCATAAATGTTGACAAACTACAATACCTATAAATCTCCAGCTCTCGCTCTGGTGTACACGGAGAAACCCACACATGTGTGGTACGTGCATGTTTGCATTTAAGTGTGAGTATGGCAGGACATGGGCATTCTAATTTCATTTAGTTTATGTACACTACATACACTATAAGGATTTTAATAAGCTTTGTTGCGGATTTCTAACTTTTGTTATTCTGAAGAAATCCCTGTGTGTTTGTCTGTACCCATAATTGGTAATTAAATCTATCTATCTTATGGTAATTGAATCTAATGGTGGGAGTGGCTTCATAATTTTCAATCAGCTGCTGCACCTGCAGGGCTCTAATGAGGAAAATTGCAGAGTTTGCATCCCTTTAGACGTTATTGCCTAGTGAGAGAATCTCACCAAAAATTACATTTTTGTTGCAGGGGGTGCCAAAAATCTGATTTGTAGCTTTTCGTCCACTAGTGGGATACGTTTAACCCCTGCTAGCAGCCAAAGAAGGGGTTAAAAGCACCCGTGTTGTATCGTTCCGAATCGCTTTTCAGGTACTTTGGAAGCACTGCCCATTCATCTCAGTGGGCAGGGCATTTGGGGAGCGCTGTATACATCGCTCCAAAAAACCTGCCAAGGATGCTGCTTGCAGGACTTTTCCTAACATCCCGCAAGTGATCTGCCCCAGTGTGAAATGTCACACTGAAATGAATGTGAGGCATTTTTCAGGTGCTTTACAGGCGCTATTTCTAGAGCTAAAATGCCTGAAAACCGCCAGTGTGAAAGGGGCCTATTTGTGTCTTTGTAAGTCTTTAACTACCTCACCACCCCAAACTCAGATAGTGTTCAGGGCAGTGCATATGTCCCTGTACACAGGTACCACTCAAATGTGCTTTTATCTGCATACAGTCACTGCATATTTCAGCCTGTCATTGATTTTGACCGGCCACTGGCTCCTGTGACTCCCGGTCAGAGGATTATGCCCAGATGTACTTTATATGGCTCTCTTGTGGCCCTGTGTATGGAGTTTAAAAAAGAACTGTAGTCAGCCAAAACAAAATCTAATTGTCAAGGCTGTTCATAAAATATTTAATTAAACTAAATGCACTCACTAATTGACCCAGATTTTCATCTTGTATGAGATAATGAGTAGTGGCTTTCTGCCACCCTCAGACTCTGATGCTGGTGCCATGTTTGAGCTTACTTCTTGCCCTTTATCCTGGAAGCCTCATCTGCCCACAATGCAGCGAAAACACATGACTTGCAGCTTCCATGGCAACAGTAATGACACTCTTACATCAAAGCTGAAGAGCACTACAGCGATCACCCAGCCCTCCACATGTATGTGCCTGCTTTACATATGCTGCCAGCTCTGCTCCAGATCTCCTTTCTTCTCTCTTTATAGTTTGGTATTTTCCATCAATGGATAAATGGTCACATAGGAGGGAGATAAATGAATCGCAAGACCTGGGGAAGGGGATGGCAGAGAACGCCACATGTCTGCAGTCTTTCCTATGCCAAGAATGCTGCACAACTGTGCATGCTCTCTAAAGTTGACTGCATGACAAACATGCAGACTGAAAGCAACAAAAAGCTTTACAGAGAGGTATAGACATTAACCACTTCAATACCAGGCACTTATACACCTTCCTGCCCAGACCAATTTTAAGCTTTCAGCGCTGTCACACTTTGACAATTTCACGGTCATGCTACACTGTACCCAAACTAAATTTTTTATCATTTTGTTCCCACAAATAGAGCTTTCTTTTGGTGGTATTTGATCACCTCTGGGATTTTTATTTTCTGCTAAACAAATAAAAAAAAGACCGAAAATATTGAAAAAAAATAGTTTTTGGTTTCAGTTACAAAACTTTGTAAATAAGAAAGTTTTCTCCTTCACTGATGGGGACTGATGGGTCTGCACTGATGGGCACTGATAAGGTGGGACTGATGGGCAATGATGATGGGCGCCAATGAGGTGGCACTGAGGTGGCATTGATGGGCACTGATGATGGGCACTAATATGCGGCACTGATGGGCAATGATAAGTGGCACTGATAAGCGGCACGGATGGGCACTGATAGGTAGCATGGATAAACACTGATAGGTGGCATGGATGGGCACTGATAGGTGGCCTGGATGGGCATGGATGGGCACTGATAGGTGGCACTGATGTTCTGTAATGTATTGTACTGATGGATGCCAATCAGTGATGCCCATTGTGGGCACTGATTGGCATCCATTGTGGGCACTGATTGGCATCCCTAGTGGTCTAGAGTGGCATACCTGGTGGTGGGCATCCCTGGTGGTCTGGTGGCATCCCTGGTGGTCCAGTGTGGGTATCCTCGGGGGTGCTGCACTGATAATCAATCAGCATAGACCCCTCTGTCAGAGGAGCAGCCGATTGGCTCTCCTCTACTCCGACAGATGCGAGTGAGGAAAAGCCGATAACCGGCTCTTCCTGTTTACATTGTGATCAGCTGTGATTGGACACAGCAGACCATGTGGTAAAGAGTCTCCATCAGATCAGAGTCAGACTGACACACCGCAACAACGATCACCACGATGCACGCCCGGGGGGGTGCAGCGGCTTAATATCCTTGACGTCTGGTCAGGATATTGAAACCACTTTGCCGCAGTCATTTTGCTATATGGTAGGCTTTGCTATGTAGCAAAATTTTATTAGAAACTAAAGTTCCTTTTCAAATAAACCTGTGACTAAAGGGTGAAATGAGCCTGCTTTTTTCAATTACACTTGATTTACTAAACTTTTACCATCCTCAAAATATTGTGAATTTATTTTTGTTTTGCACATGCAAAAAAATATTTGTGTAAAACGTTTGTTTTTTAACCACTTGACGTCCGCGCTATTGTCGATTGATGGCCACAGCGCGGATCTGAATTCCCGGGAGTCCGTCATATGATGGCCTCCCCTGTGCATACTCCCTGTGATCACCGAGTCACTGAGACTCGGGTGATCATCGATCTGAGTAAGGGGTGGGACCATCTGATCAGCTGTCAGCCAATGACAGCTGATCACATGATCAAAACAAAAGCTCTGTGATCTTTTTTTTCTGCTCACGCTCATAGCGTGAAAAGCTGATCACCGGCTCATCTTAAAGGGACATCGGACCCGAAAAGGAAGAGGCAATTATTAATTTATGCCATCTGAGAGTGCCCACAAGTACAACCTATAAATGTCAATCAGTGGTGCCAATCAGTGCCACCAAAAGGGCTGCCTATCAGTGTAACTGATCAGTGTCCATCACTGCCACCCATCGGTGCTCATCATTGCCACCTATAGGTGCCCATCAGTGCTGCCTCATGAGCGTACATCAATGATGGACCAAAATTACCCGTTTTAAAATTTTATAACAAAATACAAATTTTTTTTTTTTATTCGCTCTTTTTGCATTTTTAAAAAAATAAATAAAAATCGCACAGGTGATGAAATACCACCAAAAGAAAGCTCTATTTGAGGGAAAAAATTATAAAAATTTAATTTGGGTACAGTGTTGTATGACCGCGCAATTGTCATTTAAATTGCATCAGTGCTGAAAGCTGAAAATTGGCCTGGATAGGAGGGGGGTTTAAGTGCTCAGTAAGCGTTTGTTAGTAGTGCACATGTACATTGTGCAGCTGATTAATAAAAGGCGTTTCAGGTATTTAAATTTGTATTAACCCTTTAAACACCCTAAATGTCACTGGTTCCCACAAAGTGTCAAAAGTGTCAGTTAGTGTCAGATTTCCCACCATACTATCTCAGTCCCGCTATAAGTCGTTGATCGCCGCCATTACTAGTATAAAAAGTGAATACAATTTTTTTTCAGTATATATACACCATAGTTTGTTTACTTAAGGCCAATAGAATGTGCACCTTGGAATGTGCAATTACTCTCTGAAAGTGCAGTTGCTCAAGAGCTTAGTCAATGAGGTCACTTTGCAAAGAATACCCAATCACATGCAAGGAAAATAAAAAAAACTGCATTTTTGCTTGCACATGATTGGTTGATGAAAGTCAGCAGAGCTTCAGCTCATTTGTTAAGCTCTGGAGCAACTGCTCTTGCAGTGTGCAACTGCACTTTCCAAAGTCGGCAGTCTTCTTGCCTTCAGTAAACATAACCTATAACTTTTGTGCAAACCAATCAATATACTCTTATTTGGATTTTTTTATTTTTTATTAGATAGGTTTTATAGCAAAAAGTTAAAAATATTGTTTTTTTTTTCAAAATTATATATTTTTTTGTTTATAGAGCAAAAAATAACAGACCTAGTGGTGATCAAATACCTCCAAAAGAAAGCTCTATTTGTGTGAAAAAAATGATATTGATCTCATTTGGTTACAGCGTTTCATGACTGCACAATTGACAGTTAAAGTAGCGCAGTGCCATAAAGCAAAAAATGGCCTGGTCAAGAAGGGGGTAAATCTTCTGGAGCTGGAGTGGATAAAAATTTACTATAATAAAGGGTAAATAACCACTTATGATGTATTCACACTGTTGCAGTGATGTACGTTGCATTAAACTTCCCCACTTTCATGGGGAAAAAAAATGTAATACAAATAAAATAAAATGGCATATACAATTGCTATACAAGTGATTTTGTAATTGAATTTTATAAAAAATTACCTTTTGTTTTTTAATCTGCAGCACTTAGATTTTCTGTAAAATGCAATACAATATGGCAACCTGGAGGCATTCTGTGCACAGATGGTGTACAGAACGCACCCCAGATATGTCACTGCTTGTGTGATTGGCTGACTGATTTTTCCAGAAGTCTGCCATAAGATAGATACAAGTCAGATTTTGAGCACCCCCTGCAACAAAAAATTTATTTTTTGTGAGATACCCCCAAAGGGAAATCACGCCTAAAGCGATGCAGACCCTGCCGGTTTTCTCATTAGAGCCCTGCAAGTGCAACAGCTGATTGATAATTATAAAACCACTCCCATACAGATTCACTTTATACATGGATATAGACAGCAAACAGCTATTTCTTCAGAATGACAAAAAGTAGGAATCTGCAACAAAGATTACGAAAATCCTTGCAATGGGCATTGATCATCCAGAGGGGGATATTTTTTGACAACAAAAGTGGAGTTACTCTTTAAGTTAGACCATTAAGACCCCTTTCACACTAGGGTGCTTTGCAGGTGCTACAGTGCAAAAAAAAAGCCCTGCAACAATGTGAAAGCACCGAGGGCTTTCACACTGGAGTGGTGTGCTGGCAGGACGCTAAGAAAAGACCTGCTAGCGACATCTTTGGAGCAGTGAAGGAGCGGTGCTCCTTCACCGCTCCTGCCCATTGAAATCAATAAAGCAGCAATTTACGGTGGTTTTAACCCTTTCGTGGCTGTTTTCGAACCCTTTCTTGGGCGCTAGCAGGGGTTAAAAGCATCTAGCAGCTGAATAGCAGAGCTAAAATTACGGTAAAGTGATGCTAAGACTAGCACCGCTTTACCGCTGATGCCCGGCAGTGTGAAAGGAGTCTTAGAATGAATAGCCCCCAAATGCTCATTACTATAGCACAACCGTGTAAACACGACCTCAAAGAGTTAAGTTAGCCAGCATTGGTATTCTTAAAGTGGTTGTAAACCCTTAGACCCCTTTCACATCGAGGCGCTTTTCAGGCACTTTCATGCTATTTCCATTAAAATCAATGAATACTTTGGGGCAGTGCGCTGGCAGGGCGGTGAAAAAACACCCTGAAATGAATGGAAAGCTCTTCAAAAGCGCTCAGTGTTTTGCTGGCAGTTTAGAAGCACCTCAGTGTGAATGGGGCCTAACACATCACTTTTTCCTACAGGTAAGCCTATAATATGCTTACCTGTGGGTACTGGAAATACTGTGCAGGTTAAGGAGATATTTACCATATACACTTGCACACACATCATCGCGCATGCGCACTAAAGAAAGGGCACGATCGTGGCGTTTCTTTAGGGCCCGTGCCCTGACCATTGGCTCCCGCATGCACACGACTCCAGCAAGTCACCGAGTCCGCGGCCCGAGACCATCAGGGTTTACTTCCTCTTTAAGTTGGAAAATGTTTAAACATTGCATGCTTTTGTTCTCATCCAGCAAGTCTATAGGAATGCAAAATTGGCTTGAAGCAGGTCAACAGCAAGTCAGAAGGAGGCCAACTAATCCTGTCAGTGGATTCTGAATGATGTCAGAAGTGTCTCAAACTAATGTCATTCTGATGCCAATAATGAACAAGATTGCAGATTAAAGTCAAGCTGCGAGAGATAAATATAGAACCTGCCATTGGCGGCTAGTATTTCAAAGGTAACTGCCTATTCATAACAAAATAAAAAAGAAACAAATTGTAACACAAGTCATTTTGTAATTAAATGTTATTAAACGCGTCATTCCTATCTCGTTCTGCAACCATCTAAGCTTTTCTAAAACAGTCAAAAAATTAAAATATTCTCGTAACTATGGCAACAATGACAAATGAGGTGGGATTCTGTGTGCCATGTACCAAATTCTACCAGAAAAACATGATTTCACGCTCATATGAGTTTCTGACTTATTTTCCCAACAGCGTTTCTCTTATTACGACTCTGGGCTGAATAGGCAAGCAAACCCTTTTATTTAAAGCCCAACTCCAGACCTACATTGTTTTTTAGTTTTGGATAGAGTGGGGAAGCATTTCTGCCAGGTTTCTATTCCTGTCTGGCACACCAATGGAGACATTGGGACAGGTAGGTGACTCATTAGGTATTGAAGACAAATAGGGCTAACAGCGCTCAGGAACTGAGCTGAAATTGATGGGTGATGGCTGCAATGAACCAAATATATACTCAGAAGAGTTGCTGGTAATTGATTTCAAAGATTAAAACAGTACTGGCCTGTCTTCAGCATTCCCACATCTGATCCCATGGCATTAGACAGCAGCATGGTTCAGCTGGGCACATATTGTATTCAGTGTTTTTTCTGTGATCGGAGCCTGGCACTCAATCTTTTTGACTCATTAGGTATTGAAGCCAGATCATAATGTCAGCGTCAGAGCCTACACCTTTAACCACTTAAGGACTGCAAGACTTTGCCCCCTTAACCACTTCAATACAGGGCATTTTCACTCCCTTCCTGCCCAGGCCAATTTTCAGTTTTCAGCGCTGTCACATTTTGAATGACAATTGTCATGCAACACTGTACCCAAATTACATTTTTATCATTTTTTCCCCCACAATTTTTACTTTTTGCTATAATAAATATCCTAATTTAAAAAAAACAAAAACACAATTTTCCTCAGTTTAGGCCAATATGTATTCTACATATTTTTGGTAAAAAAAAATGTCAATAAGCGTATATTGATTGGTTTGCGCAAACGTTATAGCGCCTACAAAATAGGGTATAGATTTATGGCATTTTTATTATTATTCTTTTTTTACTAGTAATGGCGGCGATCTGCGATTTTTATTGGGACTGTGACATTATGGTGGACACATCGGACACTTTTGACACATTTTTGAAATCATTGTCATTTATACAGCTATGAGTGCTTTAAAAATTCACTGATTACTGTGTAAATACCACTGGTAAGGAAGGGGTTAACACTAGGGGGCGATCAAGGGGTTAACTGTATTCCCTGACTGTGTGTTCTAACTGTGGGGGGAAGGGACTGACTAAAGGAGATGACAGATCGTGGTTCCCAGCTATTAGGAACTCACAAGCTGCCACTCCTCTCCTCACAGAACAGGAATTTGTGTGTTTGCACACACACATGTCTCTGTTCTGCTTCTTGACCCCGCGATCATGACCGCCGGCCACGGGCATTGGTGCACCCCCAATGCAGCGGTCATGGACCTGCTTTCCCACTTAAAGGAGCCAATGTACAGCAGCGACAGTTCGCAGGATTGTGCCGACCTGCCGCAATATAATGACGGTGGCTGGTCGGCAAGTGGTTTAATGACCTATACCTACTAAGTATTTATTTAAAGTGTAATATTTAAAAAAAATGTGGGTACCATAGTTAGGTTTCTTTCACACCTGCAGATCCGTTTTCAGACATCCGCTTGCTCAGAAGGGATTGATTCGTTGATCCCCACTGAGCTGGCGGATGACAAGTCCGTATCTGCACACTGTGCGGAAACGGACCTGTCAGATCTCCGCTCTCCTCTATGGAGGGTCGGATGAAAAAGGACCGCCTGTCCGTTTTCATCTGATCCAATCTGCCATATGGATGGAAAATAGGGTTTCCATCCATCTAGATTTAGCGGAGCGAATCAGATCTGGCAGATCAGATGTCAGAGGACATGTCACCACTGACATCCGTCACTCCATAGAGATGTATGGAGCGTCCGTTCAGGTCAGCCTAAAAAAACTGACGGGCAGATCTGAACGGTCCGCCCGTGTGAAAGGGACCTTATTTCACAGGAAGACATAATTTTAGTACATAATAAACACAAATCTCCTGTGCTTGAAAGTGGGCCCAAAAGGTGATTGTTGTCTAAATTCTTGTTCTCGCTTGCCTGCATATGTCTCGCCTTGCTGCCCTCAAAAAGACTAGGGAGGTCTGAATTTACTGACATCACAAAACAAAACAGAAGGCACATAGGCCTAGTGCAATATCCTCAATATAAGTCTTTAATAGGTAAAAAAAAGGTAAATATTACACTCACAAATTGAAGCATGCATCAAAGCTTTTCATAAATAGACAGCAGCTTTAGATCCATGATACAATGCATCATATAACAGATAAAATTCAAGCAGTACAGCAGGCTTACGCCTTTTCGAGGACGTGCCTCTTTTTCATCAAGTTGTGAGTATAATTACCTTTTTTACCTATTAAAAGACTTATACTGAGGATAATGCATTGGGCCTGTGCCTCCTCTGTTTTGTCTTGTGATTTCAGGCACATGTTTAGGTTTGATATATTTAGTATATATTTACTGAATGCAACCTTTTTTATATTTTACTAAAAATAAATATTGTCTTGTGTTTGTGTGCACTAAAACAGATTGAAATGTGTTATTAAAAGAACTGTTTGATAAACAGTATCCTATAAAATAAATATGCAACTTCCACCGTTTTATTCTATCGGGTCCTTGTCTTCAGAAAAATTTTAAAGGTTTGAGGGTTTTTGTAGTAATCTTTGGGCCTAAAACATGCATATTAATGTGTGAAAAAAGTGCTGAGAGCAAATGAGTTTGTTGCTATATTGCATTTGTATCCTGAAAGGTTTACTTTATTGGAACAGAGAATGTTAAATATATACCTTTACAATGAATCATAGCTGACAGCTACTTCTCACCTTGCAAGAAACAAGAAGACACTGGAGTACTAATGCATAACTGAACACTCCATCAGGATTGAGAGCTTGCAAACAGCAAGGGATATTCAAGTGGCTGAAGTAATATTAAGACCCAGTATCCCTTTGGCATATTGCAATTAAAACCAGATTTTTCATTCCCATTGGGTGGAGCTATATTTTAAAAACAGAAGACTACAATAATGACCAGAAATATGTAGTATAGACCCGGAATCGTGTTATTATTTTCTAGCCACTGACACATAGCTAGAAATGTTAGGTATGATTTGTTAGACCCATTTACAATGTTGCAGTGCATAAACATGTGATGTGTGCATTAGAATAATATTAAACCTTCCGGACAGAGCACCATGGATAAAGTCCTGCTTTAAAGTCATCCCTAGCTATATATTTACATTGGTGTGCCATCCATAATGAATGGCAGCACACTACAATGAACATATACCTGTGCATTATTGTGTGTAACGCGATAAAGCATGTGCCTTAATGCACGTTAACACTTTGCACAAGTTGGCCTTAATGACTGTATTTTTAACCTTTACACATAGAAAATGATGACCACAGCTGTGTTTAAGTTACCACTATTAGCATGTGCAGGGTGGTTATTAATAAATGCATGACAAAGAAGAACCTAAATATTGCAACACAGTTTGCTTAGCAGAGTTAAGACAATACTAGGAAAATTGTTTAATCGGCTTGTAGCCCCATAGAATCTTATTAACTGCATGGCCATCTTCAGACTTAATTTGAACGTGAACAAGTTGAAGTAAATACTTAGACACTAAATGGGATATTTAGATCAGAGCCACACTTACATATTTTCTCCATATTTGTTTTGTATTTAAATAAATGGGAATTCTTTAAAAGTAAATCAAAAGTAAATCAATCATCAACACATGTGAATAAGCGTTGATGTGCAATGGAAAGTACATTATGACTGATGTTAAAACTTCAATTTTAATGAATTTTCAATGATTTCAAAGGAAAATGCATCTGTCAAATTAGACAAGTGTGGTTCTGAAAAGCATTTTTTAAGTCTGACCACAGATTTTCTATTGGACTGAGGTCTGGGCTTTGACTAGGCCATTCCAACACATTTACATGTTTCCCCTTAGACCACTCAAGTGTTGCTTTAAACCCCCATCCTAGCCTCAAATCACACACAGAGTGGTACAGGTTTTGCTCAAGAATATCCCTGTATTTAGCACCATCCATCTTTCCCTCAACTTTGACCCATTTTTAAGTCCCGACTGCTGAAAAACATCCCCACAGCATGATGCTCCCACACCATATTTCACTGTGGGGATGGTGTTCTTTGGGTGATGTGTTGTGTTGGGTTTGCGCCAGACATAGCATTTTCTTTGATGGCCAAAAAGTTCTATTTTAGTCTCATCAGACCAGAGCACCTTCCTCCATACATTTTGAGAGTCTACTTTTCACAAACTCAAAACGTGCCATTTAGTTTTTTGCTGAAAGTAATGGCTTTCTTCTGACCATTCTGCCATAAAGCCCAACTCTATGGAGTGTACGGCTTATTGCAGTCCTATGTACAGATACCCCAGTCTCTGCTGTGGAACGCTGAAGCTCCTCCAGGGTTACCATAGGTCTCTGTGCTGCCTCTCTGATCAATGCCCTCCTTGCCTGTTCCATGTGTTTTGGTGTGTGGCCATCTCTTGGCAGGTTATGATCGATTTGATGGTGCCCCTAGGGATAATCAAAGATTTGGATATTTTTTATAACCTAACCCTGACTTGTACTTCTTAATAGCATTGTCCCTTACTTGTTTGGAGAGTTCCTTGGTCTTCATGGCAATGTTTGGTTATTGGCTCACAAGTGCCTCTTGCTTAGGTGTTGCAGCCTCTGGGGCCTTTCAAAAAGGTGTGTATATGTAATGATAGATCATATGAAACTTAGATTACACTCTGGTGGACATCATTTCACTAATTATGTGACTTCTGAGGGTAATTGGTTGCACCAGAGCTTTTTCTAATTGTACATCACCAATTTAGACTGTTCTGATCCATCACATATAATTCAGATTAAAAGAAATGAACTAAAGGCTGCGATGTAAAAACATAGGTAAAAAGCGGGGGCGGGTTGAATACTTTTGCAAGGCCCCGTAGAAGTTGGTAGTGAAATAGTGAATTTTCATAGTGGACCATACATCAAACTAAAAGGTAGGAGGGATAGGGATGTGATTCCAAAAGAGGCACAGTCCATCCAAAGAAGGGACAATTGGAAGCAATAGCTTACACCAAAGTGCTCTAAGGTGAAGCTACACCTCTACATTGCATTAGAAGAAAGACACACAGGAAAATAAAGTCACTCTTTACTTGTCCAAAGCTGAGCAAAGGGCATTTAGAGCACACAGATGCATTCTGTAATTCTTTTAGCCTGTTCTCCAGAGACTTAGGACACATCAGCAATGTTACACCAAGTGCTAATGTGCAATAGACCTTACATAATTGGAGTGTATATTAAGAACAGTGATATGAAATTCCCAAAGAGATTATTGCACCTGCTCATTAGTTTTACTGTACGGATAAAACAGACTGTAGCCACTGACACTTATTATGCCATGGCATTAATTAAACTATGCAATAACTGTAGCCTCATATCATATTAACAGAACATGTGAGGACAGTATTTTTATATTTTTTGCTGATTATTACATTTTTAACAAAACATGTAAGGGTTCCAATACTTCCCAAATATGCACTGCATAATTTAAATTATGTTTCTAACAAGCAGACTCTAGTATACAATAGATGGTGAACAGCAAGCATCATGAACTATAAATGAACAGGTTTTGGAATTGGTTTGCCTTTTCAGAAACAAGGGTGCTTTGGTCCAATAGAACAGTGTTTCTCAACTCCAGTCCTCAAGGCGCCCCAACAGGCCCTGTTTTCAGGCTCTCTACTACTTTGCACAGGTGATTTTATCAGTTTCACCACCTTAGTAATTACCACCGCCGTTTCATTTTAGGGAAAACCTGAAAACATGACCTGTTCGGGCGCCTTGAGGACTGGAGTTGAGAAAAACTGCCATAGAAGATTGCATGTCAAATCCCTATCTTGTCAAAAAGTGTCACTTTAAAAGGCAAGCCAAAAGGCATACACATTGATAGCATGCTTTGGATGACCTTGATCTGCTATCACATGTTGACATGCCCATTGAGAAACTTGCTTCTACTGTGAAGTTATTTGGAACAAGCTAAAGGATGTCAGGGCATCAGAATATTTGGATAGCTTTCACACTGGCATGGTACAGTACTTGTCAATTAAATGTGTGCAGTCTGAAATGTGTTAGACTGAGTAGAGAAGGAAAAATAAATAGATAATGGGTTTCTTAGTCTATAGACCGATTCACCATATAGTTATTTATAAGCAAGTTTCCTGAGTGGAGGAAATACTGAAAAAAACAATCTAGTTAATTTACTAAAACCAGAGCGTGCAAAATCTGGGGCAGCACTGCATAGAAACCAATCAGCTTCCACTTTTTTTGTCAAAGCTTAACTGAACAAAGCTGAAGTTGCAAGCTGATTGGCTATAATGCACAGGTGCACCAGATTTTGCACTCTCCAGTTTTAGAAAATCAACCTCAATGTGTGTTTGTGCAAAAAGTGGGTTTATATGGTTTATATGGAGGTTACAATAAATGATAAGTAATAGAAATGTGTGAATGAAAAGATTAAATGAAATGAGGTAAAGTAAATTCATTATTTTTTCTATGTGAATAGATTATATACAGTATTAGTGCTTCTAATATTATGTAACTTTTCAGGTTTTAAACCAGTGCTCTGGATAATGATGCACCACCTGCAAACTGATCACAACATATCACCTTTCAACAGCATGTCAAAATAAATCAGATTATTTTTCATACTGAGCAAAAATATATAAGCTTCTTTTGCTGGTTTGTAGAAGGTGCAAGCTCCAGGCCACTGGAAGACTAAAACAAGGAAAATGCCTGCACCCTAAACAGAGGCGTGTGCACAGGGTGTGACAGATGTGTCTGGACATACCCTATTCATCCCGTGTGGTGCCAATTCCCCCTGCTTCCTGTCTCCCCCCTGCAGTGCTGCCAGCTTCCCTCCTCTCCTCTCAGGAGCGTGGGATTGGCTGGTAAATATTTCATTAGCAGGCCTTTCTTTTCTGAATAAGCACAGTAAGTGATCGGTACTGATCGCTCCTGTCTTCATTCTAAACAGAAGCGTAGTAAACTATGATTACTGCAGGCTGCAGAAAAAGGGACTGGTGAATCTCTGTCTCAAAAGTGAGACATCAGGGGTCTGTTTAGACCCTTGATATTTCACCAAAGCCCCATAACAGGGCTCCTAAAAAAATGTACAAAAATTCATAAAAAGCATTATTGTAAAAAATAATTTAAATATAATAAAAATAAAAATAAATACTGACACCGTCTACTGCCCTACTGACACCAATCTTTGCTCTACTGACACTGTCCACTGCTCTACTGATATGTGTTTGTGCTCTGGGGTGCACACCCAAATGAAAAATAGACTGTGCACACCAATGACCCTAAACAAGTCAACAATGTCAGCTCCCCTTTAGAAAGCTGTGAGCTCGGAATACATCTTGTATTTCAAAGCAGCTAATACTGTATATAACAATATGACAGTGTTCAATAGCTCATTACCTTATAATATGACAAAGTTATTTATTTAACTGTCACTAGTTTAATATTTTAAATAATATGGTATAAACATATACCACTAAAAGAATCATTATGTCAGAACATGGGAGTGTCAGAAAACCATCACCCTGTAAGAAATGACACCTATGAGTTTTTAAAAAAAATGAAATTATGTAGTACAAGATATCATGATTCACAAGGCAGTAATGTTGAACCTGTTTACATGGATGCCTGTCTATAAGTAGACACAATAAGCATATAATACCATGGAAGAAAATGGCACTGTGAAAATATGTTATCATTAGGACTTTTATGTATGCTAGAACACTATTGCACACAACTTTGCAAAAATGCCAAATGTCACATATAAACACTGAAGACACTACAAAGATATAAACACATTTTGGACGAAAATGTATTTGGATGAAAACGAATGCACATGTCTACATTTTATCATTTTGCATTTTGCTAGCAAAGGGTCATTTCACTCAAAACTAATATTTCTGTATTTGGCAGATGTTAGTTCAACTATCTGGCAATTTTTGAACGCTCTCTTGATGAGTACGCACGTTTGGGTTCTTGGGTATGCACATCTAATGTGGTCACTATTATTTCTACTTTCTGTGTTTTTAATGGCCAAAACATTATTTCTTATTTTCAGAGTTCTAAAGAAATGCAAATGAGTTTTGGGAGTCCAAGAGGCCTCCTTCATCAGGGCTACAAGTATGATAAAATCATATTAGTATTATGTCTTTAAAAACTAGATGAAACTATTTATGTAAAACAAAAATAACTTGTGGTTTTAAGGAAGATTATTGTAAAAAAATATATTTTAATGAACTTTGCATAGTCATTTCTTATTATGGATTGCATAAATGAGAAAAAAAAATAGTTGGAAAAATGGTTTGTTCTGAATCAACTCATATTGGTTTAATTCAGATCAAACCTTTATTTTTTTCCATATCCCACTATTTTTTCTAATCAACCTAATAGTATTCACAATATAACTTTTCTCCTACCAGAATACATAGGTCTAAAGATTTTATCTTGTATCCAGATTGCACTCAAATCCCCTTCAGCTAAAATCTGTAAGGTTTAGTACCACGTTACATAATAATACTAACACTCCTATGAAAAAAAATATATTTCATGCTGACAAGGATGTCTTATTGCTAGGATTAAATAAAACAATATTTTAAATGTTTGTTCTAGTGTGTAACCATTTATTTTTCCAAACATGTCACAGCTAAACAGGTCTGAGGCAGGGGAAAAATCCAGCTCCCATGATTTAGTGGTTATATCAATCAAGTGCAACTGGACAGTTTCTTTATTTATACAAAATATCATAGATTGCATAATTTAATCATAATTTAATCAATTGATTATAGTTTCTTCCTTATACTCTTCTTTCATAATGGTACAAATCAGTCACATATCAGGCCTACAGAACTGTCCAAGTTAAAAGAGAGTCTAAGAAAACAAGATGTGGTGTACTTTCTATTTACAGAACCTAATACCTTTAGTATATAGGAATAAATGCCATCTTGGCCTGGTGCTTCATCTTAATTTTCTTTGGGTGCTTTTCTAATCTCCTTCCCTTGTTATCTGACATCATGGAAACCATGTATGTATATTTCAGATATTGTTTTCACGACTTCTACAATAATATGTTTTCGGTATTACGTGATTTCGGTCATACGAATTACACACTTGATATGTCATTTAGTCTGTTAAAAAAATCAAATCTGTCAGTGTTTCTGCTCCATTTGTTTATGTCACTTTATGATGCTCCATTTGGTTAATTTACCACTTTTGTTAGTTAATTGATATAAAATATGGAAAAACCTATGGTTTAATTTACTACAACCACTAACTTCAATAATACAATTAAAAGTGTAAAGGTACTCCTTTATTGGCATAAACAATTCTCAATTTAAAAACGATTTTGGCAAAAGCATTGAAGCAATCACACAAGTAGAAATAGGCAGTGAATAGGGTAGAGTGCAGAATATTTTACTGTTACTTATTACTAGGAATTGCTGCCTGAATTTTTTGGCAATTTTAGAAAATCATTGGGGAATCAAATAAAAAGCTAATTTGTATTCACAAGAAATTACAGAATGATTTGTGTAGCATTGAAATATATCTTATTTTTATATAAACCTAGCTGCCCTTTAACTATCTTCAATAAGCCCTAAAAAAGGTAGTAGTTTAAAGCAAACCAGAAGCCAGAAAAAGTGATCTGACCCACCCCAGCATTGAAGCCACCCATCATGGTGATGGGCCAGTAGTAATGTTTAGGAGGTGGAAGCCAACAGAGCCAGGTCTACTATGTGGCTATAGCGATGGGTTAGGCATTTTCCTTCTACAGTTAAGAAATTGTCGTTAAGCTGGATATACTAGTAGAATTTTGAATACAAATGATTCTAAAAATTGTCAGGAAAATTCCTACAAAAATTCTCAGAACATTTGAATGTTGTGCAAAAGGTTTTGTTTGCTATTCACATACTATTTGAAAACGACATACACTGTTGTAAACTTGTACATTTTCTATTCTGCTCCTTCGAATTTTCTCATCAATGCGGTCAAAAGTGAACATCGATTTGACCCCACTAATGATTAGAAAATCAAACGATTCTTACAGCATTCCTAAATGAAAAAAAAAATTCTTCTAGTGTAAACTCAGCTTAAATAATTCAACACAATCTTCAGCCTCAAATAATTTCACATTACATTATTACATTAACCGCTTGCCAACCAGACGCCCTCATTATACTGCAGCAGGCTGGCACAACTGCGCGAATCGCCGTAGGTGTACGACGGGTGCTTCAAGAGCGATTAGGGGTGCAACGCGATGCCAGAGCCGATGCTCGTGGCCAACAGCCATGATGTCTGCCGGCCACCCACGATTGCTCCAGAGAGAGCCAGAATGGGGATCTGTGTATGTAAACAAACTGATCCCCATTCTGACAGGGTAGTAGAGAGAGATCTGCTGTTCCTAGTGATCAGGAATAGCGATCTCGCTCCTCCTCCAGTCAGTACACTCCCCCCACAGTTAGAAACATCTCCCTAGGGAACACTTAACCCCTTGATCACCCCCTGATGTTAACTCCTTCCCTGCCAGTGACATTTATAGTAATCAGTGGCTATTTTTAGCGCTGATTGCTGTATAAATGTCATATAACTTTTGCGCAAAGCAATCAATATACGCTTTATGCAATTTTTTTACCAAAAATATGTAGAAGAATACATATTGGCCTAAACTGATGAAGAAATGTTTTTTTTATATATATTTATTATAGCATAAAGTAAAAAATATTGTTTTGTTTCAAAATTGTCGCTCTTTTTTTAATTTATATAACAAAAAATCTAAACCGCAGAGGTGATATAATACCACCAAAAGAAAGCTCTATTTGTGGGTAAAAAAGGACATACATTTTGTTTGGGTACAAAGTCGCACAGCTGCGCAATTGTCAGTTAAAGGGACGCAGTGCTGTATTGCAAAAAATGGCTTGGTCATTAAGGGGGGAAATCCTTCCAGTCTTTAAGTGGTTAATCTAGACACTGTAAATGTAGTATGCCATATATGCCAAAAGGTTTGTATGTTAGAGGGGTATATGTAGTAGGGGTACCAATAAAATCAATCTTCCTCTAATTTACATCTAATCACCAACATTACACACTGAATGAGATTAGTCATCAGAAGAACACTAATTGTTGTGAGACAACTCTTGCCTTGCTTAGATGTAGACAAAAATAATTCAGGTATATTACTTTTACTTGCAAAGCTTGGAGTGCAAATGGAGAGTGCAGCCTTACAAATGTTTAAGGGGTTCTGTGATTATCTGTGATGCACCCATGGCTGCCACCCTTCTTCCTCACTGGCATTTTATGGTTCAGAGATTGCCATTTAAGACATTATAGAATCACACTCTTGTCTTTAGCCCTGAAAAAACTACAAATTCTGGTTTGGCATTTTAGAAAAAAAAAAATCAATTAACTGAGCATCATAGTGGCCTGACTATACAAACTTTGAGTATAGTACATACATATTAAATAAAAATACTGTACTTGGTCAGGCATATATCCTTGGCTTATGTATTTAGTTTTTTAAACACACTGTGCTGCAAATATACAACATATACAAATTTAACACCAGGGAGTCCGACGTACTGTATTTACCAAGAAAGCTTTTATGACAGAGGGCCAAAAAAATAAATAAATAAATATATATATATATATATATATATATATATATATATATATATATATATATATATATATATATATATATATATATATATATATATATATTTATTTATTTATTTTTTCAAATGTGAAAATTCATTAAAAGCAGCAAAGCTAAAAGGGCAGGAACATGCCTAGTCGGACAGGAGCTCTTTGAAGCAACAGTGATCACACATGTAAACACTGCAGCTACAAGTTCTAAGCATCAACCAAAGCACCTCAAAGGATTTAGTAACTACTGAGGCTACTGAAATTATACTGTATTTTTATTGGTCATATATTAGTGAAAAGAATACAGTACAAAAGCCCAAACTCCCCCATATGATTGCTTATTCCTTCCTTCAGCATCCCCCAATATCCCCCACACCCAGGCTCCCACTCCCTGTTCCCAAAACCCACCTTACTCCCTCCTCTCTAAAAATCCATGCCTCTCCCTTAGATCTATAAGGTCAAGTCCTATTAGGGCCCCACTAGATGTAACTCAGCAGCCCCAAGCATAACTAAAACCATAACGTTCACAGTGTGGTGTACATATGTTTTTACAATCTGAGCTGGTATGTATCACACAGTGATCTTTCCATATAATGCTCCTGCTATGTCTGGCGGGTCCAGCCCACTATGCATGACTGCTACACTTGTGTGTTTAAAGTGGCTGATTGACCTTCGGCTTAGACAGCGGTCCGTACAAAGGAGACCAAGTACCAGCTGTTACATATCCAAAAATATCAGCTTCTTGAGCCATTAAGTCCTGCCAACACTACGATGGACCTTGAAACATGATTACGCATGTGATGTTACCAGGGGATATATAAGGTCTTAGTCCACCCTATATTAGGTAACGATCAGCCCTCTGTAGTCTAGCTAGACAATACATCATATGAGCCTGCAACTGGTAATCTCACCACCTCAGATAATCCCCTAGTGGTGAGGTAGCTGTTCCTTTCTTATTGCTATCTATTCTGGTTAAAGTGCATTAAAGGTTAATGCTTCCTATCTTATGATGAAGTCTCTATAACTTGATGCACTTTATGATACTTGGCATGTCCCCACATTCGCCCATAGTTCAATTGCATGCGTATGTTTGGGCTGCTGGTTGATAGACACACTTTGTTATATGTTTACATCACACCGGTGAATAAGTATATATCTTAATGTATGATCTATGGAATTATATCTATGTATATATACTGAATAAATATTTCTCCATTTTCATTTACAAAATTGTCATACTTTGTAATTAGCCGTAATGACAATACCTGGGGTTCCCACCAGCACACCACTAATGTAGACGTCTGTCTTAGAGACATATATAGGGCTATTGTGTGTTTTTTCAATCACTGTTTTTTTTTTATTCTGTTTTTATATTTATGTGGTGTGTCTAATAAAATGAAAATCTTTTATCAGTGGTGCCTATAAAGTCCCAGTTCTATTTTTTCTCAATTTCTCACTATGATAGGATGTGGTGCGTTGTTATCTTTGTACACCTGCAGTGCCACCCTGCATGTATTTAGGGGGTAGGATTGTTCATATAAATATAGTGTAGATGCTTGGTTCACAACATTGTGTTCAGTGTTTTTGTTTTGGCCCTTTGCCACAGAAAAAAGCAAAAAGTAATACAAAAAATCTTTGAGATACAATATCACCAAGTGGCCAAGCCAGAAATTTCCTTTGCTGGCAATTTGATGGACTGGTGCTTTGCAGTATCCTCGATTGGCAACTTTGAAACGGGACTGCCAGCATGTGTAAAATCTACAGAAAGCCACACATATTTTTGGCATAGTAAAAACAAATGTCAACAATGAGTAACTGCCAGCTCTGCTAGCGAATACAAAAAAGTTGGAAGTATCATCTGTTGACAACTGGGCATGGCCACGCGGTTTAGTATTACAGAATGAGCATTTTCACCCAGGGGAAAAGAAATCCACTGTCATCGTAACAAGTGTCTGCTCTTCTGGCATATACAGAGTTCTCTGATGGCAGCTAGACCAATGTTCTCACTGTATGGCCTTGTCTACTTCTAAGTTATTATTACAGAGGTGAAGATCGCCAATAAACAACCATATGCAATCCATCACAATTTACAAATGATGATCAGTTTGTTCATCTGCAACAATATAAACATGTGAGTTAATAAACTTTTTAATGAGTATAAAGAATATATCCATGTGCATTTTATTATAGGCTCATATTTCTCACATAAAATAGCCAAGTGATTACAATATGCATCAAATGCATTTCTAGAAAACTATAATAATGAACAAGAGCCAGGGGTAAATGGTCACAGACTGCAAGCACATTTAATTGGAGAGGGTCAGCTCACAATGTTCTTTCAGCTCTGATTAAACACAAAACAGGAGAGAAAATCTATAGTAGACTACAATTTCCAAGGTAACAACGCAAAATCAAGAATTATCAAGTACAACAAAAGCAGCATCATCACCTGGAACAAAAGTGATGACTACTCATGACAAGAGGCCACACATTTCTGATAAATACACACAGTGCAACAGAACGAAGAACTAATTGTGATAATCTAGTTATGCAGATGTTAACTACAGAGAAGTAATGAGCACTTATGAATGGCCCAGGTATTCATTTTCACAGTGGAAATGTATTAATATGTTGTACAATCCTAAAACCAATAGCTGATTGCTTCTTTCTTTCCACTGGAAATATAACTGAAGCTTTCACCAGGTAGAATCTGCAGCAAACTATGTAAATGAGGACAAACACATTCTTATTGAGAGGTCCAACTATGTATGGCCAGCATAGCTATATGGCCTTTTCATGCTTTCTGGAGTGCCTATGCTAGCCAGCTTCATACTATATATTGTAGTGATCTTAACATCAGTATAACAGACTCTTGCAGGTATAAACACGTAAATTTAGTTCTGTCAGTCACCAGTGTTCTAGTGGAACTAGTCTGCATAGCACAAAGAGTTTGTCAGCTGATATTCACTAGTACACCAGAGTCCTATTGCAGCAAAGCCCTTACAGTTAAGCCATAGCTTATAACTGTCTCTGATTTCAAGGGACTGTTCCTGATTTGGAACAAAGTCCCCCCGTCCCTCTTTCCTCCTCATTTGTCCCCTCATTTTGGTCTGATCTAAAGTTGTATATAAAATGCACTACTTATCTATCAAAAAGTGTTTTACAGTGCTAAACTTTTCATCCAATTTCAAAATTGCTTCATCTGTAAATTCCCAAAGCCAATATAAAGGAATAGTAGTGTTAAAAAAAGCACTTGTGGGTTTAACTAATTTTATTTTTTTGTACAATTCTTCTTCAGGGGGCATGGCAGGGTGTGTGTCCTATGTCTACATACTTTTGCTAATAGGTGTCCCTCATTCCCATCTCAGAAAGATGGGAGGTATGCTGAAGCCCAACCCCCCCCCCCCAGATTTGTCATAGGCAACAAAAAAATTGCACCTCTCCTTCTCGCATAGGAAGGAAACATGTTAATTGATTTTATACACCACCAGGAAGAAGGAATATCAGTTCATACATGAACCAGATAGTGATCAGCCTAAAATCCTGCAGGAGTAAGACAGTGATCTTCCCAAAATCTTGCTGAAAACAGAATAAACAAAGTAATTTTAAACCTGCTAAGAATTTCACTATGTAAGTTTTGTGCAAATATTTTTATTTATTTATCAAATCACATGATAATTTAAAAATCAAAACAAAATTGGAAATGCCCCATAAAGAGCATGCCCTGATGCTATCAAACATTAGGGAAATTATATTTTATGTTAAGATTTAACCACCTCTCGGCGTTGAAATCAATGTTTACATTGAGCCATTATTTGTAGATTGAGGTCTTCCATGTACCTCATTTTGTTTATTTTGGAGAACCACAGGCCATACACTATACGTTCAAACCCATTTTTGAAAAACGAAAATGAGAGCAAACGATAGTGCCATCATGTAATGACTGATTAATCCTTCAATTGTCATAAAGGAATCATTTTTTCATTTTTTTTTTTTAACATATACCTAGTGTAAACAGTTTGGACAGGAAACACATTAACTTTTCAATTTATTGTTTGTTCGGCAGAACATTTCCAAACTTGTGCTTAATTTTTTCCAGCTCAAAAACACCCTAATCGATTACTGATTTGTGCCCATTAGCTTTTCGTATAGTGTATGGCCAGCATTAGTGATGGAGGGGAACCCTGCAAGTCCTAACTGCATTAAAAAGACTTGAGCAGTTGAGGAAATAGGCTGCCAGGTCATCTTCAAGGTAAACGCTACTCAATTTTTTAATGAGTTTTCCTACCTTCAAAAAAAAGCCTCTTAGTTTAGTGCACCACTAAATGACATGAAGAAGCATGCCCTCGGCCTTACCGTATCTTCAGTACTGTAGGAGAAGTCTGACAATATATGTTGTGTAGGATTGGAAGAATTGTTGATACCTTATACTGCCACATAAGGAGTAGTGAGAAAAGTATAAGCTATCATCTCTTTGTTGAGATGTGTATGAAATCACTCCTATTTGAGCAAGCGAGAGGGTATAAAAGAGGGGTTGAATTAGGAATTTGTAAGTTAGAAAGACTGAGTGTATTATGGAAGTATATTATTGATGAGAAAACTGAGGAAGTGTCTTTCCCCCCAGACCAGGGGCAAAATTGGTATTGCTCAGGATAGATGTCGTAAGTATGGTTATGGTGTCAATTAACTGTTGTCAGTGTTCAGAGGTATAGACCAATGAAGGGGTGGATGCTGAAAGCTTTGAGTAAGTAACCTTAGATTTTTAAGTTCACCCCTATGTAAAATGTATATTTATATTCTAGGTGATTACCGTTGGGTCACTCACTGCAGTCTCTGAGTCAATGCATACCCAATGATTTGTAGGTAGACCACAATTATTTTTTTCTATAAAGACTATCAAAATGGGTGTGAGAAATAATTCTTATAAAAGAAAGCTTTTATAAAGTCATTTGACTTTATAAAAGCTTCAGCAATTGAACAGAGCTGGTAAAACTGGTGTGCATATCTTCCAAAAAGCCAACGACTTTCTAAATAAATATTTAAAATATTTAAAATATTTATTTGTATAAATTTTATATAGCAAAGGTTAGAAATAAAAGATGCTCAAGTTTTCCTCAGGATGAAAAATCTTTCCAATGATTGCTAACACTTATCAAGGTGTGACTAAAACCTCCTAAAACACAAGCAGGGATGACATTTTGCTTACTGTGGGTAGATGATGTGACATGAGGAAGAAAAATTGTGATAGCATTTATGTGTAACTGCTTCACATGTTTTGTACAGTTCTGGTTCACATAAAGCAGCATTGCCCAAACTTTGCTCCAGGCACTAATAGCCTGACACTTGAGTAAGATAATTATCCCACAAGATAGCACTGCAGAAAAATGTTGATAGAAAGCATAGGAGAAATACAGTTATGCATTGTTACAAACCGATATAATAAAAAAATGAAGGCGTATTTTTTATTAGCCAAAGTACCGTAAATTAAATTAAATTTATTGTATTCAATATAGCATATGCACATGAACCACAACAAGGAAATTTTAAGTCATTGCAATAACAGCAAGTGTAGCACAGCCTCACAATAAATTCAGTTATCTCTGTTGCCAAAGTAACAAGTAAGCCATATTTTATACCTTCCATGATGTGTAAAAACTCCAAGAAATAAAAACAATTTATAAAATGGCCAATGCAAATATTTTGGCCATGCAATAAAACAGTTAAAAATACATGCATCTAAATCTCTTTTTATAAGGCTTATACTACCTTCGATTCAGCCACAGTCTACTGACAGCTACAATGTTCATGATATTTACTCGTTATTTACTCGATAGCCCTATCAATTGTTTCAGACAGAGGCGGCTCTCTAATTAGGCAAAGTAGGCAGTGGCCTAAGGCTCCCGCCTACTTTGCCTAAAGAGCCGCCTCTGGCTATCCTCATACATCAGTCCCAGCCAGGTGCCTCCTTGTTCACAGTACAGTCAGCCCGCCTCCTCTCTTCTCTGTAACACCCCGCCCTACTCCTGTCAAGAAAACTTTACTGGAAGTGGAACTGCAGTGCAGGTGTCCTTCCAGTCAGAACACAGGATAGAGACCATCAACTGCCCTGCCCCCCCGCCATCAAATCCTGTCCGTCCTTTCTTGTGCAAGGGCAGGGCACAGCTAGCATCTGAGCACAGAGTCTACCCTCCTTCCAGGGCGGGGCTTCCGTGATGGAGGCGGAGCCAATTCAGCCTGTCTGTGTGCACTGTGCAGCCGACGGACTGAACTATGAGGGGACAGAGCCTTGCTTTATGTGAGGTAAATGTGACTAGGGGGTGCATGTGACTGGGGGGGGGTGGTACAGTGGTGGGGTGTGAGTGTGCTCTATCTCAGCCCTGGTGTCAGCGTACTCAGCGCTGGTGTCAGTGTTCTCTCAGTGCTGGTGTCAGTGTACTCTGCGCTGGTGTCAGTGTGCTCTATCTCAGTGCTGGTGTCAGTGTACTCAGCGTTGGTGTCAGTGTGCTCTCAGTGTTGGTGTCAGTGTGCTCAGCGTTGGT
Source organism: Lithobates pipiens (assembly GCF_037356315.1). Lineage (NCBI taxonomy): Eukaryota > Metazoa > Chordata > Amphibia > Anura > Ranidae > Lithobates > Lithobates pipiens. The sequence goes on along the minus strand of NW_027507903.1, from coordinate 169,947,760 downwards.
GTCAGTGTGCTCTCAGTGTTGGTGTCAGTGTGCTCAGCGTTGGTGTCAGTGTGCTCAGCATTGGTGTCAGTGTGCTCAGTGCTGGTGTCAGTGTGCTCAGCGTTGGTGTCAGTGTACTCAGCGCTGGTGTCAGTTTGCTCAGCGCTGGTGTCAGTGTACTCAATCTCAGGGCTGGTGTCAGTGAGCTCAATGTCAGCGCTGGTGCCAGTGTTCTCTCAGATCTGGTGTCAGTGTTCTCTCAGTGTTGCCATCAGTGTACTCAGTGCTGGTGTCTGTGTTCTCTCAGTGCTGGAGTCAGCGTGCTCTGCGCTGGTGTCAGTGTTCTCTCAGCGCTGGTGTCAGTGTTCTCTCAGCGCTGGTGTCAGTGTTCTCTCAGCGTTGCCATCAGTGTACTCAGTGCTGGCGTCAGTGTGCTCTCAGTGCTGGTGTCAGTGTGCTCTATCTCAGCACTGGTGTCAGTGTGCTCTCAGCGCTGGTGTCAGTGTGCTCTCAGCGCTGGTGTCAGTGTGCTCAGTGCTGGTGTCAGTGTGCTCAATATCAGTGCTTGTGTCAGTGTGCTCTATCTCAGCACTGGTGTCGGTGTGCTCTCAGCGCTGGTGTCAGTGTGTTCAATGTCAGTGCGCTCAATGTCAGCGCTGGTGTCAGTGTGCTCAGCGCTGGTGTCAGTGTGCTCAATCTCAGCGCTGGTGTCAGTGTGCTCAATCTCAGCGCTGGTGTCAGTGAGCTCAGCGCTGGTGTCAGTGTGCTCAGCGCTGGTGTCAGTGTGCTCAATCTCAGGGCTGGTGTCAGTGAGCTCAATGTCAGCTCTGGTGTCAGTGTGCTCAGCGCTGGTGTCAGTGTGCTCAATGTCAACGCTGGTGTCAGTGTGCTCAATGTCAACGCTGGTGTCAGTGTGCTCAATGTCAACGCTGGTGTCAGCGTGCTCAATGTCAGCGCTGGTGTCAGTGTGCTCTATTTCAGCGATGGTGTCAGTGTGCTCTCAGTACTGGTGTGATTGAGCACATTGACACCAGTACTCTTAATATATGCAATTCTTTTTTATTGCTTGAATTATTTTTCCCCCATTATAGACGTGAGTAGGGCCTCATGTCTAGGTTATGCCTAAGGCCTCACAAAGCCTAGAGCCACCTCTGGTTTCAGATGTAAACAGATTCATAGGATGCTATGTGCTGTCAATACAAAGGTGTGAATGGTGTCATATACATTACAATTTTCCATTATTCAAAGCAGGTGAAAGCAGGAAAATAGAAAACAGGACATGTGCAAAAAATGCCAAAATGTATATTAGATTGACAACTTTTCTATTTAGATAAATTCCAGTAAGAAGTGGTTTGGAACCCATACTGTGTTTAGAAATAATTGTATTTATTCACCTATCCGCTTTTTGGGAATCGTTCTACTAGTTTTTAATCCTAAAAGAAATGTTGGCATTTAATGGGGTTAAATTGGGCAACTACTCAAAGCTTTCAGATCCCCCAGAGTTTCCTGAGCAATGCTCACAGACTGTGTCCTACCCAGAAATGTCTGTTATTTACATTATGTGCATATCCTACTTCTGAACGACTAGCATCAGAAAACAGTGGCAGGCAAAAAGTCCATACGCCATACAAGAAGTACTATTGGTGTTGCAACTCTCAAAAATGGCCTTTCTGCTATATGTAGATGCTACTGCAGGTAAGAAAAGTTGTGGACAAATTTACATCTACAATCTGCCAGAAGATAATCAGATTATAAAACATACTCTCAGGACAGTCACATTAAAGGCTAAGTTCAACTTTAGGAACATGTTATACCAATTTTTTTGGGGGTAACATGCTCCAAAGCACCCTCACACCACCCCCAGAGATTTTTTAAAGTGAAAAACCTCTTTACATTTTTTAATTATTAGCAGTTTAAAGCAAGCCACAGAGGCCAGACACACAGTAGTTGCAGTGGCTGCAATTTTTTGAATTATAATGGACTATAAGTACAAGCCAATCCAAGCAATTAATTGGTAGCACCACTTCCCTTATAAAAAAAGAGTAACAATTACCGTCCTTTGTACTGGTCTTAACTTTCACAGGTTCCTGCTATTAACAATCAACATTCTATAGAGATAGGGCAGTACTTGTGGCATAATTCCCAGTTTTGTAAGATGAGAAAGAGGGACACGTTTTATCAAACGTATGTACCCCTATTACACCCTAGTTAAACCAAGAATTCATATACAAAAAATGATAAATTAAACCTATAAGTGCTTTTTTGATCACTACTGCCCCCCCCCCCCCCCTATACTTGCTTTTCAAAGGTTTAGTGCAGTAAAATACTATTGGTAGTAATCCACTATGTTATTTAGAGGGGATTTAGAGGGGATTATGTGTTGTACCAAAATGAGGTACAACTGAGGAAGAATTTAAGAAATTTAAGAATTTAAGAAGGGGGTTATTTAAGAAAGGCAAATCCACTTTGCACCACAAGTGCACTGCAAGTGCACTTGGAAGTTCAGTCACTGTAGATCTAAGGGGAACATGCAAGGAAAATAGAAAACAGCATTTTTGTTTTCACATGATTGGATGATAAAATCAGCAGAGCTCTTTGAGGTCGACGGGGGAATCCTCCAGGCACAGATTGTTCCCAATAGGGGTGCTAGAGGTCTTCTCCCCATGATCCTGTACCATCGCTTTAGTTGTGGATCAGGTCCTTTAGATTGAAAAGGCCAGCCCCTGGTCGACTATCCTGTTCCATATTGTTGTCATTTGTTTGTTGCCATAAAGTATTGTGGCTACAACTATAGAAAGATTGTACTTATTGTTTATCTTCTTGTTCAAAACCAATAAAAATCATTGAAAGAAAAAATCAGCAGAGCTTCCCCTCATTTCAGATCTTCCCATCAGATCTACAGTGATAAGTCTCAAAGTGCAGTACAACTTAAAACATGAATTTATTAAAAAAAATGTTGCACTCACATGTTCAGTAGGAACAAACAAATGGTAAAGAGTTTACACAGCGTGGCCACAGGACTGGCTGGCATGCGAGATGGCGTCACAGAACAGCTGCCATTTGTTTATAGGTATGCTTATAAGCTGTGCTGCATATGATATAAGATATTTTCTGCATAACATTCATTTTATATAGCATAGCGATAAATATTTTGTTCTCTCTAAAAAAGAAATTTTGTAACAGTAGGCAAAAATAAATCTCCAAATACAGACATGAAATACGATTAGTAATTTAATAACACAATGCCACACAGATTGCATAATGAAAAGTATGTTGTTCACTCTAAGGCCACTTGCACGATGTTTGAGCATCTACTTTTTCTTGTATGTATTTGCGCGTATTTATGTACATTTTCGCGTATATGCATTTTCATGCGCACTTTTGATAGAAAACGTATTCTCGCATTTACGTTCTGCACAATATGTAAATGAGCATTTGCGTGCATTTGTTGACATTCACGCATATTTGAGCGCATTTCCCCCGCATAAGGTGTAAGTTACTGACCAAAAAAGCAAATTTTGTTTTTTTTTTACTGAAGAATGCTCGCCACTTGTTTGTGTGCCTGTGTGCATAGGCACAGTACAATGAATAGGCTGTATCTTAGCTCAGTAGAAAAAAAAAAGCTGTGCTGAGCTTTTTCAAGTTACAGTGTGCAAGAGGCCTAAAAAAATTAATTTGTAGCAGTAGGAAAAATTTAATCACTAAAATAGACAACAATAAATAAGATAATGTATTCACTAAAGCGGAGGTTCACACAAAAATTGACCCTCTGCTTTTCGGAACCCTCCCCCCCTCCGGTGTCAAATTTGGCACCTTTCAGTAGGGAGGGGGGTACAGATACCTGTCTAAGACAGGTATTTATACCCACTTCCGCGCATAGACTCTCACGGGAGTCTATGCCTCTTCCTGTCCCACCGCGTTGTCTGCTGGGACACACACAGGTCCCAGAGACAGCGTGACTCTGCGTGACTCACGCATGCGCAGTAGGGAACCAGGAAGTGAAGCCGCAAGGCTTAATTTCCTATTCCCATACCGAAGATGGCAGTGGCAGCATCGGAGGGACGGCCTTGGGTGCGTGTCCTTATTTAAAAAATCAGCAGCTGCAGTATTTGTAGCTGCTGAATTAAAAAAAAAAATTTCACCGGACTCCCTCTTTAATGTAATGACACAAATGGCTAAATACACAGTGGAAATACATACTGTATGTAAGAATAGTCTACATGACAAAATATTTATAATTTAGCCATCCAGTCCAATGATTTACAACTCTACAAGAGAGTAGCGTCACGTTGATGACCTCACTTTCTGTATTGCAGATAAGCACTAGAGCTAGGTCACCTTCCTGGTCTATGCTTGAACACTGAAATAGCCGCAACAGAATAATGAGCTAATCTCTCTTCTTCGGTCAATAAGTTCCTTTTAGCACATGTGCATACAGAAGAAATTGATTGGCTCCTAGTGTCAACCCTCTCTCAGTCAATCAAATCAGATTCAGATACTTACACTAGTTACATTAAAACATGTTTAACCATTTTAAGCTCTAAAACAGACAAAGATAAAGATATTGTGGGCTGCAATGACAATGCAGGATTCATACTCACCTTATAAATTATAAATTCATGCAGCTATTGTCAAATAATCAGTGACTTTTATTCACTCACTTTTACAGTCATCTGTACATAATAAACGCTTTCAACACTTTAGAAAATCATTTTTTAGCGCAAATAATTTACTTTAAAGCAATAAATCTAGTGCTGAGCAATTCGACAGGAAGAGTTTTTTTTTCTGATTATTATTGTCTTAAGATTATTGCAAAAATATATTTTTTTAAATAACAAAGATGTGCTGTGCAAAACCATTGCTTTGTGGACTGGTATTCCACAGAACAGCCCCAATCCTTCTCTTCTGGGGTCCACTGCTGGTGCTTATGGCTCCAAGCCGCTTGCTATAGGGGCACTCGTGGGGTCTAAATCTCGAGCTGGTCTCCCTGTGTATCCCTGTGTGGCCATGCCGCCCACTCTCTCCTTACAGGCTGTGATTAACTCCATTTCCAGTGAGGAGAGAGTAAGGAGAGAGCAGACACAGGAGATTTTTTTTAGCCTTACTTCAGAGAATGCATTAAAGGAGTTGTAAAGGCAAAAGTTTTTTTATCTTAATGCATTCAGATAAAAAGCCTTCTGTGTGCAGCAGCCACTCCAGCAGCCTGTAATACTTACCTGAGCCCCCTCTCTATCCAGCGATGTCCATTAATCCCTCTGCTGTCTGAGACTCTCCCTCCTGATTGGCTGAGACACAGCAACAGCACCATTGGCTCCCGCAGCTGTCAATCAAAGCCAGTTAGCCAATCAGGAGAGAGAGAGGGCAGGGCCGAATGGCAGCTCCGTGTCGGAATGGACACACGGAGCTGCAGCTCGGCTCAGGTGCCTCCATAGCAAGCTGCTTACTTTAAGGGCACTCAACAGGAGAGAGGAGCCAGGAGCAGTGAAGGGTGACCCGAGAAGAGGAGGATCTGGGCTGCTCTGTGCAAATCCAATGCACAAAGGAGGTAAGTCTAACATGTTTGTTATTTAATTTTTTTTAAACAAGACTTTACAATTACTTTAAGGGAAGAAAAAAACTTCTGCCTTTAAAAATACATGGACTACCCTCACAAATATATTTCTGAAAATATATTTTCAAACATTCCCCCCCCTTGGGAGACTATAAGTAACTATTTCAACAAAAACTCTCAAATAAAATGTTCACAAAGAAGAAAGTTGTTTTAAGACAGATAATATTTCACAGAACATACTACAGTATCATTCATTATCTATGATATTTAAAACTTACATAGAACAAATTAACATTGATAATAATTGTGTATGTTTCTGGACAAACACAGAATACTAGCAAAGCTGTTAAAAAAAAAAATACACGATGTCTTAACTATATTCAAAGTTAAACCTTGGGGCAATTTTTAAACTGTTTCTATGACAACTGAAATTTTGCTCTCTGGTAAAGCAATGGACTGCAGATTGCACATATGAAGGGGTTTGCCAATGTAGAAATTTCACAAAGAATAAATCTCATGTTCATCATGAACAAAGGAAGGCCTCTAAAAAAATTTGATTAAATTGAACGTATTCATTATATATATATATATATATATATATATATATATATATATATATATATATATATATATATATATATATATATATATATATATATATATATATATATATATATATATATATATATATATATATATATAGGATGAGAGAAGTGAACATATGGTTTTCAGGTTTTAAGTACAAAAAACACTTTTCCTTGTAGTAACATTTTTTGACAGATGATGAAGGTAAAGCAAAGAACATCCATTTAGTTAAGTGAATGGAACTAACACCTACAGAAATCTTTTATGGACAGAATTATTTAGGTGGTCATTGCTTTTACTTCAACAGTTTCTGAGTCGAAGTATGTAACCTTCAAAGTCCAGCAAGCACAATGGCATCATCCAAATTGTAATCTGACAGTGGAGGAATAAAAGTGCTTTTCACTCCTCCTATATTTCACTGCAAATTTTTTGCCAGCTTTCCCCTTCTAATCCCACAAAGGTAAGAAGGTTCATTTCTTACATTCTCTCAATATGGCTAACACATATTTTCCAACGTGTAAGATAAATCACTTCTAATTAAGAGAGTCCTGTTATCTCTAACCACTGTTAACCTGTGTATAAATGTGTACATATATATATATATATATATATATATATATATATATATATATATATATATATATATATATATATATATATATATATATAAATAAATAAAAGACTGCTCCTACTAATTTTCCTTTACAATAGTAGGCATTCATTGAAATATTATTACATTACAAATGACTACACCTGTATTGTGGAAAATGTTATATGTATTGGGTGTATTTTAATATGTGTTGTCATAAGAGTCCCCCAGATTTCGTTCTCCCCCAGCCCGCTCTAAAGAGTGGACTGGGGCAGACTGATGCCGGTTGAGATCCGTTAGGTAGTGGAAAACTTTCTGGGATTGGAAAGAAGTGTTTGCAGAAAGGGGGTAGTATGTCCACCAGAAAAATGGGCCCCTGTGCATTGCATAGACGATTGTTTGAGGGGATATGTTTGCTCTGCAAGGATCGGTTATGGGCGGAGGTACGCTCATTATCTCTGCTGTGTCTGATCAGCACATGTCGAGATTCGCAGCGTGCATCTGCAGATAACCTTCCATCCACAAGGAAGGGTAGCATAACCCAGGTATTTATTGTTCTCTGGAACAATGTATATTAAGGATTCCTATCAGCGGAATTGTAGTTATCATTCATTGGTTATTGTATAAATTCATTTATTGTGTCATGTCTTTATTTTGTCATGTCCTTATATGGCCATTCACATCCTGTGTTGTTTATTTTCCTGTGAGGTCACAAATTGTGTAGGAGGGGTTGAGCTGTTGGAGGCAAACCCTCCAGGGTGTGGCTTCCTGTTTATGTGTAAATAAAAGAGCCAGCCTCACTGCTCTCAGGGGAAGTGATGCTGATGGAGCTGAGAATGTAAGAAGGATGGTCATGTCTGTTTATTTGGATGAGTGGGTTGATAGGTAAGGTATTATATCTTTAAGACGGAAATGGGTGCTTATATGAGCACAATAGATATAGCTGTGTGCATAGCATAAGGCCAAAATTCTACCACAACCTGTATCTTGATTGTCCTATTTGCACAACAGCACACGGTGCACAAAACATCATTCATGCATACAGTTTTTATATGTTCTTCATAGAAGCAAAATGCAGCCTTGAAAGGGTGCCAATTTCTGCACAAAGAAACAGCCATTTCAAAGATAAGCCGTTAGCTGGTAAAGATTTCAAGCTTGTAAAAATGTTATGTAAAAAGTAATAGTACTTTACACCAAATTCTTTAGAGCAATCTGTTTCATGCATTTCAATTACTTCACCTTTTCTTTCTCTGGCTTTATTCTATATATATTTCTACAGGTAGAGAAGAAAGTGACATTAAGTTCAAGGTGCTGCTTTAAGGCTGAACTATAAGTAGATATAAAAGATACAGAATTATTGCAGCCCTGCATCTAATATATTATTCATTTATTTTTAAATGCAGCTAATGTAAGTATCTTAATTTGACTTTGTATCAACTCCTTGCAATATTTTGTACAGCATAGCTCATATGAGAGAGTAGGAAGCAGTACAAGGAGCCACCCAATTGTGCTGTATCTTCTTTTGATATCTATTTACAAATTTGGGGAGGGACACGTCTCATGTAACTGCAACAGTTAAAAAGTAGGCCTCCTGCCCTGCCAGACAAGACTGTGCTGTGTGGCAGAGATGTGTACAGTAAATATCAGTACTAAATAGACAAAGTGCATGATTTGTTTGCCAAATGCAAAGTGAGTGGTCATGGCTTTGGTCAGATAAGACAATCGTTTTGTATGGTTTTATCAATGGAATAATGGTTGCATGAAGTAGAAAATGTTAACAATCCAGATCCTAAAAGTTGTAGTGCATGCAAAACATGTTCTATTTACAACTATTACCTGCAGGGGTCAAGTATTTTCTAAGTCAGTGTGTGGGGGCTAAAATGATCAATTATTGACCAAATCAATGAACTAAAAATAGACAAGGCATAGACAAGACATTGCTGCTAGGTAGGAGCATAAAAAAGGCAATTAAAATGAAAGCCTAACTGACAAACTGATTTTTAAAGCAAATTTAATTAAAAATATCTTCCTTCATAGATTATACCTTGGATCCTTAAAAGCAAGGAAAACATACTATAGTAATTTAAACATGAATGACTGGACAGGGAGTGACTAACTTACTGAAAAGGTGCAATGAACACCTAATACAAATTAGGTCCAGGATGAAAAAGAGCATGCATGGAGAATAATATAAAAAAAAAACCTGTGAAAGTTGCGCAAACATGTTTTTTTTTACAGCAAAGGTTCTGGGGCTCAATCAGAGTTCATAAGACCTTGTAACAAGGAGAGTGTCCTGTGAATCACTACTTCAGTGAAATAAGTTCAGAACACAAAAAACTACTTCATCGATCAAAGCTGTCTAAATCGATAGATAGTTTGTTAAACATTGCTTTTTTTTGCTTCCATTCATAACTGTCCATGGAAGGGAGCAAGCACTAGTAAAAACAGCCTAAATCCAGCCATTTATGGAATGAGCATGTGCAGTTCAAAGATCAGCTGGTTCATGATCACGATTGGTTGAGCTCAGGGCAGGCTGTGTTATACTGTTGCTCCCCATTTTTCTCACTACTGATCACAATGTTTTCGTGAAGAACTACTAATCTACACTATGTAGTACATTACATGACTGCTACACTCCATCGAATCTGTTCACAAATTTTAAAAACAAGGGCTAAGGATCTTTATTTTAGCCATGTGACTGTAATTTTTACATTTTGTTGAACTCGGCAGAAAATAATTGTCACGTTTTGGAAAAAAAGGATCCTTACCCTGGTGTGTCTACTTTGTGAATTGAGCCTTATATACTGTATAGCATGTTATATGCCACACATGCTTACACCTACACTTTATCTGCTCAACAGTTGCCCAATTCAGGTAGGCTCAGGCAAAGTATTAGCCCGCTTTTGTCATTTTGTTTAATTGCTTCATTTCCACTGTCACCATCAAAACTCTGTTTATGTTAATTTAGAAGACATTTCTAAAAGCATATAAATGCATGTAATGCGTTTTCAGTGGTACCATTCACACCGAGTGTTTGCATGAATTTAGATTCCATTCCTTTTGCTACATTTAGAGAAAATACAATTCTGTGCTTCCAGTATCCTATGTGATACTCTACTGGCAGGTAAATGCCACTAAACGCACTCGGTCAGGCCTAAAAGCAGGAACTTCTAAATGCAGCAAAAAATTAGCTGGGAAGCAGAACAAGTTGTTTATACTTCCCAGATGACTTCTGCAGAAATTTAGAACATCTAAATGCAGGAGTGCCAGTGTGAATATGGCCTTAGGCCTATGTGTCTTGCTCATAGAACAGTTGTTAAGAAGTATTATGTGGCTACAAAAACTGCACAACATGTAAATCTATTGGGTTTTATAAGTAGGCTCAGACTCTAACTACCCCTATTTAAACACAATGTAACCTTGCCCTTTTCTTCACTGTGGTGTGCCAAAAAAGATGTTCCATTTTCACATGTTTTGATAGCAGGTATGCAGCATTATGTTCAAACACCCAATTACCCATTTAGCCATACTCACTCTTTGACTTTTAAACTGAAAGCAAGGCAAACTATTTTTGTAAGCATTGTTAGCTTTTACATATTGTTTATATTGTTTAAATATTAATTGTTGTAGGTGCTACTGTCATATTTCAGGTTGTCAATAAATTTGCTCTGTCAGTAAATTTGGTACATTTTGTCACACAAAAATAATAATCCGGTGTTGGCAACCCTGCTTGTGTTTATAATATATTGATGGTCATGGCACTATGACAGAGAGAGATGTGGATCACATAAACACGCAACAAGACTTACAACATAAATAGACCTGAAGTGTGCCTTGGTGGTCTGGTCGATATGCAAGAAAAGGGGGCATACCCAAGGTAAGTAACGGGTAGTTTATGAAGAAGCATGTGCTGAGAAGTGCCCTGAAAAAGGGAAGAGCGGGAGGGTATCGCACACTAGAACCGACAAAGAGCATGGGTGAGTGGGCTTCTTAAATACCCTCCGGGCACCTCCCATAAATTCAGGCCACCATACTGGCCTTCTTATTAACGACCATGGCCCTATGACGAGAGAGATGGGGATCACATAAACATGCAACAAGACTTACAACATGAAGTGAGCCTTGGTGGTCTGGTCAAGAAAAGGGGGCAAAAGACTCAGATAGGGGAATAACTCTTAATTGATTCTTGTGGTTATTGAGCCAGCTTGGTGAAGGCTTATGCGATTTCTTCCTGAGGATTTGGGATGCATGTGGCAAAACAAGCGGACTTCCATCAACCTAGTTTCTTGATCACGTGGTCTGGTACTCCCTGTTGGGAGGCAGCTGAGGCTGCTCCAATCCAGAAGGAATGTCCAGAGAACTGAGATACCATAAGATTGTTTGGGTAGATGGTACAGCAGTCGGTCAAGCACCGTCACTGGGCACTGGGCGTTGTTAGTCTGAAAGAGGTTGTTGTCAACCCCGGGGCTGGTTTGTTGCATTTTGCAGACTGTGAGATGAAGAGTGTAATGGTTCGGAAAGTGAGTCAGGTGGCGTCGGAACAGTGTCTGACTGCCGGAGCCGCTGACAGTAAATTCACTAAAGTTGTAGGCAACCATAGAAGGCCTGATAGATGGCCACCTGGTTGACTAGGCTGGGCAAAGCCCCAAAACAGAGAACGAGTAGGGATTTCAGACATGATAGGTAGGCATTTGCTACTGACTACGGGTTGACGCTTCTGTATGCCCTGTAGGAGAAATTGACTGCATGGGCCAAGAATACTGATGGATTACTGGGGTCCTGTAAGGACAGGAAATGCTGGCCGCCGGCTGGGTATAGCCTGATAGTTTTGTGAGAAAGGGCCAGCTGCGTGTGCCAATACGATATGAAGGTTAGGACGTGTCTAACGTCACCTATCGCTGCTCTGTGGCAAGAGGCCAAAAACTTGCGGTAAGTGTTTCAAGCAGTGTGATAGGCCTTCAGTGTGTTGCGTGCCAAGGAGTGGTTAATGAGCTGGGTTGCATTGGTAAGATGTGACTTCAGTCCATCGTCAGACACGACCAGGATGAGGCAGGAGCAGTTCTTGGGTTGGCTCCAGGTTTCTACTGGAAAAATAGAGTAAGGTTGAAATGGGACAGCACATCAGCTGCGATTTTGCATTTGCCTAGAATCTGTCTACAGAAGATATTAAGTTGATGACAGAGTGACAGCTGCGTGAACCTGCACAGGAAGGACATGATGGGGAGTGACTTGGATCTACCTTTATTGATAATGTTGGCCGTGACCTGATTGTCCATGGTGAAGAGCACTGTATGTCCTGTCCAAGTGTGGCCCTAGACCTGGGCATCTGCCATGATGGGATACAGCTCGAAGAGTGATGAAGACTGGGTGAAAGCAGAAATTTAAGTGAATTTCTGGGAGCCAAGGTTCAGCGAACCAGTGGCAGCCGAAAAATGGGCATGAAGCCCGTGGAGGCTGTGCATCGGTGACCACCCATGGTGGCTTGGCTGACACTGCTGGGATGAACAATGAAATGCCGTTCCAGCTGGTGAGGAACTTGGTGCTACTGCTGCTTGGACTAGTTTGAGAACTTGGTCTGGATCTTGCACTGGTGTGAGAAAGATTAAAAGCTGTGATACAAAGGACCATCCTTGTGTAATAATCCTCATCACAAAGTTTAGCATCCCTAGTAAGGATTGCAACTGCCTCCTGGTGCACCCCTGTGACTGGGTGAAGTCATGGATAACTGCCCTGGTACGGGCTAGTTTGTCAGGGGGCAGGCTAGCCTGTATGGCACGTGTGTCTGGAGTGTCACCTAGGAAGGTGATAGAGTGTGTAGGAAGGTGATAGAGTGTGCTTGGCTATGGGCACGTTGAGATTGCTGAACACTATCCTCAACCTGTCTAGATCTGCTGGTGGTGTGCCTAGTTAGGGATGAGCAGGAAGTCATCGAAGTGGTGGATAACCGTCTGATGATTGGCCTGATGTGACTTTACCTGAAATTGACCGGCTCATCCCTGTCATGTGACTAGTGAAGATGTAAACTGTACATTCTTCCCTGGTGCCGGATGGAAACCTGAACTAACCTCAGGGAGAAAGACAGAGAAAAGATGCGTGGCCTGCGTGTCACTGGAGAAAAATGGCCAACTGGGTGATGCTGCGTGTTTGTGTGGCAGATTGTTTGTCACTGAGGTGTGTTTGCAAGTTAGTTTGTATGTGGATTTGCACGTAAATGCGTGCTGCAAAGTGTTTTATACTACTGGAGACAATATTGCGTGGTTGCAAGGGTGTCAGTGAGTGTCAGGTTGCTGGGACAATATTGTGTGGTTGTAGGGGTCTCAATGAGTATGAAGGTTTGTTTTCAGGTGACGTTGCAAGGGTCTCAGTCTGGTCTGCTGGGACAATATTGCGTGGTCGCAAGGGTCTCAGTCAGGTTGCTGAGATGGTATTGCGTGGTTGCAAGGGTCTCAATGAGTATGAGGTCGCTTGAGACAATATTGCATGGTTGTAAGGGTCTCAATGAGTATGAGGTTGTTTGAGATTATATTGCGTGGTTGCAAGTGTCTCAGTGAGTGTCAAGCTGCTGAGACTATAATGCATGATTGCAAGAGTCTTGATGGGCATGAGGGTTTTTTTTTTTTTAATGATGATATTGCATGATTGCAAGGGTCTCGATGAGTGAGGGGTTGCTGAGATGATAAGGCGTTTTGCTAGGGTCTCAAATGAGTGTCAGGCTTCTGAGACAATTGTGTATGGCTGCAAGGGCCTGAACGGGTGTCAGATTGCTGAGATGAGATTGTGTGGTCACAAAGGTCTAGACGAATGTGAGATTACTAAGACAATATTGCATTTTGCAAGGGTCTCAAATGAGTGTCAGGCTGCTGAGACAATATTGCATGACTGCAAGGGTCTCAATGGATGTCAGATTTGCAGAGACGATATTGTGTTTGTAAGAGTTTTGGTGAGTGTGAGGCTGAAACGATATTGCGTTTGCAAGGGTCTCAACAATAGTGTCAGGCTGCTAGGATGATGTGTCTGGCTGCAAGGGTCTTAGTGAATGTCAGGTTGCTGGAGTGAGACTGCACAGTCACAAAGGTCCAGATGAGTGGAAGGTTGCTCGAGACGGTATTGCATGGTTGCAAGGGTCTTGATGAATGTGAAACTGCTGAAACGGCATTGTGTTTGCAAGGGTGTCAGGCTGCTGATACAATTTTACGTGGTTGCAAGGATTTCAACAGGTGTCAGGTTGCTGGGCCGAGATTGGGTGGTGACAAAGGGGTTTTTATTTATTTACTTTTATTTATTAATTATATTTTATTTCACTTTTTTTTAATTATTTTATTTTTTTGACAAGTGACTGGTTGCTGAGACGATGTTGCATTTCGCAAGGGTCATAACAAGGGTGTCAGGCTGCTGATGAGTGAGAGGTTTGCTGAGATGATATTGCGTATCCCAAGGGGCTTAGGCTGCTGAGACGATTTGCATGGTTGCAAGGGTCTCAACAGGTGTCAGGTTTTTGGGGCGAGATTGCGTGGTGGCAAAGGGGTTTGTTTTTCTTTTTGCTTTTTTTTGATGAGTGAGGGGTAGCTGAGATAATATTGCATTTAGCAAGGGTCTCAACAAGAGTGACAGGCTGCTGAGACCATTTTGCATGGCTGCAAGGGGTCTCAAGGAATGAGAATTTAGTTACTGAGAAAGGGATAGAAACACCTGGTTTGTTTGGCGGCTCACCGTACCCTTAAACAAGCAGTATAAGAGATAAGGACAATGTCCGTTTGATTCGTAGGTTCCTTAGGGGGAACTAACAAATGATATGGGAGACAATGAATAGTAGTGAATTGATAGGACATAACGAATGTGGTAACAAATCTTACTTGCGACAGTGGGCCATAGTGAGTTTGCGGCTGATTGTGGCTGGAGTGCAACATATAGGGAAGGTGTGGCGTGATGCCATGCGTGGGACAAAACAACAAGGTTTGGTGTAGAAAATAGAATACAAGAAGTTCATACGAATGATTCGAAAGTTCCACTGCAGGAACCAAACACATGGTACTGGCGACACCGTGAGTGGGCACTAATTTTGACATGATAAAAAAACAGGATAAAAAAATCCTACCTGCGACAGTGATCATGCAACTGGGTTAGCATTGGACTGGAGCGGGTGTTCAATACATCTAAAGAGCGTGGTGTGGCACCGTGCATGACGCACAGAAAATAACTTTGGTTTGGTAAATAAATGAATAAATGAGAGAAGGACCGTGTACAAACGATTCGTATATATATATATATATATGTATATATATATATATATATATATATATATATATATATATATATATATATATATATAGGGTTCTTTAAAAAGTTTCCAATTTTTTTTTTAGAAGTTTCACAGCCATCTTCACTACAGAATGACAACTCTTATACTAAACTGCAAGGTCAGACGGATTCCCAGACTAGACACATGACACTGTCAGACACAGCCACTTACTACTCCTTCTGCCCTCACTGTTTCCAATGAAAATATAGACGTGCTGAAACTTTTTGACGACTATATATATATATATATATATTATACAGGATTTATATAGGGCCAACAGTTTGCGCATCACTTTACAACATGAGGGCAGACAGTACACATACAATACAAATCACTTACAATACAAATCAATACAGGAAGGAGCAGAGGGCCCTGCTCGTTAGAGCTTACAATCTATATATATACAGTATAGACCCAGAACATAACCTAGAAGGTGCATATATATATATATATATATATATATATAAACACATACACATCTATATTCTATAATTGGTTTCTATATCAGATTACTGGACTAGCGACTGTACCAGTTCTTTACCTTATAAAGTTTAAAGATATGGCAAAAGGATAGCTAGTGATAAATTATTATCTCAAGTCTAGCTCATAATTACTGCAGGTATGTTATCAACCCCACAACCTAAGGCAACACCTATATCCACTTCAAATTTATATTACAAAAATAGAAGCATATTTTGAGGTGGAGTAGCTCACTGTCTATCCCAAAAAATAGCAATATTTCCTAGCCTCATTTGCCCTGTATGTCCTCTAAGTATGCAAATGTGTTACATACCAAATCTGCATGTTAATCATTACGACCAGAAAACCTGAGCAGCACGTTTCAATAAAGACAATAAAATATACTGAGCATTTCATGATCCATAAAAAAGCTATCTTATGAGCATATTCATAAAAGCAGCCTTGCAAAGTGTTGATGTGAGGAATAAACAGCTATACAGAAAAGACATTATCAATTTTGATCTCACTGTTTTATAACTCTTATGAATGGTCCTAATTAGAGATGTGCGATTCAGATAAAGTTTGGTTTGCATGAGGTTTGGTGAACCCAGCAGGAAGTCCACAAATCATAAACATAATGCCCAATCCTACTGAAGTCTTTTGCAGCTGAATCTTACTTAATTTTTTCAAGGCTAATTTTAACCACTTCTGGACCGCCGCGTGCCTATATACGTCCTTAATTTGACGAGGGATATTGTTGTTATGGCAGCAGCTAGCTGCCATAACCCCGGTATCCTCGTATTCAGCTAGTGGTCCGGTTTCTTATAAGAGTGGTCTCTGAGGCGGATTCACCACAAGATCACTTTTATCGGCAGCAGGAGAGGGCCTCCCCCCTCCTGTCGTGCTCCGGTACCCTCCGCTGCTTACCGGATCCGTCAGCAGCACCAGAGGCAATCAGATCTTCTCCCTGGCTGGGCATGGAGACGAGTGAGGGGAAGATGGCACCCACCAGTCTCCATAACAATGCAGGGCGGAAGTGACGTCAAAACGTCACTGCTGCCAACAGCTCTAAAAAGGCAATTTTTTAAATCATTTTTTTAAATGACAATTTTTTTTTATTGCATTTAATTGTAAATATGAGTTCTGAGGTCTTTTTGACCCCAAATCTCATATTTAAGAGGTCCCGTCATGCTTTTTTTCAATTACAAGGGATGTTTAGACACAATTTGTTTTGACACAATTTTTTTTAAACACGGCGTAAAAATAAAACATAAAATAAATAAGGTTTTTTTTTAAAACTTGCCCTGTCCCGCCAAGCTTGGGTGCAGAAGCGAACGCATACGTGAGTACCGCCCGCATATGAAAATGGTGTTCAATCCACACATGTGCAGTATTGGCACGATCAGTGAGCGAGAGCAATCTTTTTAGCCCTAGACCTCCTCTGTAATTTAAAACATGCAACCTGTAGAATTTTTATAAACGTCGCCTATGGAGATTTTTAAAGGGTAAAAGTCTGTCGCCATCCATGAGCAGGCCAATTTTGAAGTGTGACATGTTGGGTATCAATTTTCTCAGCGTAACATTATATTTCACAATATAAAAAAATTGGGCTAACTTTACTGTTGTCTTATTTTCTAATTCAAAAAAGTATATTTTTTCCAAAAAAAGTGCGCCTGTTAGCCCTTGTACACACGGTCGGAGAATCCGTCGGAATGTGTCCTATCGGACCGTGTTGTCGGATAATCCGACTGTGTGTGGTATGCATTGGACTGATTCCATCGGAATATCCGTCGGACCCAATTTTCCAACTTGTTGGAAATATTTCCCGACCAACTGGGCCGATCGGACATACTCCGATCATGTGTAGAGAATTTTGATCGGACCAAGTGCCACACATGCTCAGATCAAATTCCTACATCAAAGCTATTGGCTACTAGCCTGATTGTAGTCCCATCGTAACGAAATTACGTCATCATGTTCTGAAAGATCGGATTTTTCGACAACTTTGTCCGACCATGTGTATGCAACAGTTTTGAACAAAATCCGACGGACAAAATCCGATGGATTTGGTTGTCGAAATCTCTGACCGTGTGTACAGGGGCTAAGACCGCTGCACAAATACGGTGTGACAGAAAGTATTGCAACATTTTATTCTCTAGGGTGTTAGAATAATAAAAATATAATGTTTGGGGGTTCTAAGTAATTTTCTAGCAAAAAAACACATCTCAAAAAGAGGCTTAGGTGGTTAAGTTTGTTAAAAAAAGGACACAGGGAGCTGGGCATTGCCATACCTTGATGCTACCTAGAACAAGACAAATCTACACAAGTCCTTTACATAGCAAAGCTTCCTGTGAATGGATATGGGTGGAGAAGGAGTTGTAATGGGACCGTAGCCCTTTACTGCTGTTAATGGCTACTCTAATACCCACAGCACCTTATAATCCAGTGGAGTCAGGTTGTAAAGTGAAGGTATAATTTTACTATAAAACAGCAGCACTTTAAGCACAGCATTATGAACTATTTCCTACATAACTGGTTCATGAGTTACAATAACATTTTCCCAAAGTTAGGCTTTAAGATTCAATTCAGACAAGTATCCAGACATGCAGCCTGGGTGGTCATGAAAATAAAGAAAGAGAGCATGCAGTTCCTATTCCTGAATCCTACCAGACCAAATTTCAAATTAGGGAGTACCTTGCAAGGAAAAGCAGCCAAGCTCTCACCCCTTTGCAAGACATATTTTTAAAATGATGAGGACAAGGACCTCTGCTTCATATCCTGCCCCCAAGAGAATATCGAGGTTTGTTGGGGAAACTTCTAAAAATCTGAAAACCCATTTTAGAATATGGGATCCTCCAATGCATTTCACCTCCTCCTCAAGGGAATTAGTATGGAGTACATTAGTACCCCGTATTACTCAATCCCATTGAAAAATAAAATTTAAATAAAATACTCATACACTGTGAAAAAATCCTTTAATAAAAACCCCCTTATTAAATGTGAAAAATGCCCACTGATGTAAATCTATTGCCAATCACGTCACCCATTGATGTAGATCCTGCAAGGATGTCTTGTGACCGAAATATGGCCAGTTTGTTTGTCAGTTAACCGAAAGCTCATACCTAGTTTTAACGATTTTGTTTCTTTTTTTGTATCTGATTTTATTTAATTACATTTTTTCCATCTTAAAAAATACGGACATAGCAGGCATTTTGGCTTCATAAAGGAAATGTACTAGCAGCTGGGGCATTGACCTGTTCTATTATCAACTACATGTATCCTTCTCCGAACACCTTTAGAACCACCCATGTTGATTTAGGAATGTAAAGTTGCATTCTCTATTGCCAAGTCAATGAAAGCTCACACCAAACACACTCACGCCATTTACAAAATATCAATAAAAAAATGTGATCGTGTAAAAGCCCTTTGAGGGTTTATCTATACTTACGTAGCATTGTTGGTATTGTATGGGACATTTAAATGCCTAACTTCACAAAAAGATTTAATTCTGGATAGAGCTGAAAATAGTTAAAGAATTTGCCAGGTTTTGTTGCTGTCCCTAC
Source organism: Lithobates pipiens (assembly GCF_037356315.1). NCBI lineage: Eukaryota > Metazoa > Chordata > Amphibia > Anura > Ranidae > Lithobates > Lithobates pipiens. The sequence goes on along the minus strand of NW_027507903.1, from coordinate 169,928,735 downwards.
TGAGGAGATTTCTTCCCACTCCCTGTCAAGTTAAAGACTTGTAAAAATGTGTTTTAGTATGGTTAGGGAGATTCCTGACAATGTGTTATTGAGGCCCATTCCAAAAATGCTCTAGGACAAAGCTAGGGAAGGAGTGAAACTCAAAAGGGGGAGAGAGGTTCCACTACTATTCTTTTGCATGAAAAAATGGTTGGAGTTAGATTTTAAGGCAACTAACAAATAAATATGTTTAAGGCTGAAATAGGAAGAAAGTGCAACTGCACACATTTTGACAGTCATCAGATTATGAAAGGCGACAACATCGGAATGTTAACATGGTGGAGTCTTTGGAAGCAAAATGCTGAAGTGTATTGATTGTTTTTTTTTTTGTGTTTGTTTTAAAAATGCAAAGAGATGAACATTTATAAGAGTCATATTCAGAATAAAACTGAGTGTTAAATAAACAGGATAAACCAGAAAATCTCTGCCAAGTCAGTAGGAGAATTAGTAGCATAATAAAATACACTAGAGTGACTAGGGAAGGTCACTAGACACATTCCATATGGCAAATGCATACCTTTTTATTGCAAGCCAATAATTCACTCCATGAGCATAATCCACAAATGTAATAAAGTACTGAATAGGCATTATTGTATTTCAAAAATTAAATCATATAAAATAAAATATGTCTCATGGGAATGAATTCTAGCCACAAACCACCTTTTACAACTGATGAAGCATAATTTGCTAGCATAGTTTAACTATGCATTTTAATAGGCCTAAAATACAACTGAATGCTTCACTTGCTATTTTATCTGCCTGGAAATTGAATGGTTGGGATTGTTAAGAGAAGCCGATGAATTAATGATCTGGAGAATGTAATCTGCTGTATGATAAACCTAGTCATTCACACACAGTTAATGCAATGGTTACTGATAGCCTGAATACATTTCAGCAGAAACATTGATAAAAATAGACATTCAAAGACCAGACATTTTTTTTGCGGAAATTTTAATGCTAGCTGTAATGTTAAATCATTTAAATATTGAACATATGTACTTTACAAATGGAGCCTTCTCTCTTTCTGATACATATATACATATACAATATCTCACAAAAGTGAGTACACCTCTCACATTTTTGTAAATATTTGATTATGCCTTTTCATGTGACAATGCTGAAGAAATGACACTTTGCCTCAATGTAAAGTAGTGAGTGTACAGCTTGAATAACAGTGTCAATTTTCTGTTCCCTCAAAATAGCTCAACACACAGCCATTAATGTCTAAACAAAAGTGAGTACACCCCTAAGTAAAAATTGGGCCCAATTAGCCATTTTCCCTCCCCGGTGTCATGTGACTAATTAGTGTTACAAGGTCTAAGGTGTGAATGGAGAGCAGGTGTGTTAAATTTGGTGTTATCGCTCTCACTCTCTTATACTGGTCACTGGAAGTTCAACATGTCACCTCATGGCAAACTACTCCCTGAGGATCTGAAAAAAAGAATTGTTGCTCTACATAAAGATGGCCTATGCTATAAGAAGATTGCCAGGACCCTGAAACTGAGCTGCAGCATGGTGGCCAAAACCATACAGAGGTTTAACAGGACAGGTTCCACTCAGAACAGATCGACCAAAGAAGTTGAGTGCACGTGCTCAGCGTCATAGCCAGAGGTTGTCTTTGGGAAATAGACATATGAGTACTGCCAGAATTGCTGCCGAGGTTGAAGCTCAGACCATACTCTGCCCACTGCATCATATTGGTCTGCATGACTGTCATCCCAGAAGGATGTCATCTTCCAAAGATGATGCACAAGAAAGGCTGCAAACAGTTTGCTAAAGACAAGCAGACTAAGGACTAGGGATGGTCCTGATGTTTGAATCGAACATAATTTCGACTCGAATATCAGGTGTTCGCTTGTTTGCAAACCAACCAAACATATGGGCCGTTCGTGACAAATTAAAGTGCTCCATAATGCACTGCTCAGGGGGTCCACACCCCACAGTATATAAGGCTGCTTAAACGGTGGCCGTATGTAGTGTGATATGTGGAGATTGAGAGAACTTGAGCTAGATTAGTGTAGACTTTATATACAGTGCGGTCAGTGTACAGTATATAATACAGTGTATTGAAGTAGTTAAGTGAACCTTATGACATAATAAAGAACAAAAACAGCATGAGGTCCCCCCTAAAATCTATACCAGGCCCTTTGGGGAACTCCACACCAAGTTTTTTTTAAACAGCCTGGGGTCCCCCCCAAGATCCACACCAAGCCCTTTGGGTCTGGCATAGATTTGCAAAGAGATGAACATTTATAAGAGTCATATTCAGAACAAAACTGAGTGTTAAATAAACAGGATAAACCAGAAAATCTCTGCCAAGTCAGTAGGAGAATTGCAGAAGTAGAAGAAAAAAAAGCACTTGAAAAATTATTGCGGTTGTAACATAATTCGTTGTGGGTTCCCCCAGTCCATACCAGGCACTTTGGGTCTGGCATGAATTTTAAGGGGAACTCCATGCCAAAATGAAAAAAAAATGGCGTGGGGTCCCCTTCAAAATCCATACCAGACCCTTATCCAAGCAAGCAGGCTGGCAGGCCAGGAAAGGGGGGAACGATCGAGTGCCCCCTCTCCTGGCAACCCCCCAAATCACCATCCCCATATTGTGGGGCATATCGCCTGGTATGGTTTAGGAGAGGGGGTCGCTCACTCGCTCACCCCCACCTCTATCCTGTCCTCCACATGCTCAGATAAGAGTCTGGTATGGACTGGGGGAACCCACAACGAATTATGTTACAACCACAATAATTTTTCAAGTGCATTTTTTTCTTTAGAAATGTCCTTTTGCTGCAGCACTGTTCTACACGTCACACATGCGCCGCTTTACAGGCAGAGAGGAGACCCCCAGGCATGATAGTTAGAGGAATATTTCATTTTTATTGTTTCACTTTAAGCATTATTAAAATCACTGCTCCTGAAAAAATGGTTGTTTTAAAAACTTTTTTGTGCATTGATACATGTCCCCTAGGGCAGTACCCGGGTCCCCATACACTTGTTATGGCAATAACTTGCATATAACCTTTAAAATTAGCACTTTTGATTTTTCATGTTTCCATAGACTTTAATAGGGTTCGCACATTTGCTCAAAATTTTTGCCTATTCGCATATTTTGGTGCAAACCGAACCGGTTATTTGGTTCTGGTGCGAACCGAAACGGTTATTTGGTTCAGATGGTGTCAAGCATGTGTGGTGGCAGCCAGCTGAGGAGTAGAAAGACAAGTGTGTCTTGCCTACAATCAAGCATGGTGGTGAGAGTGTCATGGTCTGGGGCTGCCTGAGTGCTGCCGGCACTGGGGAGCTACAGTTCATTGAGGGAACCATGAATGCCAACATGTACTGTGAAATACTGAAGCAGAGCATGATCCTATCCCTTCAGAGACTGAGCCGCAAGGGCAATATTCCAACGTGATACTGACCCCAAGCACACCTCCAAGACGACCACTGCCTTGCTAAAGAAACTGAAGATAAAGGTGATGGACTGACCAAGCATGTCTCCAGACCTAAACTCTATTGAGCATCTGTGGGGCATCTTCAAACAGAAAGCAGAGGAGCGCAAGGTCTCCCACCAGCTCTGTGATGTCATCATGGAGGAGTGGAAGAGGACTCCAGTGGCAACCTGTGAAACTCTAGTGAACTCCATGCCCAAGTGGGTTAAGGCAGTGCTGGAAAATAATGGTGGCGACACAAAATATTGACACTTTGGGCCCAATTTGGATATTTTCACTCAGGGGTGTGCTCACTTTTGTTGCCAGCAGTTTAGACATTAATGGCTGTGCGTTGAGTTATTTTGAGGGGGCAGCAAATTTACACTGTTATACAAGCTGTACACTCATTGTAGCAAAGTGTAATTTCTTCAGTGCTGTCACATGAAAAGATCAAACAAAATATTTATATTTACAAAAATGTGAGGGGTGTACTCACTTTTGTGAGATACTTTGTATATATACCACAGAATACTTTCAGAGGTCTGATGGCATCCATGCCTCGACTGGTTGGGACTGTTTTGCCAGCAAAAGAGGGACCTACTTAATATTAGCTGGGTGGTCATAAATAAATGTCATAAATGTATATAAATAATGATAGAAACCCTCTTGGAGTCCCATTGCAAAAAGTTACTGTACATGTGACTTCTGATCTTGGCCACACAGTTCCAAAAGTATTGTAAAATATGACTATAGTACAGTATATTACTCTTTGATAAAGCTTAACTGCTTCTGGACCGCCCCTAGTGCATTTACTGCAGCAATACAGCCTCTGTGTGAAATCACATACCTGTGCGTGATTCCGCTCTTTCTGGTATGGGGTGCGCATGCATGCTGCTGGTGACCAGCTCCCGCTGTGATACGACACACGGGAGCCAATCAGCGGGTCCAGTAGACCCATTGTACGCCAGAACGTGCCGATCATTCCGACAGAACGTCAGTCCTATGTAAGGCAGATCGCCATTCTGTGACAAAAGAAGACACAGATCTTCTGTTTCTGCTAAGCAGGAACACAGGTCTCTGTCTTCTTACTGTACAAGCACCCTCTGCAGTTATAAAGCACTGCCTAGAGACACATTTAACCATTTGATTGCCCCTGACGTTAACCCCTACCCTGCCCAGTACTGGGAAGGGAAGGACCCTTCCCTTCCTAGTATCATTAGTACAGTTACAGTGAATATTATTTAGCACTGATCACTGTATTGGTGTCACTGGTCCCCAAAAAAGTGTCAAAAGTGTCACTTAGTGTCCGATTTGTCCACTGCAATGTCACAGTCCCACTATAGGTCAATCACCAACATTACTAATTTAAAAAAAAATTATATAAAAATATCCCATAATTTGTAGACGCTACAACTTTTGCGGCAAACCAATCATTGTGTACAGCGTCGCATAACCGCGCAATTGTCAAAAAAACAGTGCCGTATCACAAAAAATGGCCTGGAAGGGGGGTAAACTTTCCAGGGCTGAAGTGCTTATAAAAAAATATTATAACTGCAACACAACTCATATTGTAATTGAATGTTATTAAAGCGGGAGTCCGCCTGGAGTTCCGCGTTTTTTTTTTTTAAAAGCCAGCAGCTACAAATACTGCAGCTGCTGACTTTTAAAATAATGACACTTACCCGCCCAGCGCGCCCGTGATGTCGGCACCCGAAGCCGATCTTTCGATCGTCTCTCAGGTGCTGCCGCCGCCATCTTGGGTTTTTGGAATCAGGAAGTTGAGCCTTTCGGCTTCATTTCCCGGTCCCCTACTGCGCATGCGCGAGTCGCGCTGCGCAATAAGGATGGTCCCCGCTGTCTCTGGGATCCATGTGTTTCCCAGCAAACAGCGGGGGACTTTCGAAAAGGGGCGTAGATTCTGCGGAAAGGGGCGTACCTTCTGCAGAATCTACGCCGGAAGTGGGTGCAGATACCTGTACTGTACAGGTACAGTGGTATGAAAAAGTGTTTGCCCCCTTCCTCATTTCCGGTTCCTTTGCATGTTTGTCACACTTAAGTGTTTCGGAACATCAAACCAATTTAAACAATAGTCAAGGACAACACAAGTAAACACAAAATGCAATTTGTAAATGAAGGTGTTTATTATTAAAGGTGAAAAAAAATCCAAACCATCATGGCCCTGTGTGAAAAAGTGATTGCCCCCCTTGTTAAAACATACTATAACTGTGGTTGTCCACACCTGAGTTCATTTTCTCTAGCCACACCCAGGCCTGATTATTGCCACACCTGTTCACAATCAAGGCATCACTTAAATAGGAGCTGCTTGACACAGTAAGGTCCACCAGAAGATCATTAAAAGCTACACATCATGTCGAGACCCAAAGAAATTCAGGAACAATTGAGAAAGAAAGTAATTGAGATCTATCAGTCTGGAAAGGGTTATAAAGCCATTTCCAAAGCTTTGGGAATCCAGCGAACCACAGTGAGAGCCATTATCCACAAATGGCGAAGACATGGAACAGTGGTGAACCTTCCCAGGAGTGGCCGGCCTCCCAAAATTACCCCAAGAGCACAGCGACGACTCATCCAAGAGGTCACAAAAGACCCCACAACAACGTCCAAGGAACTGCAGGCCTCGCTTGCCTCAGTTAAGGTCAGCGTTCATGCCTCCACCATCAGGAAAAGACTGGGCAAAAATGGCCTGCATGGCAGAGTTCCAAGGAGAAAACCACTGCTGAGCAAAAAGAACATCAAAGCTCATCTCAATTTCTCCACAACACATCTTGATGATCCCCAAGACTTTTGGGACAACATTCTGTGGACCGATGAGACAAAAGTGGAACTCTTTGGAAGGTGTGTGTCCAAGTATATCTGGCGTAGAAGGAACACTGCATTTCATAAAAAGAACATTATACCAACAGTAAAATATGGTGGTGGTAGTGTGATGGTCTGGGGCTGTTTTGCTGCTTCAGGACCTGGAAGACTTGCCGTGATAAAAGGAACTATGAATTCTGCTGTCTACCAAGAGATCCTGAAGGAGAATGTCCGACCATCTGTTCGTGTACTCAAGCTGAAACGAACTTGGGTTCTGCAGCAGGACAATGATCCTAAACACACCAGCAAGTCCACCACCGAATGGCTGAAGAAAAACAAAATGAAGACTTTGGAGTGGCCTAGCCAAAGTCCTGACCTGAATCCTATTGAGATGTTGTAGTATGACCTTAAAAAGGCTGTTCATGCTCGAAAACCCTCTAATGTAACTGAATTAGGACAATTCTGCAAAGATGAGTGGGCCAAATTTCCTCCAGGACGCTGTAAAAGCCTCATTGCACGTTATCGCAAATGCTTGGTTGCAGTTGTTGCTGCTAAGGGTGGCCCAACCAGTTATTAGGTTTAGAGGGCAATCACTTTTTCACACAGGGCCATGATGGTTTGGATTTTTTTTCACCTTTAATAATAAACACCTTCATTTACAAATTGCATTTTGTGTTTACTTGTGTTGTCCTTGACTATTGTTTAAATTGGTTTGATGTTCCGAAACACTTAAGTGTGACAAACATGCAAAGGAACAGGAAATGGGGAAGGGGGCAAACACTTTTTCACACCACTGTATCTGCACCCCCCTCCTCCCTGAAAGGTGCCAATTGTGGCACCGGAGGGGGGGGGGGAGGATTCCAATGAGCGGAAGGTCCACTTTAGGGTGGACCTCCACTTTAAATTACCCTTCCTTTTCAATCTGCAGCTTTGTAATTTTCTTTAAAATGCAATGCAATATGGCTACCTTGCATTGATTTCTTTGTGCAAACTAAATCCACCACACACATTCTCCGAGCACCTACTGTTTTTTTTAAATACTATACACATAGTAGCACTGTGCTCTATAGATAAGGTTGTGTACATTACATTTTTGATGCATGTACAACAGATCCAGGTTCCCCTCCCCAGATATTTTGATGTTTCTTTGCACCCCTGCCACCTTCAATTCAGCAGCCAAACTTACACAAATATTTTCAACATACAAAAAAAAACAAAGAAACATTTTTAGAAAATATTTTTCATACTTAGTAAGAACAAACGATATGTCTCCTCTCCCCTGACAGAACAGGGATTTGTGTGTTTACACACACAAATAGTTGTGCTGGCTCTCATGCACGTGATCACGCATGGCCAGCCGCGAACATGTCTGCAGGCCATGCGCAACCGCGTCCCCCCATGTGCGTGCGCGCCCTGTGGCAGCTCTTAAAGGGGACCCCCATACCCACACAGGGTTTTGTGCAGTGGTGCCATTGTGCCACAGTATACGTACGTGAGCTGGTCGGGAACCGGCTAATTGGGCAATAAATGTAAAGTTATGCACTTGGGGGCATAGAATATGCATGCATCATACAAACTAGGGGGAGTACAACTGGGGGAATCCATAGTTCAGAAGGATCTGGGGGTTTTGGTAGATCATAAGCTCAATAATAATATGGAATGCCAAGCTACGGTTTCCAAAGCAAGCAAAGTCCTTTCTTGTATTAAGAGAGGTATGGACTACAAAGAGTGAGATATCATTTTGCCCCTGTTAAAATCATTAGTAAGACCTCATTTGGAATATGAAGTTCAGTTTTGGGCACCATTTCTAAAAAAGGATATCAGGGAACTGGAGAAGGTGCAGAGAAAGGCAACCAAACTGATAAGAGGCATAGAGGAGCTCAGCTATGAGGAAAGATTATAGGAACTGAATTTATTCTCTCTTGAGAAGAGTAGATTAAGGGGGGATATGATCAACATGTACAAATAGATACGTGGTCCATATAGTGAACTTGGTGTTGAGTTATTCACTTTAAGGTCATCACAGAGCACAAGGGGAAACTCTAGAGAAAAAAGATTTAATCTCCAAATATGGAAAGGTTTCTTTACAGTAAGAGCTGTGAAAATGTGGAATAGACTCCCTCCAGAGGTCATTCTGGCCAGCTCAGTAAATTGCTTTAAAAAAAAGCCTAGATTATTTCCTAGATGTACATAATATAACTGGGTACTGACATTGAGAGGTAAGGTTGATCCAGGGAAAATCCAATTGCCTCTGGGGGGATCAGGAAGGAATTTTTTCCCCTGCTGTAGCAAATTGGAACATGCTTTGCTGTTTTTTTTAGCCTTCCTCTGGATCAACTTTGGGTGAAGGATTTTGTATATTGGATTGTATTTTTCAGTGGTTGAATGTTTTACAGACCACTGATAGAATTATAATGGAGATCTATGAAACATTTATGTACAATAGAAAATACATTTAGATTTGTACTGGAGGGCTGTAAAACATTTATGCAGGTTTGGGAATATGGTTTGATTCCTTGAACATATTGTACATTACATTTTTTAGATGTATGGAATGTCAGCCTTGTCCACCTGAACAAGTAATCCTATATGAAACACTGGCTGTCATCGCTTTACACACAGTTTTAATTAGAGAAGTGGACATGAATTATGTATGTTTATTTTTATAGCTCTATTGGGACGCGCTCAAAAGAGTCCTTTGCTACTTCAATTACTTTGAATCAATACAAAAAAGTGAAGAACAAATTTATTTATTTATGGGTAACAGAATGTAATAACTCCTGCTATTTTTAGAGCATCTCCATTTAATGAATGAAGCCATTTGGTGATTGACATAACATGTCTGATGACCATGCAAAAATGTAAACAGACTTCAGTGATTTGTACTTGAGGCAAACATTTTTTTTCCATTTTCAATAGCATAAGGCATGGTTTTCTATAGTAGACCAAATAGGAAAATAGTCGTCAACTCAAATCCATAAGAGTAATTTACTCGTCACTGCAGTGACTAAGGCTCTCCAGCCAAAACGCTTCTGCTTTTTTGTTTTCCTATATGTACCAAAAAATGATTGTTATGGATTGGAGTTGCCGACTATTTTTCTATTTTGTCTACCTATTTGGGTGTTGTCTGGAGTACACCACAGTCTGAGCATCCGCCTGTGGACTCCGCCCTGCCTATTGGTATTCCCCTGTTTAGAGCACTGCAGCTATTTGTATATGGTTTTCTAAGGTGTTCTAATCTCTCTCAACTCTGTATAAAACTGAAAACAAGTGTTACATAGTTAGTCAGGTTAAATAAAGACATTAGTCCATCTAGTTTAACTATTAAAATAAAAAAAATATAGAAAAACTAGATATACACTATCCTATACCTACAGTTGATCAAGAGGAGGGCAAAAAACCTCCAATAATGAGAAATGGAAATTGATAGTTTTCCTCTAGCTGTATTTTTTACAGTATTTCTATAATTGCATCTCCACCATTGTTATTACTTGTACTCATGGTGCTACTTTGTTTATACCTAGTTATATGTATTCTCGTGACCTCAGTGCATTATGTTCTGACACTTTTTGTACACTTTGCTCTTCATGCTACCAGTAGCAATTCATACATGTGTGTTTTATAGAAATTCAATAAAAATCTATTGAAAAAAAATTCATGCCAGTGGGGGAAAAAAATCCTTTCTGATCCCTTGGGAGGCAATCGGATATTCACTGGATAAAATACCCCTGGCATTATTACCTCTAAAAATGAGTAACTAGTTATATTTTGTGCATTTAGGAATGATTCCAGCACTTTTTTTAAAACAATTAACTGAGTTGGTCAGAACTGGTTCTTGATCCAGATAGCAAGGATAACTTGCCCCAAGTTTGTGGCAGTGTTAAATTGTAAGTCTTGTTAACGTAGTGCACATTTTCACTGGCAAATTTTACACTTGCAGAGCACTTGAAGCACAAGTTCTAGTTGACACTTTTCCATATTGTGGCAAGTCTCTAGCTAAAGCAAAGTTGCAGCAAGAGCTCTGCAAGTCACAGTGACCCCTGTGGTGGGATGACTATTGCACAATATAACTGAACCAGAACTTGCAGAATGTTTGCAAAGAAAGTTGATCTGGAGTCATGCAATGCGGACTTTTGTTTTTTTGCAATTGTGCAACAAACTTGTGAAACCTGACAAGTCTAGCAATAGCATAGCAAGTCATTTTCAAACTTGAAGCTCAATTACTTGCTATCTGGGGGGAGAGTCTGTTCCACATTTCAAAGCTCTTACAGGGAAAATGTTTTTCCATATGTGAAGGTAAAATCTCTTTTCTCCCTTTGTAAAGAGTGCCCCTTTGTCCTCTGTAATGACCTAAAAGGGAATAACTCTACAACAATTTCGCTATATGGACCGCTTATGAACTATATTTATACATGTTGATCAGATCCCCCTTAGTTGCCTATTTAAAAAGAATATATTCAGTTCAGCTAATCTTTCCTCATAGAGCTACTTTATGCCTCTAATCAGTTTGGTTGTCCTTCTCTGTACCTTCTCCAGTTCTCCGATATCTCTTATGTGAACTGGTGCCCAAAACTGTACTGCATACTCCAGATAAGTTATTACTAAGGATTTGCACAGGGGCAACATTCTCTCTCTCTGTCTCTCTCTGGAGTCTATGCCTTTCTTAATACAAGAAAAGTATTTTGCTAGTTTTAGAAACTGCAGCTTGGCATTACATGCTATTATTAAGTCTATGATCTACCAAAACACCCAGATCCTTCTCCACCATGGATTTCCCAAGCTGTTACCTTCCTACAATGTATGATCATGTATGTTTTTAGCCCCCAAGTGCATAACTTTACATTCATCAACATTAAAAATTATTTGCCACACAGTTTTCCAATTTAATAGTGCACTGAGCTCGACTTGTAGGTTTGCAGACATCTTGTAAGGACATAATTCCACTGCATAACTTTGTGTCAGCTTCAAACACTAAAATTGTACTTCCAGACACTATATCATTTATAAATATGTTAAAAACTAGTGTTCCCAGCACTGAATCTTGGGGTACACAACTGATAACCTTAGACCATTCAGAGTCAAAATCATTAACCCCCATTCAGTATTTTATCTGGTTTTCTATCCATTTTAACTTTTTGCTTACTTCCTCCTAAAAACAAATCAGATTTGTTTGACAACTTTGGTCTTTGTGAATCCATGCTGACTATTGCTTAATATATTTCTTTCTAGCAAAAACTCTTCTATGCGTTCTTTTATTAAACTCTCCGATGTCTTCCCAACTAAAGAGGTTAAACTAACTGGTCTGTAGTTACTTGGATCCCTTTTTAAACATAGGAACCACATTGGCCTTATGCCTATTCAGTGGTACCAAACCAGTCATTAAAGAGCCCCTACAAATTAGAAATAATGGCTTAGCTAAAACAGAGCTCAGCTCTTTGAGGACCTTTGGATGTATGCCATCTGGTCTAGGTGTTTTATTCACCTTTATTTTTTCTAAACAATTCTGGACAATGTCAATGTTGAGCCATTGTGGATTATTTTGGGCTATGGTTATACTATCCCCATTAAGGACTTGAGCTCCCCCATTTTCTTTTGAATACACATAATACATTTGCCTTCTATGTGTCACCAGTAACCAACTCAAAATAGTCTAGTGTTTCCTTTAGTGATACTATAATAGAACACAGTGCCATATAATATGCTTCATAAATTCTGACAAAGTTTCATTGCACAAACAAAACAGAAGAGCACATAAAACCATCCTCTCATTAAATAACTTCAAAATGTTTATTAATATAGGGTCTAAAAAGGGTGGTTTTAGCCAAAAAGGTAAACAGAGAAGGCATGAAGGTTGTTTACTTTGAGGTTTCCATTTATGAAAAGCCCTGGAAAGGAAAAACAACAACTTTACACTTCCCTTGACTCAAACCTGTGCTGGAGTATTTATACTGTATTATAAAATTGTATTGAAGTGGAACTTTACCCATAACAACTTGTTAAAAATACTGTTCTTTAGCAAGGAACATGCATTCCACATTAATTATGTTACCAACATTAGTGTGTACTGTAAATTGTCCCCCAGCAATGCTCCTGTTTCTTCTTGCTGGAGGCTACCATTTTACAGAAGCCCAGAGCTCATAAAGTGGAACTAAACCTATCGACTTAACAATTTCAAAAAATAGTTACATTACTGGAATGCAAGAAATGCTTGTTTACTCAATCAAACTGTCAAATGATGAAATTACTGGTGTCATAACTTATCACATTTGCAGCACCATGGCAGTTCAAACAAAAGCAGCTTCCTTTGCTGTAAAGGATAGGAGTGTTTAATTCTACTTTAGGTTCCTTTCACATCTTTACATTTCCCGATTCGCCCCAATCGCGGCATTATTTTGCCGACAATCGTCGGGGGAAATCATGGGAAAATCGCACAGAATTGCAGGACACCTGTCGCCCAAAAGAAGTACAAGAGCAAGGCATCCCGAGATTCTGTTTGCGCAATTTTGCTGAGATTGTCGCCCAAGGAATCGCGCAAAATTGTAACACGATCAGGGTGCCATTGGAAGTGACAGGGATCGCATGGGCGCACCACGATTTGACGTGATTTTAAATCACAGGCAGAATTGTGGCGATTCTGACCATAATCCGGAGTGTCAAGATGTGAACGGAGCCTTAGGGCTAACAGCAGATCGGCCTCTACAAATTTGTCAGTGCCTACAAAATGGAAAGCAACTCAATATGTGCAGAGCAGGGTGAGACAGGGTATTAATGGATTTTAAACAATATAGGCACTTATTTTTAATGTTTTACATGTTATACCTGCAAAAGGGGCCAGTATGAAGTGATTTAGCAAGGGCTTACCTTTCTGACTAAAGTTCCACTTTAATAACTACATGTAGAACAACTTTTCAAAATGCGTACTGTTTTCTGACAGACCATTGCGTTTTTATTATTTTAGTTTAAAAACATTAGAAAAAAGGAAGTGAAACATTCAAAAACATCTCTAAAACACTAATACTTCAGATTTCTGATTGCTGAGGCACTGAATGCTACTCAATTAAATTCCCCTTCTAAACAAATTCAATGCTTCATCTAACAGATGTGTATCTTTCTGAAGTATGTTTCTGATTCATTCCAGCTGGGGACTGAAATCATAAGACATACAAAATGTTTGCTCTTATCTCACAATGATGTGGATTAAAAAACAAAAAAAACAAAAAACTTATTGGCACTTTTTATCACAGCCATATAACAACATAGTCCCGCTCATAAGAATATGGTAACAAGATACCATGTGTTGTAGGCTTTAATGAGAGAGCTCAGGAGGAGCAGGGTTTTATCGAAGGCAAATGAGGTATCTCTTAATTTAAAATAACAATGTTATTTGTTATGGCTAACATGGACCATATTGCTACATGAAGTGGGAATTTTGTAGATAGGTTCACTTTCAGTGATTATAGTTTATGGTCAACCTATTATAAGCTGCATTGTTCTATTTGAACACAACTCAGTACTCTCAGCTACTTGTCAAAGACACTTTCTAATTTCAGCATTAAATGCAAGATTGTATTACTTACCTTAATATGTCAGTAATCAGTATTTTGCACTGCGTACAGCTTATACTAGTATACAGTATGTATAGCTTAAACTTTTTTTCAGGCGTGAGTAAGGTAGGAAAGGGTTAAACAACCTGTTTTTTTTTGTTTTGTTTTTGTCTGTGCCCCATAGGAGAGATTTCCTTTTACTTCCTATAACATAGAGTAAGCCCTTGTACACACGGTCGGGGAATCCATCAGAATGTGTCCTATCGGACCGTGTCTTTGGATAATCCGACTTTGTGTGGTATGCATCGGACTGATTCCGTCGGAATATCCGTCGTACCCAATTTTCCAACATGTTGGAAATATTTCCCGACCAACTGGGCCGATCGGACATACTCCGATCATGTGTAGAGAATTTTGATCGGACCAAGTGCCACGCATGCTCAGATCAAATTCCTACATCAAAGCTATTGGCTACTAGCCTGAATGTAGTCCCATCGTAACAAAATTACATCAGCACGTTATGAAAGATCGGATTTTTCGCCAACTTTGTCCGACCGTGTGTATGCAACAGTTTCGGGCAACATCCGACGGACAAAATCCGACGGGCAAAATCCGACGGATTTGGTTGTGGAAATCTCCGACCGTGTGTACAGGGGCTAAGAGTAAATATCTACAAAGGAGCACATTTCCCACTTATACAGTTGTCACCAGCAAGGTATCTGTATTGAAAGATTTCCAACCTCTTGTTCTGGTGGCATGTATATATTTTGGATTTACCATCATTTTTTATCCCAGTGATAACGATCACCAGGGCAAATTGAGAGGCACACACACACACACACAAACATTTCTTCAATACTCTAAAACAGAACAAAAGTTTGATTATACACTCCTCTTTCCCAGAACATGTTGAAATTCAGCTATTACTTCCAAGTATGTCTTGCATGTAAAATGTTTAGCAAAAGTTTAATTTAGTAAGTAATGTATTGCATGTTTTTATTTTCTGCATATACATTAATGATATACAAAATAGTTAAAATTTAATTAGAAAGTATACCTAGAGCCATTTGGGGGGAGGTGGCCTGATGTCTCTTGTAAATAGACACAGGAGTGAAAGCTCTTGACTTCAATCCTCTAAGAATCTCCTAACCTTTATGCCTGAGAGCCCTTTTGTCTGACTAATGCCACTTTTTTAGCTGCTGCTAAGTGCCTGTACTATGCTTACTATTCTGCTTTCCACTTATGGCTTAACCTCACAATTGGTATCACCAGTTCTTAAAATTAGAGTATTTCCTAACCGCGAGTTTTGAAAGTTTGGCTACTCATTTTACTTCATTGGTTTAGAACTAAATCTTGAGCAGGCAACTTAATTTTAAATATGCTCTCGAAAATAAGCTATACATTATTTTATTTGCCAAAATGGCAATCCAGGCTGCACATGCACAATTGTTGTTTTGTAGTTTCATACCAACCTGAATTTTTTTACGTGGGGATTGACCTTACTTCTGGATCGTGAGGGGCCTTTTTCCGCAGACATGCGTTCAGAACCACCCTATTGCGCAGGAGAGAGTAGTTCCTTTTTGTCACGTTCATACGTAGCACAAGGTGTTATGAACTCCCTGAGTGGTGACTGTTTATGTATTTGTTGCTGTTTGGTGGATAACCCAGAAGGTGTGGCTTCCACCAACTTTTTCATTGTTTTGTTTTATGTTCTGGTCCTCCTATCTGTCACGCTTGGTACAGAACTTCTTATTCTACAGACATTGTGGTCAAGTGCAAAGATGGTCATCAACCAAGGACTCTTTGACTCTTCCATCTGGTAGTTCCAACGTGTTCATCCATATGTAATGTGTTTGTTGATATAATATGTCTGACTCTACACTAAACATTGTTTCATGGAATATTTTTGAGCTGGGTGAATGTGGCAGGCTGTTTTTGACAGTATGATTTATAATTCATATAAGCCACCTTTCGTCTGTCTACACAAAACTCATGTTACAGCACAGACTCCTCATTATGATGAAAGATGATTTTGCCATCAAGACTTTTGCTTCTATTATTCCTCCTACACGAGCGGAGTGTTTGTGCTTATACACAAAATCAGAGCATTTCCTGTAACCAGATCAAAACTGGTTGTTTCATTTTTATGCACTGTAAGCTGTGTGAATGTATTGCAAATGTACAGTATATAAACAACCTTCATATTCCAATGATGTTCCTAATGAACTTGTGAAATTTAAGACCAACAAGATTTCTGTTCCTGTTATTGTTCTTGGGAATTTTTTTTAGGTATATGTATCCCACACTGGATAGATTTTCTGCTTGTACAGATACCCACATTCCCTGTGTAACTGCATTCAGAAGATTATGTATAGAGATTATTCTATGATATTTGGTGCTTGTCTCATCCTAAGGACTCACGATACTCATGTATGTATATCTCCAGTTATTCATATAAGTTTCTGCCTCTGAAAGAGGTTTATTTTCCAATGTCATCACCACAGCTCAACAGACATATGAACAGTATGGCCAATCTGACTGAAAGCCTGTTAAAGATTATCAACTTTGGATAATGTGGTGAGGGTTAGGACCACTGTCAGGTTTTAATTGCTATCTGTGTTCCTGTTAGGGAGATTCACTTCCACTAATTATACTGATCACCAATGTCACAGGGAATGAACGCAAGGGTAAAAACAAACATGATGAGTTGCAAACAGAGAAACAGAACTAGAATAGAAGGGAAATCTTCCAGTGAGCACAATTGTGCCTGTGACAGCTATCTAAAAGGGAATAACCCTCACTTTGGAAAGATATCCTCTCACTTTTTGTTCAGTCTACAGGAGAGAACGTATGGTAAAATCCCCCTAATGAGACAAAATGGCAGAAAAAAATTGACAGCAGTTTCACTCTACTAAAAGAAAAAAGCTAATATTAAATGGACTTTATAAGGCCCATGAGTACTCTATCTATAAAACAATTTTATTACAGATATATATTATTAAACATTCACATGTATATGGTACAACATTTGCATAAAAGATTTTTTTAATATCACTGTAACCCAGACTGCCTGATCATTACTATTTTCCAGTGAGGCTTAAAATATAACGTGTAATACAACAATCAGTAATACAAAGCCAGTAGCAGGAAGTTATTCAGAATTCCAAAGAAATTAAGTAAGGCATGTGGGTCCAGATTTTTAATTGAAGAAATAGCTCGACATGTTCCGCGCTCAATTAGCGCTTCTTCAGGAACAGTTCATACTAAAAAGATATACATATGTGAATCAGAAACCACATAATATCAATCATTTTAACGCATAATAATCATTTAGAAAAAAAACACAAAACATAACCTATATTAATAGGTGTTCCTTCTACTCCTCTGTCTTCTTTCGCGTATGGATTCCGGTGGATTAGCACTCTCTGGGTATTAATATAGGTTATGTTTTGTGTTTTTTTCTAAATGATTATTATGCATTAAAATGATTGTTATTATGTGGTTTTTGATTTACATATGTATATCTTTTTAGTATCAACTTCTCCTGTAGAAGCGCTAATTGAGCGTGGAACATGTCAAGCTATTTCTTCAATTAAAAATCTGGACCCACATGCCTTACTTCATTTCTTTGGAATTCTGAATAACTTCCTGCTACTGACTTTGTATTACTGATTGTTGTATTACACGTTATATTTTAAGCCTCACTGGAAAATAGTAATGATCAGGCAGTCTGGGTTATAGTGATATTAAAAAATCTTTTATGCAATTGTTGCACCATATACATGTGAATGTTTAATAATATATATCTGTAATAAAATTGTTTTATAGATAGAGTACTCATGTGCCTTATAAAGTCCATTTAATATTAGCTTTTTTCTTCTACAATCTATATCGGGATGATGGCACATTAATCCAGGTGTGTTCGCAGTGTCACACTGCGATACATACGTTTTTTTACACATCTAAAAAACAATGACAAAACAATGATCCCCCTTATTTAGTTCTCCTTTTTTGCCTTTCTTTATCTAACTTTCAGTTATTTTATTTTTGCTTTTCTATGTCCAACTTTGTTTGCTCAACACCATGTAACTGCACTTCATTATAATTCACTGCACATAAAAAGTAGACTCATCTTTTCATTAGACTTTATACCTTTGGAGTCTTGGAATTCATCCTTTCTCATACTCTACAAGGCTATTAAATTTACAGTTGTCAAGAGTAATACTGTTTTGTTATCTCTTCTTTTCTCTTCAGACAAAGGAAATAGGAGAGGTACAATGCCTTTGTACAATGTTATTATAAAGATGACAAGTTTCTTTCTAAAATTTACTTAACTTTACTGTAATATTATTCTTTTCATCCTATTTTGTAAAATCTTCAATAAAAGGGATAAAATGAACTAAGGAAAAAAAAAAGAATTATTGCGAATAGCAATTAATCAAAATGAATTTTATGGAAATATTACACAAGAATTCTGGTCATTATGGAAAACTGTTCACATTTGTCTCAGTTTGTTTTGTTTTTTTTAATTTTCAAAGCATAGAAACATTTACCATGTAAGACTATGCTGAGATACAAATTTCCTTTGAAAGCTTTGCTTGTAAATAACTGGTAATGTTACATTAAAGTGAATATGTAGCTTACCGTATATACTCGAGTATAGGCCGACCCGAATATAAGCCGAGGCCCCCAATTTACCCCCAAAAAAACTGGCAAACTTATTGACTCGTGTATAAGCCGAGGGTGAGACATGCCTGTCCATCCCTGTGTGTGTGTCCGTCCATCCCTGTGTGTCCGTCCATCCCTGTGTGTCCGTCCATCCCTGTGTGTCCGTCCATCCATCCCTGTGTGTGTGTGTGTCCATCCATCCATCCATCCCTGTGTGTGTGTGTCTCCATCCATCCATCCATCCATCCCTGTGTGTGTGTGTCTCCATCCATCCATCCATCCATCCCTGTGTGTGTGTGTCTCCATCCATCCATCCATCCCTGTGTGTGTGTGTATCCATCCATCCCTGTGTGTGTGTGTGTCTCCATCCATCCATCCATCCGTGTGTGTGTGTCTCCATCCGTGTGTGTGTGTGTGTGTGTGTGTGTGTGTGTGTGTGTGTGTGTGTGTGTGTGTGTGTGTCCAGCCTACCTGCACCTACACCCGCAGCAGATCGCAAAACGCAGTGCGGAAATGAATAGGGTTTGCAGTGTTAGCTGCATGGCAATATAGTGTGAACCAGGGCTGAGGACCCATTCACTTTGGCAGGAAAAAGGGAATAGTTGAGTCGCAGATTTATTCCCGCTGGCCACCCACACAGAGAAGACCATCCAGCAGCCACTTTGCGTCATAGCCACGACAAAAATCCCATCATGTTTAGTGGGCAGTACAGGTGTGTGTGTGTGTGTGTGTGTGTGTGTGTGTGTGTGTGTGTGTGTGTGTGTGTGTGTGTGTGTGTCCAGCCTACCTGTGTCCCGAGCCTTTGTCCCGAGCCTCCGTCCCGTGTCGTGCCTTGCCTTCGTCCCGTCCCGTCCCGTCCCGTCCTGTGCCGTGCCTTGCCTTGCCTCCGTCCCGTGCCCTCTTCGTCGGCGGCCATTGTAAAATTCAAAAGCCGCGCCTCCTCCTTCGCCTGTGATAGGCGGAACACTGAATTTCCCAGCAGCCTGTGTTCCGCCTATCACGGACGTCGTATCATCCTCGTCCGTAGTACGAGGATGAGACGAAGCCCGTGATAGGCGGAACACAGGCTGCTGGGAAATTCAGTGTTCCGCCTATCACAGGCGAAGGCGGAGCCGGAGGCGCGGCTTTTGAATCATAGAATGGCCGCTGTCTGTCTGCTCGACACGCTGATCGAGCGGGCAGACAGCGATGACTCGAGTATAAGCCGAGGGGGGCACTTTCAGCCTCAAAAAAGAGGCTGAAAATCTCGGCTTATACTCGAGTATATACGGTACTTAGATGTGGTGGCTGCATTCGTTTTCTTTTGTATCTTGAGAGATTTGGGATAAAAGACAGTAGGATTTTAAAGATTCTGCTATTTGTCCAGCCAACCCTTACATTTTCTCCACGTGCAATGCTTATTGTCATAACAGGCTGAATGTGTATCTTTTTTAAAGGGCATATTTTATATTGTTTGCTGGTTGCAGGACCTTTTTTTTTTTGTAAAACACTAATATTCCTGGGCAACATGAGTCAGCATAGAAGCTGATTTTTAGCTTCGGAAAACATGCGACAGCGTGATTTGTAGAAAGGAGATTGTAGTGGATGGACAGAGTGTTGTCATCCCATAACACAAAGTGGTTGGGTTTACATCTACTTAGAAAAAACAAAGAAAACTTTACTTGAGTTTTTTGGAATGGCAGTGCTGATGTACATTTTCTTATGTGCCCTGCTGATGTGCAGAGATTTGTAACCTAACCCACAAATCTTTTTTATTTGTCTGCAACAATTGAATGAAAGCTCATCATTTAGCTTTGTCAGGCAGGGGAGTAATCTGCTTTGGCAATCAAAAAATATTCATGAGCTTTCATCTGCCTGGCCTCCATTGATGTGCCAAAACCAAGTGAGCTAGAAAAAGACCTTTTGTTTTGGCATCCACATCAATCCTCTTTAGACCTGGACTTGCATTTGGTTTGAGTGAAATAACTATTATGAATATGGAGCCATAGCAAGATCATTCCACTGCTATACTTGCCTGTGGCATTAGAAAAATGTTGTTCTGCCTTCAATTCAGGAGATATGATCCCCTGAAAGCATTTCACTTCCAGTATTGCCGTCCCTGTCTGCCATGTTTTCTTAAAAAGGGCAAGCATGGAATTGCAAGGAAAAAAATAGTAGCGGAGAGTGGAAAAATGACTGGATTTGGGCTAGCATTTAGTTCTCAGCACTATCAATGCTCAGTCTTTGCCTTTTCTATATGGTTTATTGTTTGTTTATTGCTGGCTTCCCACTCCTTTTAATAAGACCTGATCATTTTTACAGATCAGCAGTAAAGCAGACCAACACCTATTGCCTGAGCATTGAATTGGTTTCCTAGCCCCAGTCATGTTATTTTCTGCATTCATGTTTCTTCATTTACTTCAGCTTGCATTCGACTATGCTTGTTTACCACCTGCCTTGACCTTTTGCGTTTTCAAGTTTCTGATATTGCCTGTGCATAGTGTACTACATCTAGTTCTAGTCACGTTAATTGAACTTCTGCACAGATATACCACATAGGGTCCCATATTATTTTTTCTGTGACTATTTTGTTCTTTCCATGCTTCAGAATAGGCTTTTTTACTCCATTCCTTTCTCTACTCTCGCCTACAGGGTGGTATTCCTTGTAGCCTTCACCTTTGCCAGTTCAGTGAAAATTTTATTCATTGACTTATTACTTATTGCTGATAGGAAATAGACTATGGATCATGTCAATTGAATCACATGAGTCTTCCATGTTGCTGCTTAGTAGCAGTTTCCACCTTTGCTGACACTACAATTCTTTAGTTGCCTCCCTCTAGTGCCTGAGATGATGGCCTTATCTTGCAAGAAACACATTTTAAAAAAAACAAATTTTGCATATAGACAAAGGCACAAAGTCATGTTTTTCCTTAGAACTTCTTTTAGTACCCAGGTTCTATTGCCATCCCTTCCCATATTTTGCAATGGAAAATAGATAAATAATACAATTAAAATATTTTCCTTCAAACTACCAGTGCAATAACTCCTCTGTACTTGCCAGTGCTTGCCCTTCCCCCTGTGTTGGGAAAAGGCAAGCAGTCTATGGCTGTACATTTTCCTGCTACAGCTTTTCCTCCAGCACAGGTGATCCAGCCACCGTCAGGAAATTCAGGAAAGAGTTTCTCTGCACCTCCTCCTCAGACTTGATCATTTTGGGCTTCTTCTTGGATAGTGACAGTAGATCCCCCCAAATGTTTCCCCCTGTATTAGGGAGGGGTGAAATTTCCCCCTTGAAGTTTTCCCACCAACTACCTTCTCCTCCTCAATACCACAACTCTCCTCCTTCTTGATGCCACCCTAATACACTTTGCCAGCAGTCCAACCCTCCTCCTTTTCCTCATATTTCTCCACCACCTCCTGCTGCCTCATAGCCTTCCACATGCTGGTGGAAGGCAGACAGGGCATTTTGAAAATGAGTAGTGTGTACTCTGTGCCTATTCTGAATATAAAACTACAACAATAAGTAAGTGATTGAAATAAAGTTGCTCCCCTAACTGAGTACTGATAATACTCAAAAATGTGAATGAATAAAGTGAATTACTATGTGATGGTTTAAACATATTTGAACCAAAAATAATATCATTAAGTGACAAACTAAAAGTGTGATCAACATAGATACATTCATGTGATATAACATATACTCATAATATATTGATCAATGAAAGCTAAGAGAATAATATAAAGAAAATGTTAGTCCCAAAAAAAACACAACATAAAGTAATCCAAATAATCTTCCAAAGTGATAGTGATCCTTTACCAAAAACTGTAGTTATGCCCCACATGCTCTGAATAAATATTCTGCTTACCAGAAGAAATTGACTCCTTTAATTAAAAAGTGAGTCAAGGGAAGCTTTGGCAGGATAATGCCTGCTACAATGATATAGACTGGAGATGTATGGAACCCTTCCTCCGTAGAGATTAGATATGGGATATGTAAAAGAAATAATGGAAAGCCATAGCATAATCCTATTTTATTTAAAACATAATAAAATATGCAAATGCCAAGTGGCCGCTTACATGTAAAAGTGTCTTGACCCAGCACTGGGGCTGCTAGCTTGTCTGTACTGGATGGTGCCTTGCGTCCAACCTCCGTGTCTTATGTGCGTTCCACCAACCCGCCCCGGAACAACCAAAGGGACCGAAAATGCATAGAGTAACGTGACCAAGTACCGCCTCGACGTACGTTTCATTATTAAGTCATCAGAAAGCGGCTGAGATGGCATTTTGTACAAAGTAATGGTGACAGGAGTGCCAAAATAAATGGCTGATATTAGCTCTTCAGGAGGAGTTGGAAAAGAGCAAATTAGTAGGTCCTTGAGGAGAATAAGAAGAAGGGCAAGGCATTTCCCGCTAGAATAAATGGGAGAAGTTGCAGTATAAAGAACTTAGCCAAAAAAAAATGTCTGCTCTGCGCCCTTGAGTAGGAGGAGATGGAAAAAGCTCCCAAAGTATAGTATTAAAGTATTGCTACCACAGGCCAATTTGGACAATTTGCACAAAGAAAACTGAGAGCTTTAGATCTGTTGTGGCGGCTACTTGCACTAGTTATTTAAGGTCTATTACTGCTGTAAAAAAACAAACATAAAAAAGTATTTTTTTTTTGAAGTTGTAATGAAACTGATTGGGTTGATGCTGCTGCATTTTGTATATACAATGTAAAATATAGAGTTTTAAAATATGGTGTTGCAGATGCTGTTTATGAAAAAGGGTTGGTGTTTTTCTATTGTCACCCATGAAGTCACATTAACAGGAGAACCCTCTCTCTGCTGTACAATATTTAAAATATTTTTTTGCATTAGTTCTTGTCCCTATGCCAATGTCGAGCTCCCCATGGCAATTCAATTGCTTTGAAAACTGCCAGACTATTTTCACGGGTTACTCCCATAGACTTCAAAGGGGATCAGATTTAAAGAGTATGTAAACCCAACATTTCATATTCCTGATATGTGTCTGTTGTACTATGTTGTTGTATGAAAAAGTATCCTGTTCTCTTTGGTGTCCTTTTATGAAGCAGTGAAATCTATTCACTGCTTCATTCTCCGGCATTCACCGAGGAGATCTTTCTCCTCTGTATGCCAGTTTATAAAGCGGAGTAGATCGCTTCACCCTTGGAGGAGTGAAGCGATCTACAAACGCTTCTAACACTGGAGAACGATCCCTAATACTGCAATCTCGTGAGGCTTTACGAGATTACAGTACTAGAAATTCACGATACACAGAGATGTCAATTTATTAAGCAGTGATAAATTATCACAGCTCAATACACTGACACACAGTGTGATTAATGTTAGTAAAATAAAGAGTCCCCCTGCATAATATATACATGTATACACACACAGACATTATATATATATATATATATATATATATATATATATATATATACACACACACATACATGCATATATATATATATATATATATATATATATATATATACACATAAATATGACAGGGGGACATGGTTACAGTGTTGGGGGTCTGAACTAGGCATAAGGAAGTTAACTATCTTCCTCTTTCCTCCTCAGATCCCCCCACATTCCCTCTTCACTCCCCAATTCTCCACCTCTGAGTTGGTGAATCGGGGAGTGTGAATTCTGACACAGATCGCCAGTGAAGCGCTAAGATCGCAGCTTCATAAACTGGCCGTTACTGTGCCATTCAATGAGGATTCTCAGTGTGTGGAGATAATCGGCGGGAGAACAAGTTCAAACACTTCTCCCCCGATTATCTCTGGTTCATAAACTGTTTATGGGCTGTGATCAGCGGCTATCCTTTGGATCAATGCTGATCACTGCTTCATAAACGGACACCTAAGTATTGATAACTTTGTGTGAAACCCCTGGTGTTTCTGCCAGTCCCTCTGCTCTCCTATTAAAAACTGACCACATTAAGCAGGAGAACACACTGTGATCAGTTCTCTAACTCTGTTGGGAAGATCAGTTTGCTGTTGCTTCTCCTCCCCCCAGCTCTATGCAGCTGAGAACAGAGAGAATGTGATCACTTATTTTTAAAAAAAGGGAAGAAAGGGTATTTATAATGTTTTTTTTTACATCTATACACAAATGTATTGCCTTTCATTTATATTTTAAACTGAATGGGTTGTTTTATAAGATGAGGGTTTACAACCACTTTAGGTTTGCAATTTTCTGACTTTACTATGTGGTTTCAACAAATGCCCCATGAGAACCTAACCTAGACACAGTCACTCATCCCTATTTCACAGCAAGATTTTAAGTACGGTATTTCATTTTATGGCAATAAGGTTTAATGGTTTGACCTCCTGCTAAAATAAAATGTCCATAAAAACAGCTTATGCATTGAAAGGTGAAATAAAAATCTCAAGTGGACAGTGAACTTGTATTAACAGGAAAACAGGTAGAATATTTTTGGTTTATTACAGCTTTAAACTGCTTTCTCTTACAATCACATTGCATCAAAACCCAATCCGGAATAAAATATAGTGGTTCTTGCATATAAATTAAACACTTGAAAAGCAACATTATAAATCATGTAAACCCACAGACCTTTTAAAATGAGGCTGTATTTACAAATGTCAAAGCAAGTGTGTTATTCTGTTTTACTTCCTACATGCATCAATTTTGTCTGACAGTCCATTAAAAAAATTGAAATGACAAGAGTTATATTTAACAAGCCCATCCAAACAGGTTTCTTTTTTGCACTTTCAAAAAACATTCATAATTCACAATAGAGTAAAGGAAAGGTCTCATGTTGAAAATTTTTTATTTAAATTAAATCAATAGATTGAAAAGAGAAGTACACCTTAATCACCAGTATTTTATGGATCCATCACTGGGATAGATGCCTCTAAAGGACACCTTTATCCCTTTTGGAGAAGCTTTAGTCTGAGCTGGCAAAACACCACTACAGTAAATGTTTAGTTCATATGATAAGAAAATCATGGTATAATTATTTAAACAACAATACATTGCAGAGTTTACAGAAACACAAAACAGTTTCCTGAAGTAGTTTACAGAATACTTTCCCGATCAACATCCCAGATACACATACATAGGGCATATATTCTGCCAATGTTTTTGGTTTGCTGGGAAAAAACAAGCACCCAGAGAACTGACTATCTGCCCATACTGGTGTCCTGCAGAATATCCCGGGAAACCCTCTTTGCTTCTCTTGGCTCCTCCCTTCTATTGAGTGCCCCCACAGCAAGCAGCTTGGTATGGGGGCACCTGAGCCAAGCTTCAGCTCCGTGTGTCCATTCAGACACGGACCTGCCATTCAGACCCGCCCCTCTCTCTCCCGATTGGCTAACAGCCAACTTCTATTGACAGCCGCAGGAGCCAATGGCGCTGCTGCTGTGTCTCAGCCAATAAGGAGGGAGAGTCAGGGATGGCCGAGGGACTCGTGGTCATCGCTGGACAGAGATGGGGCTCAGGTAAGTATTAGGGGGTGCTGGGGAGGCTGCTGCACACAGAAGGCTTGTTGTCTGAATGCATTCAGATAAAAAACCTTCTGCCTTTACAACTCCTTTAAGCACTAAACAAAAAGATTACCCAAATGTTTATTTACTTTTATACTTTTCTAAAAGCAATTTTCTAGGTCAACTGATCTATGGTGTTTTGAAAACATACATTTTCTGAAGATTCTTCAGAATCCGACAAACTTCCAGCCAGGATGTCTGGTTCCCCACTCTGTTTCATCTGCCAATTCTTATGTCTTTTCAGGACATAGCATTGACATGGGGGGCTGATGGGAGGAAGAAACCACATCACACAAAAAAGGAACAGGCACCAAACAAACCAGGGTGTGTAAGATGCTGAATATTCTTAACCCCTTACCTTTGGCTTCCACCAGCCCTTCAGGAAGTTCTCTATGCCAGAGGTCAATTGGTGGGTTCCCAATCATGTGATCGCTAATTGGTTATCACAGTGGTCACATAATCAGGACCTCATGCTACTAGCTCCTAAACATAAACATTGTCTGGGAACTGTTGGCGATAGCTTGACCACAGTGTTTGAGCGCACTCCCAATACAGAACAGCAGCACCGGCTATACACATACAGTATATGGTGCAGCCTCCATTAAATCCTACTGCCATGCTGACCCATATATGTGTACAGTGGCAAGAGGTTAAGCAAGCTTATCTCGTCAAAACAACAAATATCAGCAGAGCAGACAGCAGGACAGGTATGTATATATTATTTTTTTGCAGGGAGGTAATAATTAGACAATTTGAGTTTTAAAATAGCAGAATTTATACTTTATTATGATGGGTGGCCTCATAGACCACTAAGCAGTCTTTTAAAGTGCAAGGAGAGGGGGTTATCTTATCTAAATGCCAAGATTTTTTTTACAATTGTAGGTGTTTGTATATCTGAATCTGCCAATAATTTTGACATGCAGTTTAATTGAAGGTAACCTCTACTTAAAGTAGAACTATAAGCAAAACTTTTATTTTTTTATTTTGGATAGAGCAAGAGAGGGTTATAACCCCTGTCAGATTTTTTTTGCCATCTGTGTCCCATTACAGAGATTTCCCTTCACTTCCTGTCCCATAACCAAATGAGACCTGAGAGGGAATACCCCCAGGTCACCAGAACTAGTGCCCCCATTGGAAGATCTCCCTCTATTACTTTTCTGGGGAAAACCTAAAATGTGGGAACCATGTATGGCCAGACTGAATGTACCCAAACAGATTGTTCGATCAACTTAGGTACAACCAGCTTGTCAGATTTTACATGTGATTATTGCTAGCGGCTGTTATAACCGCTAGCAATCATCACTGTGTTCTCCCGGCGGGCATTGCTTCCTCTGTACACAATGGCTCCACAGGAGGGATTTCCCCATCTACACTGACTGTGTTGATGGGAGAATCAAGTCATTTTCTTTCCTTCAAACCATAGCACATGGTATTTTGAAAGTATAGCTTGTATTACACTTTTGTGAATTGACATTATTAGATCTTAACATCAAGCGTAGTATTGTACCAGAACTCCTTACAACAACATGTTATAATGCTAGATTAGCAAATGAGAGTCAGTTGCAATGACTAGAATGATAGATGGTAATTCCTTGCAGACACTATTTTGTAAAAATGAATTACACAAAAAAGCAGCAGATTGATTAACCAAATACAAAGTACATGTTCATGTAACAACCACATGGTTTTGAAATGTGTATCCATTTACTTCACAAGGCCGCTACTTAAGGGTAACACTGCACAATTCTTTGAATGTCAACAATACAAAATCTAACATAATAGAAATTTTCTCAAGGGGAAATGTAAACATCTTTTCAAACTATAATGGTGATCTATCCAGGAGGATTATTTCTTTACAGTGTATGTACTGCATGGACTGTGGGAATCAGATTTCTGCTTTCCTGTCAGTTATCTGTGTATACAATAGGCCTATTGACTCTGTCTAGATTGTGAACTGTTGATGCACTTGTACCCTCCCAAAACAGGATATTAATACAATATCACTCATTCATCTAGGACTATATAAAGGCTCACAAATGTGTTACTGACCTAATGCTAGAACTATTCAAACTGCTGCTGATCTATACAGAGATCTATATCTATACAGAGATTTTATCAACTATCATATGGGGGCACACTTTTTTCTCTATTTGTATTCACCCTATTCAATTTTAATGATTATTTTAATTATACAGCTCATTTTTGACTAGAATGTTGGCCTCCATGTAGAAGCTGCCAGTCCTTGAGGGCAGTTCTGATTTTATAATGATTATTTGAATGACTTTGATTTGATTGTAAGTGATTTCGAGAAAATTGTAAGTCTTTTACTTTTTTTACTTTTTTTACACCATTGTCTTATATTTTCCAGTGCTGTATTTTGGGCATACACTTTTATACTGTTGCAAGCAGTTGTATTGGGTGTTTGGTATCAATGGCATATAGTAAAACAAATATTAATTACCATCTTTTAAATAATAAGTCTTAGTTATAAGCGTTTGCATGAAATGCATGTTTCTTTTGCTAAGGTGCTCTGTCCGATTGTGTACCAATAGACTTAATTCATTTTTTAACACAATATTGTTTTATAAAATGTCTAACTGTGCATGTATCATTAGCAAAAAGGAAGCTTTGGAAATTTCAACTTTGTTTAATTTTATCAAGCAAATCTTTTAGCATTGGAACGATGTACAGAGTTTTCCCAGATTATCCACAATGGCCTTTGGCGGTAGTAGCTCAAGACCACAGGTAAACAACACTGCACTGTGTCCATGGCCTCTAAAACTAGCACTAATAGATAACTTGCTCACGGAAACCCTCCCCTTCCATACCCTTCAGTGGTAAACTCCCCATGGGACACTCTCAGGTAATCAGTCAGTTTGAGAAAACAAAGCCAAAGTCCACATTGGACCATAAATCCTACCGCAGAATGACAACCAGGGTGGCACTAGCCAGAGAATAACACCTCATGTGACTCTACAGAGAACTCTAATGGCTCTTTGGCAAGCTTTCAATAATTTCCTACCACCTTACTATCACCAGACCCCGAGTCTGATGCTTCTTAGCTCACAAAAATCAGGGGGATTGACTGTGATGGACTTTCTACTGCCATGCGTAAACTATCCTCTGACCTTTTGAAAGATATCAGGGAACTGTGTCAACACACAGTCCTTTTGGAAAACTAAATTTACCATGTTACTATGGTATTAGATGGTCATTAGAGTGAAATTGAGGAGTTGCGTATAGAATTACACATGCTCCACTCCTAATTAGAAGATGCAGAGAAATGAGCCCATAGCATTAACATCAGAATACTGGGTTCCCCTGAGAGCATCACCCAGTTCTGGCTCTCCTACAAGAACTGGTCGCAGACATCCCAACTGATCACCCGGAGATGGACTACACCCACAGGACCCTCACCCGTAGGCAAACCAATCATCCTCCAGGGACATTATTTAAGGGACATTAACTTCCACATCTTCTGCACTAAACACTAAAACTTATTCTTCAAGTATTGCAATTGCGCCATATTTGCTAATGATGGGGAATCCCATTTATGATTTAATTTGAATATCATAACAAGCATTTTCAAGCTTCAGCAGAGCTCAAGAGTTGCCTCTACACTATTCAAAGCAAGAGATACCAGCTGCCCTACACTGCCAATCCTTGACCTCTTTCCAGATACGTCAATCATCGGGACCAGCGCTATCACAGCCAAATCCAAAGGAGCAGCACACTCATAATCACATATATCAAGCCCTTGACCATCTTCAGAAGGATAAGTATTGTATGCCTCACTCTGCATGAATGTTTATTTGAACTACTTTTCTCTTCTCTCAGGAGGGCAGTATTTTACCTGGGACATGTTATCACAGACCCTGGCGTTTTATGTGTCTGTGAGTGTTGAACTTGATACTCAACACATTTCGTTGGCTTATAGAATGACCCTGGTTCTTTGTGTGCTAGCATTGAGCACACAAATTATCTTTTATCCTTCATTTCCGCTACTGGAATATCTTGCTTTTTAACTTCAACTACGGGAGACTCTATAAACTTCAGGGGCCATCCCTTCTTACCCTGGACTCTTATAGACCAAAGTTTTGCTGCCATAATAGTTGCCAATGTTTACATTTTTATAGGGTTGATGTATGGAGACCAAATTGTGCCATTATACTCTCTCCCTAACAAAACATAGGAGGGAGGTCTCCTTACCTGCTCCATGGAATTTTGTGTCTATTATTTCACCTGATATGTTATTAGGAATCTACCTCATTTTCTATTTATCAAACCATTTTCTTCTGTTATAAAGAATTGTGGTTAACCTGAATTGCATGCTGTTTAGGATTGTATAATTGTTTTACCAGCCTACAATGTTCCTGTCAGTGTGTAGGCTGGTAAAATAATCTACTGGTAAATCTATTGGTTAAATATTCTACTGTTAATAACAATTGTGGTTAACCAGGAATCCATGTTGTTTAGGCTTTTTATAATTATTTGCTATCAGCCTACAGTTCTATCAGTTACAGTGGTCTCAAAGTGGATGGGTTCAGGTAATACATATATCTAAACTCTTTGACACTACACATGAACATAAATTAATCTCTCTTATGCTCTAGCACAAATTTAGGGAGAGATACGGTATGTCCCCCTTTTTTATTGATTGTTTATTTACTGCTCTTTACCTGTTCATGTTTTTACCCTTTATTGAATGACCCTATGTTTACTTCAATCGACATGTGGAGTGGTGGCGCTTCTTTCCTACTCCTCTCCAACCTTCCTCACATTTCCTAATTTTTGGAGACTTTGTATGAGCTTCACTCTATCCAGTGATTTATAATATTAATACAAACTTTCCAAAAACTATATTCTCTTGTGCACCTCAAATGCTTTTACAGTCATGGCTCTATCAAGGGTCAGCTCACATGGTCATTATTTCCATTTCTCAAGATGATAAATATCCACTCATACCTCATACTAATAATTTCAACCACCTTTCATTCAGGCCCCTCAATTCCATCCTCATAGCTGGTCACGATGATTCATAACTTCCTGTATCTGATTCCAGATCAGGTATCAATTTATCCCCCCATGCCAGTGGACAGACTTGATATACTATGTGCATTGCCTTGCCAGGATGCCATTGCTCTCACCCAGGATGTTACAGAGTTTTAATTACCATCTTCTTCCTCCCTTTTTTATTGACCTGTCCTTCTCCTTTATTCTACACCTGTCTCTTTTTCAACATTTCTTCTCTCCACCCTTTCTTGGGCCTGAGCCATACACCTTTACCTCTGAGGCTACCCATAGGTTTAAAGAATATAGACTATTTCTCACCCCCTTTCCATGGCTCTTAAGTAGTTGTCTGTAAATGTACAGGGCTCAAACTCTTTAAATATCTGCTACCAAAAAGTGTTTTCAAGAGACCCACCTCATCTCCTCACCTCATCTCCTCATCTCATCTCCTCTGCCCCCCCCCCCCCCCCACACTATTTTGACATCCAATATATGCAAATTTGTTATGTCAAATTGATATTGCATAAACCACATACCTCTTCTTGGTACAGGAATGACTATTATTGTCTGTCTTTCTCTTATATCGTTGATGACTTAAAACATAAATCACTCATTAATTTAAGCTTAATGAGCATTCAGTTTAATCCTGCACTACTCTTTCTGAAGCCTTTAAGGTCGTCATCTGGGGTCAAAGTATTCAACATGCCTAAGATGTAAAGTAAAGCTTAAACACCAGACTTGCGAGTGGCCCTTGATAAAGTCACAGAACTTTTTAAACACAATCATATGACTTATAATAGACAGACATTCCTAACTTATTAGCTCTCTTCATGTGATTTGCATACATTTTGGGTCATCACATAAACCACTCAAAATCAAATGTTTTGAAAGTTACCAAGTGAATAAAGAAAAACAAACAAAAAAAGCACCTATACTAGTAGGCGTACACAAATATATAAATGATCAAAAAATATATATAATCACAACTGACAGTACTTAACTAAATGTATACAATCCCTTCTAATCAAAAACATAAAAAATCTTAATAAAGTGTATACAAAATCATCTAGTGCACAAAACCCTATATTAATCCATTCAAAATATATACCATATTTATCGGCATATAACACGCAATTTTTTCCCCTTAAAAGCAGGGGAAAATCATGGGTGCGTGTTATACGCCGATCTCCCAAAATTCTGAGCCTCTGGGCGGCTTTCAGCCGCCTTCAGCTCTTCAAGGCGACTTTTGGCCGCCTTCGGCCATTATCGGCGGCTTTCGGCCATCTTCGGCTGTTCTCTGCAAACTTTTGGCCGCCTTCGGCCGTTCTCGGAAGCTTTCGGCCGCCTTCGGCTCTTCTCAGCAGCTTTCCGCCGCCTTCAGCCGTTCTCGGCAGTTTTCGGCTGCCTTCGGCTCTTCTCGGTGGCCGAAAGCTGCCGAAAATCCGAAGGCGGCCGAAAGCTGGCGAGAATAGCCGAAGACGCCGGAGGCCCGCCGCGGACTACCGCACGCCACCGAGATACATATCCGGCTCTGTATCTCGGCGGCGGCATTTAAAAAAAATTAAAATACAAATAGCAAAATAAATAGACAAGGCTGCAATGGTGGACAAGGCTGCAGATGACACTGATGGGCATATAAATGTAAGTTTTTTTTCCCCTTAAACTTCCCTCCTAAAAGTTTTTTTCCTTAAAATTCCCTCCTAAACTTGGGGTGCGTGTTATACGCCAGGGCGTGTTATACGCCGATAAATACGGTAATGCAATAAGAACACTAATTACTATTAAAAAAAACTATATACACCTTGGGCTATACAAAATAATATATATAATATAATAATATAGATATGGCTAAAGGTGCAATAGTGCCAGTTATGTGTGCAAATCCACATCAGTAGTTATCAAATATAAGTGCAAAAAATGTCCACCAAATAAAGTTCAACAATGGTCCACCCCACAGATGTATTCCTGATGTGCTCGTCCATGATTCGCACATGTTCGAGTTAATGCCACTACAGCAGTTTACTCACCTTTCTACACTGACTACTTGTAAAAGATGGTCAAATCTAGCATGCAGAAAGTGAGATCATTCAGAAAAGCTTTTAAAACCTCCAAGGTAGCAAACAGCTTTCAGAAACTCCCACACAGAACCTCCATTAAGCAGTTAATCATGGAGGAGAGGAGGCACATATTATTGTGAAACATGTTATATTTATTTGAAATGTTTAACAAAGTAAAATCAACTCATATATGCTGGTGCTGTCACCTCAACGCCGCCCTACTAGCTGAATGACTGTGTGTGTGGGCTCTCCATAGTGATGTCACCATGTCCTGGCTTTAATAAATGTATAAATGAATCCGTGCTTGGAGTAAACAACATCCAGAGCTGCTGACACTGTACTCTGATACCAAGGTAAAGTATACAAAAGTTTAGCGCTAAAGTGAAAAATTGTGAAAGCTGAATAACTAAAAAATTCTAATAACAAGCCATAACAAAAAAGGGCTTGAAAATGTGAAAATATATATATCCCAATATTTCAGGTAATGTCAACACATTACACAAATATATATAAAGAACATATGTGCACCCTTAAAAGCAGTATAAAACCATATGTCTAAGATTGGCAGTGATATCATATCATCACATTTACATAAGTAAACTATATAAAAAATAAAAATAAAACAAATGTGCACCATCAACCCAGATGATAAGGGGTTAAAGATTGGAGTGTCTGCAGTCCAAGTGAGTGCAGCCACTCCAATACTTATAAACAAAGTAAATAATATTTTATTAGCATTTTTGCTAGGATTGTATACATTTAGTTAAGCACTGTCAGTTGTGTTTATATACTATATGTTGAATGTTACCATATCTGTTCATCAAACTCTACAGACCCAGTTTCCCTTTCAATGGACCTATGCTCTCACATACCTTACTATAGCACTCATTGTGACCTACAATTTTTTTACAAAGCCAACAATCCCCCCCCCCCCATCATTAAACATTTTAAGAACATCCTGGGACCATACCCATCCATTGAGCCACAAGGAGGGTTGGGCGACCTTTACATCTCTTACTATTGCCCTGCTAATTGAATCACACTCTGGACAAGATGCACCTTTGTGGACCTTGATTGATGTGATGGATGTCCACCCCATCATCGGCCCTTCTCTTATTTGGATTCCCCCTTCCCTAGGCCCTAGATCCCTCACCCAGTGTTGACCCATACTTTGTCCATATAAGACCTTCCTTTACTCTACCTTCTTCATATTCCCTCCTGGTTTGGAGAACCCCTATAGCTGTCACTGGTGGCTTTCACATGTTGTTTTTCTATCAGTCTAGTCTCTCATATTAAGAGGGACTCACATTTTCCAACATCGTAATGACTTTTACAACATTCCCAATGGAGAACTACTTTTCTACTTACAAATACAACACTTCGTAAATACCCTACTTAAAAAACAAGATTCAACTCTGTCCATAGGGAGTTAAGGGATAATGAGTGTGGCTCTGCTCTGCTAATTATATTATATTTATGTATGTGTGGTTCCCCTTAAATAATAAAATGCCTTCAAAGAATGTGCCTAGTGCTCTGTGGTTTTAAATTACGACATAATATTTATACAATATACATAAAAATAAAAAATATAAGACCATGCATTAGTGTTACCAAAACATAATCAGTTAAAGTAATATATCACATTTTCAAGTAATACTGTATACCACTGTCTGTATATAAAAATATGTATACAAAAATATATATAAATATAAAAACTATAAGACTATGCATTAGTGTTGCCAAAACTTAATCAGTGAAAGTTAATATATCGCCTTTATACATTCAATTGATTATGTTTGTAAAGTGGTAGGTGCTCTTTTTAGACCTGGAAATATTAAAACAAATAAAAATTAAAAAATTACAAAACAAATGACCAGTTTGTGATATGTGCAAAAAGTCCTTGAATGAGTAATTAATCCATATACAATATATATACTTGTGCTGGTGCTTCACTTTGTGCTTCCCTTATGCTACTGCACTCACCAAAGAACTTTCCCCTCAAGGGGGTATCTCCCATTGACAGCTTACACTGCTGCACAGCAGGACTAAGATCCATGTTTATGTACATTATGTCTTTTCCTTTCCTTCCCCTTTCCTCTCATCCACAGAGACAAATTAAGTCCCATAGTACAATATAATTTTAACTATTTATTCAGTTCAAACAGTTAGAAATGCACTTACAATTTGTCAGCATTCAAAAAAGCATTGGAATCAGGAAGTCCAGGACGTTGGAAGCACCGCCCTACATGTTTCATCAGTTCAACGTCATCAGGAGCGACCCTGTCAACTCTGTCAATGACAGCATCTGAATTGACATGTAAGTTTAACCTTACAATGAGGGGCACATTTTCTCTGCTCTCTACTGTTCTAGATGGGAATCAGATCCTAACAGATCCCTCCTACCTGAAGAGGTAGGAGGTTTGGCTGGCACTTTCCAAAAGCTCCAGTCACATACAGGCCTTCCTACTAGGTGCTGTCTCCCTGGTATTATACTTGTATACTGTCATATCTAAAGGTGTGTTTCTGGGGGTGTGCAGACATATAGAATATGGTACAAATATGGTGGCCTGCCCCAAGGTTCCTCAGAATTAATCTCCATAAATATATCTGAGAGGCCTGCCCCACAGACCAATTGAAAATGTTCGTAACCTTGACCACACAGTTATTTTCCATATATTGTATACACAGCCAGGGACATTGCTAGGTCTACAAAAGATCTGGGGCTAGAGCCGATTTCAGCAAAGTAAAGAAAGTCATTAGGCGGGCATATACATGTATATAATATACATGTGTGTGTGTGTATGTATATATCCCTCCAGGTGCCCACATAAAAGGTACACATCACAAAGTTGCATCTCTCCATCCCTTACTTGTGGCACAGGGCAGAGTGATGCAGCCCAGTACAGTGACGGCAGCCATGTCCCAGGGCTCCCTTCCAGAGGTTCCCCAGGTACCTGGCTGGTCTCCGCTTTGCTATGTGTGAGGCTCACACAGGAATGAGGATTGCACACTGCAATCTTCCACTGTGGCACTCAGTGGAGGGGCTGCTGCACAGCATCAGTGCCTAGTACAAGGCTCTCTGCACAGCATGTGGAAGATCTCCCCCTGCACCCATTGTATGGTTGGATATAGGCACAAGGTGGCTCGGGGAGGATCGGAGCCCACATCGGGGACACAGCTGTAATATGTTGAGCTGCGGGTGGGGCTGAAAGGGGGCCTGTTCTTTTTAGGCAGCTGGGCTTAAAGCTGCAGCTCCAGTAGCCTCTACGGTAATCCGGCCCTGGCTGCATCCCGTAGTGACACCACTGTACACAGTCACAAAGCAAATAAGATAAGAGCTGCACACAGGAGACATTTAATAATGAGAAGCTGGTAGCTATTCTAAATGATTTGCATTATAGGTTTTTCTTAACTTGACATTCAAGGCTTAATTATTCCCTACCACTCAACATACTGCATAGTAATTGAAGCTCTCGATCTTGCTTTTTGAACCATTTAATTTATTCCTGACAGCTTCTAGGGGTTCCTCCCCTTCCTCTTTCCTTTTTGCTCTCCGTTTCTATGTTTCCTCTTTCATTATTATCCCTCTACCTTTCTCCTACTGAGGGATTGATTTTTCTCCACTTCCCCTTGTTACTGTCAATACCTACAGTTATATGATTGAGGGATAAACAATGTACATGGACTGTCAAATCCAGTTTAGCAACCATATTCTAGCATCCTGTGATATTACCCTATTAACATGAACTTATGCTTTGAGATATGTACTGGCTACCCTTTCCAGGCCATGCCAGAGCTTGTGAGCTCTTTCCTTAATTATGATAAGGCCCATATCTCATGCCCCAACATGTTTAACATTAAAGGAGAACTAGGGTCAAAGCTTTTTTGGCCCTACTTCTCCTATAGATCACAGAAGTGAAGTTCCTTCTGCATTCCTGTGACTCATTTTCAGCCATCAAGCCACCGCTCCACTGACAGTCACTACTCTCTGCACAGAGCAGAGGGGAGAACTGACTGATCAACAGTTCTCAGTGTAGAGTTGGCGGGGGGACAGATGGCGCACCAGATTGATGCTGCATCCACCTAGGTGAGTATAATTTTTTTAATTTTTTGGAAACCCAAACTTCTCTTTTAATGTATTTTAATCTCTATTATCTCTCTGTGCATGACTTGTGATCAGGTACTATGTGGCCCACTGGACCAAATTGGTCAGCTTCTTATCAATGAAACATTTGGTAAAACAAAATTCAACAGGCTTCCCAATTGAAATTTTGTCCAGTTGTACCATTGTCAACATTCTGCATGCTAAAAAATTAAATATCAAGCAATAGTATCATGTGATGATATTACTCAAAAAAAAAAAAAAGAAAAAGAAAATGTTAAAAAAGAAAGTCTAACTATGGGGCGTAGATTAATTAGCTGGTAATCCTGCTAATAGATCTGTTATTTTTCAACTCATTGTTACTATTTGTGTCAACCTGTGGCCAGAGCAGTCTTATGTGAATTTATATTTTTAAGGCTAGGTTCACACATATGCATAGGATAGGACTTGCAGGCAGTTAACACCGCCTTATGCGAACCACTGGGATTGTCAATACAAAGTTAATGATGCCCCCAGATCGCTTTGCATATCACAGTGCAAACTGACAATCCAGACATGAAAGGGATCTCATGGGTGTGAACACCCAAAAAAAAAAAGGGGTCCAGCACTTTGGACCAAATTATGTCTATGTGATGCAAATTCAGCCATACAATATGTATGGCTGAATTTGCATGGCATAGACATTGCATGTGTTTTGCACTGCAAAAGCTGACCATTGTAAGCACCCCTGTCAATGTGATATCATTAGTTCATGTCTTGTATCTGCCACTTTTGTTGGACATCTTGGCCTGTTACAGGAAGTGGAAAATAATGAAACTACTGGCTGGATGAGCAGGTAATAAATGGTTATGGGGAGATAATATCTGAATAAAAACTGATGATTAGAATTACACAACCTATTATGAGACAAAGAAATACAAGATATAGTTATCCTTTTTGTTATTTTACAATAAACAACAACAATAAAATGTAATTACGAGACTTTTAAAATAGCAAAATGACCAGCAAACCGTTTCCCATCTGTATCTTGTGAAGAGATAAATCATGTCATGCATTTATAATATTATTGGTATGGTGAAAAAAAAACAATAAAAGAGTGAAAGTAACAACTGCCATGTTAATGCTACTGACAGAATGAATCATATATAATTCATGCTCATAGTTACACTTTCAATGAGCCTAATTTAACAATAAGGCTTAAAGTACACGGGACGTTTTTAACCTCTCCTGAACAGTTTAACTTGACAGATAGTTGCCGATCGGATCTACGGGACACACAGAGCGGCCAAACTATCGTTGCTCTCACTCACCAACTGACTGCAATTGGGAGTTATGTTCACTCCTTACACATCGATGTGCCCTGTGCTACCTATAGGGGTTTATAATTGTACGTAGCTTAGCTACGTAACCCCGGGATCCATCCTTCTTTTGTCCAAACAACTGATTGTACTGATGTAGGTAATATCCTGAAGAAGCTGAGAAGTGAAACTAGTCGAATTACCTCACCTTCCCCTATGAAAATGTGATATTTTCCCAAAGCTGTAATATTTTGTACTTTTAATAAATCATTTTTTATGGAATATTGCTCTTTTTCATATTGATTTCATAGATGTATGTGCCCCGTGATAGTCCCCTTGCTCACACCCTTTTCACATCTCTGATTGGAGACCAGAGATCTCGATTCTATTTTTCCAGTCTAATTGGGATGAGGGTGCACATTGATATTTGATATTTTATATATGTTCTTTCTTTATGTGAGGCCGCTTATTATCTATAACTTGACAGATAGTAACTGACATTTAAAAGCAGCCGTTTTGCCGTGTTTACATGTCGTGTTTAGCCGCGTTTGCGTTTAGAAGCGATATTTCAAATAGTCAACAATTAAAGACGACTCTAAAGGAAATGGGGCTACCGCGTTTACACGCATTTACAAGCTGTTACAGGCGTTGGCGTTTCGAATGCCTCTGAACATCCATCCTGAACACATTTTTGTTTGTGTTCCAAAAATGCTTCAACTGCCTAGAAACAACTATAAACAACCCTGTGTACATGTACTGATAAGATAACAGAGGATATTTCAGGGGCAGCTGAAAAAAAAAGCTGCTACTAAATGTCTGTTTACCAGCAGCAGTGTACATGAGGCCTAAAAATCAAACCTTTCTGCATAATATTTTCTCAAAGTCAGCTGTTTCCTTTGACTTACTATGAAAGTTACACCTAGAGAAGAACTCTGGGTACATACGTTTCCTACCTTCTAGACCAGCCTTTCTCAACCTTTTTACCCAAGAGGAACCCTTGAAATCATTTTCTAGTCTCGGAGAACCCTTACTAAAACCAATTCATTGGTGGTCAGTGAAAAAAATGCCCCTTAAATTTGTGGTCATGTGGAATGAGGCAGCCCTTACAGTGGTGGTCAAAATGCAATCCCTACAGATGGCTTAAAAGATTGTTGGCTTCATCCAACTGGCTTTACCAAGTGGCATTGACCCCAGAACTATTCAAGCACCTTTAAGATAGGAGGTCAATCAGCCACAGCTCAAGGAACCCCTAGCAACCTTTGGAGGAACGCTAGGGTTCCACGGAACCCTGGTTGAGAATGGCTGTTCTAGACTCTACCCATGGGAAACCTGAATCTCTTAGATTGTAAGCTCTAATTAGCAGGGCCCTCTGATTCCTCTTGTATCAAATTGTAATGTAACTTTACTGTCTGCCTTCAATTTGTTAAGTGCTGCACAAACTGTTGGTGTTATATAAATCCTGTATAATAATAATAATAAAAGAATTGAGAGATAATGTTATACTGTATGCACAGGAGAGTCTGCAGATTAGTTCACTAAAAAGCAGTATCAATACAACTTTATAAGTGCATTGGTTATTGGACATGATCTTCATCATCCAAGACACTGCTGGTAATGTTGGTGGTTCCTTGCCCAGCACTCCATGTTTTCTTTTGCTAGCCCCTATTTCACTACAAGACAGAACATCAGTCATGCCGCACTCCTGGAAATATATGTAATAAAGAGGATTTTCCAGGCAAGAAAGCTAATGTAGAGAGTGAAGATTAGATAGAGTGCATTTGACAGGTATGTATATTGTCTATTCTCTACTAGGGGGGTCTTTTTTTACTTTCTAATTTAGCAACAGTGTCACTTCAAGAAAGGTAGGACTGTGATGGTTCCTCCCAGCTTTCATTCTATTAGATTAGAAATCTTCTTAGTGGGAAATTACCTTTACATCATGTAGACAATAAAAGAGGTTTTAGTAACTTTAATATTGTATGTCGTGTTTATGCATTAACCGATTCAGCCCCAAAAGGTTCACCCCCTTCCTAACCAGGTAATTCTTTGTTATATGGCACTGCTTTAATTTAACTGACAATTGCGCAGTTGTGCGACATTGTACCCAAGCAAAAATTAAGTCCCTTTTTTTCCCACAAATAGAGCTTTCTTTTGGGGGTATTTAATTACCTCTGCAGTTTTTAGTTTTTGCGTGATAAACAGAAAAAGACAAGAAATTTGAAAAAAATAACAATATTTTTTACTTTCTGCTATAAAACATACCCAATAAAAAAATGTAAAAAATTTAATTTCTTCATCAGTTTAGGTCAATATGTATTCTGCTACATATTTTTGGTTAAAAAATCCCAATAAGCGTATTTTGATTGGTTTGCACAAAAGTTATAGTATCTAAAATCTATGGGATATTTTTATGGATTTTTAAATGTATTTTATTTTTTTACTAGTAATGGTGGCGATCAGCAATTTTTAGTGGGACTGAGACATTGCAGTGGACAAATCAGACACCTAACTGACACTTTTGGGGGCCAGTGACATTATTACAGTGATCAGTGCTAAAAAAATGCACTGTCACTGTACTGATGACACTGGCAGTGAAGGGGTTAACATCAGGGGCAATCAAAGGGTTACATGTGTCCCTAGAGGGTGCTTTCTAACTGTGTGGGGGGCTTTGACTGGGGGAAAACAGAAATCTTTGTTTCCACTTAGAAGAAGCATAAGATCTCCATTTTACCCTCTGGCAGAACAGCGATCTGTCTTGTTTACATACAGTAGGTAGACCACCATTTTGCCTCTCCTGATCGCTGAGTCCAGGCAGATATCGCATCCACCGAACCCACCTTGTCCAATCACAGCAGGAGCGGGTTGCCGGCAGCGCACGAGTGTGCCCCAGACCCAGTGCAGGAAATCAAGTACAGGTACATGCAGGAGGGCTGCCCTGCTGCAGTATATCTGTGTGGGGCATTCTTAAAGTGGTTAAAGTGGATGTAAACCCTCAGCTATACCCAGTGAAGTGAATAGCCTCAGGTGATACACAAAGATAAAACAAATCCTTTTACTTTTTTATCTTCAGCCCTCTCTTCCCTACACCCCTTCAAAAGGGCAGAACCGTGTTAAAATCCTTCTGTGAGGAGCAGAGAGAAGGAGGCTGAGAGGCTGCAGTTACAGTGTGTGAGAGCTGACTGGAGGAAAGGAAACACCCCCCTCCGCACAGTAGAAGGACAGTGTTCAGAATAAACAAGCTGTGTGCTTACCTCCCTCCTCATTACAAATTTATCTCAAGTGTTGGGAAAACTTCTCAGAAGTTAGACATGCTGATAGCAGAGGAACGAAGCACCAGAGAGAAACAACACTCAGAGCTTTGGAGAGATAAGTAAACACTACAGATATACAGTATGTGGTTTGCTCAAATTTCATGACTGAGGTTTATAGCCACTTATAATAAAAAAGATCATATATAAAAGATAAAAAATAACCTATAAAGAAAAGAGCCAAAAGGAATAGGTTGACATTGCTTGCTTTTCGAAAGAGCCTTTGGGTTTCTATATGAGTTGTAACTCCTTATACGCACACACACACACACACCTTATGTCTTATGTGATTTAATATAAAAAAATCCCCAGCATATTAGATTTATATTTTTCACCTCTACACTTAACAGTTACATTTTGTTCGTATTCTTAGTACCAGCCTTGCTGATTGTACCTTGGTCCACTGGACAGGAAGTCAGAGACCACAATAAAAACCGAATGAATTCTAAACCTTCTGTCCAATAGCCACAAAAAAGACTGGCACTGAGCTTTGGTTAGAGGTTACCTATATTCTGACAGATTTTTACCTGCATGCTGCCATACTGATGTTCATAGCACAGTCACCTGATTGTCCAAACAGTGTCACATAATAAATCCTTTATCTAAGATAGATGCAGGGTTATGTACTTGGGATTGTTGTGGTTAGGTAGTAGCTGGAAGACAACATGTGTTTCCAGTATTCTCTTCTGAGATCAGACAGCTGAAAGGGACAGCAACTGTAATACATTAGGCACCCCTTACACTAAGCCATGCTCAAGTAAAAGCCAAATAAGGGGTGAGAATAAATGTTTCAAATGACTGAATAGGGAAAAAAGCTGAGAGGAGATTCCAGTCAAATGACCCGTCAAAGCCTCTCCTCTAATCATGAAGTGTCCTCTACTGTGTTATTAAGAGAACACTTCATGGGAGACTGCGGTCTCCATTTAAGGTGGTGTAAACACTACACTATTCAGCAGATAGTGCTCTATGTTATGAAAGGGGGCTGTAGATAATTACATTTTGTGCCAAAGTATATTCATAATTAGTGTTCTTTAATGTGTTTTTAAGGGCTATCCTTACTACATTGCAATACAAAAATCTGATTCAGACTTGCATTGAAGAATTACAGTGAGAAAGTGAAAGACTAAATTCGATTTTCTGTTTTACATACTGTGCTTAGAAAAAGACTGATAAAAGGTGCTTCTGCATTTCTAGCTATGATCATGGTTATTGAGCCATTAGTAGATCTACCTGTAGTTATCTTAATTTTTTAGAAACGATTAAACCAGAAGCCCTGCAATAGAAGTTACAACTAAAATTTAAATACCTAATAAAAATGGACTTAAAAAGTAAAGATATGCTATCCTATATAGCAGTGGTAAATTCTTGGTAATTTCTAATAATTAAATAAATAAAAAAAAGGGTGTACTTACACAATAGCATTATGGGAAAGCAAAATATGTATTAAAATGATAGAATACTTCAGATTGGTTTGGGTGTCACTGAGGGGTATTAGGGTTAGAGAGGGGGGCAATGGGACACTGCAGCGGACTTGGTGGCCCTGTGGTGAGTAAAGGTTCAGGAAGTGACTGGGGGGGAGCTCTTTGAGAAGAATTCTGAGGGTATGTATAGAAAGCACTTTGAAAAAATTGGAGGAAATGAAGATGGCTGAGGGGCACTGGTTCAAGGTTGGGGGGACTGTGGGAGTTTAAGGGATCTAAACAAACAAATACCCCTGTGCACACCACTGTAAAAATACACCAAATAAAGTGCTGCTGCTGAAATCTAGGAGTGCGCCGCTCACTCCCACGTTCCAAAAATATTATGAAATTCAAAGTGATCCAGCGCTACACCTGTATATAAGTATACAGACACATATATATGTAAAATGCGAATCCATAAAGTCTGTAACTATTTATTGAATTAAATATACAATCCCCTTATGAGGATAACATTAATAGTCGACAAATTAAGTGAAAAAACTGAAAACTATAGAATGACAAAAGTCCATGTGAGTGTGCTGTTCAATAAACAGTTATAATCTTCTAAACCATGCCTATCCTTAAGAGATCCTCACACCATATGTAACCACCACTATTGGCCACTTAATTCTTATATTGGCCTATGGTTAGTAGGTCTAAAGGGGTTGTCTGGATAGGACCTGATCCTCTTCTTGTCTCCTGGTCTATTATCTCTCAATAATGCTCAGCAGAGATCACAATTTGAAGCTTATAAATAAAATATATGGACCATCATAGCGTTTACCATAAAAACAACCACATTTATTTTAAAAACGTCATACATTAACCACTTGCCGACCAGTGCACGACGATGTAGGTCGACAGAATGGCACGGGCAGGCAAATGGGCCATCAGGAGCTCGCCGCCGGCGGCGCTCTCCCGCACTGGTCGGGACCCCCGTGAGTCCGGTCGCGGGACCCGCGGACTCGATCGCCGCGGGCATACCCACGATCGTCTCATGGAGCGGCCAAATGAAGAAATGCCGTTGTAAACAGCATTTCTCCATTCTGCCTAGCAACTAGTGACGCTGATCTCTGCTCCATGTGATTGGAGCAGAGATCAGTGTTCACTAAATGAAAGCCCAACCCCCCCACAGTTAGTAACACACCCCTAGGAACACTTAACCCCTACACTGCCACCC
Organism: Lithobates pipiens; assembly: GCF_037356315.1. NCBI lineage: Eukaryota > Metazoa > Chordata > Amphibia > Anura > Ranidae > Lithobates > Lithobates pipiens. The sequence continues at coordinate 169,884,335 of NW_027507903.1, read as the reverse complement.
ACTGGTTAACCCCTTCACTGCCAGTGTCATTTACACAGGAATCACTGCATTTATATAGCAGTGATTACTGTATAAATGACAATGGTCCCAAAAATGTGTCAAAAATGTCCGATGGGTCCCCCACAATGTCGCAGTCACAATAAAAATCGCTGATCGCCGCCATTACTAATAAAAAAATAAATAATAAAAAATGATTAATAAAAATGCTATAAAACTATCCCTATTTTGTAAACGCTATACTTTTGCGCAAACCAATCAATAATCGCTTATTGCGATTTTTTTACCAAAAATATGTAGAATAATACGTATCGGCCTAAACTGATGGAAAATAATGTTTTTTTTATATATTTTTGGGGGATATTTATTATAACAAAAAGTAAAAAATAATGCGTTTTTTTCAAAATTGTCGCTCTATTTTTGTTTATAGCGCAAAAAATAAAAACCGCAGGGGTGATCAAATACCACCAAAAGAAAGCTCTATTTGTGGGAAAAAAAGGACGTCAATTTTGTTTGGGAGCCACGTCACACGACCGCACAATTGTCAGTTAAAGCGACGCAGTGCCGAATCGCAAAAAGTGGTCTGGTCTTTGACCAGCAAATTGGTCCGGTCTGAAAGTGGTTAAACTCACATTTTGGAGTACACTAGATGCTGGTCCTGAATTTCTCCTAAAAAATATCAGTGCATTCCCTGTGTGTAGGCACTACTATGCTACTCAACTATACCAATAGTCTCACAACTGCATATATGCAGGGCTACCAAAATGGAATGTTCTAACCTTAAATAGAAAATGTTACACTAGGTAAGGAATGCAGATGCTATTAAAAAGTACAGACATTGTAATCCAGATTTACACAAAGCGAGTCATTAGGTTTATGCAGTGCTACAAACAATTTGGTCATTCAGGCAAATTCTACATACCTAAATGACTACAATTTTATTTTTTAAAGTACATAAATTATTTTACTATTAATAACTTTCTACTCTCAGGCAGAAACTAAAATTCAGAGTAAGGAAATCTCTCTCAATATTTAAAGATTTACATCCATTTTAAAACTTAAAACATGTGTTATTCTTTTTCGCAGATTTATATATCCCACACAGTGTAATCCTAAGTGCTGCCAGGTTCTACTGTCTGTAGGTATGTACCTCATATGGTATAGCTGTTCTAAAAGCACTTTACGTACTGTATTAAAGTGGTTCTGCACCTTTAAAAAAAATATTAAAAGCCAGCAGCTACAAATACTGCAGCTGCTGACTTTTAATAAATTGACACTTACCTGTCCCAGGGTCCAGCGATGTCGGCAGCAGATGACGAGCAATCGCTCGTCTCTCTGCTGCCCCCGCCACCATCCTCTATCAGGGAATCGGGAAGGGAAGCATTGCGGCTTCACTCCCCGGTTCCCTACTGCGGCAGTCCTGGAAGTGGGTGCAGATACCAGGATTATCCAGGTAACTGCACCCCCTCCCCCCTGAAAGGTGCCGATTGTGGCACCGGAGGGGGGGGGATCAAAATGAGCGGAACTTCCACTTCAGGGTGGAGAACAGCTTTAAGTTCATACTTTTCTTGCAAAGAAATGAATGATCTTATATTATAAGGTATCCGTAAACACTAGGTTAGGGCATGCTCGAAAGCCATTTCTTTACCTTGGTGCTTCCTTTGTAGGCCTCATATACAAACAAATGGGTGTTGGTAGCAATAACGTGATCATAGTACCTAACTGACCAGCATAAGCAGGATTCCCAATCAGTGAGCTCAATGACATCACATTGTTTTTAGTTAAATTGTATGTAAGGATTTTTTTTTTTTTACTTTTGAATAGGGAAAGGTTAAACATGTTTGACAGGTTTTTATTTATTTCTGTGTCCCTAGGGATATTCATCTCTTTTTTTTGTTTTAGTGGTCATTACTACTAAGAGGGAAAATCCATACATTTGGAAGTGCCCTTAGAGCAAGCGGTAATGCCCCGTACACACGAGAGGGATTAAGTCTGACAGACCTCCAAAGGAGTTCCGCCGGAGTTCCGACGGAGTTCTGGCGGACTTTTCGACCGAACGGACTTGACCACACACCATCACACCAAACTCCGACGGAGTCGAACGTGATGACGTACGACTGGATTCGACGTAGGAAGTTCATAGCCAGTAGCCAATAGCTGCCCTAGCGTCGGTTTTAGTCCGTCGGAGTAGCACACACACGAGCGAATTTTTCGAAGGGACCGGGTCCGGCGGAGTTCCGTCGGGAAAATTTGAAGCATGCTTCATTTCTAAAGTCCGTCAGACTTTAGCGAAGCTAAAGTCCGTTGCAGCCCACACACGATCGAATAGTCTGACGGACTCAGTCCGTCAGACTTTGGATGTCGAAAAGTCCGCTCGTGTGTACGGGGCTTAAGAGAAAAAGCTCCAATAAAAAAATACATTCTTGTGACAGCTCTCTAGGGTGGGAATTCCATTGACTTTGAAGAGATTTGCTCATTTCCTGTTGCTTCCATAGGACAGGAAGCCAAGGGAAAAACTTACCAACAGGGCACAAGTAGATAAAAAATAACCTGATAGATAAGTAAAGTTTAAACTCCTATCTACAACAAACCAAAAAAAAGTTTTAGCTTGACATATACTTTAAGTAAGGTAACCATAAAATACAATAACATTTATGGTAAAGGCATTGGACAGTGGTCCTTTAACAAGGCATGACAGGCTCATTCACTGACAAATTGTTATCATATAGGTTTCTGGTTTATGTAGATAGGTACAGGTGGAAGTTTCCTTATTCCGCTCTTATTCCGCTCTACCACCATGTACGGTATCATATTTGATCTTCTTCCTATTATTTCTAATATCACTAAAAAAGTCTAATATATTAAGAAAACAAGTTTGTCTGAGAATGGGTCTTATCTCATTTAAAGTCCAATAGTCTAAGCAAAATAGTCTAATCATTATCAAATTATTTGCAAATAATTTAAAAATATAACATCACTTTTCCAAGAAATGTTTTAAAAAAGGCAACACAGTGATACAATAAAGTTTGTAACATATTTGTTTATATTGTTCTTTTATACCTGCACAGGTTGTTGAAGAATTCACTATGGTCAAAGAAAAATTTTGGAAGCCAAATTGTCAGTCCACAGATGACAAAGGAATTTTTCATATAGACATATTTGAGTGGATTATCAGTAATGCTTACCGTATATACTCGAGTATAGGTCGATCCGAATATAAGCCGAGGCCCCTAATTTACCACAAAAAACTGGGAAAACGTATTGACTCGTGTATAAGCCGAGGGTGAGACATGCAGCAGCTACTGTTACATCCCTATGTCCCGTCCATCCCTGGGTCCATCCCTGTGTCCCGTCCATGCCTGTGTCCCGTCCATGCCTGTGTCCTGTCCATGCGTCCATGCCTGTGTCCCGTCCATGCCTGTGTCCCGTCCATGCCTGTGTCCCATCCCTCCCTGTGTCCATCGCAGCCTACCTGTCTCTTTGCCTTCTGCAGCCTCTGTGTGCCATGCCGCGCCGCACCTCTCCTCCTCGTCTGACAGACGGCGGACATTCCACTGTTCAAAAGCCGCGCCTCTCTGTCTGTGATAGGCGTAACACTCAATTTCCCAGCAGTCAGTGTACCGCCTATCACGGACATCCTCTCATCCTCGTCCGTAGTATGAGAATGAGCGGATGTCCGTGATAGGCGGAACACTGACTGCTGGGAAATTGAGTGTTCCGCCTATCACAGGCAGGGAGGCGCGGCTTTTGAATAGTGGAATGGTCGCCGATCTGCGTGACTCGAGTATAAGCCGAGGGGGGCACTTTCAGCCTAAAAAAAGGGGCTGAAAATCTCGGCTTATACTCGAGTATATACGGTAATTCATGTTTATTGAAGTTGGCAAATAAAGTGAGGCTATGCTCACTTTAGTCAACCAGTTGTGTAATAGGAGATTGTTTGAAAATGTTACTTGTACATAACTGGGTATTCAGGATCACCTTTCTTTTTTTTTACCATCGTTCATTTTGCTAAGAAAGCAGCCTCTCCTCCATTAGGCCTGATTCACACCTATGCCTTTCTAGTGCTTTTTGCATTTTGGTGATTTGCACTACAGTCCATTTAAAATGGTTTCCTATGGAACATGTTCTGTAGTGCAAATCTGCAAAATGCAAAAAGCACAATAAATGCATAGGTGTGAATCAGGCCTGAGTAAATCAACCCAAACTGATCTCTTGCCTAAAAACATGTCTGGAAATTATGCCTTCAATGCTGCAATGAAATGGGAGAAAGAAGCATTAAAAGTTGGCATGAGCATAGACAACTGTTCATCAGATATTTATTTAAGAGGCCTATTTTCCATGCTTGCATGGTTTCTGCATGGTATCAAATAAATTGAATATTTCCCATTGGCCACTGGATGGATAGACTGGATTTTAATTGATTTATTAAAAGCCTATACCAACCTAATAAAATACTGGGGTGAACGCTGTTTACAATGTTAATCTCGCTGCCAACCTTACAATGTTCCAATTGTCAAAAATGTGGAGAAAGGTGTAGGTGCCCTTTAGGGCCATAATTACTGCATAATTAAACAGTTCTGTACCAGCATAGTCTAATATTTAAGAATACCATTTATCCTGTAAAATCCTTCTTCTATTAAAATAAAATAAATTCAATACTCGAATGGCTGATACTAGCAAAATATGTCAGACAGACCACTCGAGATCATTATTACACAATAGAACCTCTAACCTGCATTGTTATTCTTCTGATGTTCTCGAACCGCATTGTCTTCTTGCCTTCTACATTTAGAAGGAACAAATGCATTGATTTCCCTACACAAAGAATTTAACTCACTGAAGTGATATGCAGTTCATCAAATGATCCTTATTTTTTTTTCTAAAACCATAATTATAATTGTACCCTTCCAATGGCACAATCTGCCTGGACTGTATTGCCTTTGAGTTCTGTGAAATAAACCATTATAGGTATTTAGCTCTTGACTCTTCCAAAATGATTGTATTCTCCTATTTTAGAGGATAGATGAAGGTGTAGAAATCAAAATTTTCTAAAGACAGTCAAAGACCCAAAATCAATATCTAGAAAAAGTATTGATGGCCTTAAGGTATTTCAAATTAACAGCAGCAGCAGCAGCCTGGATTTCAGAGTTCTATAAAAAGCAGCCTATTTATAAAAGAAATGTGCATAATAAGCATCAGTCAGTTTTATCATCACTCTTTGCCAGCGTTAATCCCTTATCACACTCCAGCAAGTTGCTTTTAAGGCTTCTTACCTTTTGCTGAATATTCAAGCCAGCAGCTACCTCTGAATCAAGTCCCGTTGTCATTTCAGTGGCTGCAGAGCTAGAATGCAGACAGACAGGCTGCCCTCCCATGCTATCACAGGTTCCTTTGCTCATAATGTTCCCAGACTCTGTCGGACAGGTCTTTGATAAACTTAAATACAGCTATGAAACATGCTGTTTTGGCAAGTTGCTGACGCTCTATTTTATACCGGCAGACTGTCCTTTAGACACTATATGTGGGATTAGAAACACATCCCAAGCTGTAGCACTTTGATCCCATGCTAGGTTGAATAACATTGTAAAGAGTGCTCCGGGTTTTTAGTCACCCAGTATTTATCGCATATGTAATGTTAGGTGTATATTATTTCATGAAGAACAGGAACATGTTGCAGATTATTATTTTCTTTGGCTACAGAGAAAAAGTGTTCAATAACACAAAATCAACCATGGTAGTGCCATCTCTTCAATGCACTTTAATTGAAGTAACCACAACTGCTAGTATCAAGGGATTTCATGTAGTGCACCAACATGAACCAAGAGTCACTCTGCAATTCTTTTATACTATGTATATCAATTCTTTGACAAAAATACATCAAAAGAATAAAAAGGGACCATATTCAATGATTTGTAACAGTCGATAAACCATCCTCAGTAGATGCAGAGAAAAATGTCAGCACACAGTTGCTAGCTCATTGTCACACTGCATCTCAATCTGGCCAACTGGGACCCAGACATTTACCCCATATGCAAAAAGGTAATGCAGGAGGTGTTCCACTGACTGCAATGCATGTCTGTGCAAAGCATGTATATCTCACATTAATGATTTCACATAATTTTAACCCATAAAAAAAAACACGCTATCATCATAATAAGCAGTAAAGGGTCTCTGGACCCCAGTAAGTGCTATTAGAAACTGCAGTGGTTTGAACGCCTGGTTAAACAGGATTCTCATATCTGGCTTAAATGCTTGCTCATGTGTTGTGCCATTCCTTAATGTCAATGTGAAGCGTGCTTCTCATGCCATTTAAATACCCTGATCTTAGGAGAAGCGGCATAAATGTACTGCTCTCTCACATCTCCAGCTTCCTGCACATTACAGGCATGTGCAGCATTTCTTTGTTATTTAGAGCTGATAACCTCTGCTATTAAGCAGAAAGCAGAAGGTTGAAATGGAGTAAGCCTTTACATAAAATCTAGCCAATTTGACAGCGATAAGTGCCTTGGTACACGGCACGCCAGATCAAAACTACCAAAAGGTCCATATTTTTTTTTCATTTCATCAAGAAGATTCTTCAAAGCAAAAACATACAATTTTGCAATGTACAGATTGCCATCCTCGACACAAAGGTAATTTTCAGCACAATTAGCCAGGATCATATAGAACAAGCTGCAAGCCTCTGCACAACCACCCTTCACAATAACCTATATGTCATATTCTATTAGACCCAGAACCCATAGCCTTAAAACACCATGTCCCATCAACCTGCTATGGTAGTGGAATTTATAATGTGTGATCTACAAATAGCCTAGTACACAACAATGGATCCATGCATTGCAAAGAGCAGACATAAACAGTCATCACCTACCTTATTGTCATCCTCAGCCACTCCATCCTCTAGAATTCTTTAAGTCACCTGTACTGATCCAACCCATTTTCAGTGGGAGAGAAATAGATTTCTCCCTGATAGAATAAGCCTCAGCTGTGCTCAAATATGTATATTTTTCCAGCACGGATGCCTAGAATTTTCTGCACAAGCCAGACACAGGCACAAACTGCAGCTGAGCTCCTTTTCTCCCCTCCCTTTAAAAGATGAAGCGAGTGCTACCCTCAGTCTCTCCCTGCCTGTTCTTGCTGTCTCTCCTCTCTCTCCCCCCCTCCCTCTCCAATCCAAACTCAGTGGAGCCCATTCAGGGTCATTTACATTTCTCAGCATGATGACCCCTATGCTGCTTGTAGGGTTCAGTGCAATGAAAGGGACAGACCAATACGCTGCGGGTAGCCTTATAGGATAAAAGGACAAGGATAATGAAAATGTAATATAGGAGACTATTTAAAATATTTATGTTTAAGGTAAAAAAAAAAGTTAAGAAACAAAAATAATAGCAGATTTCAATAAAAAAAAATGGCATTGTTAAAAAAAATGCTTATATAGAAATCAATGTCAGATCACACTGTAAGTATATTACCTGTGAAATGTACATTTTCTTTATGCCAGATTGATTTAGGTGGGGGATGGGACTCACAATGGAGGATTTCCTCCAGCCAAGGCTGACGTGAAGCTGCACATTTACCTCCCCCCCTCCCCTCCCCATTTACCAGCTGCAGAAATCAGTATGATTTGAAAGATGATGACCTCTCTGACATCACCAAGGTTTGTCTGAATTAATAGACCAATAGATAAGACAACACTGAAAAGGTATATAATATATTGCTGCTTGATGTCATTGTTAATATATATATATATATATATATATATATATATATATATATATATATTTATATTTATCAGTTAAATCATCTGGTCTACCTTCTGTTTATTTTAACATATAAGCCAAGCTTTCTTAATATTCTTTGACAACAGCATGGAGATCAAATCTGCAAATGGAGGCGAGATGTATTTGGGAATATATAATGATTTAATAAATTGCCCCCCAGCAACCAGATCCTGCGTTTCATATGATCAGCGGAGATTAAAGCTTGAATGACAAATGGCGATTTGTTGTTATGGGCAAGCACTCATAAAACTGTAAAGTAGCATTGAGCATTCATTCCAATATTTAGAGACACATGGTATTATTTATATTGTGGATGGTCTTATCTTTATAGTGTATCAATGTAGCAATGCCATTTGTCCTACATGGAAAATCGTAGACAAGGTACGATATGCACTAAATATTTTTGGTAACCCATCGTGAGAGAAACATGGAGGAAGTATTTGTTGAGCTCTCTTTCTGCAAATGCTAGATGCCCGCCAGTACTCTTACGTTATACTTTGCTGGGTAGTGATTTAGAAGTCAGAAACCAGTTAATCAGCATAGTAGCCAGGCAACTAGCATTTCCTAAAGGAGGTCTTCATGTCAGCCCCTATGTATGCCTCATGACAGGTTTACTTGAAGTGCAAGAAAAGCATAACTATATCCATAACCCCCCCCCCCCCCCACTTTCCATGTCCAACCTGTGTTTAATAGATCTGTGTACTTACCTCCATTTTTTAATCTATAAAGTCAGGTCACATGATCCCACAGTTCCAGCTCCCCTGTGTAAGTGAGCGGCTGCTGCAGGGGAAAGATGCATGAATAGCTGAGCTATGTCAGACTGAGCATGATTAAGGCTACTTTCACCCTGAGTCACTTTACAGGCACTACAGTGCTAAAAATAGCGCTTGTAAAGCGTCTCTCCTGTGTCTCCAGTGTGAAAGCCCAAGGGCTTTCACACTGGAGCGGTGCGCTTGCAGGATGGTAAAAAAAGTCCTGCAAGCTGCATCTTTGCAGCGCTATAGGAGCGGTATATTCACCACTCCTAAAGCACCCCTTCCCATTGAAAACTATGGGGCAGCACTGCTAAACCGCTGCAGCGGCACTATGCGGGCTATTTTAACCCTTTTTTGGCCTCTAGAGGGGGTTGAAACTGCCCCGCTAGTGGCCGAATAGCGGCACTAAAAGGACTGTAAAGTGGCCCTAAAGTAGCACCACTTTACTGCCAATGCCCACAATGACCCCAGTCTGAAAGTAGCCTTACTAAAACTGGAGAGTGCAAAATCTGGTGCACCTCTGCATAGAAACCAATCATCTTCCAGGATTTTTGCCAAAGCTTTTGAACAAGCTGAAGTTAGAAGTTAGAAGCTGATTGGCTACCATGCACAGCTGCATCAAATTTTGCACTCTCCAGTTTTAGTAAATCAACCCCAATGTGTATGACTTTACAGCTCCCGTAATTCAGAGCCAGTGTTAAGCGCTTCCTTATAGGGACCTGGCTGCTATGCTGATGTCCTCCAGAATGGGCTGCCCATGCGCACCCCCAGGGGCATGCAGCGTGGCTATAAACAAACAAAAATCAACCATGGTAAAGAGCATATGAGGTATAATGTGATGAGCTGTGGGATACAGGGGGGCTGACTCGAAGACCTCCTTTAGAAAAATGCTAGTTGCCTGGCAACTAGCATATGAGGTATAATGTGATCAACTGTGTTCAGTCACAGCTGATCACAGTGTAAATAGGAAGTGCTGGTTATCGGCATTCCTTTTCTCATGCTGACAGTGCATGAGGAGAGGACAGCTGATATGCAGCTTTCCCCAGTGGGGACATGTGCACAGATAATCAGTGCAATTATTAACAGGCATCAGTGATGCCTGCAGTGCCCACCAGTGCAGCCAATCAGTGCCCATTAGTGATGGCAATTAGTGCTCATCAGTGCTGCCTTTCAGTGCCCATCAGTGCCATCTATCAGTGCCCCTTTCAGTGCCCATAAGTGCCTCCTATCAGTTCCCATAATTGCTGCCTATCAGTGCTGCATATCGGTGCCCATCAGTGATACACATCAGTGCTGCATATCAGTGCCACCTATCAGTGCCCACCAGTGATACACATCAATGCTGCATATTAGTGCCTCCTCATCAGTGCCCATCAGTGTCACCTCATCAGTGACAGCACATGAGGAGAGGAGAGCTGATAAGTGGCTTTCCTCATTGGGGATATGCACACAGATAATCAGTGCAATGATTATCAGTGCAGCCTCATCAGTGATGCCTGCCAGTGACCACCAGTGATGCCAATCAGTGCTCATTAGTGATGTCAATTAGTGCTCATCAGTGCTGCCTTTCAATGCCCATCAGTGATGCACGTCAGCGCCCATCAGTGCATCCTCATCAGTGCAGCATATCAGTGCACATCAGTGCCACTTATCAGTGCCTATTATTGCCCATCAGTGCCACCTATTAGTGCCCATAAGTGCCAATAACTGCTGCCTATCAGTGCTCATAAGTGCCAATAACTGCTGCCTATCAGTGCACATCAGTTCTGCCTATCAGTGCCCATCAGTGCTGCATATCAGTGCCCATCAATGCTGCATATTAGTGCCTCCTCATCAGTGATCCCTCATTAGTGCCCATCAGTGTAGGCCCATCAGTGTAGACCCATCAGCGCACATCAATGAAGAAAAAAAATTACTTATTTAAACAATTTTATTACAGGAACTATGAAAAAAAATTTTCTCCAAATGTTCTGTCTTTTTTCCTTTGTTTAGCAGAAAATAAAAAACTCAGTGGTGATTAAATACCACCAAAAGACATCTCTATCTGGCTCAAAAAAATTATAACTTTTTTTTGGACCCCGTGTTGCATGACCACTCAATTGTCATTCAAAGTGCAACAGAGCTGAAAGGTGGAAGTTGGCCTGGGCAGGAAGGGTGTAAAAGTGTCCTGTAGGCAAGTGGTTAAGTTTAATTCTGTAGGTAAAAACCTGCACTTTTACCCAACCAGGGCAAAGCAACAAGTTCACTGTGTATAGTATACTAATCTTTCATTTGTCCTCCTGTCACTCTGTTTCCTGCTAAAGCAAAGAGAAAAGGTGATTTGCAATTTCAAATTATTCTAGTTGGAGCTTATAGAAGGTTAAAGACTTGGCCTTCAAGTGACCATGATAGCACTGCCTTAAGAGAAAAATAGCTCCCTCATATCCAGAAGTACTAGGTATTTCACTTCCTCTCTGGCATTGAAATAGGGCAGTGGTTGAAAAACAATTAGGTAAACTTGTTTTTCATCATATAAGCAAAGCACAGGTTATCTAGAAGCTTAGTGCCCACCAAACGCCCAGATACAGCATTAAAGAGACACTGATTGGTGCCATGGAAGTTGTCTAAAACATTATTTCACTACTGCAGATGAACAACAGTCAAAAAAGCCGACACGTTTCGGCCATCAGGCCTTAATTATGACTGGCTTGATTAAGGTAGTAGCTCTGATGCACCTGTTCCATTAAAGAGACACTGTCAATTTGCCCATGCAGGACAAATTGACAGTGTCTCTGCAAAATTCCCCCCTCAATCGACTTATACTCACCTTGTCATTGCTTCCCCACTGCTCTTTCCTCCATTACAACTGACAACTGTACCACACACTTTTGGGTATAGAGGAGCAATGTCAATGCATCATAAAGTCACAAACATCAGTGATTGCAGTGCTGGCTGCAACAAAATAAGGATCGTGAGGAATTACAGGCAAGGAGAGCTTATGGGTGTGGGGGAGCCCTTTAAAGATGTCCCTGTGACCCTGCCACTTAGCTATGCATGGGCAAGGTAACAGTGGGGTTGATTTATTAAAACTGGAGAGGACACAGTCTGGTGCAGTTGTGCATGGTACCCAATCAGCTTCTAACTTCAATTTGTTCAATAAAGCTTTGAGAAAAAACTGAAAGCTGATTGGTTTCTATGCAGAGCTGCACCAGATTTTGCACTCTCCAGTTTCGTAAATCAACTCCGATGTCTCTTTAAAAAAGCAGATTTTATCATAGACATTCAATTAATTTCATAAAACACAGAAAATACAAAAATACTACAACCTCTGTCTAATTTAAAGTGGTGGTAAACCCAAAAACAAAAATGTAACATATTGCAGCTTACCAATCCTTAGATGTGGTGGCTGCATTTGTTTTCCTTTTTTTTAGGCTTTTCCCTTTATTTCCTTTGGTGATTCAGCCAATAACACACTTCTTGCCTTGGACCCCTTTCACACTGAGGCAGTTTTCAGGTGTTTTAGCGCTAAAAATAGCGCCTGTAAAGCGCCTAAAAACTGCCTCTCATGCCTTCCCAGTGGGAAAGCCCATGTGCTTTTACACTGGAGCAGTGCGTTTACGGAATGGGAAAAAAAGTCCTGTAAGCAGCATCTATGGGGCAGTGTAGGAGCACTGTATACAGTGCTCCTACACTGCCCCTGCCTATTGGAATGAATATGCAGCGTTTCTGAAGCGCCTGTAAAGTTCTTTCCGAAGAACCGCAACACAGGCGATTTTAACCTTTTCTTCAGCCGCCAGTGGGGGTTAAAAGCATCCCCCTAGCACCACTAAAATGATGGTAAAGCACCGATAAAACTAGCGTCAATTTACCACTAATGGACCCGCCGCGCCGGTGTGAAAGCAGCCTTAGCCCTTGTACACACGGTCGGACATTCCGACGGAAAATGTCTGATCGGACCTTGTTGTTGGATAATCCGACCGTGTGTGGGCTACATCGGACTGTTTCCGTCGGAATATCCGACCGACAAAATTTTAGAGCTGGGCTATAAAATTTTCCAACAACATGATCCGATCAGACTTTGTCCGATTGTTTGTAGAGAATTCCGATCGGACAAAGTGCCACGCATGCTCAGATCAAATTCCTAGACCAAAGCTATTGGCTACTAGCCTGAACGTAGTCCCCTCGTAAAAAAATAACATCATCACGTTACGACCGATCGGATTTTCCGACAACTTTGTCTGACCATGTGTATGCAACACCAGTTTCGGACAAAATCTGTCGGACAAAATCCGACGGATTTTGTTGTCGGAATGTCCGACCGTGTGTACAAGGGCTTAGGGTGTCTCCATGCTGGATGAAGTAGTAAAGCAGACACTTTTGGACAGCAGCATTGTTATGCCCCATACACACGGTTGGACATTCCGACCACAAAATCCGTTGGATTTGTTCAGACGGATTTTGGCCAAAACTTGTGTTGCATACACGCTGTCGCACAAAGTTGTCGGAAAATCCGATCGTTCAGAACAATGTGACGTACAAAACGTACGACGGGACTACGTAGAGGCCACTAGCCAATAGCTTTTGTCTCCAAATTTTTTCTGATCATGCATGCCACATTGTGCATCGGAATTCTCTACACACGATTGGAAAAAGTAAGTAATTTTGTTGTCCAAAAATTTTTTAGAACCAGCTCTCAAAAAGTCCAATAGAGCCCACACACAATTGGATTTTCCAACAACATAATCCGATTGGACTTTTTCCATCATAATTTCTGATCGTGTGTATGGGGCATTAGTCTGGGGAAGGAAGTAGTGTTAGCCCTTGTACACACGGTCGGACATTCTGACAACCAAATCCGTTGGATTTTGTCCGACGGATTTTGTCCGATGGATTTTGTCCGAAACTGTTGCATACACACGGTCAGACAAAGATGTCGGAAAATCATAATGTACATAATGTGATGATGTTATTTCATTACGACGGGACTACGTTCAGGCTAGTAGCCAATAGCTTTGGTCTAGGAATTTGATCTGAGCATGGGTGGCACTTTGTCCGTCGGAGTAGGCTACACATGATCGGAGTATGTCCGATCGGAGCACGTTGTCGAAAAATTTTTATAGACAAGTTGGAATACTTGGCCTGTCGGATATTCCGACGGAAACAGTCTGATGGAGACCACACACAGTGGGATTATCCGACAAAACGGTCCGATAGGACACATTCCGTCGGAATCTCCGACCGTGTGTACAAGGGCTTAGACTAGCCGATTTGGATCAACATGACTAACACATTGAATTTGATCTCCAGCTAATGCTTTATAAGTAGTTACAGCAGTTTTTTTGGGGGGGGGGGGGGTAAAGGTTTTACATAAATGAATAAAAACAGATCATTGTAAGCACCTCTGTCAGTGTTATATAGTTTGTATCAGCCCTTTAACTGTTGCTTTGTCTGCACAGCTTGGTGTGGTAAAGTAATTTGAAAAATAACAGACTTACTGGCTAGATCACAAGGTAAAAAATAAAGGAAACAGACTAAAAGAGTTGTTGAGCTGCAGTTTAATATATTTTATCTTTTGGGTTTCATATGCTTTAAAACATATGCTATTTAAACAGGCTCCTAACTGTTTTACTATGACTATCCTATTTCACAATCAGGCAGTTCCATAACCTACGCAAGGAGAGTAATTCTGCGATAAGAAGAATTAGAAGGAGGAAGGTCAACTTTGTATGAAGTAGTATTTGGATAGTTAACTTACAAATCACCCTAACTTTCATGCACAGCTCTAGCACCAAGATCTATGAACTGAACTTGGTATGCTCACTTCCTACGTAGTCATGAATATTGCTTTCTACCTTAGTTCATATGGAAAATACAGATACCGGGACTTAAAATTGTCTCCTCATTATTCATTATCTAGGTTCCCACCTAAAATATGTGCTTGTAATAATGAGCGCTAACACTTGCGTATTTGTGTTGTTGTTTATTGCCATTCATTCTTAATGGCACCCCAATGCACAAATGCAGTATAACAAATGCTTGCACAACAGTGCACCACAATACATAATTGTAAATGCTCTGTGCATTGTGGTGCACTGTGTTAGCAAAATATAGTGCAAGTACATTTTTTGTGCATTTAGATTTATTGACACATCATCTGAATTGAATAGGTTGCCTTAGCCCAATGCAAGTCAATGCATGGAAGTAATATCTATAAGCACACAAACATTTAGCATCCCAATGATCAGTCATGTTTTCCAGGCTTCTATATACTATATGAACAGGGGCGGACTGACAACTCATGGGGCCCCCGGGCAATAGGAGATTATGAGGCCCCCAGGCAATCAGAGATTATGGCACCACATAGTATACACAAACACACACACAGTATAGAATCACACACACAGTACACACAGACATGTTTCTATTGGCTGAGAAGGTACTGGAGAGGTGGGGCAGTTATAATCTCGGGATTTACATACTGTCCCTGGTTTAACTGAGTCTGGCAACCCTGATGGGGCCCCCTAGTTGCATGGGGCCCTCGGGCAGTGCCCGAGTAGCCCAATGGTCAGTCCGCCCCTGTATATGAACATAGATATATTAAAAGTGTTTAAAAGAAGCGTACCGCTTTACTACTTATATTTACAACTTGTGAATATACAAGGGAGCCTATGTAAGAAAAAGTGTGCTAATAAAATTTTGTTGCCCGTGGCAGCCAACCAATCCATATTTCTTTAAAACATTCTGCATTGCTTTACATTTTCATTATCACTTTTTTAAAACATATTCCATATAGCTGGGGGCCTGCCAGGAAGAGGTATTCCACTGATTGTGGACTGCAGTGCCAGCACAAAAGAGTACTGCAGTCTAAGCTATAGCATGCACCAGGGAGATCTGGAATACAGCCGGAAGATGCAACAAGCCTTTCTATATAAAAATCATGTATAACAACATAGTAACACCAAAGAAAACTCATACATTCACTGTCAGAATCTTTCCTTAAAAAAACTGAAATGATTAGAGCAGTACTTGTGAATAATGTTATTATTTCTATTCTTACTAGGATCCAGGTTTCAGTGACATCCAAAATTGTCCCTTGTTGGTTCTCAAGCGGTGACTTCTAAATCTAAGTCACTTTCATTGTTTAAATGGTACAGGGAGCTCTGGGACATTGTATCCCCACATTTTCTGTGACATTGCTGGACATATAATGGCTTGGTTAAAATTCTTGTACCTGCTGACGTTCCCAACCTCTCAAAGCTCTTCCCAATACTGAAGGGCATGCTGGCTACTAATAATAGAGCAAGGGGCTGCAATTTTACTGCCCACCTACTTACATGGCATGCCAGACTGGTTAATTCTGGGAGGAAGTATGCACACAAAGTTGACAGTTAAAGTGAGAGTCCCGCGCAATTTTTTTTTAAAAGTCAGCAGCTACAAATGCTGCAGCTGCTGACTTTTAAAATAAGGACACTCACCTATCCCAGGGTCCAGCGATGCTGGCACCTGAGATCGAACCGTCCCTCGGTCCTCGGATACTGCCGCTGCCATCTTCGGTTAGGGAGTCAGGAAATTAAGCATTGCGGCTTCACTTTCCGGTTCCCTACTGCGCATGTGCAGTTGGTCCCTGCTGTCTCTGGGACCCGTGTGTGTCCCAGCAGACAGCGCGGCGGGACAGGAGGAGGCATAGACTCCCGTGGGAGTCTCTGCCCGGAAGTGGGTGCAAATACCTGTCTTAGACAGGTATCTGTACCCCCCTCCCCCCTGAAAGGTGCCAAATGTGACACCGGAGGGGGGGAGGGTTCCAAAAAGTGGAGGTTACATTTTTGTGTGAACCTTCACTTTAAAGTGAAACTAAGGGCAACTATTTTTTTCTAATTATGGATAGAGTGGTTATAATCATGTATTATTTTTTTTTTTTTTTTTTTTGCCAACAGGAAGTGAGGGGATATCCTTTTGAGGCTGGGTTCACGCCTAATACCGATCATACCTAATACTGATGTGACTCCCAGCAGGGGTCCTGTGCGTCATGGTTCATCATTTAAGGTCCGATTTCAGCCCCAATTTTTGGCTGAATTTGGACCTAAAATGGACCAAAAGATGCAAATCTGCACCAGAGCCACATATCTCTGATGTCATGACTATCACCAAGAGTGAAAGTGAAAGAAAATCCGAAATTTTGGATTATCACCAGAACAAGAGTAGAGGTGACAACAAAAGATTTCCTCAATTTGAGGCTGGGTTCACACTATTGCGAATTGGATGTGGTATTCCCACATCCAGTATGCAATAGTGTGAATTCAGCCTCAAAGTGAGGAAATCTTGTTGTTACCTCTAATTTTGTTCTGGTCATAATCCAAAATTTCGGATTTTCCCTCTAATGGGGAACAGACAGCAATAAATATCTGACAGTTGTTCTAAAAAAAAAAAGTTTAGCCTTTAGTTATACCTTTACAATTTAGTGCTGAACTGTATAAAACACAACTTCAGCCTTCAGCACTATGGAGAGCTCCTTAGCACAATAGTCAATCAAACATAGTTGAATATGTACGTGGATATATATATATATATATATATATATATATATATATATATATATATATATATATATATATATATATACATATACATATACATATACATATATTCTAACCTAATAATTGAATAGGCGTTCACATTGTTGTATTACTAAATTCACTACTATGCTGTGTAAATGTGTTTCCTTGGCCAGTCATTTGTGTAACTGTACATGTTGGCACCCAATGTGCATGTCAGTGACTGTCAGCTGCTGAGAAACAAGAATTGAAGCTTGCGATTCTAAGTCTATTACACAGGCCACATGAAAGACAGCCATTAATTCTCATCACACAGAATAGTTGCAGGAAGCTTTGTATGGTAGACATAAAACTATAAATACTTTAGAGCAAAGCCTGACGACAGCCAAGAATGAACTGTGTGTCCAGCATACAGTAGATTCATTTTTCCTCATCTATTTAACTTAATCTAAACTATACAGCTTTAAAGAAGACATCATTGTAATTCTGGTGAAAGAAACAGCATTACAGCACTGTATATATTTTATTTTATTTTGTATAGTTTTTTTTTGTGTAAATCTAAATTGTGCTAAATTAATATTATAATGTATCAAGGATTGTGTTTTTTATTGTATTATTATTTATTGTATTATTGTGTTTTTTTTTGCTTCTGTTCATGTTTTTAGGCTACAATTTACACACAAATTAGTTGCAGGCTTGTCACATATCAGATAAACTAGCATGAGTTTTCAAATGGAGAAGGCAAGATCTACGGCTTTTGTTGTGCAACCCCATTTTTTGGGGGAAATTCTTTGTGATGTCTTAAAAGTTAATTTCTAAACCATAGACTGTGTATATAAAGTAACAGCCGATGGAAGGCTGGCAAAGCTGGTGCTAATTGCAAGGTAGTGGCTGTGTGTTGTCAGCCTGAAACATTGGAAGTGCTAATGCTGGTAGTCTTCAGGTGAGAAATATTAGAAAAGTTTCACAAAAAATTATTTTGCTCACTGCATCCTCTCCGCACAGTTACTAAAATGTCATGGGCAGCTCCCAATGCATACTTCCAATCACAGCTGTCACATAAGCTGAAAGCCTACCTCTACCTCCCAGCATTTAAATCCTTCTAAAGGGCTGGGGATGGCGACAGCAAGGTATTAGGAAAACCATATGCAGCAAGGCATGAAGCCAACCATATGGAATAGACTTTAGGTTTACATACAATTTAGACCTACATACATTTTAAAGGAGGGTCCTGCTCACTCTCATGGCAGGTGGTCTATTACGTGACTATTCTATGACTGTGTTATTAAGTTTGTGACCAAGTCCCCAGTTTTGGTGTTTTTATGCTCCTGATCCCAGAGTTGCTTAGCTTTGGATCTTGTTTCTCGGACTCGTCCTGTGTATCTTTTGAAATCTTGTACTAGACTTTAGCATCTGAACACAGCTTCTTGTTTTCTGGCCTTTCCCTCAGCTATGAGCCTCACTTATTCATTTTCCTATAATGCACATCTAAATCTAGATATATCCTGTCTATTACCCTGATAATGACCACAGTCTAAGCTTTTGTTTTTGTATTCATTTTGACTGTACTATGCCCACCTAAAAAAATGCATGTGTGTATACTTTATATATACTGTATACAGTCTGCACATCTCATTACATAAAGCTGGCTACAAGTACATTACTACAATTCATGGTCGCCCCATAGCAAAATTGTATTGGACCACCCCAACGACCTCTCTGTGAGGCCCTTGGCAGTGTCAATTGGGACAATATTGAAATTGATCTTAAGGTTTATGACCAGCCATAACTTAATATTAGTTCTTAATGGAGTGGGAAAAAATTTGAACCCACCTGTTTGTACTGCTGTCCAGAGATTTTCCTTTACTTCCTGTCTTCCTGATATTTTACATGACGGGGAGAGTGGGGAAATCTCCAACAGAAACACAATCGTAAAATAAAATACTTTATTTAGTAGAGTAGGTCAATGCTAGAAACACTGTCCAGATTTTTATTTCTGTGTTCCTATTACATATTTTTCCTGACATCTTTTCTGGTGAAACTGCTGTCAGCAGAACAATAAGTGAAGGAAAATCTCTCTAATGAGCTCCAGATAGTCCTAGATACCAGACAGGGTACTAATCCTTCCCCACCCTATCAAAAACTAAAAGAAAATCAAGCAGAGTAGAGCTGTCAGCATAGCCAGGACACTATTAGGGACCAGAGCTATAGTTAGAAATTGCAAAATAAATCGCCAATATTACTAGCATTTTTTTTACATCCACTGATTTTTTTTAGGGTATAAGATATCATGGCTTTGGTATAAATTCTAAGCCTTTCAGGGCTAGCCATAATCACTGCAATCTCTCATTGCAATAAATCTATTCACATATGAGAGGAAGCAATAGGGATTGTCACTATCAGACAGCATGATCTGATGACAACCCGAGAATGCCACCGGTGGTTCTCCTAGCTGACCATAGAGCTGATCAGAGACCAGAATGACTCCAATCATCTCTATGTCCTAAGAAACCAGAAGCTACGAGCATTTAATAACTTAGGTTTCACCGGTTATAAACAGCACCATATAGAAATCAGCAAAGCATTTTATCACACTGATCTTGGTGTGTTCAGATGCTTTGAGGGCAGAGGAAAGATCTAGGGCCTAAAACACCCCATTTTAAAAAAAAAAGAGTACCTGTCACTACCTATTGCTATCATAGGGGATAGTTACATTCCCTGAGATAATGAAAGGAACAGTTTACAAATAAAATAAAAAAGTAAAATAAATAATAATTAAAAAAAAAGGACCCCTACTGTCCCCCGTGCTCACACGCAAAGGCGAACACACGCATTGGTCTGGTGTCATATGTAAACAGCAATTGCACCATGCATGTGAGGTATCACCACAAAGTTCAGATCAAGGGCAGTAATTTTAGCAGTAGACCTCCTCTGTAAATCTAAAATAGTAACCTGTAAAGGCTTTTAAATGCTTTTAAAAATGTATGTAGTTTGTCACCGCTGCACGTTTGTGCGCAATTTTAAAGCATGACATGTTTGGTATCCATGTACTCGGCATAGGATCATCTTTTTTATTTCATCAAACATTTGGGCACTATAGTGTGCTCTAGTGCATTAGAATTAAAAAAGTGTGTTTTTTCCAAAAGAAATTTGTTTTAAAAATCGCTGCGCAAATACCATGTGACAAAAAAAAAGCAAAACCCACCATTTTCATCTGTAGGGCCTTTGCTTTAAAAAAATATATAATGTTTGAGGGTTCAAAGTAATTTTCTTACAAAAAAATAAGAATTGTTCATGTAAGCAAAAAGTGTCAGAAAAGGCTTTGTCTTCAAGTGGTTAGAAGAGTGGTTGATGTGTTACATAAGCTTCTAAATGTTGTGCATAAAATGTCAGGGCAGTTCAAATCCCCCCACAAATGACCCCTTTTTGGAAAGTAGACACCCCAAGCTATTTGCTGATAGGCATGTTGAGTCCATGTGAATATTTTATACTTTGCCACAAGTTTCAGGAATAGTACACAGTATATATATATATATTTATATATATTTTCAAACATGGCATGGTTATATGTGGAATTACACCCCAAAATACCTTCTGCTGCTTCTTCTGAGTACAGAGATAACACATGTGTTTGACTTTTTGGGAGCCTAGCCACGTACAGGACCCCGAAAAACCAAGCACCGCCTTCAGGATTTCACTCCTCACTACCTATCAGCGTTTTGAAGGCCATACAATGCCAAGATAGCACAAACCCCCCCAAAGACCCCATATTGGAAAGTAGACACCCCAAGCTATTGGATGAGAGACAGGTTGAGTCCATGGAATCTTTGATATTTTGCTACTTATTGTGGGAAAATGATTTTTTTTTTAATATTTAGCACAAAGTTGTCACTAAATGATCTATTGCTCAAACATGCCATGGGCATATGTGAAATTACACCCCAAAATACATTCTGCTGCTTCTCCTGAGTATGGGGATACCACATGTGTGAAACTTTTTGGGAGCCTAGCCACATACAGAACTCAAAAAACCAAGCACCGCCTTCAGGCTTTCTAAAGGCGTAAAATAGGGATTTTACTCCTCACTACCTATCACAGTTATGGAGGCCCTGAAATGTCCAGATAGCACAAACCCCTCCCCCCAAATGACCCCATTTTGGAAAATAGACACCCCAAGGTATTTGCTAAGAGGCATGGTGAGTATTTTTCAGATCTCATTTATTTTTGAAAATGAAGAAAGAAAAGTAAAAAGTCGTTTTTTTTTTCTTTTTTCAATCTTCAAAACTTTTTGACAAAAAGCAAGATCTGCAAAATACTCAACATTCCTCTCAGCAAATAGCTTGGGGTGTCTACTTTCCATAATGGGGTCATTTGGGGGGGGGGGGGGGGTTGTGCTATCTTGGCATTGCATGGCCTTGGGAACTGTAAGGCCGCGTACACTGTAAGGCCGCGGGGACTGTTCGCTAAACTTTGTCCACTGAACAGTGTTTCAGCGGACAGTCCGCTCGTGTGTGGGCTTCAGCGGACAGTTTCAGCGGACAGTCTGACGAACAAAGTTTTTCGGAAATTCCGAAAAACTGTCCGCTGAAACTTGGTTTGAGCGGACAGTCCGCCCGTGTGTAGGCTTGTTCGTCAAGTCTCGTTCGTCTTGTTCATCACTAAGTCTCGCGCATGCTCAGAAAGAATTTACACGCCGAAGGTTGCATTGCAGTGTATAGGACGTCGTTTTCTAGTCCCGTCGTACGTGCCGTTCACGTCATCGCGCACGGTTTCAGCGGACTGTTCGTTCGTCGTGTGTGGGCAAGTCCGTCCATGCTAATTTTGAGCGGACTGTCCGCTGAAACTGTTTGACGAACAAAGTTGAGCGAACAGTCCCCGCGTGTGTACGCGGCCTAAGAGGTAGTGAGGAGTGAAATAAAAAATGTACGCCCTTAGAAAGCCTGAAGGTGATGATTGGTTTTCAGGGTCCTGTATGCGGTTAGACTGCCAAAAAGTCCCACACATGTGGCATCCCCATACTCAGTAGAAGCAGTAGAATATATTTTGGGATGTAATTTCACATATAACCATGCCATGTTTGAAAAATATATCATTTAGTGGCAACTTTGTGTAAAACATTTTTTAAAAAATTTAAATATTCCCGTAACTTGTGGCAAAATATAAAATATCCCATGGACTCAAAATACCTCTCAGCAAAAATCTTCCAAAATGGGGTCATTTTGGGGGGGGTTTGTGCTATCTTGTCATTTCATGGCCTCCGAAACTGTAATGGGTAGTGAGGAAGGGAAATCACCATTTTATTCCCTTAGAAAGCCTGAAGGCAGTGATTGGTTTTTGGGGTCCTGTATATGGCTAGGCTCCCAAAAAATCTCACACATGTGGTATCCCTGTACTCAGGAGAGGCAGCAGAATGTATTTTGGGGCAAAATTTCACATATGCCCATGTCATGTTTGAGCAATATATCATTTCCCGCAATGTGTGTCAAAATATAAAATATTCCATCTCTCATCAAATAGTTTGGGGTGTCTACTTTCCAAAATGGGGTCATTGGGGGGGTGTGCTATCTTTGAATTTTATGGCCTTCAAAATTGTGATAGGTAGTGAGGAGTGATATAAAAAATGTACAAGTGTAATTAATTTTTTTTTAAATTTTTCAATCACTTGTGACAAAAAAAAAATCAATGGGCTCAACATGCCTCTCAGCAATTTCCTTGGGGTGTCTACTTTCCAAAATGGGGTCATTTGGGGGAGGGGGTTGTACTGCCCTGCCATTTTAGCACCTCAATAAATGAGGTAGGAAATCATAAACTAAAAACAGCGTAAATTCCAGAAAATGTATCCTAGTTTGTAGACGCTATAACTTTTGCACAAATCAATAAATATATGCGTATTGACATTTTTATTTACCAAAGACTTGTGGCTGAATACATTTTGGCCTAAATGTTTGACTAAAATTGAGTTTATTGAATTTTTTTTTATAAAAAAGTAGAAAATATATTTTTTTCAATATTTTCAGTAATTTTTCAGTTTATATTGCAAAAAAATAAAAATCGCAAAGGCAATCAAATACCATCAAAATAAAGCTCTATTTGTGGGGAAAAAAGGAAACAAATTTTGTTTGGGTACAGCAATTGCATGATCACACAATTACCAGTTAAAGCAGCGCAGTGCCAAATTGTAAAAAGTACTCTGGTCATTGAGCAACCAAATCCTCCGGGGCTGAAGTGGTTAATGGAAGACCAAAAGCTACAAGATCAACATCCTCTTATGACAACGTTTTGATGAGATTTAAAACCACATGATGTTTAACTTTCTTCATACTTTCTAAAAACATATCTTTTTGATTGATTAATTTTTTATCGTGATACAGCCTACATGACATATGTCCACTTGCGTATTTCAACAAAAAATGCACCAAAAGAAACAGCTTCTTCAGTGTTCTTGTGTCTGACTCACCTCAATACAGCTGTATACGATCATTTGAATTGGGTATCACTTACTAACTGAAGTCAAATAACTGTACCTGAATTGAAAAATCCCACAATACTACATACTGTAGTTGGTGGTAAATCTAAAAGGAGATTTTAATGAAACTTCATAATAGCCCATAACGTGTTGCCAGGTTAAAATGGTTAGGTAAATGTTTTTATGGTACAAGTAACATTTTTTATGGTCCAAGTAACGATATCAATGTAGAAAATAAAATACTTTAAATCTGTTCAGGAATCTATAACTCTGTCACTTTCTATGCACCTCGTTGTGTAGCAAACTGTCATGATTTGAAAGCCCACTTTGTATATACTGATAGAATATAAATGGCACTTACCTTGAGAATGCTTGACAGAAACTGTTGTATCTTGTGTAATCATCTCCAAGTTGCAGAATAACATTTTTTAAATCCAGTTCTTTAATCAAACATCTTTAAAATTCATTAAAAAAAAAAAACAGGCAGCTTGGAGAGACCAGCTCCACTGATTTTGTGCTAAAAGAAAACTTCATCAGGGGTCACAAAAAAACATAGTCTCTATCGAGCATTCCCAAATGTTTTGGGATACCAAATACTAATTGCTATTGTTTTAGAATGTACACGTGTGCAATAGAGATTATTTATAGCACTGGATTAAAGTAAAGAAATCTGTTTACACATATTGTGTATTACATCATATAGTTACCATATTGATAAAAGAGCCAACTTGATGCTTATCTTTTTGTGCTATGACTATGGGACTTTAACCCCTTCACACCTGCAATTATACCTTTCCACAGTATGGTGCCTCCTGGTAAGGACACATCAATAAGGACACATCAATAATTGAGCCAGGAGCCGACACTTTGCAGTTGCTAGATCTTAATCCTAGCTGAAATTCAAAAATTTCCTGGCACTCAGAGATTTCAACCTTTGGGCAAACATGCCCAAAGACCCCATCGCGACTGCCTGCATCAATCAACTAGAAGAACTGGGTCTCCAGCAACTGATAAAGACTCCCATGCATGGGTCAGGACACACCCTGGACCTCAATTTCAAACAGAACATTGACGTCAACATACTCGACAACATAACACTGCCATGGACGGATCACCACGCCATCAAATTCAAAATCGCTACCAACATCACCAACGAAAAATGGAATCCTGTAACAACAACGCACTGGACCAGATCGCATAAAAAACTGTACTCTGAATCCTTCAAAACCACTCTGTCCAACAAGATATCTACAATAACCTTAAACCCCTCTATGGAGGAAACACTCAACTCCCTGAACAGGGCATTACTGCAATCAGCAGACTCGGTAGCTCCAAAACGCAGGGCTCTCATCAGGAAGAAAAACTCTGGATGGTTTAATAGCTCCCTCACCTTACTATAGCAAGAACGCAGAAGAGCGGAAAGAACATGGAAAAGAAATCCCACCGAGGAAAACCACTTTAACTACAAAGGTCTCACAGAGAATTATCAGAAAGCAATCTTCAAAGCCAAAAAGGATCACTTCTCATATACAATCTCAATGGCCGCAAACCAACCACGGGAACTGTTTGAACTAGTCAATCAATCAATGAATCCGGTATGCCTAGAACCGCCAGAAAGTGAATCCCAGGATTACTGTGACAAACTGTCGGATTTTTTCATCGATAAAGTCAAAACCATCAGGGAAACAGTTTGCCAGAAGAAAACATTGGACCTCAGCCAGCAAATACATAAAGAGGATGTCTGCACCAACATACCACAACCGCCAAAATTTTCACTATCCCCAATTACCGTAGACACAGCAAAAAACATAATTAATAAACTGCGTGACAGTACCTCACCTATTGACATCATCCCCACACAACTACTGAAAGAATGCTCCGACATTGTGGCTCCAACCATAACCTACCTCATAAACCGATCATTCCACAAAGGGATTGTTCCCAGCATCCTAAAACAAGGCATCGTCAAACCTCTACTCAAGAAACCAAACCTGCACCCTCAGGATCCAAACAACCGTAGGCCAATAACAAGCCTCAACACCATTTCTAAGATCATGGAGAAAGCTGTAGTACATCAGCTACTACTCCACCTAGATACTCACAAACTCCTGGACCCGCTGCAATCAGACTTCCGACCGGGTCATGGAACAGAAACAGCTCTCCTCAAGATTTGGGATGATGCCCTCGAAGCAGCGGATGCTGGAGAGTCGTGTCTCCTTGTACTGCTAGACCTATGCACAGCGTTTGACACAGTAGATCACAATAATCTACTCGTCCGCCTCACAGAAGTAGCCGGAGTCCAAGACATAGATCTCCAATGGTTCGCGTCCTTCCTAGAAAATCGGTCACAGACAGTGAAACTAGGAAAATTCCTCTCCGAAACTCGGGCAGTCACCTGCGGAGTCCCTCAAGGCTCTCCTTTGTCACCCCTTCTCTTCAACATTTACATTCACCCACTCCTTCAAATCATCAGATGCTCAGATCTCTGCTTCCACTCATACACTGACGACACGCAACTTTATTTACGGATCAATGGAAAAAAAGATCACCAACAACAACTTGAAAACTGCCTCAAATCAATAGAGGACTGGATGACCACTAACTCCCTCCAACTGAATGAATCAAAGACAGAGCTTCTTATCCTACACCCAAATCATAAGCCCGCAACCAAAACCTCCTGGTCTCCACCAACCATCTTTGGGCAGACTATCTCCCCAAAGACCAAAGCCAAGAGTCTCTGGGTTATTTTAGACGCATAAATGTCAATGGATGCGCAAATAGGAGCAGTAGTCAGTGGATCTCACCATCTGCTGCGCATGCTTCGCAGACTCATCCCTTTTATCCCAAAGAATGACAAAGCAGTGGTAGTTGGAACAATCATTAATTCACGACTGGACTAAGCAAACTCGCTTTACATAGGATTACCACAATATCAACTTGCGCGATTACAACTGATCCAAAACACAGTGGCAAGGCTGATAACAGGATAAAAAACCTGGGAATCCATCTCTCCTTCGCTGAGGAGCTTACATTGGCTAACCGTAAAAAATCGGATCACATTCAAGACCCTTTGCCTCACCCACAAATGCGTGCATAGAGAAGCTCCGCAATACCTAATGGAGAAAATAAATCATTACACACCAAACCACAGTCTTCGATCAGCCAACAAAAACCTCCTCCTTGTGCCCAAAGCCCGGTATAAATCCAAGGGGGATCGGAGATTTGCTGTCCAAGGTCCTCGGCTATGGAATGCTCTACCAATCAACATCCGCCTGGAAGAAAATCACCTGGCCTTTAGGAAAAAAACTCAAGACCTTCCTCTTTTAGCAGATGATCAAAGCTTGCCACAGCGCCTAGCGGCGATTCAGTTTGCATTGTGCGCTATACAAGTATTTAGTTCATTCATTCATTCATTCACTAACAGCCAGCGGAACTGGGAACCAATCAGAACCAAATAGATATTCAAATGCTTCTTTGGTCTGTAGTGTTCACTTATTTAATAGCTCAGATGTCAGATGCCACCAAACCAATACAAATTATAATAAATGAATTAAAAAATATTTAAAAATGCAATTTTTGAAAAAGTTTTTTTCCATTTGTCAGCTTATCACAAAATCAGAACAGGGATTTTTAATTCTAACAGTATACAAAACACCAAAAGTCTTAGTTGCACTTAAAATATGTATAAGGTCTCATACACACGTACGTTTTAAAAAACGGACTGTAAAGCTAATAACACCTGAAAAAAAAAGCAGTGTTAAAAAGCAATTTTATTAGCGTTTTGATTTGGCGTCAATGCGTGTTTAATGTAATTTGTATGTGTTAACGCTAAGGCGTATTTTTAAAAAAAACATCCCTCTGCTATTGTCCACTCCCAAATTACCTACATAAATATTTTACAGCTTAAAAACACTGATGCTAAAAAAGTCAGTATAGCACTAATGTGCGTTTTGAGCTTGTTTAGGCGTCAGTGTCAAAACAGCTCTAGCGCTGGAGCCTCAGAATGCTCTGGTCCTTGTTTTTTTTTGGGCTTAAAAACGACCATGCCGGTCACAGCTCAAAAACACCACGGTGTGTATGAGCCCATTGAATAACATAGGGTGGCGTTCTTAAGCAGCAAAAAAAGCTAAAAAAAGCTGCTGTTAAAACGTCCGTGTGTATGAGGCCTAACAATTATTCAGGTATGCAAGTTAATCATAATTATTGTTAACTGCTTGAGTCATTAGGCCTTTTCCCCTTGAATACCTTTAAATCCAAGAGTGTTTTTTTGTTGTTGTTGATGTCTCAATTCTGCACTTTATATCTTTTAGCATTTGAAGTCTACCCTAACATATTAATTTCTGTTCCTGGACAGAGATGGCTATAATTTGGAAGCAAATATTGAAACACTTATTTTGTTTCCTTTGTTTTTATTGGGAATAAATGGTAAAAAGTTTAGAAAAAATGCATTTACTTCTCATTTGTCTCAACACAACTTTTAGATGAATTGCGCACCTCCATATATCCAGCACAAAACTGAAGCAACAAAATCTGCTGATTAAAGTTATATCATATTGGTAATAATTATATGTAACATAGTGAAACTTTATTCCCCTTTCAGCATTACTTTGCAACACATGCAGGGGAAGAAAACATTTTGCATACATTTTTAGAATTACGTTAAGATACTGTAAAAACTGTGATTTATACTTGTTTGCAATCCCAAAAAATTTCAGTGACATTACATTCACTTACAGTGCATCCAGAATATGTTCACAGCTCTTCGCTTTATCCACATTTTGTTATGTTACAGCCTTATTCCAAAATGTATTAAATTCATTATTTTCCTCAAAATTCTACAAACAATACCCTATAATAACAATGTAAAAGTAGTTCATTTGAAATCTTTCCAAATCTATTAAGAATTAAAAAAATACATGTACATACGTATTTACAGCCCTTTGCCATGACACTCAAAATTGAGCTCAGGTGCAACCTGTTTCCACTGATCATCCTTGCAATGTTTCTTCCACTTGTTTGGAGTCCACCTGTGGTAAATTCAGTTGATTGGACATGATCTGGAAAGGCACACACCTTTCTATATAAGGTACCACAGGAAACAGTGCATGTCAGAGCACAAACAAAGCCATGAAATCTAAGGAATTCTCTGTAGACCTTCAAGGCAGGATTATATCGAGGCACAGATCTGGGGAAGGGTACAAAAAAATATCTGCGGCATTGAAGGTCCCACTGAGTACAGTTGCATAAATGGAAAAAGTTTGGAGTCAAAAGGATTTTTCTTAGAGTGGGCCATCCGGCCAAACTGCACGATTGAGGGAGAAGGCCTTAGTCAGGGAGGTGACCAAGAACCTGATGGTCATTCTGACAGAGCTCCAGTGTTTCTCTGTGGAGAGAGGAGAACCTTCAAGAAGAACAACTATCTGCGCAGCACTCCACCAATCAGGCCTGTATGGTAGAGTGGCTGGACGGAAGCCACTCCTCAGTAAAAGGTACATGACAGCCCACCTGGAGTTTGCCAAAAGACACCTGAAGGACTCTCAGACCATGAGAAACAAAATTTGCTTGTCTAATGAAACAAAGATTGAACTCTTTGGTCCAAATGGCAAGCATCATGTCTGGAGGAAACCAGGCACCACTCATCAACTGGCCAATACCATCACTATAGTGAAGCATGGTGGTGGCAGCATCATGCTGTGGGGATGCTTTTCAGCCGTAGAAACTGGGAGACTAGTCAGGATTCAAAAAGATGAATGCAGCAATGTACAGAGACATCCTTAATGAAAACCTGCTCCAGAATGCTCTGGACCTCAGACATGGGTGAAGGATAATTTTCCAACAGGACAATGACCCTAAGCATACAGCTAAGATAAGAAAGGATTGACTATGGGACAACTCTGTGAATGTCCTTGAGTGGCCCAGCCAGAGCCCAGACTTAATCCAGATTGAACATCTCTGGAGAGATCAGAAAATGTCTGTGCACCACCTTTTCCCATCCAACCTGATGGAGCTTGAGAGGTCCCGCAAGGAAGCATGGGAGAAATTGCGCAAAAAATAGGTGTGCCAAGCTTGTAGCATCATACTCAAAAAAGGCTTGAGGCTGTAATTGGTGCCAAAAGTGCTTCAACAAAGTATTGAACAAAGTCTGTGAATACTTATGCACATGAGATTTTTATTAAATTTGCAAAGATTTCAAACAAACGTCTTTCGCATTGTCATTATTGGGTATTTTTTGTAGAATTATGAGAAAAATAATGAATTTAATCAATTTTAGAATAAGGTTGTAACATAATAAAATGTGGAAAAAGCGAAGCGCTGTGACTACTTTCCGGATGCACTGTATGTGAGCATTGTATGCTTGATCATTTAACACAAATTCTTTAAACTAGTTACGTATCACCACAGAGTGGTGCTGTGGATACAATATAAGATAAAACGTGCCACATCCCGATATTTGAAATCACTAGAAAGGACAATTTTATTGAAAATGATGGACTTTGTAGGCATAACACGTTTTTAAAAAACAGCCCCTGTACGACGTGGTGCTGTCATCGAGTGGGGGAACGTGTGAAACCTGTAACTTAGAGACTACGGTGGTCTTCTATCAGCAAAAGATTTTTACTTTTCCCGCTTTTGGGAACATCCTGGGACTGATTTTAGTAGTTTAACACTCTTGGAGAACCCCAGGCAAATCTAAAAGCAGTGACCACTTCAAATGACTAATTATTAGATCACATCCTAATTAGGATAAATAATTATTTTCAATCTTCCCTGTCCTTGGCTGTACACCAAGGTCTATATAACTATCCCCCGCTCATATATACGTTTACTCTACCCGGAGGAGGGAATAACACGCCAAAAGCTCCTGATGAAGCGCTTGTATAATGCGTAACATGTAGGGCAATTCAAGCTGAGTCATCTATGATAAACTGTATATTGTTTCTTTTATGTCAAATTATTATCTGTCATATCTAAGTGTAACTATTTGAGTTTTCGATCAGTACATGATCTAAGCAGACTACATTGACAGTGTAATCTCTATGCTCTGAGGCAATTAGTGTTTTATGCAAATCTCTGTATGTTTTTTGCATTTAAGGCAAATGTTATCCAGATCATCCAACATCCTAATTGTCTCCTTACTGACAAGAGGTGCTGTTATGGCACTTGCAGAAGCATTACGTTTACATTATCTTCTACACTGCACTCCTATTTAACAATCTGTAGAAAGATCAGAAGCCTCAATGACCACTGGCCACAAAAGTTAAAATGTGTATAAAGGGGTTAAAGTACCAAAGTTTTGTTGTTAAAGTACATTTTCTTTAACTAAAGTCATTGTTCATTTACCTTCAACTGGAGTGGTCAAATAATCTCAGGTAGGTATATGGATATTGTAACCAAGAATTAGGAGCAGCTTCTGCTTCTCAGGAAAAGATAATATGGCAAAAGTTTAAATAAGAAAGGGACCTCTATAGTGCAGAATGTAAATAAAAACTGTTTACTATAAAAATAAAAAATGTGCACACTAGCAGCTGTAAAAAAAATTGGCACCACATATCTCAATATGTATCACAAGTTCAAAAAGGTCTGAGCTAGGTGA
This sequence comes from Lithobates pipiens, assembly GCF_037356315.1. Lineage (NCBI taxonomy): Eukaryota > Metazoa > Chordata > Amphibia > Anura > Ranidae > Lithobates > Lithobates pipiens. The sequence continues at coordinate 169,853,211 of NW_027507903.1, read as the reverse complement.
ACTCTAAACCATTTAAGTTATAACGTGCTCACCAGGAGAAAACAAGATGGGGCCTGGGTTTACTGAATTTAGCCCTGTATTATAGATCAGCCCTCTGAAGAAGATTTCTAGATTTTATATTCCACCCTACACACAAGTATTCGGTCAGGACTGAAATTTCATTAACACCAATACCGTTTACATCTTTGCCACGGATATCTCTTTCAGCACAGCCAGCAAAGACTGCTTTGCCTTTTTTTTGTACAACCTTTTTAGAAAGCATGGGCTTATCTTATCAAAACAGTAGCAATTTTGTTGTATGCACAGTAGGTCCAATGACTCGATTATTAGGCAATCCTGGTTTTCCACCTGAATTGTCATGGTTTTCATAGGTGGACTCAACTTTCTCGCCAACCACTGAAGCTCTTGCCATGGATAAAATAGTTTTTGAGCACTGGTTGAGGACAAAGACTTTAAACTGTACAGGGACATTGGTTATTGTGTTTCTAAATAAGAGATTTTTATATATCTCTTTCAAAAATGAGTTTCCTACACAGACCTCTTCCTTTGAGGAATATGTAGAAGACTACAAATGCCAAAATATTTATGCAATCTCATGTATCCGCAAACTTACCATATTACATAGCAGAATGGGAAAAAAATTATACTGTATGATTTATCCAAATTAGACCACTAAAGCTTTAATGTTGACTCATAAGATTTCTATTGCGAGTAGGACACAAGAAAGGAATTTTAAGTTACTATCTAGATAGTACCAATATCCTGTAAGGCTACATAAGATTTGATATTTCCTCAGCACTCTGACATATGCTGGGGGTGTCTATCCAACCCAGGAACACTATTGTGGTCTTGTTCAATGATTTTACCATTGTGGTCAGCAACATTTGATATATATGAGCACATATCAGGGTTTCATTAGTGTTAATGTCTATTCTCCCAGGCCGTGAAAGATGTTAAGGAGGGCCTTTTATGTTTTTTTTTTTTTTTTTTTTGAAGAAATGCAATACTTACAAAGAATGGAGGTGTTATCAGCCATTCTATATGATACATATAATACCAACACAGTGCTGCGCTACCAATGAAATGTGTGTGTGTGTGTGTGTGTGTGTGTGTGTGTGTGTGTGTGTGTGTGTGTGTGTGTGTGTGTGTGTGTGTGTGTGTGTGTGTGTGTGTGTGTGTGTGTGTGTGTGTGTGTGTGTGTGTGTGTGTGTGTGTGTGTGTGTTTTTGTTTTGTTTTTTTACTCAAAATGATTACATCATAAAAAGTGTTTAAGTGTGTAGTCCACAAAATGATTGCAAATTAAAAAAATATCAGAATAACATCCAGAGTTGAATCTTCACCCAAAACAGTGCACAAATATAACCAAATTGTGCTGGTGCTCTCCTCCACCAATGTGCTCTAGCTGCTCACCTTATGAGTAATCAGTAGACTGGCCCGATGTGAAGCTAATACTCCCGCCACGTCACCCTCTTCCTCCTTACTGGCTTCACCAGTCTCAAGTTTCCCTCAGGGACAGTGTGTATGCAATAGGGACAAAAATACCAAATCTAGTGCTCTCTGTTTGCAATGATTTAAATCTCCAATAAAAACAGCATACGTGTCTAACTGCACCTTGTTCAATTACGCTTTGACAATAAAACCTAATCATTTATTATTTTCTATGCAGAGCTGCACCAGATTTTGCACTCCCCAGTTTTAGTGAATCAACCCCTATGTGTTAAGAATATATATCATGTAATAAACCTTTATCCAGTAGGCAAAGAGACAGTACAAATAAATTGGGGAGAATGAGACTGAAAAAAATAAATTGTATTTATGCTACTTGAGTGTCTTTTAAATAAAATTGTATCCCACGTTACTAATATATGAGCAGTGCCTCAAATAATTAGTTTGATGCTAATATGAATCCTGCACATGGCAGTCAAATACTACAAGACATGCATAAACTATGAGGGCTATTTTAAGTTGAACTATTACAGAGCCTCAATTATGGATGAATAATTGGGCAACTAGCAGGTAATATGGATTATTCAATAACGTTTTGAATAAAACTATTAGAGGCCCCACATAGCAATAAAAAATCATGGGTCCCTAAGCCACACTCAATTGCTTGTATATGGTTACCCAAAATAAACTATTTATTCTTAGCTTACTCATTTATATAGAAAATGTAACTAACAAAAATTCAATAAAAAGTTCTACTAATCGTAGCATGGCAGTTTCAGTCAAAAACGTTTCTGTTTATTTGGGGCACCAAGGATAACAGAGTGGCCCGGGCCACAATGTATGCTCCTAAGGATCTGAGAGGATTGAGAGTTCCAGACGGAAGTATTATGTGGTGCACAGCTTGTACAACTATGTGAACTATGTGAACTCCATAGTAAACCTTAGAGGTGCAAGCTTGCTCCCCACTTACAACTGATCACATACTATGGATCCACAAAGCTATAGTATGCCCTACACTCTCCCATTCTATAAATTTGTGGGATGTGAGCTGAAAACATTGGCCCCCACACTCCATATACACTCCATATATACCCGTAGCCCTCCTTTTTAATAACCCCCTCTTCCCACCTGGTATGCAACCTGATCAATGTTGTTGGTGGTTGAATAAGGGACTGTACCAAATAGGGCATATTCCAGACCATAAGGGGTATGGCCCTCATTGTATTTTATGCACAGCTTGGAGATACCCTCCTCTTTCACCTACAGAAAATTTGCAATATTTTAACCGCTTTACAGAAAAATAGCTCTGACCTAGCAGTAAGCATCATGTTTGAAAACAGATGAATGCAAGAGACTCCCCTAAAGGGGTGCGTCTCCATGCTGTACAAACTTTCTATCATGCCATCTGATAAACTTTCTTACCAGGTGGCATGGGAATGGGATTTGGGCATAGCTGGTGGAGGACTGGTGCTCATGGAGTACCTGTATTCACAAAGGCATTCTGCATACTGTTCTGATTAAAGCAGGGTATAAGGTTTATGCCAGGTGGAACTTGGTACCAGAGTGCCTTTCGAAGATGTACCCAGGTCCTTTAGCTTCCTACTTCAGGGCTTGTTGCAATGTAAAAAATCCTTCCACGGTGAAATATTATTTTTCTCAGCAAGTAAAAATCTCAATATTAAGCTGGCCATGCATGGTTTCAAATTTGACTGGTTCGGCAGGGACCGGATGAATTTCAATCCATGTATGGGCAAGGAGGTTGTTTAGAAGTCGATCTACCAATGAAGTCTCCCTGCTGTCAGAATAAAATAGCTCAGTGGGAAGATTCCTCCATCCTCATCAACTGGGTGGATGGGGGAATCCAGATTTTTTTCCAACCCACTGGTTGAATTATATTGATTTTAGATTTTTTTAAATTTATTTGTTAATTTCACAATGCATTAGGGTAAGCTACAAACAATAAAATGCTCTGGAGCTTAAGAGTATTTAGGGAGAGAAAGGTCTGTGGACTAAGATGGTTAAATTAGTGATGTAAAGAACAATATCCTGATCTACAAATATCACAGTGAAAAGTCTACTTTACAGAGAAATCTTTGTATTGTCTTCTTAATCCAACTCTGGTGCACACACAATCCCTCTACTCTAGATGGTAAACACTATTACCCTTTATTTAACCTTTCTATCACAGAAGGGCAAGAACACTAATGGGTTCTGTAATAGATTTTTCTGATTATTTGTACTTCCTACTCAACATCAAATCTTCTAGATTTCTTACCACCATATATCATTCCAGTTAAAATAGGAAATAGAACACTGATTGAGTAAAACCCTAAATTTAAAAGGAGAAGACCAGCCTGAGCTTTTTAGGCTAGGCTTCTCCTAAGGGTCACAGGAGTGCAATTAATTTCAGTTGAGGCAGCTTATCATCCTGACTTCCGAAGCCTGGATCCGCCAGCTGCCTTGACTGATGGCAGTCTCAGTGTCTCAGCGAGCTGCTGAGATGCTGAGATGGCTGCACCCTGCCCCTCCCCAGCTCATCACTACAATGAGCATGGAGGAGCAGAGAGGAGAGATGCTGACTGACAGGCAGCAGCTCTCCTCTTGAGGAGGAGTGAGAACCAAGCAGTGTTCGGTGGCTCGGTTCTAAGTGCAGAGACACTGAGGGACAGCTGCAGCATCGGTCTGATGCTGCATCCACCTAGGTAAGTATGAATAGGAAAAAAAAATCCCATACTTCTCTTTTAATAAAGGCCTAACATCATCACATATCAATTCACTTGATCCTAGTGCATGCCAGCACTATAGACAAAATAAAGAGATTCAAATAAAGATTCCACTCCTTTCTTATGTTGGTTAGTTAACATGGTGTTTTGCCTTCCAGTGTCCGTTTGTGTCACCAAGATCCACCCAACATGTTTTGTCAAAACTGATTTCCTCAAGGGAACAGCCTGGTCATGCATTACAATTCTAAATGGCTTATTTCCATGGCAAGCTGACCACTTCAAATCATGTTCAGATACATAATAACTTACTTTCTCAGAAATTATTCAAATAATACATAAATGAGTATAAAAATAATATCAGAAAAGGATTCTCATCACCCACACTCTATTAGCGTTAAAAGTTAAAACTCACTGAATTAGAAAAATCCTTAACATCTACATGTCCTGTAGTTTTAATATATGCAGCATTATTCTAATATCACCTGAAAAAAAGTGATAGTAGGGTTGTAGAATTTAGAAGGGAATGAACAATCAAAACCTGTAATATCTAAAGAAGCACATTTGTAAGTACGTTACAAATCTATGAAATTATATGACATTAACTCTGCAGAGTCAAATGACATTCAAATGTTGAAAGTACAGTAAGGATTGTTCTTTTATTTGTGGCCTCATCTTGGAGGGGATGTTTGGACAAATCATGTTAAAAGAATTGCAATTTATTTTGTATGGTTTTCTCATATAGTCTCCATTGTCCCAAAACACAGGTTAAGAACTTGTAAGATTCTTTCCCCTGATCCAGAACAAACCAACCTGGCCTGCAGGCTGGTGTCCCTATAGCAAGGGAGCAGCTAACATGTGCAAACCCTCTGCTATGGCAATACCAGCCCACATACCCTTCAGCATGTGGGTCCCCCGAAAATGGAACATCCCTCCAAAATGCCCTTGTTTAACCCCTCCACATTGGCATTATGCATATATCTGGCTTCTCTGCGGATGGATCTTAACACAGAGCAGCCACATATACTGTATGCGTACCAGAATGTGAACATACTTGTTACTGGCTGCTAACAGAATTCTCCCAAATCTCAGAAGCTTTCCAATCATGTGACTGCTGTGATGGCCAATCATGGCGGTAACATGATCAGAAACCCCACCCTGCCTTGTGGCATCAGAAACCTCTTAAAGGGCTGGGAGGTGCAAGCGTTAAGAGGTTAATCTCGCAAGAAACTAGGTTCTTTAGCACCCTTAGTGCCCAGCAAGGAGTGTCAGAAATAAGGGGGGTTTATATGTCACCTACCTGCCACCTCATTGAGGGCACCCTCTCCATGGGGACCAGGGCTTGGGAGATCCTTTTAAAATGTAATAATAAAAAAACACATCCAGAGAAAAAAATATGTTAATGTTGTATTTTGAACTAATGTTTATTTTCTGAGGTTCAGTGATGTCTGAAGATGTCCTGATTCAGTAGTAGGTCAAAGGAAGGAGGGACGTATAGTTATATATCCCACTGCTCAAACTCCTGTTTGTCAGGTTGTGCACAGTTTTATAGGATGGGAAGGAACTCCTTATATAATCATATTTTGGACTTAGATTTGGACATATTGAGGTTGTTTTACTAAAGACAAAAAGAAACAAATTACCTATAAAAACGGGTTTATCGCCTCACTTGCATCCCCTCATGCATGTGCACATAAAAAATGCATAAAATGACCTACACTACTCAAGGCTCCACCTTGCAGATGCAAACTACAGCATCTTTATTAAGCATATCATACACAAAACATAAACAATAAAGTTAAAAACATCACAAAGTGCCCTTCTCTTATATGTTATCCCAATGCAGCAAATAATAATCAAATCTAAGTTAACCACTTTCAGACCGGACCATTTTGCTGGTAAATGACCAGAGGTCTTTTTACAATTTGGCACTGCGCTGCTTTAACTGGTAATTGCGTGGTCATGCAATGTTGTACCCAAACAAAATTTGCGTCCTTTTCTTCCCACAAATAGAGCTTTCTTTTGATGGTATTTGATTGCCTCTGCGATTTTTATTTTTTGCGATATAAACGTAAAAAGACCGCAAATTTTGAAGAAAAAAAATGATATTTTCTACTTTTTGTTATTAGAAAAATCCAATAAACTCAATTTTAGTCATACATTTAGGCCAAAATGTATTCAGCCACATGTCTTTGGTAAAAAAAAAGTCAATAATTGTATATTTATTGGTTTGCGAAAAAGTTGTCACATCTACAAACTAAGGTACGTTTTCTGGAATTTACGCAGCTTTTAGTTTACGACTGCCTATCTCATTTCTTGAGGTGCTAAAATGGCAGGGCAGTACAAAACCCCCCCAAATGACCCCATTTTGGAAAGTAGACCCCCTAAGGAAATTGATAAGTGGCATGTTGAGCCCATAGAATATTTTATTTTTTTGCACACTGAGGCCGCGTACACACGCGGGGACTGTTCGCCCAACTTTGTCCGTCAAACAGTTTCGGCAAACAGTCCGCTCAAAATTAGCATGGACGGACATGGCCACACACGACGGACGAACAGTTTGCTGAAACCGTGTGCGATGATGTGAACGGCACGTACGACGGGACGAAAAATACGACGTCCTATACACTGCATTATAACTTTCGGCGTGTAAATCCTTTCTGAGCATGCGCGGAACTTAGTTTGACGAACAAGCCTACACACGAGGGGACTGTTCGCTGAAACAAGGTTTCAGCGGACAGTTTTTCGGAATTTCCGAAAAACCTTGTTCAGCGGACTGTTCGCTGAAACTGTCCGCTGAAAGCCCACACACGAGCGGACTGTCCGCTGAAACTTGGTTTCAGCGGACAGTTTCAGCGAACAGTCCCCGCGTGTGTACGCGGCCTAAGTTGTCACTAAATGATATATTGCTCACACATGCTATGGGCATATGTGAAATGACACCCCAAAATAAATTCTGCTGCTTCTCCTGAGTACGGGGATACCACATATGTGGGACTTTTTGGGAGCCTAGCCGCGTACGGGGCCCCGAAATCCAAGAACCGCCTTCAGGCTTTCTAAGGGCGTAAATTTTTTATTTCACTTCTCACTACCTATTACAGTTTTGAAGGCCATAAAATGCCAAGATGGCACAAAACCCCCACAAATGACCCCATTTTAGAAAGTAGACACCCCAAGCTATTTGCTGAGAGGCATTTTGAGTCCATGGAATATTTTATATTTTGCCACAAGTTGCGGGAAAATTACAAACTTTAATTATTTTTATTTTTTTCACAAAGTTGTCACTAAATGATATATTGCTCACACATGCTATGGGCATATGTGAAATGACACCCCAAAATAAATTCTGCTGCTTCTCCTGAGTACGGGGATACCACATATGTGGGACTTTTTGGGAGCCTAGCCGCGTACGGGGCCCCGAAAACCAAGCACCGCCTTCAGGCTTTCTAAGGGCGTTACAGTTTTGAAGGCCATAAAATGCCAAGATGGCACAAACCCCCCCCAAATGACCCCATTTTGGAAAGTAGACACCCCTAAATTTAGGGGTACACTAGTGAGACTAGGTAATAAATGGCGGGTGCCCTGAAACTATAAAAAAATAACTAACCAACCAGTGTCACCTGTAACAGTTATATGGTGATCACTGGTGAAAGGGTTAACTAGGGGGCAATCAGGGGGCTTTATGCGGTAGTATATGGGGGTCCCTGGCGCTATAAAAAGCTGCGGCGAACCTAAATACCTACCTGCCTAACTAGCGTCACCTGTGACACTAATACAGCGATCAGAAAAACGATCGCTTATTAGGCTGGGTTCACACTGGAGCGATGCGGGAACGCCACGAATCCGCGGCGGGTTCCCGCATCACATGCCTCCCGGCGGCAGTTCACACTGCCCTATGCGAACTGCTGGGAGTGTCAGTGAAATGTTAATGACACCCCCAGATCAGTTTGCATATCGCAGTGCGATCTGCAAACTCGGATCGCATGGTGTGAACACCCATGCGATCCGATTCTGCTGCGGACCAAAAAAAGGGTCCCGTGCGAGTTTGCGGCGGGTGCGACACGAATTCAGCCATACTATCTGTATGGCTGAACTCGAATCGCACAGAGATCGGATGTGATTTGCACTGTAGTGCGGTGCGAATCACATCCGTTCTCATAAACCGCTGCAATGTGAACCCAGCCTTAGTGACACTGGCGACGGGGGGTGATCACGGGGTTAAACCTTTATTGGGGGGGTTAGGAGGGTACCTTAGAACTAAAGGGGGCTAACCCTAACTGCCCTAACAGTTATTACAGTCACAAATGACATCCGCCGGGTGATCAGGGGGTTAAACCTTTATTAGGTAATAAATGGCGGGTGCCCTGAAATTATAAAAAAATAACTAACCAACCAGCGTCACCTGTAACAGTTATATGGTGATCACTGGTGAAAGGGTTAACTAGGGGGCAATCAGGGGGCTTTATGCGGTAGTATATGGGGGTCCCTGGCGCTATAAAAAGCTGCGGCGAACCTAAATACCTACCTGCCTAACTAGCGTCACCTGTGACACTAATACAGCGATCAGAAAAACGATCGCTTATTAGGCTGGGTTCACACTGGAGCGATGCGGGAACGCCACGAATCCGCGGCGGGTTCCCGCATCACATGCCTCCCGGCGGCAGTTCACACTGCCCTATGCGAACTGCTGGGAGTGTCAGTGAAATGTTAATGACACCCCCAGATCAGTTCGCATATCGCAGTGCGATCTGCAAACTCGGATCGCATGGTGTGAACACCCATGCGATCCGATTCTGCTGCGGGCCAAAAAAAGGGTCCCGTGCGAATTTGCGGCGGGTGCGATGCGAATTCAGCCATACTATCTGTATGGCTGAACTCGAATCGCACAGAGATCGGATGTGATTTGCACTGCAGTGCCGTGCGAATCACATTCGTTCTCATAAACCGCTGCAATGTGAACCCAGCCTTAGTGACACTGGCGACGGGGGGTGATCACGGGGTTAAACCTTTATTGGGGGGGTTAGGGGGGTACATTAGAACTAAAGGGGGCTAACCCTAACTGCCCTAACAGTTATTACAGTCACAAATGACACCAATGCAAAAAAAATAAAAATAAAAAAATGACATTGGTGTCACTGTGACTGGGGGGCAGGGGTAATTGGGGGGGGGGTGATCGGGGGAGTGTGAGTGTGCCTGGCATGTTCTACTGTGTAGTGTCGTGTTGGTGCAACTCACCGATCCTCTATCCTCGGTGTCGGACCGAAAAATACCGACACGGAGGAGAGATTACATCACTTCCTCTCCTGTGTTTACATTACAGGAGAGGAAGTGATGTGACGAACGATTTCTATTCGTCGGGAGCGATCGCGAGTGGGTGGCCATGAATGAATGGCCGCCCCCTCATCCCGGATCGGTCCCGAATGAATACCGACCGCCGCAGGCACCGGGCGGGGGCCCGATCGGGCCCCCGACCCGCGGGAAGGCAAGGACGTACATGTAAGCCCTTATGCCTGCCCGTGCCATTCTGTCGTCGTACATCGTCATGCGGTGGTCGGGAAGTGGTTAAAAACATATACTTTCCATTCCTATTAATTAACCTCTGCCAATCTCATGGATGTATTTAACGCTGGGTCAGTATGGCATGCCTAATGGTCATAATACTTAATTATTATTATTCTGTAAAGTGGCAGGAAGTGCACAGGTTGTGGATTCTTAGGCCGCGTACACACGGGTGGACTGTTCGTCCAACTTTGTCCGCTGAACAGTATTTCAGCGGACAGTCCGCTCGTGTGTGGGCTTCAGCGGACAGTTTCAGCGGACAGTCTGACGAACAAAGTTTTTCGGAATTTCCGTAAGACTGTCCGCTGAAACTTGGTTTGAGCGGACAGTCCGCTCGTGTGTAGGCTTGTTCGGCAAACTAAGTCTCACGCATGCTCAGAAAGAATTTACACGGCGAAGGTTGCATTGCAGTGTATCGGACGCCGAATTTCTCGTCCCGTCGTACGTGCCGTTCATGTCATCGCGCAAGTTTTCAGCGGACTGTTCGTTCGTCGTGTGTGGTCAAGTCCGTTCATGCTAATTTTGAGCGGACTGTTTGTCAAACTGTTTGACGAACAAAGTTGGGCGAACAGTCCGCCCGTGTGTACGCGGCCTTACAAAATTCCAGAAAGGTGTAATTCCATGTACCATGTACCTGTATGTATCCGTTGAGTACTTCAGCATATATGTGAATTGCTTCTCATGTGTGGCTACTTTGCTGCCTGACAGTGCCTAATTTGTAAAAACAGCTCTGTGGAACAGAGGACAAGGTTTTCACCTACGCGTTGTTATATATGTGTATAAAGGGCATCTGTCATCACACTCCAGCTCATACCAGTCCACCAAGTAGAGTATCAAAATTTAAATTTGGCCACTGACTCCATCAAATATCTATGGAGTTACCTGCTGTATACTATCCCATAAGCGGCACATCCTCACAGTTAAAACGTCACGTATAAATAATACTTAAGGATCCCAGCATAGGCATCCTTATAAGAAGCTGGGCATATGGCTAAAGACAAATAGACTGTTCACATTACAAGAGAAGCTGCACTTTGCCACTGAATTATCCTCATAGCTCAGTGAATTAGTTGAAGCTCTGCTGACTTCCATCATCCAATCATGTGCAAGAAAAGAGGCTGTTTTTTTTATTTTTCTTGGATTGTGATTGGGTATTCTTTGCAAAGTGAAATTGCACCACATTCGCTAAGCTCTGGGGACATTTCCCTTGCACAGTGCAACTTCCCTTGTAAAGCAAACAGCCTTTTTGTCTTTAGTAAATAAAGCCCATGGAGCTAGGGGGTTTGGTGGAACCCTGTTTTTTTGGAGACCATTGCTCAAGGCACTCCCTACAGCTAAATGGCATGTGGACAGGTATCAGCATAGCAGAGCGGGGCTGCATGATTACCACGGCCTTTGCAGTACTAGACTGTTAAGACATATATACCCAGTTTAAACTAGGGTAAATATTATGCAAGGGTGTATGTAGAGTAAATTAAGGATAAGTTAATGCGTTTGTTCTAGATTTGCTGTCCCATTTAATTTGTCTGCAGATTCTTCTGGGAGAATGTTTTTAAACCATATTGAGCTCTAAGGTCTTTGAACTATGGCCAGCATTCTTAGAAGGGCCAAGTGTCAGTGATTTGGAATCTGTTGTATGGAAAAGATAGAGAAAGTGTACGAACTGCAAAGGGAGAGGTTAGGATTAGTTAGAAAATATTACTTTAACTCAAATTTTCTGCAACCAATTTGCTGCCTTTTTTTACTTTTTTTTGGCTTTCATTTTATTTTATAATTGATTTTAAATTGGATGGTTACTTTTAGCTGCTGTCCTGTCCAATGAAAATGTTGTGCTTCAAAGCATAATTTTAAAAAAAATATTTTTTTGGGGAAGTGTATTGTTTTTATTTTAAACTGGATTTTATTTTAGGTTAAACTGCCTTTTTTCTGCAAGATTTTTTGTTTCAGATGGAGTATTCATTTATATTTTTTTATCATTTTTATTTTACTGTATTTTCATAGGATCATTTTTAGGTTTGTTTAAAGTAAAGCTTTCACTTGTTACTGTCCAAATGTCCTTTCAGCTGCTTTTGTATGCAGTGTGCTACTGCATTGTTTGAAATTAGAAAAAAGCAAAACAGTGTGCACTTAAACCACCTGGCATTGAATCACTCATGTTCACTGCAGCCTCCATACCCATAGATAAAACAAAAGTTAGGCATGCACTAGTCAGGACTATTTTCCCTGATTCAAACTGTTCTACTGCTGTCCAATTTTACTTTACAATATTCTCTGCAATCTTATTTCTTTTAGTAAAGCGGTTTGGCCCTAAATGAAATTGTCTTGCTGCTTCTCCATTTTACACTGTTATGTTATCTGTGGTCATACAATTATTGCAGTAAAACTCCTGCCTGTACTCTTTTTCTTTAATACATTTCAGTCAATTCTACCTCATTACAATATCTTGCTGCTGGACAATTTTATAATGCTTTAATATCTGTAGTAGTTTAATTCCTAATAAAAGCCTAATAGAAATTTCCCAGTGGCAGGACAGTTTAGTATCAGACAGAACAGGGACAACCACATTAAACTACTAGCCATTATGTTGATAAAAGTGGGTCTATTATCATTTATTTGATGAAAAAGTATATGTCACTGCAAAGTAACCTACATTTTTTTTTCAAATTGAAACAAATCAGATTGGGCTACTGCTGCTGTTTGTGAGGCAAGCAAATCAAATTGAAAAAAAAAACAAAAAAACAATAATAATAATTCCCCAGCCAATTCTTTGCCAGTGTACATGGCCACTCATACCATCTGTAAAAATCATACTGTTCCATAACTCCATGTAGAGCTTTAAAGAAGCTTCACTTGCTTTAATTTTATCTCATCTTGGTCATCAATTCCACCCCACCCTTCCTCCAATGTCTGACCAAGCTGTTCACAAAGAAAATAATGCATTATGAGGTCTGATAGACAGCACTCCTCTCTGGTAGCAGGTGCATGCTGGAGAAAAGTGTTGTCATGCAGTACAGCAAGGGACGGGTCAGATCAAATCGCATATACAAGCACAAGTGCTGGCAAGGCTGTGTGATCAACAGGCTGCTTGTGCAAGTAAGGCATGCTAACTGTAGCAGAATAGTTTGTATAACTTCCCCCTTGGGAAGATCCTTGGCATGAGCAGTTGCCTAGAAATGCCTTGCAGAAGTGTCCAAACAACTGGGGACGCCCAAGAGGAAGGTAAACAAACTATTCTGCTACAGTCACCACTAGCATTGCTGTGTAATCATCCAGCTGCTTAAAACATAGGCTTTTTAGGGAGATTCTGGGAAAGCAGGGATGGGCTACAAAGCTGTGTTGTCACTCCTCACTAGGAATTCCCAACAATTTAGCTTCAGACTGAGAGGGAGCTAAACCCAACACAAACAGACATAAAAAATGTTGTTGCACAGCAGGGCCGCCGATCAGAATAGAACCAAATGCTACATGCATGTGGTCTCCTGGGAGATTCAGCAAGGATCCTTCTATGCTGCGGTGAAAGTCCTTCTTTAAGGAATTGTTTTCATTGCTTTCTTTCCCTCCTGCTCAATTAACATCATTCCCAGATGTTTTGGGGACAGTAAGGCTAAATCTCCACTATGGGATGACAAAAATAAATAAAATACTTACAGAACTGTTACCTCCCTCCCACTTTATTGAAACAAAAAAAAAAATGCTTTATGATCTTAAAAAATGTTTTCCTTGTCTATTGATAAGTAAATGTGAGTTCTAGGAGCATTCTTTGGTGTGCCAAAACTGGACCAATGTGGCAAGCTGCCCACTACACATTATTGGCTTCCAACATGATTTTTGATGTGCAATGTTAATTGTAATCTGAAAGTAATTGGTAATATAGTTTTACTCCTCCACATGTGTGTCATTGTGTGGGTGTGTTAGATAAGAGTCAGTCTGACATGCAATTGAGCTAAAAAATAATCTGGCACAATTTTGAAGTTGGCCCATATGACTAAACTGGGTCAGTATTACTCCATTATGTAGCAACTTATCATCCTGCTTTTGAGCCAAATAATAATAATAGTGTTGGGTCCATTGACACCTTGTTGATTATATAACATATAGAGTGTCAGATTTGTCTCAAAATATATATGATACAGTGCCAAAGGACAACATGCCTCAGCAATTATCTTTTATGCAGTGCATCAGGCTTCTTAACCGCAAGGTACTATCTAAGGAGTTTCTGGCAACTGAGCACATTAATAATGCAATTTATTCTATGATTCTTCCCTGAGGAAATCTATATCTACATTACCACAGCTAAATTTCACCTCTCTTTTCACTTAATATAAAGCTGGTACTGATTATTTCCAGGGTCTAATACTGTATAGAGTAAATTGTCATTTTTTTTCTCCCTTCTGCTTCTTCTAATGAAAAGAATAAAACACTGCTTCAAGCAAGTTGATCAAATAGTTATATGTTTAATACTAAGAAAAAAGGCAGATCTTGCGACCGGGAGGGCTGTATTTGGAAATTAATCTGTCTAAAATAAACCTAAATGGTGACAATATATTGCACAGCTCCATCCCTTGTATGATGAGATCATTTTTGTATTGACCAATACAAGAATGCACTATTGGAGGAAGCATACAATCTCCTTTGTCTGCCAAGCTATGTTTTAGCTGTACAGACCATCAAACAAGAGAAATAAGAACCGGCTCCACACTTAATGACCTCTAAAGAGTCTTTTGATCATCTGCAAACCTTTCTCTCTATAATTCTTTTGCTGAAATTAACCAGAGAAAATCCAAAATTAGGAATATGGTATCCTAATTTGTAAAAGGTGAGGCTTTTTTGCTTTCCCTCTTAGCCTGCTAACCTAAGCATTAGCCCACAAGTACCATTATCATAAATACAGCCCAAATAACCAGAAGTATAAAACAGCTCTTTACAGTTGTGTTTTCTCATCAAATAGCACACAAGTATGAGAGATTATCACAGAAGATTATTTCTTTGGATTTACATGAACTTACTCTCACTGAATATCACCAGCCTGAATACATTCTGTGAGCTCATTGTGCCTACTATAGCTTTCCTGAATGATGAATTCAAAACTCGATTTGCACATATTCTCAATAAATGTTTCTTTGATTTGATGACATTTACAGTTGAATTCATAATGTAAATGGAGAGATGTTTTAAACCAACAAATTCAAGAGTTGGCAGAATGTTTAAAATCATCTTTGGACTCCTAAGAGTATTATAAGATCAAAGAAAACATTGATACTTCTTTGAAAACTGTTCATAATATTTTAGAACAAAATAAGATAACTAAATTGGAGTATGAAAAATGTGTTTTTTTTTTTAAGGCTGAGTTCACACTACTGCGAATTGGATGCAGATTTCTCTGCATCCAATTTGCATAGCAGGAGATTGTGACCCGCTCTCTATGGAGCCGGTTCACACATGCACAGGACCCCTGTACGTCTTTTAGTCTGTTTCATGTCTGAATTCAGCCAAAAATTCTGCCTGAAATGGGACCTGAAATGGTGAATGGAGATGCACCAGACTCCTGCTGTGAACTGATGCGATCTCTAGTGTGAACCCAGCCTCAGACAACTGTGTACATGATTGGACTTTCCCTTCACACAGATGATCTAGTTCTGTACTATTCGCATGGCATGTGTCTCATTACCATATACACCATATGGCTTGAACACCAACTTCATCAGATTCCTGTGCCTCTTTATTTCCGATGGAGTAAGCAGTGATTAGGAAGAGAAGGGTGGACAAGCGACATTGTTGCAAACTAAACCAATCCTCAGCCCCTATTGAGATACACGTATTGCAAAATTGTCAAATGGACACAAGGCATATTTTTTTTTCTGCTCATTTTGTCCAAAAGAAACTATGGACAAAGTCATCTTGAAACAAGATTTATAAAAAAAAAATTCAATATTTGTATGGTATTGTTTACTTCACTTCTTCATGTGTCTAGCGCTAGTAAACCAGGTACTTTATACTGATTTTAATCTGTGCAATAAAAACATAATGGCTCCACCTGCTACTTTCCCTTCTTTGGAAATATTTATTAAAAATTCAATGGGGATATTTTTTCTATTGTCTGATAAGATCCCCAATAGCTTAACTATGGGAAAACAGTCCAGTCTGCAATAAAATTCTTGTCTCAGAGATGGGTTATTAAACCTGCAGACAAGGGAGGTTTCCGTTGGGCGATGGATGTCACATGGCTCAAAGATGAGATCATTTCCCACCTTTCTGATTTTAATGTGCATAAGAAATTTTCTGATAATCCTGTGTTCTCTGTCAAAAGAAAAATGAAACAGATTGTTATGAGTATTTGGTCAGCATGTTCCCCCGCTGCCACAATACTACAATAGGATTATACCACCTTAGGTTACCTCCAGTGGATATCATTTACATGACAACAATTATTTTTCTAAATAGCTGAAACATTTTAACATTTTCTCTGAGGCATATTGTAGCAGCTTGGAATATAGCAGTCTCATACACCTTTTATAGAACATAATTTAGGTATACATTACATGCCAGTGGTATTTTGTTGTAGCATTCAGGTAAATACGTTTCCCAACAAATGGAGTTTTTATAGGCTTACTACAAATTACCTTAGAGAAAAATGACTTCATGTTTAAAAAGGAGTCGTTTTCACAAATTTGAGGTGCAGCAATGATGAACCACATGCTGGACCTCCGTATGCTAACAAATTTGTTACTATGATAGAGGGACAACATAGTTATACTGTTTGTTTCAGCAGCCTTTCCTTACGTGGATACATTTATGGTCAATATTTTTGTCATCTATCAGGGAGATATGGAGTCACTTATCTTTTCATGATTACCTTAATTATGTTCCTAATTTGCAATTTAACTTGATTTAGATCTTACATCGATTCCATTTCTAGACATTAGAATATGCATTCAAGAAAATTTGTTGAATAGTGATCTTTATGTAAAATCAACCAGTCGTAATCAGTTGATTACATTTACCAGCTTTCATCTGCCTTCTGTGTTTGAATCTATTCCTTGCAGTCAGTTTCAAAGGGTGTCACGTATTGTTAATAATTAATCAGTTTGAGAAACTAGATTGTGTGAAATAGCTAATAAACTAGTTGAACAAAAAATTGAAAAAGAGCTTATATTGGTTAAAAATCAGTTAATAAAAATAGCAGAATATCTTTTATGTCTTGATTTTATTCCCTTTCTATTAAGATATTTTGAGTGTATAAAACCTCATTGGCACATTTAAAAAAAAAATATCTCTCGGTAACTGAATTTCAAAGTCATATCTTACAATTGTTTAAACTTGGTCACACCATTTATAATCAAATTGTTCAGGCAGTTTGAGTGAAATCTACTATTCTCTCAGTTATTATCATTTAAGGCCTAGAAGGGATGGATGCTATCAATGTTTTTGTTTTATACATTGTTCTAATATTAACAAGGGTCAAACACATCACCCATATAGGTTTTACCCCATGCAAATTTCAGTTTTATGCTATATATGTTTTTATTTCAAAGATTTCCATCGATAGTACATGAAACATGCAAAGAAGATCCAACATACAACATACAAAGAAGATCCAACTTTAGGGCGGAAGTGGTAAAGTATAATTGCGAACAAGATATAGGAACCTTCATCTACACTAGCCCTTCACTTCAGTCTGTATTGCTGTTGTACTGCTGGGGAAGAATCATGACCAATCAGAGCACCACTAAGCTCAAAGCCATTTCCCCCAAACAAGGTGGATGGTAGATGTTATGTAAGATTCACAGGGAAATATTGAGCCATCTGAGGAGACCAAACACTTTTTTTATATAATCTTGAATTACACAGTGTAAGCAGAAACAGACAAACATATACATCTTAGCACAACAATAACTGTAGAACAAGCATGTGCAGTGGACCATCTAGGACCATAAGGCCTAGATTCTTGGACATACTTGCCTGGACCATTGCCCTGAAGGATTTAATATTATAGCATTTCCCACTTCAGGTAGAGAAAAGGTCACTCTTTCACACATGCAAGTGTCAAAAATTTATAAAAACACAGAGGCAGTTTTTGACAATTCAATCACAGTGACAGCATCAGGTGCCCCTGCCCCTTACTTATTTAGGAACTGTCAGTTGGCAGAGCTGTCAGATGCTGCGAGGCTTCATTGCGTGCGGATCTCTTTTTCCAGGTTGGCAGTAGCAGGGTTCATCGTGATTGACGCTTAATTTACTTCAGGGGACATTCTTTTTGTTTTTTCCTAAAAGAATTGTCAAAAACTGTCTCTTTGTTTTTATTTATTTCTGACACTTTTTTGGTGAATGCATGGGGAAACAATTGACCCCATATTCATTCACATAGGGGGGCAGGATCTAGGGGTCCCCTTGTTAAATGGGTCTTCCAGATTTTGATAATCCCCCCACCCACAGACTCCCACAAGAACCAGCCAGGGTTGTGAGAAAGTGGCCCTTATGCAGTTTTATTTATTTTTTGGCATGGGGTTCACCTTAACCACTTCAATATCAGGCACTTTCACCCCTTCCTGCCCACGCCAATTTTTAGCTTTCAGTGCTGTCGCACTTTGAATGACAATTGCGCAGTCATGCTACACTGTACCCAAACACTTTTTTTTATAATTTTGTTCCCACAAATAGAGCTTTCTTTTGGTGGTATTTGATCACTGCTGGGGTTTTTTTTGCGCAACAAATACAAATTTTGGAAAAAAAAGTTTTTCTTTGTTTCTGTTATAAAGTTTTCTAAATAAGTATGTTTCATCCTTCACTGATGGGCACTAATGAGGCTGCACTGATGGGCACTGATAAGGCAGCACTGATGGGCACTGATGAGGTGGCACCAGTTTATTTTGGTTTATTTTTCACTGCCAGCATTCTTTTCTCAGCTCCCGGGCCTGCTTCTTAACAATCAGCTATTATTTACACAGAATTCGGATCATTCCATAAATTATTGACTGATTCAAATTCAAATCATTCTGAAAATTTGGAATTCATTAGAAAATGAATAAAAGGAACAACACTAAATATAGCGAAACTAAACTCTGAAACAAACCCACTAAATTAAATTAGTAACACATTTTTCTATTCTGCACATGTCTAGTATATATATTGCACCCTAGCTGACATGGAGCTATACAAAATTGCTTATTAAATAAAAAAGCACTTAAAAAATGGCCACCAGTGCCCATGGTAAACACATGGTAGGACAAGTAGACCGATGTTTTCCAACAGTATAAAAAGCAACAAGTACTATGCTAGGGCGACATTATGATAAAAGTTGCAAAAGTGTCCATACAAAAGCGTGTGCACACTTTTATCCTTGCAATTTAAATTTCATAGTAGGTTGTATTGAGTTTTATTCACCATACAAAACTATTTTGTGGCATGTAACCTGCCTAGCAAAGGCCAAGCACTCACAGAAGTGTTGCTTTTAAATATTTGTAAAGCATTGTGTATTATTGGAGCTGTGTCAGATGTTATGACTTATGGGTAAGCGCTCATAGGTGCTCTGAGTTTAGAAATAGGGCTAGCTTCAAACTTCATAATACCTTGTAAGCCTAGCTTTAGTTATTTTGTGCAGTGATATCTAGACACTAAAATCCCACCTTTATACATTTCAACCATGTCCAACAAAAGTGAGAATAAAATCTAAGATACTGAGCTCTGCACAGGTTAGATAATAGGGCATGTGAACTGCTCAGCCTTTCTTTGTTTCATACCCGATCATGCTGATTACATTTCTTCTCTGAACACCCTACTATGATAAAAGGAAGCCAAGAGGAAAAGTTTCATCTCACTATGCAATTCAATGGCAGTTTGAGCAGCCTTCAAATATAGTACATATAATTCACTCTGCTAGTCATTTTACGTCTTTTATAATGACGGGTCATTGCTGCCTAGAAACCAAAAGCCATATTTAGCAGCTACGTCTAATTCACCCACCAAAATTATTTTACACTGTTTTAAGGACATAGAATGCTTTTATTAGGCTAGGACACTGTTTTTATGATTACCTTGCTAAGATTTTTTATTTTAGGCTAACAAATAAAATAGATTTAAAAAAATGCAATTTAAAACAGCCTATGTGGTCTAATTTTCTCAGCCTCATTCCATAAATATACATGTGATGAATAACTAAGTCAAATCCATTGTATTAAAAAGAACATTGAATGAATAAAGCTGTGTTATAATGACTGTTATTGACATCTATTGATAAACTACTTGGATCTAGATATACCCCTTCATTACCACACCATTTTTCAGTAGTGTGATAGTTTGGCAGAAAATCACTGCACCAAAATGAGTTTTGTATCATTTTCTGGGGTGGATAAAATTGTATTTAATAATCAATGGGTTTATTTTTTTTTTCTATATAAAAGAAAAAAGACCAACATTTCTGAAAAAAACATTTCTGTTTCCCCTACATTTTGTTCTAAAACATATCAAATTAACATGCCAAGTACAAAAATTTAAAATGAGCCTTTTTGGAAAAGTAGACATTCCAAGGTGATGCCATTTTTCAGATCTTTGGTATTAAGGTGTTCAAAAAATGGAGTTTGGTAATGATGCACTAGATACAATGCATTATTAAAGTACAGATCATACAAAGAGGGGCAGGAGGTAATGTACAGGTCACATACCGTGGGAGGATGGTTAATGTGCAGGATAAGGTGGTTAAAGGCTTTTCCAGAAAAAAAACAACTATTTCGTCAAGGAGCACCAGTAGGTATTTACATAACCAGCTACAGATACACAGTCATACCCTGAACTCACAATGGGGGGAATTTATGAAAACTGGAGCAGCTGTGCATTACAACCAATAAGCTTCTATCTTCAGATTTTTCAGATAAAAAGAAACCGAACCCATTGATTTATTGGTTTAAAAAAAAAAACATTCCCGGCATGCCAGGAATTGAAATTTTCACATTCGCTTGTGTTCCCAACCAAACTGTCAAACCACGTAATGGCTGATGTCATAACTGATCACATGTGCACCATGGCACTTGTAGTTCAAACAGAGGCTAAGGCCCCATTCACACTGATCAGTTTTTATTCAATTTTTGCCTTACCAAAATCAAAAGAAAAATGCATTATCAATAAAGCCTAAGCAGCTCTCCCCATTAGCTACAGGCAATTTGCATTTTTAAAAGTCCTGCATGCTGCATTTTGGTGTGGTAAAAAATGCATAGAAACGCATCAAAATTGGGGAAAAATGCATCAAAAACACACCCACAGTGGCTTTTTTGGTGTGTTTTTGGAATCACGTGTCCTTTTTCACAGGTGCAAAATGTACTAAAAATGCAGTAAAAGCATAGAAAAGTGTGGCATATGCATGTTACCACATCTTTGCAGTTGAGCAGTGTGGAAGCTGCCTCAAATGGCAGCTTCCTTTGGCTGAAAATGATAGGAAGGTTTTGTTTTGCTTTAGGCCTCTTTTACACAGGCGCCTCCGCTAAGCGGAATCTGTTTACTCAGAGGGGGCTCTCTATGTCCGATCAGCAGAGCAGACACAAACACAGTTCTGCTCTACTCTATGGGGCAATTGGTTGGAAATGTTCATCCATTTCCATCCAATGCCATCCAATCTGATCCACAGGACGGATCGGGAATAGGACCACCATTCGACTGTTTTTGGCAGACAGGATGGGATGGGATGGCAACGATGCTTGCTGACATCTGTCGCTCTATAGAAGAGACTGGAGGGCCAGTCTGAAAACTGACATGAGGACCTTATCAGACAACCCATGTGAAAGGGGCCTTAAGCGTTAAAAATGAAAGACAGAAGCTATAGGAGAACCACCAAAGAAAGCGTTATCTATGTTGCCAACATCCCCACAGCCAAATGGAAAAAAGGTTAGTATTCCCTACTTAATGGGTCTTTAAAGGCAACTCACAAGAATTAGCTTCTAGATTTATATAAAACATTTAATTTTATTACAGCCATATAAAAAGGTAAAAAAAAATCAATATAGGTGATAAAAACATAGACAGAAATCATCAAAAGTATTCGGCTGAATTGTTGCAAAGAAAGATAGAAGCTGATCGGTTACTGTGCACAGCTTCTCCAGTTTTGACAAATTCCCATCATATATTTAATTTTCATGTTTTAAAAATCATCTCTCCAAATGATTTTGGCATTTTGGAAACTAACCTATTAAGTCATCTAACCACACTCATTTTAACAACACCTTTTTTCAAGAAAACCACACGTACTTTCTAACAATGTGATTTTCTCTTCCTATTGTAATGATTATCACCCTAAACAATACTGTACAATGTAGATTGGAGTCTTTGATGACTATCAATGACAGTATCTATACACTTCATTTCAGACAGTAACTATTCACTTCATTTAGCATTAAGGAACTATATGTATATATATATATATATATATATATATATATATATATATATATTTTTTTTTTTTACATCACAGGTTTGCTTTAAGTCAGAGGTGAAATAAGTTCTCAACGAGCTCAATACTATAATCTATTACTTTATGAAGTGAAAATCACTAGGAACATTAAAACTAAATGTTACATTCTATTTACATGTGTTCATACAATATACTGGTTAAGAGTTGTTCATTTACGCTGTAGCAAGATGTGCCTAGTCTCCACACAGTGACAGGATTTTACTGGAACGCAGTGTTTTTCTCTCAGCGGGTGACACGGCACAAGTGCTGTCCTGCAGAGCAGGCTCCATTGCATCTATGCTTTGCTGTGCTTGATATGACACTGCCTGACAGACAAGAATTGTAAGCTGCCACAAAGAAAAAGGTTTGACAGAATGATTGCAACATCAAGCCTTCTTTTCCTCTCACTAGACAACACTGCAAACATATTAAAATGGTTGTATCCTCCACTTGGTGAGTTTTACCTAAAGGTAAGCCAATAATAAGGCTTACCTGTAGGTAAAAATGAATATCTCCTAAAACTGCACGGTGTAGGAAATATTCATTCTGCATCCAGCCACTGACATGAGCGGCGCATGCACTCTGAAGGTCCGGCGGATCAAATTTCAGAGCTCCTTGCCAGAATGGAAGACTCCCGCGCATGCACGGGAGTGACGTATTTGCGTCTCCGGCCAACCACAGCATCTGAGCCACAAACCCAGAAGAAACGCTGACGGAACATGTCAGCTCCCTCAGCGGTGACTGGAAGGCAGTGCGGGTGCTTCATTCTAAGGTAAGTATTTCATAATGAGCTAGTATGAGCTACGTTGCGGCTAGTAGCCAATAGCTTTGGTCTCGTAATTTGATCTTAGCATGCGTGGCACTTTGTCCGATTGGAATTCTCTACAAACAATCGGACAAAGTCAGATCGGATCATGTTGTCGGAAAATGTTATATCCAGCTCTCAAACTTTGTTGGTCGGACATTCCAGGGGAAAAAGTCAGATGGAGCCCACACACGGTCGGATTATCCGACAACGCGGTCCGATCGGACATTTTCCATCGGAGTGTCTAGGAGCTTAGACGTATCAGCATTATTGGGTAAAATTTTGTATCGACATCTTCAAATCTAAGAGCTCCACTCATTATTCTTACTGAGATGTATAGCAATGGCTACCAAAAAAAACATGGACACCAACTAGCGATTTTAACAGGGTGATCTTACTAGAAAAGATAACTCACGTGGCCCTTGTCTAAATAGTGCAATGAGGAAAAGCAGAACCCCAACTGTCTAAGCTATGCCAGTGGCAGGGGTGAGCAGTAATAAAGGCTCTACTTGATATCAAACCCTTCTAATTCCAGCTAAAAAAAAATAGACAGGCATACTAGATTTCAGAAGCAACTTAATAAATCAATGAATTGTTCACAAATTTCAAATATATTCCATACTTTACATTTCAAAAAAATATTGGCAATGTGCCATGCTTTCACTACCTTTCCCATCCATACTCTGCATTTACTATATATATGGGTTAGAATGTGCATGTACCTTAACACATGAAAAAGGCAGCTTTGACCCCTTTTTTTCTAATGTGGTGCATCTCAATGTACATTATGTGTTTAGAATGCTACGATAATAGTGGCTTGAGGTGCCATTTATAATTAATGGCACCTTAATGTAAAGTACTGTGGTTTGTGCTTTATTAGCATTGTGGTAATGTACAGGAGAATGTGTGTTGTACTGCATATTAATTCCTTTTTTATTATTGTGTATCACGAAAAGAATATTTTTACAAATAAATACTTGTTTTCACCTTTTTAGTGCTTTTAATTTCATGCAGCATCTTATTATCCTTCATGTCTACATGCATTCAATCCAGCAACGGCATTAGGGCATTTCTAAGAGCAAGATTTCTGAAGGTAACAACAGTGGTCTATTACCGTGTAATGTGTGTTAAATCACCAATTGCAAGCCCGCGTGATAGGGTGACAACAGAGGTGCTCAATTAGAAGACAGGGACCGCCATAGTCTCCCTATAACAGGAAGTAGCTGAACAAGGGCATTCATGTCAGGATTACAAGGTGTGTTTTAATAAAAGCAGGAGAATAAAAATAATGAAAACATCTTTTGAAATTACATTAACATAATCTTGTTCCAGCACCAGACACTAGCTCTATGTCAGGGAATGTTATCTTCTACCCAGCTGCATAGTCCCTGCAGTAACCTTATCAGGAGGACAAGGAGTGAGGTTGATGTAAAGGACAAAGATATCTGTTAGGTAAGTGTTCACTGAGCAGCAATTCTGAGAGTTTCTATTTACTGACACTGACCACCGGTGACTGGGGGGGTTTACTGCCACTGACCACCAATAATTCTAGAGTGCTTACTACCATTGACTACCAATGATTACGATTTGGGTGTTTTTATTTTAATTATCATTGGAGACCAGTTATTTGGAGAGTGATCTTTAACCTCCCTGGCGGTATGATTATTTCAGATTTTAGGTGCTGAAAGCTGTACAATTATTTTGCATGAAAATTTGGTGTTTTATATTGTAGGCCTGTAATTCTTAGGAATAACTCACTTAAATCTATCCAAACCAAAGTCTAGCAGACATCCCGGGTATAATAAAGTTTGAAAAATGAAATAATAAATTATAATATAATAAATAACTATAAATAATTATACCAAATAATAATATAACAATAATAAAAATTATTCATTCATGTAATCAAATCAAAAACACAGAAATTTGCTCAGTTGCAGAATTGTCACTGTCATTACTTTTCAATATTTGATGACGGATCTCCCCACAAATCACTATTGCTCAATTCTGCGAGTGATTCCAATTTATTATCGCTGTTTTCTAGCTGGTCTAAAATAATTTTTGATGTAAAGTGACAGTTTTGGTTGCTATGGACAATCTCCAGTTTCCTGGCATAAAGAACAGTTTTTATATTATAAAACTGCATGCAGGACCCTGAGCAGACCACTAGGGACAAAGGGGATGTGAAATAATTACATACAGAAATGTAACCTGTAAGATTACATTATACTGTATGTATACTGCGTGTTTTACTTTTTTAATTTGGCCCCGATCTCCGTCCCCGTGAGTCGCAACGCTTGCAGGGAATGGAGATCAGCTCCGTGATGAATCGAGCGGAGGACGAGCCGCTCGTACAGCGTGGGGACATTGCTGGATCCAGGGGACAAGGTAAGTAAACCTCCTCCTGCATTCAGCGAAGAGGTCCAGAGTCTGGCTTGGGGGGTTACCGCTTTTGGTATAAAACTTCCACCCCGAGCCAGACTCGGGAACACCGCCAGGGGGGTTAAATGTAATTGTTCACCAATGATTTGTGGACGGGGTCTTTACTGCCATTAATCCCCAAAAATTGGGAAATGTTACTGCCAGTCATCCTTTGTCCTGAGGTTTATATGTATCTCTGAAACTGCCTCTTATGATACAGTAATTAAGGAGTACTGTGTAGGTGAAAGTGGCATATGTGTGCAGTGTATACTGTAAAAAGATTCATATTCTCTTTAATATTATCTCTTTAATCCTCATATAATCATCAACTCTATTTAGCCACACCCACTTGTATCACTATGTCATGTGTGCTGTGTCCCTTTTTTCAAGTTCTACATTTGGGAGGTCTACATTAGGGTTGATTTACTAAAGGTAACTAGGCTGTTTACTTCCCAAGGAAAGTTGCACTTTGCAATTTTCCCCACAGCTCAGCGAATGGTGAATGGGGTAAAATTTCACTTCGCAAAGAATAAGTACTAGGATTTTTGCTTGCACATTATTAGTTAAAGGATGTTAGCAGAGCTTCACCTAAGCTCTGAGGAAAATTGCAACTCCCCTTATAATGTAAACTGTCTAGTTGCCTTTAGTAAGATTTCCATATGCTTTTTATGCACAATTGTTCACCAAAAAAACAGTTGCGGTATATTACACATGAATTTGAAGAGTGAGAGACTCATTCAAAGAAGATAATGATCAGAAACTAACCTGAGAAGTAACTATATAATGCAATAGTTGATGCACCACTATGTATACTCTTAGGGGGTGTGCTAATTTTCTAGTTTATCTTGTGACATCTTTGGTCACATATTATTCTTCAGTAATTATTCAAGAATTGTAGTCTTCTCTGGGGTAGACTACTGTGTTATAGTAAACATCTGCTGAAGGTCATGAGCTGTAATGTTAATTATTATTTGCTATGGTTAATGAAAAAATGTTTTTATGTTTAGCTGAACAAACATAGATTATTGACACTATTAGATGAAATCTTATTGGAGGATTCAGAACTGTGAAGTAAAAGTTCAGTAGTTTAATTAATGTTTAGTAGTTTAATTATTCATTGACCAACCACTCCACCTGCAGCATAGCTAAACAATTTATTGTGACAGAGCAACCTGGCCATACACATCGAGAATCAAATAGATTCCTCCATCCATACTAAACAGAGCAGGTGGATGAATCTCCTGCTGCAGTTATTGTATTCTGACAGTCTGCAAGCTTTAAAAATACCCATTGATTGGATTCCGTTGCTGTTCATCCTTCGATTTCCCACCTCGCTCCTTCAATGTTTCAGTCAAGGGATGTCAGAAGGATGAAGCTAACCGACCACAAGTTTTGGCTGGAACTGTCCACAATGTAATTGCTAGCTTTAGTCAGTACCAGGCAACAAGGTTACTTTCAGCATTGGCAGCGGTTGCCAGGATTCCTTTATTTACTATAGCAAACAACATTTTTGTAGCCCAGTGTTAAATAATATCTAATTTGTGGTATAAATAGTGCAAAAAAGCAAGTAAAATGAAAAAAGTAATATGAAGTCTAAATAATATAGAATTGCATAGGCTTTAATTTTTAGGGTTATAATGCAACAGGCACATGTGTAGTAAGCCAAGAGAATACCTCCAAATACAATAAAATATAAATACAGTGGGCATAGAAAAGTATCACCCCTCTGAAATAATCAAATTTTGTTGCTTTGCAGCCTGAAATGAAGACAGACACAGTTTTTGTTTTATCCAGCTGTATTTACTAGTGCAACTTATAACATCCAAGTGACAGATATAACACCGACATGTCAGAAAAAAAAAGAAAGATCAAAAACAGGATCATTGAGTTGGAAAAAGGATCATGTCAGCATTTTGTTGGACCACATGGTGCTTTAATTACAGCCTTTGGTCTGTTAGGCTATGTCTCTACTAACTTTACACATCTAGCCTTAAACAATATTTGCCCACTCTCCTTTACAGACCTGCTCAAGTTCAGTTACATTTGATGGTGACCATTTGTGGACTGCAGTCTTCAATTCTTCAGTCCTTTCGGCTTCAGAGCCTGTTCCCTACTGCACATGCACTTTCTAATTGGCCGGAGGAAGGAGGAGGGGGCGGAACTTCCGAGAGACAGAGCCTCTGCCCAGTCTCCCAAAAGTGGGGAAGGGGACCTGTCAAAAACAGGTCCCCATTCCCTATTCCCCCCTGAAAGGTGCCAAATGTGGTACCGGAGGGAGGGAGGAGACGAACAAGTGGAAATTCCACTTTTGGGTGGAGAATTTGATGGTATTTTTCCCCATCCATTTTTCTTCTATCCTGACAAGTGCTCCAGTCCCTGCTGCAGAGAAACACTCCAATAACACACTCATAACAGGATATTACCACCTCCATGCTTTATTGTAGGAATGGTGTTATTTGGATGGTGAGCTGTATTGGATTTCCAACCAGACAAATTGTTTGGTGTTGAGGCCAAATAATTTGATTTTAGTGTCACCTGACCCCTTTAAATACTCCTTGAAGATTCTGATGCTACATAGAAAAATGTGTTATGGTCAGATGAGACTAACATTGAATTATTTGGCCTGAACACTAAATGATACATCTGGCGAAAATCCAATACAACTCACCATCCAAATAACAATCAAACTGAAAATCTGTGGAATGACTTGAAGACTGCCGTCCACAAACAGTCACCATCAAATATATCTTAACTTGAGCAGTTCTTCAAAGAAGAGTGTGCAAATAGTGAAAAGTCTAGATGTGCAAAGTTAGTAGAGACATAACCCAACAGGCTAAAGGTTGTAATCAAAGCAAAAGATGGTTCAACAAAATACTGACATAAGAGGGGGTGAGGGTGATCCCTTTTCCAACTCAATGATTCTGTTTTTGATTTTTTTTATTGCTTTCTGACATGTTGGTCTTATATCTTTCAAATGGATGTTATAAGTTGCACTAGTAAATACAGCTGGATAAAATAAAAACTGACTGTCTTCCTTTAAGGCTGCAAAGCAACAAAATGTGATTATTTTAAAGTGTGTGTGGGGGGATTTACATAGTTAGTAAGGTTGAATAAAGACACCAGTCCAACCTGCGTGAGTGTCCACAATTGTCCCTATCCCTGTACATTGCACACTCACATCGGTCCCTACCCTCAAGGAGCCAACAATCCAAGTTCCCCATTCATATACTAGGGCCAATTTTTGAACAGAAGCCAATTAACATACCTGCATGTCTTTGGAGTGTGGGAGGAAACCAGAGCACCTGGAGGAAACCCACGCAGGTACAGGGAGAACATGCAAACTCCAGGCAGGTAGTGGCGTGGTTAGGATTCAAACCAGCAACCCTTTTTACTACTAGGCAAGAGTGCTAACCCCTACACCACTGTACCGCCCAATTATTATTTTCTATACCCACTGTAAATAGAGAATTGATGTATGTGGTCAGCATAGTACTCTTTGCCCTATTAGGCATCCGTTCTGACCAGATAGGAAACCCACTAGATTATGCTCTGATAGAACCAGACTACATGCAGAAAATACAAGGGGGAATCTTTGTTTTATCCAGCGTGGGCTCTGGTAACTTGTATTTTTACTGAAGGTCATCAAACTGCATAAACTGGTTGAGTTTGAGTGATAGTTTCAATACAATGTTAGTCAAAATGTGGCTAGAGATCAATTTCCAAAAAATCTGTATGTATAAAGGTACCGACATCCCATTTAGTTTGAAAAATAGTAGAGTACTGGATAGGGGATTTTAAAGGTAAATATTTCAGATATACACTACAACGTGTTATTATAAAAGTACAAAAAACTTCTCTTTATTTATACACAACACTCCAATAAAATTGATACAGACATATATTCAGAGCCATAGGTATATACACAGAATAGGGATTATGTGTATATACCTATGACTCTGAATATATGTCTGTATCCATTTTATTGGAGTGGTGTGTATAAATTAAGAGAAGTTTTTTGTACTTTTATAATAACACGTTGTAGTGTATATCTGAAATATGTACCTTTAAAATCCCCTATCCAGTACTCTATTATTTTTCAAAACAATGCTGTTAAAATGTTGAGCTTGATAACAATATATTGCAATAAACTTTGCAAATGTCCTGTTCTGCTCACTGAACCAGTTAGGAAAAGTACTTGGGTGATAGGCTTTCTTTAAACTGAGCTAAATCCCAAAACAATCCTATTATATAAATTTTCATTCTTGTAGCTACCCAGGAGTGCTGTGAACACAAAAAATCATAAATAAAACATCAAGCAGCAAACAATAGGCATTCATGTCAGTCGTTTGCAAATGCATACCATATTGATGAAGGGTAACAAAGCACGCAGGTAGCAGTGTTTATACAACACAAATGGAGTGAGGGGAGGAAACAGACAGATATTAAAACAAAACTAGTGCTTCAGCAAAAATAGAGATTGCCAGATTATATGGATTTTCAGACTCTTTTATTTGCCATTAAATCCAAACAGAAACACTGGGACATTAAATCCAGAGGAAACCAGAGGTTTGCATTTTTTCAATGAAAAGCGTATTAGAAATCCTCTCCAGCTGAGTGGCCCTATTGTTATATAAGTCTGTGCTCATTGGAGCGTACCCTTGTTGGTATACTGAAACTGTGGATTAGGTAAATGTGATTTGAAGAATGCTGCTAATGAAGCAAATCATCAGGAAAGGAAATAGAAATAGAGAAATATTTAAGTGCCTGTACTGCCAAATGAAAAAAAAAAAAAGATATAAGTAGAAAGCAATTTCATGAAGAGTAATTCAAATGAGGTTATAATGATCAAGAATGTAGAAGACTTTTAATGTATAAATTACAGAAGTAGAATTTTTTTTTTTGTGGGGCTAGCAGACCTTACACTGCCAAGGTAACTGTTTAGCATTTACATAAATTAAGCCCCTTCTGCTTAAGTTAAACAACAAATAGCAAAGAAGTAGAAAACCGCTTAAACTCACACAACATGACTATATGATGATTATATGTGACATAAGTAGGACAGTCAGCCAATGCATACATGTCGTTTCAGGTATTCCGTTTTTCTTATACTGAATCCTGTTTGTGGTGCAGAGAAATTGTCACCTCGGTGTGTCTTACTTGACAACATTTTCAGCATTAAAACTGCAAATGTTTTATTTATTTTTTCTACTGAGTACCATAAGTAGGTTGATGTAATTTTTAGTGGTTCACCAACTTTCATAGCATAAATGCAGCCAGGACATTCTCTGTGTATACTGTATTTGCTGCAACTCTTCTTTTTATGGGGATGTTTAGTTTTTTCCTACCAGGCTGCACACTAACTATTATAATTAGAGTTACAGGCTGCATCCAGGTGCCCGGGCACTGCCAGTTTGGTTTGTTGTTTTACAATACCCCACCACAGACTGTTCTCATAAATCTTTGACAAAATACTACATACATCGGTTTGGAGCGCAATTACAGTTGCTACTAAAGAGCCCAGAGGGGAGCAAACTAACTTTTCTTTGAGGTAAGATTAGTAACACAGCTCAAACTGCCTATACTGCCAAGTGAATGTTGGGGCTCCACTGGTAATGGATGATGAAAAAGGAACTAGGGCAAATGAGAACCTTATCTTCACAGCATGAAGTGAGATAGTCACTTAGCCCCATTTAGAAGCATGCCCTGTGCACGCTGTTGCTTGGAGGAGTAAACTGAAGGGACTCATAAATACTGATTACATTGTTATGCATTTTGCTACATTTTCCAGAAACTGCAAAATGCATGGTCAGGACTCAGGGCAATAACCCACTAGAAAAAAATAAAATGGTAAACTACATTTTAGAGGCATTGACCTGCATCTGTCATACAAGTCAGTACAAATTCTATTTGCTATAAATCTTTAACAAAATGGGGGTTATTTACGAAAAGGCAAATCCACTTTCCACTGCAAGTGCACTTGGAATTGCAGTCACTCTAGATCTGAGAGGTAGATTTGAAATGAGTGGAAGCTCTGCTGATTTTATCATCTAATCATGTTCAAGCTAAAATGCTGTTTTTTATTTTTCTTGCATGCCCCCCTCGGATCTACAGCGACTTTATTTCCAAGTGCACTTGCAGTGCAAAGTGGATTTTCCTTTAGTAAATAACCCCCAATGTGTAATCAGTCAAATGAGGAAGCATAGAGTTACTGTCAATTTTTTTCAAGGGTGTAGGTGAGTAGGTTTAGGGTCTCCCACAACTTGTTAAGGTCAACAGAATATCATAAGAATACCTCATTGTAATGGAAGGCAACATATTAAACGTGGAATATGTCATTTTGAGTTTAAATGAACAATAGAGAAAAATGGAATTACGCTATTTTTTTTCTGTCTGAGTACCTGTGGGAGATCCAGTACAAGCTCTGACACCTTCCATTGTGTGGATGACAGCTGTGGCTAACATATCAAAGCTTTATGTGTTCATCTTTCTGGTGAATGAGAACCCCTAAGGGGATTGTGATGCATGGCTTGCGGATTCTGGTGTGAGGTGCACATCTTTAACCCCTTCCTGACTTGCGCACGCAGATGTACATCAGCAGAATGACATGGACAGGCAAATGGGCATACCTGTACGTCCCTTTAAATTTGCCACTGTGCTATTGCATGCGTGTGCCAGTCATGACCTTCGTCAGTCGGATCGCGAGTTCAGTGGACTCAATCGCCATGGGGATACCCACGATCGTCTCACGGGGAGGAAGAACGGGGATATGCTAAAGTAAACAAGCATCTCCCCATTCTGCCTAGTGACAGTGTCACTGATCTCTGCTCCCTGTCATCGGGAGCAGAGATTAGTGAAGTGTCACACACAGCCAAGGTCCCCCCACAGTTAGAAACACGCCCCAGGGCACACATGTAACCCCTACACTGCCACCTAGTGATTAACCCCTTCACTGCCAGTGTCATTTACACAGGAATCAGTGCATTTGTATAGCACTGATTGCTGTATAAACGACAATGGTCCCAAAAATGTGTCAAAAATGTCCGATTGGTTCCGCCATAATGTCACAGTCACAATAAAAATTGTGCTGATTGTCGCTATTGCTAGTAAAAAAAAATATTAATAAAAATGCTATAAAACTATCACCTTTTTTCAGTGCTGAATCAAAGACCAGACCACTTTTTGCGATTCAGCACTGCGTCGCTTTAACTAACAATTGCGCGGTCATGTGACGTGGCTCCCAAACACAATTTACGTCCTTTTTTTCCCACAAATAAAGCTTTCTTTTGGTGGTATTTGATCACCTCTGCGGTTTTTATTTTTTGCGTTATAAACAAAAATATAGTGCCAATTTTGAAAAAAACGCATAATTTTTAACTTTTTGTTATAATAAATATCCCCCAAAAATATATTAAAAAACATTTTTTCCCTCAGTTTAGGCTGATATGTATTCTTCTACATATTTTTGGTAAAAAAATCGCAATAAGCGATTATTGATTGGTTTGCGCAAAAGTTATAGCGTTTACAAAATAGGGGATAGTTTTATGGCATTTTTATTAATAATTTTTTACTAGTAATGGCTGCGATGAGCGATTTTTATTGTGACTGCGACATTATGGCAGACACATTGGACATTTTTGACACATTTTTGGGACCATTGTCATTTATACAGCAATCACTGCTATATAAATGCAGTGATTCCTGTGTAAATGACACTGGCAGTGAAGGGGTTAACCAGTGGGTGGCAGTGTAGGGGTTAAGTGTTCCTAGGGGTGTGTTACTAACTGTTGGGGGCTGGGCTTTCATTTAGTGAACACTGATCTCTGCTCCAATCACATGGAGCAGAGATCAGCGTCACTAGTTGCTAGGCAGAATGGGGAAATGCTGTTTACAACGGCATTTCTCCATTCAGCCACCCCGTGAGACGATCGCGGGTATGCCCGCGGCGATCGAGTCTGCGGGACCCGTGGCCCGGACTCACGGGGGTTCCCGACCAGCACGGGAGCATGCTGCTGGCAGCGCGCTCCCGATAGCAGGTTGGCAAATTTAAAGGGACGTACAGGTACGCCCATTTGCCTGCCAGTGCCATTCTGCCGACGTACATTGGCGTGCGCTGGTCGGGAACTGGTTAAATATGTAAAAACAACCAGAATGGATGGTCTGAGATTGAAGTGAAAGCTCCATCCTTCCACCTACCCTGCCCAAAAACCAGAGTTACTGGTGCTGTGAGAAGGTGAATTATGGGAGAAGGAGAGGGAAGGCAATCTGTAGTACAAACCCAAGGAGAAAAGAAAAACTCTTGGCTAACTATATACTGTAGCTTTTTACTAAATGGGTGCAAAGTTAAGAGCAAAGTTACTAAATGGGTGCAAAGTTAAAAGAAATAATTCAAAACAGGTCCCGGATGGAAAAAAAAAACATCTACACACTGTAGAACAGTGGTTCTCAACCTCAGTCCTTAAGTAACCCCAGCAGGCCATGTTTTCAGGTTTTCCTTTACTTTGCACAGCTGCTTTAAATCAATATCAATGGCATGGTATTGACAAGAGCTATTTTATCTAAGGGAAGTTCTCAAAACATGGCCCGTTGGGGTACTTGAGGACTGAGGTTGAGGACTACTGCTGTAGAATAATGGAAGCTGCACAAACCTCAAACATAAACTCTTTACAGCATTGTCTATGTGACTCAAACAGTGTAATGTGTGGCAGCATAACATAGGGGTTGATTTACTAAAAGAAAATAGTCTGTCCAATTTGCAAGGGAAATTGCACTTTGCAAGATAATTCTCTTTACAGTTTAGTGAATAAAGTGAAGCTTTGCTGGCTTCCGTCATCCAATGATGTGCAAGAATTTATTTATTTTTTATTTTTTTTCTTTGCACATGATTTGATATTCTTGCAAAGTGCAATTTCAACACATTCACTAAGGCCGCGTACACACGCGCGGACTGTTGGCCCAACTTTGTCCGTCCAACAGTTTGAGCGAACAGTCCGCTCAAACTTAGCATGGACGGACATGGCCACACACGACGGACGAACAGTTTGCTGAAACCGTGCGCGATGACGTGAACGGCACGTACGACGGGACGAAAAATACGACGTCCTATACACTGCAATGCAACCTTCCGACGTGGAAATCCTTTCTGAGCATGCGCGAGACTTAGTTGGCCGAACAAGCCTACACACGAGCGAACAGTCCGCTGAAACCTTGTTTCAGCGGACAGTTTTTCGGAATTTCCGTAAGACCTTGTTCGGCCAACTGTCCGCTGAAACTGTCCGCTGAAGCCCCACACACGAGCGGACTGTCCGCCCAAACACTGTTCAGCGGACAAGGTTGGGCGAACAGTCCGCGCGTGTGTACGCGGCCTAAGGTTTGGAGAAAATTCCTTTGCAATGTGCAACATCCCCTGCAACATGAACAACCATTTTGCCTTTAGTAAATCAACTCCATAGTCTCCAAAAAAATCTATAACAACACAGAGTTGAGCTTAGAATCAGTAAAATAGTACTTCAGTAAAATAGTTCAAAGAAACATACAGCTACATGTGGTTATCTTCATAGACAGAATGCCTCACAATGAAGTCCAGGAAAGCACAGGCAAACAGCTGGAAGGCCTGAGGACAAGGCGCCACCCTACTAGAACTGCAGTACTTTGGGGAGGTGCTCACCATAACTGGGTCTTTTGGGGAAGCCACAAGCTATTAGGCTTTGGTCGGATTGCTGGTGTTTTCGATGGTGCTGCACACCTGCCTTAAGAGTTACTAACCACCGGTTGCCCCACCCAACCCCTACCCTACCCTGCCCTGACCCCTAAACACGACCTCATAAATGATCTTATAAAATGACACTGTTAAATGTTTTATGCAGAAGTTACAAAAATAAATATTAACAACAACAACTTTAACAATATTAACATAAAATATATTTCATTGATCTGACTGTGATAAATAAAATAAGAATAAAATATGATTGACTACTATAGGCACTGTACACATCATTACCGCCTTGTTAAGTAAATATTTTAATGCTATATTAAATATAGCATTAAAGGAATTTAAATCAATGAACGCCGCTGTCACTGATTTGGGATGCAACGAGACTTACAGTGGACCATAGCACTGGACAGGGTAGTGGGAGCTGCCAAAGTTAACTTTTCCTATTAACAAGCTGATGATTGGTTGCTAGGTGGTCCAAGCAACCAATCATCAGTTTGTTAATAGGAAAAGTAAACTCTGGCAGCTCCCGCACAACCTCCCTCCTCACCTCATCTACTTCTTTGCCTACTCCCGCTGTAGGCCAGGCCCTGCTGACAGAATAACAGGGGGCGGAGGCTAGGGGGAGAATCAGCTCCTGTTCAACCCCGTCTCCCGTCAGCACCTGCCCCCCCCCCCCCTCCCAATGCGACACAACACTCATGCTCAGCTTATTTCCACCTGCCTAATACAACTAATTTAACACATATCTGAATGAGATTAGAATTGTTTATAAATAATTGTAAAGCTTTTTTAAGCCCTCTTGCATATTAGCTGCCACTGTTAAAAATAAAGGACTTCCTCATATAATGTATTGCCTTAAGGTAACAATTCTACCTTTGCACACTGAAGCTTGAAGCTTGCACACCGATTTTAACCTAAAGGGTCAATTATCAATATGCTAGTAACAAGTCTACACCTGTAATCCATGCAGTTTTACATACAAACAGAAAATGTCTGGTAAATCAATATGTAATCTCTTTGTGCACAGTATTTTATTAAATTGTTTTTCAGATGCTAAAACATGAAATGGCTCCTGAGAGTAACCACTCAGACTTCAGAAGTCAATTTTGGCCAGTAGCAAAATATAAACGTTATTAAGGAAAACAATAAAGATTGAAAATAAACTCAAGAAGGAATGAGTCTTTTTTTATCATAAGAAGAATAGCTAGTAATTTTTACAGAAATATAGCAGATGTTATATTTCTTTTACACTTTAGGGAAAAACAAAATTGCTTGCAGACACTTCCCTGCTTTGTAAGTTAACAAAATGTGCTATGGTTGAACATTCATTTAAACAAGTCATATTTTTTAAGATATAACCTCATACATACTGTGGCATTAAAAGGCTGTTCATTTGAAAAGGACAAGAGATATCCCATTACTGCAAAGTACATTTAAAGAGAAACTACTGTGTAATCTTATTGAGTATACATTTTGACATTGTTGTGTGCTTACCTGCAAGTATTTCTTAGTTTCAAAGGTTTTTTATTAAATATAAAATTAGGAAAGTTACAATCCGGAAAATACAAAATGCACTTCTGTAAGGGATGAGCTACAAAAGTAACACAGACTTGTTTTTCTTACGGAATGTATATTTATGTTGCAATCTAGTAGAACAACTGAGAGTTGAAGTACCAATACCAGAGTAGAAGCATAATTATACTTAGAGCACCGATTAATAGAGGGAACGATTGTAATGAAGGTTTGATAACATCAAAGAATATTGCACACTTGGGAAATCATAATAATCTATCTATGGCTGGCAGATTTTTTTTTTTTTCCGTAATAGTGCTTACATATTATCTGACACCAATAGTAATATTCTTGCAGAGCATTATGGAATGACTTCATGGTTTAACTGCATCAACTGAGAGGGTAACATTTCTCCATTTGAATTAAATATTTATTTGGTGGCCTTGGCTATAAACTGAATCAGCTAGGGTGGAATTTTTTAAATGCCACTGCTTGAGCAGCCCCTGAACCAAGTCAGAGGAACTGCAGGAAGGTACTTATGTAGCTCTTCAGAGTCCATATAGGTTCTTTAAGTGTTATCTGCTAGCTTCCCTTGCTAAGAATTGTACAACAATAATGCATTTTACTTGGGTCACTCTTATAGAAGGAAATAAATTGAAATTTCATATTATCCAGGGGCTGTTTCATATAAGAATATAGCTTAGATATAATACATTTCTTCAGAGATTGAAAGCCTAGAATGTATTATGTTTTCGTTAGGCTGAGGAAATGGAAGACCTAATACTCTTTAGAGATCAGGAAATCTTGAACTAAAACATTATGCAAGTTGAATAAACTTCTTGTGGGCCACCTTGAAGTTCACGTTTCTATTTATTAACATTTGTGACTATCTTTATATCAAGTATTACAGGTACCATCCCAGCTGAACAGTTGCTAAAGTAGACTGACAAGGTTGCTCTGAGAGAAAACAGTGAATCATAACCAATGTGTAGCTCTACTTAATAATAAATGCATTAAATTATGTAATATGCATTCTGTATATGCCAGCCCTATACAAAAATAAAAATATAATCCATATATAGGTAGAAACAAATGTAATTGTTTATATTAGGGTGCTCACATTTACATACATATTTTTTGTACTAAAAAAATCTATAAGCCTTTCCCTGTAAATTATTTATGATTGCATATCTATTTACATTTGAAATGCTCTGCTTTCTTTTGAGGTTCTATTATAATTTTTTAATTATTATAAATGTTTGGCAGTGGCCTAAACCCTGTGCCTCTGTGCGGAGTGAGTCTAATGGGAATGGTTTCATAATTATCAATCAACTGTAGCAGCTACAGGGCTCTAATGAGGAAAACTGCTGGGCCTGCACCCCTTCAGATGTGATTTCCTATTGGGGGTATCTCACCAAAATTTACATTTTTGTTGCAGGGGATGCATGAAATCTTACTTGTATCTTAATGCAGACTTCTGGGAAAATCTGTGAGCCAATCACACAAACAGGAAATAATGTTTCCGGGGGGGGGGGGGGGGGGCGTTCTGTACACATTCTGTGTACAGAACACCTCCAGATAGCCATATTGCATTGCATTTTCAGAAGAATTTAGTGGCTGCAAATTGAAAGGTAATTTTTAATAACATTCAATTACATTATTCTATGACACATATTCATTATGCTCTGTAAGTAGGCACTGCTTTGTCACAGAATTTACAGAGCCTGCTTTATGAACTAGAGGTGCTGAGAGGAGGAGTCAGTACTGGAATAACCACTTGGAGGCAGCAAAGAACCATTGGATATGTAGTCCTTCCCAAAAATGAAAGTAAACAGAGGATAAATTGCAGGGAACCCAAAAGATGTGTAGATAGATGGCCAGTAAACAGGTAGCACTCACAATATGAAAGAGCATTTTTAAAGTACAGTAAGCTTATATTGGATTGTCAAAAATAACTGTTGTATGCTTTGCTTTTACCATGCTGATGTTAAAAAATAAAAGTGTATTCTGTGACCATAGAACTGCTTTAAAGTTGATGCCAGAAAAGAGCACACAGTAGGAAATAACTGTCATTTTCTTTTCATTCATTTTTGCTTTTGTTTCCTTTATAACATTTTGTGTGTTGGGCAAATAAGTATGAGACTAGGCCTTAAAGAGGTTAGAGGCTTATTGCTTTAGCTCATTGAGTAATTGAGGGGATGAGGTGATAGGGAACAGATGGGAGTAATATCATAGCTGTAGGTCCAGAATGGGTGAGTGTTAATTAGATATTGTGAGGGAGGGGTGAGACAAAGAGGTAACAGTATATATGGGAGAGGAGGGGGTATCCAATCTTCCTCCCACCTCTGGTAGTTTGAAGAGCACTGCCTATGTCCACAGATGATCACTGGCATGTGATCATTGCATGAGCGATTACATGCGAGTGGGCACCATTAGCTGCGGGAGGCAGCAGCCTCCCATTTCTTTCAATGGATCTGCTTCTCTTAGTAAATCATGGGCCCCCCCAACGGGGTTCTTGCAATTAATTGCTGAGCGGGTGTAAGTGTAAATGCACCCTTAATGATGGAATCACCATAATTATTGTCATTACACACTTATTGCATTCCTCTTACTTTATCTAGCCGTAAAGTTACTCATATAATAGTGTCAGAGATCCTATGAAATTCAATCTCAAGCAGTGGTTTTTCAGTTAAGTTAAGGAGGCTTAATAAATAATAACAATAATCATAGTAAAGGTAGGGTTTTCAAAAAGGGAGTAACAACTAGACATGTGCAGAGTAAAATATTTCGTTTCGGAATTTCGTTTTCGTCCGAAAACTTAATTTATTTAGTTACTCCCGAAATTCGTTTTTATTTATTTCGTTTTTCGTTCAAAAATAGCATTCGTCCGAAAATCCACATGAATTACGGTCGAATCTGTCTTTGAAGGCTTATGGTGTCTGTCGAATGTATAAAGAAGATTAGACGGAGCTAGTATATAGCATACTTTAGAACCCCTGTTAAAGTCTATGGGACTCCAACGTTCAAAATCTAAAGTGCTAATTTTAAAGACTAATTTGCAAGTTACTGTCCTAAAAAGTGTTTGGGGACCCGGGTCCTGCCCCAGGGGACCCGGGTCCTGCCCCAGGGGACATGTATCAATGCAAAAAAAAGTTTTAAAAACTACAGTTTTTTCGGGAGCAGTGATTTTAATAATGATTAAAGTGAAACAATAAAAGTGTAATATTCCTCTAAATTTCGTAGGGGGGGGGGGGTGTCTATAGTATGCCTGTGAAGGGGCTCATGTTTCTGGTGCTTAGAACTGTCCCTGCACAAAGTGTCATTTATGCAGGAAAAAAAGTCCTTTAAAATCACTCGCAGCTATTATGAATTGTCGGCTCCGTAATACAGAGAACACTCATTGAAAGTCATTGATAAAAATTTAAAAATTCAATTACCAGGCCCTTCAGGTCTGGTATGGATATTAAGGGGAACCCTGCCTCAAATTTAAGAAAAAAATTGACGTGGGGTTCCCCCTAAATATCCATAACCAGACCCTTCAGGTCTGGTATGGATATTAAGGGGAACCCCGCGTCAAATTTTAAAAAAAATTGACGTGGGGGTCCTCCTAAAAATCCATACCAGACCCTTTATCCGAGCACGCAACCTGGCAGGCCGCAGGAAAAGAGGGGAGGACGAGAGAGCGCCCCCCCTCCCTCCTGAACCGTACCAGGCCACATGCCCTCAACATTGGGAGGATGCTTTGGGGGTCTGTGACCCCTCAAAGCACCTTGTCCCCATGTTGATGAGGACAAGGGCCTCATCCCCACAGCCGTGGCCGGTGGTTGTGGAGGTCTGTGGGCGGGGGGCTTATCAGAATCTGGAAGCCCCCTTTAACAAGGGGACCCCCAGATCCTGCCCCCCCCTGTTTGAAATGGTAAGGGGGTACAAAAGTACCCCTACCATTTCACAAAGAAAGTGTAAAAAAAATAGTTAAATAAGACAAACACACTTTTGAAAAATTCCTTTATTAAAAATAAAAAAAATAAAAAAAAAGATTCCAGCGGTGGTAATCCACTCTTGCTATCCAGCGACGGACGGTCATCTCTCCAGCGATGGCTCAACTCATCCAGCGCAGCGAATCCATCCTTCTTCTGTCTCCGCGGAGGAGACACTGCAGGCATTCCGGCGGCCTGACGTTTCTTATATACGGAGGGCAGGGCCACCCGTCACCTGACCCCGCCCCCTCTGACGCAAGGGGAAACCCGGGGTTCCCTGTGACGTATGGGTGACCCCGCCCCCCCTCTGATGTAACGGAAACCTGCCTGTTTTACATCAGAGGGGTGCGGGGTCACCCATACGTCACAGGGAACCCCGGGTTTCCCCTTGCGTCAGAGGGGGGCGGGGTCAGGTGACGGGTGGCCCCGCCCCCCGTATATAAGAAACGTCAGGCCGCCGCAATCCCTGCAGTGTCTCCTCCATGGAGACAGAAGAAGGATGGATTCGCTGCGCTGGATGAGATGAGCCACCGCTGGAGAGATGACCGTCCGTCGCTGGATAGCAAGAGTGGATTACCGCCGCTGGAATCTTTTTTTTATTTTTTTTTATTTTTAATAAAGGAATTTTTCAAAAGTGTGTTTGTCTTATTTAACTATTTTTTACACTTTCTTTGTGAAATGGTAGGGGTACTTTTGTACCCCCTTACCATTTCAAACAGGGGGGGCAGGATCTGGGGGTCCCCTTGTTAAAGGGGGCTTCCAGATTCTGATAAGCCCCCCGCCCGCAGACCTCTACAACCACCGGCCACGGTTGTGGGGATGAGGCCCTTGTCCTCATCAACATGGGGACAAGGTGCTTTGAGGGGTCACAGACCCCCAAAGCATCCTCCCAATGTTGAGGGCATGTGGCCTGGTACGGTTCAGGAGGGAGGGGGGGCGCTCTCTCGTCCCCCCTCTTTTCCTGCGGCCTGCCAGGTTGCGTGCTCGGATAAAGGGTCTGGTATGGATTTTTAGGGGGACCCCCACGTCAATTTTTTTTTAAATTTGACGCGGGGTTCCCCTTAATATCCATACCAGACCTGAAGGGTCTGGTTATGGATATTTAGGGGGAACCCCACGTCAAATGTTTTCTTAAATTTGAGGCAGGGTTCCCCTTAATATCCATACCAGACCTGAAGGGCCTGATAATTGAATTTGGGGGACCCCCACGCTTTTTTTTTTTTTTTTTATTTATTTTTTTATCAATGACTTTCAATGAGTGTTCTCTGTATTACGGGAGCCGACAATTCATAATAGCTGCGAGTGATTTTAACCACTTCAATACAGGGCACTTTCACCCCCTTCCTTCCCAGCCCAATTTTCAGCTTTCAGCGCTCTAGCGCTTTCAGTGACAATTGCGCGGTCATGCTACACTGTACCCAAATGAAATTGTTATCATTTTGTTCGCACAAATAGAGCTTTATTTTGGTGTTATTTATTCACGACTCCGTTTTTTTTTTTTTGCGATATAAGCGCAAAAAAAGCGGAAATTTGGGAAAAAAACAATATTTTCTTTTTTCTATTTGGAAAGAAATCCAATAAAATCACATTTTGTCATAAATTTAAGCCAAAATGTATTCTGCTACATGTTTTTGGTAAAAAAAATTCCGTTAAGTGTATAATAATTGGTTTGTGTGATCACGGACATATGTACGCAAATGATCATGTACATATGTGTGCAGGTGATCACGTACATATGTGTGCAGATAATCATTGGGACATGTGATTTTAGTGGGACATATGTGGGGGACATGTTTTTATTATTAGGGACATGTGTTTTTATTATTTGGGGACATGTATGTTTTGGGGACATGTGTGTTTTGGGGACATATGTGGGGACTGTGTTTTCACTGTGTGGTGTGTTGTGTGTTTACACTACACTGATGATCAGTGAGTAAAAAGCTGTGAAAAGCAGCCCATACTCACTGATCATCAGCCGGCTGCAGCGTTCTGCTCTCCTCTTCTCAGCGGTGACTTCCGTGTGAGGAGAGGAGAGCCGATTGCCTAGCAACCGGCTGTTTGTTTACATCACATGACGGCCGTGATTGGACACGGCCGTCATGTGATCAGGAGGGCCAATCACAGAGCCCTCCTGCCGATCTGAGATGTGCCGTGTCCGGGTGACACGAGCACATCGGGATCGCGCCGCTGCGCGGGCGCGCGCGCGCGCGATCCCGCTGCTCCTGAATGACGTTCCTGAACGTCCTATCAGGAGCAGGCGGCTCCCACCCGGCCGTATATATACATTGGCCGGGTGGGAAGTGGTTAAAGGACTTTTTTTCCTGCATAAATGACACTTTGTGCAGGGACAGTTCTAAGCACCAGAAACATGAGCCCCTTCACAGGCATACTATAGACACCCCCCCCTCTACGAAATTTAAAGGAATATTACACTTTTATTGTTTCACTTTAATCATTATTAAAAACACTGCTCCCGAAAAAACTGCAG
Source organism: Lithobates pipiens (assembly GCF_037356315.1). Classification (NCBI taxonomy): domain Eukaryota; kingdom Metazoa; phylum Chordata; class Amphibia; order Anura; family Ranidae; genus Lithobates; species Lithobates pipiens. The sequence continues at coordinate 169,810,137 of NW_027507903.1, read as the reverse complement.
TTTTTAAAACTTTTTTTTGCATTGATACATGTCCCCTGGGCAGGACCCGGGTCCCCAAACACTTTTTAGGGCAGTAACTTGCAGAATCTTTTCTCTCTGCCAAATCTTTTTTCTCTGTCGAATATTTTCTCTATATAATCTTGGACTAATAGAGGTAAGGTTAGGCACATTCGACCACAGGTTCTATAGACAGATAGTTATTGTCAGAGTCATGTCGAATCTCCTATTCTATATCGAACTGTTGTAACAATGAAAACGAAAATAAAGCATTTATTTATGTCGGATCTTTCGTTTTTCGGATTTTGTGCGTTCGTTATCGTTTGTCAAAACGAAAACGAAAATAGCTGAAATTCGGACGAAAATGCATTCGGACGAAAACAAATGCACATGTCTAGCAACAACAAAGCATAGTTTTAATGAAAATAAGGACCAACTGGCATCTCTTGAGTATGTTTTCGCATATACAGTGGGGTAAATCATTTTGTAAGTTTGCCTCTATCATTTAAAACACACATATGATACAAATTATAGACCCTTAATTTCTTTTTAAGTGGGAAAACTTACAAAATCTGCAGGGGATCAAGTAATTACTCTCCGAACTGGATTGCTAAAAGTATTGGGATGCCTGCCTTTACACGCACATGGACTTTAATGGCATCCCAGTCTTGGTCTGTAGGGTTCAATATTGAGTTGATCCACCCTTTGCAGCTATAACAGCTTCAACTCTTCTGGGAAGGCTGGCCACAAGCTTTACGAGTGTGTCTATGGGAATGTTTGACCATTCTTTCAGAAGTGCATTTGTGAGGTCAGACACTGATGTTGAATGAGAAAGCTTGGCTCAAGTCTCCCCTCAAATTCATCCCAAAGGTGTTCTATTGCGTTTAGGTCAGGACTGTGCAGGCCAGTCAAGTTCTTTCACTCCCAAACTCGCTCATCCACACTATATTGCCAAAAGTATTGGACCACCCCTCCAAATCTTTTGGTGGAGGGGGATATTGGTTTGGGTTTGTTTTTCAGGGGTTGGACTTGGCCTCCTAGTTCCAGTGAAGGAAACTCTTAAGGCGTCAGCATACCAAGACATTTTGGACAATGTCATGCTCCCAACTTTGTGGGAACAGTTTGGGGATGGCCCCTTCCATCCAACATGACTGCAAACAAGTGCATAAAGCAAGGCCCATAAAGACATGGCTGAGCGAGTTTGGGGTGGAGGAACCTGACTGGCCTAAATGCCAACAAGGAAATTGTAGCTATCACTATATTTGTTTCACTCTCTAGATTAAATTTCCACTGGCCAATGGCACATTTCCAAAAATGTTGTTCATTATAACGCTACAATTATGGTGGCTGGTTATGAATAACCTGAGCAGGTTTTTGGTAGTTTTAACCAATGTGCTGATATGCTAAAGTAACATTTTAATCAGGAGTATGGAGTTGATTTTCTAATTACTGCTTAATTTCAGTTTTTTTTATAGCTGCATCATCCTTTGTAAGGAACCATGCAACACAAATCTCAGGCACCAATTTCGACCAAAAAATGTACACCTTGGATTAGCTAGGACAGTCCAGATCATATCAAACCAATTGTGTTCTATCAATATTCACAAGATGTACTTATGTTTCGAAGTTATGTCAGAAAAGAATCCATGATGAGATCACGTCAGTTCTAGCATGGAAGTGGTAATTGGAGATATATTTTAGTAAACATACTTGTTAATAAGTTTACATTTCTTGGGTTTAGAATTCCAAAAATAACTGTATATTTATCTTAGAAACACAAACATTACATGTTATCTTGTCATATACTTTCCCGTTACTGCACTGCACAGAATACATTAAAGTCCATTGCATAGCTATTGTTTATATTTTAAGATAAAACAATTTGTAATCACAAATGTACTTTTGCCTCACATCAAAGCATACATTTTGCCATGTAAAACCTGGCAAGGTTCTCCAAAATGTAAATTGGGAAAAATATATCTAAGACACATCACTTTGCATTACAGCAGATAGTACAGATCATGAGAGAAACTGACTGAGCTACCTAGTCATGCTCTAGGCAAACATTGTGTTTTCTTGTTTTTTATTTTTAATTTTAAGGTTAAATCCTCATAGATTATTAATGGCAAACCATCTTCATCATTGATTTTCTTCTCTTGTTGTCAGCTGCAGAAACACAGCTCATAAATTATTGCTATCAGGTGTGAAGTTGTGTTACTATGATAGAGCCGCAAGCAGTGACGCATTTAGTACAGTATAAATAATACCAGTGATGCCAATCATACAGCATGTAAATATTACATGACAAAAGGCCAATGTATTTTTGCAAGCTCCACTACTGTTTTCACATTATACAGTGTTCAACATTTTGGAAAACTGTTTTTTTGCTGTCAATGAAACCATTATTAGACCCAATAGGCCATGTTTCGGTAGGATAGAAAATAACAATTTGATTGTGTCCTGCATGTTTATTCACACGACTCTTGCTCAAAACTTCCACATCATGCCAAGACCATATTTTGAGACTGTTGCACCAGCTATGGTATGTGATAAACTAATATTAAGCTGTAGTAAATATTAGTGGAAATAAGTGAAAAGAACTACAGTATAACCAAAATCAAAAGATACTTAAATTAATACAGCTGCACACAGTGATCAATAAAATTGCAAATATATACAGAGGGTGCTACATACACAATAAAAACAAAAAAAAAAAAATCTAAAATATGAAAATCAAAATGGAAATACTATCACAACATATGTGCACAATGATACATATGATAAATCAAACGCTAAACCACAATAACGTGAAATAACAATTGTGCCAAATCACATATAGAGTGCACACAGAAAGAGAAAAAATTATATATAGAAAAGTCCCAATTCAGTGACCACAACAGTGGTAAATGCCTTCAAGTCTTCCACTTAAAGTATACAATTCTTCTGTGTGAGAAAATTCATTTTCCAATGAGAGGTAACAACACCCTGCAGTTATGAGTTAAGGATCTGCTTACCAGAAGTATATGACTTCTTTAGTTAAAAAGAAAGTCATAAAGGCGTGTACAGGATTGTACCTGTTCACATGGAATGGCTGGATCAGATTGGTAAAAAGACTCCCTCCCTGTATAGTTAGATGTAGGATATATTAAAAACAATGGATGCTTCCATAGTGCATTAAAGTTTATTAAAACAATAGAAAACCATAAAGAAAAGCCAAATGGCCCCTTACATCCATTGGTGCCAACCCTACACTGAGGCCGCTCGCTCGTCTGGGGTTCGCTGTGCTGTGAAGCTGTGTGTCACCTCCGTGAATGGCGTGCGTTCCATCCGGCGATAGCGGCAATCAGAGATGCCGGAAGTCCGATGGGATCACGTGACCAAGGTGACGCTCCTAAGTACGTTTCGTATAAATGTCTTCAGGGATGCGTACTTTGGTCACTAGGTAATGATACTTTATAGTAGATGGGGGCGAACCACTCAAACATGTCTCATGCTGCCGGCGGATATCCTATATTGCATTTCTAGTGACAACCTTATTATATTAGAAATAGGTGGCACACGATCGCAAGTACAATAGTAAAAAATATATAAAAAAACTAAGATTAATTAAAAATTGTTAAGAGCTCAAGGAAAAAGATTTAATAGGGGAACCAGAATGTATATGGTGAAAATCCGATGGCAAATGTAGCAATTGTAATTGCATGCAGCCACAGTGCCGGTTTACATACTTTATTATTCACACCATTTATGATACCCATAATTATACTAATCTGGACTAATTATCACACATAATGGAATCACACACATGTGGACACAAAATAAATTTATAATAATTATTATTAATATATACCACTTTAGGCTAGTGAGTGGCAATGCTAGATAAATATCATACAAGGAGAGATTCCATTGGATTACAACCGTCCTGGTCGAGTAAGAAAATATTCCACCTAAATAACGGGGCTAATTCTCTAGATGGAAACCTAACAATAGTGTATATCTTGTATGGTGGAAACCCTCGGCTGAACAGTTTTACTACCTCTTACGTTTGATAAAGATGGTAGTAATTCACGTTCAGTAACCTTAAAAAATTCCTTTAATAAACCAACCACATAGACAATATTATGGCATAAGGTGAAATAAAGAGGAGGGGAACAGAATGAACTCCTAATGGTATAATAATCGTTGGTTACATAACAATTCAAGTCTAATTCAATGTTGAGCCCATGAGGCTGCTTCGTGTGCAATTTGTACAGCCAGTAGGTTTCATTCTGGGATATAGATCTCTTCATATGGATAGTACCCCTCCAATGTCTCGATACCTATCATGAAATATTTTAAAGTATCTAGAGACACTATGGTTAGGATAACCTTTTTTAATATTTGTGACATGTTCATTAATTCTAGTTTTTAACTGTCGCGTGGTTCTGCCACATATTGTAAAGAACCAGGGCATTCCAGAACACATGTGACATGATCAGAATGACACGTAATGAGAGCTTTGATTTTAAATTCCTGTTGTGTCACCAACGATTTAAAATGAGATATTTTTTATTGTTTGCACTTGTTTTTTTTTGTTTTTTAATGGTTTCTTGGGTGGATCTGGTACATTCCTTGCTATAAGGTTTCTCAAGCCTGGTGCCCTTCTATAAATAAACTTTGTTTTATCTGGTAGTATGGTTTGGAGGTCCCTATCTTTAAGTAGGATTGGCCATATTTTATTGAAAATAGTTTCTACTTGTTTATACTGGGGATGGAAACCCATATACTCTTTTTTGGGTTTTGTCGTTAAAAGTGTTTGCCTATCCATTGCCAAAACCTCATTTACATGTTTCTTAAGTGTATGCAATGGATAGCCTTTCTCCAAAAATCTATTTGTGAGAACATCTGCCTGTATGAGGAAATCAGCCTTGTTATGGCAATTCCGCCAGATTCTCATCTTAGGGACAACATTTATCCACTGTGGATAATGGCAGCTATGAGTAGGCACCACAGCATTTCTGTCTGTCTCTTTGAAGTACGACTTAGTGAAAATGGTATTTTGAAATTTCATAAGTGTCAGATCCAGGTAATAGACGGTGGTTAAACTATGTTCTGCTGTAAATTTTAAACCATATCTATTGCTGTTCATTTTACCAAGAAAGGTTAAAAAACTCGTATGGGATCCCTCCCATACGAGCAAAATGACATTGTCAATATACCTCTTGTAAAATAGAAGCTGTTGTGTAAGATGGCAAAAATTCTCTCTGTTTCCCATTTGTTAAGTGTTAAAGCGGAGGTCCACCCTAAAGTGGACCTTCCGCTCATCGGAACCCTCCCCCCCTCCGGTGCCACAATCGGCACCTTTCAGGGGGGAGGGGGGTGCAGTTACCTGGATAATCCAGGTAACTGCACCCACTTCCGGGATAGCTCTCTGCGGAAAGGGGCGTAACTTACGCCCCTTTCCGCAAGTGCCCGCCCCTTCCCGCAAGTGCCCCGCTGCCTGCTGGGAAACACACAGATCCCAGAGGCAGCGGGGAGCGTCCTTATTGCGCAGCGCGATTCGCACATGCGCAGTAGGGAACCGGGAAATGAAGCCGAAAGGCTCCATTTCCTGATTCCCATACCCAAGATGGCGGCGGCAGGACCCGACAGACGACCTAGAGATCGGCTTCGGGTGCCGACATCGCGGGCGCGCTGGACAGGTAAGTGCCACTATTTTAAAAGTCAGCAGCTGCAGTATTTGTAGCTGCTAGCTTTAAAAAAAAAAAAAACGCGGAGTCCCGGTGGACTCCCGCTTTAAATTCACCACACTTGGAGCGTAATGAGCTCCCATTGCCACACCACTTATTTGGTTGTAATAATTATTCAGTGCCCAAAAATAATTATTTTCCCATAGCTAGGGATAAACCCTCCACCAAAAACGTGATTTGAGATTTGGTAATGTTTTGCTCTTTTAACAATGTCCATTTCACTGCCTCCAGTGCATCCTCATGCTGTATGTTGGTATACAGCGACTCTATGGCAATTGTTACCATTAAGGTGGTATCAGTGACAGTGATTTACTGTAATAATGCAATCAAATCCCTACTGTCTTTGAGGTAGGATTGGCTCTGTGTAACTAGAGGCTGAAGGAATTGGTCAATATATTCCCCCAACCTGGAGTACAGAGAGCCAATCCCACTCAGGATGGGGTGACCAGGTGGGTTCTTTTTGTTTTTGTGCATTTTTGGTAATATATACAACACAGAAATCTTAGGTGCATGTATTAGAAGATAAACTGCTTCAAGTATTTTCTTAGCCAGTCCCTTTTCCACCCATCCTACTAATTCAGTTTTTTGCCGTAATGTAGGATCTGTACTCAATTTTTTGTATGCACCTACATCATTCAACAATCGATCCATTTCTTTATTGTAGTTTTCTTTAGTAAGAACCACCAACCCCCCCCCCCCCCTCTTTATCTGCCGGTCTGACCACTATCTCCCTATTATCCTCTAACATTTTAATTCCTTCCCATATTGATTGATTATTCTGATACTTATTTATTTCTAATTGTCTGACCTCATCTTGTACCATACTCCTAAATACTTCTATATGATGGTGAGTACCTTTTTTTGGGTTAAAAACAGAATTGTTTCTTAACCCAGTATGTATAAAGGGGTCAATAACCTCCTTTGATGGCAACGTAGTAACCTGTCCTGAAAAATGTTTTTTGATATTTAGTTTTCTGATATATTTCTCAATATCTACAAAAACATCAAATTTATCAATGTTTTTTTTTGGGTGCAAACTTCAAACCCTGTAATAAACCTCCAATTCATTTTCTGAAAAAGTGATTCCTGTTAAATTAAATATTCCTGCTGTCAGTTGTCTCTTTTCCTTTTTCTTTCTGCCTCCACCCCTTCTGCCTCTTTTTCTTCTTGTTCTTTGTGGTATTGTGAGGGATTGTTTGGAATTTTGTAGGGTTCTTTCCACCCTCTCCACCCCCCCCCCCCGCCCGGGGTACTGGATAAGGTTGTTGGTATGTCTGGTGAGGGTAATAGTTAGGTTAGTTAAGTTGCACCAGCTACTTGGATATTTTTTTCTCTGAGATGTGTCCATAAGTTACAAGGGTTCTCTAGATTTCTTACAGGTTCAGGTTTCAGTTCACCAACTCCTGTTAACAATAGCAGATCACTAGCATCAATAATGTTTAGAAAGGTTGTGGGCTGCGCCAAACTCTAGATTAAAGTCCCGTTTTATTCTAAATTGAATATGTGATGCTCTGCAGTGATTACACTAAAATGTATTATTAAGAGAGTTTTAAAATTCATAACGTCGAATGGACTAGTATTTCACTAAGAGGAAGGCTCTGCTAGTGACTGATTATGTAATTCTGCATGATGTTTATAGGGTGGCACATTTGCACAAAACATGATACTGATAGCAAAGTTCAAGTTGAAATGTCTGCTTAATTTATCATTTTGGTCAGTTTGTTTTATGCCTGAAGTAAACATCTAGGGCAAGTGTAAATAATTAATATACAAGGGATAAAATCACAACAGTTTTATGCATGTGCTAAGAATGCATAAGATTCTATAGGCTGTTGTGTTTTTGTGTCTCAATATTTGTCACAAGAACCTTTCCCATTAAAGTGATATTATCCTGGTTTTGTTTAATTTCATTTTTTATCAATGATTATAATATTATAAGCTATTTTTTTCAAGAATGTTGTCATTACGTGTACATACAGTTTTCCATAAAAAAAAACATATCCTGTAATTTAGGCTGCTTCCATGATGGCAAATCTTGCTTGGATTTTTAATAAGAGAGCTTAATACTACCCTTCCCATGCTGACTGACTGTAACTGGAAACCCATAGGGTCAGCTTTTCAGTCAGCAGGCTGCTGCCAAGATTCTGCTATCCATAGATAATAAAGAGAAAAGGAGTTGTTATTTATGTGTCCTTGTTAACTTTAAAGATGATTTTCTTCATAATGCCTGCTGCTACAGAGATGAATGTGGGCTTGGGCATTTTTGCTAGTACATTATATGTTAACACTTTAATGTGTATATTCTGGGCACAGGTTCACTTTAAATGGGACCTTCAGTATTTGTTTCATCTTTCCATCTATTAAATCTTCTGTTCCTGTTGTTTTAACTTTGAATAGTAAAAGATTTCTCTTTCTGCCAGTAAATACCTTATACAGCCCAATTCCTCTTTCTTGGCTGGTAATTAGACTAGGTTAATGACATCATGCAGAGCTCTATCTCTCTCACTCAAGAGAGAGTTTGCCAGTGGGGGGTGGCTGGATAAGGTTGGAGATAACAAGAGACTGCAGAGATCCATGTGTATGCATCGAGAGAGAAGGAATGTGCAGGCAAGCAGTGGTGTAAGTGTGTATGTCTTTCTGTATATGTGTGTGTGTCTATATATATATATATATATATATATATATATATATATATATATATATATATATATATACAGGCATACCCCACTTTTAAGTACACAATGGGGTTTACTTACTAAAGCTGGACAGTGCAAAATCAGGCTCACTTCTGCATAGAAACCAATGAGTTTCCAGGTTTTATTACCAAAGCTTAATTGAACAAGCTGGGGTTACAAGCTCATTGGTTTCTATGCAGAAGGGAGCCTGATTTTGCACTTTTCAGCTTTTGTAAATAAACCCCATTGTGTACTTAAAAGTGGGGTATGCCTGTATATTTATGTGTATGTGTGTCTGTGTGCTGCTGTGTGTTTGTGTCTGTGTAAATACAGGAAGTGAACAGGCAGCAGCTTCAGCTGCCCACAGTTAAAATGGCTGTAGCCAGACTGCAGGGAGATTTCTGCAGAATCACGTATATATAAAATAATATGTAAAGCTGTTGGAGGGAAGCTTCAGAATGGCAAAGATGTTTTTATTACAAATGATGTAAGCAGACTGTAGTTCCTCTTTAAGACCTCATTCATCCTGGGGTGGTGCGGACGTTAGTTGTAAAGCGCCGCTAGTTTTACTGCTGTTATAATGGTGCTATTTGGCCGCTAGTGGGGTGCTCTTAACCCCCCATTAGCGGCTGAAGAAAGGGTTAATTGCGCCCGTGTTGCAGCGATGCTGAAGTGCTTTGCAGGTGCTTCAGCAGCATGGCCCATTTCTTTCAATGGGCAGAGGCGGGCACTGCCCCAAAGATGCTACAGGACTTTTTTTCCCGTTCTGCAAGCGCACCACCCCAGTGTGAAAGCACTCAGACTTTCAACCTGGGGTGGCTTGAGAGGCACTTTACAGGCACTATTTTTATCTCTAAAACGTCTGAAAAGCACCCCAGTGTGAATGGGGTCTAAAGAATATTTTATGGGCCCTGTTTGACTTTCTGCAGTGCCAACGTTACCTTTCTGCGGCACGCTGTTTTGTACTTTTCTAATTGAAAATCTAAATTAAAGAATGTAATAAAATAAAAAAAAAAGGGAAATTTCTCAAAGCTGGTTTAAATTTTTTCCAAATATTTTGTAAAATCCTGCTATACATATTGCACTTTAGCCTAGGATTTACAATCTACAGATAGTGCTAATAAAGCCTTACAGTACAAGCAGGGGTTATAACAGGTTTATAAATGAAAAATTTAAAACAATTATTAGTATTACTATTTTTCAAATAAATTGTTATTTAGGGCATTCTGAAATCAAGGTTGTATGAAGGTCCACTTTAACTGTACAAATCCTATAATTTTCTCAAAAAAGTACTAAATCTTTAGACTTGCTTTATAAAGACATTGGCTAACATCCAAGTTTCACGCCGGCAATATTGCACAATACAGCAGGAGTCAAGGTCACTCTTTTGTTTTTGTACAATGACAACTGGAGTTCTGAAAGCTGTGTCACTGTGTCATAAATTCAAGCTCTTGGACTTCAAGGTTCTGGTTCACAAACACATTTTGCATTTAACCAATTGGCACACTAACACATCAAAACTGCTCTTGGACTGAATGACAGTTACAAATTAATTCTGGAAATAGTCTGAAATTACTTGACCTGCTACTATGCAATGTTCAAAAGGAAAAGTAGCATTTCTAAAGTGCTGTCATGCAGCTAACCTCACAACCCAGAAATTGTACTATTTACATTTTAGTCAGTAATGTAAAACATAAAAGTCTTGTGAATATTTATGTTGTCCTAGACGACAAGAAATATTGTTTGTGGGTTAATCAATCCCTTTTTATATTGTGGTTAACATATGGTTAACTATTTCTGCAATAAATTCTTCCTGTTGACTTCTTGCCTACTGAGCTGAGGATATTATTGTTTCATGCAATAATCTTTCAATGTCTGGAGACAGATTATTTAAAAAATATGAGAATATAAGTAGTGCCCAAACAGAATTCTTCCAGCATACTGGAAGTTCACCTTCCATTACAAAACAAGGTCACAAATTAAATCACTGGATACCACATTTATGTGTTAGTATGATTAGAGGCAATTTGCTTTTTCTTTCCTGTAGTGCATGACATGTCCATGGCTTGTCATGAACAAAATTTTCAAATTTTGCAACAGATGATAACCGATTTACAATTTATATATCAAATTAAATGCTTAGGTTGTGCAACAACAAAAGAAATTTCAAAGCGACTGTTTAGCTGAATAGATATATTTAGGAGCCAGAAAAAGTGCTTTATTAAACCCTTTGTGACCAGAGTTAATTCATGTCTAGATGCCGAGGCCAAATTAGGCAGCATCAGAAGGTATTGGTTAATTAAAGAAAACCCCCCTATGGTTTTCAGTCAAGGAAGCTGCCATCTTTGCCTCTACAACTACCATGATGCTGCACATAAGATCAGTTATGACACCAGCCATTGGATGGTTTGACAGTTTGGTTGAGAATACAACCAATGCAAGTGTTACATTTCCGGCACGTGCCGGAAATTAAACTGTTTTATGGATGGGTTTACTTCCGCTTTAATATTTTAATAATTTACACCAAATTTTTTATAATGCAAATGTATCTGACAGTTATGCCTTTGAATAGATGGCACCAAAGATGAGCATTGCTGCTTGAAGGTGGCCACGTTTATTTGCAAGCTAAAGACTTTCATTTTTATCAACAAAACCTTCAGCCTGCATGTGATCACTATGTCAGAGCTTACATATCACATGATCAGGAACCACTTTGATTGGTTCTTGAACATCACTGGATTTAGACTGAGCAGCCACATGAATTTTTATAGGCCGTTCTATATATTGCACTGATTTTTAGCAAACTTCTTTGCAGATGCCTACCTGCTTCTGTTCTGAAGATAGAGAGGGCACTGCTGTAATTACCTCATCTGCACTGTTAACCAGGAAGATTAACCTGCTACCATCACTTGATGAGGTCCGCTGTTCTACTTTAGTCTGTTGGGATTTGTCTCTACTACTTGCACATCTAGACTTTGCAATATTTGCCCACTCTTCTGTGCAGAACTGCTTAAGTCCAATTGCATTTCATGGTGACCATTTGTGGACTGCAGTCTTCAAGTCATTCCACAGATTTTCAATGGGATTTAAGTCTGGGCTCTGACTAAGCCATGCATGGACATTCACCTTTTTCTTCTTCAACCACTGTGTGGTAATTTTTGCTGTATGCATTGGGTCATGTTCATGTTGGAAGGTAAACTTTCTTCCAATCAAAAACTTTCTGGAAGAGGGCAGCAGATATTCCTCAAGAATTTGATGGTATTTTGCCTGTCCATTTTTCTTCTGTCCTGACAAGGGCTTCAGTCCCTGCTGCAGAGAACCCCCCCCCCCCCCAAACAGGATATTACCAACTCCATGCTTTACTGTAGGAATGGTGTTATTTGGATGGTGAGCTGTATTGGATTTCTGTCAGACATATTGTGTGGTGTTGAGGCAAAGTAATTCAATTTTAGCTTCACCTGACCACCTTAAACGCACCTTGACGATTCTGAGGCCACATGGAAAAAGGCATCATGGTTGGATGGGACTAAAATTTAATTATCTAGCCTCAACATGAAACCTGTTATGGGGTGGAGGGCTGGAGCACTTGTCAGGAAAGAAGAAAAATGGATGGGGCAAAATACGATCAAAGTCTTGAGGAAAATGTACTGCTAGGGATGGAATTATTGGGCCTTACCAGGCCATGCTTTCCTCAAAGTCCCTATCTTTTATAAAATGTCTTTCGAAAATGTACTGCTCTTTGCTAGAAGGTTGTCGATGGGAAGAAGGGTTAACGCCCAACATGAAAATGACCCAAAGAACAAAGCAAAAATCACACAGTGGTTGAAGGAGAAAAAGGTAAATGTCCTTCCATGGCTTAGTCAGAGCCCAGACTTAAATCCCATTGAAAATATGTGGAATGACTTTAAGACTGCAGTCCAGAAACGGTCACCTTAATTTAATTTAACTGAACTTGAACAGTCTTGCAAAAAAAGTGGAAAATATTACAAAGTCTAGATGTTCAAAGTTAGTAGAGACATATACCAACAGACTTTAGGTTGTAACTAAAGCAAAGAGTGGGTCAACAAAATACTGGCATAAGGGTGTGATCCTTTTTCCAATGCAGTGATTCTATTTTTTTTATTTCTTTCATTTTTTTCTGACATGTTGGTGTTATAGCTTTCATTTGGATGTTGCACTAGTAAATACAGCAGGATAAAACAAAAACTGTGTGTATCTTAATTTCAGGCTGCAAAGCAACAAATTTGGATTATTTTAAAGGGGGTGATTCTTTTCTATAACCACTGTATGGTCAACCTATCACCACATACAAATGGATCACTTTAGTAAACATTATGACAAAGTTAGGAATGTCTCTAATTTCAGTTTAGGCTTTGTGCAACTTTCTAGCAAAAACAGTGAGCAAATCACATGAACCTGAAATGAGCACACACATTATCCACAAAATGCCTCTAGAAATCTGTTGCAAAGGTTGCAAGGTAGTAAAGGTTAAACTTTTTAGTAGTTTTTTAAAAATATTATAGTTTGTTGCATAGTGAATTGAAAGAAAGAAAAACAGCTTTTAACAATAAAATATTTTAATTAACAATTATATATGTATTGGCAAAAAGACAAGTTTTCCTTTAAGAGGAAAAGAGGGAATCTGAAATCCTACTGCCTGAAATCCATATGCAGGAAAAAATGATTTTCTCAGCAATATGTTCCGTAGCTATTGCTTCAATTTCAAATATGTGTTTTTTCCAACACCTGAAGCATTTGCTGACAGGTGTCTCAAATTGTGTTAATCACAAACATAAAGCAAAAAACACCACATTATTATATATATTTAGAGAGAAGCTGAAGTTAATCTACCATGAGAAAAACATGAGGCTGCCACGACTGACCTCCTTTACAAAATGCAAGTTGCCTGACTGTCCATAGTTGCAATACTTTCTGATTTAATGACCCAGAACAAGTGTTTACATCAGAAGCTGGGTACTCATTGGAGTTTTGTTTGTGCCACCCAATGGGTTGCACGAAAAAAAACTGACAGCTCTGGTTGGAGTCGCTGTACTAACCACTCAAGGTTAGTTCAGTGATCTTCCCTGCTGAGCTATTGTGTTCTGACAGGGGGACGAGGGATGGGGGTTGCCCCCCACCAGAACACTCCAATCACCACGTTCTGTGCCGTTGGCTGAGAGTGCTGATTGGGAGTCGGCCGGCTACTGGTTTTCCAGCATGCATATCCGACAGACCAACATACACACGGGCCGAATGTTGACTGTTTTTTTTAACCTTTAAACTTTTGTCTCCTGACTTTAGTGTTCAAAGGTTCAAGGGCCTTATTTGCATTCTTGCTTGGAGTAAAGTACCACAATAAGAATGATGAATTAGAGTGACCAAGACACAGATTTGTTAATTTGGCACTGTCATCCTTTTAAGAAAGAACAAACAAAAAATAATATTGGGAATATGGGACTTTGTAGGTAGTTATTATGATGACATTAATGTATCACAACAAAGTATGATAGAATATAATATTTTATTACAAAAAAAGGGGAAAGACAGAAAAAAACTATCACAGAAATAAACAGGGGTTGTTTTCTCTATGCAATTTCTCCACATATATATTAAATTTTTCCACACGTAAATACTACATGTTTCGCCTTGCGGCTTCCTAGGGAACATGCATGGACATTTTTCTCTAATGAATAATATATAAAAATATAATAATATAATAATATAATATATATAATAGTTATACAGATCTCAGATGTGAAAAAGTGCATAAAATAGGCAGGCTCTGGCTCCAATGCTTAGGAAATTCAGAAACCAATCTGTAGTAGATGGTATCAGAGCGAGTCATTGGGCACCAAGGCCTTCACGGGGAGAGACACCAGCCAAACCAACACGCTCACAGAGAGGAGTACCATTGAATGGTTTATGTACCATTGTAAAATCTATATTACCTATGAACGGATCTAAACATATTGATGTGACCTGTCAATAACAATGCATGCCACTTGGAATATTTAGTTAAATCAAATTATTTGGACATTTCATTAATAGACAAAATATGAGCTTACATAGAGAGTGTGGGCCAGTGTGGCTCCCAGGGACTCCAGCAGCTTAACTAGTTCAATTAAATTACAAATAGACCCATGTGGCATTGGTTAAGCTGCTGGAGTCCCTGGGAGCCACACTGTCCATGCAGCTGCAAACAGGTACAACTACTTTTATCCAGAGATACTACCAATGCAGACTATTACATTGCCTTAAGAGGTGCCATACTCCAGTCCGTGGGGTGTAATATTTTTCTATATACTATTATCGTCCATTTGTAAATTGGATCATCCATGGTTATGTCAATGCCTCGCTTGCTCAGGAGTCTTCATATATATACGGACCCAACAGCATATACAGGCAAGCGATTTTCTCCTATCACGCTTACTGTATGGTAGGACAACTTAAATTGATCTTTTAGAAAATATATTTTGGGTTCTTTCTTTATCTCTATAGGGCTGTAGGTAGAGAACTCTAACTTTGGATAAAGCCATATATTCGCTGCAGCAATTTGTTGGATACTATAGGCTCCTAATCGTCCATTTAACAGAAACTCTCTATGTAAGCACATATTTCGTCTATTTAAGAAATGTCTAAATAATGTGATTTAACAAAATATTCCTAGCGACATGCATTGTTATTGACACATCACATCAATATGTTTTGATCGTTTCATTGGAGCCAGACCCTGCTGGTTGAGAATTTTCTGTGTCCACGCATGTCCAAGCATTTTCTTGAGGAAACAGCAAGGCGAAACATGTAGAATTTATGTGTGGAAAAATTGAATATATATGTGGAGAAATTGCATAGAAAACGACCCCTGTTTTTTTCTATATGATTTTTTTTCTGTCTTTTCCCTTGTTTTGTAATAAAATATTCTATTTTATCATACTTTGTCGTGATACATTTATTTCATCGTAATAAGCACCTACAAAGTCCCATATTCCCTAATATTTTTTTTTCTTTGTACCAAAAGAAGACTAACAGGTCACTTTTACAATGAGTGTTCAAGCTTTGTGTTTCTCTAATGATAAGTGTCCTTTAAGTAACGTACATTCTCTTGATCAAGCCAATTTTAGCATTTAGGAAAATCCTGGAATTCTAAGAGTGTCACTCTTTACCATTCATTTAATTAGAAAAGAACAAAACGGTAAGCTTGAAGAAACTGAATAAAAAAATATCCAAGGCACTGGACACAAAATTTATTGTAAACCCAGGGAACTGCATACTGAGAGGTAAGAATTCATGCAAGCTATTTAGGCATGCCAAGATATGACAGGGTATGATTGGAAGCTAAAAGAAACCTTGGCACATAAAGAGTAGTAAACCATATATTTCTGGACAGATTTAGCTGTCTAGTTGACCAATAATGTTTACTGGCACTGTTGCTAACTCAGTGTTGTTATGAGGCTCCAGCTGGTGAGTGAAGAAAGAAAATACATCCTAATTTCAGGAAAGTCCTGGATGATATGCGACACACTGTAGCTTTAGAACTGGTATTACTGTATCACTAGAAAATACTTACAGTAACATGAAAAAAAATATTATAGCAAAAAAAAAAAAATTACTTCACAAGGTATCTGAATAAATATAGTGATCAGAAGTATGGTACTTTAACATTTGTTTGGGATTAAAGGACATGCAAAAAAAAAAGAAAAAATTATTTCTGGTAAAGTATACCACCATAGAAAATCACGGGGGATTTCACTACTGCAAAAAATAAAAAAATGGAGGATGCACTGAATGATAAAACCTAGTTATTTTTCCATAAACATCTTTAATATCTAGTGTTTAATACTGATGTATCCCCAGAATCTGTGTTATTCCACTGCATAAAATATAGAAGAAGTTCTAGTAAAAATGTAAAGATGCTTCCTTATACTTACAGTTACCAGAACCTTGGCTCTGCTAATCTACATTCACCACTTCTCACTGGCAATTCATCCATCATCATGGTGTATGCGTAAGAGAGAAAAAATGTCTACTGTTATGAAACCTGGGCTCGGTATTTTTATTAAATTGATGGTGCTTATCTTTTCCATCTCAGCTAAAACTTCTTGTTACACGGCTGATTTCTCAACAATACAAAACTGCATTCATCAGAAAAAAAGATTGTGCCTGCAGGTTTAAGCATTGTGCTGAATACTACAGATGGCCTATTTTACTGACAGTGAAATAAATATAATGTTTTTGTATAAAGAAAGATAATTATTTCCAGAAAATCATTAATAGTTTCACGATCACAGAATATTAAAACAGCAAAGAATACATTTTTGAGTAAGCGAATATATTATTTAATAAAAGAAGGAGCTAACATGTCTATTATTAAAATACTATTTGATTCATATTTACTCTTTTACAGCAATATCTCCATTAAGAGTGAAACAAAATATATAAAAAGAAGCAAAGTATTTTTTAAAAAAAAATCTTTGCTGCTGTCTTTTGTTAAGGTGACCTATTTAAAGGTGCCAGTTAATAAAGCAAATTTGGCATGCTTTAAGTTTTTTGCATTCCTTCGAAACAACTGCAGGTTTAGGGTTCTGTGAATGCAGGTTTTTCATAAACTTTTTGTTTTTATTGGTTGTACTCTATGGACACAGGTCTTTTCAGACTAGCTATGTAACATGGCAATTTGTCATTATATAACATGCAGGATGTACAGAATATTAGTGTCCTGGAACTAGCATCAAGAAATAGAAACATAAAAGACCAAAGGCGGAAAAAGACCAAGTGGCCCATTGAGTTTGCTTTTCTAACATTTTCAGCCAAAAGTCAGAAAACCGGCAGTTCCAAAAAAGGCTTGTGAGAAAGCTTTGATTCTTTGCAAACTCCATTTGTATTTCAGGGGCTAGGGGATGACCTTTGTATTCAACTTAGAGACTAACATAATGCTGTTGTAGTTGGAAAACAAAAGAAAACCAGTGGTCAGTGTATCATATAAACTATAATTATATTGTGGGGACAAAACAACGTTTTTTAAATTGAAATATTGCAAATATGTGGCATACAAAAAATATGATCAGAAATGTATAAACAGAGGTTTCTTCAATTAAAAAAAGTCAAAATAATCAGTAGATAGAGAAATACAGGTATCTGAAAAATATGTACATTTTGACGTGTGCTGTAGAAATTAAGCGTGGCTTTGCCCTTATTTCTCTAACCTAATCTTTTGATTAACAGGGCCACCCATCTTAATAACAGACCAGTAAGTAGGCTAAGGAGATGATGGAAGTAAGAAGTTTAAACTACAAAAAAAAAATGTAATATCTTCAGCTGACTATGTCAGGATTTTATTTTCACATATTCAGTCTGAATTTTATAGGCCTACGGCAGATTTACTTTAGCCTCTTCTGGACTGCCCCACACAGGTATACTGCAGCAGGGTGGCCCTCCTCCATGAAATCACATATCTGTATGTGATTTTGTTCACTGGGTCTGGGGCACGCTTGGATACAGTATGAGCCAGTCTGGTGAACCCGATGTTCGCTGGCACCCTGCGATCGTTCTCAGGAGAGGCAGAACGGCGGTCTGCCCATGTATACAAGACAGACCACCGTTCTGTGAGAGGGGCAGATGGAGATCTTGTTTTTCTGCTAGACAGGAACACGGATCTCTGTCTTTCCCCAGTCAAAGCCTCCCCCACACAGTTAGAAAGCATTTCCTAGGAGCACATTTAACCATGTGATCGCCCCTGATGTTAACCCCTTCCCTACCAGGGTAATTAGTACAGACACAGTGCATATTTTTTTAGCACTGATCCCTGTATTAGTGTCTCTGGTTCTCAAAAAAGTCTCAGAAGTGTCAGTTATGCCGCGTACACACGGGCGGACTGTATGGCGTACTTAGTTCGTCATACAATCCGACGGACAGTCCGTCGTACTTTCCACTGAACGGACTTGACCACACACGGATACCCAAACAGTCCGTCGAAAGCTTGCGCGATGACGTGTACAGCACGTACGACGGGACTAGAAATAAGAAGTCCAATACACAGCAAAGCACCCTTCCGCCGTGTAAATCCTTTCTGGGCATGCGCCATTCTTAGTCCGTCGAACTAGCATACTGACGAGCGGATTGTCCGCTGAAACCAAAGTACGACGGACAGAATTTAGAAAAATCCGAAATTCTTAGTACGCCGGACTGCACGCTGAAAAAGTCCGCTGAAGCCCACACACGAGCGGACTGTCCGCTGAAATGTGTTTCGACGGACTAAGTACGCCATACAGTCCGCCCGTGTGTACGCGGCATTAGGTGTCTGATTTGTATGCCACAATGCCGCAGTCCCGCTACAAAAGTGCTGATCTCCGCCATTACAGTAAAAAAATAAATAAATAAAAAGTCCATAAATATATCTCATAGTTTGTAGACGCTTTAACTTTTGTGCAATCCAATCAATATATGCTTACTGGGATTTTTTTTTTACCAAAAACAGGTAGACGAATACATATGGGCCTAAATTGATGAATACATTTTTTTTATTGGATAGGTTTTATAGCAAGTGAAAAATATAGTTTTTTTTCCCCAAAATTGTCAGTCTTTTCTTCTTTATAGTGCAAAAAATAAAAACCGCAGAGGTGATCAAATACCACCAAAAGAAAGCTCTATTTGTGGGACAAAAGGACATCAATTTTATTTGGGTACAGCTTTGCACGACTGTGCAATTGTCAGTCAAAGCAATGCAGTGCCATATTGTAAAAAATGGCCTGGTCATGAAGGGGGGTAAACCTTCCGGGGCTGAAGTGGTTAATGGTCAGAGCATATGTGCTTAGGTTTCTTTTACTGTCCATTTTCACTGCTACACTTAAAAAAAACAGTTCTGCTTCTGGGTTGTGTTCATGTTTGGTTGCATATGGTTTTCCTTTAGTTTTGCACCAGTTTGTGTACTGTGCCATTGTTGAGTATGCTTTTTGAATGAATGTTGAATGCTGAATTTTTTTTGCAACCCAGGGAATTGCATAGATGAAAACTGTACAACTGAATACAATCTTACTGTCTTTTCCTAGCTGCTTCTGTGTTGTTGTTTTTTTTTTTTTTACCACACTGCAGGCAAACGCCAACAAAAAATAGACATTGCAGTACTTGTTGGAGATTGCCAGGTCCTTTTTAAGTGCAAAATAGCATTCATATGTTTCTACCAGCTTTTTTCTTTTCAACACAAAATGTAATAATCAGGAAAAGTTCAACATGATGCTTCTGTAGTTTCAGATACATATATTGTGCTTACACTTACCGTAATTAAAAAGTTCAATAGCAGATTAGCAGTTCAGTATATCTGAAATTGCATCGGCTTGAAAAACCCCCCTACAAGCATTTAAATTTTAGAATCAAAGTCACCTCAATAATGGCAAGTGTGAATCCAATTAGTTTCTTGGCTTTATGCTAGAGGTCTTGGTAGACAATGTTTTTTAAACTTGCATTCTTCTTCGCAGTGTTTAAATATTTATAATCACATAATGAGAGTCAGAAGGGTGAATAGTCAGTGTGATACGTTATGTTAGGGAAATGTAATTTGTTTCTATCTTACATGTGCTACAATGACAGCTTTTAATTATAGCATTACATCTGGTTCTTACAATGAACTACATGAAATGTGCGTAACTAGTTTGTGGTGTGAAAGTAGTACAGCTATTGCCACAGTTTCATGTACAATTACCGTAGGATCAATCTATTCAACTATGTTTTTTTTTTTACATTTTTTAAAAGGACATTCATGTTGGGCAGGTTAAAGTGGGACTATAATGTTACTTGATCAGTTTTAATATTATAATTTAGGAATGTTCACAAGTTTAGACATAGAGCATGTATTCCTATTTTTTACTAGTACTGTTGGAGCCATCAGTAGTACACAGTGGGGCTAACTTACTAAAACTGGAGAGTGCAAAATCTGATACAGCTCACAAAGAAACCAATCATCTTCCAGTTTTTTTTTTGTCAAAGCTTAATTGAACAAGCTGAAATTAGAAGCCGATTGGCTACCATGCATAGCTGTACCATATTTTTCACTCTCTAGTTTTAGTAAATCAACCCCAGTATTTCTGATTATTGTGGAATATCTGAAATCCTCTCCTTACTCCCATTATGCTAAATATCTGTTTGAGCGGGTAGAATGAGAGGGTGTATCCCTATTCTATATCACTAAACTGTCTGTGCATCCTGAACAGAGATGAATAGCTAGATATTATGTTGCACAAGGTTAGGCCAGCCTTACACAGAGAGAATGTATTTCCTGCAACCACGAGTTGCAGGAAAGAAATGTGCTCAATTTCTCCAATACAGATTGAGTTGATGTGGAAATCCCTCCTGCTGGGCCATTGTCTTCTCCCAGTGGGGGAGGGCAAGAGAATCTGACTCTGCTGGGAGAAGACAGTGATTATTGCTAGCGGCTATAGCAGCCGCTTGTGATCATCATAAGCGAATCCAGCAGGCTGGTTGTACCCAAGTTGATTGATCAATCAACTTGGTACATTCAACCTGCCCATTAATGGCTCAAATCTCAGCTGGTTCCTGCTGAACCATGTATGGTTGGTTTTATTCAGGATCCTTGCAGTATAGTAGTGTTGATTGTAAGTGATATGTATAAAATATTTGTATAGACTGGGCTAAAACAATGTTTTTTCTTGTAAAGTAATTTATACAAACAATAAAAAATACTCAACATGCTTATACAGTGGTGAGAATAACATCAGAGTGGTCATAAATAAAAACTGCCCTTGATATTGGTCAATATCTATGCGAAAATCATCTGTTATTGAAAGGCCAAGATAAAAAACTCAAGTCTTCAAATTCCAAAATCTATATACTGTATGTATGTGGTCATTATACAAGATAACTAGATGATTTCTTTAGACAACAGCCACTGGATTTTCAAACTTAGTTTCTGGTTTCTATGACAAATTTTTTTGTGGTCAGTAAGACTGCAACAACCTTTTGCTTGATAAAACAGAACTAGTATATATAGTATATACAGTACATACTAGTTCTGTTTTATCAGCCAAAAGGTTGTTGCAATTTTACTGACCACAAAATGTTTTGTCTTTGTTAATTTTTGTCACTAAAGTTTTCCTCCTATGGTTCACTAGAAAAATCAATTTCTTTTGATCTTAAATGATAGAAAACAAATTATTGGTTCTAGTTATACAATTATACAAAAACCTTATAGGTATAATGCAAGGGCAGTGATTACATTTAAACTATTGTATGACTCTTTCCAGACATGTAATCGTCATCATTTTGCTTTGGAGAGTTTCAGACCACCACCCCTTTTATAGATATTATTCTAAATCGATTTAGTTATTATTATCTTAGGACTAACAATGAGCTGAGGTTCCGACTAAGCTCAGTTTGGCCCGATTTTGTCTTGTCATGACCATGTGGCCATATTAGGTCAATCATATCAGCAATATCCCCATCTTTTTGTTATATGAGGTTATGGGGTGGGAAATTGCATGGCTACAGCTGATTAGGACTGTGGTCTACTGTTAGTTCAACCTGAAGGTTAGCTCACCCCTACTCAGGATCTTGATGCACTGACATTTGGATAGGTAGGCCAGTTTGTTATGTTTAACTGAGCTTCTTTGGTTCCCTATTTTGAGTCTTAATAAGAGTTTGCACTGGGTTTCCAAGAGTGCATGTCAGTTTACAAAGTATTATCTCAAGGCCATTTGTAAAGAAACGAATGTAAACAATAAATATAAGAGAAAAACATATAAGATAAACAATTCAAAATTGTATATTTACCATTTTGTATTCACTAATATTGTAAGTGTTCCACAAAGCGAGGTGCCATATGTAGATGGAATGATCTGTGCTGAACAAGCAAACTTACTAACTGGGGGGTGAAATGGGATGCCAATATGTGCTAACATCTGGTATACTCTTGACCAGCTCTGTTACTTCTGGAGAAAAAATTTACACAAAAAAACAAAGCAATTTCTTCCCTCTGATTAGAATAAAGAAAGCAAAAATGAGGTTATACAAATGAACTAATCGCATGTGTTCATTAGTGGTGTATTAAGCATTTATCATAACACATCACCAGTGTCAATTTTAGTCTTAGGACTAAAATGGCATTTTAGTTTTAATCCCATTTTAGTCTTCTGCAATTGTTTTCGTTTTAGTCGTATTTAGTCAACTAAATCTCCAGTACATTTTAGTCGACTTAAATGTCCTACATTTTAGCCGACTAAAACATCCAGTACATTTCAGTAATTGCAATTTAGTTTTAGTCTCATTTTTGTTTTTTGACTAAAATGGCTTTTAGTTTTAGTCGTATTTTAGTCATCTCAATTGTTTTAGTTTTAGTAGTCGTATTTTATAAGACAAAAATAGTATTCATTTCGTCTACTAAAATGTTTTAGTCATTTTAGTTGACTAAAATGTTTTAGTCATTTTAGTCGACTAAATTAACACTGCACAGCACTGAATTTTGAATAGCAAATACAAGTATATTGTTCCAACATTCTGAATGTGCTGCTTTTTCTTTTTATAAGTCTGTATGTTCTAGGACTGCAAGACACATCTTAAACAGAATGAGGGACAATGAAAAATCTTTGTTCAAACTGTATTCTGTGTGAAATGTGGTTAAGGCCAGTGCTTGGTACAAAAACTACTCAATAAAGACTTGTGGGACTTTTGAAAAAAACGAATCACCTAAAGTTCCCTAATCATTTCTACATTATTGTTTATATGTAAGATCATATGTTTTGGGGTATATTTATTAAAATGAGCTTGAACCCAGGCACTTGCATTCCATTTCCCTCGCTGATATTGACCCTTTATTATTTGCAGAATTTATCCCACTGTAATTAATTTACAATATAAGTTCATCCTCTGCAAACTGCATGCACAAGACAAAAAATAAAAAATAAGAACATCTCTGCAAAGCATGAACATGAAAAAAATACCTGTTGATCTGCCAGAAATGCACTGCAATGTCTGGTGTAAGTTGCTAATACACAGCATTTTGGAGTAATGTCAATCCTATCCAATGTAATTTTGCCAGAATACTAAACCAAGCCCACTCTCAGATCTCTACAAAATAAAGGCTAATCATTCGGTAGACCAAGATAAGAAGAGCTAGAAAGACTATTTGAAGTAGCACATGAGGTGTGCAGAGGACACCAGACACCTCTGACTCGCACATGTTCAACAGATTTTTTTTGCACTTATCAAACAGATATATTAGAGAACTTGGCCTTATTGGCATATTGGCCCTTTTGTTGCCAGTGGTAGAGCTGGCATGTACACATACACAATATGTAGAGAATTTGCCTCTACATATTGCAGTGTATTTTTACCTGTATCAAATCCTACCTTCGACCACAAATTATTATCTATGACACCATATGGCTGACACTTGTTCAAACAATCACTTATTAGTGAACCAATGCAGGCAGTATTAGCTAAACAATTATTTGATCGTGATGCAAAATGTTTGTCATGAAAAACCTGAGGTCCCTGCTACTATGTATGTTAACAGTAGTTATTCACTGTGCAGATGCTGGGTAGTAGGAAGATCTAAGATCTGTACATTTGGAAAGCATGTAAAAAAATCCAAGAGAGAACAGGAATGGTGTTTACATATTGGATAAATATTTAAATATTGGATATTTTTTCTGTTCTTATTTCTGTCATAATTCTAGCATTATTTGCTTGTCACAGCAAATTTCCATTAATTTTATATAATCAAATAACCTGGATATTAAATATATCTTAGCATTACTTAAATATAACAACTGCACTAGTTTTCTTTTCAGTATAAGTCGATTATCTGCAAGTACAAACAACACAACTATCGATCTTGCCAGAAATATTCTGTCCTTGTAACTTTCTGTACACTGAACTGAATATCAGAATCCCCAGCTATCTGCTTTGAACTACAGGAAACTACCCAATGTAATTAAGATGAGAAGAGTGAGAAGCATATTTAGTCCAAATCAGGAGAGCGGCATAGAAAACAACACTGCTCTTCCACAGTCACAATGCAGTGAATAAGAGTTGTCACATTATGAAGTGTGTTATTGGCAGAATCACTATCAAATAATTTATTGGAAGAATGAAAATAGGGAAAAAAGCCTGAAAAGGGAAAAATGGATGGAATCCCCACATAAGGACTAGTGAGCTGCGGTATATTACATTTTATGGGGTTTAGATACTGTAACATTAAACAGATTGATGTCCAAAGATAGAACTGCTAACATTATTATCTTATTATTATTATTATTATTATTATTATTATTAATATACAGAATTTATATAGCACCAGCAGTTTGCACTGTGCAGACTGAGCAGTGCTTTACGCTATAAGGGAGACAGTACAATTACAATATGGCTCAATACAAAAAGATTAGATAGCCCCTGCTCAGAGAGTTTACAATATCAAGGGACGTGGAGGTGGCAAAAGATAATAGCTGAGGAGGATGATCAAGGTTTCAGAGAAGTCCTGGAGGAGCGATAGAGGAGGGGAGCGGGTGATTTGAGCAATATATTTAGATGAGGTTGGTGATGTAGCTGGAGGCAGTGTTGTGGATGGCCTTGTATGTTGTGGTTAGTATTTTGAGATGTATACATTGGGCTAGTGGAAGCCAGTGAAGGGATTAGCAGAGAGGGTCATAAGCCACAGATTGGTTAGTGAGGAGTATTAGTCTAGCAGCAGCATTAATGTTAGACTGAAGGAGGGATAGCCTGCGCAAAGGTCGGATAGTGAGGATGGAGATACAGTAGTCAAGGCAGGAGATAATCAGGGAGTGAACAGATTGTTTTGTGGTGTCATTAGTTAGGAAGGGGCACATCCTAGAAAAGTTATGAAGGTAAAAGAAGAAAGGTTAACCAGTGATTGGATGTGGGCCCAGAAAGGGTCTCAAGAGTTCAGAGGTCTGAGATTACACCTAACAACCTGGCATGAGTGAAGGGACCAATAATTTTGCCATTGATCTCAATGGTAAAGCCATGAATAGGGGGGATTGGGGAGCAGGAAATATTACAAGCTCAGTTTTAGAGAGATTGAGTTGAGGAAATGGTGTGACATCCACACTGATATGGTGCTTAATAAATGTGTGATACATGAGGAGATTGAGGACGTGAGCTGGGGAGTATAGTATTGGAAGCCATGGGAGGTTATCAACCGGTCCAGAGAAGAGATGTGGGCACAAGGACAAAGCCTTGGGGTACCCCAATGGAAAGAGGAAGAGGGGCAGAGGAGATAGAGCATAAGTGATACTAAAGGTGAGAAGAGATAGATAGATAGATAGATAGATAGATAGATAGATAGACAGATAGACAGACAGATAGATAGACAGATAGACAGATAGACAGATAGATAGATAGATAGATAGATAGATAGATAGATAGATAGATAGATAGATAGATAGATAGATAGATAGATAGATAGATAGATAGATAGATAGATAGATAGATAGATAGATAGATAGATAGATAGATAGATAGATGGGAGAAGACCCAGGAAAGAACAGAGTCACTGAGGCCAAGTAGCATGTAACTTTCAGATAGTTGCATTACAGGTAAAAGAGTAAGAGCAGTTCATCCAACCAAAGTGAACATTCACTTTGCAAAGTTCACCTTCACTTCGGAAAAATTAGTAGGGTAAAGTTGTGTTCACTTTAAAAAAAATCCTGAGTGGAGTGTCACATTTTATAAAGCTGTTTCAAAGACAGAATTCTAGATTTTTTTGATCTGCAATCCAAGCAAGCTGCTGAATAATTTTACATAATATGATACGCTTCCTAAAGATTGTACTGTAGTTTTTAGTCAATCTGAGCATAAATTGTACTCTTGCATTATGAAACAAAATAAGTATGTTGGCCATCCCACATACTCCACCTGTTGGTCAAGTACTCCTAGAAGTGAAGATCAATATCAGCTTGTAGTTTCTAAATGTATGTTTTCCTTATAGGTTACCTAACTTTTTTAACTTTTAAATTCAATAAAAGAAAACAAAATAACGTTGAAACAGCAAACAATATGTATCCTTTCAAGTACATGTAAAAGCAAAAACTATACAGAAATTCATTCATTTTAAGGCGTTATCCACACTTGGGTTTAAAAATGATGCTTTTACAGGCGTTTGAGCTTTTTCTTCTTCTGCCTCTAAACTCCCCTCCATGTTAACCTATATGTATTATTTACATTAAGATGCCTGCATTCACAAATCTAAAAGACAATCAATACGCTTTTAAGGTCCGTACATGGAAACCTATATTTTAGTATTGTGTAGATAATGCCAGTCTTGTAATCCTTTCACATGGGCACGCTCCACTTGTCTCCTGCTCATAGATCTCCTGCTGAACTAAAGCTGAACAAAATGGATGTCACTTTTTCGTCCACATTTTACAGCAGACTATTGTGGACCCATGTTGGATCTATGGGCTGCTGGATGAAAATGTACTTGTGTCTTTTTACATCAGGTTACCCTCTTATCCATTAGGTTTAGGTCTGGAAAAATGAAGAAGTATTCAAATTATAAAATTTTTTCTGGACCTGGATGGACTTGGAGTTAGGAGGATGTATATTCACCCACCCATACACTTGCATGGAGCTTACAATTAAGTCTTAAGCCCCATACACACTATCAGTTTTTCTGCTGAGTTTTTCCTTCAGATTTTCCAAAACCATATAATATGAGGTCAAACCTTAGGAGTTTCAATTTGTATGCAATCAGGCAGGCCCTTGCACTACATGGTTTTGGTAAACCTGAAGGAAAAACTCTGCAGAAAAACTGATAGTGTGTATGGGGCTTTAGATGGCCTTAGAGTTTTACTTTATTTTACAAAATGGAGAATGCAGTAGAAAGAATAAAATTCCTCCTGCTTTACCAGAAAGAAAGAGACTCTATGGAAAGATAAGGTCATCCTACATGGAGTCTGAACCCTATCAGTGAATTCCTTACAGGCTCTAACAACCTATCATTATCATAATTTTTCCAACCACCATAAAGAAATATAGTAATTATCAGTTTTAGGCGGGCATTTTAACATAGCATTAATTAGAAATCAATAGCACTAGGTAGAAGCGTTCTTGCTAACCTTTCTGTGTGCACCATTTTTTGTAAACATTTCTTCAACCATTGTCCCTAATTTTATCTTTTGCTTTTTTGCTCAGCACAATATTACTATCAAAAGAGTTGAAAGATATTTTCTAAAAAAATAATTGTACAGCTATTTACACAGGCAAACATATTGTATAGAAGTCCTATTCAGGTGTCAGTGTTTAGGTGTGCTATTAAAATTATTCACGAGTATGGTAGTCATTCTTATGAAGCCATCTCTACTTTATTTATAGCGCATTTACAGGAACCGGTTCCTACCTGCTACCTCATTTGTGCATGCTGTTGTTAAGTACTTCACTTCTATGATTTGCTGTTTAGTACTAATTTGGATGTAAGCCATTTCTAATGTACTGCAAAGCCTTCCCAGTGATTGAATAAGTGGATGTATAAACAAAAAACATACGCAGTGTAATAACTCCCAGGCTTCATAATAAAGCAGATTGCTAACACAACTCTTTCAGATTAATTCATCTTGACCTTAAACACATATCATCTTAAGCTGTTATGGTTATGGGAGACAATCCTATTTATACTGTATATTCTACTACTACTTTTTACAATGAAGATAGCAAGCATTCTGGCACTTTCTATTATGAGCGTACATTTTATTAAAGTAATAAAACCCCAGTTTATTTAAAAAAACTTTTAAGGACAGGATTGAACCATTTACTGCATATTTTCTGAATATTTGGCTAGAATATTGTCTATCTTCTAGTTTAACCACTTCCCGACCGGCGCACACCGATGTACGTCGGCAGAATGGCACAGGCAGGCAAATGGGCGTACCTGTACGTCCCTTTAAATTTGCCACCCTGCCATTGCGAGCGTGCCGGTCGGAACCCCCGTGAGTCAGGTTGCGGGTCCCGCAGACCAGATCAGCACGGGCATACCCGCGATCGTCTCACAGGGCGGCTGAACTAGGAGATGCCGTTGTACACAGCATCACCCAGTTCTGCCTAGCAACAAGTGACGCTGATCTCTGCTCCATGTGATTGGAGCAGAGATCAGTGTTCACTAAAAGAAAGCACAGCCCCCAACAATTAGTAACACGCCCCTAGGAACACTTAACCCCTACACTGCCACCCACTGGTTAACCCCTTCACTGCCAGTGTCATTTACACAGGAATCACTGCATTTGTATAGAAGTGATTGCTGTATAAATGACAATGGTCCCAAAAATGGGTCAAAAATATCCGATGTGTCTGCCATAATGTCGCAGTTACAATAAAAATCGCTGATCACCGCCATTACTAATAAAAAAATATTAATAAAAATGGCATAAAACTATCCCCTATGTTGTAAACGCTATAACTTGTGCGCAAACCAATCAATAATCGCTTATTGCGATTTTTTTACCAAAAATATGTAGAAGAATATGTATCGGCCTAAACTGAGGGAAAAAAATGTTTTTTTATATATTTTTGGGGGATATTTATTATAACAAAAAGTAAAAAATGTGTTTTTTTCTAAATTGTCGCTCTATTTTTGTTTATAGCACAAAAAACAAAAACCACAGGGGTGATCAAATACCACCAAAAGAAAGCTCTATTTGTAGGAAAAAAAGGACTTCAATTTAGTTTGGGAGCCACGTCGCACGACCGCGCAATTGTCAGTTAAAGCGAGGCAGTGCCGAATCGCAAAAAGCGGTCTGTTCTTAAGCCAGCAAAATGGTCCGGGGCTTAAGTGGTTAGTCTGGTTTGATGACCACTGCTTAAGTTTCCTGTTTCAAGGTGGCTCCTTTCTCTTGCAGAGTCCTACAGTACGTTGTTACCCTTGCATGCAGGGCCAAGACCTGTGTCTTTCTATACTGTGTGCTTCAGTAGAATCACGCAGTTCCATAGCCTAGGATGGCAAGGTACATCCCTGTACTTCCTTCCTCCCCTTCCTGAGTTTCTCTGCATCCAAATCGCATAACATGAGATTGTGACCGGCTCTCTATGGAGCGGCTCCAGTGAGAACTGCATAGGAGACCTGTGTGTCTTTAGGTCAGTTTCAGGTCTGAATTCAGCCCAAAATTCAGGCTGAAATCTAACCTGAAATGGTGAATGGAGACGTACCAGACTCCTGCTGTGAGCTGCTGCGATCTATAGTGTGAACACAGTCACAGAGTCACCAACACAGAAAATGTATGTGGTTTAGAAAATTCAGAAACTTCCTACATACTTGTTTTGATTTAGTAATGAAAATACAGTACATCAGGTTTTTAACGCATACTGTTAGACAGGTTTGGTCCAATGGTGCTTACTGCGATAGCCAGCTATAGATGAGGGTGGTGGCAAGTTTTTGTTATCACGTGTGTGTTTGTATTGGTCCAGCAATGCACCAACACCTTTGCAGCCATTGTGCTATCGCTGGGTGTTTGGTGTGCTCCTGTAACTTTAAGGAGGGGTGGGCTCCCCTTCAGTCCACCTGCTATCATCTATCCATCAGAATGCATGTGCCTCCACTGCGGGGACACTTGTATTTTAGTGTTAGGATCACAGATACCAGGGTGCCGTGACGTGGCTCTGTAGCTCATGCATGTGTATGCAAATGCGTGCGGACTAAACCCCTGTTTTTAATGCATACTGTTAGACAGGTCAATTTGGTTGTCTGCGAGCTGGTGGTAAGTAGTCTTTGGTTTTTTCCTGGGCATTCCCCAGACATTGTTGTTATCCGTTTTAGCCTTCCAATGCCACTTACTACAAAAGCCAGCTACAGATGAGG
The DNA here is from genome assembly GCF_037356315.1 of Lithobates pipiens. Classification (NCBI taxonomy): domain Eukaryota; kingdom Metazoa; phylum Chordata; class Amphibia; order Anura; family Ranidae; genus Lithobates; species Lithobates pipiens. Next base: position 169,779,925 of record NW_027507903.1, on the reverse strand, counting down.
GCGGTAGCAAATTTTTGTTATCACATGTGTGTTTGTATTGGTCCAGGAGTGCACCAACACCTTTGCAGCCATTGTGCTATCGCTGGGTGTTTGGTGTGCTCCTGTACCTTTAAGGAGGGATGGGCTCCCCTTCAGTCTACCTGCTCTCATCTATCCATCAGAATGCATGTGCCTCCACTGCGGGGACACTTATATTTTAGTGTTAGGACCACAGATATCAGGGTGCCGTGACGTGGCTCTGTGGCTCACGCGTGTGTTTGCAAATATATGTGGACTAAACCCCCGTTTTTAACGCATACTGTTAGACAGGTAAATTTGGTTGTCTGCGGACTGGTGGTAAGTAGGCTTTAGTTTTTTCCTGGGCATTCCCTAGACATTGTCGTTAGCTGGTATTATCACATGTAGAGGTCATTAGAGGCCCGTAACAGGTTTCCTTTAAGTGTTTAATTATAGAGAAGATGAATTGTTGTGACCAGCTTAAGAATTAGGTTTGAATTAGGTAAGTTGAAAAACACTTTTCTGCTTGAAGCATAAAGAACCTTATGTTGAGTCAAACAAATGTACCACCACAATCTGAAGATTGGAAGTACCAAATCTGTAGAAACATTGTCTTTACAAACCAAGTAACGCTATTCAGTATATAATAAGCTCGAAAAGGTTGGGTTCTAAAGTAGGGTAAAGGTTTCTCACCCATCCAGTCCAGTGAAATGTTTAATCATAGATTTTCATGGGATGTTTCCTCTTGATCTATAGTCCTCAACTCAGGGGAGGAAACATTTTGCAGCTCTAGCTTTCCCAAGCCACTTTGGCTGCTTCCTACAAGTAGCTGGGCATGCATTTGCACTACGTATGTGCAGCAGCACATATTATGTGACCAGTATAAGATAAAAGAAGGGTGCTTCTGGATAACAGCAGAAACCAGGGAAAATGTTCCTAATGAAAACAGTTCATGTAAATCAGGCTTTAGATGTTGATTCCAATAACTACGGCAGCACTCCAAGAGGAAAACAAAAACTCTAAAAAGGTAAACAGAAAAAAGGTGCCTCTAAGTGAAGCAAACTTTTAAAACTTTAATAGCCAACGGATTAAAAAACTTACTATCAATAAATGTAAACAGGCTAATCATATTAGGTTAAGAATCCAGCATCTGTAGTTCCAACATGATCCAAACCGTTGCTGCCTGTCTGGGGTCCTAACCGTCCAGCAGAGGGAAGCCGCGGGACAGGACCAAGGAGGAAGCAGCTGCGCTATGTAGAACCAGCATGGAACGCTGGACTTGGGGATGACGTCAGCGGAAGTGCGCCTGGGACCAGCATGGAATGCAGAAGCTGGGAAATTACATCTAAAGGACGGGACACATTTCAGAGCAACAGATAGGCTCCTTCTTTATGCTTTCCCGGGCTCACTTACGCTGATCACTCCGAGTCCCTATCAGATGCTGTCCTTTAAACGTAATTTCCCGGCTTATGCGTTACACGCTGGTCCCGGGCGCACTTCCACTCCACGAGTCCTGTGTTACACGCTGGTTCTACACAGTGCAGCTGCTTCCTCCATGGTTCTTTCCCTGCAGCTTCCCTCTGCTGGATGGTTGGGACCCCAGACACCCCGCTACGGTTTGGATCATGTTGGGACTACAGATGCTGGATTCTTCACCTAATATGATGAGCCTGTTTACATTTACTGATAGTGTTTTTAACCCCTTGGTTATTAAAGTTTTAAAAGTTTTCTGCACTTAGAGGCACCTTTTTTTCTGTTTACATATTATTATGCACAGTTGTTCTAACAAAGAAACTCCAGTCACTATTGGCTATTTAGTCTTTAAAAGGGCCACTCACAAAACACACTGTCCATTATAGATCTGCTTTGTGAGCATCCTGCTTTTCCTGGATTAGCATTTATTTCCAACCCAACCTTTTTGCCTGACCTTAGTCTCATTTAACCACAGTCTGCCTGATCTTGTCATTGTTTCTGTATTGGTACTTTACATCAATTGTGTAAAATATAGCCTATATTTATAATTACTTTTGACGTGAACTCAAATGAGACTCTGCACTATCTTGGTTTGTCAGACTTGCCAACTGCTACCAGTAAAGCCATCCTCGGAATTCCACTCTATTAATAGCTCTGAAGAAAACCTGTTTGTACCCTAAGCATTTGTGTCCTTTGTAGGAAACGTTCTACCTATCTAGCTGGCCCTCTACCATCTTTACTATGTCTGTATGGAATTTGTTTCAAGGTGAACAATCTTTACACAATACTTTAAGTCCTGTGTTTGATGCAGTTCCATGTTGAAAGGAACTAGAGAGCCTATTTACCCTGCTTCTGACTGCCTGTGCAGCCTTATGCATTATTACTTCTATTTTGTAACATAGCCTGTTTTTGGTACTAGAACATCCAGAATCTACACTCTGCCACAAACATTTACCTCTTAATCTTTTTATTAAATGAAAAAAAGTATCCTGGTGGGAGAAAGATTACAATCTTACAGATAGACGTTGTGTACAAATATAGCAACGGATGTAGAAATACAGGATAAAGAGAGATGCAAACTTAATTAATATGGCGTTGGTTTGGTTACAATGAACATGTGCCACAATATTTTTATTGCAGTGTTGTCAAAAACATTTATGCAGTAGTCAAGCTGTATAAAAGATAGTTAGGCATGGTGCTAAGCTAATGGCCTATCATATGTCATTGTTGCACATAATGTATACAAAGTAAAAGAGTGGCAGGGGAAAGAGTAGAACTGAAGAACAGTGAAGTGTAGTAAAGAAGATATAGTCACCAGAATCAGTAGAAGAGGTGCTACCTAAGCTTCGCAAGTCCACTGATATATATTGAATCAAAGGGCCTCGTCTTTTGTTGAACTTGGTGTGATTATTTTGAAGGGTACATAGGAGTTTATTATTGAAAACAATCTAATTAAATTTTTGTTTAACCAAATTGAATGCCTTCATCAACTGATTTTAACATCTTGCAATTGCAATTTTTGCTGCTAAGATTATGGAAGAAATGTGTCCTTTAGCATTTTTAAAGTTTCTTATTATCTAGTTTCTGGAGGAGAATGATTTCAGGTGATCTGGGGATGTTTAATCCCATTACTGACCTAATTAAATTGAAAAGTCTGATCCAGAATCTGGTTACTTTAGGACAACCATATATGAAATAGAGTTTGTATGTGACTGCAGCAACTGAACAAATTAGAAGATGCATTAAAGTCAAGTACACATAACCAGAATGCTTATACAAATAATTTTTGGAGTCATTCGATTCAAAAAACTATAGGGAAGACACTTTTTCTTTTTAATTGGATTTCAAGTGTATTTTACTTTTAAAAATCTGTCCAAAAACATAGAATTTACTTTGATACACAAATCAGTATATTCCTAGTTAAATTGCCACTGGGCAAAACAGTGAAGGATATTTTGGTTACCAAGGATTAAACAGCAATTAAACTTCAAAAGTGTTAAGCTTAATTAAAATGACTTTTACTAGTTTAGTAATATTTAAAAAAGGAATTAACAAGTTAATGATAAGTACATTTTTTATCTTTAGTTTGTTTGTTTATTTTGTTTAGAGCTACAAGTTCTCAAAAGCTAATAACAATAATTTTAGCAGAGTTAGATTTCAGAAGCATAATGACCCCTAACCTCTAGTTGTCTGTAAACTACATAATACATTTTTCCTTAGGCAGTCATGAGTACAGAGGTGGCTCTCTAATTAGGCAAAGTAGGCGGTGGCCTAAGGCCTCGCCCTCCTAGGGGCCTCGCTCCCGCCTACTTTGCCTAAAGAGCCGCCTCTGGCTATCCTCATACATCAGTCCCAGCCAGGTGCCTCCTCGTTCACAGTACAGTCAGCCCGCCTCCTCTCTTCTCTGTAACACCCCGCCCCACTCCTGTCAAGAAAACTTCACTGGAAGTGGAACTGCAGTGCAGGTGTCCTTCCAGTCAGAACACAGGATAGAGACCATCAACTGCCCTGCCCCCCCGCCATCAAATCCTGTCCGTCCTTTCTTGTGCAAGGGCAGGGCACAGCTAGCATCTGAGCACAGAGTCTACCCTCCTTCCAGGGCGGGGCTTCCGTGATGGAGGCGGAGCCAATTCAGCCTGTCTGTGTGCACTGTGCAGCCGACGGACTGAACTATGAGGGGACAGAGCCTTGCTTTATGTGAGGTAAATGTGACTAAGGGGTGCATGTGACTGGGGGGGTGGTACAGTGGTGGGGTGTCAGTGTGCTCTATCTCAGCCCTGGTGTCAGCGTGCTCAGCGCTGGTGTCAGTGTTCTCTCAGTGCTGGTGTCAGTGTACTCTGCGCTGGTGTCAGTGTGCTATATCTCAGTGCTGGTGTCAGTGTACTCAGCGTTGGTGTCAGTGTGCTCTCAGTGTTGGTGTCAGTGTGCTCAGCGTTGGTGTCAGTGTGCTCTCAGTGTTGGTGTCAGTGTGCTCAGCGTTGGTGTCAGTGTGCTCAGTGTTGGTGTCAGTGTACTCAGCGCTGGTGTCAGTGTGCTCAGCGCTGGTGTCAGTGTGCTCAATCTCAGGGCTGGTGTCAGTGAGCTCAATGTCAGCGCTGGTGCCAGTGTTCTCTCAGATCTGGTGTCAGTGTTCTCTCAGTGTTGCCATCAGTGTACTCAGTGCTGGTGTCTGTGTTCTCTCAGTGCTGGAGTCAGCGTGCTCTGCGCTGGTGTCAGTGTTCTCTCAGCGCTGGTGTCAGTGTTCTCTCAGCGCTGGTGTCAGTGTTCTCTCAGCGTTGCCATCAGTGTACTCAGTGCTGGCGTCAGTGTGCTCTCAGTGCTGGTGTCAGTGTGCTCAATCTAAGTGCTGGTGTCAGTGTGCTCAAACTCAGCGCTGGTGCCAGTGTTCTCTCAGATCTGGTGTCAGTGTTCTCTCAGTGTTGCCATCAGTGTACTCAGTGCTGGCATCTGTGTTCTCTCAGTGCTGGCGTCAGCGTGCTCTGCGCTGGTGTCAGTGTTCTCTCAGCGCTGGTGTCAGTGTTCTCTCAGTGCTGGTGTCAGTGTACTCTCAGCGTTTCCGTCAGTGTACTCAGTGCTGGCGTCAGTGTGCTCTCAGTGCTGGTGTCAGTGTGCTCAATCTCAGCGCTGGTGTCAGTGTGCTCAATCTCAGCGCTGGTGTCAGTGTGCTCTATTTCAGCGTTGGTGTCAGTGTTCTCTATTTCAGAGCTGGTGTCAGTGTGCTCTCAGCGCTGGTGTCAGTGTGCTCTCAGCGCTGGTGTTAGTGTGCTCTCAGTGCTGGTGTCAGTGTGCTCTCAGTGTTGGTGTCAGTGTAGTCTGCGCTGGTGTCGGTGTTCTCTCAGTGCTGGTGTCGGTGTGCTCCCAGTGCTGGTGTCGGTGTGCTCTCAGCGCTGGTGTCGGTGTGCTCTCAGTGCTGGTGTCAGTGTGCTCAGCGCTGGAGTCCGTGTGCTCAATGTCAGCGCTGGTGTCAGTGTGCTCAATGCCAGCGCTGGTGTCAATGTGCTCTCAGCGCTGGTGTCAGTGTGCTCAGTGCTGGTGTCCGTGTGCTCAATGTCAGCGCTGGTGTCAGTGTGCTCTATTTCAGCATTGGTGTCAGTGTGCTCTCAGCGTTGGTGTCAGTGTGCTCTCAGTGCTGGTGTCAGTGTGCTCAGCGCTGGTGTCAGTGTGCTCAATGTCAACGCTGGTGTCAATGTGCATAGCGCTGGTGTCAGTGTGCTCAATGTCAGTGCTGGTGTCAGTGTGCTCTATTTCAGCGTTGGTGTCAGTGTGCTCTCAGCATTGGTGTCAGTGCGCTCTCAGTGCTGGTGTCAGTGTGCTCAATGTCAGCGCTGGTGTCAATGTGCTTAGTGCTGGTGTCAGTGTGCTCAATGTCAGCGCTGGTGTCGGTGTGCTCAATGTCAGCGCTGGTGTCGGTGTGCTCAATGTCAGCGCAGGTGTCGGTGTGCTCAATGTCAGCGCTGGTGTCGGTGTACTCTCAGTGTTGGTGTCAGTGTGCTCTCAGTGTTGGTGTCAGTGTTATCTCAGCGCTGATGTCAGTGTGCTCAATGTCAGCGCTGGTGTCAGTGTGCTCAATGTCAGCGCTGGTGTCAGTGTGCTCAATGTCAGCGCTGGTGTCAGTGTGCTCAATGTCAGTGTTGGTTTCAGTGTGCTCTCAGCGCTGGTGTCAGTGTGCTCAGCGCTGGTGTCCATGGGCTCAATGTCAGCACTGGTGTCAGTGTGCTCAGCGCTGGTGTCAGTGTGCTCAGCGCTGGTGTCCATGTGCTCAATGTCAGTGCTGGTGTCCATGTGCTCAATGTCAGTGCTGGTGTCCATGTGCTCAATGTCAGTGCTGGTGTCCATGTGCTCAATGTCAGCGCTTGTGTCAGTGTGCTCAATGTCAGCGCTGGTGTCAGTGTGCTCAGTGCTGGTGTCAGTGTGCTCAATCTCAGCGCTGGTGTCAGTGTGCTCAATCTCAGTGCTGGTGTCAGTGTGCTCAACGCTGGTGTCAGTGTGCTAAATCTCAGCGCTGGTGTCAGTGTGCTCAGCGCTGGTGTCAGTCTGCTCAATCTCAGCGCTGGTGTCAGTGAGCTCAGTGCTGGTGTCAGTGTGCTCAATATCAGTGCTGGTGTCAGTGTGCTCTATCTCAGCACTGGTGTCAGTGTGCTCTCAGCGCTGGTGTCAGTGTGTTCAATGTCAGTGCGCTCAATGTCAGCGCTGGTGTCAGTGTGCTCAGCGCTGGTGTCAGTGTGCTCATTCTCAGCGCTGGTGTCAGTGTGCTCAATCTCAGCGCTGGTGTCAGTGAGCTCAGTGCTGGTGTCAGTGTGCTCAGCGCTGGTGTCAGTGTGCTCAGCGCTGGTGTCAGTGTGCTCAATCTCAGGGCTGGTGTCAGTGAGCTCAATGTCAGCTCTGGTGTCAGTGTGCTCAGCACTGGTGTCAGTGTGCTCAATGTCAACGCTGGTGTCAGTGTGCTCAATGTCAACGCTGGTGTCAGTGTGCTCAATGTCAACGCTGGTGTCAGCGTGCTCAATGTCAGCGCTGGTGTCAGTGTGCTCTATTTCAGCGATAGTGTCAGTGTGCTCTCAGCGCTGCTGTCAGTGTGCTCTCAGTACTGGTGTGATTGAGCACATTGACACCAGTACTCTTAATATATGCAATTCTTTTTTATTGCTTGAATTATTTTTTTCCCCCATTATAGACATGAGTAGGGCCTCATGTCTAGGTTATGCCTAAGGCCTCACAAAGCCTAGAGCCACCTCTGCATGAGTAGTAACAATTTAGAGTTATTTTCAGACCACTAAATTTAAGGAGTGCAATATGTAGTTTAACACCCCTGATGATGTGATGTATGATGAAACTAGTAGGGTGGAGTCTATGCTCAATACATCACATTAGTTTGTTTGTGATCTACAGATTCTTTTTTTTTTTTCCTTATTTATACATATTTTATTGAACAAATGGTAGGTACCAACATCTCAGTCTCAATCCACTTTCGTGCATAGCAAGAAATTATGAAATGTTTTGTTTACAATAGCAATAACAGCAGTAATAATACAACAAAAAGTGCTTAACAAATAATTATAAAGAAAACTTTGCTGACGTCAGTTCCGGCTGCCTCCTTCTCGAAGGTCTACTGAAGGGTCCGACTTATTATGTTAAGCTCTGTTTAAGTACTAGGATCACTGATTTCCCTTGGTTGCATCTCCTTATGTTTGGGATCGTAGTTGGGGGGGGAGTATTGTTGAGCTTGGGTGATTCATGTTCTCGCAGGACTAGACTCAGAGATTGCAACGGGCGAGAGGGAGGATTTTGTTGTATCTCATTTACAATGGGGGATCGTGTAGATTTGACGGGGCCATATATGTTAAGCGAGGTGTTAACAACTAAGAACTCTGTGAGACTGGATAGAGAGTGAGCGAAGGTGTCTAACAGGTATCGGGGGGTAGGGAATAAAGGGTGGGAACTAAGTTGTGGTGGAGGAGAGGTATATAGGGTCAGCGAGTGCTATTGGGAGGGTTAATAGGGGTGTGGGCAAGAGAGGGAGGGAGGGGGGGGAAAGAAGGAGAAAAAAAATGGGGGGTGAGGGGGCTGAAAGATAGCAGGGAAGGTCAGTGTGAATGGGGCATAGGGAGATCTAGGATAGGCATTGCCTGAATAGGCATCTTCCCCAATCTACAGATTCTTTTAATCCAGGACTTTTTCTTGCTTTATATTACTTCTATGAGAAAGAAGGAAAGGGAAAAACCAGCAAGGCTGACTTCAATGTAATTTTCGTCTGTTTCCAATGGATGGATCTTCAATGATGTGTGAATCTATGTCTTACTAGGCTCCTATAACGTGGAGTCTAGCTATCTGGTAAGGGCACATATTTTATTTTCACGGTGGAAGGTGCACTTTGGGTGTTCCTGTCATCTATCACCCCAGGAGACATGAATTCAAAATTTCTTTGGACACTTTATGGACTAATCACCATTATTTAGTTATTATATTGTTCACAAGTTATTAGCGCGGCAAAGTTTTTATGCGCTTCTTCCTCTTCTTCTATGAGCTCTACCTTATAAGGACTGTAAAAAGTTAAAATTCAAACAGATTTGGGGTACTTAAACTGCCTACATTTAAAAAAATACATTTAGTGATTTATTATTTAATACAGAAATGTAATAATTTCCACCTGTTATGTCTTGTATCCACCTACATTTCAGTTTTAATATGACCCTGCCAGGAAAATAAAATAGATCCCTAAAAAAGAAGCTAATAAACACTCACCTCTCTCACTGCCAGAATCATCCCCAGATGTCTTGTTCTGAAACTTTCGTTTCCAAGAGTGTCAATCTTCTGATTCCTTCCCTGACCTTCACATCACTAGAGGACTAGAGGCGATTCAGTTTGCATTGTGTGCTATACAAGTATTTCATTCATTCATTCATTCACAGTTCATATGACCACCTGTCTTAGCTAGCTATAAAGGTTAGGTTACCTAGAGCAATAGTAACACTCTTCACTCTATTACAATTAAATATCACTCTGCAATAAAATACAATGAGGTTGATTTACTAAAACTGGAGACTGAAAAATCCGGTGCAGCTATGCATGGTAGTCAATCAGCTTCTAACTTCTGCTTGACCAATTGAGCTTTGACAAAGAAACTTGGAAGCTGATGGGTTTCTATGCAGAGCTGTACCAGATTTTGGTCTCTGAAGTTTTAGTAAATCAACCCCAATATGTATTATGCTGCATATAAAATAGTTGTTATATGTTATTTAGTCCTGCTCAAGTATTTGCCTTACAACAGTAGGCGGTGACCGGGTAAGGTCAATTGCCTCCATCCCTATCTAATTGAAACAAACAGGAGGACTGGGGGTTGGGACTTTAAATGAAGCAGGCAGGTGTAAAAAGTTTACATTTATTAGAAGTCAGTGATAAGTTACATGAGGGTAATCATGAGTACACCAAGAAAACCAATATATTTTGTTCAAAGGATAAACATATATCAATGACAATTAACCATTAATAATACAAATCACATATTACAGGTGATCATTAAGTAAATAAAACATATAGTTGGCATAAAAACATGGCATATAATAGCTCTATGCATTTTATGGATTCATCCACTCTTCAGGAGCATGCACATGGAAAACTGAACGCTGTAGTATAATAGTAACAAGAATATCTGTAAGGTCTGACCCTGTCACGGAAAGAGATTAAAATAAAGTAATTAGAGGTAATCTTGCCTAGGATAAACCCCCCAAAACCACTCTCAAAAGTACTTACATTGTCTGTGTGTATGCAGTAATGTGCCAACATGGATCAGAAAACCCCTAGGGGTATCACTGGTGGGAGCTGAGGTGGTAATGACAGACCAGGACTCAACAAAGATGGTTTCCAAGGAAGGAAATCCCAAAAGATAATGGTAAAAAAATAAGAAAAAAAGTGAGATTATAAAAATAGATTGGAAACCCATATTATGTGGTACAATGGGTCATATGTCCTAAATTTGGTAAAGGATAGGGTAATGAGATGATAATGAGTGTATAGGTAAGGTTAAGTTAGTGAGAGTAGGAGATAAAGATGATGAAGAGGTGAAATACAAAGATCTTTGTATTTCACCTCTTCATCATCTTTATCTTCTACTCTTCACCTTAAAGGGACATTGGTCCCGAAACAGAAGAGGCAATTATGCCTCATAATTGGATCCTGAAAGTGCCCACAAGTGCCACCTATCAATGCCCACAAGTGGCACCTATCTATACCCACAAGTGCCACCGATTCAATGCCCACCAGGAGTGCCAATCAGTACCACATAGAAGTGCTGTCTATCAGTGTAACCGATCAGTGTCCATCACTGCCACCCATTAGTGCACATCACTGCCACCTATCGGTGCCCATCACTGCTGGCTCATCAGTGTACATCAATGACGGACAAAAATTACTTTTTAAAACTTTATAACAAAATTTAAAAAAAATGTTTTTTTTTTTTTTAAATTTGGTCTTTTTACAGTTTTTCAACAAAAAATATTTGGATACAGTGTTGTAGGACCGCACAATTGTCATTCAAAGTGCATCAGCGCTGAAAGCTGAAAATTGGTCTGGATAGGAGGGGGGTTTAAGTGCCCAGTAAGCAAGTGGTTAAAGCATAACTACCCTCTGGGTGATCTATGTACATTACAAGGATTTTAACAAACTTTTTTGCAGATGCCTACCTTTTGTTATTCTGAAGAAATCCCTGGGTGTTTGTATTCATGTGGGAGTGGTTTCATAATTATAAATCGGCTGCAGCACCTACAGGGCACTAATGAGAAAACCTGCTGGGTCTGCATCTTTTTAGACATGTTCCTATTGGAAGAATTTCACCAAAAATTATATTTTTGTTGCAGAAGATGCCTGAAATCTGACTTGTATCTTAGGGCAGACTTCTGGGAAAATCAGTGAGCCAATTACACAAGCAGGAAATTATGTTTCGGTGGGACATTCTATACACATTCTGTGTGAATGCTACTACTGTCTACAACAATATAATAGGAACTGGAGACCCACCACATTACCAAATGTAAAGGACCCAACCAAGTAATCAATTTCCATTTATCTGGTGGTATGTCATTATTAATACTATGTAAAAATGCCATTGCCTTTTCTACATCAGCTTCTTAGTAAGGGAACTCTAACTATAATGCCATGTACACATGACCTGACATTTTGACAGCAAAGGTCCGACAGAATGAATCCGCTGGCCAATTCGATTGTGTGTGGGTTTCATTGGACCTTTGCTGTCTAAAAATCAGACAGACTTTAGAAATAGAACATGTTTCAAATCTTTCCGCTGGAACCAGTTCCTATCGAGAAATCTGTTTGTCTGTATGCTAGTCCGACGGATGAAAACCAACGCTAGGGCAGCTATTGGCTACTGGCTATGAACTTCCTTATTCTAGTCTGGTCGTACATCATCACGTTCGAATCCGTCAGACTTTGGTGTGATTGTGTGTGGCCAAGTCCATTCTTTCGGAAAGTCTGTTGGAACTCTGCCGAAAATCCCTTGAGAAGACTGTCTAACCTAGTCTGCCGGAAAGCCCAGTCAAGTGTACGCGGCATAATTGTTTTGTAACCGTAGTGTCTGCCTTCACATTGTAAAGCACTGTCCTGGCACGATATAAATCCTGTATTAATAATAACACTATTAAGGGTTGTATCAGATGCATATGTATCCGAAGCAAGCATTTGAGAATGTGATAAGCAAACCTAGCTTGTACTAACACTTTGTTTTCATGATCCATTCCAGCCATGGCCACATGTACAAGGCATATTTGTTACTCTGTGAATGTAGTCACATTTGTTCATAAGCCCTAAGTGTCATGAGCCCTGCTATATTTAGAAATATTGATCTGCATGAATAGTTTGTGCCACTCTCTTATATAGCTTTTCTTTAAAACACTCTCCAGGGACACCATCCTGCTTTCACCTTATTTATCTTCTCATGCAGAAAATACATTTGACAAAAATCAGCCATCATATGAAATCAGTCAGTTCAGCATGCTCGTGCAGCTCTATAATTTTTCTGCAGGTATTTTAGGTTTTTGCTGTCAGTGCCAAATATATAGGGCAGAAATGTATAATATTTGTCATAATAATGTGAATTATTATTACTCCTAATACTGTTATATTATGTATTAATATTTAAGGATAAGTGTCAAGTCACTTGGCAGAATCAAAATATTAAAAGCCTGCTTAGCAAATGGTGAATATTATGCTGTACTTCCTTTGCACACACTCACGCTGCTTTATACTGCCTATCCTGCAATGGGCTGAAGCAGTGTTTACAATAGTCATAGCTACATTTCCTGCCATAAGGAACAGATGCCCTCCAGGATACCAAGATAGGGGGCAGATCTGTGTCACACTGGCTCTTGTCTTTCTTTTCTGTAAGGCACTCTGATCTTCTCATGGAATTAGTCTTGGAATCAATGTAAATTCTGTGATGGCTCTGTGCAAGTCAGGCAGTAAGAAGTTGGGCTTAGGTATGAAAAAAATTGTTGTGCAGTTTTTAACTTTTGCAAGCCTGCAATTTGATTTGCAATTATTATTTACCCATAAAACAGAAGTTAATATAAATGTACTTTCATAAATGAATGCAGTGTAAGAGCACTGGTGATCCTGCCCTGGAGAAGAGGTCAGATTTCTGAGATTTCTGAGATTTTACTGTAGCATCATCACAGGTTGTGTTTTCTAATTGGTTAAAGGGCATCAAATCTGATGTCATTCATATAGGTGTTGGCCAGGTGAGGAAGTAGAGTTGGGCATGTACATATTATGCTGTAAAAACATGGTAAGTTTTTTTTTTTTGCAATTTCAGAGCTTTATATTGGCTTTTAACCACAGAATTGCTGTAAAGAATTACAATAGACTTCTAGAGGTAACGCAGTAAAAAAAAGTTATATTGTACTATAGCTTTTCTTTCATTGATTATTTTTTCCATTAAGCTCAGGTAGATTGCTGTAGAGTGTTAATAACAGGTATTTGAGCCATGGCTTTACCGATCTCTCTTCAACCCCTAATACCTATCATACAGCCAAAGTGGGCTGTACATATGCCACAGGAAAGATACTTTATGCAGTGGGTACAGCAATTTTAACATGTTTGTTGAGTTGAGGGGTAGTATCACCTATTCAGGTCTTTGGGACTGAGCAGCACTTTTGTACAGTTCAAAATTGGCATTTGGCAAGGGGGAAAAAAAGCTAACATTCAGGAGAACTGCCTTCTAAGCATATGGAAACTGCATCTTTGAAAAGCAATCCACCATGGGTCACCATTGTTTAAGTGAAAACCTATCATATGGCATTGCCCTTTGTCAATGGAGGCAAGTGTTTTTCCCAGAAATCATCTCAACACTGATGACGGACCCCTCAGCATGGATGAGGACCCCTGATGACATCAGATGTATGCTGACAAAATGTGTAGAGTAAGACTATGGACTATCAGGACACGTCACTTCAGCCATCTTGGAATGTAGGTAGAGCGCAAACTATCATTCTCAAACTATTTGAATGCTGTAAAACATCTTCCAATATTGTAAGTGCGATTTTAAATTTATTTTAATAAAATTTGGAAATACTACACCGTGAGAGGTTTCTCTTTTACCTCCCTCTTTGAGCGTGTTCTACAATGAAAATGTAATGGTGCAGAAGCACCGATATTGCTAGTCCAGCCTGAGATGTTCCCCTGACATTCTAAGCTGTGGATTGATGCATGAGGATAATTAGCCATCTAATGCTGTTCTTGACTGCCGGTAAAAAGTTCCAGTGAGTGAGCTGTGTCCTTATATGTTGGTGAAGAGGAGACACTAAAGGTCACTTTGGTGTGGAACCACCACCGTGTTTTTTGGATTCACTGTAAACTTTAAGATGGACACTATAAATATATTGATTGTGTTGATTGCTTTAACCACTTGAGGACCGCCGTATTGCCATTGTACGTCAGCACAATGGCACAGGCAGGCATAATCACGTACATCTACGTGATTGCCTTCCAGCGGGTGGGGGGTCCGATCGGACCCCCTCCCGCTGGTTACGGCGGTCCGATTCGGTCCAGGAGCGCTCCGTGATGAGGGGATGGCCGTTGGTTTTCGGCCACCCCCTCTGGATCGCTCCTGGCCAATGAGAAGCTTCCTCCCCTGTGTATTGTTTACACAGGAAGGAGGAAGTGATGTCATTCTCCTCGGGGCGGTCTTTTTGACCGGACTACGAGGAGAACAGTAAAAGTAAGTGTGCACCAACACTACACTGACATGTAGGTACACACAGGCACACAAACCCCCCCCCCGATCCCCCCCCCCGATCGCCCCCCGATCCCCCCCCCCCGCCCCCCCTCCCCCCCCAGTCACAGTGTCACTGATTGCATTGATCATTTCTTTACTGATCAATGCATTCAGTGTCAGTTGTGACAGTAAAAACTGTCAGGACAGTTAGTGTTAGGTCCAGGGTAGCCCCCTATCACCCCCCAATAAAGATTTAACCCCCTGATTGCCCCTAGAGTTAACCCTTTCACCCCCTTTTGCCAGTGTCACTAAGCGATCATTTTTCTGATCGCTGCATGTGTCGCTAGTGTCGCTAGGTAGCTAGTTATTTTTTTAGGTTCACCGCCAGGTTTTTATATCGCTAGGTACCCCGATATACTACCCAATAATGTTTTTAACCCCCTGATTGCCGCTAGTTAACCCTTTCACCCCCTTTTGCCAGTGTCACTAAGCGATCGTTTTTCTGATCGCTGCATTAGTGTCGCTACAGTCGCTAGGTAGCTAGTTATTTTTTTAGGTTCACCGCCAGGTTTTTATAGCGCTAGGTACCCCGATATACTACCCAATAATGGTTTTAACCCCCTGATTTCCGCTAGTTAACCCTTTCACCCCCTTTTGCCAGTGTCACTAAGCGATAATTTTTCTGAACGCTGCATCAGTGTCGCTAGTGTCGCTAGGTAGCTAGTTATTTTTTTAGGTTCACCGCCAGGTTTTTATAGCGCTAGGTACCCCGATATACTACCCAATAATGGTTTTAACCCCCTGGTTGCTGCTAGTTAACCCTTTCACCCCCTTTCACCAGCGATCACAGTATAAGTGTCACTGGTGACGCTGGTTAGCCAGTTAGTTATTTAGGTTCCCCGTCAGGTTTTTATATAGCGCCAGGGACCCCCATATACTACCTAATAAAAATTTGAACCACCTGATTGCCCCTAGTTAACCCTTTCACCACTGATCACCGTATAAGTGTTACGGGTGACTCTGGTTAGTTTGTTTTTTATAGCATTTTATATTCAAATCCGGAAGGCAGTGCTTGGTTTTCGGGGTCCCGTACGTGGCTAGGCTCCCAAAAAGTCCCCCACATGTGGTATCCCCGTACTCGGGAGAAGCAGCAGAATTTATTTTGGGGTGTAATTTGACTTCTGCCCATAGCATGTGTGAGCAATATATCATTTAGTGACAACTTTGTGCAAAAAAAAAAAAGTTTGTAATATTCCCGCAACTTTTGGCAAAATATAAAATATTCCATGGACTCAACATGCCTCTCAGTAAATAGCTTGGGGTGTCTACTTTCCAAAATGGGGTCATTTGGGGGGGGTTTTGTGCTATTTTGGCATTTTATGGCCTTCGAAACTGTGATAGGTAGTGAGGAGTTAAATCAAAAATTTGCACCCTTAGAAATCCTGAAGGTGGTGATTGGTTTTCGGGGTGCCGTGCGCGACTAGACTCCCAAAAAGTCCCACACATGTGGTATCCCCGTACTCGGGAGAAGCAGCAGAATGTATTTTGGGGTGCAATTCCACATATAACCATGGCATGTGTGAGCAATATATCATTTAGTGACAACTTTTTGTAAAAATTTTTTTTTTTTTTTTTTTTGTCATTATTCAATCCCTTAGGACAAAAAAAATAAATATTCAATGGGCTCAACATACCCATCAGCAATTTCCTTGGGGTGTCTACTTTCCAAAATGGGGTCATTTGGGGGGGATTTGTACTGCCCTGCCATTTTAGCACCTCAAGAAATGAGATCGGCAGTCATAAATTAAAAGCTGTGTAAATTCCAGAAAATGTACTCTAGTTTGTAGACGCTATAACTTTTGCGCAAACCAAAAAATATTCGCTTATTGACATTTTTTTTACTAAAGACATGTGGCTGAATAAATTTTGCCCTCAATGTATGACTAAAATTTAGTTTATTCGATTTTTCTTATAACAAAAAGAAGAAAATATCTTTTTTTTTCAAAATTTTCGCTCTTTTTCCATTTATATCGCAAAAAAAAAAAATCGCAGAGGCAATCAAATACCATCAAAAGAAAGCTCTATTTGTGGGAAGAAAAGGACGCAAATTTCGTTTGGGTGCAATATTGAATGACCGCGCAATTACCAGTTAAAGCAGCGCAGTGCGAAATTGCAAAAAGACCTCTGGTCCTTAAGGTATTTATTGGTCCGAGGCTGAAGTGGTTAAAACATTCACTGGAATATGTTTATATTTTTCTGGAAGTGATTTTAATGATATCTAATGGTTTACTTATCTCAACACTACCATGAAAAGTATAATCTGCAAGAATATGCAAGTTTATGAGCATACCCTACAGTCTATTAGAAAACAATTAAACATAAAGAAGATCAGAATGAACCTTTTACATACAAATTATAGCATCTCAGTATTTACAGTAGTGGGCCGCTCCCACCGGAAGTTAATTTCATCCAGCTGTCCCTCTGTGTGTCACAGCAGATAAACAAGCAGTCATGTCTATTACTGATATTTGTAACAAGCAGATCTTATTGTGTAAAACACACATTTATTACACATGGCTGCTGAAGAGAAAAACTAGCCAATAATAAGCAAAAATCTCTTTCTTTTACAAAAGGGACCTAGCATTGTTGCATTTCCACCGTGCTTATTAGGTTGAATGTCTAGTGATTTTTAATCTGTTACTCATGCGCTGTAATCATGTGTGGGTGTGCAGCCACTCTAAATAATATACAATGCAAATAGTCCTATATTTATACTTGACTGCACTGCCATTTATCAGCTACTTATTTGCAGAAATGTATAACAGTGGGAGAAGGGTCTTAGTAGAAGAATTTATTTTATATAGCCATGGGGTGAAATGCCCTTTTATGATTCGATTTTTTCCAGATTAAAAGATCTTTGCACAGTGGTATTACATTTCATAATTTAGCTTTAAAAGTGTAGTCAACTGCTATATTGAACACATTAGATTCAGTTAAAACTAATGGGGATTTATTACAACAGTGATAAAGGTTATTATATAATATATTGTATTCAATGCTATTCATCTACCACATTTTTATTGACTACATAAAGCCAATGGTTACAGAGACTCCTCTGCTCCCTTTCTCAGGTCATAACACATTGGAAGCATTGACAAACCTTTCAAGAGCCGAGCCTATGCATCCTCCTATGCTATGTTTTATCATAAATACCCCTGGTTACATTCAATTTATAGGGTTTTATTAATAAAATGTACTTAATGTGCAGAAATAAGTGTGAACAATTATATCCTCTATGTAAAAAACAGATAAATTGAAAACTTCCAGCTTACTTAGAATTAGAACTAACATAAATCTATAGTAGGCAAATGGATGCTTTCAAGGATCTCAGGGGACTGAGCAGAGAAGTAGTCTAAGAAAGATGTCCTTGGTTTTCTTTCACTTATTGATTTTTACAATAGAACAACCAATTGTACAAAAAAGAGAAGTGAAATGGAATTTCCAGAATGCCTAGTGATTAGAAGTGCATATAGAATTTTTTTTAAAGAAGAAATGTAAAGAGAATACAAAGATAACAGCAACCCAGAGCTTACAGCAATTGGGGGAAATGACATTAAATTGCCCCAAACATTTTTTTCAGAATGCTCAATGACCAAAACCGGTTCGAGCTACACTACCAGCAATAATTTGAAACCTAAAACATATAACTACTTAAACTGTAACTCAACAATGTGCTACAGATTATTATGTATTCAGTTATATATATATATATATATATATATATATATATATATATATATATATATATATATATATATATATATATATATATATATATATATATATATATATGTTTCAGGTTCTCATCAGTTACCTTGTTAACTTCTTGTGAAAAATTAGCAGCTGGTCAATGTCAGAATAGTAAAAATGGCAAATGGACAAATTTATAATGAAACATTGTTTAAACCATTTGAGAGTTTTACCTAGAAAGCTTATAGTATTAGCACATAAGAAAGACCAATATAACACCATACAGTTAAATAGGGTTGGATATTACCATTTCTAATGTAAATCAATGGTTTAAGGGTCACTAGTAATGTATAGAGTTATTATCAGAAATTATATTCTATGAACCATTAAGGTAGACGGATAACATATTTAAGGGTTTAATTTGGCATGTTGAATATTCTCCTATGTAGCGTCTTCGCATTTATAAAACTAGTGAGATGTTATAAGCATTAAGCATACTAGTTGCTATATTGTGGTCTTCTCTCTTGAAAATATGTTGAGCCCTAAAGCTATTACACCAAGGTACAGCACACTCTGTTGGGTTTAATCTGACATGTTGTATTCTTCCATGCAGATTCCCTTATACCGAAGTATAGTACACTCTGAAAATTATATATATTCAGCCTCTATATGCAATATCTATTGTGTTTAATCTGATATGTTAAATGTTCTTCCATGCAGAGTCTTCTCATTTATAAAACTAGTGGGATATTTTCAGTATAAAGCATTCTGATAGCTAGATTGTGGTCTTCTCTCTTGTAAACATGTTGGGCCTTAAGCTAACATGCTAAGGCACAGCACACTCTATTCACAATATCTATTGTAAATCACATACTCGCTTTACCTAAAATTATCTCAAATTTAAAGTCCATTAGACGGAAACATAATTTCCTTGACAACATTGTTTCGCTCTGTGTATTTCAATTTGAAACGCCTTTATATGTATATTTATAAGAAAAGCAGTAATTTAATGGCTTGCATTGAAGTTTTAAAGTGCTCTTTCTAAACTTAAAGTGAACCTTGTAGGACAAATTACCGGTTCAATTTATTGCTGATTTACTCACATGAAGGAAGGCATGGCGCTGTAGAACACTTAAGCCCCGTACACACGAGAGGACTTACGTCCGACAGACATCCGAAGGAGTTCTGCCGGAGTTCTGCCGGAGTTCCGACAGAGTTCTGACGGACTTTTCGACTGAGCAGACTTGGCCACACACAATCACACCAAACTCCGACGGATTCTAACGTGATGACGTACGACTGGACTCGAATAAGGAAGTTCATAGCCAGTAGCCAATAGCTGCCCTAGCGTCGGTTTTAGTCCGTCGGAATAGCATACACACGAGCAAATTTTTCGGAGGAACTGGGTCCGGCGGAGTTCTGTGGGAAAAATTTGAAGCATGTTCCATTTTCTAAAGTCCGTCAGACTTTTGCGAATCAAAAGTCCGTTGCAGCCCACACACGATCGAATAGTCTGACGGAATCATTCTGTAGGACTTTGGATGTTGAAAAGTCCGCTCGTGTGTACGCGGCATAACTGTTCCATGTGTCTATCCCTCATCTCTCCCTTAACCCTCCTCTTCAAACCTGTTATAGAGATAGGAGATCAGATTCACCACCCCCCTGGATCCCTTCATTTGGGTTGCGCTTGTGTTTATCATAATTGATTATGCTGTGCTATGAATGGTCTAGCTCCCCACTATAAAATAGAATAGTGTATCTGTTTTTCTGCAAGCCTGTTTATTTGACACATTTGCAGAGGAGGACAGAAAGACATATGGAGTTTTATAAACCAATGTTAATTTTTGTCTTATTGCAGCTTACCAGACCTTAGATTAGGTGACCAAATTAGTTATCCTTTTTCATTCTTTTTTCCTTTATTTTCAGTTTGAAAACCTGTAAATAACACACTTCCTGTTGAGCTCTGATTACCACCCTGGCTAGGCTTCAACCATGTCTGTCTCTTGCCATCTTCCGCAAGGAAGGATGGGATTTGTACTTCACAAATAAGATAAAAAAAATGTATGCCTCCAGTTCAGCTCATAGATAACGACAAGCACACTGTATATTTGGCAAAACCAAAGATGATTTATGTAATTGCTGAATACTGTGTATTAAAAAATGAAAACAAACCCAGCATACAGATCTAATGACTAGGAAGCATTAAAGCATTACATTTTTGTTCCTGAGCTTAGGAACATTTTATTAAAAGCACCTGTGTCCAGACTATAATCCATAAAAAATTTACACAGTCTTATCAAATAGTAAAATAGCTTTAAAATAAACCATCCCATGACCTATCTGGGTGTTTTTTCGCAGCTTAGAAACAAAAAAATGAGTTTCTGCGCTGCCAATATTATGGTGCAATAGAAAGGAATAGGAAAGTAACTACAATTTTCCCTCATTTTAGGGAGATTTTCTCTCACTTCTTGTTATAGAATAGGAATTAAAAGGAAAATCTCCCAAATACGGCACATATAGAAGAACATCTGAGGATTTTGTCATACTTTGACACTGGCATTGAAAGAAGAAAGAAAATAGGAGATGTGTTGTTGATTTTGGCTATTCAGATTCCGGTTATTGTATTGCAGGATAGTAATAAACGTAGCTCTAATTTATTTGTATGTTGTGTACATCCACTTTTATCTTCCTGGGAATACACTATGTAAGAGGACATGTCTGGCCAATCAAGAGGAATGTACAGTGATTAGAATTGATTAAGGTGACCTGGGTAAAGGGATATGACACATAGATCGTGAGTTTTTTCAAGTGTTTGTAATTCTGTGCCAGAAAGGAAGCATGTTGTTAGGTTGTTAATGCTGTAAAAAAATTCCAATTAGTACAGGTTAAAGTAGTTTATTTTTATGCTAGAAACATGTCTGTGTGCTTTATTTAAAGTGCTATTAAAGGTAGATTTTTTTTTGTTTGTTTAAATAGCAAACACATGATTTAGACCATAGATTAACCAGCCAAAGTATAAGTGAATACGTGGCTTTATACTGTATAGTTTTAAGTCTAAGATGATTGGGTACATACTCTGTTTCTAACATGGAATGTTTAAATAAAAAACACACTACCATCAATTAACTAAGATTAATTATTTGACCTTGGAAAACATTTGCAAATAAACTCGACCTTCTGGCTGTATATGGACATACTGTATATCGCACATCCATATGAAATATTGCAAATTTATAATAATAAAACATCATAATAAATGTAGAAGATATCTACAAAACTGCTACAAACTCCTTTACAACAATTTACAACTATTTTGGTTTCAAGTCGTCCAGCCATGGCAGGCAGTTTCAATACCAAGCCAACATTTTCATAAGGTTACATTGCTACTAGATGTAGCAAACCATTTAAGCAATTGCTTCTGTTCAGTATTTTCAGAAGTAAATTACGTTAGCAAAAGCAATTTGGGTGATCATATTAGTTCTAGCAATGCAAGTTAATTTTCAGAATTTCTAGAGGCCGAGGTAGCAGGTGAGCCAGCTTACTCAAAGCTGGGTAGATTTTAGCTGGTTCCTGGAAAACTGGCCAAAATATATTATGTGGGTGGTCCTGACAGCCATCTCCCAGTTGACATCCTTTACTTGAAAATCTGAAAGAGGCAAACAATTATTGGCCAAACAGCAGCTGCATCAAATCAGATACAGCTGCTGTTCAGGTCTTGTGAAAGACATCAGCTGTGATTGTCAGAATACAAAAGCTGCAGTGGTAGATTCCTCCATCTGCACTTCACAGTATTAATAGGGGAATCCGATTATTTTCATTCAGCCACAGTTTGTATACCTGGTAATAGAAATGAAAAAAGTGCAGCGCTTAGGTTATATATATGATAATATCTATATAATCTTATACCAGTGTAAATTTATAATGAAATACAATCAACTTTAATAGTGATATAAAACTCCTCGCAAATTTACACTGATAATAATTTAAGCAACACTATGTCAAAATATATTAAATGAACAAATATATACATATATCCACCAAAGTGAACGTGTTAAAAGTCCAAAAGAAAACAATATGGTGATGAAGTGCAATATCTTGAGAGGTTATAGTGACTTCAGTAAATACTTTGCAGAAATCCACCACCACTTGAGAGGAGGCTTACCAGATGTTCAGGACCCAGTTAGGTATATACCTAGTGAGTCACAGGAGTTTATTGGTGTAGATCCACCTGAGAAAACAGCTGGCAAACTTGCAAATTCTCATGGATACCAAAGTAGACAGAGAGATGACCCAAAAAATAGATGATGTGGCTATCCACCTTATGGGGTGACTGAGGACAGAGATTCTTCCACGTATATTATAGGCCAAAGAGAAAATACAGCCTTATAGTGAAATACTGTTTAAAACTTTTATTAGACACTAAGAGCATAAATGGGTACTCACATATTACAGGCAAATACAGGCATAGAATTAAAATCTGGCAACTCAGTGGCATCAACAACCCCACTGACGCGTTTCTCCTAAACAGGCATCATCTGGGAAGTCATCTCTCTGTCTACTCTGGTATCCATGAGAAGTTGCAAGTTTGCCAGATGTTTTCTTGGGTGGATCTACACCAATAAACTTGTGTGACTCACTAGGTATATACCTAACTGGGTCCATAACATCTGGTAAGCCTCCTCTCAAGTGGTGGTGGATTTCTGCAAAGTATTCACTAAAGTCACTATAACCTCTCAAGATATTGCACTTTGTCACCATATTGTTTTATTTATGGACTTTTAACACGTTCACTTTGGTGGATATATGTATATATTTGTTCATTTAATATATTTTTATATAGTGTTGCTTAAAACATAGAATTATTAACGGTGTAAATTTGTGAGGAGTTTTATATCACTATTGAAGTTGATTGTATTTCATCATAAATTTACACTGGTATAAGATTATAAAGATATTATCATATATAATCTAAGCGCTGCACCTTTTTCATTTCTATTACCATTTTGTTTGTTGCAGTAAGTCTGCGGTGCTGGCAGCTATTATTTATTTGTTGTTTGTGGATAGCACGGTTTTTTCTCACTTTCTATACACAGTTTGTATACCTAGCTTGACGCTTGAAACAGCAAAGGGTCATGGTGGTATCTAATCTCAGGGTATCATTTTTGGACCATTAACTGGCATTTTTAAACAATATCTTCTAATGGGAGAGGTTTCTCATGGCGGGGCAGATACTAGTGTACCTTCCACAAGAATGGCAGTAAGGAAGAATCTGGCAACTACAAGACAGTGAGTTTACAATCTGCAGTAAAAAAAAAAGATGAATCAAGTCACTTCTAAAAAGGAGGATCAATGATCATTTAAAAACACAAAACTTGCTAGAATCTGAGAACCATGGCTTTAGTGAGGGCAAACCATGTCAGACTAATCTGATTATGTTTTTTGACTATATCCCAAATTTAACTGTTCAGTAGGGTTTTATTCTTGGAGGTTTGTAAAAGTGTAAATGGGCCATAATTTGGCATTGCGAAAATATTGATCAAACCAATAGAAACTGCAGTTTAACCATTCTAAATGCAAAATGTGCAAACAGACTAGCAATGGGGAATCCAATTTAATTCTGGGGTGCATCAGTAGAGGAATCACCAGCAGAAGGATGGAGGTCCTGATCCTCTATAAAGATCTTTAGTTAGACCTTATTTAGAACACTGTGTCCAGTTCTGGATACCTCACATACAAAAAGATAGTGATAACATAGAATGGGTTCAGCAACAAGCCACACAATGGTGAAAGGTCAGAGGGATAAAGTATATTGAAGATTGCAGGAATTAACTGTGTTCAGTCTTTGGTAAAGAAGGGGAAAGGAAGGGCATGATTGACATCTTTATATACATGAAAGGTATAAAAAATGTTTAGGAGGGCAGACATTTCAATATAAAGCTAAGACCTCAAGCTAACATGAGGGAAGTTCAGAAAGTAATTAATGCTTGGAATATACTTCCAGCAGAAGCAGAGGAGTCAGTAACCAGTAAGTGAATATAAATATGTTTTGGACAAACAGATCTATACTTAGAAAAAAAAAATTAAAAAGGGTGCATATTTTGGTATTTTCCCGCTGTCAATCTTTTAGATTTCTATGAATTTTTTTTTGACCTGTCAGAAACTTGAGAACATCTCTATGTGCTTAAAATGTTCATACCATTATATTGTTATTTTATTTCTGTTCATTTATGAGTTAAGCTATCTGAGAATCCAATCTCTGTATACGTGGCATATACCACAAAGCAACATCTGAATCAGAAGGCAATATTTTCCTTTTCTGGGATTCATCTTTTTTTTTACAAATCATCCTAACTTTATAAAATGTATGTATAATTTTAAAGGTAAAGGACAGATAACAACCACTTCCAAGTTAATTTTGCTGTCTGTATCGTGCTGGGGAGATTTCCTTTCATTCCTTCTCCTAAGGATGCAGCAGGAAGTGAGAGAAAGTTCCCATAAAGTTAGAAGAATTTAAATCTAAGGCGCATGTCACTCAAACATTTGAACCTATCGGATTATTCATCCTTCTCTGGCATCCGTAAACCTTGGATTTCCCCTCACTTTCTGTCTTGGTGACAACAGTCAGCAACATAAATAGGGGGCTGAATCTCCCCCTCTGTGACACAGACAGCAATTAAAACTTGAAAGTTTTGCCTGTACGCTCAGTTTGAAAAAAAAAACACACACTTGGTACATTTATTCTTTATAGCCTCTTCTTCTCTTTTCCACTAGACTGACAATGTGTCTAATCTACCTGCAACCCCAGTCCATCAGGATCTTTACCATGCAAACTGCCTTGAGCTGCACAGACTATACCTGAAATGTCAGAATGATACCTTTGCATGAGTATCACAGCTTCTTCTTATTTTACTGGAAAGCCTTCCGCAGATTTATGAGGGTTTCAGGCAGATTCTGTGTGGTGATGGCAGAACACACAGTGAAGATCGAAGAGGTGGAGATGTAAGTACATGACCTATTGTGAATGTTCTGGGATGGGGGAGCTAAAAAGCATGTGCACACTTATACTTAAACAATTTGTTCAATGCAGCTATGTCAAAGTAAAAAGTTATGTGTTGTGTGTGAAATAAGACTGACTTCATTGTTATTATGAAGTTAAGATCACATTTAGACAGACATTCATGCGCAATTCTGAAAAAACCCTAAGCATTCGCAAACGTTATCTTACAATCAAATATTGGCCATCATTTTTCTTTAATATATAGAAAACCATTGTACTTCAAGGCTTCTAACTGGTAATTCAAATACTTTGTACTTGTCAGCTGTAAAACTGAAAGCTACCTGCTGCTTCTGCGAAAAATAGTTCAGTTAAAAATGGTTATAACCCGGGCACTTGAGTCAGACAGTATCTTCTTTGATGCTTTCCCAGAGGATTCCCTGCTGCTCTCCAAATTCCTCTCACCTCAATCGGATGTCAGACTTTAACACATATTAATTGTTCACTAAAACAGCTCTCCATTTTTCTATACATGAAGTATAGTTATTCATATTATTGCTGAATCGTCAGTTTTCCAGGACAGTGTTGTACAGGAGCACACAGCCTCACTACTTTAATCATGGTCTGCTCCTAGACAAGTTCATTTGGGCCCACTTTAAGAACAAGGAATGCACTGCTGTACCTTGTTCCCACACTCCTCCCCTGCAATTGCTTGAAATTTAATGCAGTAACAGCCCTACTAAATGTCTGCATCTGTGTTCCTGAACACTACTCTATTATCTATTGCCACATCACATGAACATATCCCATGCTCCTTAATTAGACATTCTTGGCAACCGTCAGTGTCTTCCATTTTATTTGATATGATTTAATGAGATCAAATTACACCTGTAGACATTGTTACTTCATTTTAACCACTTCAGCTCCGGAAGATTTGGCTGCTGAATGACCGGGACATTTTTTCAGATTCGGTACTGCATCGCTTTAACTGACATTTGTGCGGTCATGCGATGCTGCAGCCAAACAAAATTGATGTCCCTTTTTCCCCACAAATAGAGCTTTCTTTTGGTGGTATTTGATCGCCTCTGCGGTTTTTATTTTTTATGCTATAAACAAAAAAAGAGTGGCAATTTTGAAAAAAAAAACACAATGAGGGTTATTTACGAAAAGGCAAATCCACTTTGCACTGCAACTGCACTTGGAAATGCAGTTGCTCTAAATCTAAGGGGTAGATCTGAAATGAGTGGAAGCTCTGCTGATTTTATCATCCAATCATGTGCAAGCTAAAATGCTGTTTTTTTATTTTCCTTGCATGTCCCCCTCGGACCTACAGTGACTTTACTTCCAAGTGCACTTGCAGTGCAAAGTGGATTTTCCTTTAGTAAATAACCCCCAATATTTTGTACTTTTTGCTATAATAAATATCCCCATTTTTTTCAAAAAAGCAATTTTTTTTTCAGTTTAGGCTGATATGTATTCTTCTACATATTTTTGGTGAAAAAAATAAGCATATATTGATTAGTTTGCGAAAATGTTATAGCGTCTACAATATAGGGGATATATTTATAGCATTTTTATTATTATTTTTTTTTTTTACTAGCAATGGCGGCAATCTGCTATTTTTATTGGAACTGCGACATTATGGCAGACACATCAGACACATTTCTGGGATCATTGGCATTTATAGAGCAATCAGTTCTATACAAATGCGCTGATTACTGTAAAAATGTCACTGGCAGGGGTTAACACTGGGGGGGTATCAAGGGGTTAACTGTGTTCCCTGTGTGTGTTCCTAACTGTAGGGGGAGGGGACTGACCTAGAGGAATAGACAGATCATAGTTCCTAGGTATTAGGAATTCACCATCTGTCACTGCTCACAGAACAGAACAGGAATTTGTGTGTTTCCACACACATGTCCCTATTCTGCCTCTTGTGCTCGCGATTGCTCATGGCCAGCGGTCATGGCGACCATTGGCCATGAGCATCGGTACCACCGCAGTGCAGCGCTCGCCTGCTATCCCAATCCCGCAAGCCAACGTATAGCTACGACGGTTCACGGGAACGTGCCGACCTGCCGCAGTATAATGACAGTGGCTGGTCGGCCAGCGGTTAATGTTCATACTAGCTTTCAGTTCATCATACTTCATGTATACAAGGTAAGTCCCAATGTAATTAAATATATGCAAAGAACAGGTTAAACAAATATATTGCTTAGCTAAGCTTATAAACCTAGATTTGAAATTTGTACCAGAAGCTATATGACATCATTTTGTAAATTGCTGTATATTTTGAAGTTACAGCACTATTCCTTTTATATGTAAATATCAATAATTAGAATTTTCAAAATGTCCAAAGGGTCATTTTTAAAAGGTGTTCAATGGTTCATTGCAAATTAACAATTAAAATATGTAGGGAAAGGAAAAACCCTGCAAGTTAACAATTCATAAAACTCAATTGTATTTAAGTTGGTGGCAGGCAGGGTCTTTTTAGGTACACATACCCTTGCTATAGTTATTTCCAAACTACTTATTTCACAAAGCTCACAATACATTGTTCAACCCAATAAAGAAAAACAACAAAGCTACAAATAATGTTCCAAAGATCTGAGGACATGCTATCCAGAAGACAGAGTAGGAATGCCAATCATGTTACCCACTGAGATAGGTAACTGTAATAGGTAACATATGCATTCTTAATTTATTTTTTTACATGTTGGTTAGTATATCTGTTACAAGGGGGAGGCATATTTTTACGCCTAGTTAGGCTTTAGCTGAAAATTCAACTTTAACCACTTCCCATCCAGCGACAACTGAACCAGACCCAAACAACACAGCACCCTTTTGCAATGCATGCTACGGCCACTTTGAACTTGTGTGAACCAGCTCCATTGAGAGCTGGTTACACTCACCTGTAATGCGAATTGGATGAAACCCCCATCCAATTCACAAGTGCTGGCTTGTACAGGCATCTCATCAAATCAATCTCGGTTTGATCAGATGCTTTGGTGACGAGAGGAGACATCTGGGGTGTAATAGACAGATCTCTTCATAAAGAGGATCTGTCATGACCCATGCTAACACAAGGGTAAAAAAAAAATAGCAAACAATTACAAAAAAAAGAGTGTCATTTTTTTTAAATAAAACAATAAAATGTAAAGAAAAACAAAAAAAAAACACAACATTTTAAAGCACCCTTGTCCACCTGTGCTCATGCACAAATGTGAATGCAAGTGTTGGTCCCGCACACATATGTGAACAGCAATCGAACCACACATGTGAGATATCGCCACTAACATCAGAACAAGAGCCATATTTCTAGCTACAAACGGGCATAAACAAGTTTAAAGCGTGACATGTTGGTATCTATTACTCAGTGTAACATCATCTTTTATATATTATCAACCAATTGGGTATTATATTGTGTTTTTGTGCATTAAAATTAAATAAAGTGTATTTTTTCTAAAATTGCTTTTAAGAGACACAGCTATACTCTAGACCAGTGATGGCGAACCTTGGCACCCCAGATGTTTTGGAACTACATTTCCCATGATGCTCATGCATTCTTCAATGTAGTTGATCATCATGGGAAATGCAGTTCCAAAACATCTGGGGTGCCAAGGTTCGCCATCACTGCTCTAGGCACTCATGTTTACACATGCATGCATATGTGCATATTTTTATTTATTTTTTAAATGTACGTTTTGAAAAATATGCTCATACACATGTGCATATGTGATGTTTACATGCATATAGCCTCATACATATTTTTTTTGTAAAATTATGTATGGGCAAAAATATGCTGCAGTTGTGGCTCTCTGGACCCAGAACAACAAGTGTATTTTACTTTACATGAATTTTTTTTGATCTACATTTAGTAACCTGTAGAATAAATTGTTTCAATAAAATCATTTACTGTCACATTAAACAGAAATTGTCATGGAAAAATATCTGAACCGCCACTGACATTTTTTGTTGTGATTGTCCATGTTCAGTACCTTCTAAATTACTACCTGGAGTGAGATTGTAGGTTGGGTATTCCAACTATAATTGACTGAATACCTGCTCCAGATCAATAATCATAAAAAGTCACAGAGCTATACAATTCCAAAAGTTAATAGCAAAATATGCATTTCTTACTTGACAGGTTCACTTTAACAACATGTTATAATATTGTGACGACTGCTACTTTTTTCTATCAATGGTTTAAATTTGTGTCGCAGATGTAATAGATGGAGGAAACTCACTCAGTTTGGGTAATGTACTCCCTCCATCTAAGCCAGCAGTCTTTCACAGCAGTTGCTATGTAAACTGTGCAAGAAAGATGCCTTGATTAGGCCAGATTTTTCAAATGCTTTTTTCAATTACACTCTATAATGAAACACCAGATGTTTGATCACATGATCCAGTTTCACATAAAATCACAAAAGCCAAAAGATTTCAAAGCTTGGTTAGTTTTCTTTTTTGTCATCCTCTCTGGAGATGTTTTCTGAATTTGTTGTCTTAATAAGCAAATAAAATTCACTACTTTTGAATAATAAATAGGATAGGCTACTAAAAACAAATACAAAATAAATATGTTTTATAGGCACTATAGTTAATCAATTATCTCTAGATACCCTAGTCAATACCATTAACCCAAATTTTATATTTAAAAAAATGACTGCTGACAGTCAATGTGTTCATTATTAACTACTTCCGGACTGCCCACCGCACATATACTACGGCAGGGCAGTCCAGTTGGATGAAAAACGTACCTGTGTTTGCTCTTCCTGGCCTGGAGTGCGCAGGAGCCAATCAGCAAGTCAGCTATGTAAACAAGGCAGACTGTCATCACAGAGGAAGAGAGAGATCTCTTTGTCTAGTGTCAGCACCCGCCACATAGTTAGAAAGCACACAAAAGGGACACATTTAACCCTTTAATTGCCCCTGATGTTAACCCCTTCCTGGTCAGTATCATTTATACATTGCCAGTGCATTTTTTTAGCACTGATCACTGAATTGGTCCCCAAAAAGTGTCACTTGGGGTCCAATCTGTCTGCCGCAATGTCACAATCCTGCTAAAATCGCTGATCACCAACATTACTAGTAAAAACAAAATAAATAAATAAAGTCCCTAAATCTATCCCATAGTTTGTAGAAGCAATAACTTTTGCGCAAACCAATCAATATATGCTAATTGGGATTTATTTTACCAACAATATGTAGCAGAATACATACTGGCCTAAATGAATTAATAAATTCGATTTTTTACATATTTTTATTGAACAATTTTATAGCAGAAAGTAAAAAATATTGTTTTATTTTCAAAATTGTTGCTCTTTTTTGGTTTATAGCACAAAAAATAAAAACCACAGAGGTGATCAAATACCACCAAAAGAAAGCTCTATTTGTGGGAAAAAAAAGCACATCAATTTTGTTTGGGTGCAGCATTGCATAGTAGTGCAATTGCCAATTAAATTAATGCAGTGCTGTATCACAAAAAATGGCCTGGTCATTAAGGGGGGGGGGGGGTTAAAATAATTATTTTTCAATTATTATTATTTTTATATAGTGTCAACATTTCCTATGGTTCTGTGCAAACAAATTGTTATAAACAAGGATACATAATACAGAGATAATAAATGTTAAGATATTAATAAAATCAATAATATGTTAATATTAAAGAATGGTTATTAAACCCTTTTTAATCAAAAACAAGATATATAAAGTATGCAGACCTGCTCAGACAAGCTTACTAGGGTAAAAATATATCTTTGTCCAAATAAAATTCTTACCATAAGAAATGTTTTAGTATGCATTTGAAGGTGTGAACTGTGCAGGAGGGTATGTGAAAGCTGATTTCAGAGGAGAGGTGCACATTAGTATTGGGAAAAGAAGGTTGCATCCAAAGGTTGAAATGAGAGTACTATCTTTAAATTAATGAGGAACATACAGTATTAAAAAGACAGGATTGACACTTGAATACATGAAAATAAAGCTGGATAAATCAAGCAATTAAATTCCAGGAATGACTTTAGTGGTTCCAGTATGTTTATTGGTATCAGCAATAGTCAAGTTGGGGGATGGTGAAGGTACATTAGCAAGGCACTAGTATTTTAGGTGAATCCCTGGTCCAGTGGATGTGGGAGTCTGCAGAGAAAATTTTATAAAATCTGTAAGCCCCCTTTAAAATAAGAGAGGGAGTAAAGGGTATATGGCACCCCTTACTTACTTAATCATAAGAAATCCAGAAATCGCAGCACTTCACCTTCATTGAGCCTTCATGCAAAAGACATCACATTACTTACTTACCTACCCTTTATTTACTCACTGACTTTTTTAAGTTGTGTGTTAATTTTTTATTTTTTTCTTGTTTTTTTGCATAAGGGTTATACCAGTTAGTCTCTGAAGAAAGTGCCCAGCCCCCATTTTCTATGTTTGATTTGGGATTCCCAAGCCAATCAAAGCAGATGAGGGAATGTCATTTACCACCCAGCAATTTAAATTGCATTTTTTTCTTTGTAAATGTCATTTTTATTTTAGTTCATTGTACAGATATACCACTTCACAGGGAGGTGTAAGGCACCCCCAACCATGTTGTTTGAAGGAATTGTGCATGTTTAATGCATTTTAATGTTGCCTTTAAAGGCTTAGTAAAATAGCTACCCCCTTCATTATCATTTATTTTATTTTATTTATTTATAAGCATTGGTACATGCCCCTTCCTGGCAGTGCCCAGCTACCCATATCCTATATTTGACAATTGCTTGTTAGTTTGTTAAGGATAAAAAGTAGGAATGAAGTCAGAAGAGTATCTCAAAAGATGAAAGTGAGAAAGAGATAGGGAAAATGTGATCATCACCATTTTACAGAAGTGTTAATGAAGTAGAATACTATTCCCATTTCTCTTATTTTACCACACAAAACAAGGAGTATGCATGGAAAATGCATGTCAAACACATCTTTCATGCAATGTGTACACTCGTCCGTAGCACAAAGCAACAATGAGACTTGCTATGATTCACAGGAAAAAGCTCATAGTGTAGAAAAATGGCACTACACTAATAAACTGAACTATGAGAGCTTTTTCCTTGCCCCTTGTGGAATGTGTGGGATTTGGGGTCTTTTCCTGGTGTGGCATTGTCTTGATAGACTCAAGCAACTGACCCACATACAGAAGCTGGGCATGGCAGTCACCTGACAGCAAAGGAGATTGGGAGATCTGTTCAGCACAACAGCCATCTCTTTGTAGTGGATATCTGGAGATCTGATCCCTTTGAGCAGAATAAAATCTATTCTGGCTGGAGAAACGACGCTTGAGAGGGGACATGATAGCGATTTACAAATACCTCAATGGCGACCCCAGCATAGGAAAAAAAAACTATTTAATCTCACAGAGTGCAAGAGGACACAGGGCCACACAATGAGATTGGAGGAGAAGCGGTTAACCCTGAAAATGCGCTGGGGGTTTTTCACTGTTAGGGCAATAAGGATGTGGAACTCTCTTCCACAATTTGTGGTGGCTGCAAGGAGTATAGATATTTTTAAGAGACTCTTGGATGTGCGTCTTAACCGCTTGCCAACCACCCACCGTTGTTTGATGGCGGCAGAATTGCCCCCCTGTGCGAATCGCCATAGCTATATGGCGGCTGCTTTAAGGGTTATAGGAAGCCTGCCACGGTACTGAGGAGGCGATGCACGTGCCTGGTGGCTGCGATGTCCATCAGGCACACACACGATCGGTCCTGACAGAGCAATCGCATGTGCCCGGCGTAAACACACAAATCTGAGTCCTGACAGGGGCGAGCAGACAGATCGTGTGTTCGTAGTATATAGGAACACCGATCAGTCTCCTCCCCCCCCACAGTCTCACTCACCCACAGTTAAAACACACTGAGGGAACACATTTAACCCCTTGATCGCCCCTAGTGTTAACCCCTTCCCTGCCAGTGACATCTATACAGTAATCAGTGGCTATTTTTAGCTCTGATCGCTGTATAAATGTCAGTGGTCCCAAAAAAGTGTCAAACGTGGCTGATCTGTCCTCTGCAATGTCACAGTCCCAATAAAAAAATGCACATCGCTGCCATTACTAGTAAAAATAAAAAATTATAATAAAAATGCCATAAATATATCCCCTATTTTGTAGACGCTGTAATTTTTGCGCAAACCAATAAATATACGCTTATTGTGATTTTTTTAAATCAAAAATATATAGAAGATTACATATCAGCTTAAACGAAGGAAAAAAATATGTTTTTAGAAAAAATTGGGGATATTAATTATAGCAAATAGTAAAAAATATTGTGTGTTTTTCAAAATTGTCGCTCTTTTTATGTTTATAGCGTAAAAAATAAAAACCACAGAGGTGATCAAATACCACCAAAAGAAAGCTCTGTTTGTGGGGAAAAAAGACCCGGTCAGGAAGGGGATAAATTAACCACTTCCATACCAGGCAATTTCCCTCCTTCCTGCCCAGGACAATTTTTAGCTTTCAGCACTGTCGCATTTTAAATGACAATTGCACGGTCATGCAACACTGTACCCAAACAACATTTTTATAATTTTCTTCCCACAAATAGAGCTTTCTTTTGGTGGTATTTGATCAACTCTGCGGTTTTTAATTGTTGTGCTATAAACAAAAAAATGCCTGACAATTAAAAAAAAACTGATGGGCACTGATAGGCGGCACTGACGGCACTGATAAGCACTGATAGGTGGTACTGGATAGACAGCATGATGAGGAGCTACTGACAGGCATTACTGAGTGGCACTGATTAGCACTTTGATGGGGCACAGACAGGCATTACTGATGGGGCACTGATTGGCACTCTTTTGGGCACTGATCGGAACTGTTATGGGCACTGACAGGGGTTTATTATGGGGACAGGCTGGCAGGTGTTGGGCACTGATTGGCAGCTGATGGGCACCTTTTGATGGGGGCTGTGCTGATAATCAGTGTGCTGATTATCAACACAGACCTCCTCTCTAACAGGGAGAGCTGCCCATTGGCTCTTCCTGTCCGCGTGAACCGAGGAAAGCCGTTTACCGGCACTTCCTGGTTCATGCGATAATCAGCTGTGATTGGTCTCAGCCGATCATGTGGTAAGAAGCCTCTGCCAGAGGCTTCATACCATGATCTAAGTTACAATGTGTCAGACCGTGGGCGCACGCTGCCTGACGTCTGGTCAGGATATCACAACCACTTTGCCGCCGTCATTCTGCTATATGGCGGGCAGCAAGTGGTTAAAGTGCACAACATACAGGGATATGGGAAATAATTATAGACACTGACACACATACACCTACACAGGTTGAACTGGATGGACTATTGTCTTTATTCAACCTTACCTATTAAGTAACTATGTAAATATACCTCTGTATTTGAGGTATAGTATCTGGTGAGTGCGCAACTTACTCATAGGTTAGCGGGTATCTCACTGGAGGAATTTCTATTCATTTGATGACATACCAGATTCACATAGGTGGTTATGATTGGACTTTTTTATTGCAAGTTAGGTGATTGGACAATCTGATTAGTTGTTATTTTACATTATTCAAGTTTGGACTTTAACCATGTTGGGATTTGTTGCTACTTTTTTAAATTATATATGATCAAAGAGGATTGTTCACGGTATAGGATAGACTAGATCATTTTAGGTTGATTATATTTTTTTACGCTGCAGTTGCACACATAGTTTTAGTTTAGGATTCGCATATATCACTCCTTTTTGTCAGATGCCTTTTGAAATTAGCACTAGCACTGACATTGTTTATTAAATAAATAATGTAGGTGAAGGAATAAGTCAGTAATAGCAAAACACAGCAGGAATGCTCAGGGCACTTTTCAGGAAGTTAGAGCTGACAGTTTGTGTGCAGGGGGTTACACTAATCCATGCCAACAAGTCCACTAGATACTTCCAGAATCCTACTATACATATCATGTACAGATATCCACTTTTACAGCATTTAAGCTTGTTCATTGTGATTTGCAGTTTGAGAAGGATCAATCTGCCTCTGCCTTCCATTTGTTACAGCATTTACTAACACTGACAAGAATTTACTGTATATGCAGATTACAAGGTTGGCAGAATCACATGATTATAGGTTTAGCTAGACGTGAGCACCTGGAGTATGTGCCCCAGATCTAGGGAGACTGCTAGTCCCGCATGTAACTCTTTCACAGTGACTCGCTCTGCACTATACCAGCTACACCAGTCAAGTGTTATCCAAAACAAAGCTGCATACATAGTGATGGGTCTAGGTCACTCAGAAGGCCTAGGAGAATGTGGCTTGGAGCCTATGATGGTCTCTCAGATAAGTACATAATGAAGTTCCTATTGACAATGCAATGGGCACTACTTCCAACAAAAGGGGCACTCATTTTGTGGGAAAAAAAATCCTCATTTTGAAAAGAATTGTGGGAAAAAAATGACAACATCAAAAAACTTACTATGCATCTTACTAAATACCTTGGAATGTCTACTTTCAAAAAAGGGTTTGGGGGGTATTTGTACTGTCCTGACTTATTCGGGTTGCAAGAAATGAGACCACCAGTACATCAGGTGTGATCATTTTTTTATGATTTGCACCATAGCTTGTAGACTCTCTAACATTTGCAAAGACCAAATAATATCCACTAATTTGGGTTATTTTTACCAAAGATATGTAGCAGTATAAATTGTGCCCAAAATTTATGAAGACAAATTAATAATTTGCAAAATTTTATAGCAGAAACTTTTTTTCAAAATTTTCGGTCTTTTTTCATTTATAGCACAAAAATAAAAAACCCAGAGGTGACCAAATACCACCAAAAGAAATCTCTATTTGTATTAAAAAAAAGGACAAAAAAATTCATTTGGGTACAGTATTACATGACTGAGTAATTGTCATTCAAAGCGTGAGAGCACCGAAAGATGAAAATTGGTCTGGTCACGAGGGGGGTTTAAGAGCCCAGTTGTCAAGTGGTTAAAATTGAGCACACTTGTGGAATAGCGCTAAACTTCAGTACTTATAAATCTCCATAGGAGACACTTTAAACTTTTTTACAGGTTCCATGTTTAGAGTTACAGAGGAGGTCTAGTGCTAGAATTATTGCTCTCGCTCTAACGATCACGGCGTATGTAACCTGTGTGCATCTGGCTCTGATACTAGCCATTGCCTCACCGGCCATTGACCTCACCGCACATCCCTGTTCTTTACCACTTTCTGTGCTCAGTGCTAACTTATTGTATAATCTGAAAGCAGCAAAGTAAACATCAACTGGCAGGATTTGATTAAAACATGTACCTGCACCTGGTTCTCAGTCATATAAATATAGGAAGTTTAAGATGACTGTATTTTCCAAGACAGTTTAAGGATGTGAAATGACACAGTTATTAAAATGTCAATTAGCAGTAAAAATGTATGAGTAAGTGAAAAACGTTGTCAGAGAAAATTAGACGCAAAATTAGTAAACCACCACATTTATTTAAGGATGTTTTTTTCCTGAATAATATAACTGAAGTTATAATTAAAGATTTAAAAGTAGAGACTGCTAGTGTTTAAAACTGAATTGTTTTTTGTGCATATACAGAGGGGCATATTAATATTGCAGTGAATGTGACAATTGCCAAACATTCACTGGTGAATTATTGTCATTTAAAACACATACACCTGGAAGATTTACATGTAGTGAATGTTTGATGAATGTCAGATTAAATGCTTTATAAATGTGCCTCATGGAGCATATTTTGACAGACTTGTAAGGATGGCTGTCTGAAATTCAAAATACCAATGTAGTAACAATTGATATGCAATGTGTAATAGTCATGGCTAGGCCTTTTTTTAAAATACATGGGCTTATTTGTTATCTATATAATATCTTCTATGGCTGGTGACTACAGATCAGCTCTTAACAGACCATAAACAAAAGGTGGTGGAGGAGGTTATCTGGTAATTTTATTGTGGAAAGAAATTATGTTAAACCAATATAACTATAAAGGTTCCTATGAGTGAGCATACTGAGTCATGGGGCAGTGGGGCAGCGCTTAACTCTGTACTAACACAAGCAAAACAATTAATTATTTTCTGGGAATTTCAAACCACAAATTTAGATATGTTTTTATTTATTTTCTAAGAGCTTGTTGAACAGACTAAACATCACATAATGTATTTCCTAGCATACTTATCAGCTAGCCAACGGAAAAAAAAATTACATTGTCCACCAAATTGCGTTATAAATGGTGATTTTAATTGCACAACATTTGCAAAAATATACGTGGAATCCACACTACCTCATCAAGGTCCCTCTTTATAGTGCAGTCCTAACTCTAGTCCCCAAGAGCCTCTACTGTATGTTGGCGCATAGCAATATAGTATATAGTAATTCCCAAATTAAGAACAGGTGCCTGGAGGCAGTCCATTTCTTTTTAAAGGCTCAGGGACACACCAGGAGCCCATCAGAACACAATAGCACAGTTGAAGGCCTCAAATCTATCATTCCAACAAGCTTAACAAAAAATTGGCAACCATCCCAACATATAATGTGCTTTTATAGTAATGCCGCGTATACACGATCAGACTTTCCGGCAGACTAGGTCCGGCGGACCTGAATCCGCCGGACAATTCGATCATGTGTGGGCTCCAGCGGACTTTTTTTTCCCCAAAAGTCAGACAGACTTAGAAATAAAACATTTCGGCTTTTTAGCGTGCAAACCATTCGTCTGTGTGCTAGTCAAACGGACCAAATACGACACAAGGGCAGTTATTGGCTACTGGCTATTGAACTTCCTTGTTTAGTCTCACTGACGTCATCACGTTCAAAACGAATGGACTTTCAAATGGAGTCCGGTCGTGTGTGGCCAAGTCTGTTCGTTCAGAAAGTCCATCAGAAAGACCGTCGGACCTAGTGGTCGAAAAGTCCCGTCGTGTGTACGCGGCATAAGATGTGCATGGAAAGTCTTTGCATAGAACCAGCAAAAAATATATATATATATATATATATATATATATAATTTAAAAAAATATATATATATATATATATAATTAAAAATATATCTGGAAGCTGTATCGGCTCCAGTATGGAGGCTCTCATAGACTAGAATTAGGACTGCACTATGCAGAGGGACCTTGACAACGCAGTGCAGTCATTGTGTTCTGCTGAGTTTCTGGTGTGTCCCTTTGCTGTCAAGGAGGAATGAGCTGCCTCCAGCCATACTTGCTCTTAATTTATTAATTACAATCATTGCTCCAACATGGAGATTCCTATAAACTAGAATTAGGACTGCAATATACAGAGGGGTCTCAACAAGGCAGTAGTTCTTCCAAACAAATTTGAAAATGTTCTGCAACTAAGACTTCTGTTTTAATGCAAAATGTTAGATTGTGTGTTTTTTTACTGCTGGCTAGATGGTAGGTATCCTGGAAAATGTATTTTGTTTTGTTTGCGCTATGTAGAGCCCATTCATGTGCATCCATCTAACTGTAAATGCTAGACATAAGTTGGGGCAATTGCCATTCTGTTTATCTTTCTGCAACCTTCTGCTCCTCACCTCTTCATGTGGTGTGAATGGACACTTCAAAAAAAAAAAAATTATATGTGTCCTTGTGGTGATCCGCGTGCAAACAATGTCTCCTCACATGGTGTGAATGACTCTAACAATATCGTATTTATACTTCATAGGTGAGAGTGGGGGTCATTTACTATAGCACCGCTGCAATAATTGCCGTGAATTAGCGCTAATTTGCGGCTATTAGCATGAATTAGCGCTAAAACTGTATTCACTATATCGCTGGTGAGAAAATACTCCCAGAATCAAATTTACTATAGTTCCCTGAAATTAAATCCAGCGCCCAAATCCTCCTTGCAACAATGTTGCTGCTTCTATTTTTTTTCTCATCTATTTTATTTTTAAGAATACTAGAATGTGAAATGTTTTGATGTTTTGGTAAAATGTATTTTTCTCTGTCACTTTCACTTGTAACTCTCCGTCTCACAACAATCTTTACCCAAACTCACACTGGTGTCTTTACAAACCACAAACAATACCATTGCTGATGCAAATTTAAAATGAGTCACAATTTTTTGTGCGTTTTATTATTTCCAAATAATCATACTTTGAGCCCAAAAAATGTGATATGCATACCAACATCAGAAATCAAAATGTAATTCCCAAAAATTTGAGGATAATATCACTATTCACTACTATTATCACCATTCTACACTCATCCACAAAGAATCACCAAATATCACAGAATAAATCAAGAAGAATGACTCTTGAGTAATGGAATTCCATCACCTGTATGTCCAAAGAAATGCAGTATCTATGAGTAGGAGGTTTTCACATGTGTCAGCTCCATGGCTTAGAGGTTAGAACTTTTGCTTAGTATCTAAGCATCTGGGTTCAAATCCCAAACATGCTGCTTCATGTAGAGAAGTTGTCTCATCTCCCTGGTCCTAAAACTATGTCTAAATGCTTAGGAGGGTTCCACCACCATTGTAAATCTTGCCAGGTGAACAATCTAGCCAAAAGTATTGGGATGCCTGCCTTTACACACACATTACCTTTAATGACAGTCTTAGTCCGTAGGGTTAAAAATTTGATTTGGCCCACCCTTTGCAGTTACAACCGCTTCTTGGAAGCCTGTCCACAAGGTTTAATGTGTCTATGGCAATGTTTGACCATTCTTCCAGAAGTGCATTTGTGAGGCCAGTCACTGATGTTGGATGAGAAGGCCTGGCTCGCAGTCTCTACTCTAATTCAGCCAAAGGGTGTTTTATCGGGTTGAGTTCAGGACTCTGTGCAGGCCAGTCAAGTTCCTCCACCCCCAAACTCACGTATCCATGTCTTTATGGACCTCTCGGTGTGCAGTCATGTTGCAACAGGAAGGGGCCATCTCCAAACTGTTCCCACAAAGTTGGGAGCATGAAATTGTCCAAACTGTCTTGGTATGATAGTTCTCTTCACTGAAACTAAGAGGCCAAGCCCAACCCTTGAAAATTAACCCCAAACTATAATCCCCCTCCACCAAATGATTTGGACCAGTGCACAAAGCAAGGTCCATAAAGACATGGATGAGTGAGTTTGGGGTGGAAGAACTTGACTGGCCTGGGCAGAGTCCTGACCACAACACAACAGAACACCTTGGGGATGAATTCGAGTGGAGACTGAAAGCCAGGCCTTCTTATCCAACCTTAGCGCCCAACCTCACAAATGTACTTGGAAGAATTATCAAACATTCCCATATACACACTCCTAAACCTTGTGGACAGCCTTAGTTTTAGGTGCTGAAAGCAGTACAATTATTTTGCATGGAAATTTGGTGTTTTATATTGTAGTCCTGTAATTCTTAGGAATAACTCTCTTAAATCTGTTCAAACCAGAGTCTAGCAGACATCTCAGGTATGATAAAGTTTATAATATAATAAATAATAATACAAATTATTCAATAATATAATCAAATCCAAAAACACTGAAATTTGCTCATTTGCAGAATTGTCGCTGTCATTAGATTTAGTGTTTGATGACGAATTTCCCCACAAATCGATATCACTCAATTTTGAAAGTGATTCCAATTTATTATCACTGTTTTCTAGTTGGTCTAAAATCACTTTTGACATAAAGGGACACTTTTTGGTTGCTATGGACAATCTCCAAATTCCAGGCAGAAAAAAAGTATTTATAATATAAAAGTGCATGCAGGGCACTGGACAGACCACTAGGGACAAAGGGGGTGTGTCATTTTTTATACAGTACTGTGTGTGTTTTGTGTGTTTTTACTTTTTTGAACTTGGCGCCGATCTCCGCTCCCGTGAACCGTAATGTCGCAGGGAACGGAGCTCGGCGGCACTCGGGCACTGTGTGAATCGAGCGGAGGACAGCTCGCTCACACAGCGCGGAGGACATCGATGGATCCAGGGGACAAGGTAAGTAACTTCTCCCTGTGTCCTCCCTGTATCCAGTGATGCGATCCCGAGCCAGACTCGGGATTATCGCTAGGGAGGTTAATAAAGGACTTTTTCAAAAGTGTGTTTGTCTTATTTAACTATTTTTTACACTTTCTTTGTGAAATTGTAGGGGTACTTTTGTACCCCCTTACCATTTCAAACAGGGGGGGCGGGATCTGTGGGTCCCCTTGTTAAAGGAGGCTTCCAGATTCTGATAAGCCCCCCGCCCACAGACCCCCACAACCACCGGCCAGGGTTGTGGGAATGAGGCCCTTGTCCCCATCAAATACGAAGATGTAAATATATCAAGCACGGCGCTGTCCCCACCTATCCAGTTCCTCCAGAATACTTCTAAACAATATGTATTACATCCACTCCGGGCGTTGCTGCTCTTACTGGGGTCCACTGGGTGGCAGACAATCCTATAAAGTACAAGAGCAAGAAAGAGCGCACACCAGCCCTAGTGCATTAACGTTTATTAGACTTAGTAAAAGAATAAAAAAGCCAAGTTTTTCACTCACAAACCGCCGATTTGGTTGTTGCATAAACAACTGAAGCCTCCACGGCTACCTCCTCCTCCGATTTCAAGCTCCCTGCAGCGGCTAACAGCAAAGATGACCAGGCATTCACTTCGCCTGCTTGCTATAGGTACGCTATCCCTCTCTCCGCGCCT
Organism: Lithobates pipiens; assembly: GCF_037356315.1. NCBI lineage: Eukaryota > Metazoa > Chordata > Amphibia > Anura > Ranidae > Lithobates > Lithobates pipiens. The sequence goes on along the minus strand of NW_027507903.1, from coordinate 169,738,410 downwards.
CACACGCACGGACCTGCCGGCTGTGGATGACGTCACTCGCGGCGGGGGGCGGATCTTTCAGCGTGTGTGCTGGCTCTAACGCTGGCTCAGACGAACTGTTTCCATGACAACATGTTTCGGAGGCGTGGCCTCCTTCTTCAGGTGACGCCCTAGTGTGTGTGTGCGATGTAAATACGCTGGCACCCTCCCCACCCTCCCTGCTAGTGCCAATCACAGGGAGCTTTAGATCTGGGGGAGGGGACAAGCCGAAGGGCACATCTACCAAACAGGAAGGGCAACATGGAAACAACAACAAACTCATAAATACAGATATTCTAAAACTACTTTAGTAATGGTCACTATTAGAAATGAAACTTTATATTTCAGTATGTATCTGTGTATAAACCATATCAGAGTAATAAATTAATTCTACATACGATTAAGATAATAATGAGAAAAAAAGGTGGGGAAGAAAAAAAAATTTTAGGAACAAAAAAGCTTTTGATAGTTAGAAAATTAAAGAAATATAGAAATAAAAATAAAAATAAAAATAAGATTAATAAATAATAAATAATGAAAATAAAAATAAGAATGAAAATAAAAATAAAAATAATAATAATAATAAAAATAAAAATAAAAGTAAAAATAAATTAAAGAATAAAAAATAAATAATAATTTTATAAATAAAATAAAAAAAAAAAAGAAAAGAAAAAGTAAAAAATTATTATTATTATTTAATAATAATTTTTTACTTTTTCTTATATATTATAAATATATATGTTATAGTGTTGGTTTCCTCTACCGTCATCGTTATTGTATGTTTATTTTTGGGGATGTTTTGCAATGTGCTATCCTATAATATATAAAAAAAAATTTTTTTTTTTAATTTTATTTATAAAATTATTATTTAAATTTTTATTCTATAATTGATTTTTACTTTTATTTTTATTTTATTTATTATTATTATTATTATTATTATTTTTTTTTTATTTTCATTCTTATTTTTATTTTCATTATTTATTAATCTTATTTTTATTTTTATTTTTATTTCTATATTTCTTTAATTTTCTAACTATCAAAAGCTTTTTTGTTCCTAAAATTTTTTTTTTCTTACCCACCTTTTTTTCTCATTATTATCTTAATCGTATGTAGAATTAATTTATTACTCTGATATGGTTTATACACAGATACATACTGAAATATAAAGTTTCATTTCTAATAGTGACCATTACTAAAGTAGTTTTAGAATATCTGTATTTATGAGTTTGTTGTTGTTTCCATGTTGCCCTTCCTGTTTGGTAGATGTGCCCTTCGGCTTGTCCCCTCCCCCAGATCTAAAGCTCCCTGTGATTGGCACTAGCAGGGAGGGTGGGGAGGGTGCCAGCGTATTTACATCGCAAACACACACTAGGGCGTCACCTGAAGAAGGAGGCCACGCCTCTGAAACATGTTGTCACGGAAACAGTTCGTCTGAGCCAGCGTTAGAGCCAGCACACACGCTGAAAGATCCGCCCCCCGCCGCGAGTGACATCATCCACAGCCGGCAGGTCCGTGCGTGTGAGGCGCGGAGAGAGGGATAGCGTACCTATAGCAAGCAGGAGAAGTGAATGCCTGGTCATCTTTGCTGTTAGCCGCTGCAGGGAGCTTGAAATCGGAGGAGGAGGTAGCCGTGGAGGCTTCAGTTGTTTATGCAACAACCAAATCGGCGGTTTGTGAGTGAAAAACTTGGCTTTTTTATTCTTTTACTAAGTCTAATAAACGTTAATGCACTAGGGCTGGTGTGCGCTCTTTCTTGCTCTTGTACCTTGTCCCCATCAACATGGGGACATGGTGCTTTGAGGGGTCACAGACCCCCAAAGCATCCTCCCAATGTTGAGGGCATGTGGCCTGGTATGGTTCAAGAGGGGGGGCGCTCTCTCATCCCCCCTCTTTTCCTGTGGCCTGCCAGGTTGCGTGCTCGGATAAAGGGTCTAGTATGGATTTTTAGGGGGACCCCCACGTCAATTTTTTTTTAAATTTGAGCCGGGGTTCCCCTTAAAATCCATACCAGACCTGAAGGGTCTGGTATGGATATTTAGGGGGAACCCCATGTCATTTTTTTTTATTTGACGCAGGGTTCCCCTTAATATCCAGACCCGAAGGGCCTGGTAATTGAATTTGGGGGAACCCCACACTTTTTATTTATTTATTTATTTTTATCAATGACTTTCAATGAGTGTTCTCTGTATTACGGGAGCCGACAATTCATTATAGCCGCGAGTGATCTTAAAGGACTTTTTTTCCTGCAGAAATTACACTTTGTGCAGGGACAGTTCTAAGCACGGAAAACATGCGCCCCTTCACAGGCATACTATAGACACCCCCCAGGTATGAAATTTAAAGGAATATTACACTTTTATTGTTTCACTTTAATCATTATTAAAATCACTGCTCCCGAAAAAACGGGCGTTTTTAAAACTTTTTTTTACATTGATACATGTCCCCTGGGGCAGGACTCAGGTCCCCAAACACTTTTTAGGACAGTAGTTTGCATATTAGCCTTTAAAATGAGCACTTTAGATTTTGAACATTGGAGTCCCATAGACTTTAATAGGGTTCTAAAGTTCACACGAAGTATGCTATATACTAGCTCCGTCAAATCGTCTTTATACATTCGACAGACACCATAAGCCTTCAAAGACAGATTCAACAGTAATTCATGTGGATTTTTGGACGAATACAATCTTTGAACGAAAAACAAAATAAATAAAAATGAATTTCGGGAGTAACTAAACAAATTTCTTTTTCGGACGAAAACGAAATTCCGAAATGAAATATTTTACTCTGCACATGTCTACTATGTAATAATCATTCATAACTGCATTAGCAAAAGAAGGAAACAAACTAGGAATATTAATTGCAATATACATCAATAGATGCACATGAGATAAAGCACATCTCACATAAAAATGTTTCTTTCACATACATGGATCATGCTTACAGTGCATTGCTATATAATAACTTAGTAGAAATTGCAATTTGCATATACGCAGAATTCAAACTTACTAACGATTGTTCGTCGCTCATAGCGCTCGCCTGTTGAAATTTTAATTGGCTAAAATCTGCGCTATTATTTGCAATAGTGCCCAGTACTTCCTGGCGTTATAGTAAATGACCCCCTATATCTAATATGCCATTAGATATTCCATTTTGAAATGACAGATATCGAACTCTGTTAAGACCTTGCATTTTATAGCTGCCATTGAAAGCCACAGCTGTAAATATTGACCTTCTTTCGTAACAATCTATACTATCATCTTTGGTGGTTTTTTTAATAATTCCATTTTCTAGTTTTATCTTTTTTTCTAAATGTGAGAAAAAAATCAGAACAGCCAGGAAATAGGCAACAGTCCAGGAAGACCATTTTGACTTGATATTTATGAAGGTTTTAACCTTCCAGAACTGTATGGGTTTTGATCCAAAACTACATCTTTCCTTAGTTTGGCTCTTGTTCATTTAATTGGAGTTATTGCAACTATAACAATACAGCTACATAACCACATACCGTAAATCTTAAGGTGCAGATTGGCTGTGTACTACAGTATTTTGCCACATTGCTTGACATCAACTCTATATAATTAGGCAGTGATATCAACCGACCAGAGCAAAGCAGCGTCCACTGCAGTTATGGAGCTAATAATAAAGAAATGTATGTTTTTCTTTGTCTATAACATGGCCAATACGTTTTCGAATGTAGGACGTTAACCACCTCAGCTCCAGAATATTTTAACCCCTTCATGACCAGGCCATTTTTGGCTATTCAGCACTGTGCTACTTTAACTAGCAATTACGGGGAGTAATTGAGTACAGTGTTGCATAATATTTTTCCACACATATGGAGCTTTCTTTTGGTGGTATTTTATCATCAATGGGTTTTTTACTTTTTTATTATAAATGAAAAACGATGACAATGTTTACTGTGTTTACTGTGTGGTGTTTTCACAGAGCAATGTGCTGGTTTTTGCTCCCTGCTGAGCACTGTGTTGTTTACCTACACAGGGCTCTTGTCTGTCATTCGCTCAGCCAATCAGCAGATCCCAGCAAAAAAATATGGGTTCTGTAAGCGCAAAAACAAAGAACAATCCTAAAGTAAGCAGCTGAACACTCAAGGTCAATATATAACAATCTTTGGATGAGTGCATAAAAGAAAAAGCAGTACAGCGCTAAAAATAAAAAATCATAACACTAAAAATACAAGTGCGATTAGCATCCGGATACCGTCTCCTCACTGCATATGTTGCCATAGCAACAGAGACACCCAATGGGCAGAAAGGCATCATCACATGATCAGCATGCTAATCCAGCTCTACAACGAGGGCACCAGAGCCAGATAGCCTACTCCAAGGTGAACGCAGCTCCCTCTCTCTGGCCAAGCACAACAATGAAAAAAAAACACAGCTTTAATCAAATCATAACCATAATCCGTTGATTATTTAACTATTTTATTATATAAAAAGTATGCTATAAATAGATTAACAGAGCCTGAACTAGTCCCCGAAGGGACAGAGCTGAAAGTCTCTACCTATGAGGAGAGGGGGTGTGTGCCTTTCCTCCAATCAGCTGTCTTGGCTGTATGCCCAGGCTTCACTGCAGTGCTAACCGGGAAGAGAAAATCTCCTAACATGGTGTGCACTGTCAGCAGATATACATGTAAAACTTATGTAGGGAGATTTGTTTCATCCCTGTGTATCATCTGTGGCTGTTCACTTCACTGGGTATGTGAGGGTTTACATTCACTTTAATGCACATCATTGCATTTAAAATAAAATATTCATATATTACTACCTATTAACTCTTGGAAATAATGGATTATTTTCAGTTAAGATTTCTGGTCATTTTTAGGAATCAGTAGACACCTGTGCTATATTACATTACTCCTGGTATAAGTATAGTTGTTCTCTAGTTATAGAATACATCACTCTAGCTTCCAAATCAGTTCCAATTAAATATGGGCAAATAGCAAGAATGAGGAAACCTACATCGCACATCATGGGCTCTGAATAATAAATATAATTATATATGTGCATGCATTGTGTGCATGCATTTTTCTAACTTTGTAAGTCTATATAATTCCTTTTCCTTATTAAGCTACAATTGAGATTTTAGTATTTTTTAAGCTCCTCCATGTGGGTGAGCCACAACTAACATGAATGCAAGGTTTGACAGTGAGCCCTGTGGCTTGAGAGCCACTGGTACAAAGTACTTCCTTCCATTAGGAAGAATTAACGTAAATGTATTTTTCCTATAGGTTAGCTTTTAGAAATGAATTTCACAGTTGGCAAAATACTGGCACTGCTCTTATTCCGGAAAGAAGCTAATTGAAACATTTTACCCCTCTCAGTGCTGGGTATTTACTTTAAATGAAGACTTATTTTATGTATAATCGTAGAATGTTGATTCAACACACTGTATCAAGCTGAAACAATGTCTACAATTAACTTGTCATTCAAACAGATGCCTGCAGCTATTACAGGCCTAAGCAGCAGGAAAATTTTCATTTTTTATTTTAACTGTTTTAAGACCATGTAAAGATATTTATATCACAGTCAGACTTAGAAGGGGAAAAACATGAAAAGTATGGTACATGTAAACCAAATGAGAATGAACCCTTAGCAACAAATTCTATAATGTATGAACAAAAGAAACTAAGCATATCACTGCATAGTAAACACTATGAGGCACCTGCTTTAGCTTTACCTCACTCCCCTACCACCAGAAACTGGCACCAACACCTTGCTTGGCAATTTTTGCAGATCCTGGCAGCAGACTTAGTGCAGGGTTAGAACCTCTGTTGAGGTTTTACTGCTAGGCAGAGCTGCATTATAAAGCTGTTGCCATTATTTACTGTCAGTGTGACAACAGGAGCGAGGGAAAGTCTGCAACTGAGACATAGGCAGCAATAAAAAGCTTCTTGTCATTCAATAAAACAATAGTCACCTAGACAGTAAGTGGAAATCTCTTTGATTCATAAAATATTGTAAAATGCTAATTGTCGTTTGCAGTGAAAGAAAATGGAAGAGAGCCACATCCTCCCACATGACTTATTCCCAGCATAAGTTATATGGTCTATCAGTGTAGTGACTTTGAGCATTAGCGATTGCAGTCTTCATTTTGTCTAATGCAGGAGTAGACAGTCACCATCCCAGCAAGAGAAGCAGCAGGAACACAACCAGGCAGATATGGCTTTCTTATTTATCCTGTTATAATTGTGACTGTATGGTAAAATTGTAATGGGATTATAATGCAGGGGGAATTATATAATATTATAATATGGGGGATACCTTGTATAATGTTGGCTGGTGGATATAATATAACAGCTCCGCTCAAGTATTTTATATTATGCTACTGGGGATATTATAATGCTAACTGGGCACTTTATAATGCTGTAAGAGGTGGTAGATATGGAAATGCTGTTGGAGATTCGTATTGTTCTACTAGTGGTGATATAGATTATAATTATGGTAGAGGATAGTATAATAATAGTGGGATATAGTATAATGCTGTTGTTAGTAAGGATTATTATGCACGTACATGTTTCTATAATGCTGGGACTTAGTTCATTAAAGTGTAACTGTACTTACACTTGATATTTAGAAAAATCTCATATTCAAGGGTTAGTTTTAGAAAAAAATAATAATTATGAAAGCCTATCTTAACTGCTACCCCTGAGTTTTGGATTTGGACAGGCCTGAGTTTACCCAAATCCTTAGGAATACAGCATTAATGTTTTCCATTTACAATTTGCATTCTGCTAACAGAAAGGCATCAATACAAAGCCATAATTTTACTCTACTAATTGTATTTCATGTATACTATATACAATATTACATGTATAATGTATATTTAAATAATCGCACAACAAGTCTCCTTGCAGGCAGATGTCATAATATGGCATTCAGAAAGGAAATACTGGTCAACCTGCATAACACCAAGAGAACCATATACTGCATGTCTTCACAGTATAATGCCCTGTACACACGGTCGGACATCCGGGCGACAAAATCCGTCAGATTTTTTCAGATGGATTTTGGCCCAAACTTGTCTTGCATACACATGGTCACACAAAGTTGTCAGAAAATCCGATCGTTCAGAACGCGGTGACATACAGTGGTGTGAAAAAGTGTTTGCTCCCTTCCTCATTTCCTGTTCCTTTGCATGTTTGTCACACTTAAGTGTTTCGGAACATCAAACCAATTTAAACAATAGTCAAGGACAACACAAGTAAACACAAAATGCAATTTGTAAATGAAGGTGTTTATTATTAAAGGTGAAAAAAAATCCAAACCATCATGGCCCTGTGTGAAAAAGTGATTGCCCCCTAAACCTAATAACTGGTTGGGCCACCCTTAGCAGCAACAACTGCAACCAAGCGTTTACGATAACGTGCAATGAGGCTTTTACAGCGTCCTGGAGGAATTTTGGCCCACTCATCTTTGCAGAATTGTCCTAATTCAGTTACATTAGAGGGTTTTCGAGCATGAACGGCCTTTTTATTGTCATACCACAACATCTCAATAGGATTCAGGTCAGGACTTTGGCTAGGCCACTCCAAAGTCTTCATTTTGTTTTTCTTCAGCCATTCGGTGGTGGACTTGCTGGTGTGTTTAGGATCATTGTCCTGCTGCAGAACCCAAGTTCGTTTCAGCTTGAGTACACGAACAGATGGTCGGACATTCTCCTTCAGGATCTCTTGGTAGACAGCAGAATTCATAGTTCCTTTTATCACGGCAAGTCTTCCAGGTCCTGAAGCAGCAAAACAGCCCCAGACCATCACACTACCACCACCATATTTTACTGTTGGTATAATGTTCTTTTTATGAAATGCAGTGTTCCTTCTACGCCAGATATACCTGGACACACACCTTCCAAAGAGTTCCACTTTTGTCTCATCGGTCCACAGAATGTTGTCCCAAAAGTCTTGGGGATCATCAAGATGTGTTGTGGAGAAATTGAGACGAGCTTTGATGTTCTTTTTGCTCAGCAGTGGTTTTCTCCTTGGAACTCTGCCATGCAGGCCATTTTTGCCCAGTCTTTTCCTGATGGTGGAGGCATGAACGCTGACCTTAACTGAGGCAAGTGAGGCCTGCAGTTCCTTGGACGTTGTTGTGGGGTCTTTTGTGACCTCTTGGATGAGTCGTCGCTGCGCTCTTGGGGTAATTTTGGGCGGCCGGCCACTCCTGGGAAGGTTCACCACTGTTCCATGTCTTCGCCATTTGTGAATAATGGCTCTCACTGTGGTTCGCTGGATTCCCAAAGCTTTGGAAATGGCGTTATAACCCTTTCCAGACTGATAGATCTCAATTACTTTCTTTCTCAATTGTTCCTGAATTTCTTTGGGTCTCGGCATGATGTGTAGCTTTTAAGGATCTTCTGGTGGACCTTACTGTGTCAAGCAGCTCCTATTTAAGTGATGCCTTGATTGTGAACAGGTGTGGCAATAATCAGGCCTGGGTGTGGCTAGAGAAATTGAACTCAGGTGTGGACAACCACAGTTATAGTATGTTTTAACAAGGGGGGCAATCACTTTTTCACACAGGGCCATGATGGTTTGGATTTTTTTTCACCTTTAATAATAAACACCTTCATTTACAAATTGCATTTTGTGTTTACTTGTGTTGTCCTTGACTATTGTTTAAATTGGTTTGATGTTCCGAAACACTTAAGTGTGACAAACATGCAAAGGAACAGGAAATGAGGAAGGGGGCAAATACTTTTTCACACCACTGTACAACGCGTACGACAGGACTATAAAGAGGCCAGTAGCCAATAGCTTTCGTCTCGTAATTTATTCTGAGCATGCATGGCCCTTTGTCCATCGGAATTGTCTACAAAGGATCAGAATTTAAACAATCGGATCGGAAAAAGTCAGATGAAGCCCACACACAATCAGATTTTCTGACAAGATGATCTGATCGCACATTTTCCCGCGGAAAGTCCAACCATGTGTACAGGGAATAACACTACAACAAAGTTCTTTGTGTATTGATCATACATTTTGATGTATTGCTCTAAAAATAATGTTTTGACAGAATATAAATTAATTAACTGGTTTGCTTTGAGACAGAAGAAAAATTACAATGCAGCAAAATGTATACTAAAGTAGAACTCTGCAGTTAGATACGCAGTTGTGGTTCATGAAGAGTTTAATACTGCTATAATGTTAAATTATGACAAATTTATTGTATTCCTCTGTCATTATTTAGAACCTATGCATCATTGACTTTGACTTTGCAGAAAATCTGACATAACATTTTCACGTCTCACAGTTATTGGGTTGAAGATGAGGGTTACTGATATGAAAGCAGGATTAACAGAAAAAGTCAATAAAATGTAAAAAATGTAAAATAGCAGAAAGGAGTTTGTCTTCTTTATGCTATGTACATAGAACCATTGTAAGAGTTGTTTGGTATTTAAATGTTAGTTTAATGAAGAATGCATTAAGAGTAATACAAGGACTTATTTTTGTATGCCTTGCAATAGAGGTTACAGCCTAGCATCACATATTTTTCATGCTAAGTGCATGCATGCTAAGTAATATGAAATATTAACAATTCATTTGTCATCCCCACATTTATTAGGTCATACGCCAAGGTCAGCATCTACTTCTTGGACTAAGATTCTTGCTCATATATGACACAATCATGTACATTGCACACATGTATCATACCATTCTAGTTATTAATGGAGAAGGCATAATAAAGGAAATTTTTCTTCCTGTCTCTCACCAGGGATGGACTAAGGCAGAATGCGGCCCTAGGCAAGGTAGCAGCTTTGCCTCCCCCATCACTTCAACTGACATTAATAAAGATAACAATAGGCACAGAGAATCTGCCACACATACATCGTCTGTACTGCCATGGCCCTTAACCATTAGAAACCAGCTGCCTACAATTTCATCTTCCCTTATGATATGACAGGCAGGTACATTGCATTGACAAACTTTGCTATCCTCATGGAAGCATGAAGGCTGTATCTTAGCCCCTTAGACACCCACTGAGCTGTAATCTCCTGCATATGTTCCCTGTCGATGATCCGGCTCCTGTCAGTCACTTTACTAGAGTTTGAAGACTGCTTTTAAACCACCTACATGTTGCCACTTTAAAATGGTTCTAGGACAGCAGCAATTTGTCCCAGCATCATTTTAAAATGGAATCATGGCTTAGTGTTTCTCTCACGTCCAAGAAAGTTTTTTCTGGAGTCCAGTTTCAAGCCCAGGATTTGAAATGATGCTAGTAAACACAAAGCAGATAGAGTGCTTCAAAGGAAGTGCTGTGACATCACGTGATGTCATGCTGTAATAGAATGGGTATTTAGCCAAATAATCAGATAGAGAGTAACTGCAGATTGCAGTTAATGAATTACATGTAAAGTTAAAATAAATAATGCAAAACAGGGTCAGGATGGCAAAGTGGATGTATATACACATGTAGAATAATAAAAAACAGATTATGCAAGTTGCACAAACATTTGCTCTTCACAGCAGACTCTCTGGGGTTCAATCAGGGCAACATGTGTCTGCATAGAAACGTCTCTATAAGACTTTGGCTGAGGGTTATTGTTGCAATAGAACAATTCAAAACTCAAACATTTACTTGTGATTATCCTCACATTGTCGCTTTCAGTGAGGGCCAGGACAGCTCTGGTAACACAGGCAAACAGCTGCAGTGGCAGAGAAGGCTGGGTACACACCACTCCTAAGCAGCCTGCAAGATCTCACGTACTGCTGTAAAAACTCAGGTGCTTGCCTGGTCCACAGCCAAAGTAGTCCATGGAAATTAGAAAGATGGTTGCACATCCAGGGGTTAAAAGCGATAACTTTATTGAAGATCCATAAAAAGATTAAACATGACACACATAAGATCCGAAAGTGCTCAGTAGACACGTTTCACACAGTCATACTCATTACTGACTTTTTATGGATCTTCAAAAAAGTTATCACTTTTAATCCCAGGATATGCTGCCACCTTTCTCTTTTCCATAAACAACTGCAGTAATCTTAGGACTGAGAAATCAGGGGCACCCAACTGAAACTGGAGTACTATGGTAGAGATCAGGGAGGGGCTCTTTACCATTACTGGGTCTTCCTGAGGATATGCATGATATTAGGCTCCTGCCCAGCTGCCTGAAAGCTATTTCTGACAGTGGAGGTTATCCCACCTGACTGCAGATCACTTGTCGAGCTACCTCTGTCTCATTAGTTATGACCACTCTGAGCTGCCGACAGAGGAAATCAGAAAAACATGCCTTCCTGAGCATGCTCAGGAACCCAGGAAGTTGTGGAAAGGGAGTTAAAAGTGCCCACATCTGGGGGGCGTGGCCTGCAGCGGATCCGGATGGTCGCATAGATCCAGAGCTCCGGCGCTTCAGGGATTAAGCGGTTATTAGCGAACCATCCGACCACCGATTTCACTCCAAAAAACGGCGATCAAGCTTGGGCAGCAGGCGTGACCATGCCTAGCAAACGGCGGAACCAGAGGCGCCCGCACCGCTTAACGGACTTCTTCCACATGAAAGCTATGGAGGGTAAGCAAGATGGCGCCGAGGCCTACTCCATCCCTGCAGCCCCAGCAGCAAGACATCCCACTAAGACAGGGAATCCTGCTAGGATGACGCACTCACCCAATTCCCGGCCCTCCTCCCCACCTTCCCCAGCGACCCGGAGCCCAGTTAAGTCCAGACCCAGGCTGGATGGCAACGGATTGCACAAATTGGATAGCCCAGGCCCCGAGTCGGGAGATGACACGAGGGACATGCCGGAATCGATCGAATCTTTCCCTACACAGAATCAGCCTGTGATGGACACTGTATTAAAAGACATGCTGCTGTCCCTTAGAAGTACCATTCAGTCAGATATGGCGTCCTGTATGCACAAATTTAATCGTGATATTCATAAACTGGGTGAGAGGGTAGATCGCATTGAGGTGAAAATGGGCGAATACGCCGATACGATTAACGATCTGGTCGATGTGTATGAGGACAAAGAAAGTGACACTGCATGGGTTAAGGCAAAATTGGCCAATTTGGAAGACAGGTCTAGGAGAAACAACCCGAATCTGTGTAACAACCTGACCTAAACTCCTACGCTACAACGCTCTTTAAAACCCTCATTCCTGAGCTTACTGATCTTGATGTTACCATTGATAGAATACACCGGATGCCTAAACCTTCCAATTTGTCTGAGCAAATACCACGGGATGTACTCCTCCACCTACACTTCTTTCACGTTAAGGAAAACCTCATGTTATACATGAGAAAGCAGGAGGTCATTCCCCCACAGTATCAGAACCTGCAGTTTTTTGCAGATCTGTCCCAATACACCCTACAAAAGAGGAGAAACCTGAACACTGTTACAAAAGTTCTCCGGAACCACAAAGTTGCATACAAATGGGGTTACCCCACGAAGCTTGTAGTGACACGTGATAATCGCACATACGCGATCTCTTCTTTAGAGGAGGGTATTGCTCTCCTGCGAGAATGGGATATTCTTCCTGAGGATGTGATCACTCCCCCATCCACCAGCACTCCCAGACAAGTTGACAGAGACTGGAAGGAGGTCACAGGCAAGAATGCTCGTTCTCATTCATGAGCTTATCGGATGGTCATAAGAAACTCTGTATCCCTGGAGTGTAGGGCCGTGACTTGTACGGTCGGACTAAACCCCCACAAATAGCAGCAGCTGCCCGCTGACTGTGGGTGACTTGTTATTCCTTGAGTGGAGCACCCTGTTTGGTGCTCAGCTGCACTGGACTATGTTTCTCTTTTAAGTTTTTACATGTTTAATTCCTTTCTTTTTTCCTAACATGTTCCGTTTCTTTTCCACGAGATGTCTACCTGCAACAGAAGCAGGAATCTTTCCGAACCTTCAGGAGACCAAGATGACAGGAAACCCGGCCCATTGGCATATTACTTCTCCGAGTCCCTCAGGTGGACCCTATGTTTCTATGATCGGCAATGTGAGTACACCTTTTTTGTTACTGGCTATAGGACTTTTTTCATCGCTGCACCCCCACTTCTCCCCTGACGATTGCACCGCCGCCTTGGATCCTTATCACCGCTACCTCCTAGCACATAGTTCCCAGAACATATGGCTTTGAGGATCCTCACTATCAACACTAGGGGTCTTAATCACCCCGCAAAGCGGAAATCCCTATGGCGGGAAGCCTTGCTCCACAACTGCGATATTGTCTGCGCTCAGGAGACACACTTTAACTCCTCGGCTCCCCCCAAATGCTCACATAGCAATTATCCCTATGTCTTTACAGCCAACGCTGACTCCAAGTCTAGAGGTGTGCTCATGGCTATCAGAGATACGGTGGCGTTTAAGCTACACCTAGAGGTAAAAGATCCAAAAGGCAGATTCTTGATCCTGGTCTGTGAAGTGAATGCTACTACCTACACGATCACCACCGTATACTCCCCTAATGTGCACCAAGTACATTTTTTCAAGAAATTTATTAGGAAAATCCGGAAGATCCAAAAAGGTTTATTAGTGATTTGCGGAGACTTTAACGCCACTCCAGACCCGACGTGTGATTCCACCTCGACTTCCCACCGGAAGGCGGTTAAACTACTACCCTCCATTCACACCAACAATTTGTATGATGCTTGGCGCTGCTTCCATGCGGCTGAAAGGGATTTCACTTTTTTCTCTTCACCTCACTTGGTCTTCACGCGAATAGACCTATTTTTAGTTGACCAAAAAGTATTATTATTGTCGAAATCTGTCTCAATTGGTACAATATCTTGGGCGGACCATGCCCCAGTGGTGTTGTCCATTGCCGATCCAACAGCGGTGCGGAGGAGTCCGCTATGGAAACTTAACTCTTATCTTCTTCAACAGAAGGACTCTAGAGATACTGTTCATATCCGCCTTCGGGAATTTTTTGATCATAATGATGGTTCAGTCGGAGATAACTGTGTATTATGGAATGCCCATAAGGCCTTTATACGGGGAATTTTGGTACAGCTGGGAGCGAGGGCAAAGAGGCAGAGGCTGCAGCGTTTAAACGAGCTAACTACAGCAATTGCTGACACAGAGGCACAAAACAAACTTCACTCCACATCGACCTTATCCGCCAGACTGACCCAACTCAGACATGATCTTAGGCTCCTGCTCCTAGAAGAATTCGAAAAAACATCCAAACGAGCAAAAATGAACTACTACGTTCACGGCAACAGAGCAGGCAAACTCCTAGCGCACAACTTGAGGGGCAACAGACATAAATATAAAATTCCTTACATAATTCACCCTATGACTAAGCAAAAAGTGTATCACCCCCAACAAATAGCTGATGCATTTAGCTCTTATTACGAATCATTATACAACCTTAAAAAGGATCCTTCGACACACCAACCACAATTAGGTACGATTAACGACTTCCTTTCCTCCATCTCCATTCCCCGACTGACGCCAGTCCAACTACAATCACTGAACGAACCATTTACTAATACAGACATCCACAAAGTTATTGCCACTTTACCACTAAATAAATCCCCGGGTCCGGATGGATTTGGGGGGGAATATTACAAAGAATTTGCTCCAATACTGACCCCTTACTTAGTGAAAGTTTTTAATGATGCGGTTGCCTCTGCCTCTTTCCCTCCTGAAATGTTAGAAGCAATAATTGTTACTATACCCAAGCCAGGGAAGACTCCCGATACCCCCTCTAATTTTAGGCCGATATCACTCCTCAATACAGACGTGAAACTATATGCTAAGCCAATTGCTCAGCGCTTAGTCAAAATAATCCCTACAATTGTTCATCCGGATCAAGCAGGGTTTACCTTGGGCAGACAGACGTCGGATGCCACCCGCAGAATGATTAATATCATCCACATGGCCGAGAGGCAGAAAAGGCCTTCTCTGCTTCTGACTTTAGACGCAGAGAAGGCCTTTGATCGCATACACTGGCTTTATATGAAAAGAGTCCTGGAAACCTTTGGTTTTACTGGCAATATACTCCTGGCCATTTTAGCACTATATTCAAATCCCTCGGCTAGAGTGAATGCATCTGGGGTTCTGTCCACCCCTTTCGCAATTTCCAATGGCACAAGGCAGGGGTTTCCGTTATCCCCGTTAATATTTAACCTGTTAATGGAACCCCTAGCTATATATATCAGAAGCCATCCTGAAATTAGAGGTTTCCCAGTAGGCGCAGACAGCCATGCTATCAGTTTATTTGCTGACGACATAATCTTGATCGTGACAGAGGTGGAGTCTTCCCTGGCTGCGATTTCTGATACTTTGACTATGTTCAACCGAATTTCTTACTATAAGGTTAATGAAAACAAATCCCACATTCTTGGCCTAGGCATCAACCCTGCCATTCAAGCCAATGGGATACAGTATCTAGGCATCACACTAACGGCTAAGACTGCACAATTAGCTGAAGCAAATTATACAGCTTTTTTCCAACATTTAGAACCCAAACTGCATTCTCTATCTAAAGTAGAACTAAGGTGGTCCGGTTGACTAGCAGCCCCTAAAATGACAATACTCCCCCAATTTATATATCTGTTCCGCACTCTCCCTATTCCAACCCCGAACATTTACTTTACTAGAGCTCAATCCATGTTGAATAATTTTCTGTGGCAGGGGAAAAAAGCTAGATGCGCATTTCACAAACTTATCAAGTCTAGACTAGTAGGAGGTATAGGACATATCGCTCTAAAAGACTACTATCTGGCAGCGTGCTTAGCCCAAATCAGACAGTGGTTTTTAGGTGGGGCCAATGCTAGATGGATCGAATTGGAAGTATACCAATGTCCTTACAGGAATCCATTGGATCTACTCTAAAGCCGCGTACACACGGGCGGACTGTCTGTCCAACTTAGTCCGCCGAAACACATTTCAGCGGACAGTCCGCTCGTGTGTGGGCTTCAGCGGACTTTTTCAGCGTGCAGTCTGGCGGACTAAGTATTTTGGAATTTCCGTAATATTGTCCGTCCAACTTTGGTTTCAGCAGACATTCCGCTCGTGAGTAGGCTAGTTGGACGGACTAAGTATGGCGCATGCTCAGAAAGGATTTACACGGCGGAAGGTTGCATTGCTGTGTATTGGACGTCCTATTTCTAGTCCCGTCGTACGTGCTGTACACGTCATAGCGCAAGCTTTCAACAGACTGTTTGTTCATCGTGTGTGGTCAAGTCCGTTCATTCGAAAGTAGGACGGACTGTCCGTCGGATTGTCTGACGGACTAAGTTGGCCATACAGTCCCCCCGTGTGTACGCGGCTTTAGCAGCTAGATTTATGTCCGCACTACCCCCTAACATTTCTCCACCTATAGTGGCAGCCATAGAGGCTTGGAGAATCCTACTTCACTCTCCATCAGATGATACTCCTTCAAAATCCATTCCACTACCCCTATCCAGTCTTCAACTTCTGATCCCGAACTTAAAAATCAAACAGTGGTTGGCCAAAGGTATCACTACAGTTACCGCATTGCAAATAGGACCAGCTACGAAAACCTTTAGAGCATTACAATTGGAATTCGGATTGCAACCAGACGACATTTTTACTTACAATCAAATCTCCCACTTACTTTCGACACTTCCCGACCTGTCCACTGTTTTACCGTGGAAGGTCTATCTTTATTTTAACAACCCTACCACATATATTAAAGGAATCTCACTAATGTATAGCCTTCTACAGCAGAAAACAACATTTGTTAAAACTCCTTCCATGCGGTCGTGGGAGTTGGACTTGTCCAAGTCTTACACCGACGATCAATGGCGTATTGCCATATCTTCTACCTACAAGACCACCAGAAGCGCCAACTTGTGGGAACTTTACCAGAAGTTGCAGTTGCGGTGGTACCTCACACCCTCGAGGATAGCCTGCTATACCCCACAAGCCTCACCATTGTGCTGGAGGAACTGCGGCTATAGAGGCACACTCATTCATATCTTTTGGACTGACGTATTCAACACAATATCCATACTTTCAAGCATCCTTGTGCACCCATGCCCAGAACTAGCTATCCTATCTCTAGGCATAGAGAACTTACCCCCTCGTTTAAGGAAAATTATAACTCATATTTTCCTGAGTGTACGTCTGGAGCTAGCCAGGGGGTGGAGGACAGTAGTGGCACCTTCGCTCTCAGTAATTCTACAGACAACGCACTTACACATTTCTTATGAACTGATGTTTGCCTCTTCTCTGGGCAACTATAGGCAGGCTTGTAAAGAATGGGAACCGTGGCTGAACTGGTATAAGGGAAACAAAGTATAACTGCATATTCCTAATATGTAACTAAATAGTTTTTGGGCAACGCTAGTCACCTGAGAGTGGAGAAATCCATGACCCATAGCGTGGGGAGGTGCGGCCCACTGGCTCGGGTGCAGTTTGATCCCAGAAGGGGCGCCCGGATCGGAGAGCCGCAAGCTCCCTATCTAACTGTTTCACCTCTACTCTCTGAAGACTATCTAGTGGTTATTCTATACACACGTATCTAGATCGGGATGCTCCCCTCTTGTTATATTATCTTATATCACCCAGTGTATAATACAAATGTTTGCTTTGGCGGGTCTCGTGTCTCCAATAGAGTTATATTAGCTTTAGTGGGTCTCTGGTCTCCATTAGAGTAATGATGAACCTTATGTACTTATTGTTTCATGTGCTGATTTTTATTGCTTATGACTATACTCTGTATTACAGTTTGAGCATATGTATGCTGTTGAATATCCTTTACTGTTATTCTTGTGGAAATATTCAATAAAAACCTATTGTTATAAAAAAAAAAGTGCCCACATCTGCATCTGAACAGGGTAAGCAAGTTCACAACAATGGCCATTCCTAGTAGCTTCCTAGTAGTTCTATAATTTCAGGGCGAGAGCAGAGCTGATGTTCATTCTGCCATGTTACAAAAATATCACATTGTTGGATATTACTTTATTCAGGATATTTTAAAAATATATTTTAAGGTAAAAATCTGGGATCATGCAAATTTTGTAAAAGTTGTGTTGGGAAAATATACAGGAAAACAGATTTTTTTTAAAAAAAAGCCACTATTTCTGTAGTGTAAGGCCTCTTTTACACGACTGATCCGTTCAGGTCCGCCTGTCAGTTTTTTAGGCGGACCTGAACGGATGCTCTATAGAGGTCTATGGAGCGTTGGATGTCAGGGGTGACATGTCCGCTCCAATCCAAAAAAGTGTGACGGAGGAAAAACTTTTCCATCCATCATCGGATCAGGCCGGGTGACGACGAACTCTGGGGTCCGTCCTCATCCGATCTCCCATAGGGGAGAGCGACTGAGCGATCCCCACTGAGCAAGAGGATGTCCATGGGCGGATCAGCACGGATCCGCCCCGTGTGAAAGAGCCCTAAGAAAAACTGTAAAAATGCATGCATCCAAATCTCCAATAACATTAATGTCCTAATACCCCAAGAAAAACCATGTATAGAATGTTAGGATAGATACATGATAAAAGGAGGGTGGGGAAAGGAGATGTCTCTGAATCTGAAACTGAAAATAAAAACATTCTGGCAATCAAATGGGTATAGAATAAAAATAGGTCCAGATACTGTACGAAAGTGGTTAATATTAAAAAAAAAAATCCTGTTGCTGTTTTGATATGATAGGAATTTACTCATACTGACGTGTGCTTGTCATTCTACAGCAGTTGGGGAGATAAGGTTAATGTACCATATTAGTTCTTTGGCACCCCCCTATTAGACATGAAGTAGCAAAATCTACGATTTTTTTCTCCAGTTCAATCACTGCTTCAACTCTAGAATACAATCACCTTCCTACGGGCTGAACAACTCCTGGAGTTTTCCCTGAAAAGTATCACTTCCTGGATCAACATCCAAAGCAAAGCATTGTGGTCCCTAGTAGTTGCAAAAGGCACTCTGTTTAAAAGGCTGCTTAACAAACTTCATACACACTGTGCCAAGAAAAGGAAAAAACGGTATGTTTTTGCAGACATTTCAGGGAGAAACCTTATTTTGGCAGTATTATTATTCCTACTGTGTAATGTATGATGTGATTCTTAAAGCTATTGAATCTGCATGCCCTCAATTTGCACAGCACTGCAGAAGAGTGCTAAAATTGTAGGGCAGAATTAAGATCTGAGGAACTAGGATTTTATTGTTGTGAGAAATTTGAATTCCCTGGTGGTGTGGCCGGCAGCCAGGAAGATGTTCACATTTTAGCACTGCTCCTAGACCAGCAACCTAATGCGGGTACACTGCATCGGCTTACAGCGGAATCACAGCCTGCTTTATTCTCTCCTTAAAGTGGTTGTAAACCCTCCCTAGTGACTTTTAACTATAGGTAAGCCTAAAATAAGGCTTACCTATAGGTAGTGGAAATATCTCCTAAACGTGCACCGTTTAGGAGATATTTCACTTGCAGTGCGCCGATGATGTAATCGGTGCATGCGCAGACCTCTGGGCCGTTTCTTCCCCAATGTGTGATGTTACTGATGGCTCCCGCGTGCATGTGCGGGAGTGACATCACACATCTCCGCCCAGTCAGGGGGCTGGAATCCGCAGCCCCAAATAGATTCATTTGCAGCTAAGTGTCACATAATGGGCTAGTATGCTGTGTATTATGTTTTTAATTTGCAGGCTTTGCAGGGAGCAAAACAGGAAGTAAATCCCATCAGGGTTTACTTCATCTTTAACTGCCGCTACATCCAGCAACTGACGATGGTTAAAAGGAAGATGCAGATCGGCCCTGGAAGCTCACAGATTTCTTTCTCTCCTCCAGCCCACTTTTCTCACCAAAATGGCTTGGCCTCACATACATGCTTCCCATGCGCCTCAAAGGGATGCACTCAGCTCACCTTGCAAAGCAGTAACACTCTCTAATGCCCCGTACACACGGGCGGACTGTATGGCGTACTTAGTCCGTCGAAACACATTTCAGCAGACAGTCCGCTCGTGTGTGGGCTTCAGCTGACTTTTTCAGCGTGCAGTCTGGCGTACTAAGTATTTCGGATTTTTCGAAATTCTGTCCGTCGTACTTTGGTTTCAGCGGACAATCCGCTCGTCAGTAGGCTAGTTCGACGGACTAAGAATGGCGCATGCCCAGAAAGGATTTACTGTGCTTTGCTGTGTATTGGACTTCCTATTTCTAGTCCCGTCGTACGTGCTGTACACGTCATCGCGCAAGCTTTCGACGGACTGTTTGGGTATCCGTGTGTGGTCAAGTCCGTTCAGTCGAAAGTATGACGGACTGTCCGTCGGATTGTACGACGGACTAAGTACGCCATACAGTCCGCCCGTGTGTACGCGGCATTAGAGACACAGTTCCAGCTGAAACTATACCTCATGACAGCCCTAAGAAATCAGCACTGAAATAGATGAATGCATGGATAGTTGCAGGTGAGCACAGCTTTATTTGTAACCCCACTAATGGCCAACCTTTCCTGGACGCCACTCTCAAGGACATGCTGATCACTTTGAGAAGTGTCCTACAAAGATATATGATTTCTTTCATGGCTCAAGTGAAAGAGGAAATGTCTGATATATGAGATAGAATCAGCTACATTTAAAATAAGATGGCAGAATATGCAGCTGCACATAATGAGCTGGTTAATGCATATAACGAAGCTGATGATGAAATACACAAATTAAAACTACCCAATAGGATTCCGCGTGATATTATAGTGCAGATGCATTTTTACAACATCAAGGAACACTTGATGCAAGTGTCGAGACATTCAATCCACTCCAAGACCCTGATGAACATATTATTCTTTTTGCTGATCTCTCCAAACACACCATTCCAGCAAGAAAATAACTAGTACATATTTCCGAAATTATTCGTAATCATAGAGTGACATACAAAAGGGCATAGCCCAGCAAATCTTTGTAACCAAGGATGGCACCTCTCACACCATTCTACTGTGGCAGACGGGCTCCGTCTGGCAAGTAGCTGCAGCTTTTAGTCTCAAATGAACGGGTCTCTCCTGGTTTGTGCTCATTCATTGAATTGTGAGCCATCAGCAGACTATTATTTAATGGACAATGTCAACTCCGACCAACTTCAGTGATCCTTTTTACTATTCTTGTGTCCAGATTCAGATGTCCTTCTATGGAACTTGTCCCATGTTTGCATATAGTAGCTAGATGTTACCCAGAATATTTACTCTTACTTTTTTAGTAGTTTTTTTTTTCAACCCGTTATTGACTTTCCTTGTTAAGTTCTTGTTTTTGAAGGTTTTTGATAGCCATATGCTCTTACGTGTGCCGCTTTCACATCGCATCCTTCAGACACTGAGACTATATCTTCATCTTCAGCATTCCCAACACTACACTCCTGCTTTATACCTCAAGGTAATTTGCACATAATATGCCATCATATATAAATATATATGCTGCGCTAAAAGGTATGTATAAGAAGTGTACAGTGAATAATTGATCTCAAAATTAAATAAATATTAAACCAGTGAATTATAAATGTTAATACACATATATCATACTATGGATAATATAGTGCGTAGTGCATAACTGTGTATTAAAAGCTACAAAATAAAAATATAAAAAAACAGCAATAAATCAAAGTGCTTCTGTGATTTCATACAGTGTCCAAATAAATCAATGATGACTGTTCTGAAACACAATGCTGTAGGTGATAAGATCATATAACAAAATGCTCATGTGCATGTAAGCAGCAACCAATTGTGTCACTAATCCAGTATTGATAAAAGTCTGTGTCATCCAAAAGATGTGATCCAAACTGTGCTAAGGTGTTCTTCTTAAATACTGTAGGTCTACATATTTATTGTTTATTATATGTGGATTATGCACTGAATTATTCCTTAACTGAGTAAAATGACTCCCTAATGCTGCTTTTTCCACAGGATTTTGGGCATAGTATTTCTTTACGTTGAGCTTATGGATACACTTTTGGATCCCTTTGTAGGTTTCAAACTTATTTAAACCCTTTTTTGGTGCAAACTTTATACAGACCTACCCCACTTTTAAGTACACAATGGAGTTTATTTACTAAAGCTGGAAAGTGCAAAATCAGGCTCACTTCTGAAAGAAACCAATAAGCTTCCAGATTTAATTACCAAAGCTTAATTGATCAAGCTGGAGTTAGAAGTTCATTGGTTTCTAAGCAGAAGTGAGCCTGATTTTGCACTTTCCAGCTTTAGTAAATAATACCCATTGCATACTTAAAAGTGGGGTATGCCTGTACCTCTATCTAGAGTAATAATTTCTTCTCGGGTTAAATTGGTACCATTGAGATTGTATATACCTTCCCCTAGTCTTCCTGCCTTCTTTTTTTGTTGTACCCTTCATCCTGCTCATCCTCCCCTTTTCCTCCATTTCTTGCCTCTTGGGTGGATTCCACCTGCCCCTTCTCTAAAAAATAATATACCCTATGTATAATGTGTGTATGTTTTTTATGATGGGGCATATTTTGTTTACTCTGCATTATTATGATCCGTAAATCCTCCAATGCTGCCCTGGGGGTTATTTTCCTTTAGTTTTGTTCTCATTTTTTTCCTCCTTTTTACTCAATACGCTTGTGGCCAATTATGGGTCTACTGGGGCACTGTAGAACTTAGCAAAAATGGAGTCAATAGGAATCAGTGAGGGCAAATGTTGTCTATCATTTGTATCTGACTAGTGTTTCCTATGTGTTAAGCGTATTGAAACTATAGACAAAACACTAGTGCCCTCGGTCTTTAACAAAATGGCCACCGGCATTATTTAAGATTTACAGGTCCACCATCCAATACTATTTCCCCCTGAAGTAGATGAGCAATCCCTGCATCGATACGTGTTGGGGAGAGGTCAGGGCGGCATGGCAGGCATCTTGTGCCCATATCATCCTGATACCATCATTGGTATCAGTATAGGCTTACTATAGAGCGGTGCACTGATGTACCTAATCTAAGTACCCCTGAAGGGGATCTTTTTTGCTTTATTCAATAAATGGTTCAAACTGTACTTGCACTATTGAGTTTTTTCCTGTTTCATATATGTATGCTGAGGCCCAATACTATTATAGAGCCCAGAGGCAGTTCACAGGCGTGTTTTCACTTAGCTTAATCGCAAAGTCACATGTTCCAAGGTGAGTATTTATTACCTAAGGGGGGCACCTGAGGGATAATACCTTAGCATGGCTTGGATCACATCTTTTGGATGACACATACTTTTATCAATATTGGATTAGTGACGCAATTGGTCGCTGCTTATATGCATATGAGCACTTTGTTATATGATCTTATCACCTACAGCATTGTGTTTCAGCATGGTCATCATTGATTTATTTGGACCCTGTATGAAAGCACGGTCATCAGTGACTTATTTGGACACTTTATGAAAGCACGGTCATCATTGACTTATTTGGACACTGTATGAAAGCACAGAAGCACTTTGATATATCACTGTTTTTTTAATATTTTTATTTTGTTGTTTTTAATACACAGTTATGCACTAGGCACTTTAACTATATTATCCATAGTATAATATACGTGTATTAACATTTATAATTCACTGGTTTAATATTTATTTAATTTTGAGATCAATTATTCACTGTGCACTTCTTATGCATACCTTTTAGCACAGCGTATATATATATATTTATAATTGTCTATGCATGATATATGTGATGTGTGTATCTATGAATTGGTGGCTTGCACTTACTAAAGGTAAATCCACTTTGCACTACAAGTGCAAAATGCACTTGAAATTGTACTGAAAGTGCACTTGGAAGTGCAGTCACTGTAAATCTGAGGGGGACATGCAAGGAAAATAAAAAAACAGCATTTTAGCTTGCACATGATTGGATGATAAAATCAGCAGAGCTTCCCCTCATTTCAGATCTACCCCTCAGATTTACAGTGACTACACTTCCAAGTGTACTTTCAGTGCAATTTCAAGTGCAGTTTGCACTTGTAGTTTGCATTTGGTGAAAATAGGGGATAGAGTTATGGCATTTTTATTATTATTTTTTTTTTTTTACTAGTAATGGCGGCGATCTGTGATTTTTATCAGGACTGTAGCATTATGGTGGACACGTCGGACACTTTTGACACATTTTTGAAACCATGGACAACTATACAGTAATCAGTACTATAAAAATGCACTGATTACTGTGTAAATGTCACTAGCAGGGAAAGGGTTAACACTAGGGGGCAATCAAGGAATTAACTGTGTTCCCTGACTGTGTGTTCTAACTATGGGGGGAGGGGACTGACTATAGGATATGACAGATCATGGTTCCTAGCTATTAGGAACTCATAATCTGCCTCTGCTCTCCTCACAGAACAGGGATTTGTGTGTTTACACATGCATGTCCCTGTTCTGCCTCTCATGCCTCTGGCGGTGCGCGCCTGCTATCCGGCTTAAAGGAGCCGATGTACAGCTATGATGGTTCGCGGGATCGTGCTGACCTGCCGCAGTATAATGACAGCGGCTGGTCAGAAAATGGTTAAATCAGGAAATGCTAAAAAAAAGGAAATCATGTTATTCAGCTTTAGATATAGTTGCTAGATAGGTCAACACTTTCTGTAGTTTTGAAACAAAATAAGTTTCAAATCGATTAATTGCTGACCTAAATTAACAGTTCTGATGTCAAAAGACCAACTCACACTGAATTCATTGAAATAAACATAAGATTACGTAGGTTTTTGCCTTCATTCACAGTCAAAAGGTTAAAATTAATTGCTCACTTAAAAAGTACAGTGTGCCAGTATGACATTCAAATGTAAATATGGATCACCAGCTATATAAAAGGAAAAACTCTTCTGGTGCCTGGGTTAAAATGCTGCTGTCAGTTTAGATATAATTAGCACAGTTGATATGCAAAGAATTGCTTTGTCAGTAGATGTCACTGTCATTGATAGCTGTTCTCAGTCTGCATTCAGTTTGGTATCTCACAGACTAAAAACTTTAATAGCAAGCCAACGTGCACGTGCAAAATTAAATTCAATTAAACAAAATCACTCTAACATTGTTTCTAATCAGTCCTCAAAAAGCATGTCTACATTTCAGTGCTTAGAAATTAAAGTAAAAAAATAAAATAAAACACACAAAGAAAATGAAGGCTACAATAAATGATGTAGCAGAAAAACTGTGCGACATATGGCATAATTACAGACCAAAAATGTAACACACTTCACCTTATAGCTATAACTAGCCTGACATATACTATTAATAGACATCAGCCATAATACAAGGACAAACAAAGGTCGAAATTCTATGGAACCTAAAAGGGAGGCACATGTAGTTGAAAAATAGACTCAACTAAACCAGATGTTAACCAATAGGAACACAAATTAATATAAAGCTAAGATTTTAAACTAAATTAAGCATTGTTTTATGAAATAGTATTGATAAAAACAAATTTCACTTATTTTAGTAATAAATAATAAGGAAACTTTAATGTTATAAGGACGTTTCACAAATGTAATTAGTGTCGTAATGATTGATGTTGTGGTATTTTAAATCCATATCCAAGCAGTGCTTATCTAAGCAGTGCTTATGAATTCCTATTTGTATACGTTTCTAATTTGGGCATTATGTAAATAAAATATTATAATTATGGGTTTATATTTGTACATGCCGGAAGCACTATACAGTACATCTCCTCATAGCAAATGGTCAAATGTCCCAGGCGGTACACCTTCTTAATGTTCAGTGCAATAAAAAATTAAATTAAAAAAACATTGTTTAATAATATTTTGAACAAGCTACTAGCTATTATTACAGAACATGCATACAGAGCAGAGAGAATCCCAACATTATTCAGGAATACAAAATTAAAAGTATGGAACTCAAAACTCATTACCATTTATAACACATTTTGTGGTGCTGTGCTAAATAAACGTCCCTTTGGGTAAATATTCTTCCAAAGACAGTAATGTGTAATACATAATTGAAATATTGTGCATTTCCTATGCATAATCTACATTACATTTGTTGACAGTGTAATAGAGTACTTTAAAAGTATACTTCACCATTACTTTAAAGCTGTCTGTCCTTTTATTACATGGAAGTTAACTTGTTTGTCAGAAAAAATAGTACATTGCACTTTAGTAGATCTACAGTAAGTTCCAAAAACTGCACCCTAGGAAATAATTCATATTTAACTGAGATATATATATATAGATATATATATATATATATATATATATATATATATATATATATATATATATATATATATCTCAGGTAACCAGCCCGTCTATCACATTATATATTAAAATAATAAATAATAAAGTAGCGAAAATATTTTTTTTTAAATTAGAATACGAATTGTTTAAACTGGGCATAATTATAAAGTATACCTATGAGCAACACAATATCATCTGACACTATAGACAATAGACACACTGGACAGAGTAAAAAAAAATAAAAATAAAAAAAGTAGAAGAGTAAAAATAAAAAAATTGCACTGGAATTCCATTGCCAGGGACAGCCTAAGCTAATAAAGATGCAAGCATGCTTTCAAATGTAAGTCTTCTACCAACAATATCTACTGCCGACGTTCTGCAGTTGGAACATGTGCAAAAGTAAAAGAAAAAGAAAAGAAACACTCATGCACAGTTCAAAACAGCAAAAGAACAAAAACCCAAATTAGTCCTTGATTCTATCTACACTCTCATGTAGGGTATGCATCCAAAACAGTCATCAGGTCATCAAACAGTGTCTCATTTATTTGGTCAGTGATCAAACTACTGGAGGAAAAGTAAGCACTTGGGATAGCATCAAATGGAGGCCTTCCTTCATTGAAATGACATGAATGGTAGCTGTAAAACAGTCAACATGTTTTGGCCATCAGGCCTTAATCATGGCAGAAAAAAATAATTCACAAACATTTAAATAATGCACATCCACGCGATTAATCACGTCACATGAGCATTATAACGCAACATGCAGTACGTAAAAACCCAAAATGGAATAAAACTACATTTAAAAACAGCACAGTACATAAATCCTTGAATCATGCATGATTAATCCTCAAAAATTGGATATTCTTTATATCAGGGGTACCCAACTGCTGGCACCCTCCGATGTGGCCCACCATGTCTTGCTCTGTAATGGTCGGCAAGCCCAGATCACAGGTTCTCGACCCACTATCTCCAAGCATTAGTGCGAAGAGTGGAGCTGCCTCTAGAGGAAACAGAGCCGATGCTTCCTGTGTGGGGCCGGCTCCTTCACAGGCGGAGTGATAGCAAATGTACTCCGCCTGTGACAGGAAGCATTGGCTCTGCTCTCTACTGCAGCTTCATGCTTCTGTCACAATTATGCTCAGGGATGGTGGGTCAGGACACAGGAACCTGTGATCTGGGACAGCAGCCACCAGTACCAGCCACCAGTATCAGTACCAGCCACAAGTATCAGCCAGCAGTACCAGTACCAACCAACAGTACAAGTACCAACCAGCAGTACCAGCCAGCAGTACCAGTACCAACCAGCAGTACCAGTACCAGCCAGCAGTACCAGTCATCAGTACCAGCCAGCAGTACCAGTACCTACCAGCAGTACTAGCCAGCAGTACCAGGCAGCAGTACCCACCAGCAGTACCAGTACCAGCCAGCAGTACCAGTACCCACCAGCAGTACTAGCCAGCAGTACCAGTCAGCAGTGCCAGTACCAGCCACGTACCTGCCACCAGTACCAGTCAGCAGTACCAGTACTAGCCAACAGTACCCACCAGCAGTACCAGCCAGCAGTACCAGCTGGCTGCAGAAATCCTGAGGAAGAAGTGAAGATTGAGGTCAGTTGAAGAGCAGGTAAACTGCTGTGCATCAGTGTGAAAGCAGCCTTAGGCGCCTTTAACATGATCGGTCCGATTGGGTCCGCCTGTCTGTTTTTCTGGTGGGCTCAAACTGACTCTCCATTAACCTCTATAGAGCGGCAGATGTAAATGGACTCATGTCCATTTACACCCGCCTATCTACAATCCGTTCTTCTAAAAAAATCTGTCCCCTTCTGTCTGGGTGGATCCGAGGGCTCTTAGGATAGAGTGGGTTGCATCTGTGTCTGCTCTACATATTCAGAGTGGACACAGACCTGTCAACCCCCCCTTTGCGCTCATTGTGGCCCGCGACTGGTTACCAAGTCGATAAAGTGGCCCTCGCTCCTCAAAAGGTTGGGCACCCCTGCTGTTTATGGAAGATGTACATGTTACCAAACTTTACTTTGCTAAATGTTAAGGGAGCTGAATAAAAACAATTCACTAACAGGAAACTCCCCCTGATGGAGCTACATATAAATCTACACAATATAAGAAAGAAACACAAAGGAGGGGAGAGGAAACACTATTATCTTATATATCCTATAGTATTATGATTGGCCTCCCCAGGGGGCAGATGGGGTCTTTATGCACCTTAGGGAGGTGGTAAAAGTAAGGGTGCATGTATAGATTTCATGAGTAAAGATTATGAATGTTCTTCTTTATTACTTTATTTCTGATTGCTGGCTCTTCAGTCAACTTTTTTAGGTTTGGGTTTCCACAAATAGTCCAATTTAGGGACAGAGACTAGTGGTGAGCAGAGCTGTGCAAGAAGCTTAGAAGCAGCACATACTTTTTAGAAGCCATAGCTCTACTTTAAAGGAGAAGTACAGCCAAAACCGTACTTCTCCTATGGATCCCAGGAGTGCAGTTTGCTTTGCACTCCTGTGACTCGTTTTTTCACGACCATGGAGTTGGCATCCGCCAGATCCCTGGACTGAAACACGGCTCAACCTTTCAGCAAGCCACTGAGAGTCTGAGACAGTTTCCCTTGTCCCCTTCTCAGCACTCTAGTGAGGCAGAGCAGAGAGCAGTGACTGACAGTCAGCAGCTCTCTGCTCAAGGAGCTGTGAGAACCGAGTGATCTACGATGTTAGATCGCTCTGTTCTCAGTGTTAGAGGTGCTGGAGGACAGATGCAGCATCGGACCAATGCTGCATCCACCTAAGTATGAATCTTAAAAAGAACAAAAAAACATACTTCTGTTTTAAGGAGTACATATCTTTTAAAATTGTCACTCTGGGGTTGATATACTAAAATTGGAGAGTGCAAAATCTGGGGCAGCTGTGCATGGTAGCCATCAGCCTCTAACTTCAGCTTGTTCAATTAAGCTTTGACAAAAAAAAAAACCTGGAAGCTGGTGGGTTAGAAAATAAAATATATCCTCATATTATGGTGTTGTTCGGTGACCATCTATATTTTTACTGCGCATGTCTGAAGCAGAAGACATCTATGGACATCTCACCTATATATTACATCTGTATTTTATTTTGCACTGCATGTTAATTCCAGCTCTGTTAAGGTGAGAGATTTAGGCGGTACATGTCCAAGCAACATCATCAAAGTAACATAAATTTAATCTTCTTCTAGAGCCTGTCTGGACATTTATTACTGATGTCATTCAGTTAACTGCTGAGGTGTTATGGTTGGCAAGAATTATGATTGTGGCTGTTGCACTGGTCCCTGCTCCTCAAGTAATTGCTATCCATCAATTCCATAAAGACATTAGTAAGATGATGATGGACACACATAAAGGTACAATGATATACTTATCATTTGTCCTTTCAATGCAAGTCTGCCACCACTGAGCCATTATCTACTGTTCTATAAACTTCTTTCCTTAAGAAAAATAAACTTGTTTAACACCACTTAACAACCACATTGTAGGACTTACAAAGGCACTTAGTATAAAACAATGTTAAATTTCAAAGGTCACATATGGTTAGGGAAGATTCAGTTGGACACATTACATTTTTTTTGAGCAGAAACATTTCACCAGACTCGATTCATTTTTCACCTTCTCAAAAACAACCCTTAGAACGTCAAAATAAGCAAAGGAAGAGGGATAGATCTGTATAACAATAGAAGGTGTAGTCCTGTCTGAATGTTTAAAGTGGAACTACACTTCATCTGAGCACCACAAGCTAAAAACACTATTTAAATCATTTTTAATATTCAAAACAAACACACCCATCCAGCCATATCTCCATGCTTTATTTTGTTGAGAAATCACTCTGAAAAACACCCCCTATCATTTCTGGCTGTGGACATCTTAAGTAAGAGCAGATAGTTCATGTACCATTTGCTTCCTGGAATCCACCTGCCCTTAGCTCAGGCACACAAGCAGGAGAGGGTGTGCTTAGCTGTGAAGCCCCTCCTCCCCTACTGAAGACTCCTGCGATGTATGACATCAGTTGCCTAGGCATGGGTACTAGGAAGTACAGTAACTGCAGAAACATAAAAAAAATTTAAAGCAAGCAAATATTATATACTTTTCTATTAATTTACTAATGCTAGCAGAATAAGGATTAAAAATGGTAAGTGTTGATTGAGAGATTGAAGTTCCACTTTAAATACACAAATCATTTTTCCAAGATTCCTCCCAATTTTGGACATTTGTAACATCTCTCACAGACAATCAACTTCAATACTCACATTTATCTACAGTATATAGCCCTTGCAGTAATTACAGCATCTCTTCTGCAAAAAGTACTCTAAATCCAGGATGAGCTCACAGCACTCTTTTAACTTAATTGCTGGTTGAACAAAAAAAACAAACACTTTGGCTGGCCATACGTTGAACGAATTTCTTTCCTGTAACCAATTCACTTAATTCCTCCATTAACACAGACAGTGTTGATGCCGGAAATCCTCCTGCTGGATCAGTGTCTGCTCCAAGCAGGGGGGGCAGGCAGGGGAAGCCGTCTGGGAGAAGATAGTGATTATCGCTAGCAGCTACAGCAACTGCTACCGATAATCGCAAGAGAATCTGGTAGACTGGTTGTATCCAAGTTGATCGATTGACCAACTTGGTACATTTAGCCTGCTCATTAACAGTTTAAATCTCAGCTAGTTCCAGCTGAACCAGCCAAGAATCGAACCGTGTATGGCCAGCCTTACAGTGTATACCCAGCTTTAGTGTACAACAACTATTGAGATGACATATCAGTACACAGGGAGTGCATTGTTTTCAGTGACAGACTAAAGCCTAGTACACACGGTCTAAATTTCAGCCGGTATCGGCCAGTTCAATAGAAAATAGAAATCGGGCGACATTCAGCCCATGTGTAAGGCAGCCAGTCCAATAGAAGCCACATTCTGTTGAAGGCTGATGACCGAGAAAGGTCTGCCAACTGGCTCCCGATCATCACTCTTAGCCAATGACCTGAGCTGTCAGGTTTTTTTTTTTCGTTAAATCCGCAGGCTTAAGACTTGCACTGTCAGAAGGATGAGCAAAGCATAGCTACTGCTTAGCACTTCAACGCAGGAAGCAGAGCCTGCATTTAAAATTTGCAAATATAGATGCCCCCATTTACTGTACATATCTAATTACAAATTATACATAAAAACAAGGTTTTTAATCCAGTAACCCACAATTATAGGAATAGCTACAAACCTCATTGCATGTATAGCTAAAGAGTAAATGCAACCGAAAACACAATAAAAGGTTACAAAGATCTATGCATGGGAAAATATGTACCTAACATTAAGATAGTTTGAATATAGATGCAAATATTGTTCATCAATAACTCATAAATACTCTATTGCAGCTGGGCATAACAATAAAAAGTTATGAAAAAAGATAGTGACAAAATTATTCCTTGAAGCAAACATTTTGCAAATATCATTTAATTTCTCCCCTGACAATATAAACACTTGTATGCTCCACTGTAAATGTCACCTCACACTATAACCCTCTTATATCTTTGTTTCACTCTTCATCAAACCTTGTCTCTTTCAATCATCCAGAATCAACAGAAAATAAAATGTATGCATGTCAGTTGCCTGGAAGACACATAGAGGTCTGCAGGTCACAGTACAAACTTGACGCACTGGGAAAGTGAAGTTAAGAGAAACATTTCTCAGGGTCTCAAGATATTAGTCACTGCTAGCCAAGTACATAATTTATTATTTTAGATACAAAGAGTTTTAGGGCCATTCTTAAAATGCATTGTGTGCATCAGCATGGCAAAGAGAAATGATGGTGTGAAAATTGGAGTAGTAAATACCATCCAATCAGATGTCGGTTTATTATAGCAGGATCAGTATGGGTTACTGCACTGTGCTGAACAAGATAAGACTGAAGAGATAACATAGCAATTATTAGACTAACTTGGGCACAGTGGGATAAATAGAGACAAAAACTTAATAACTAGGACTTTTTTTTTCCAGAGATGCAGGTATTCACCTCTTCCCCCACAAATGCCTTTTGGAGGTGACCAAATGTGGGCTCAGCAAGTCAAGTGGATTTGGCTTGTAGTGTTGCACTTCACCTCTTTGTTTTGCTAAATTTGAAACAAAATAGAGAGTACACTGAAGAAAAAGTAGGAGTTAAATAGCCCCCGCTGTTCATGTCAGTGGCAGTTGTGACGGGACGAGAGTCACTTTGGGTGGGGGGCTTGTGGAACCCAGCTTACCTTGGAGAGCTCTGGAAACTCTTTTTCCAGCTCCCCTGGCCCCTCCATTAGGGACACAGATTGACTGAGAACCCCAGTCTGATCTGTGCTAGTTAAACTTGCTGTACAGCCACACTGGAATGTTGCATATATAAATATATATATTGTGTGTTGCCTTATGTTGTTGTGAACTCTCTGCTGGGATCATTTGGAATGTGGCTGTGTCCCATTGTTCCACTGAGTCTGCCTGCCTTAGGAGAAGTGTATTATGGGATGGATGTTTGTATTTGTTTTTCTGGCAGGTAAACCGGGTGCAGGGCAGAGAGGGGAAGGAGAATTCCTCCAACAGCCCTCCCTGCTAATAAGGTGCTCTATTGTTCAAATGTTTCAGTGCCTGTGTATTCCTTATTGCTGATTGGACAGTTTACCCCTACCTGAATCCAAGGGATGGGACACTGCCCCTGAGTGTTACCTCTCTGTACCTGTGTTTTGAATAACCATTTGGTTGTTTTCACCCTACATTGCATTACGGCTATAGACTGGTGCTCTAAGGGATCTTGGATCTTGCTGGTCCCGGACAAAGGAAGCACGTATGATCTGCATAGTCCTGTTGAGGACAGGGGGTCCGTCACAGGAGTAATAAATCCCCCCAAAATTGGTTTCAGTGGGAGTAATAGTAACTTCTTCCAACACTGGTGTCAGTGGAATTACTATTTAACTCCTGCCAGCATTGGTGACCTGGACAGTGAAATTTAAACCCCTGCATTAGCGGTCAGTGACAATAAATTGTCATACTCCCCTGTATTGGTGGTTAGTGGCAGTGAAATGTACACCCCTTAGCATTGGTGGTTAGTGGTAAGGATGAGCTAAAGTCTAATTCCATTCAACATGAACCCGCAGGAAACTGTCACATGAGAGCAGGCCACTGGCATGAGCTACTGGGGCCGTGAAATTTCCCTGCCCTGAAGCTGCATATAACAAAGGGGCAGGGATGCTGGTGACATAATTAACCTAATATGACCACATGACCATATTTGGTCAATGGGATTGTTGTACCCAGCACACAGCTGCCACTCTGCAAGTCACTGACAATGTTAAACAGAGTTCAAAGTGCTGGAAGCTGCCGGTATGCAATATCTGTACGTTTTAGCATAAAAAAAGCCTTAATATAACAAATGAAACCTATGCCAATAGAAATAAGTAGGCTGCAACTGCATGATAATACTGCATGATGATAATTGCCATGCTATTATGCTAATCCTCTGGTTTTGAGTTTCTGAGTTGCTGACCAATAACAAGTATAAAGTCCCATACACACTATTAGATTTACTGCCGATTTTTGTCTTCAGATTTACCAAAACCATATAATATGAGGTCAAACCTTAGGATGAGGTCAAACATATAATATGAGGTCAAACCAATGTGTATGCAATCAGGCAGGCCCTTGTACTACATGGTTTTGGTAAATCTGAAGACAAAAATCAACAGAAAATCTAATAGTGTGTATGGGGCTTAAGAAAGCATTACAACCAGAGAAGTACCACTGCAGTAATACCACCAGCAATTTCAGAATAAGAGGTCAGCAATGACAGCTTCTATATTTGCTTAGTACAAGTTTCTTTTTAAAGTTACGTCATGATTCAAACTGAATATGTAATGTAAATAAGCATAAGAAGTGATTACCAGCAGTGAAGATTACATGTAAAAATAATCAGTAGATGCAGGGATAGAGGCAGATGAAATTAAATGACACATCATGATCTGAAGATGGTCATCCCTGATCGGGCTGTTTTCTATTGGATCCAGACACAATTTAAAAACCTCAGTAGTTATCAAATCGCATTATGGAGGGTAGCTTCTACAGCAAAATGCTCCATCTGTCATGTTTAAGCTATCCATAGAAATTAGATAATTTTTCACAGTGTGTTTTTTTTCTGCTGAATCCTGCAACAATCATGTAATCAGTAAATCCAAAGATATGGGCAGCTGAAGTTTCATGCATATTATCTAAACCCCGTTCCAAACCTTCCTATTGGTCTTTTAATGTGATGGGTGATAACCCTGGCTAATAGTGAGGGTTTTGAGAAAGAAGAAACAAGTTAAAAATGTGAATTTGGTATATAATTATTGTTGTCTATATTTGTGGATCTAGACCTACAGATCATTCTGAAATGTAGTTTTCAATAGAGTTAACTTCTGCTTGTTCACTTATTTATGCTCATTTGAAGTTACTAGGTTTGTGCAAGATATCCTTTATATGCTGTACTTTAATTCTTTAAATCTTTACTTAACCTCAAAATTTGGCGTTTTATATTGTAGGCCTGTAATTTTTAGGAATAA
This sequence comes from Lithobates pipiens, assembly GCF_037356315.1. Lineage (NCBI taxonomy): Eukaryota > Metazoa > Chordata > Amphibia > Anura > Ranidae > Lithobates > Lithobates pipiens. The sequence continues at coordinate 169,703,729 of NW_027507903.1, read as the reverse complement.
CACACTTAAATCTGTCCAACCACTGTCACTCAATTCTGCAAGTGATTCTAATTTATTATCACTGTTTTCTCACTGGTCTAAAACCGCTTTTGATGTATGGGGACACTTTTTGGTTGCTATGGACAATCTCAAATTTGCAGGCAAAAAGAACAGTATTTAAAACATAAAACTGAATGCAGGGCACCGGACAAACCACTAGGGACAAAAGAGATGTGAATATTTTGATACAGTAATGTAATCTGTAAGATCACAGTGTACTGTATTGTGACAGACCTGGCCGGGACCAAGGAGTCCAGTGTTGATTAGATAATTAGCTCATGCTAATTAGGTTAGGTTTTAGTCATCCTGCTGTATATATTTTGTGTGAGATCTCAAATAAAGGCTATTCCTGATGTTCTCCAAGACTGGTGTTGTCTAGTTCTTGGGGGTTCCTATAGCCAGATCCATTGGTGTCGTGTTCCAGGACTTAGGAAGTGGTATATTGACGGAAACACTCAAGCGGAGTGTGGGGGATAGGTTCCGTCACATGTATTGTATGATTTTAACTTTTTGAATTTGGCGCTGAAGCTCTGCACTGTGATAGATCTGGTGGAGGATAAACCTCACATACACAGCGGGGAGACATTGCAGGATCCTGAGGACAAGGTAAGTAACTCTGCCAGGATCCTACGATGCGATCCCGAGTGTGGCTCGGGATTAATGCTTTTGGTACTGAAAATTCACTCCAAACTACACTCGGGATTCCTGCTAAGGAGGTTAATTAAGTGAATGTGCAGACTTTTTTTGTTTTGGAATTGTGAGAGGAATAAAAGCCCTATCAGTTTTCCTATGGTCCAGGGCTCTATTAAAGAGATTTTTTTTCCTCACTTCCAGTCCTGTTGAAAAAGATTTACTAGACTGGAAGTATGGGGAGCTCTCCAACAAAGACAGAAGGCTAGAAACCCCAACTTTTATTACAGTCTTTGCTATTTTTTCAGGTTTTGCCTGACTTCTTGTTTGGTAAAGCTATTGTTAGAAGGACTGAAAGTGAGGGTTTAATCTCTGTTACAGAGTCCCAAATAGCAATAAAGCCCAACAGGAATTCTAATCCTTCACCTCTATTCAAAACATATTTGATATACAATTTAAGATGAAGCTAGTGTGAGTGGATAATTGATAGCAAGCCTACCTAAAATCATACAGTGAGGCTCTAATTGGCTTCAAAAAGGTTGGGCTTGGTGCTCTGCGCCCTGAGCCCACCCACTCGTGACATTAGCGAATCAACATTCGCTATTGTCTTCCTGCTTCTCCTCCCGGCCAATCAAAACAGAAAGCAGGTCCTAAGACCGGATATGCCTGGAGGATAAGCGACTGGATTGGCCGGGAGGAGAAGCGACTGGATTGGCCGGGAAGAGAAGCCCGGGAAGTCGCAGCCACCAACGACCTGGATGGGGTAAGTGCGGGGTTTGCAAACAGGCGAGTGGGGCTGGCAAGCATGCGAGCCGGCGGGAGTGGTGAGCAGGCGAGTGGGCAGGGGGTGGGGGTTTTGTTTGCCACCCCCCAAAAAATGGAGCACCAGCTGCCACTGAGTGCCCGATTAGCTCACATTTAAAACATTCCAAACATAGGCTGACTACTGATGTACAGAAGATTGTGGAAGGGAATGTAAACATTCTAGGCTGTTGTACCTGTAGTATTTTCAATTACATCTATTTTTTTTAATGGAGTCATAACTGAAATATAATGTGTTTCTGCCCTATATTTGAAAGCATTTATGATTTAAAAAGGGAGCAGTAGAATTTAGTATGGGCAGTTATGGCATTGTGTTATTTTCTCTCTTTGTTCTGTCATAATAATTAAGCCTCACAAGGTTACATTTTGTGACAATACAGGGATCATGTGCATTCAAGTTGCTCACCTATGCTTGCTAATCAACAAAGCTATTGAGAGTCATCCTTCTGCATGAGTAGAAGTTGATTAACTGGTACGTGAGGTGCCTTTAGTTGCACTTTTACAGTTTGTAGCCTTAGGCACCATGGAGAGCATGTCCCCCAAGAATATTTGGGAACATTAAATACTCTCACCAAACTTCTGCTATGCAGCACTTCATCTTAACAATGCCGATTATTATAATGTGTTTCAAATTATAAATACATAATATCAACAGACAGTTCATATTAAAAAAATAAAAAATTACACTGACACTGTGTCATGGATACATTGTATTCCATCTTGATAAACCAGTGTAATTTTTTGAAAACCATTCAAATTACAAACCAATACAACAATGCCATTTTCACAGATCACAGAGCTACTATGGAGACATACAGTAAGTCTAAAACTGGCCATAGATATTAAATAGTATTCAACAATTTATTCTTCAACACACATGAATGGCAAGGGATTATCAGTAGAAGTGGCCAGGAAAGTACTCATTCCCCTGGGAGGAGGCAGATAACTGGAGCCCCCATTATTAAAAAAAATATTAAAAAAGGCGGCCATATTATGCTCCTTTGCGAGGAAGTAAGGAAGTAAGGAAGTATGCCCAACACAGTCTTTCTCAAGCTACAAAAAATCCCAGAGCATTTCCTCAGCTACAAACTATGAAGACAGCTCATTGGAGTTCTGCAAGAAACCCAGTTCAATGAAATGTGTGTTATAGATTAATTGTGTACAGAAGTATTAACAATCATGCAATAATTTAACATATTGTGATGGTCATAACTATGTTAATATGGCACTTAGGCCGCGTACACACGCGGGGACTGTTCGCCCAACTTTGTCCGTCAAACAGTTTCAGCAAACAGTCCGCTCAAAATTAGCATGGACGGACATGGCCACACACGACGAACGAACAGTTTGCTGAAACCGTGCGCGATGACGTGAACGGCACGTACGACGGGACGAAAAATACGACGTCCTATACACTGCATTATAACTTTCGGCGTGTAAATCCTTTCTGAGCATGCGCGGAACTTAGTTTGACGAACAAGCCTACACACAAGGGGACTGTTCGCTGAAACAAAGTTTCAGCGGACAGTTTTTCGGAAATTCCGAAAAACCTTGTTCAGCGGACTGTTCGCTGAAACTGTCCGCTGAAAGCCCACACACGAGCGGACTGTCCGCCGAAACACTGTTCAGCGGACAAAGTTGGGCGAACAGTCCCCGCGTGTGTACGCGGCCTTATTCGTTTTCTTTTAGTGACTAATACACAACACCTTTCAGCGCTTGCTGGTGAGCAAAGAGGTGGTACACTGAGGTGCTGAGAGCTGAGATGCGGAAAATGTCTGATGAACTAATGGGGACAGACTAGCTGAAAAAAAAGTTAAAAGTTAATTCTCAGCACTTATGCAACCATCATCTTTTGCAACTTCTGTCCAGTAGTGCACTGACTATGTTGACAGTTCTCCTGCTACCTCTACCCACTATAGACATACATTATGTTGAGATCAAGGACAGGGCCCCATCAAAAGGTTGCTATTGGGCCCCATGACCTGTAGTTACACAACTGACCAGAACCACTTAGTTAGAGACTAGAGCATCCCAGGTTTTATGGCTCCCTAAGTGCTCTAAAAGAGGTACCTGCTATACTATTCTAAGGCTGTTTACTACAGTTTAATGGTTACTACTGTTTACAGATCCATTTACAGATTCAGAAACCATGGTTCAAATTACCAATAACTTTGTGTAAGTACTTAAAGCATCAAACACAGTATACAGTACCTAAAAAGGCTTACATTTTTTTTAAATGTACTTAAAGGTATATTCTTTGGGCAACCAGAAATATATTTACTATATATAAAAATATTTGCTGTCAAGCAATACTTCATGCTGATTGCAAACTATTGTCAGTACAGCTTTTCAGAGTGATCACTTAGCATTAGGATACATACCTTTGATCAAATGATGCTGAAATTTTGACATTACAGACATTACAACATTTGAGAGAAAAATAATCAGTGGGAAAATGTAATAAAATTAAATGAGACACTTGTACAAATATAGAGAAACAGACCAAAGCATTTTAAAACGTAAACGATAAATTGTTTCAGTCTATAAAAGCATTTATTAATCTTGATTCCATGGTAATCATATTTATTATACTTGTTTGCTAATATGATTTTTGAATTTATAATGGGGAAAAAAGCACTTGTCTAAACACCAATTGTTCTGAAAAAAAGGTAGCTGATGTTGCTATACACAATGACAGCACTTGTTAATTGTTTTTATCTTTATGTAAGTATCATAACCATTTCTGTTATGCACTGTAATATTGCATATGCTGGTATGTATTGAGTTTATCCTAGTGTACTGCCCCTTACAGGACCCTCTTCCATCCTTCTCCAACTGCAGACAAATACTATGGTAAACAGTGAATTGTCAGAAAACTTCAGGTAGTGAACTAAGTTTGGACCCTTTTTTATTTGCCATTTGTCTGGCAAATACATGACCTATAGCATTTGCAGTCAAAACTATCTGCCAATTAGGCAGATTGGTCTCCTGCTGCTGTACGTGAAGGTAAGAGTGAAAAAAAAAAAGACACATGCCAGAATATGGTGTTGCTGATGTGCCTACAAATTGTACTGTTCCATAGCACCATACACAACTTGAAGGTGTCTATCATGCTACATTTAACAATCCCTTGCCTATTGGCTCTGGAAATGGTCAAAATTCATTTTCAAGAACCCCTTCTACCCCCCCCCCCCCTCCCCCCATGGCATGGCACAGCACATTCGCTTATCCATTCTTCACAGGATCCTAAGTGGTCACTTATTGATGATGTAAGCAGTCACTTAGCTGATTTTAGCGACAGAGGTATAGCATGTATAGTGCAGATTTAATAAGTGTGCTAGGCTCATTATAATATTCATTTTTAAAACAAAGGTGCAGTTCTTCTTTAAATCTAATTGATGGCTGTGATGAAACTCAACTGAACTTGTATACCTCTACTGCCAACAGAAATAAACAAGCATTCCCATAACACTATAGGGTTCATTTACTAAAACTGGAGAGTGCAAGATCTACTGCAGCTGTGCTGGTAGCCAATCAGCTTCTAACTTCAACTTGTTCAATTAGGCTTTGACAAAATAAAAAAACTGGAAGCTGATTGGTTTCTATGCAGAGCTGAGCCAGATTTTGCACTCTCCAGTTTTATAGCATCAACCCCACATTACTAATAAAAATTACTTGGGTAGAGTAGTGCAATATAGATAACCCTAGATGGGTATTATCTAACATATTTTTAATAGTATGCTTCCAAGCTGTTTAGATTTTAATAGGACAATATAATTTTTTAACCATTTGCCACTGGTTGTGTGAATATATGTGCTAGCACCGTGGTGGGCCTTAGTACCATACTGCTACATATATGCCTACATCTTGTTGGTGCCACTGTTTTGTGCTGGAAGCAATCTCACTTGGCATCCACAGCACTGTGACCCTGCTGTCAACGACAGCTCCAAGTAACTGTTTACAATTGGAAGTCAGTAGGACAGCCAATCATAGTGTTTATGTGAGTGGGAAGTCTAAAGCCCCATACACACTATCAGATTTTCTGCAGATTTTTGTGTTCAGATTTACCAAAACCATATAATATGAGGTCAAACCTTATGAGTTTCAATTTGTATGCAATCAGGCAGGCCTCTGCACTACATGGTTTTGGTAAATCTGAAGACAAAAATCAGCAGAAAATCTGATAGTGTGTGTGGGGCTTTACTGTGGCATTAAGAACCCCTTAAAGCATTGGCAGGAACTGGTGGTAAGGGGTTAAATTTTAGATATATAATACATAAAATATTGAAATGAACTAGCCATTACAGCTGATCCAACAGTAGCGACTCTTAAATGCTATTGAATATATATGTACGCAGTATCTAGAAACTGTTTAACCTTAATTATGTGTGGTTATTCAATACATTTTAAATTAGAAATTGTACAGACTATAACCTAATGCTATTTACATTGGTTAGCATGTTGTCCTGACTATAATTCTGCTTTGAATGATGGACATTTTTCAATGATCTGGTGCACTTATTTAAATGAAAGGCTTTGGGCAACATTTCAATCAACCACCTTGTTAGTCTGACTTTGAGTGTGCTTTATAGCATCCAATTCTGTATGCTGCAGCATAGAAGATTATATACAAACATAAAATAAAGATAGAAATGAGAACTTCTCTGGAAATGTATTCTAAAAAGCTTTTGGAAAATTGCTGACATCCAGCTTAATTAAATTGAGGTCACTTGTTTCCTATGTTACAAACTAACAATTTATAGCTTGAATTTAAAGCTTCTATTTTTTTGGCTCACAGAGGATGCTGATGCTGACATAAGCAATGTTTGTAGGCAAAAAAATAAAACAAGAGGAAGAAACAACAATTTTGTCAACCTCTGATAAGTTAAGGTGATAAGGTGATACACTGCAGCAGAGGATGGGCAAGGGCAGACAAACGTCTGCCAAGACAAAGTTGATTGAGTGTAACGTTAAAATACAACAGTGTTAGCAGAATTCAGCCTGAAATTGGAGGAAAACAAAGCCATATTCACAGAAAGTACTTCTGTGCATTAATCTGATGTAAATCAACATTAATGGAAATGCTAAAGGAGTCATTATAAAAAAAGAAGACTAGAAAACAATCAGTGCTATTCATTATAGCAATGCTATCCAGATTGTATGTGGCAGATTAGAGCAACAATAGCATTCATTGAGAAGTAAAGGACTAATAACCAAGAACAAAAAAAACACATACAGTATATATTCTTATGCAATAAGGTGTAGGAATAAATATGCTCAAGCAAGAAAGTCCAAGGATAAGGGTTTATCCCTATAAATTCTTCACTTTGGTGTTATCATACATGTAGATTGAAGTTACTTTAATTTTAGACTTGTGGCTTTTCTGGCTCTGTCTACTGCCACCAGGTGCCTTTATTGCCTATCTTGTATCTTGTTATAATGGCCCATGACCATTAAATCCCAAGTACTCCCTAGTGGCTATCAAACATGATGGAATTCCCCACTGGTTATAGGATGGCATAGGTGGTTGTAAGGGGCCATGCAAGCGGTCGTTATGATTTGCATTACAGAGTACACTAGCATTTGAAGTTTCTTGGATGCTCTGCAATGCTTTCCACAACAGCAGAAGACTGACAATTAATTGCAGTATAATTAATTGCATTCTGCACATACATATATAATTATTATAAAACAAAACAACACAGACGATGGTACAAAATATTCTGATAATAGATTAATAATGCTCATTTTAATTGTGTAGAATAAATGTGCTCATGTGAGTGGTAATGTGACAATTTGCCAAAATATAGGTGTTTCGTTTTTTGTACACTAAACCTGGTTTTGGAGCCAGGAGAACACAATCACATTCAGCAATACTGTGCATAAATGAAATCTGAAATATTAAATATACTAGAGTTTGCTGGGTTAGCTGCCATTGTGTTCAACATGGCAGAACCCAACAGCTGTTTTAAGTATTTTGAGTACTTAACTACCTACCTAAGTACTACTTGTGAGGATACAATTCAATTCAATTGTGAATAGATGCATTTTGTAAGGTAATAGAGATAGTTTGCAATGGGAAATAAGTTGCTTGATAAAAAGATGTGGGACGGTGTCTCTTTAACACTTCACTTTTATAACTAACAACTTCTGGCAACATATTCTTCTTTCTGATCATTCTAATTTGCATGGCCTAGCTCTTAGTCTTGTGGTTGCTATGGAAACAGAGTATGTTGATAGCTTCGTACCTGCTCAAGACAAGAAGATTTGTTCACAAGTGTTCATGATATTTGATATATCAAATACATTGTCATTTGCGTGTCATTCAAGGGTAAAACTGCTCTTTAACTTCCTTTAGTTTTAATGATGAACTGCAACATTCTGCTGATTGGACATATTGCATTCTGTTACAGAAACAAATCCCAAATATAATAGCCAGCTAGAAAAAAATCTCAGAATCTCCTCTCTGAACACACCCATCATAAATTATTAAAACAATTGCCATCCACAGGTTCTCACCCTCCCTCACTCCACCAATGCACCATTCTTCCTGTAGGATATTGAGTCCTAACCCCATATAAGCACCACTTCAAATGGTGTTCTACCTTATACAGTAAATTTCTTCTTTCTCCACCTAAAATTACCTTGTTTGCACCTGACTATTGGTTGCCTAGGCCTGGGAACTGCATCCTTGTAGGATGTCATCAGCTCCTCCATACCTGGAAGGACTGGGTATTTATCAAGGTGGTGGAGTGCAGCAAACGTGATTATCATTGGGCACGGCAGTGGATTATTTTTTTATAGATAATCTGTCACTGATAACAATACAGATATCACATTGATAGCATGAGACATATGCTCTTGCCCCATCCACAGGGGAATAAAACAGTTACCTCTGCAGCAATATTCAACCCTTCTTCAACTCTTCTTGAAGGAGGTAACTATTATAACAATTTTATGGTAGGCAACACACAATAATTAACCCACGTGGTTGCAATATATTGTAAGTCTCTCTGTAAACACCGTGTCAATAAATTACATATGGCAATTTAAAAAGACGCAGAGAACAATTAATCACTGCAAAAAAGTAATTAGCAACACTTCTTGTTTAATTACCTCATCTAAAAACCTTTTATTTATCCTTCAATAAACTTCAACTTGTGTAGCCAGTTACCATTGAATATGGAATCTGTGACAGCATCTAAGCATTACTTTTAATTATTCTAAAAGGTCCGCCCGTGACTTTTGCCACAACACTGCCCCTCTGGGTTATCACTCAATATTTAGTAATTGTTTTCCCATCAGTAGAGAGATATTGATTGGTAAACAACTTCTGCACTACTCTACTGGCAAACGTGCCTTAGTTAAATGCTTTGAAGTAAAAAATATAATAAAACCAGTAGCACAGAAGCTGTGCACAGTAACAATCACTTCCACAGGATCCCCTTTCGTCCAAACCTTGTAAGGCTATTCACTGTTTTCTAAGTTACACTAGTGCAAATGACAGGCTGTAACCTGTTTTTATTTTAGGAAACACAAACCTCCATGACTTCTAATTCTACCCTTTATGTGTGAAGCAACATCCAAACAGTTTATTAAAAGAATAGTGAGAATAAAATGCTAATTAAAAATGTCTATTTTATCCTAAAATGACAACTAATATAGAACTACAGGAAATGTAATAAATTCAAGCTGGCCAAACACTAGTACAATTATGCTTGAAATGTTCTATTTTAAGAAATTTTGTTCAATTTTATAATCATTAATGGGATCAAATCAATGTTCATTTTTCACCATGATGATAAAATTTAAAGGCGCAAGATGGAAATTTTTTCTTGAACAAATACATTTCTAACAATATATGTGGGTTTTCTTTCAGGAAATTACATTAATTTCAAAATCAAATGTTAAAATCAAATACAATTTTATAACGACCAATCAGTGAATTTTAAAACAGTTTTTTTTAGATGAAAAAAAACTTATAATCTAGGGTTAACTGTCCCCAAATTAGAAATGAGAGGAAATAGTACATAGAGATGCTAAAACTTTTGAATATTATTTAAAGAGGAATTCCAGGTATGAATATTTTATACATAGTTACATTGGTCCAGCGTGGATCAATGTAACTTTATATATACCATACCTGCCAAATGCCCCTGGAAGCTGAAAACCACTGACGTAGGCAACGTACTCCAGAGATCTCCACTTGCTTCCGGAGTCCTGTGCTGAGCAGTTGGCCTGCTGTATAATTTAACACAGGAGGTTGGCTGCTGGGCATGGGTGCCATTTCCAAAATTTTGCCAAACTCTCCTACATGAGAACCATGCTCTCTATATTTTGAACTGCTTAGGTAAGAAACGCTGTGTTTGAACCAGCATGTCTGAATGCACAACTAGCCAAGTGGGCATAACAGAATGAAACATGTATCTCTGTCCACCACACAAAAAAAAAACAATGTATTAATTGCTTTTTGGATGTGTTGTAGAAATGAGTATGCGTATATACCCTTGGTTTTTAAAGGACACAGGTATATTTTACAGTGAGCCTGAAAGAGTGCCAGTAAATAGTGTGTGACGGTGTCATGTGAAGGAAATTATTTCAAAATCCTATGTAAGGACATCTTTAAAGCCTTGTTTACAGATGTGCTTTTTTAGTAAAGGTAAATAAATACAAAACTTTACACAAAATGCTGATATGATGATATGTGTGCCAATTTTCATTCAGTGTGTTTTCATGTCCTTCATGCAGCATTTTTGTGCACTTTGAAAAAACCTACCAGTGTCATAGAGATGAGTGGAATGTCACGTAAAATGAATTAAAATGCACAAAAATGCTAAATATATGCATTTTACATACATTTTCACCACAGAAACTACCCGTTTCCTAGTAAATTCATGCATGATTTTAGAAACACAAAAAGGAAACCAGACCTAAGAGATAAGTTCAGTTATAATTAGTTTTATAGGAAACAAAAAAGTAGGCATTCCACCTCCACATACTCATCAGGCTGTAGAAAAATGCCGGTGCTTCCCTGTAGGCTTCTGTATGTCCATATACAAAGCATATTTTCTGACAAAGCCCTGCACACAGCACAGAGCCTCTCCAAAATGTATTAAATATTATAGACATACAGCTCCATAAAAGTCTGACAGTTACGCTAATCATAGCTAACTCACCAGCAAGTAGCCAATTTTAATATACCCATCACCATATAGAATGGGATAAATGGGTAATTAATTACGATACACTTGACTTAAAGCTACACATATACACATCAATATGAAACAAAACTATGTACAATAGTGCAAAAATACATACTGTAGGTAAATATGTAGGCATATGAAAACATAAAAATCACAAATAAACACAACTATTCTGTTATTTAACGTTTAACTTATCATCCCAGCTGTGATTTAAACCCAGGAAATTCACCCCTGTGAAATAAACCCATCCTGAAACACATTTTTAATTTCCAATATACCTCCTGCTCAGCAAGACATTGCTGTGAAAACATCACCTTTGACAGACATTAGCACCCTTTCAAGACTGCAAACAGAAAAAAAGATTACATATCCCTATTGTGTATATCCAGAACATGTCTAGATACATTAGAGGGTCATGAAGTTTCAACAATTTGACCTTCACAGAACAAAGAACACTTAGTACAATCTATAGCATACACATTGAAAACATTAGGTTATATTAAACTGCCTAATATGGAAACTTTCCCCAATGACCAAGGAGCTAACAGTTCTTTTTTGTTTTTTTGTGCACTCTGTAGTACCTGCAGTTATTATACCCACATTGATATAAGCCAATAACTAACAGCCATGTTTTATAGGCATCTTTAGATCTATAATAACTTGGAGATAATGCTGAACCCATATTAAGGGCCCTCTAACTAGAGAAACAACCCCTCTTCTTAAGGACGTTGTGTAGGTATTTGTCTGTGAAGAAAAGAGGCAGATTTTTCTTTACAATCTCGACTACCTAAATCAATTCTACAGAGAAGGTAGTAACAAAAGGTAGACATTCATTCCAGTGTGGAAGCACCCATGATCTTGTAACAAATAGTTCCTGGCGTTTCGACTGAACGGACTTGCTCACACATGAACAGACCAAAGTCCATTCGTTTTGATGATGTACAACGGGACTAGAAAAGGAAGTTCAATAGCCAGTAGCCAATAGATGCCCTTGCGTCATATTTGGTCCATCGGACCAGAATGCAGACGAACGGTTTTCCCTATAGAAATTGATTCTGTCGGAAAGATTTAAAACATGTTCTATTTCTAGGTCCGTCTGAATTTTTGAAGAAAAAAAGTCAGATTAAGCCCACACATGATCGGAATATCCGACGAAATCATTCCGTCAGACCTTTTCTGCCGATAAAGGCCGATTGTGTGTATGTAGCATAAGAGGAGTTTCTTAGCTTGAGAAATTGACCACACAGGATAACCTCTGTCTTTATGACACCTTCACTTTCAGAACACATTCCCTTTCAAATGGGGAACCTGTGAAACTATTCATTCTTGCTGTAATAAATCTAGAGTGAAAGTGAAAGAAAATGACACATTTTGGCATTGTGACCAGGACCAGAATAGAGGAGAAATCTTCAAAGGTTTACACTACTTCTGGTGAACCTGGTGGCAACAAATGATATCCACACTTTGGATGAATTTTCCTTCACAGGAAGTGAACAGAAATCTCCCCAATGGGACACAGGAGGCAAAAAAATCTGACAGGGGTTAAAACCCTCCCTTACGTCATCCAAAATAGAAAAAAACAAGTTTTGTCTTTACTTTTAATTTGATGGTGACTACTTAACTGTCAGTTAGCTATGGTTAAGGCCTTTCTGGCGGAATTGCATTAGAGCAACTGTCATCTCTTATAGAGCTCTATGTCTAATATCAATTATACCTATGAGAATACTCACACTGTGTTTAAACAGATTATGTATTTAGTGAATTATAGAATACTTGCTGGTGTCCTTAACAACCAGGCAATTCCATTGAACTTCTTATGCCCACTCTTTCCCTGAAATGCTTCGGATACAGGAAAATGTGATCTCCGGCATGCCCATTCATGTAGAGGTATATAGATCATGTCACAGATCCTGTCCCTCCATCTAAAGGTGTAGTGGGGGTGATAGGACGTGCTTTATAATGATAAATACAAATCAGGGTCTTCATTACTCCTTGTGATTCAACACTTATTTAAAAATGAAATAAATGTGTACCACATATGTTATGTGTGTTTTTAAAATGTCTGCATCCATTATAAATATTTTTATTTATTATAGTTTTGAAATTTGTCATCTGTTTTTGACTGTTGAAACAATGGTCTTGTTCATCATCTTAATTATTTTACATGCATACTGGAAGTTTCAGATTACAATAAATGTCTGTTTGCATTCTCTAACAACTACAAATATATGGTAAGCAATAAACTTAAAATGTCTGGCAGGGCAATTTGGTACAAAAAGAATAATTAATCATGTGCATGACTGCAGTTATAGCTGCACTAGCATTTGTTCTAATTCCCTTTTGATACATTTCATGCTTTGTTTTCCTGCTCTAACTGCAGTAATGTTTAACCACCAACTGTCTTTTAGTGAACCAAGCTGTGACTTGTATTTAAGTAATGTACCCAGCTAAAGAACATCATGTTCTGAACTGATATTTTATTATAATGATTGACTTGATCACAAAAAAGTTCTCATAGTACAAAGTGAAAACTGTTAGTAGAAACGTGGAGGGCCTAGGAAGCTTACAGAATGTATAGTATATGGTAAATATAGTCACTGTATGCAATGCCAGTGCCCAGTCTGTATAGTTAACCCTGTCTAGTAGGCTACTTTAGAGAAATGGGAATGCATCTCAAATGTAAAAAAAAAAAAAAAAAAAAAAAACAGCTGGCACAAATGTTGCCAATTGAAACAAAGGGGTTTACTTAAGGCCAATGTTCACTTTGCAAGGGGATTTGTCCAAGAGAAAATTGCAAGTGCACTTGAAAGTAAAGTCAATGTAGATACGAGGGGGACATGCAATGAAAATAAAAAACAGCATTTTAGCTTGCACATGATTGAATGATAAAATCAGCAGAGCTTCCACTCATTTCAGATCTACCCCTTAGATTAAGAGCGACTGCACTTCAAAGTGCACTTGCAGTGCAAAGTGGATTTGCCTTTCATAAATAACCCCCATAGCATTGCAATGTGGCTGCCAGGTTGCGTAATAATAGGTATTTGGATATGTATTATAAGCCCAGATATCTTCCTCTAACTATAAATTAATGTGTTTACTAGCCTAAGTTTAAAATTACTTGTCTTCTTTTTGCTTTCATTAGGACATCAGATCAATTTACATGTACTGTAGGAGCACATATTCATTTTTCTATGATTCCCCATAAAATAAATGTATATGCTTCGAGTGAGTGTACAAGAACCATGACATTGAATGGGTAGGTGGCTTTGCCTCATAAGTAATAATCCATTGCCAACCAAAATAGTTTTATCTTTTTAGTCACTAAAATCAAACACTCCCACTACTCCATAAGAATATGATTCACCACTTGATAAATAACATGCACACAATGATATTGGTTGAATGAAGATACAGCTGTAATAGTGACCATGAATATGTGTTATCTCACTATGCATGTCAGCAAAACCAAAGGCAATGAAATTATGTTAGGGGTAAAAAAGAATAATTCTAGAGTATTATCTAATATTTTTCAATGCCTGATTGGGAAAATATGTTCTTAAGTGACATTAATAAACCATAAAACTATGAATTCTATGAACATAGTTACATAGTAGGTGAGGTTGAAAAAAGACACACGCCCATCAAGTCCAACTTGTGTGTGTGATTATATGTCAGTATTACATTGTATATCCCTATATGTTGCAGTCGTTCAGGTGCTTATCTAATAGTTTCTTGAAACTATCAATGCCCCCCCGCTGAGACCACCGCCTGTGGAAGGGAATTCCACACCCTTGCCGCTCTTGCAGTAAAGAACCCTCTACGTAGTTTAGGGTTAAACCTCTTTTCTTTCTAATTTTAATGAGTGGCCACAAGTCTTGTTAAACTCCCTTTTGCGAACACTTTATAATACTTTAAAATCCTCATATATAAGTTGTACCTGTTTATCTGCAGGGTCACTTTTCTACAGCCATTGAAAGTGCACAGTTTTCATAACATTTCTCAGCTACAGGAGGCAGGGGGCTGGGATCTGATGTCACACACACTGCACAGCACAAAGAAGAGAGCTGAGTGTAATATGAGACCTGAGTGGAGGGAATGGACCTCCCCCCTCTATACAGTCTCATAGGAAAACATGCACAGCTGAGGCTGTTAATCACCTTCTGTGTACTGGGGGGGGGGGGGTAATCTCCTGGAAATGTCTAGTGTAGGGATAAATGATCAGAAGTGACAGATAGCAGAGGGAGGATAGAAATCTCACTAGGTGCTTTGGATTGAACCAAGTACACACTATACAAGGATATGCTTGTTTTTTTCGTTTTTTTTTTTTTTATTTCAGATGCTTGCAGCCACTTTAAATAACAAAACTTTTTAAGTGCATTTCAAAAGACTTACTGATTCACTGTTCAGGTTACAACATTTTTGCCCGAAGTCAAGTTTGACATTAGTATGTTTTGTGTCTGATAGCAAAGTATGTCTCTGTTGATTATTTTGTTAAAAAAACACAGAATAATATCCTTTTCAGCTAAATAGCAGACTAGAAAATGTGGAAGAAATATCTAAAATAAATACAGTAAATGATGAAAGTGAAATGTGTTTTACTGTGATTCAATTTTACTTTTGGGGCATGTCCTTAGTTTTCTTTTTTTGTATTTATTTTTAGTATATTATGCACATGTGTTTACTTACAAATAAAACATAAATAAAAATAAAATTAGCATAAATATTACAGAAAGTTGAGAGATTTAGCAAATGATATGTAAATTTGTAAAAATATTGTGTGTGGGCTCTAATTACCAAATGGAATTGACAAACATATGTCAATGAAGACATTTTGTGAACAAAATAATATTTGTAGAATGCCATTGTTTTAACAGACAACTCATACAAGTTACAGATCCAAAAGACATAGTGAAGTTTGCCCTTCATGAATACTGCTGTCAGAGAAAATAATGTAGCACAGACATAGGTAACAGCTATATAAAAAAAAATAGTGCACCTTAAAAAACACTTTATATGTTAGAGAATATGAGTGTTATAAAACACACACCTGCTCATCTTTCTAAGCTGTTATAAATATCAATGCTCCCTAAGACATGTTAATATTTTTGTCGAGAAGATGATGAAAATTTAGAGAAAGAATACCAACATCTATCTCCCTCCCAGTTGACACATCAGCCTAGTACAGGCAGGGAAGGAGACATTTTTACAGAGACTTCATTGTTGATGAATGGACTTCAATGCATTGAAAATTCAATTTTTATCCATGTAAGTTCAGGGTACTGTTTCAAAACTGAAAAAAAAAATTAATAAATCGACAGCAGCTATTTTTTCTGTTTTTCCCAACAATGTTTAAACGTGGCACCCAGATATAAAGTGATATTAAAGTCTTTTTTTATTTAGCTTTTTGTTTTTAAATAACAAACATGTTATACTTACCTCCTCTGTGCAGTGATCACCCTCTTCTCGGATCCCACGCTGGTGCTCCTGGCCTCTCCCTCCTGCAAAGGGAACTCAAAGCAAGCAGCTTTCTCTGAGGGCACACAAGCAGGCTCACTCCTGAGCCACAGCTCTGCATGTCCATTCACACACAGAGCTACGTGCCCAAAACTCTCTTGATTGGTTCATTGGCTGTGATTGACAGCAGTGGGAGCAAATGCTGCCTCAGCTAATGGTGAGTGAAGTTCCCTCAAGAGCTGAGTCTCTTGTGAACTCTGAATCTAAATGGGTCTCAAGTAAGAATTAGGGGGGCTGCTGCACACAGATGGTTTTTTACATTCATGCATAGAACGCATAAAGGTAAAAAACCTTGAGACTTTAGAACCACTTTAATGGCATCTGTGCATTAGCGCTTGATCTGCCAGCTGTCAGTGACAGCAGTGCTCCAGAATTAAAGTGGTTGTTAAGGCAGAAGCATTCTGTGTGCAGTAGCTGCCCCAGTACCCCTAATACTTACCTGAGCCCCATCTTTGTCCAGCGATGTCCAGGATAGAGGGACCAGGAGCTCCAGCCAGAAGGCATTCGTATTGTGACACTAGAGGTGAAATTCTTAAGAGGATCTGGGCTGCTCTGTGCAAAACCACTGCACGGGGCAGATAAGTATGACATTTTTATGATTTTCATAGAAAAAAAAAATAGACTTTACAATCACTTAGCCGCCTGACAAGTCGTGTCCTGTTCTGTGCAATGGAACCGTTCTAATCGGAGCGACTCAAGTCGCTCCGACTTAGAAAAAGGTTCCTGTACGACTTTTGGGGTGACTTGCATTGACTTCTATACAGAATTTCGCAATTTTGCAAGCCGCCGCTAAAGTCGGATCCCTGTCGCTTGAGGCAGTCGCGCTGCAAGTAGTGTTGCCTCAGTGTGAACTGGGTCTAAGGGGGTGCATTATGTTTACAGGAAAATGCATTCTTCTAATTTCTTATCCACGTTTACCACCAACTCTAAAAGATATAATGTGTAGAACTGAGATATTGCAAAAAAAATAAGAAAATGCTCTGGAATCCATGCAAATTTATGGAGAAAAGGTCTGGGAACTCAAGTGGTTCTGATATGAAATCTGAGATTCAGCCAATGCAAATTTTGACCTGTAGTAGCACTCCCAAAATGTAAGCAAGTGCCTATTTACTTGCTATGCTCAAGTGGCTCAGATGCAGACATAAAACCACTTTAACTCCATTTCACACAACTCCCTAGGTCCCTGGATTTTCCCAGGGAGTTTAAATTCCTAAAGGTTTCTACCTCCGGAAGCACAGATAGGTCACACATGATGAAGTGAGGCAAAGGTAGCTGGGCAAATGATCTGTAGCCAGGTGAGTATCTTTCATTTGTCAGAACTGGTGTGTGGGCAACCAAACAGGAGCCTAAGAACATGCAGATTCACCAGAAGACTCTTTTGCAGAAGACTTATTTTGAATATTCTATGGGGATCTCCTGTCTGATTGCTACCAGACCACTCTAAGCCCTTGTACACACGGTCGGAGAATCCGTCGGAATGTGTCCTATCGGACCGTGTTGTCGGATAATCCGACTGTGTGTGGTATGCATCGAACTGATTCCGTCGGACCCAATTTTCCAACTTGTTGGAAATATTTCCCGACCAACTGGGCCGATGGGACATACTCCGATCATGTGTAGAGAATTTTGATCGGACCAAGTGCCACGCATGCTCAGATCAAATTCCTACATCAAAGCTATTGGCTACTAGCCTGAATGTAGTCCCATCGTAACGAAATTACGTCATCACGTTCTGAAAGATTGGATTTTTCGACAACTTTGTCCGACTGTGTGTATGCAACAGTTTCGGACAAGATCCGACGGACAAAATCTGACGGACAAAATCCGACGGATTTGGTTGTCGAAATCTCCGACCGTGTGTACAGGGGCTAAGTGTCAAAGTGGCAAAGTGTAAAATCACAAGTAGCTGTTTGTGTTAGACTATACTATACAGGCTATATATTATGCGATGCAACCACATGTTACCCTAAAAAAGCTACAGCAACACTGCTATGAAGAGTATATGTATATGCAGCTTTCACAATCAAACTCTGCCGTGTATACAGTAATTATTCCTTGCCATCCTGAACCTGTTTTGCACTGTTCTGTAGTGTATGCATGCTTTTTGGCATCCTGAACTGTTTTGCATTATTGTTGCTTATGTTTCACCTGTTTAGTAAACTGCAAGTTACAGTTATCTATCTGATCATTCAGCTGATAAACTTATTCTGTTATTCTGTAATTCAAATATATGCCTAATAATGCTTATACTGTATAGTAAAGCTTCAATTAATGCTACTATCTCACCTCACAAACTTTCATTTACTTTTCACCATGCTAGAAACAATGACTAATGTGCAATCATTTTGCATTCTCACTGTGCCTACAGTCTATGCTAGAGAGAAGGTGCCAACAGCTAAAGAAAAGTGTCAATAGCTAAGTGTTACAATGATATCATTCCTGTACACTGCAACCTCGGATAAGAATCGGCGAAAGAAACAAATGGTTTTAGAACACTAATAAAACTGTAAACTGGAAAAAAACTAAGTAACTTTATACTATAGGTCTGTTGGTTGGCAGGCAAAATATTTAAAGCAAATGGCACTTGTACTTCACATCTTCCTAACTCTTGGGCACCGGCAGGTCTGTTAAAGTCCATATAAACCTTAACTGAATTTTTTTTTTTCATCTCTTGGTATATTTTAAAATGCTGCCAATTAGGGATGAGCTTTGGATGTGGGGGTGATGATGAGCTGGATCCACACTCTAACTATTCTTAGTTCACCAAATAGGCAAATTTAATAGCGAGATTTGACAGCTTCCCCCCTGCCAGCTAGTTTCACACTGTAAACAAGTTGGCGGGTATGGTCATGATCATTCACAAGAAAAGTCATGGCATGGATCGTTAGTGTATCGCTTATCATTATTGATAATGCATCTACATCACTGGATTACTTGATTGATGCTGATCGTACATTCAGGAATGGTAATTTATTTATTTATAATAGCAGATTTTTTTCATGATGTCCTGCAGACCCCACATCCACCTGGCCAGGCATGTGCCCTTGACCCCATCAACAATGTACCTTCCCAATGTTGAGGGCATGTGGCCTGCTATAGTTTAGGTTGAGGTTGTGTGTGCTCCCTGCCCCCCTCCTTTCCTAGCAAGCCAAGCTGAATGCCCGGATAAAAGTCTGATATGGATATGCTACCTGTGAATCTCCTAGAAAGCTCCCTGCCTGAGGAAGTAGCCCAGATTTAAATAGTGAATAAAATTAAATATCTGGGAATAAATATCACAAGAGAACCTAAACAATATATTATAGATATCATTGTCTCGCTCTTAGCTTAATTTTAAAGGAAAAATTAAAACATGGAAACGGCTCCCACTATCTCTAGTGGGACAATGGAATCTAATTAAATTGATATAGACAGGAAAGAGGACTAGCACTTCCACACCCTTGGTGTTACTTTCTAGCATCACACCTTCAGTATATGGGAGGGTGCAATAGGCTGGAAGGAGGTGATCTGGAGAGGGAAACGCTGTTACAGAACACCCCGCATAGATCAATGGTAGAAGCCATGGATGAATCACTCCCTAGGACACACTAAACCACGGTCCAGCCTCCTCAAATTGGGATAGATGGTCATCCACTATAGTGCCCGTTTGTGTCCACAGGGGGGAACCTATCCACTTTTCAATTCATGACCATATTAAAGTCCCCCATAACTATCACTGGCACACCTGGCTTATCCAGCACAAAAGTATATATATGGGAGGCAATAATTTTACAGTTTTGTGTGCCACATCCAAAGTTATAGACCAGAATTTTGGAATACCCCTAGTGGTGGACCTTTAAGGCACGTACAGTAAATATCAAATTTTAAAGATACAAAATAGTTTTTTTTTTATTGAAAAGATTAAGAAAATACATAAAACAAGGAATGCATAAATACACTGATAATCTATACATATATTGGTTACTTGAAATACCCTACGCGATTCGGAGAGACTGAATCTCCTTGTTCAGGGGGTGTGTACAACTGTAAGAGATAATATATTCAGAACAGTGTGTTGAATAGACAATCCATCAGATTTGTAATTAAAAACACGTCAGAGAACCAGGGTGGGTGTTGCCGATGGTTGTTTTACCCCCTTGAAACCTTCCAATGTGGTCACTTCAACAGAAAGAGCCGAGAGAGCAGCAGGATGTAAAAAAGAGACCAACCCCCTAGCATTGATGGGCAGTTGGAGCTGAAAGCTCCCAACCCGGGAGAGACACTGGGGCAAAGCAAACGGTCCTGAGATACAGTAGATAATCCTAGGGATGATGTTCACATTCTGGTGCTGGATGCCGTGATGGACGGGTGGATACTTGTAATACAAAGGAGCTGCTCTGCTTGTTAACATCATCCCTAGGATTATCTACTGTACCTCAGGACCGTTTGCTTTGCCAAAGTGTCTCTCCCGGGTTGGGAGCTTTCAGCTCCAAATGCCCATCAATGCTAGGGGGTTGGTCTCTTTTTTACATCCTGCTGGTCTCTCGGCCCTTTCTGTCGAAGTGACCACATTGGACGGCTTCAAGGGGGTAAAACAACCATCGGCAACACCCACCCTGGTTCTCTGTCGTGTTTTTAATTACAAATCTGATGGAATGTCTATTCAACACACTGTTCTGAATATATTATCTCTTACAATTTTACATACCCCCTGAAGAAGGAGATTCAGTCTCTCCGAAACGCATAAGTATTTCAAGTAACCAATATATGTATAGATTACCAGTGTATTTATGCATTCCTTGTTTTATGTATTTTCTTAATCTTTTCAATAAAAAAAACTCTTTTGTATCTTTAAAATTTGATATTTACTGTACGTGCCTTAAAAGCCCACCACTAGGGGTATTCCAAAATTCTTATCCAGCATAAACTCCATTAATTTACACAAAATCAGAGTATTAAAAGGAGGAGGGACATATATGTAAACCAGCACATAGGTTATATTCTCTATTTTACTAAATAAGAAAATATACTGCCCCAGTTCATCAGTTTTGAACTGCATACAGGTGAACATCACCTCGGATCTAATCAAAATGCTCACCCCCTAGAATAGGAGGTATGAACAGAATGATACTGAGTTTGAAAATCTCCCCAACCCAGTTGGGGTATAGAGGCATTAGTAAAGTGCGTCTCGTGCAGGCAGAGCAACCCAGCTCCATACATTTTTGTCATCGAAAGAACTGCAGCTTTTTTCCATGGTCTCCCAAATCCCAGAGGTTCCAGAAGCATATAATTAACTTTTTTATCTGTGTACACTTAACCATTTAATGTTCCAAAAATATATATTATCAATCTCCCCAAAACAAATTGTGTAATTTCTATAAACATCGTGCAGTCTTTCTTTGTTGACCAATACCTATTCTTCTTAGTGTGCTTTTTCTGTGACTTTTTATGACCAAATAATTCCTGTATAAAATGTGTTTGTTCTTCATGCACCCCTTCAAAAACCTTTCATACCAATCATGCCATCCAATACTCTCTCGTGTCTTGCTTACCACCTTTCTAGGTTTGTATTGGGGCCTTCTAAACTGATAATAGAACATTATTACCAGGAGGGATCTTGGGGGGCCTCCTGGTGGTGGAGGTCTTAAGGGCACCCTGTGAGCTCTCTCCATTGCAAATAAGGGTGAAAAAGTGTCCTCTCCAAATAGATCTTTGAACCACTTCTCCAAACATACAACAGGCTCTGGGCCCTCACTTCCTTCAGGGAGCCCCACAATCCTCACTTTTTTTTCTTTGCATCCTATTTTCCATGTCATCCATTTTTATCTCATAGTTAACCATTTGTCCTCTTACAGTTCTTATCTTCCGCTTAAGGGGGTTTAGGTCATCCTCCACTAGGCTAACTCTCCCCTCAAGGGCGGTGGTGGTTCTGCAGATCCTTTGCAAGTCATGCATAACAAAGGACAGCTCTTCTCTGATGGTTTTAAGCTGGTCAGACAGTTCATTTAAAGAAAACTTACAAGAATTATTTGCTTGCAAGACCTCCTTTAGTGATGGTTCTGCTTTTATTAGGGCACCAGCCCCAGATGGTGATTTTGAGGTATCCTGAACATCTTCCCCCACAGATTTCCCTCCTGAATTATTCACCTCCATTGCTGCTACTACTTGGTGATGACCTTGGCTTTTTCTCACAGCTGGGGCCTCAGGCTGTGACTAACATTGTACTTGTAGGTTCTGTTGTCCGCCTTTTGGAGGGGTCTGGCCCGGGGTATGCACAAACCCCTCCCCTTTGCGGTTTGTTGCGACTGCATAGTAGCGCTGGTGCTATTCTGCTGCGTTGACTCTTCTCCCCTCTTTCTTGTCATGGCGGGATATTTAATAGCCCAGTGTTTCCTCCTTTACTTGGGGCGGGGCGACACTTGCACCTCAGAAAAAAGCTTGCACCCGAAGATATGCCTGTTTTTCCCTCACTGCTATTAGCTGAGTGTCCACTAGATGCTACTACAGGGCAAACTAGATCTTCTCTGA
Source organism: Lithobates pipiens (assembly GCF_037356315.1). Classification (NCBI taxonomy): domain Eukaryota; kingdom Metazoa; phylum Chordata; class Amphibia; order Anura; family Ranidae; genus Lithobates; species Lithobates pipiens. Next base: position 169,681,014 of record NW_027507903.1, on the reverse strand, counting down.
TGTTTTTGTTTGCAATGGGATACAGGATCCCATCACCTAAAAATAGAAAATAATTTAAATAATTTTTATATTTATATGACTATATTTACTTTATAATAAAAAATTCCAGAGGTTCTAATACAGGTTAATTTCAATAAAGAAATATTTGTTGTTGGCATCAGGCCTAAATAAGGGAAATATTTTAGAAGATCACACGGAAAATTAGTCAAGCACAGGCTGAGTTTCAGACACACAAAAATACTTCCAGGCCAGAGTGTATTTCACCACAGGGTGGGGTAGGAAAAAGACATATATAGCCCCAGTACCATTGGTTTTGTCCAAGGGACTCTACCTAATTAATCTTGGGTTTTCTCCCTTATATAAGATTATAATTTGCAGAGGATATGATATATTATTACCAGCCATAAGGAGCAGCGCCAAGACCTACTGCAATGTCCCCTTTTTCTATCTTTTGCTCCACCTTTTGGTGGTAGTAAGTAGGGGCAGCAGTTCCGGCTGAATTGTTATTACTAATAAAGAAGGCACAAGACCTCTTTTTCACTGTACTGTATCAACTTCGCGGATCAAACTACAGTTTTTTGGGATACAGGATCCACTCACATTTGGATGTATGGTTACCCTCCTCACCTTGCAACGGCTGGTTCGCAGGCAGCGTGGGCTCTCCCTCACTCTGGTGCTGGCTGGAAAGCACGAGCTGTCCACATACATGCCTAGGCTGGTAACGGAGGTACAGTCAGGGCTAGGATATCAGCAAGAATACCAGCAGTTTTCCTCTCTGGGGGTCCCCCAGTAAGAGTTATGTCCCCTGGGCTAAGACGGCAGGAGCGGCTACAGTGGCAGATGTATGCAAGCCATCCCCACGCTAATGTTCCCCCATCAGCAAGCAGGATCTCTTCCGGAGCTGTCAGAGAGGCTGGTCACTCATGTCCACACTCTAAGGCCGCGTACACACGCGGGGACTGTTCACTCAACTTTGTCCGTCAAACAGTTTCAGCAAACAGTCCGCTCAAAATTAGCATGGACGGACTTGCCCACACACGACGAACGAACAGTTTGCTGAAACCGTGCGCGATGACGTGAACGGCACGTACGACGGGACGGAAAATACGACGTCCTATACACTGCATTACAACTTTCGGCGTGTAAATCCTTTCTGAGCATGCGCGGAACTTAGTTTGACGAACAAGCCTACACACGAGGGGACTGTTCGCTGAAACCAAGTTTCAGCGGACAGTTTTTCGGAATTTCCGAAAAACTTTGTTCAGCAGACTGTTCGCTGAAACTGTCCGCTGAAAGCCCACACACGGGTGGACTGTCCGCCGAAACACTGTTCAGCGGACAAAGTTGGGCGAACACTCCCCGCGTGTGTACGCGGCCTAACACATCCGATCATGCCCACCATGGCTAACTCTAAATAAATTAGAATGGCTACCCTTATAGGTTGCCTATGCCCCTTGACAAAATCCTTTCTCTGCTTTTTCTGCCTATCCCTCAGAACTTTCCCCCAGAGGAAACCTACTGAAGAACTCCAAGATAGCGCTGAACCTCTTTAGATAGAATGGCGTGTTTCAGTTTCTTAGGTATAAAATCAGGCTCCCCCTCGTTCCCTCCCAGAACACAGGCACACACTGTTCACTCCGCTCTTGGGAGATGCCAAACCAGCAGCATTATCTTCCATCTAACAGCATGGTGAAGGTCCCTGGCGGTTTCCCAGCGTTCATCCTGCCACGCATCCTGGACTTTCATTATATGATGAGCCTGTTAATGTTACTTACATTATGTAAGTGGCCATATGGCTTACCTGTCTTTTAATAAAAATGACAAACGTCTGCACTTAGAGGCGCTTTCCCCTTTCTTTGCCAGTTTCACATATAGAGCCTTCTTCTGCTCACTGGAATAGCTAGTCTTGTTGCATCTAATGTATTTTTGGACTTTTATTTATATATGACATTGGACTTTTAATATATGAGTTTGTTCACGCATGGACATTGGCATTGGGTACAGGGTGTTTTGAACCTGTAAGAGTCTGGATTTGTTCTTCTTACTATAAAAGTCATGCAGTTTCTAGAAACAGTATTTTGTTGTGCACAGAAAGGGATGTTACACTATTTAAGATTGCAGTAGGATTTTCTTAGGGGGACATGAGCTATAACTTCCTGAATGCTTGATAATAGCTGTTATGTGGTAATCTGTAGAAATGCAGTATATCTTTATTTCAACCCTTCATTAATTGAGAGTATTTTTTTTTATGTTCATTTTTTTCAAATGTAAATTGCAAAAATATCACAAACTTTATATTAAGGCCAGTGCTGTGTCAGTATTTATAAATAGTTATTCTATCCTTCTTTAGTTTCTTGACGTACTAGTTAAGAAATTGTAGAGCCACAATAATAGAATCATGGGCAGCACCAATTGGCATTTCCCATCTATTACAGTCTCAAAAATCCTATTTGTTATAATTATTGTTAAGTTGTTCAGTGGGGATTTTCCCTTTTTACTCAGTTTATTGAAAACAAATGTCACTAGAGACGAGCATGGCAATAAAGAATCAAAAATGAAAAAGAAAGCCAAAATTACCCTTCACATCTTTAATTAGCATAAAAACTACAAACTACATTATGGGGTAATATAAAGACATAATTAAATTTTTCTCGTAAATGACACATTCATGTCATCTCTGTGAAGGAATGCTTTTTAAGCAGAGTTGTCTTTTTATTAGACATATTAATCACATTTTAATAAGGAATTAAAACATGTCTCAACTCTTAAAGCATTACAGCTGACCTTTCCTCACTAATGTTTTTAGAGCAGCATGTGATGTTTATAGCATATGAATGTAGATTCACTTTTATTATAATTGCTGTCATTTATTGCTAAGACGGCCATATAAGAGCTGCATAAAAATTATTATTTTACTTTTTTAATATTAAAATGATTACTTTCATAACTTTTTCAAGATAAGCCATAAGACTTTATTTATTGGTTAAAATTGTATTAATTCAAGAGATATAATTTATCTGAACACTGGAAAAATGATGCTAGTTTAGTCAGCAGTCCTTTTAAACAAATATTCCTTTAAAAATATATAGACCTAGTTTATACTTGTGGTTGGGGGGGAGGATTAACAGGTATAAAAAGGCATACCCACGACCCACTGAAGTATCAGGGGCTATATCCTAGCTGTGTGCAATGCATGCGGTTGCAATGCGGTGATGCAGTGCAGTGATTCAACATAACTCTTTCCCACTGCCTGTCATGCACCCTCTGAAAAGCGATCCACATGGAATGTCATTCAGATGGAAAACACAACTGTAAATGAGCCTATAGGTAATCAATGGGCAATCCCACACCTTACCATTTAAATGTGTGCTAAAACACGCATCAATGTGAGTCAATGTGCGTTAAAACGCACATAAAATGGATGAAAATGTACATCCGTTTTCCCTTCATTTTACTGCAAGTCAGTGTGAATTCAGCCTTAATTCAAGAACTTGATACCAACTGATTATGGATCTGCCTCGTGATTTGTTTTGATAGCTGCTTTTTGACAGATTTGATCTACAAACAACTCATCTAAACATTTTACACACTGTATATTTATGGCAGCAGGTATATGAAATAAAGATAATGTCTTTTCCATATTATCATGTTCTTTTATTTATATTATAGTACTATCCCATTACAGCACAGTGTGCAGTAAATGTATACACTTTGTGACTTGAAAATCAAGGGAACACATTTTTCCTAATTTAAAAATTAGACACAGCTCTTTACCATGGTAAGTGATGCTCCATGTCTGAGGCAAGAATAGGAGGACGTCATATGACGAGAGTGCTCCCACCCATCTATCATTTCACTATACAAAAGGGGGAGCAATTAAGGTAATGGACTATGTTGGTTTGATTAGCAAGTGAAGTTACATAGTGAATACGTATGCAAAGTACTATAACTAAGCTGCTGCTGTATCTTTACATATCTTCCAACATTTTGAGATGGGAAAATGGGACACCTATTAGCAAAAGTATGTAGACATAGGATACACACTCTGCCATGCTCCCTTAAAGGAGAATTATACCAAAGAAAATTAAAACCCACACTTTTTTTTACAACTATTATTCTCTTATATTGGCTTTTGACACTTATAGATGCAGCCATTTAGAAATTGGATGAAAGGCTTAGCACTGTGAAACACTTTTTGAAATAGAAATAGTGCATTTTATATACAATTATATAGATCAGAGAACAAAGAATTGGATTACATTCAAGACCCTCTGCCTCACACACAAATGCATACAAAGAAACACTCCTCAATACCTACGTGAGAAGATAACACACTAAACACCCAATCGCAGTCTCCGATCATCCAACCAACACCTCCTCATTCCCAAATTCAGCTACAAATCAAAGGGAGAACGTAGATTCGCAGTCCAAGGACCGCGGCTATGGAACGCTCTTCTGACTTACATCCGCATGGAAGGAAATCATCAGGCCTTCAGGAAAAAACTTAAGACCTACCTATTTTAAGAAGTTAGACAGCACAGGACAGATCGAGCGCTTTGAGGCGATTCAGTTTGCATTGCAGCGCTATACAAATCATTCATTCATTCATCAGACCAAAATGAGGGCCAAATGAGCAGGAAAGAGGGACAGAGGGACATTGTTCCAAATCAGGGACAGTCCTTCAAAATCAAGGAAGGTTGAGCACTATGTCTTTATTGTCTAATCAGCAGGTGCAATAAAGCAGCAGAAGCAAGGATGTGGGGCAATCAGGATTTGATCTTCTTTAGCCTAGGTTCACATTGGAGTGATGTATCATGTGTTTTGAGAGATCAAATCACATGACAAGTTGCAGCCTATTGAAAGCAATGGCACTGTTCCAATTGGTGTGACACCGATTTTGCTGCGCCTCACTGATTTGCAGATTTCAGGGGTGACTTCAACAGACATCTGTGCGTGAAGCCACACAGATGTCTATTAAGTAGCACCTGAAATCGACCTTGCTACTTTGAAATCGTGCTACTTCATGTGAAGAAGCACAATTTCAAAGTAGCATCAATGTGAATCAGGACTTAAGGCAAATATAATTGGGATATACAAGCAATACAAATCTGCCAAGAGGTTTTATTTCTTCCCTACTCTAATAAAAATGGGGATATCATTTTGTGCGCCCTTATGGTACGCTTTCACTTTATAATGCCCTTATGGTAAACTGTATAGTACGATGCCAAAGCTTATCTCTATACCTACCATCTTTCACTACCAGTTTTATAACAAATTGAGCCTTTGATACAAAAATGTAATACTGTGTGGCCTATTTATAAAAAGATGGAAAAATTATTTTCTAAAGGACTGTGGTGAAATCACTTAGAATGTAGCAAAAAGCTGCTGTAATTTTTTCTAAGATTTTGTTTTAGAATATTAAGACATCAGTTGGTTATAAACATCAAACTTTAAAAACGCAGTATTTAATGGCACTGATATGATCCATATTGTACAGTATTTATAGAGAAGCAGCATTGTCATCCCAGGACAGGAAGTACATTATGATAGGGATAGAGAAAACCTCCCTTTCTCCAAATCTCCATAACATGGTGGGAGGAGATTCTCAGTCCACTGAAAGACCTGGGACAATGCTAACTGCTAACAATGCAGGTGAGAGGACAACACAGTCAATTTTATATTTCACAGACTAAAGGGTAGCAAAAAATAATGTTTTTTGAGGGTTTATAGTAACTTTTTTAATGTATTTTTTTATGTTTTTAAAACTGTAATTGTATCTTGCAATTACTGTAATAAATAGTTGCACACTGCCACCTTCAGACTGAAAGTTTATTTTGTCAATAAAGCCTACAAGCTGCATATAATAACTTTGGTATATCTGGCATAGTGTTCATATAACTGGATACCACCCTGGTCTGGTTTACAATCATTAGTGGAGGCCTGAGCTATCGGTGGCAGCTAGGCTTGCGAGCTTTAAGAAACTAGGTATAAATGCACAATAATGTAAACTGGTGGTCCAGAAAAGAAAAAAATGAAAAGATGACAAGAATGAAAAATGCAGATTATAAGCAATTTTATCATTCATCAAATACATTATATTACCAAAAGTATTGGGACACCTGCCTTTACATGCACATGAACTTTAACGTCTTAGTCCGTAGGGTTCAATATTGTGTTGGCCCACCCTTTGCAGCTATAACAGCTTCAACTCTTCTGGGAAGGCTGTCCACAAGGTTTAGGAGTGTGTCTATGGGAATGTTTGACCATTCTTCCAGAAGCACATTTGTGAGGTCAAGCACTGATGTTGAATGAGGTTGAATTCATCCCAAAGGTGTTCAAGTTCCTCTAACCCAAACACGCTCATTCATGTCTTTATGGACCTTGTTTGTGCACTGGTCCAAATCATTTGGTGGAGGGGGATTGTAGTGTGGGGTTGATTTTCTGGGGTTGGGTGTGGCTCCTTAGTTTCAGTGAAGTGAACTCTTAAGGCATCGGCATACCAAGACATTTTGGACAATTTCATGCTCCCAAATTTGTGGGAACAGTTTGGGGATGGCCGATTCTTGTTCCAACATGACTGCACACCAGTGCACAAAGCAAGGTCCATAAAGACATGGATGTGCGAGTTTTTTGATAGAGGAACTTGCCTGGCATGCACAGAGTCCTGACCTCAACCTGATAGAACACCTTTGGGATGTATTAGAGCAGAGACTGCGAGAAAAGCCTTCTTGTCCAACATCAGTGCCTGACCTCACAAATGCACTTCTGGAAGAATGGTCAAACATTCCCATAGACGCTTTCCTAAACCTTGTGGACGGCCTTCCCAGAAGTGTTTAAACTGTTATAGCTGCAAAGGGTGGGCCAACTCAATATTGAACCCTATGGATTAAGATTGGGATGCCATTAAAGTTCATGTGGGTGTAAAGGCAAGTATCCCAATAGTTTTAGTAATATAGTGTATATAAAGTATGGATATTTCTAGACTATTACATTTGCAGGTACTGGCTTTCAAAAATATGAGGCTTCTCTGGAAATCAGACATGTGCTAAGAAAACAATGAGCTTCTTCTTCCCTCCTGTCCCTTAACCTACTACTAAAGCTCTAATGCAGTCTGAACAACAGCTATTGCAGTGATCTTATGTCGTTCACTTGATTGGTGTAAGACCCATTGATCTGCTGTGCATCACAACAAAATTGCTATTCCACTGATCAAACAGGGATGTGATGTTTAATGTATGCCCATGTGTCTGCCTTGTGTGTGTTTTTTTTTTCTTTTTCGGAAAAAAAAAAGAATTTCCTAGAGCATGCAAAAATCCAGATTTTTGTGACTTTTATAAAATTACATTTTGGAAAAAAAAATAAACCATTGGATAGTTATTGGCAGAGAGCGCCATTGTTGCCTCATATATCTCTGTAGGTACAAAGCAATCTAAAATTCCATGATATGAGTACCTTTAAGGCTATATCACTCAACCATTTTGCAGGAGTGATTTGTAGCAGCTTTAAAATCACTCAAACTCAATGCTTTTGCTGTGAGAAAAAAAATAAATTGTGCTAGTAGGGACTGTTGTGACATTGCTGTTCAGTCGCTAAACAATTTATCTTTGGCAGCTTTTAGAACTGACTAGAAAATAACCTGCTTCATTTGCTGCTCTTGTTATCCATTGTACCTGAGAATCTCATGTCAAATTAGTGATTTGTAGCCGACACACACAGTGGCAACTTAATCACTAGCTACAAACTGCCTTTGAAAATAAGAAGGGAGAGTTATATTTGTTACCAACTTTGCCATAAGGAATTGTGGATGCTAGATATGGATATTAATGCACAGTAAGGGAGAAAAGTTTGTTATGGATGTCTGGATACAAGTCTGGTATCTAAAATGTCTTTATATTAAAACGAGTACAAAAGCATTGGTGTCATAGAATCCTAATATTTAAATACATTTAATTTTTTGGACTGAGTTTAGGGTTCCTTCCCTTATCCGATTATTACTTATGTTTTAGAAATCAGTAGCATTTAAAACAATTATTCAACATAGAAATGTATAAAACTTGAAATGTTAGCCTTATGTAAAACACATACTCTTACAGATAAACTGGTAATCTATATTTTTCCTTTTTATTTTTTTTATCATAAGTGATAAAACAACTTAGCTGCAGACCCAGAGTATAAAAAATAAAATTATGAAAATATGGCTAGATATTATAAGTTAAAAGAGCTCACTCATTAAATTGAATGAATGTAATTTAAAACATAAAACAGACTGAAATACTTTCCTTAAGCCATCAAATATTTCAGTATTCCAAGTTTAACATTAACATAATGTTATAATTTCACTTAGGCGTAATGCCATTTAAGTTCTTTTTTTTTTAAATTGACTTTATTTTTGTAGTGTTTTACTGATAATTCTCAATAGAGGGAGGATACATTCTAGTTACTCTAGTTGTTACATTATAAAAGAAGACCACTTAACTGCTTAAGGACCGCCTCCTGCACATTTACGTCAGCAAAATGGTACGGCTGGGCACATCAATGTACAGGTACGTTGCTTTTTAAGTGCCCAGCTGTGGTTCACGAGCGTGCCGCCGCCGGCACGCTTGCGACCCAGTCCTGAGCTCCATGACCGTGGCCGCTGGACCTGCAGACCCAATCGTCACTGGTGTCCCACGATTGGGTCACAGAGCTGAAGAATGAGGAGAGGTATATGTAAACAAACCTCTCCTCATGCTTCCTAGTGTGGCTGTCACTGATCGTCTGTTCCCTGTTATAGGGAAAGACAATCAGTGATGTTACATGCCAAGCCACGCCCCCAACAGTAAAAAAACACACGTCACAATTAACCCCTCCCTGCCCCCTAGTGGTTAACTCCTTCACTGCCGTGTCATTTACACAGAATTCAGTGCATTTAAATAGCACTTATTGCTGTATAAGTGACAATGGTCACAAAAATGTGTCAAAAATTTCCAATGTGTCCGCCATAATGTAGCAGTCACAATAAAAATTGCTGATCAGCGCCATTACTAGTAAAAAAAAAAATATTAATAAAAATGCTAAAAAACTATCCCCTATTTTGTAAACGCTATAACTTTTGCGCAAACCAATCAATAATCGCTAATTGTGATTTTTTTTTACCAAAAATATGTAGAAGGATACGTATCGGCCTAAACTGAGGAAAAAAAAAATTTATATATTTTTTGGGGATATTTATTATAACAAAAAGTAAAAAATATTGCACCCTATTTTGGTTTATAGCGCAAAAAATAAAAAATGCAGAGGTGATCAAATACCACCAAAAGAAAGCTCTATTTGTGGGAAAAAAAAGGACACCAATTTTGTTTGGGAGTCATGTCGCACGACCGCGCAATTGTCAGTTAAAGCAACGCAGTGCCGAATTGCAAAAAGGGGCCTGGTACTTTGGCTGCAAATTGGTCTGGGGCTTAAGTGTTTTATACCCAAAACGGGATCCAAAAATAAACACATAAATATCTTTGTTTATTAGAAATGCATCAATCATTACTAGAGATGGTTGAGCAATAAAATGTATTATAAAGAAAGTTAAAGTTTAATTATCTTAAATGCTGCATCAGCAAATGAAAGATTTTTTTTTGTTGTATGTTGCCTGGTTGTTATTTCTGATAGACGTGCATTTGTTTTCGTCCGAATGCATTTTTGTCCGAATTTCATGCATTTTCGACATTGTTTTAACGAACGATGACGAAAGTGCAGAATCCGAAAAACTAAAGATCCGACATAAGTAAATGCTTTATTTTCATTTTCGTTGTAACAACAGTTCGATATAGATAGGAGATTTGACATGACACACAATAACAATCTGTGTCTATCTAACCTGTGGTCGAATGTGCCTAACCTTAACTCTATTAGTCCAGGATTATTCTACCTAGAGAGAAAAGATTTGACATAGAGAGAAAAAATTTGACATAGAGAGAAAAGATTCGACATAGAGAGAAATGATTCGACATAGAGAGAAAAGATTTGACACAGAGAGAAAAGATTACTGCTGGAATTGGGTGGGGAAGTAAAATAAAAATAATGATGATGATGAATGTTATTGGCTGATTGTAACCAAAGAGGAGGAGTATTAAAATAGCTAGAACTAAGTACACACGTACAGCCAACTTACTTACGACTGCTAGCAGAGACACACACACTAAACAATTTCAGAAGACAGTCAATCTTAGCTGGTTCGTTTGTCAGAGAACCTAAATTATTTAGCAATTAAGCATAAGCACAGCAGCAGAACAATAGTGATACTAGTGTTGCTAGTGTTGTGATAGCCTCAGAGGCTGCCCGTGTTGTGGGGGGGGGGGGGTGATTTATTATTATAGAGTCTATATTATATATTGAGATTCTATATAGATTCTATGTACCGTATCTTGTTTCCTGTCTGATCAGTGATCACTATCACCAGTCCATTTTCTGTTTGAACTATATACATTCAACATGAATCACAAAGATTCGACAAAGCAGCGAAAAACATACAAACGTCGAATCTTTGGCTTATGGTGTCTGTTGACAGATCAGAGATGGAGTCATACAGTTTAGCTGCTCCGTCAAATCTTCTTTGAACATTCGACAGACACCATAAGCCTTCAATGACAGATTCGACCTTAATTCATTTGGATTTTCGGACAAATTTTTAACGAAAAACAAAATAAATAAAAACGAATTTCGGGAGCAACTAAATACATTAATTTTTCTGACAAAAACGAAATTCAAAACAAAATATTTCAGTGTGCACATGTCTAATTTCTGACTAGGTAACAAAGTAACATTGTGCTATTGTTTTAAATATGCATATTTGTTGCTAGTGTCAATAGGAGAAAGTTCTGACCTTAAAAACTAATGAGCCTATTGTAGGTTAAAAAAAACTTTTTGGGAGAATCCATATACAGTATATACATATTTAAAATGTCTGTCTGAAATGAGTGCGAAACACTTCCCCAGGCTTTTAGTGGAACTGTAGCCATTCTCACCAGTACAGGAAGGGAGGGAAAAGCACTCCAATGGGGCTACAAAAACATTCAGTCTCTCCTGCTAAATAATAAAGTTTTGTCTGGAGTTTCATTTTAATCAATAAGACAGTCCAAAAAGCAGCAATGTTGAGAGAAGCATGGTAAGCTACGTATAGCAATCAATGTTCATTTGACTCTATTCAGAAGAGTAAAAGAAATATCTCTAGTGGGCTGAGCTCCACCAATCTTAACACCATCATACTAACTATTTGTGGTACGATAATACTGCATTTCTTTTGTCAGTAATTATGCCTTGAGCCCACAATACAAACCCTTCCTATCTGCAGAAAAAAATTGTATTATGGTTATTATTCAAATGTAATATTTATTTTATATGCAGAGAGTTAGTAGCAAAATACGTACAGTTTGCTATGGAGAGTTAAGGTGCATATTCCAGATTTTACAACAAGGGTAATGTGAGTACATTTTTTTTTTCTGTATGGAATCCTCCATCTGACAATTTAAAGGGTTCCTCCATCCTTACTTAACATTTAACTGTAGTTACATTCAGATATTTACATATTCTTAACAAACAGTAAATAAGCTTTGAAACAAGTCCTTACTGACTTCTGTAGCTGCAAGCACTGTGGAGCAATTCATCTTCAAAGGTCAAATAAGAGCAGAATAGTCCTTCCAGTGTGGTCTCAGTACTTTGCTGTCTCTTCCCTCTTCCTGTGCACCTACTGTGTGCACTTAATAAATTAGAAAGCTGGCAGGCAGCTAAATCGCTGCTGGCAGGGGAGAGCAAAACAAGCCACTGAGAGAGAATTAAAGTGTTTGAATAAGGACTAAAAGTATTATACACTGCACAACTCTTGTTTCAAAGCTTATTTACTGGCTGTTAAGAATATAAACATTATTAAGTGTTCATAGCCTGGTCACAGTACTTTAAGCCAAAAATTCATACACAATTAGTGTTAGGTTGTCTGTCAGTGTTTTTACCTAGTCACTAATTAAAAAGGATTTATCCAGGTCTTCTGTCTAGTGGCTACATGTTTTCAGGGATATATGGCAGATTTATTTTTTATTGTTCAGATACATATTAAATTATTGAAGAAACAGATCTAATTATGCAGATAAAAAACATTTAAAAACTAATTTTGGTGTATTCAAATTAATAAATTTGATCTAATCCTTTACATTTTCTCACTCATCACATTAACCCAACAAACTCATCTATTAAGCCCCATACACACTATCAGATTATCTGCTGAGTTTTTCCTTCAGATTTACCAAAACCATATAATATGAGGTCAAACCTTAGGAGTTTCAATGTGTATGCAATCAGGTCGGCCCTTCTACTACATGGTTTTGGTAAATCTGAAGGAAAAACTCAGCAGATAATCTGATAGTGTGTATGGGGCTTTACTCCTTTATGCAGAAAGGTATTTTTAAATGTATTGTACCTTATCATTTTGCATGCAAACCAGGTAGACCTGATGTTCATAACGTGTTTAAAAGATTTGTCACTTCTTAGTGACATATCTTCATTTATAAAGACAGTAATTTCTATAATCTAGTCTTTGATGGTAAGAACCTGAAGATCATTAACCTTGCATTCACTATTAAAATTGCAGTTTCCCCTTGACATGATCCTTCTTGTACCAAATATATCCTCAAAAAAAAACCATCAATATATTTTGTGGTACCTGGAAGTCAAAAGACTGTTTACAACAGTAAAAATAGAGTTAGATTGTTCAATAAGTCCAGCAAGTCCTTCAGAACTAAAACTTGTCTTTTGCATTCCTAACATTTTAGAGAGGGATGTTTAAAATAATTACTGGTGTTTTATGATGTTAGGTACACCAGGGAAATGGTTAAACTGTGCCTAAAGCGTAGTACACACAGGTCAAATGTCAGGCGACATTGGCCCATTCAATGAAAACCAGACGATATTCGTCCCATGTGTATGGCAGCCAGTTTGGCTGGCTTCTGTCGTACGTGCATGCTGGAAAACCAGCAGCCAATCGACTCCCAATTAGCACTCTCAGGCATTGGCTGAGAGCACTGACCAGAGTGTTTTGGCGGGGGGCGTCCCACTGTCAGAACACAACAGCTCAGCAGGGGAGATTGCTGTACTAACATCGACCTGAGCTGTCAGTTTTTGTTTGTTCAATCCACTGAGTTGAACTAAAAAGCCTAATAGTGTGTACTAGGCTTAAGTGCATCTGTGCATACCTGGGTGCAACTATGGATAACTCAATTATACTCCATTAGGCCAAAGCCAAAAATCTTTTTACACTTCTTTCCAGTTCTTGAATGAAGTATGGAAATTAATTCGGGCTGAAGGAAGATGCATTGGGCAATATACATTTTCACAAATCTGTTACATATTTGCATATATTAAAGTTAATTTTAAAATAATATATATATACAGATATATATATATATATATAGATAGATAGATAGATAGATAGATAGATAGATAGATAGATAGATAGATAGATAGATAGATATAGATATAAATAAAAAATAATCTATCTATCTATATATATATATATATATATATATATATATATATATATATATATATATATATATATATATAGGCATACCCCACTTTTAAGTACACAATGGGCTTATTTACTAAAGCTGGAAAGTGAAAAATCAGGAACACATGTGCATAGAAACCAATGAGCTTCTAACCTCAGCTTGTTCAAATAAGCTTTGGAAACAAAACCTAGAAGCTCATTGGTTCTTTGCAGAAGTGAGCCTGATTTTTCACTTCCCGGCTTTAGTAAATAAACCCCATTGTGTACTTAAAAGTTGGGTATATATATATATATATATATATAATATATATATATATATATATATATATATGTGTGTGTGTGTGTGTGTGTATGTGTGTGTGTGTGTGTGTGTGTGTGTGTGTGTGTGTGTGTGTGTGTGTGTGTGTGTGTGTGTGTGTCAGTGCCAAAAATAATTAATAGGTCCAGAACAGTTTGAGATGTTAAAAAATAATGTGAACATTGCTAAAATATATATTAAAAATAGTGTGCTCCTTGAAAGGCCTTTTAGGGGGCTTTATGATAAATGCGTTTGCAAAATGTTCAAACCCAAAAAACAACATATTGTATGCTGACTGTAGTTGACAGTGGGTATTGTAGATGTGCTTTTTTCAGAGTAACTAAATGACTGCCTCATAGTCACAAATATACACAAATAATACAGGTTTCTTTTAAAGAAGGGACATAAATTAATACTGAGGGGAGAATGACAGACAACTGGCACAGCCTGTGAAATGAAGATTCTTACTTGTGTTCCTTGATTTTATTTTTAGTCACTATGAGTTAAGATATGCAACCCATTTTTTCCACAGACTACACTAGTCTACTGATAACCTAGAACATACATATTACACACTATATATATATACTGTACTCAAGCGGACTAACAGAGGACATGCATTTATTCCTAACATCATATCTGTATATTCTTTATATATCAATTTTTATTTTATTAAAGCATATATTACATTTAGGAGTGGGCTAAAAGAAAAAAACAGCCTCTATGGTCAAGCCCCTTTTGGTCGAAGCCCATTAAGGGGGGTTCTCCTATGGGTGGAGAACCAAGATGAAGCCAATTCTCATTATCTTAGCTTTACAGTCTGGTGATTCTGTGTGCAGTTGAGCGCCATTTTCCCATGCTCTATTACATTTAGGAGAATACATAAAAATAAATAATATTTATCTACCAGGGACAAAGATTCTGCTTATTGTTCACAGCGGTCAGAATAACAAAATACAGGTTGGTTCTGGAAATGTAAATGTTTAAACCTCCAGACTCATCTGAAGACATATGCAAAGTTCACACTGAAAATAATTGAAAGTGTTACTAAACCCAGCACCCTGCATTCACTATATCTGGTCTTCCACAGCTCACACAACATGGAAATTTAATTATTTTTCGTAAATATAAACTGCTAAATACCTTTTCTCATCAGCAGTTAGAGCAGTCTTGTGTCAGTGTCCAGCCAAGCACTGGTTAAAGTTTGTAGGTTAAAGAGTTTTCTGACTGTCCTATTAGACTGCAAGGCCATTCAGTTCCACAGTGAGTATAGCATGCTTCATTGCATATACATGCTGATTTTACTGTTGTGGGTTTAGTAACACTTTAATCAATGCAAGTAATCACTTTCAAGATGATGCCTTCCATGAAAATCCTTTCTTAAGACATATATGACATATGGGTTGCCAGTTATTGATGAAAAGTAAATGGTGAGTATGAACCTATAAGTATCATGACCCCTATATTAAAAATGTGCAGAGACAACTATGCAACACAAATGCCTTCCTGTGTCAGAGTGAAATTTGAATCATAGTGTCTGTTTCCTTATTAGTTTATATTTATTGTTTCATTCACATAGATGGGTATAAAAAAATGATATAATAATAAATATAATAGCCAATAAATTATGACATGCATCACTGGGCCGTGATAAGACACTAAAGCCACTAACCTGACTTCAAATGAATGTGAAATGCAGTTTCTTTGGTTAAAATGGTTGTAAACCCTTTATAATGACTATTGCCTACAGGTAAGCCTATAATAAGGCTTACCTGTAGCTACTGTAAATTTCTCCTAAACGTGTATAGTTTAGGACAGTGATTCTCAACCAGGGTTCCTCCAGAGATTGCTAGGGGCTCCTTCAGCATTGGGCAATTTCTGCCTCTCAGTAAAGTTCCCACTGACACCATTAATCTTTGTAGTTATCTGTAAGGAGGTAATTCTTCCCAATGACCACAAGTGTAAGGACCATTCTTCCCACTGACCATCACACTAATGTATGATGAGTTGTAGAGTTCTAATTTTTTAGCAGGGGTTCCCCCGAGACCGGATAACTATTTCAAGGGTTCCTCTGTGTTGAAAAGGTTGAGAAAGGCTGGTTTAGGAGATATTCGCTGTATACGAATGTGCCAACGTCATTGACACATGCGCACTGAAGAGGCTGCTCGTACGTGCCTTTTCTTCAGCTAGTGTGCCGTTACCGGCGGCTCACGTGCACCTGCGCAGGAGTGATGTCATCGGGGCTCCGGCCAATAACAGCGCTGGAGCCCACGATACCTGGAAGTAACTCTGGAAGACATGTTGCCAGCCAAATCGGTGTGCCAGGATCGCTGCGGGGGCTTTGATCTAAGGAAAGTATATCATAATAAGCTAGTATGCTATTTGTCTTGCATGTTTTTTTGTCCTCGTGGGTTTACAACCACTTTAATATGTGATGAAAGCTGTCTTCTCATTGCTTGCACAGTTCTCCTGGGAAACCAAAGAGGGGTGCCAGATATACAGGTGCATAGATGAATGTGGAGATTAACAGCTGCATTGATGAATGGGGCTTAACATTTGATTGCTGCATTTTATTTCTGGTTGGCTTCGCAGGAGATCAGTTAAAAGAGTACCATTTTTCCATAAAAGCACTAGCCCTATGCCTTTTTTTTTTTTTACAGATTCTAAATGAGATCAAATACATTTCAATTTAATTCTTCTCGCTTTGCATTTTTAAGCAATTTGAATGACCCACAAGTCCTTTACCTACTTTATATTTGATGTCTGCTACAAATCATACCACCATGGCAAATGAGATTTTAAACCGATACTTAGTTTAATTATATTTCAATAATATTGCTGAGAAAAACACAAGCTAACACATTCAGTAACATTGTGCAAGAAGCACAGTACTCACATGGCACTGTTCGGAGGTAGAGGTTGTCTCGTATGATTTGCTGCAGTTCATGATCTACTGAACCTTTCTGGAAACGTAAATTGAGGTAGCGGCGAAGGTCTTTGTCAACAATGCCTCCTGCAAATTGAGTACAGCAATAATCAAGACAACAGCACTAGAAGAAATGACTGTATTATAGCCATGAACATTCTTAGAAATAAAGGAGAAAAATGTGTGCAGCTTTTAGTTTGTAAAAAATACTGTTGTGAGTAAAGAAAATAATATGAGTATGCATACAGTATCTCTGTATAATATATACTTACATTGATAACATCAACTGTTGAGCTAAATTCACAGAGATTTTTCACTTTTACAATGTTAGTTCCCACCTCAAATCAGAATGAATGACCAATAAGCATACTTGAGGCATGGGAGTGTCATTATCCAAGCAAATTTACATTTACAGCCTTCTTATTGGCACAGATCAGTGTTTTAAAAAACGTTAATCTCCCATGAAGGAGTCAGGATATTTGAATTCATGAAAATGTTACATGACATCCCCCCCACAGACATTTTAAGATACTCATAATTGAAATCCACTGACTTCCTTTTGCATCTCACTCCCTAGAAACCAATTTGCAAGAATAATCCTGGAGCTAGGCATCAATATTGCAGATGAAGACTAGAAAAACATTTGGTCCTGTTGATACCTCAGTCACTATACACAACCTTCAGGAAATACATCTGATCACATGTCTTTACATCTAGCAAGAAAACTTGGAAACACACAAACATTCCATTCTCTGTACTTTTCTCCCTCATGTACAGCTGCATGTATTACAAAAAAAAACTGTCTTTACAATCAACCTTTTGGGACTGCTGGTTTAGAAGCTGACTACCCCATACTTCTGTACCCTTCGAGCCTTATGTTCGAAATTTCCTGCCTCTTCAACCCAATGGTCTTATTACCACTACCATCTACTCATCGCTAACATATCCTCTTCTATTCCCACCACTTTAGATCCCAATCCCACTTCCTATTCCAACCTGCTTATCCCTTCCCTCCTACCCTCCTTGTCAACAGCAACAGTACTATTTCAACCTCACAATGGGTTGCTAGAGTTCCTTTATCCTCTCTATCCCCATTCCTACCCCTATCTCTGTTTATCTCAACATACTAGCTCAATCCTACCTATTCATCTTACATTACCCTCTGGTCAAAATTACAAATGAACAGTGCATCTTCTGACACAGTATCTATCTTCCAGTCACCAAACAATTATCATAGAGGGTAATCTCCATCTCACACACACCCCTACCCCCTAGATGCCTGCTAGGCCCTTCCAACACACACACACACACACACACACTTACGTCTCCATCCTGTAAAACAGTAATTTTAGTTATTTTTAGCCTTATAGCCATGTGTTCAACTTCCTTGTTTATTCCTCCTGTATTCAACACAATGCCCTCACAAAAATTTGTTTGCAATTACGTTTTTCTGGTTCTTGGGACAGGGGGGCAACAGTAAAATGTTTGTAGTATATTATTTCACACAGCTACCCATGATTCACATATTTCCCTAGTTGGATTCCTGTGAAGAAATATGTGAATCTTGTGTTATTCTCAACTTATCCACCTTTTAACCACTTCAGCTTTGGAAGAATTTACCCCCTTAATGACCAAAAAATTTTTTGCGATACATCGCTGCATCGCTTTAACTGTCATGCGACGCTGCACCCAAACAAAATTGGTGTCCTTTTTTTTCCCAAAAATAGGGCTTTCTTTTGGTGGTATTTGATCACCTCTGCGGTTTTTATTTTTTGTGCTATAAAGCAAAGTTTTTTATAAAATATAACCCCCAAAAATATATAAAAAACAAATTTCTTCCTCAGTTTAGGCTGATACGTATACTTCTACATATTTTTTGTAAGCAAAATCGCAATACTGATTGGCTTGTGCAAAAGTTATAGCATCTACAAAATAGGGGTTAGATTTATAGCATTTTTATTATACTAGTAATGGCGGGGATCTGCGATTTTTATCAGGACTGCAACATTGGGGCACACAGATCAGACACTTTTGACACTATTTTGGGACCACTGATATTTATACAGCGATCAGTGCTATAAATAGCCATTGATTACTTTATAAATTTCACTGGCAGGGAAGAAATGAACACTAGGGGGCGATCAAGGGGTACATTTGTGTCCTAGAGAGTGTTTCTAGTAGGAACAACAAATCAGTCTCCTCACTCCTGACAGAATGGGGATCTGTCTGTTTACATTGACAGATCTCCGTTCTGTTGTTCTCAGGAGCAATCGTGGCTATCCGGTGGCCATCATGGCTAGCCGGTGGCCATCATGGCTAGCCGGTGGCCATCGTGGCCGTTGACCATGCTCATTGGCTCCTATGTCACATGGCATGTGCCCCTATACTCATTAAAGCGCCTGCCATACAGCTACAGCTATTCGCGCAAGAGTGCCATTGTGATTGACGGTGGGCGGTCAGCAAGCAGTTAATCAGTAGATATTACTGCTTCACTTATGTTGTCATTTTAATGAAGACCAATTAAGAAAGTATTTACAGAACAGCCATTGATAAATACTATTACCAACATAAAGGTAGCAAACATCTATCAAAATGTACTAACAGAGTACAGCTGTTGGCACACCAATAGCCTAATGTTTCTTGCACACATACTATATGATGTGAATAAAATGGTTCCTATTACTCAGTAATATGTTAAGTATTGACTTTTACCTTAAATGCATTTCATGTGTAATGAAAGTACCCAAACAATAAATTTTATGGTCTGAAATGCAGCCAATGACCATGGGCTGGGTGATCCAGAAGTGCAGACGCAGCATTCCTCTTTATGCTTCCATTACTAAGCCATGCATTAAAGATGAAGGAATCTCACATAAAAAATTCAGCACTTGACATAGTGTAATATACGCAGGCACATAACTGTCTGAGTGATAAAATACATTTGAGTATGAAGACCACTCATTTTTAATTTGTGGTTTTTCTTGCCTGAACATTAATTTAAATGTGTTCCCATCTTGCTTAGAAGTAATGTATCAGATGTTATAGTTCTCCAAAATTACATTCTTTTTCATTGAATACAGAATTAATGTAATACACTATTTACAATTGTAAACAACTGCTGAGCCAACTGCTGCTAAGCATCAGCTCCCAATTAAGTTTTCTTGCTAGTTTATTTTTCTAGTCATTATAGAGACCATTTTTTTGGTTTTCACAAATTCTGGATGCAAAGCTCAATCCACTTTATCAGCCTGTACCATTCTCCTTCCATTGTTTACCCATTGTCTCTGCTTGCCTTCCACCTCCTCTCTTTATTGTGCTTCCCTACCCCTTTCAGTGTTGTACCAAAAATTTACCTTTTTAGAAAAAAGATAAAATCTGTCACTTCCTGGTTGCACATTAACAACAACACGGAGCTTCGTGGAGCTCTGGTGCTGATGTCACTGAACAAAGGGCAGAGCTACATGCTAATGTCACCATGCAAAGGGTGGCGCTACATGCTGACATCATCTCTAAAAGGGTGGCCACTTAACCAAAAAGTGACGAAGATTGTATTGTATTGTATTTATGCTGGTCAAACTGTATATTTTATGCGGAATAGCATATGTGTAGATGTAAGGGCAATATTCTTTTATTAATATGTTTTTTTAATTAAGATGTACACTATTTGAAGCCTATTTCTTTTCTTGGAGCATTCATGACAGTGTGGATGCGGATTTGATTAATATACTGCTGGATCCTTTTTCCATTGGGTGGAATTACCCCCTGAGGCTGGAAGTGGAAAATGTGTCTTTGGAGTACATTTTACACAGGCACTTTATGTTTGGGGGGCCAAAACCAGCTGGTAGCATACATCTATCCTAGATTGGTTGGTCCTCACGTGGTCCTTTTGGACGTGGTCCTTTCTGGTGTTGGACTATTTGAGCCTTATTATTTACAATATTTGATTTTTCAGATAGACTATACTGTTCGTGGTGTACTAACTTTTCTTATGTATAGCTCACCAGTGTGACATATATTTATTTTCCTCATATATATTTTTTTTTTTTGCACAAATGATTTTGTATATTTTTTTACCGCAACAGATATACCTTATTATTGATTTTACCATGAAGAATATCTCATGGTAGCTATTACAGGTTTTAGGCACTTTTCTGTTTTGATATATACACTAAAGCGTGGTATATAGGTCTTTTTTTATGCCTTTCTCCACTTGCCTAGTGAATGGAGGCAAAGCCTTTCACAGGTGACAAAGAAAATAAACTTCCATGCTATTCACTTCATTGTGTTAACACATTGTGTTCACTGTGTTATTGTATTGTACCGCCATAATTGAATCGTTGCTGTTAATATAGTATAAGCTGTCTAACTATTATTTATCTTTAGGGGTTATTAATGCCTCTATGAAGCCTAAACATCTGCTGTGGGTTTGTTGATGCACTGGGTTCAGTAACAAGGCAGGTCATCATTGCAAATGGTAGGACAGCCCGACATTTACGGCAGTTCCTGTGGGGAAGTAGTACTACACAACTACACATAATTGTGCTATACTGTTTGCTGAAATGGTACATTGTGCAGTAATTGTAGTGTTTATTGTAAATATTTTTTTAAAATATACCTTAGTTGCTCCCTGTTCTATATGGGTACACTACAAAGAAAAGTACTTCTACATGCAAGCACTTCCTTAGTACTTGAACACTGACAACAAAATGAGGCAATACACTATACTTAAGTGCAGTTGTTTGTATGTAAGCAGTACAAACATGTAAAAGCTTTTTCTACAGGAAAGGAGGAAATGACAGAAGGAACCAGTCAAACATTGACATCTAACCAAGTTTCTCCTAGCAACAGATTTTTTACTGCTTTGTCACAGAAAATAACTTTTTACATGCCTGTACTGGCAGCAGTTTAAATCATACTCATCTAATATAAAACTCACCCTATCATTATGGTCTCCTCTATTCAGAGCTCATCAATTTATGAGATTACCTAAAATTAGTTTCTGCTCTGAGGACAACTGCAGTAACACTATAAGGAACTCTGAGCAGATGCACAGAACTCTTGGGATCCATAAAGGAAAATCAGCTGGTGCTTAGATATGGAAGGATGTTTTGCTTTGCAGACACTGTTAATATTGGACTTAAAGGAGAAAAAAATCCATGCCAAAGAGCCAGTCTAGTCTTGCATCCTTTTTTGTTGCCCTCTAAAATAGTTTAATTCTTATGCTTTGATAAGTCCCAAATTCTGTTTCCTTTGAAAATGCTAAACAATGCAAAGGCTACCATGGTATGCCATCACTGCCATCATTAGACCAGTAGTTTATCCCTGGAAGTCTCCCTCTTAAAGTCTCCAGCAAAATGCAACTTGCAAAAGTAGAAGTCCCAGTGTGTTCTATTACAGAAAAAAATAGCTTGTGTGAAGGCGGCATAGATTTAGCTTTAGGAGGTGGAAAAAATAGGTGAGGTAATTCTTAGTTAATTTCAAACATCCAGGACAATGAAAAAAAAGTGTATTTGTCACATGATTTGGTGTTTGAAGTGAATATAAGCTCAAAATCTCTTAGACCACATTCTATTCAAAAGCTAAAAAAAAAAGTTGGATAAAATTGGGTTGGGCTATAAAAACCCATGCTGAAAAAGCTATAGGAATGACCACTGCTAACGTCTCCTGGAAATAAAATGTTTCCTGCCCGGCATGTTGATCCAGTGGCATCAATGCTAAATTCCTGGCCTAGAACAAGTTTGAAGTTCAAGGGTTCTGATGTCCACTGATGTTACTTGTTGCATTCTTGATCTGCTTTTTTGACCCACAAGGTTAGAGGACCAGGATTGTTGCCAGGTAAAAAGCATTTTCATAAGAAGCTCACAGTGGCAACACACATATTATCACAGCTTTAATAGCAGCTTTTAATAAATTTGTTTCTTATACATTAAATACAACACTTACTATATGTACTTGGTTAAATGTGAAACATTTCTATCATTTTACTGCCAGTGTGAAAACAACCACTGAACTATGGATATTTTAATTACTATTTAAACAAATAAAATGATTAAAAATGAAAATCTATTTAAAATGGCTCTAAAGAAAAGATAAACTGAAGAAGTATGAAGGCTATCTCTCCTTACCTACTCTCCTGAAAGTATTAGTTGCCTGTCTGTAAAGCATATCCCGTGGCTTCTGTAGTTAATAGGTCACTGTACCGAAAGAAATATGCAGCTTAGAAGCTTTGACTTTACTCTGTCTTGTTTGTTTCTGGCCAGTGTCTGAGAAATATTGAAGCCAGAGAAAGCCAAGTAACCAGTATTTTTAGTATATACTGTACCTGTATACTGAGAGTAACATAGAGGCTCCCACTGATGATCTATGAGGGTTCTTCAAAAGTTTTATGCACTTTTCTTTTACTTTTTATTAAGAATTGCAAAAACAAATGACATCACTTTTTTACATAGTCAACTTCCTTTGTGATGCAGTTTTCCCAGCATCTTACCAACTCTCAGACACAACCAATTACCATTCCTCCTGACCCTCACCATTTCCAACGAAAAAAAGTTTCGCCTAATTCTGGTGTCAGGTCACCTTTTTTGTTGTTGGTGGTTTTCTTTGAAAAGTGTGTTTTTAGAGTGAGGGATTGAACAAATTTGTTCAGATCTTTGAAGAGGCCGAATTTGTTTGGTCCTGTAGATGGCGAAAAACTCAGGCCTTTTTTCAGTAATGCTAATTCATATGGGGTCAGGGTGTGTGATGATAAATTGAAGATTTTTATGGTGCTTTCTTCTACTGAGTCTCTACCCGTTCCTTTTTGTTTTGCCTTAAGTTTTCGCCCTCCTCTGCAGCCTCTTCTAGTTTTCTCTTTTCTTTTGTGAACGTGACTCCCTTTGGAGATAGGACTAAAAAACCTTCATCAAAATTGGGAGGTATCTCTGTGGTACTGTCTTTCATTTTGCTTTCATTCAGAGCACATATCCTGTCACTAGATTTGGGACGGGCTCCTTCTTTGATATATTTGTCCAAGTCTTTTGCTAAAGGGCTATATTTGTTTGATGTGACTACAGAGAAGATGGGCAATCTACAATTGTTGACATCCGGTTGCTCAGGCAACCGTGTGGAGGTTGTGGGAACGCTAGGTGAAGTGTCAGTTGTTGGGGAGTTGGCTATGGTATAGAGAGTATGATCCGTACCATTTTTCTGGGTGGTTGGATATTCTTTTAGGCCCCGAGGGGGGTCGGGGGCACAACCTTTCTCTTTTTGATGCCTAAGGTTTCCAGTCTTAGACTGGTTGTACCCACTGTTCCTCTTAGCTCCCTTGTTGGTAGTAGGGTTCTTTTCTCTATTTGACCTATTTGACTTATTATTTTTAGTTTTAATCTTAGTGGTGTTATGTGGGGCTTCTATATTTTGCTGTGTGCGAGCATGATCCCTACCTGACTGGTGTTGCGTATGGTTCATTGGAGAAGTTGCGTTTCTCTTTTTCCATTCAAAAATATGGCCTGATTTGTAATCCATAATGTCTCTCTCTAATTTACAGTTTTTTTTACTGATCATAAGGTCTTCATCTTTTTAAATATTTTTATTCTGAACTTCCATCCATTTTGTGAAAAGACAGAATGTACTGAAATCCTGAATGACCTGTTCTCTTACCCTGACTGATTCCTCTGCTGATCTAAGTTTACTTTCCCGTTGTTGTACTAGTATTTTAATCCATTTGGTGGTACAGAATTCGGAAATCAATTGCCATTCCTTTGAGAGGTCTTCGTTCAAGAAACTGCATTGTTTCTTTATCCGAAGGCCCCTAGGGGTAATGCCTAGTTCCAAATATATTTGTAGGAATGCTAAATCCCACCATTGTGCGTTCTCATACTGTTTGGCATCCTGAAGTTTTAAAAAGGCCTTCCTCATTTGTATTTCAAATGCTTCAGTATGTGGAAGGTCTTTATTGTGGAGGCTAGACTCAGGTATGGCATGAGTCATGCTATCAGCCCTTATCTCTTGTAATTTATTAAATATAGATTGTAAACGGTCAATACGATCCATTATGGAAAAAAAAGGGGGAGGGGGGAAGGGGGAGGGAGGAAAACAAGAGGGAAAATGCGGTATACAATGTGGTGTCTTGAACCCAATGCTGCTACTTATCTATATACGTGTTTAAAAAATGATAACAAAAATACAGTAAAAAAACAATCATAAAAAGTCCACAGTGATTAGCGACTGTCCTTAATGTGGGGTAGATTTCTACACAAGCGTATAAACTTTCTGAGCAGTAATGCATTCCAAACAGACCGAGTTTTTACTATTAAGTATAGAGTTCTGTCTCAGACATAATTACTTTACCTTTCTAGATCAATTCTATCTTCAGCTCCAAGGCACAGCCATGGGAGCCAGTTTTGCCCCGGTATATGCCAACCTCACCATGGGCTTCTGGGAAGAACAAAAAATCTGGAGAAACAATCCCTTTGCCGAGCATATTGTGTTTTATGGTCGATATATAGATGACATCTTGCTCATATGGAGCGGCGGAGTTGAGATTTTCTCCTCCTTCATCAGTTTTGCAACGATAACCCGATGGGTTTATCCTTTATATCAGTTATCGACCATAACCAGTTGGTCTTTTTGGATCTTGTTTTATCTCACGATGAACAGAAGGTCACCACTAGTAACCACATCAAACCCACGTCTGGCAACTCTTACCTTCATTACAAGAGTTGCCACCATCCGGTATGGAAGAAAAACATCCCCAGTGGGCAGTTTCAGAGGCTGCGCAGAAACTGTACCTCAACAAATGACTATATACAACAAGGCCAATAGATGGCAAAAAAGTTTATAGAAAAAAGCTATCCAGAAGACCTAATCACACAGGCCTTCACAAGACATATAATCAAGCACTCACCCACCAAAAAGGACTCTAACAATTCCAAAAACTAGTTTATTATTACGGTCAGGTTCATCTCCACTTTCAACACACAGTACAAACACATTTCTAAAATAATTTTTAAACATTATGATATCTTAAAACTCGATCCAATTTTAGCACCATCTCTTCCGCCCAAACCCCAAATCACCTTTAGACGATCCCGCACAATAAAAAACATCATCGCTCTGAGCAAACTCACTAAATCCAATAGAAATCATAATAAAATATTCTCTGACATTAGGATGTATTTTAAAAAATAGACATGGGATTTTCCAATGTCGCAAAAGAGGCTGCCTAACTTGTCAATCCATCCCACATGGCCAATCCATCATTACTACACCAAAAGGTAAAACTTTTGAAATAAAACAATTCATTACGTGCTCCACGGAATACGTGATCTATGTCTTACGTTGTCCCTGCGGCCTCATCTATGTAGGCCGCACCATACGGGCTTTACGTGTCAGAGTGGGGGAACATCGCCGCCTGATCAAAAAGGGTTGCATCAAACACAGCATCCTGCGCCATTTTCGCCAGTTCCATGATAAAGATTTTTAAAAAATTGAGGTTTTCGCCATTGAGTCTGTCCCGAAGGGAACCCTAACGGACAATGAAAGGTTTTCCCTCCTTTGCCGACGGGAAACTTTTTGGATATATTTGACGGGTTCCCTTTCGCCGGACGGCCTCAATGAAGAAATTGATGTTTTAAGTATAACGGTTTGATACAAGCCACCCACATACCAATATCATTTATCGTTTGTAGTTTTTCCATTAACACACAGACCCGATAAACTGAGAGCCGTCACCATGGGGCAGTTTTTCAAGCATAAGCCCCAATCACTATATACAGATGGGGCTCTCCATTGATCTATTTATTTATTTATTTACTCATTCACATACAATTTATTCAAATAAATTAAAATATTTTTCATTATTTTTTATTTTTCAATTTTTATTTTTTATTTTTTATAAATTTTTTCAATTTTTATCCAATTCTATTTTTATCTAATTATTTGTTCGATATACAATATACTTTTTATATATTCATAAATTTTCAACACAATTTCATTCCCCGTTTTTCATATATTTTTCCTTTTTTTATATTTTCCATGTAAATAAAAACTTATTTTTACATATATATATACATATATATTTTTATCCCATACACCTATCCATTCCTCAGTTTTCTCCCAGCTAACTGCTTTCCACATAGACACACATCAATGCTCAAACACTTCCAGCCCAAATCCACACACACAGGGTTAATCCAGCCCACCTCACTTTCTCCGCCCCCTTCACACAACCCAATGCTTCTTATTCCTTGCCTTGCCGTATGCCGCCCTAGCTTTGAAAAAGCGCATGCGTGCGAAACATGTAAGCAGGCAGTCGGCATGGCAACCTTCCTCACTACGGAGCTCTCCACGTGACACCCAGCCGTTCGGACAGACGGCACGACACGTCAGACCTGTGCATTGCGCTCCAGGTCTTCTGTCACGCCAGGCGGACGCCACCTCGCGCCCAACTTTAGTTTACACCACTCAGCGTGCACCGCACCTCCATCCCAGAGTATGCATCAACACACGGAGCAGGATTATACATCTCCCCTCCACTACACAGGCTCAGAGCGGCGGCGCCGCAGTTCATCCACTAACAGTGAGCGACTCCAGGAACATAGTTCCATTTACCTGCACTTCATTAACTTTTTCCTCTCCCCTTTCTGGAAGATTGTTCACAATTACCAAGTCCCCATATTCCAGCTGATTGGTGGCAGTGCAGGTTTTCTATCATCTTAAAGTCACAAACAAAAGACTCCAGGGGTGATTCGTCACAAAACATCTGTCAGTTTATATATCTTTTTATGATTGATGACTGATGATTTTTATGCTTTTAAGATCCCAGGAGGATCAGATGTCTTTTCCATTGTTTTCTTCATATTTAATAAATGTTTTTTATGTGTTTTCTTACACCATATCACAAGTCTCTTTGTTGCGCTGTTTTTTTATTTTTTATTTTTTATTTTTTATCGCATTCAACCAAGTCCAAAGTGGTTTAACAGCTGCACATTGATACCAACAATTGGACATCGTTTTATATAACGAGTATCTTAATACATGGATAACTGTTCTGAACAAAGGAAATATTCTTTTGTGCGCCAATGACTCTTTTTTGTTGTTTATATCTGCATGAGTCACCTCTGACAAGTGTTCTGACACCAAACAGGTGACAGGGGAGGGAGCTCCAGCACACAGCTTGTGATTAACAACCACAGATCTGTTCCTGTGTGCTGTGTCCAATCAGCTCTCAGCTCTTTTCACTCTGCTCTGAAGAGTGTAACTTCAGCTCCCTGCCCCCTGCTTTCTGAAAGCTTAGACCATGTGTATACATTCTGGACATTGAATGATTATAGAGAAGAGAAGACTGGAGATAAAAGGGCACAACTTATGTAGGATGATTTGATTCATCCCTGTGGATTATCTGGGGCTGGCCACTTCACTAAGTATACGGTATGTAAGGGTTTACAACCATTTTAAGAATAAGGAAGGCATCTGGGATTGCTTGATCACTCTTGATCACACTGAATGGAGGAATAGTAAGAGCTAATCAGTTATTAAACTGCTACCCCAGGGATTACATTAGTCCAGTATAAAAATCATCATTTATGGCTACTTGATACTTTCCTATAATTGACCAGCAAGGAGATAATTGCACAGTTTATTGCTCAAAGTCATGCAGTCATCAGATGATAAAGCTGAAAATGAAGAGATTGTGTGACAAGCACCCTGTGCCCCACAAGGAGCAGTACAGAGAGTTCTCAATGATTGTTAATCAGTAAGCTCAACCTCCAATTATCTTCTAATGAAAATATACTGTTTATTATTATAGTAGAATTATAAAAGGATATTTAGACAAATAAGCCTTAAGGTTTGTTCAGATTTCACCAGAGCATTGTATACCTTAAATAAGCGTCTTCCTCGGTTGTGTTATCCTGAATTCTTTCTTTATAGTTCCATACTCTGCATAATATAGAGTATGCACAGTGATGCAGATTCAATGTGGCAGCCCAGGAAAATGCCAGCCACAGAACGACAGATGTGCTCTGCCTACTAGCATAAGCCAGAGTCTCTAGCCTTATGGAAACGGAATGTGATGTGTGTAATTTTAGGAATTCATACAAATTCACAACTATGCAAAATGTATTTTCTTCTGTGTAAGTCACAGTCTTTTTGTTCTGTCAAATGCAATACAATGTGGAGCCATTTCCGTAGGTTTCTGTTCTTTCATTTTTTTTTTTGTTCAGTTTGCATAGAGGTTTAAAAACCTAAAAGTAAATATATCGTTTTATATATATATATATATATATATATATATATATATATATATATATATATATATATATATATATATATATATATATATATATATATATTTACAGTTCTTTCCCCTATTGAACAAAGTACATGGAGTGTCTGTAAGTTATTTCCAATATTAATTATGAGTCTGACTTGCCCCCACCCCCTCTCCTGCTGAGTCTAATCCAACAACAGTTATGAAAGAAAGAGCTGATTCATAGCTGCAACTCATCTTGGCTGTGAGTACTTTCCCAATAAAACAACAAGTGGAGTACAGAGGGAGAGGATATGTCAACCTTTGCATTCCTCTTGCTGTTGCTTGTCTCAGGAAAGTGCTCACAGCCAAGATGAGCTGCAGATATAAAACAGCCATCTCCTTTAGAGCTGTTGTTGGAACTGCCAAAAAAAGGAGGATGCCAGGTCAGACCCGATGACTATGGTTAGAAAGCATTAGAAACATGGGACAAAGTATTACTTTGTCCCAAAAGAGACAGAACTGTAAAACAAGAATTATAATGATACATCTTCTTTAACTGTGGTGATCAATGAATATTTTCACTTTGCAATTTGTATTCCTAATGCCGCATACACACGATCAAACAATCCGGGGGAAAAGTCCGGCAAACTCAAGTCCGCCGGACAATCCGCCCGTGTGTAGCCTCGAAAAGTACGGTGGACTAAGAAAGTATTTTTGCACTCCAATCTGTCCGCCGGACTCGCTTTTCGGCTGACAGTACGGCGGTATGTGTGCTAGTCCGCGGTACTTTTGAAATGAGCGGACTTTTCCCGCGCGGAGAAAAGTCCGCCCATTTTGAGCACGTCTCCAGGTAGCCAGGGCCAGTGAAGGAGGCGTGGCTGGCCCTGTCACCTGGTATGGACTTAAAGGGGAATCCCTATGCCGAAAAATCGGAGTGGGGCCCCCCCCCCTAGGTCCACATCAGACCATTGTCCGAGCACGCTACCCGGCCGGCCAGGAAAGGGGGTGGGGACGAGCGAGCGGCCGCCCCCCTCCTGAGCCGTACCAGGCCGCGTGCCCTCAACATAGGGGGTGCCTTGGGGAAGGGGGGGCCGCGTGGCCCCCCCACCCCAAAGTACCTTGTCCCCATGTTGATGAGGACAAGTGCCTCTTTCCGACAACCCTGGCCATTGGTTGTCGGGGTCTGCGGGCGGGGGGCTTATCGGAATCCGGGAGCCCTCTTTAATAAGGGGGCCCCGGATACCGGCCCCCCACCCTATGTGAATGAGTATGGGGTACAATGTACCCCTACCCATTCACCTGTGGAAAAAAATGTGCCATTTTATTTTCTAGGGTCTCTGCTAAAAATATATATATAATGTTTCGGGGTTCTAAGTCATTTTCTAGCAAAAAATACTGATTTTATTTTGTAAACAACAAATGTCAGAAATAGGCCTGGTCTCGAAGTGGTCAAACATACAACGTTAATGATAATTAAAAGGCTTAATTAGATGCTAGTCAAGTGAATGATTTATGTTAATGATAAGTGTAAAATAACTTTGTATTAGTATAACTGAGCTTTCTAAAATATTCTCAATTACTTAACTATCATATGCTATCCAAATGTTGGTTGAAACTGTTCTTGACTATTACAGGTCCACTCATTACTTTACCTTCTCAAAAAAAAAAAAATTACAAACATTAACAAGAGTCATCATGTCATAAATAACAACAGAACAAATATCTAATAGTTTTCTGCCATTTAAGTGTTATATCACATATATCTGGGTCAAACATTACCATTCCGACTGACTTCATATATTAAAAACAGAAAAATCTACTTTAATCAGAAAAATTCTAAGGGCCCAAACAGTCCCTTCATTTTTCTATGTTATACCATCTAGGATATCTAAATTGCAAAATAGGTTCTCTAAGTTTAGAAAATGTCAGAGCATTGAACAAGTATGGGGGGCGACGCATCAAACAACTTTTTCATAAGATGCTTGCAAGCTTTAATTTTATCAAAAAGCATAAATGTATGCAATGTTTGCGATATATCTACCAGAGTAGGGAGAACCAGAGTAATGCAATTTGTTAATAGTCATTTTTTGTTACCAAAAGAACAAGATGTTCAAATCTTTTTAAGGGAGGAGTCATCCTTCCTGCAGAGGGAATAGCTTGAAATAGGTACAGAGAATGAGAAAGAGAATGTACTTGTCTAGTTTATTGAGTCAAATAGCTCAATGCCTGTGACCACACCAGCTGGATCTGTGGATATGCCTATAATAAGTGCATTGAAGTGGCACTTTGGGCAGTAAGATAATTAATACGGATGGGATAATGAATAGGTATATTAAAAGCATAATATGCTCTATGTAACATTTTTAATTGCAGCTCCCTCCAGTTTTGATTAGGAGTGACCTTCTGGAAATAAGCCTAACCCCATAACAGTAAGTCCTCCATCTCCTCCCCTGTCATCTTAGATAAGATAATAATTTTCACATGATTCATGATTTCTCTTAAAATTTTCAGTTAGAAATTCTGGTAACTGTTTTGACACCTAAAGCCCCATACACACTATCAGTTTTTTTCTGCTGAGTTTTTCCTTCAGATTTACCAAAACCATATAATATGAGGTCAAACCTTAGGAGTTTCAATTTGTATGCAATCAGGCAGGCCCTTGCACTACATGGTTTTGGTAAACCTGAAGGAAAAAATAAGCAGAAAATGTGTATGGGGCATTAATGATGCAATTTGTAATTGACATGAACCATTTATTGAACCCATATGGAAACCTTTCCTTGTTAAACATTTGTTTCTTCTGTCCTTTTTCTTTCCAGCATGTGTATTTTTTTGGCAGATGACAAGTATAATTGCTCTTAATTACTGTATCTGTTATCATTATAGTGACTTTATTCAAATCATTTATAGCCCTTACCCTGTCTCCAAAAACTGGAAGTCCACGAACAACCATAAATCGGAAGTAGACGGATGGACGGCCCCATGCCGGTTTTGAGTTGATGATACCTTGTGTGTGTCACCAAGACTAGGAATACAGAGATTCACACCCTGCATACCCATGGACCCCTGCAAAGGACTCTGGATTCACCACTTTGTCCCTGCAATCAAGGACCAATCCAATATCATCCAAGCAGTGAGTCTTTTTCAAGCTGGTATACCCAGCAAGCGATCGCAGTCTGAACACCATTTATGCTTTGTGCTTTGACTCAGCTGACTATATCCTTCTACTTTATTCATTTGCGGTACTGTCTTAAATGGTTTATGGCAACATGGTACTGCATGATTAAAAGGCTCACTGCGGATCCCTTGTTCCTTCTAGATTCAAATCACATTGCTACATCACTGCGTGCCACATTCTACTGCATTACCATCTCTATGAGTGATAGTGATACACTAAGAAACCAAACCCGCCTTGATTATTAACTGACGGGGACACTTTCCAGTCTAAAATTGCATTTATTTGTCTGTGATGATCAATGCCTTTCTAATATGGTAGATAGCAAATTCAGCAGTTTTAAAGGCAAATAGGGAGTCTGGAGGTCCATGGTTAAGCACAATACGGATACCGGTCTGTGCTACCAAGGTTTCCTAGAACTCACCTCACCTGATGTACATACGCATTATGTGTTAACTCACACTAAGCAACTTGAGGTGATTGACACATGTGGATGACTTGAATATGGCTGAGCTCATGGGCATGTGTTTTTAAATTACAAAGTTGTCAGTTTTTACCATGTGTAATTTCCTATTGTTTATGCTTTCCTTTCAATTATACACTTTTTCTACCAATTGTTCTAATAAATATCAGGTTAAACGGCAGTTTGTATCTTTTCCTTCATTGAAGGCAAGGACACCTTGGATCCTATTCCCACTCCCTTTTTATTTAGAATTATTCAAATGATGCCCTTTAAAATGCTGGTTTCAAAACATTAGTCAATATTTTAAACATAGGTTAATATTTTTTTGCTTGAAAAGCTATGAATAAAATGATTTTGCCAAATGCTTTGGTTTATTCCTGTTAATATTTTAATTCACTTCTTACCATAGTTTATCTCATTCTGAGTTTTATTTTTTTCCTTTAAATAACATGTTTTTTTCCTTTTTGTTGTAGCTTAAAAATGGTGGGTTTAATTTAGTAAAACTGGTGCACACAGAATCTGGTGCAGCTATGCAGAGAAACCAGTCAGCTTACAGTTTTTTTTTTGGTCAAAGCTTAAATGAACACGCAGACGTTAGAAAATAATTGGCTACCGTGCACAACTTTCACTCTCCAGTTTTAGTAAATCAACCCCAGTGTTTATAAGCCAATTATAGTGTGTGGAGAACTGCTGCACAATTTTCTCCTGTCCTTTCACTGTTCTTCAGTGAAAAGGCTTATTCCTTCCATGAATCATGATGATACTCTCATCCATCACAGTATATTTCTGACACAGCAAAAAAATGGTTTCAGGTTAACATCTGGTCTGCAACTTTACTTTCCGCAGCTTTCTCACTGATTCACTTACTAATTTTATTCACCAAAAAACCAAAAGCAAAAAGTGTCCCTATGGCATATATCTAATGGGTTTACGAATTCATGTTTGGCTGTTGAGAGTTGATTGCTTTCTGAGCATTGAGTGGGCAGTTAAATGTTATGAATTACCCTTGGATAAGTTACTTTGAAGAGCCATGTTTAAACAATGAAGTGGGCTTCAGCATGAAATACATGTCAAGCACCAACATTTATTTTCAGTGAATGCTTACCAGTTTGATTAACTGGAAATTATGGGATTCTATTATGTAATTCTCAGTCGTAAACATATTTATATTTTATTTTCACAGAGTATAGAGTTGTGTGGTCATTTGTGGCTTCCACACAAGTTTTTATTTTGTAATAGTTAAGGCCCGTACACACGATCAGACTTTTTGACAACAAACATGCAAATTAGCTGTTTTGGAGCAACATCCGACCGTGTGTATGCTCCATCGGACAAACTTTTTCAGTTTTCATCTGACTTTTGGCTGTGCGAACGGACAAACTTTCTGGCAACAAAAGTCTGATGGAGCAAAGTCTGATCGTGTGTACAGAAAACCATAGGACTTTTGTACAAAGTACAAAGACACATGCTCAGAACCAATGCAAAAGATCAGACAATAATACATAAGTTGACCAAAGGTGGCGGTAAAGAGCAGAAAAACCACATGATTTGGTGAAAGTTGGCTGAAAAAGTCCTGCCGTGCTTATGCAATACAAGTTCTCGGCCGACGCCCTTTGTAAAAAAATCCACAGGAAAGTTTGTACAAAGTCTGATCGTGTGTATGAGGCTTTACACATTACACATAAGGTCTCCCTGACAGATTAGCCTGCCATTTAAAAAACTAAACTTTAAACTAAACTGGTGTCAATCTTCATTTAGCAATAATTAACAAATTATGCACTGAATATAATGGTAATATAACAAAAAAAAAAAAGACATTTTATTGAATTTCCTTTATCATGGAACCCCAACACAAACAATAAGGACTACCAATTAATTATATAGTGTTTCTTTATTTTTTAATTTTTTTTTAAGAGCTTTTCCAAATCCTTCAAGCGATGTACATCACAATGGCCTATACCAATAACATATCCGGTAAAGTACAATGTTCTAAATTGATCCATTCTGTGTGGTACCCGTTTTCTTGGTATATTTACACAACTATTTACTCAACT
Organism: Lithobates pipiens; assembly: GCF_037356315.1. Taxonomy (NCBI): domain Eukaryota; kingdom Metazoa; phylum Chordata; class Amphibia; order Anura; family Ranidae; genus Lithobates; species Lithobates pipiens. Next base: position 169,646,338 of record NW_027507903.1, on the reverse strand, counting down.
GACTATTTATGAAGAAAGTTTGGCGTTTGAGTGTTGTGAAGGATGGTGGTACTCAGGCTGAGTAGATTCAAAGTTACTGCTGCCTTGCTTCAGAGACCGTGTAACCCAGTGATTATATGCTCCCAGCCCACCCAGTCACTAGCCAGACCTCAGTGTAGGGTGGTAATAAACATAAAACTTTTATTAAAGAACAGACACAAGTATATATATCTCTGGGGACAACCGCCCTTTCCTTGTTTGCATAGAGACACAGGACAGGGTAAACTGTACATCCAATGACATGAGGCACAGGTACATTCAAACTTTTTAACAAATATTATAAACAAAAACTGGGCACGTAGCCAACTTGAGGAAAATGTCCCCTTTCTTACTCTACCACTGGTCTTCATGCTTGGAACATGCATAATACAACCAGTAAAGAAGGTGGGGTAGCGTTATTGACCGCCATTAACCCCATAGGCCCGGCTGGAAGAAGTGTGGTACCTTAGAAACATGGTACGGTGGTCACACTTTGCAGTATATCTGAGCAAGAAATTCTGTATAGCCAGTGGCAGCAGTGCTATGTCCAATGTCAGTGTTCTAAACATAGACAACCTGGCTGGTTCAGGGGTCGGTATCCCAGTGAAGAAAAGGGAGTTGGGACAGATGCTACATGGGACTGGTACTGTCACAATTTTGTTGATTATTTTTACTGTCCCAAATGAAGGAGCCTCTCCAACTTTCAACACAAACCACACATATAAGACCCATGATAACAGGGTTAAAACAAAATGCTGAGTCCAGTGTGGTTGTATTGTGAGTCTGATTAGGGCACATCAGACTGGGCTTCTCAGTCACCCTGTGCCCCTAATAGACACAGGGTAGCTTACACATAAGAGGGGCCTGGGGAGCGGAAAAAGGAGTTTCCTGACCTCTCTAAGGTAAGCAGGGTTTCACGGGCCCTTGTCACAAGTGATAGCTCTTATTGGCTAACTTACATTAAAGCAGACCTTCATTCATTTTTTCAGCCACTAAATACCTTATACAGCCCTCTTCCTGTTCCTTGTCTGGTCATTAGCCTAGTCTTATGGCCTAATGCCCAGCTCTCTCTCACTCTTGTGAGAGTTTTCCAGGAAGGGAGGGGGATGAGTCATAGGAGGGCCAATGAAAGCTGCAGAGCTGGAGGTGTGTCTCTGTGTGTCTGTGTAAATCCAGTAAGTGAACAGGCAGCAGCTGCCCACAGTTAAATTGTCTGTAGCCATACTTAGTGGAGGGAGATTTCTGCAGCATAATTGGCAAGTACAGAATCACAGTATATATAAAATAATATGCAAAGTGGTTGGAGGGAAGCTTAAGAATGGCAAAGATGTTTTTATTACACATATTTGAGCAGACTGCAGTTGCTCTTTAACCACTTGCCGACCACTGAACGCCAATATACGTACTCACTTTGAGGAAGGATATCGTTGTTATGGCAGCAGCTAGCTGCCATAACCCTGGTATCCCCGTGTTCGGCCAGCGGTCAGCAACAGGGTCTCTGTGGCGGATTCACTGCAAGATCAAGATCTTTTATTAGGAGGGAGAGGGGCCCTCCACTGCTTAACGGAGCTGTCGGCAGCAGAGGAGGCAATCTGGTCTTCTCACTGGCTGTGCATGGAGACGAGTGAGGGCAAGATGGCCCCCACCCGTCTCCATGACACTGCAGGGCGGATGCGAAGGCAAAATGTCCCTTCCGCCCATGGCGCTTAAAGGGCCATTTTTTAAAATCTTTTTTTTAAATGACATTTTTTTTAATTGCATTTTAGTATAAATATCACATCTGAGGTCTTTTTCACCCCATATCTCATATTTAAGAGGTCTTGTCATTTTTTTATTCTATTACAAGGGATGTTTACATTCCTTGTAATAGGAATAAAAGTGGCACTTTTTTTTTTTAAAGCAGTGTAAAAATAAAAAATAAAAAGGTAAAATAAATAAGAAAAAAATGTTTTGTAAATGCTCCCCATCCCGTCGAGCTCGCATGCAGAAGTGAATGCATACGTGAGTAGCGCCCGCATATGAAAATGGTGTTCAAGCCACACATGTGAAGTATTGCCGCAATCAGTAGAGCAAGAGCAGTAATTCTAACCCTAGGCCTCTTTTTTTAAATGTCGTCTATGGAGATTTTTAAGGGTAAAATTTTGTTGCATTCCATGAGCGGGCAAAATTTAGAATCGTGGCATGTTGGGTATCAATTTACTCAGCGTAACATTATCTTTCACAATATAAAAACAATTGTGCTAACTTTACTGTTGTCTTGTTTTTTAATTCAAAAAAGTGTATTTTTCTTCCAGAAAAGTGTGCTTGTAAGACCGCTGCACAAATACGGTGTGACAGAAAGTATTGCAATGACTGCCATTTTATTCTCTAGGGTCTTATAAAAAAAAATAGGCCTGGTCCTTAAGTAGTTAAATATGAAAGCTTTTGGGACCCATTAGGTCCATTCTTTGGACTTCATACAATTTTGAAAACAGGTCTGAAACTCACATATTTATACACAGAGACAGGCTGGCCATACATATGTATGCATCCAGGCAGGCCCTTGCACTAGATAGTTGAAAGGAAATCTAAAGGAAATAAGAAAATTGTATGGCCAGCTTTACAAAGAGCAGTAATCAAATACAACCATTAAAGCCCCATAAACACTGTCAGATTTTCTGCTGATTTTTTTCTTCGGATTTACCAAAACCATATGATATGAGGTTAAACCTTAGGCATTTCAATTTGTATGCAATCAGGCAGGCTATTGCACTACATGGTTTTGGTAAATCTGAAGACAAAAATCAGCAGAAAATCTGATCTGAAGTGCGTATGGGGCTTGAGTTGTTTTTTATTGGACTATGTTATATAGATAGTAATCAGGGCTTAAATGTGTTTTTGAGCGTTTTTGGGGCAATTGACTCAGAGGTAAGAAGCCCAGGCACACCTTCCCACGTAATTGTGAATTAATAAACCTCTTTGGAATGTTCATATGCCAGGAAAGCAATGAAAAAACACACTTATTTACTAATGGGTAATGTAAACTGTTAGTCTAAATCAATAATAATCTGAGCATAGGGTGTCATTGGGGTAATTGACTAGGGAATAAGAAGCCAAGGCACATGGGATTTATTTACTAAACCTGTAGAGTCCAATATCAGGCTCACTTCTGCATAGAAACTAATCAGCTTCCAGGTTTTATTGCCAAAGCTTAATTGAACAAGCTGAGTTTAGAAGCTGATTGGTTTCAATGCAGAAGTGAGCCTGATTTTGCACTCTCCAGCTTTAGTAAATAAACCCCACACATCCCATTTTAATATGAGTTGGAGACAGCATACATCTATAAAAAATATATTCAACAAACAATATCAATGTGAACTGGTATGCACACCATGCAAACTACTATTTGCTGTATACAATTATAAAGCAAAAAGAAATCAGAATCAAAAAAGTGAATGAAAAAATATGAAAAAAATGTGAAAATAGAAAAAGTCTCTAAAATGTCCGTGTGTGAATCACAATTATGTGTAAACGATCTTACACCTCCTCCATAGAAAGACCATGCAGTCACCACGTGAGATCCCTCCACCAAGCGAAATGGGCGCTTACTGGACTTAATGGATCCTACTCAAATTTATATTTGGAGGATCACATAAGCTTGTACATATATGTAGACTCCTTCGGTGTTGCACTTTCTAGAGGGATTTCAAGTATGGCTATTCCGTTCAAAAAGATGACATATCTCCAACCATATGGATCCACATGGATAATAGAGCACATATAAAGAGAAGCAGGGACCACAATAGTGTATGGAGGAGGTGTAGGATCGTTTACACATAATTGTGATTCACACACGGACATTTTAGAGACTTTTTCTATTTTCACATTTTTTTCATATTTTTTCATTCACTTTTTTGATTCTGATTTCTTTTTGCTTTATAATTGTATACAGCAAATAGTAGTTTGCATGGTGTGCGTACCAGTTCACATTGATATTGTTTGTTGAATATATGCATTTGTAATAACGGCAGTAAATATGCCATGTTTTTAAAGCGCTACACTTTTATATAATATTCACTATGTCACATTCCATACCTTGATGTTGAGTTAGCAGCTGTTTATATACCGTTTATATATAAGAATAGCGCAGTGTTTTGTCTTTCCAAAAAGTATCTATAAAAAATAGCTAAGAGAAAATTATTAACAAAAGTGGATTTATTGTGTACCGCAACAAATCAGGTTTCATTAAAATTATTCTGACTGGAACCTCTTTTTTACTCTGAAAAACTTTATTGGCTTTTCTACTATTTTGTCCTGAATAAATTATGCATATCTAGAGCATTTCAAGCTGAATGTACTCACATTTACATTGTTTTGTGATGATGTTCACAAGTCTAGCTCATTTGCTTTAAAATATTATGTACCAGTCCAAGGTTTATCAACCACACAGGCATCAATTTCTTATAATGCAATGAATAAAATTCAAGGTTAGAAGGGAACGTTTTAATGGATGTATACACTGGACTCGTCACTTCACTAAATTTTGTTAAGAAAGCACTACACATGCATACAGTGATTGATGCCTACCAGTATGGCTATAGGTAGGTGTTATATTGCTCTTAAAAGGGATTATTATTAAAAGACATCTCCTGGCAAAGCAAAGTATTCACTGTAAAAGCTGTTTCCTGCAAGTAGATTTATTTCTTGCTGATGTCCTTGAACCCTGAAATGCTATGTGCCTGATAATGATCATCTGTAAATTGTACAGCAAACAATATATACATTAGCGCAAATGTTGAATTGCTGTATTGCTATAGTTAGGATGGGAAAAAAAAATCACAAAATGAAAAATGCAAACTGTACTCACATTAGTGCATTGCAGAACCCTTAAAGTGATACTAAACTCTTGTTTTTTTGTGTTTAAAAATAACAAACATGTTATACATACCTGCTCTGTGTATTTACACAGAGCAGCCCAGACCCTCCTCTTCTCAGGTCCCTCGCGGGTAGTCCTGGCTCCTCCCTCCTGCCAAGTGCCCCCACAGCATGCAGCTTGCTCTGTGGGTACCCAAGCCAATACGTAGCTCTACGTGTCCATTCAGACATGAAGCCATGGCTAGGCCCTGCCCCCTCTCTCTCATCATTGACTCACTGACTTTGATTGACAGCAGCAGGAGCCAATAGTGCTCTGCTGCTGTCTCAGCCAATGAGGAGGGAGTGCCCCCAGCAGTCGAGTCTCTCTTGCAACATTTCTGTATAGACATGAGCTCAGGTAAGTATTTGGGGAGGGGGGCTGGGGTCGCTGCTGCAGACAAGAAGATGTTTTATCCTAATGCATAAATGCATTAAGATAAAAAAAAATAACTTCTGCCTTTACAACCACTTTAATGTTTTGTACTACAAAGAAAATGCAGCAGGATCTATATTTTTATGTGTTGAACTCTGTTACAACCGATTTGAAATTATTGGGTTGTTTAGCACAGCAATTACAATGCCGCAATGAGCCTCAATGTACAACAATGTACATATTGTAGTGTACTGCATTCAGGTGCAAACAGGCTCTTACTAAACAATAATTCCTATAAAAATGTACTGTATCTATCAAGTATTCCCAAATTGTCAGTTCTGATCAAGAAAAGTAGATTCAACACTCTGAGCCAATCAGAGCTTTATTACTTTCTTACTTTGTACAATGTTCAATGTGGACATTCTTACAGAATGATAGAACTCAGGAATAACATCACAACAACAAGTGTGCAGCTGCTCCTTCATTGTCCAGTTAGGCTGTGAAATCCTATCTCCAGGCAATGCATTTCATGCCTTTTTACTTATTCACCCACTATGCCTCTCACCAGTGCCAATTCTAGGAGCCACAAACAGTTAATCTTGCACTGCATTAGACAGTTCACATCTTTCAGATGTCATCAGCTATCATAGCCTTCAAGGACTCCACCATTGTCCAGCCAACAGAAAGGGTGCTCCGGGTCCAAGGTTATGTTTCTACTTTCCTATGGAGAAGGAGGGTCACTCTAGGTGATGTGGACATTGAAGAAGGACCTTCCTCCACTACATCAAAGTAGAAAGATGACTCGGGATCCAGAAAGTCACGTGACTGTGGATTAAGGTGGGTAATTCTGACATTTAGGAATGCCTAGAAAATATGCTTAGTAATGTTAGGGTTCCTTTCAGTCGTTCAAATATTTAGGATGATACAAAGTACCTTATTTAATAAAACTCAAGTATACCATCTCCTCCTGATATGTATCCTCCTCAGGTTAGTGGTAGCTGCATGTTCTTAGTGTTTTGGAAAATCCTAAAATTTTATTTCTATTCTTGTTGCAGGTCAGTACATCAGAAAATACAGAAGCCATTGCATGAGCATTGTAGCCAGGTGACTTCCATTTAAAAAAAATTAAGTTTAAATATAATTTTTAACCGATTAGGGCTGGCGCTTGCCGGCCCTTTAAGGGTTTTAGAATGCCTGGAGGTGGGGCGGGACTTATGGTCATGTGATCACTATTATTGGCTGTCATGGCAGACACATGATTGGAAATCTCCCGATCGCAAACAGGAGCTTCCCGTTAGAGGCCAGTAACTGTGCCAGGAGTGCACAGGGCATGCACTCTCGGTACAGCTCTATTGGCGTTATTTCACACATATATGCACCTTCTGCACCAAGGCCCGACCACCAAGAGGCCGCATATTTGCATGCGCTTGCTGCGAAGAGGTTAAAAAGATAGGTTTAGCAATAGAAGCCTCCATATTCTTAAAATACAGGTTTCCTATACCTCTGTCCCTCAGTATCTTCCTTTACAGTAGAGTTATGAATGCTCCTGTTTGCTTACAATTAAATTGATTACAACCTGCTCTGCCACCTGTCAAAGTCACAGGGAATAACTCCACATAAATAGATAAATCCTCAGGAAAGGGAAATGGCAACAGTATAATTAACAAGAAGGTACAAATCTACCCAAAGGCATTCTCAAAGCCCTGCTCAATATGGCAATGGAAAAACAATGGAAACCTTGTGTCGAGGTAAGCTGTGTGGATTTTCTTATTGTTGCCTTGCTCCCTAAATGTCATTAGCAGTTTTCTGATTTTTTATATTAGTTGCTTGGAACTGCTCTTCAAGGCATAACATGTATGCTAATAACAGGAAAAATAAGTTGCATGTAGCAATACTAATCCAAAAGGTAGCAGAAAAACACAACTAATTATTGCTTTGGCAATCTAAGTAGGAAATACAATTAAAAAATATGAGGTTTTCCTTGAGGCTCTAGCAGCAGCAAGCAGCAGAATAACTTGGCCAGCCTATATTTTACTGTGCCAAGAAATAGCAATTCAGGCTCAACAAGTAAATTACCTAGAGAAGAAAACACTATCCAATACAGTACGTAACCAAATGCATGGATGTGAACTGTCCATGGAGATTACTTTCAAAGAATTTAGTGCCTAAAAGCTGACAGAGCTTTAATCCTTTATCACTTTATAGTGGTAAGATGTACCCAAACACTGTTAAACATTATTGAATAGCATTTGATGTGCTCTGGTTGGGTACATTTGGGCACTGGCTGAATTGAGAAAGGCCATGTCTGGCTGAACAAAGCAGCATAAGTGTAGGGAAAAGGCATAAGCAAATTACAAACTGAAGGGATGCATCAGTTATTGCTAAGTCAGTCGATTTGCAGGAAATGTTAAGCCTGATATGTATGGGGTGGTGACAGTTGTACTTTAAGTTCCTTTTCCTTTTCAAATAGGAGCTTTAGTTGGGTCTTCAAGAAGTAAAAGTCAGCAGGTACAAGTACTGATGCTGCTGGCTAACAAAAGGAGTGCCTACCAGCCCATGGTGCCATGCCTGGTCTTCAAACAACCTGAAATCTCAATCCCACTCTGCCATCTTGGATTCAGGAACATTTTTATCATTCACCCTCACCTAGATGAGGAAAAAAGAAGTGGGAGTACCTTTCCTTTATGGAAAAGGTACTTGCTAGCCAAAAAAAATAGTTTTTCTAAATGCAGGGAAAGCCTGGATAATACAATCTACAAAAAGAGAGTGAAGGTCTGAAGAACATTATAGTACCTTCATTTCTGTAGCCAACAAATCAAAGCTAAATGTAATCATAGCTCCCATTAGACCCCATTTTGGGGGACTGTCCCTTGGAATTAAATCTCTCTGTCCATTTTTCCCCTTCTAATGTCCCTCGCTTTGCTCTAGTGTATAAATCTGTTCTAATGAATGTACTATTTAACTGTAAAACTTGTTTCTTTTTGCACTATAAATGACTATTTTTTTTAGATTATTACAATTATTTTATTTTAAATGTTCCTGGCTGAAGAACATTATTTTTTAAGAGGTTATGCATAACGTTCTTCTTAATGTTTTAGTAAAAATAAGGCAGTAAAGATGTATGGAGATGAAGAAGCAACATAACATTAAATATATGAGGGATACAATATTGTTAGTATCACCAAATAGTATTACCTCACAAGAACTATACAAGCATCCTGAACAAAAGAAGATATATCCATTTAGATGCATTTACCCAGGATAAAGTACATGCTCTGGAAAAAGTTCTTCCTTTCCTTACAAAACCAATGGAACAGATGCTTCAGCAGAAAAACACATTCACCCAGCAGCAATTTAACAGAACATTTTGCATCGTTTCTGCTGAAAAATAAAATCTGGTAGATATTCATAAAAAAAAAAAAAAAACCTATAAGCCCATTCAAATACTTTTTTTACACTGAATTTTCTTACAATATTGAGGCAAGTAATAATTTAGTAAATCTTGTGACTGTAATTCCAGCACAGGGATTGCTAAATCTAGTTTTAGAAACCGTGAAATATCACCAAAACTCACAAGAGTCTGTCTTAAAGACGTTCGGAATTTATTAACTTGATGCAAGTCACAAAGACTGAAGGTTGGACTGGAGGATGCAGCACACAGATAATTTATACATGCAGTCTTATTAGTCAACTGGTCAGAGATTGCAAGGAGAGTTGGACACACCTCGGTACATGAGTAAACATAATCAGAATGAAAGAACATCCTTAAAGCATTTCTAAACTAAAAAAACAAAAAATATATTGTAGCTTACTACCATAGTTGTGGTAGCAGCATTATTTTGTATTTTTCAGGATAAGAACATTTCCAGCAAGAAAAGAAAATGCATGTTGACCTTGCCAGAAATGCTGTATCTCTGTCACTTTTACGAGCTAAAAAGACAGCAAAGACAATGTTATGTTCTTTTGCTAAATACTAATCCCATAAACAGCCATGTAAGGGAAATGAATAAAGGCAGGCATGTCGAAAGTCCAACATGTGTGACAACCTTGACTACGTCCATAGATGCAGTGCAGAATTGAGTATAAACACTATATGGTGGGAAATATGACATTTGCAGGATTACACAGTAAAAATATAGGAAAAGAAGCCCAGAAAAGGAAAAAGAATGGAAACACTACACCTATGGGCCAGTAAGATATATTAATATATAACATTTTTGTTCTGGGTTCAAATTCACATTAACCACATCTTTCTCCTGACATCTCCTCTTTTTTCTTATATAATATTAATGAGTAAATAAATTGAAATATGTTATATACACTGTGTGTTCTTCACTTATCCCTGAGCAGACTAGATAACCTTAGACCACCTTCAAAAAGCAAATACCTATACTTATAGAGCTATGATTAGTATTGTCACTTTTTTACAGGAGTAGGCAACATAAAGTGCACTAAAGCATATAAAGATTTAACATGTCAAATATGATGTCTACATTGTTTTCATAAGTTGTAATTGGAAACAAGAAAGCTGAGCCTTTAAATCAGTTTTACACTTTCTGACAAAAATTAAAACCTGCTTACATGTTGACAATGCTGTCAACCAGCATGAAGACTGCCACTGCTTGTATGGTTGATCAGTTTTGTTCAATGAAATGCGGCCCAGGCTAGGAAATACATTATTGTTTCATTATTGGAAGGAGTTGCGTGTTATGACAGGTTTCTGTTAAATTTAAAACATCACAGAGAGGAGGAGAGCTAATACTTCAGCACCTTCCTCTGGACCAAAACAGCAGAGTGACGAAAGTTGAACTTGTTGGAGATGAGCTCACCCTCAAGCGGAGCTCACCCCTAGAAGGGTCGCTGGAAATAACACAGGTCTCCTTTACCTGTTTAGAGCAGGGGTCTCAAACTGGTGGCCCTCCAGATGTTGTGAAACTACAAGTCCCATCATGCCTTTGTCTGTGGGAGTCATGCTTGTAACTGTCAGCCTTGCAATGCCTCATTGGACTTGTAGTTTTGCAACAGCTGGAGGGCCACCAGTTTGAGACCCCTGGTTTAGAGGCTGCCAACCCAGGTACCACTTCCAGAGCATACTGACAAACTCAGGTTCTGGGTGTCTTTAGAAGATATATTGCAGTTCTTGAACATAGGCAGGAAGGATGAGTGTGCAGGCTACTCAAAACACATTCAGGTCTTGAAGGATAGAATTCCACACAAAGTCCTTTTTCAACAGTATTGGGCCCTTCAGTAACAGCCTCAAAGTAAATGCTGGTAGCAGAGGTAACAGCCAGTAAACATAGGACTTTACAAGAGCAGTCACTTGCAGCAACCTGTGGCATCTAGCCTTCAAAACACATCCACACCTGCAGCTTCAGGTGAAATGCGCCAACCTCTCAAGCTGAGCTTCCATAAGCAGCATCCTCCAACAAGTCTCCTTAAGTACAGCTTCCTTCAGGCCCTCAGCCATAGCACATGCTGAGGTCTAGCAGGAGTAGCTCCTCTATATCCCTCACAGGCTGCCTCTAAGTGGATGAAGACCCCAGGAGAAAGAGACCTGATTAGACCCTCACAAACATTTATTTTCTCCCCAGCCACACCTTTTTAGCCTCCTTTTAAGGAATTGGCTAAGGACACATAAATATTCATGATCCAGTGGCTCACCCTCCCACACTATTTCTGAAACATTCTTCCAGAGGCAGGCTGAAGCAATCACCCACCAGGTTTAGGGATGAACCTAATCAGACCTAACAAGCACATTTTAACTCACCTGGCTACAGCAGAGCTATGCACTAAATTTAGCTAGCCCAGGGAAAGGGTGCTTTAATGGGTATGATTTTGAACTCTAATCAACTATGTAAGTGGAAAGAGTTTTTCTACAATGAGGCACCCCGTCTGGTCTTTATGTACAGTCTATTATTTGCTAGATGACATATTAATGAATAGTCTGTTAGCAAATTATCATTTGTGCTGGCTACATATTTGTCAAATACTATGTGTACAGGATAAATTTACATTCAATGTCCATTTCAAATTATTAAAGATATTATTTATTTATATGTTTTTAAGTACCATTAGTGTTGAGCAAGGGAATATAAAATTGTCCCACACTTGTTACATAAAATGATCTTGTAAAAAAAAAAAAAACCCATGAAGACCTGCAGAGAGGATGTTTGTCAAGGTTAGATGAGGTTGTCATTCTAATTGGCAGCACGAAAGCTTTGTCTTTCAAAGTTATGTTTTTTTTAAAGAACTCTAATTATTTAGTGTGTTTAACTTAACTGGCGCAGTTTTAACAAAAGCAATGATTTACCTGTGTGATCAACATAAAATATAGCAATGTAATTTCCCAGGAAATAACTATTCTGCACATTGGAAAAAAAAAGATTTTCTTTTAAACAATAACTGAGTAGAAAATGACTTATTGCTGAAATGAAAATATTTGAGTAGCCTATTAAAACCTAACCACACCGACAAGGTGGATTTTTATAATGTCTGAATACTTTACAGCTGAAGTTTTTATCTGCTTATATTTTTCATTGCCTGATCTCCTCCACCTCATCAACACGCTAATGAAAATTTTAAACAAAACCTTTCTGTTATTACAACATACTGGAGTGGATTTACTAAAATTGGAGAGCACAAAATCTGGCACAGTTCTGTTTTGAAACCAATCAACTACTTTTTTTTTGTCAAAGCTTAATAGTGAAATTAGAAGCTGATTGGCTACCATGCAGAACTGCACCAGATTTTGCACTCTCCAGTTTTATTAAATCAACCCCACCCGGTTTTTCTGGGTCTCTGTGCTTTTCTCTCTTCAATACAGGCAGATCATAGTTGGTGGGAGGGGGTGACAGGTAGCTGTACTTAGCTTCCAGGAAACATCGCAGCATCCTGTAAGCGGTGGGCTGGCTCTTAGAAGTTATACAAATATCAAAATGCCTTATTGAATAAGGCCCCAGGGGTTGCTGGTGGCTTGGGCTTCCATCTTCAAGATGGCCTGCTAGCACACATGCACATGCGTGGCAAGCTATTTTTTATTTTTTTGTCACGGTCATCTTGTTACTCCCGGAAGCCACAGTGAATGCATCCTACAGCGGCCATCGTGGACCAGCCAAGCAACAAAGACATCTTGAGATGAAGCTAGCCACTCATGCCCCATTAGGAGGGCTATTTATGGCATGGGAGGAGTACTCCCTCTTTTTTCCTCCAGCGTGATCTCTATATGCACATTGTGTTGGTGAAATGTATATGTTTTTATTTATTTTTATTTTTTATGATCAGCGCGTAGAGCTAGTTAATAGGCATGTGAGTAATTTGTAGTAGCTGTATAAACAAGGTGACATTCAAGCCTATGTGAATAAAAATGTGATTGAAATATAATTAAATAAAAATATGTGCAGCTGCTGTCCAATATTTTCAATATGGGCTATGTGCCATAAGTGGTCACAATATTAGTACACTGTATATACCAATATCAGTGCCAAATTACATACACTTATAGTGTACACTTATAGTGCTAAAAATTATTGACAAAATTAATATACTTTCATGTAGTGACTATTCCACCTCGTGCACACAACGGTATCACCATGCACTCAATAGAGGGTGATTACTCTCTTGCTATACAGCAAAGGAAGTCTAGAAGGCATGTGGGTCCTCAGGGAGACCTATCCCGAAGGTCCTCATGGTTTCCTGATGTTAATCCTGGTCTGTTGCCATCTGGAATAATGACTGTAATATTGTAAATATGAGTACACGAATGTCATGGCTCCCATTTTGATCTATCATGTTTTTGCAACTGCAATCAACAGGTGGCCTGGAGCATGACCAAAAAAGTGCGGAATCGGAATAGGTCTCTCTAAGGACCCACATGCTTTCTAGACTGCCCTTGCTATATAGCAAGACAGTCATCACCATTTGGTGAGTGCATGGTGATACTATTGTGTGCACGAGGTGGAATAGTAACCACAGGGGGTTCCCTGGGAAACAAGCACCCCAAAAGTTAGGACTATGGACTTTGATTTTGCACAATTTTAGTGAATTTTGCATGAAAGTATATTCATTTTTGTCAATAACTTTTAGCACTATAAGTGTATGTAGGTTGACACTGATATTGGTATATACAGTCTAATAATATTGTGACCACTTATGGCACAGAGTTTGTAAAAGCAAGCACTGCCTAAATTACATGATATTGGCATGTGAGATTATGGATTAATTTAGAAGATCTACTGCAATACAATTTATATACGTGGTCTGGAATCTGTGGCTATACTGTTGTAACCTACATCTTAGCTATAGCTACCTAGGACAGAACTTACTGAGAATCTGAAACTCAAGTTATGTCCTTCTGATACCAGGTATAAATAATAGGACCACTTGTAGTATCTCCAACTAGTGTTTTTCCCTTCTCTTTCATGCCTTGGGGTGGGTAGACATGTGCGATTAGTCTCGTACAAATCGAAAATTCGTACGTATTTCCGTAAATTTGTACATTTGGGAGGATCCCAAATATGGATTGTTATGCTTCTGAACTGTTACGAAAAGTTAATGAACCTAACAAAAATTCGTATTTCATATGAAATTTCGAACACGAGTTAAATTCTAAAATGGAACGCAACAAAACGAAACAAATTTATTGACGGCGCACATGTCTAGTGGTGGGTGGCTCAAGATGGTACTTCATAATTATGACATATGTATATTATACCTTTTCTTCTTCAGATAAATTTTAATACAATACTAGACTGGTGGCTCCTGAAGAAGTGATAAATAAGATTGTATCACTGATCTAATTTATGGAATATTGTATGGTATATTAGTATGTTTTTATATTTAATTGATAGAAGAAAGTATAGTTTTTAAAAATTGTGGCTCAAAAATCCAATTTTGCACAATGCGTTACTAGAAATGTACAATAGAGGGGTGTGGCGCTTTACAAATAATTTAAGATTATGCCTTATTGAATAAATGTCAGTTCAGAGCAGTAAGCATTTCTAGGTAGATTGCATTTGCATAAAAAGTGTACTAAGTAATGTCCACATGATGCTGAGCCCCCAAGGCAAATGAAAATGAAAGAGGTTGGCCGGGACAGTCAGGTGGAGGGGGGGGGGGGGGGTTTGGTTGGATTAGAGCTGGATGATGCTAGACATCCTTTAGTCAGGAAATGAGGCAGGCTCTATCTGACTTGCTGCAGTCTCTAATGCACGCTGTGAAATGCTCATAGCATGTGGTAAAATAAAAATAAGCAATTGCAGTATAGGGGAAAAGGTTTTTATAAATATACTGTACTAACCTGATTGTATATACACCAGGTAAAATCAGAAAATAGAATTTGTGCTAATGCAACGCGAGCAGTAATTTTTCCAGTAAAAAAACAATAACTTACGAGCAGTAACTGTCAACAGACATTTTACTGCACAACTAACTAGCTTGTTAAAATTGTTTTCTGGTTAATTGTAAGGGAGGACAAGGAGATACAGTAACACAGTTGTTCCTATAGAAATTATGGTAGAGAGTGAGCAATTTCCCAGTTTCCTCTATAAAAAATTAGAAATTCTTTCTGATGGTGCTACACCTCTGTCTTGCCTCATTATTTATAAAGCAGCTCCTTCAGAGATGTCCCTCTACTTCTTCTTCAATTTCTGCATCTTTCAGTGATCAAACATTATAATCTGGCTGATGTAAATAATGCATTTAACTTATGGTCATTAAGTGTTTAAATCAATGGGCAGTTTAATTTGTTTTGTATGAATTACACTGTTTTAACTGTATTAAAATGTAGCCTGTTCTGCACCACTAGTTTCATAACTCACACATAAAATGAAATGGAGAAGTACAGCCAAAGCTCGTTTGACTGTACTTCTCCTGTGGATCACAGGAGTGCAGTTCGTTCTGCACTCCTGTGATCCGCTTTAAGCAGACAATTTTGTGATACATATATCTTAAATTGTACTATTGTCACCTCCTAAATGGTTGTCTTTTGTTTCCTCTATAATGCACTCCTTCCTGCTTTATCTACCTTTTTCCAAGTTTGACAAGTTCTGGCAGGAGACCCATTACAATTATATTATAGTCTAAACTTTTTATCCTGCGCACACGGTCACGGAGCTCACGGCAGGCGCGCGCATGATGGGAAATTCAAAGTAACTTATGGGTACGTTACTTTGCCCAGCCGTGCCATTCTGCCAACGTATATCTGCAGGAGGCGGTCGGCAAGCAGTTAAAGTCTATGGGACACGAACATGAAAAATCAAAAGTACTACTTTAAAGGCTTATATGCAAGTTATTTTCATAAAAAGTGCTTGGGGACCCGGGTCCTACCCCAGGGGACATGTATCAATGCAAAAAGTTTTAACAATGGCAGTGATTTTAATAATGCTTAAAGTGAAACAATAAAAATGAAATATTCCTTTAAATAACATTATTATTGTCATTATAGTGCTATTTTAGTTCTAATTTAAAAAGCCAAAAAATATATATTTTTAGTGATCACATATTTTGAGTTAATATTGCAATGTTAAAATAAAAAAAAATTAATGCGCTTTTTACATTTTATGCATGATTATTCTTGCATATTTTTGTATTAAATATAGAGATTTGCATATTTGCTACTAAAGAGAGCTCTGTATTTGACTTATTCATCCTCCCTGCTTAAAGTGCATGTTCAGCCAAAACCTTTTTCTTAATGTATAGAGAAACTGCCATGCTTATAGTGAAAACAGTCTTCTTGAATTATGTTTGCATAAATCGTATACGCCTTGTGACTTCAACCTAGTATTAAAGTGAACAGCTCACCATAATGTAAGACCCAAAATCAAAGAGGTCAAACTACCTCATCTTGCTGTATTACACATTGCTCTGTGAATTTGACATAATATGTTAAATTCCCTTCAAACATGAATATTCACATCCAACATCTTGTGCAGAATCAAAGAAAGTACAGACCCCAGATGCTAGAGGTCCAAATGTGCTTAGTAGAGTGCCATTCCCATACCTGAAAATCTAAAAACATTTTTACCACTTCTTTTCCAATTGCAGCCAGGACTGACAGATGATGTATATCTGCAGTCTGTAAGAGAAGTCCAGTTGATAGACGTGCATTGGCGCACAGGCGCAGGCACAGTAGTGTGTGCGCCAAGAATGCACAGGCACACGTTCCCATATACAGGCATACGTGCACGCACACGTGCACACACTGGCGCCAACCGATCTATTTAAATGGAGCAATGTCATACACACATTGCTGAGTGGTCTTTCAGCTAGTACCTGTTACCTGTGTTTGATCTGTTCTAGGGTTCCTGTGTTTGACCCGGCTTGTACCCGAACCTTTTCTTGGACTTCTGCTGGACTTCCTGTGACCCCAGCTTGTGTTTGACCCTGTTCCTGCTTCATGTTTCTGTACTGCATTGCCCGACTGTGTACCAAATCCGGCCTGTATCCTGTCTTTGCTTGTGCCCCCTTTACGGTACCTGCTCTGCTCAGCTGTTGATGACCTCCTGGCTTATGTTGTGACCACATTTATGCCTGCTGATCCAGCAACATGGAGTTCCAGTCCTCAGTGCCTATCCAGTGATCTGCAGCCATCAAGTTCCTGCCAAGACCCAACCTGAGCCACCTACTACATCGGCCCTCGTGGAACTCTGTGTCTTTCACTCCCTGTCATCTCTACCAGGGGTGCTAGACAGGAGGTGCAAGAGAAGCCCTCTCTACAGCTCAGTCTCCACCAGGTACGTGACATAGTCAGTGATGAAGGTCCCTATATACAGGAAGAAGGTGGGTGTATATATAGCTGTATACGCCCACCTTATTCCTGTATATAGAGACCTTCCTCCATCATCACTGACTGCAGATATATATATATATATATTTATCATCTGTCCTGTATACAACTATATACACAGTAACAGGACAGATGATGTAGTAAGGTGGACTGGAAGATCTGTACATTACACATATACCCCGCTCATCCAGCCGCATGATCATGCCCGGGCCCAGTCTCTGCACCTCCACAGAGACTCATGTGGAGAGAAGCAGCAGGGAAGTGTGTACTGTACGACTGATGCCTGTGTGGAGCGAAATTGCGGCTGTCAGTGGGAGATGCCAGGCATTTCCCGACACTGGTGAGGCCCGCAGGTGGCACTGAGATGGATGAGGTGATGCGTAGTGTCCGTTCGGCCTGACCAGCGGTGCTCTCCAAGTGCATGATGGGAACCAGAAGTGACATTTCCACGAAAAGCGCCACCTACCATCCTCCAGATCCACCAATCACAGGCAAGCAACAGGTGGAATGAAACAATCAATGTAGAGTGGGGGTGTTCCAGGCCCATAGCTTGCACCCTGTGGACACTCCAAAGACTGCCTAAGGAAGCTTTTCAGTTGCAATCACCGGATTGCAACAGTCAAGCTTCTAGTAGACAGCTCAGTATCCGGCGTCCGGTCACACTTATAGGACCACTTTTCTCTTTTTCATGTCTAGCTTTGGATAGGCGATGCCCATGCGCCCCTATTGACAGCCGACCACTGGATAGAACATATACACAATCATGAAGCAGTAAAGGACTATTAATTGTGTAATTTGTGTACAATTAATCCATGGTTAATTGTGTAGAGGCTTGATGCTCAAAACATTTTTAGAGGTTTGATGCCCAAAATGTTTTATAACATATCATGGATTATATAAAATAAGTGAACATTACTTCTCTGCCACTTGACTTACTCCTTTACTGCTGTGTGCTTCATTTAAAGTCCCATTAATTTTTCTCCTCCTTTTTTAAACCAATGACCAATGACATTTTTAAAGTCCCAAAATTCACTTTCCTTATTTTTGATATACACTATCATAGTGCTTTCCATAAAAAAAAAAACTCTCCCTTTAATAAAACCACTCACATTTATAAGTGAACACTGGTGCATTTTAGGATACTTGCACATAAGATACTCGAATGGCCACCAAAGGTGTTACATATCGAGGCTGTAGCTTGTGGATGAATATCACAAAGACCTGTACTGTCCTGGTAATAGGATTGTTTAGCCTACATATACTCTTGGTGTTCTCTTCCACCCAACTACACTGAACAGATATCTTACGTCACTGACTCCAGCCCTTATGCATTACACAACTAGGCATGGCTTCTTCAGAGGCAATCACCTTTTGTAAAAAAAATAATAAATGCACATCTTTTTTTTTTTTTTTTTTTACATTGCATCCTGTAAAGCACTGCACCCATGGTTAGCAGAAAGTGGGTGCAATGCCTGGATCCTGCAGACTCTCAGTAGACTGTCTGCCCATACCGCCGATATGGCAGTCAGTTACTAAATGGCAGGAAAAATCTATGAACTGAGAGAGCACTTACCAGTGCCTTTGCAGTTCACAGAGAACTACAATCTACCGGCCACAATGTCTATATATTCACAGGGCAACCCCACATGGTAGAGCTGTTTTCAAATTGTAACAGTGGGTACGGGGAGAAGATCCCCCATCCGCTTTCATAGAGCAGGGAGCACTGGAGGCGAGAGGTGGGTGAATGGGAGCATGTTACATGTTACACCTCTAAATATGGTAACAAGTAACATGTTCCAAAAAGGTAAACTTATCTTTTAAAGTGTCCTTGAGCTCCTGTTTAGAAAAAATACACACAGATCTTTATAGAAGTGCTGATTGTTACTTAAAAAAAAAGCTGCTTGCAGTCTTCAGCAGGCTTTCAACAAGCTTCAAGTTGTGCTGAAGGCTGCTAGAAGTTTATTTAGGGTACACACAATGGGTTTTTCCATCATAATAAACTCGGTTTATTCCGATGGAGTTACACTGAAACGGATTTGCCTACACATGACCACACCAAAGTCCGATCATTTAGAACGCGGTGAGGTACAACATGTACGTTGGGACTAGAAAAAGGAAGTTCAATACCCAGTAGCCAATAGCTGCCCTTGCATAGTTTTTGGTCTGTCGGAACAGCATAAAGACAAACGGTTTTCCTGATAGGAATTGATTCTGTCGGAAAGATTTAAAACATGTTCTATTTCTAGGTCCGTCAGAATTTTGGGAATAAAAAGTCCGCTGAAGCCCACACACAATCGGAATATCCGATGGAATGATTCCATCTGACTTTTTCTGACGGAAAGTCTGACCGTGTGTACACGGCATAAGATAGAATGTGCAGAAAAGGAAGGGCCTGCTTTGTACATCCCAATTCAGAAATGAGTCCCATTAGAACACAGGGGAAGCATGCTTTTTGGTCTGGCATTTGAGTCAAAATGTTCCAAGAAAACAAAACAACAATAATCACAAAGTGGATAAGAATAATTAGGCAGCCCACAAAGCTCAATAATATTGTATTTCTGTTTCTGTGGACAAGCTATAACAAAGCCAGTTAGTTATTAATATGCATTATTTGTGTGCAAGTTTAGATTGGTTGTCAGTTGTAGAAAATTAGGAAACAAACAAATGAGTGTTTGTTAAATTAAAGCAAATGTGAAATGCATGATGATTCCAGGTCTGTGAAAAAGATTTAAAAGTAGAATTGAAGGCTTGGTTTGTCTTTGTTGGCATTCAATTTTAAAGTATGCAAAGCATCTAACATTTAACAGACATGACTGCAATTAATCTCCTTCTCAATACTTTTATGTTATGATTTTAAAAAGCATATTGATCTGTCCACAGGTAACAGGAAAGGTTTGTTCACACCAGATGTATTGGGTTATGTTGACCAGTAGTAGTCAAAGCAGACCCAATTCAAGGGCACGTAGAAAATAGTTGTTTTATGCACCCTTTTCACACCATAAGGTTGCATTTTGGTGCATTACATAAAAATACAAGTCTGTGTTTAAAGCAGAACTAAAGTTCCGCTGTCACAAACTGTGAGCAGGCAAGCTCTTCATTGCCAAATAGATACAATGTTGGCCAATGAAGATGGCCAAAGATCAGCACCCAGTTGAAGGTGTCGGTGAGGGATGAGGACCATTGAAGGAAAGGTAAGTTTAGCTCCACTTTAAACAGTGCACATCAATATGGCAATTTTCAGTAAAGTTGAAAAAAAAAAAAGAAGAAAACAGTGTGATGTGTTTTAACAATCAAATGCACCACCCTTCATGAAATACACCATTACAAATATGCTATAGATATGAAGACTAAAAGAGGCAGGATGGTTGGAATGAGCCCTTACATTAAAGCGGACCTTCAGTCATTTGTTTCAAATGTCCATCTATTAAATATTCTGCCCTTATTTTTTAACTTTGGATAGTAAAACATTTTTTTTTTCTGCCAGTAAATACCTTATACAGCCCACTTCCTATTTCTTGTCTGGTCATTAGTCTAGGCTTATAACATCATACACATCTCCCTCTATCACTCTTGTGAGAGTTTGCCAGGAAGGGAGGGGGGATGAGTCATAAGAGGGCCAATGAGAGCTGCAGGGCTGGAGGTGTGCATCTGTGTGTCTGTGTAAATCCAGGCAGTGAACAAGCAGCAGCTTCAGCTGCCCACAGGTAAAATGGCTGTAGCCAGACTCAGTGGAGGGAGATTTCTGCAGCATATTTGACAAGTACAGAATCACAGTATATATAAAATAATATACAAAGTGGTTGGAGAGCTTCGGGATGGCAAAGATGTTTTTTTACAAATTATGTGAGCAAACTGCAGTTCCTCTTTAAACATAATCTGAAAACTGGCTTCTGTTTAGAAACTAAATCTGTACTACAGTCAAATATCAAAACCTTAACTGAAGTGACCCTGTTGCTATGATCACACAATGCAACCAGCAGTCACATGTAAAATAACTTGGCCTGGCGAATCAAGATGTCAAGATCCCATGCCTGGAAGAAGCCAACAAAGAAGCTCGCAGACATTACATTGTGGAGTAGAGGGGAGTATAATTCCACGTTAAGTTATTGTCAGTTTTTTGCATTTTTACCTAAAAATAAGGAACACACTGCCCTTGCATATTTTTAAAAGTAATAGTAAACTGGTAACAACGCCCATTAGGGTATTGTCACCATAACCAAGCATAGAGTATACTAGAAAACCCTATGGGGCAGAGTGATTTGGCTAATTAATTTAACACAATCAATGATGGAACATATACAATGGGGGACATTAACCCATCAGCTTCCTGATGATGCTATTCTAATTTTCGAAACGCGTAGAGGCTGCTGGGACTTTTGTGACGTGGATGCCCTATGCACGATAGTGAGGCTTGGAGCGCACGCAGTACTGAAAAACTATAGAGGATTACACGCTGATACAGCAGACCATGCATGGCTGGATAAGCTTGGTGTCGGCAAACTGACACCAAGATAAGGTAAGTGCAACTTACTTTTAATCTTTTTAATAAATTAATTGGAAAATATTGATGAGGGGTGGTAAAGCATACTGTTTTACAGTGAGGAATATAATATATTTTTTGGCAAGGTTGGCACAGTCCACATATTTTATATAAAATTACTAGAAAACTCTAGTAAGTAGGCTACCTTGGGAGCCAACTGGGTTATTTAAGTGACAATGAGTCATAATAGGATTAACCTGTTACAGGTTGCAGATTTCAGGTGTGTGCTATGTACAGGGTGCAGATTCCAGGTGTGTGCTATGTACAGGGTGCAGATTCCAGGTGTGTGCTATGTACAGGGTGCAGATTCCAGGTGTGTGCTATGTACAGGTTGCAGATTCCAGGCGTGTGCTATGTACAGGGTGCATATTCTAGGCATGTGCTATGTACAGGGTGCAGATTCCAGGAGTGTGCTATGTACAGGGTGCAGATTCCAGGCGTGTGCTATGAACAGGGTGCAGATTCCAGGCGTGTGCTATGTACAGGGTGCAGATTCCAGGCGTGTGCTATGAACAGGGTGCAGATTCCAGATGTGTGCTATGCCAGTATGCATACCAAGGATAAAAAAGAGAACAGGAGCACAGATGCATAAAATGATAAAAAGGTCAAAAAAATATTTCTAAAAGAGAAAAAAAACTCTAGCGTTTAGATCTATTTTGCTGGGCCCAAAACTAGAAAAAATGCAAATCAACAATAAATGAAAGTTTCTCTTGATTTCTACATAAATTATACATTACCTTGAGTAATCTAGTGACACCCTCATTAATAATAGCTTGACCTAATGGAGAACCACGTCTCCTCAAACACAACATGTGGCAATAATGATTGCAATGCTAACTGTGTGTGTTCTTTTGCACAGAATATTTAAATCATCAACATAAATAGTCTTTAATCAAGACGTTTCTCCTGACAACATGCAGAGAAAACAACATATTAATATTGAAACTTTTTCAGGTTCAATTACTTGTATTAATTCCTGTAACCGCCATAAGATTAGACGTGCTGTTTTAGAGGTAGCATCATTTAAAATACTGCTATAGACACCAACAGGCTGAAATCTGAAACTCATTAATGTTTGGTATGGAAGATTTCCGTGCTCTGATGTCCGGCATTCTGTGTCTATAGATGCAAATGCTGGACTCGGAAGCACGCCTGCAAGGTAAACCCCCCAGGAGAGTGCTTCCCCCAAGGGGTTTACTGATGTGAGGAGGGGCTGTGAGAGCCACCGGGGGACCCCAGAAGACGATGATCGGGGCCACTCTGTGCAAAACAAACTGCACAGTGGAGGTAAGTATAATGTTTGTTATTTAAAAAAAAAACAAGGGTTTACAAACCCTTTAAAGTGGGTGTTAACCCTTCCATATACCCAGTAAAGGGACTATCCTCAATTGATACACAGAGATTAAACAAATCCTCCTACTTATGTTGTACCTGCTTATCTGCAGTCTTCTCTTATCTACGTTCCTTCAAAGTCTATCATTTATATAGCTTGTCTGAGCTGACAGAAAAAAGGGGGTGGAGAGCTGAAGTTGCACTCTGCAGAGCTCAGTGAGGAGAGCTCTGACAGCTGATTGGAGGGAAGAAATACCTTTCACACAGCACACAGGAACAGAACTGAGGCTAACAATCAGCTGGAGGTCCCTCCCCTTTTTCTCTTGGTGTCAGGAAAACTTGTCAGAAGTGACTCATGCAGATAGCAGAGGAATGGAGCAGCAGACAGAAATGACACTTTGTGCTCTTTATTGAGACAAGTACACACTATAGAGGGATATGCTTTATTTATATTTTATGCCTGATGTTTACAACCACTTTAAATTATTGAAGGAAGTCTTATAAATACTGTATGTGAAACTGTCAGGCATTATAAGATATATTTAATATAGTGCTGAATATCAGGTTCATTCAAAATGTGGTATACATTCTCTGATGAATCATAGGTAAATAGTGACATAGGGAGTCAGGCTGAAAAATACACATGTCCAACAAGTTCCAAAAGAAAAAATAAATAAAATAAAAGCGCCTTGAATCAATCATTCATCTATTTTATAAACACATTAAAAAAAATGAGTCAAGTAATTATTCACTGACATGTTCTCCTCTTAATTAGAAATTAGACAACATCTGGATTTGTTCTTGATTTAATTTTAAATGCTGTTCCCTATAACATTTACTGTATTAATAAGGTGGCAAATGTTTTATTCACTGATGAGACCATTAATGTGATGGTTACATTGCCAAATTACAGATTTTCCCATTCTGAGACAGCAATCTATGCACCGACAGACTGAGAGCAATTGTCACTCGGGCAGATTAGAGTAGTTAACCCTTTACACGCATATAGTAGTCGCCATTACGTGTTTCAACAAAAATACACATTTAGGCTGCTTTCAAAGGAAATGTCTGTATCACTCCCTACCAAGCCCAGACTGTAATGTTATGCCCTGTACACACGACCATCGGAATAAACTCTGAAGGTTTTTCTGACGGAATTCCGACGGGACTCCACTGAAACTGTCTTGCGTACACACACCAAAGTTCTACCATCAAGAAAGCGGTGACGTACAACACGTATGACGGGACTAGAAAAAGGAAGTTCAATAACCAGTAGCCAATAGTTTGGGGCTCAAACTTGCTTCAGAGCATGCATTGTTTTTGGTACGTCGGAACAGCATACAGACGAGCGTTTTTCCCCATAGGAATTGGTTCTATCAGAAAAATATAGAACATGTTCTCTTTCTAGGCCATCAGAATTTTCGACGGAAAAAGTCTGATGGGGCATACACATGATCGGAATATACGATGAAAAGCTCCCGTCTGACTTTTTCTGACATTCCGTTCATGTGTACACTGCATTACAGATTTTACACTATAGTAGCTGATCACAGAGACAAAGTTCTTTAACTGCTTGCCTACCAGGGCAATTTTTGTTTTTGTTTTTGACATATATGTTAAAATCTGCATTTTTTTTTATAAAAAATTCTTAGAACCCCAGAATAAAATGATGGCTGTTGCAATTTTTTATGTCTTGTAATGGGGTTGATTTACTAAAACTGGAGAGTGCAAATTCTGGTGCAGCTGTGTATGGTGAGCCAATCAGCTTCTACTTTCACCTTGTTCAATTAAAGAGGAAGTAAACTTCCTCTGCAGACATTTACCTGTAGGTAAGCCTATAACAAGGCTACCTATAGGTAGTGAAAATATCTCCTAAATGTGTACCGTTTGGGAGATATTTACATTACACGTAGCCAGTGAAATCACTGGTGCATGCGCTCTGAAGGAAGGGCCATGGGCGCCGATCCTTCCAAGCCCTGTGCCATGAATGGTGGCTCCCGCGTGCATGTACGACTCCAGCCTCTCACAGCGACGGAGCCCGCAAACCTAGAAGAGGAAATGTCAGCTGTCTCAGCAGTGTGCAGCGCTTCTGGAAGGCTTAATTTTAAGGTAAGTATTTCATAATAAGCTAGCATACGATGCATACTAGCTCATTATGCCTTTGTCTTACCATTTCTTTTTCTTTTCTTTTTTTTTTAAAGAGTTTACAACCTCATTAAGTTTTGACAAAAAAAACTGGATGCTGGTTTCTATGCAGAGCTGCACCAGATTCTGTAGTTTTAGTTAATAACCCCAATATTTGTGCAGCCGTTTATCAAATGCATATTTTCAGGAAAAAATAAACTCATTTTAGTGCAAGCAAACACAACATAATTCCCAAGTTGTTGGTAAAATATTAAGGAATGAATAAAAATGTCAAGATTTTAAATTGGAAGCCTGTAAAATGACAACATACTTATGGTACCTAAAATTGTCCATAGACTACACTTTAAAATCCTTTACAGGCTATCAGTTTAGAGTGCTTGTGGCATAGTTACGTCTTTATTGCATTAGCGTATGATCATGGGGGGGGGGGGGGTGCTTTAAAATGTTTTCATGATTTTTGTTTGAATTCATTTTTTACACTTCTTTTTATTTTTATTTTCATGTACTTTTATTGATAAACAAGACCCCCCTCAATCCTTGTGAAAGTTTATGAGAATTTGCATTCTTTCTTAGCTCACCGGTGTTGTGTAAAATGTGTTCTAGGCTGGTATCGGCATGGCTCCCAAATTACAAAAGGTGCCATTTCAATCTGACCGCTTTTGTTACAGACTTGTGAATTCCTTCATTTTCTCCACATAGTTTGGGCTTCATCAGACCCCAGATTCATCACAATTAACCTTCACAAGTTTGAAATCCAGTGGTGTCCAGTGCTTTCATATGGGGGCCTGCTTTAATTTTTTTGCCCAGATTCACATTCACATCTTTAGCTGCATCCGCCCTCTGCAATATTCACCATCCAACAAATGTTTCTGATTAAGTCAGACAGAAATATGAGCCTTGGTTCAGCTAGTTATGATATAATACAAAATATGGTAAATATATATTTCAGCCTTTGTAAATAGCCTTGTTAACATACATGTGTGCATTGTGTATCAAATAATCAGAATGTCCCTTAGCAACCATTCACCTAGTCTTTAACCTCCTTGGCGGTATGATTATTTCAGATTTTGGGTGCTGAAAGGAGTACCATTATTTGGCATGGAAATTTGGCGTTTTATATTGTAGGCCTGTAATTCTTTGGAATAACTCTCTTAAATCTGTCCAAACCAGAGTCTTGTAGACATTGCGGTTATGATAAAGTTTGAAACACAAAATCATAAATTATATTTTAATAAATAACTATAAATAATAATAATATAATAATAATAATATTTTTTATTCAATATATTTTAGTAAATAATATAATCAAAAACACTGACTTTTTTTGGCCAAACAAGGGTGAAATATTAGTAGTCATATTGCTTCAGTAAACATCTCAGGTATGGAAAATTTTAAAACATTACCTGGTTTCTTTTCTGATTTTACTTCCAGTGTCGTCACGCTAATGCCGCATACACACGATCAGATTGTCCGGCGTACTTAGTCCGCCGAAACGCATTTCAGTGGACAATTCGATCATGTGTGGGCTTCAGCGGACTTTTCCAGCGTGAAGTCCGGCGGACTAAGAAAGTATTTTTGCACTCCAATCTTCCCGTCGTACTTGGGTTTCAGCGGACAATCCGTTCATCAGTATGCTAGTACGGCGGACTAAGAATGACGCATGCTCAGAAGCAAGTACGAAAAAGGAAGCTATTGGCTACTGGCTATTGAACTTCCTTTTTCTAGTCCCGTCGTACGTGCTGTACGTCATCGCGCTAGCAAACGCCAGACTTTCTGTGTGTCCGTGTGTGGCCAATTCCGTTCAGTAGAAAGACCGCCAGACTATCCGCCGGATTGTTTGCCGGACTAAGTACGCCTGACAATTCGCTCGTTTGTACGCGGCATTAGAGCAGCAAACCACACACATCCTTGTGGGTGCTGACTTCTTTTCCATTGGTTGGAATGGTGTCTATAAACTGATGACCAGTCAGGGGTTCCGGGTTCACAACACCAGCAGCACGACGTCCAGATCTATTTACAGACACTGGTGTTTGGTGCTTGAGAAATATAAGTTTGGTAACTTTCCAAACAAAGCCCGTATGAACCACAGGCTTGTCCCTCTTTTTTTTAAGAACAATGAAGGCATTCCACAGGCACTGTCAAGAAAATGCCTGAAGATTTTTTTGTAATTTTTTTTTGTTGCTTTCCCATGGCTGGATAAAAAGTCATGGCCTGGTCAGCTCTTTTAACACCTCCCATGGTGTTGTTGTAGTCCATCATGACTTGTGGTTTCATTACCTCTTTTCCATCTTTTGTGTGTACCATGACAGTAGAGGTGAATAGTACTCATTAGGCGCACATCTTTTTTGTCGGGCCATCTCAGTGCCATAATTTTGCCTTTCTGCCAGGCAACTATTTCTCGTGCCTTGAGCTTTTTATTGCCAAAGGTTGGCGGCATGTCACGCCGGTTAGCTCTAACGGTCCCATATGCATCCGTCATATGCTGTAGAAGGAACTCGTAGAGTTCTGGAGAAGTGTAAAAATTATCTGTGGTTACACAGTAGCCTTGCTTCAGCAATGGCTCAATCAAAGTAAGAACAGAAGCGGTTGCCATTCCATAATTACTGAATCTTTCATTGAATTTGGTTCCTTTCCTGGTGTAAAGGACCAAATTCCATATGTAACCAGTGCTGGTTTCACAGAGCATGAATGATTTTATGCCAAATTGTGCTCTCTTAAACAGGATATACTGTATCCAGCTGAGTCTTCCTTTGTAGGCTATTAGACTTTCGTCAACACTGACGTCTCTATCTGGTACATAGGTCTTCTGAATAATTGTGATATACCTTTCCAAATCTTTTTCAGTTTTGGTGCTGAATGAGAAGTTTCATCAAATTCTTCATTACCGTATATACTCGAGTATAGGCCGACCCGAATATAAGCCGAGGCCCCCAATTTACCCCCAAAAAAACTGGCAAACTTATTGACTCGTGTATAAGCCGAGGGTGAGACATGCCTGTCCATCCCTGTGTGTGTGTCCGTCCATCCCTGTGTGTCCGTCCATCCCTGTGTGTCCGTCCATCCCTGTGTGTCCGTCCATCCCTGTGTGTCCGTCCATCCATCCCTGTGTGTGTGTGTGTCCATCCATCCATCCATCCCTGTGTGTGTGTGTCTCCATCCATCCATCCATCCATCCCTGTGTGTGTGTGTCTCCATCCATCCATCCATCCATCCATCCCTGTGTGTGTGTGTCTCCATCCATCCATCCATCCATCCCTGTGTGTGTCTCCATCCATGTGTGTGTGTGTGTGTGTGTGTGTGTGTGTGTGTGTGTGTGTGTGTGTGTGTGTGTGTGTGTGTGTGTGTGTGTGTCCAGCCTACCTTTGTCCCGAGCCTCCGTCCCGTGCCTTGCCTCCTTGCCTCCGTCCCGTGCCGTGCCTTGCCTCCTTGCATCCGTCCCGTGTCGTGCCTTGCCTTGCCCCCGTCCCGTCCCGTCCCGTGCCGTGCCGTCCCGTGCCCTCTTCGTCGGCGGCCATTGTAAAGTTCAAAAGCTGCGCCGCCGCCTTCGCCTGTGATAGGCGGAACACTGAATTTCCCAGCAGCCTGTGTTCCGCCTATCACAGACGTCGTATCATCCTCGTCCGTAGTACGAGGATGATACGACGTCCGTGATAGGCGGAACACAGGCTGCTGGGAAATTCAGTGTTCCGCCTATCACAGGCGAAGGCGGAGCCGGAGGCGCGGCTTTTGAATAGAATGGCCGCTGTCTGTCTGCTCGACACGCTGATCGAGCGGGCAGACAGCGATGACTCGAGTATAAGCCGAGGGGGGCACTTTCAGCCTCAAAAAAGAGGCTGAAAATCTCGGCTTATACTCGAGTATATACGGTATTTTAAAAGTGCAAATATTTCATTATCAGAGAAAATGTGTACTCTGACATGATGGTGCCAAAAAAAGGAGTGGCTAATAATGTGTTGGTTGTCCAATACCACTTCTTCAGGGGTTTCCCCACCACTCCCTGAAGAATTATGAGGCACGGAAATTTCCAGATGTCCTCTTTGGTCACTGGTTCCCACTTTCTGCTCCTTGTAAACCTCTGATGCATAGCACTCTGTTGCTCCTGGTACAGGTTTGTCTCCGTAACAATTTTTTCTATAACTTCATCGGTCAAAAAGAGCTGGAGGCATACCAAGGGGTTGTCATCTTCAACCTCCACTTTGATACTGGGTGCTCCAATAAAGGGGAATCTTGGGGGCCCTGCGTGCTCCGTACTGCAGTCAATCAAGCACCAAGTCCACACATCACTGGGCACAGTCACAGGACCATCGCTGAAAACGCTTTCTGTGCCTGATGACGAACTTTCTCACGAATCACTATCACTTAATTCTGCAAGCGATTCTGTATCGCTGTTGCTGTTTTCCAGCAGGTCATATGTCGCTTTTAGGTAGAGGCATGCTTTTTTGATGCCATGGTCGCTCTGCAGTTTCCAGACAGAAAGTACAGTAAAACTGCAGGCAAGAGCACTGGATAAAGCACTGGGGGCAAACTAAGGTAAATTTTATTTTATTTAGTAATGTAATCCAATAGGATTACAATGTACCAGTGTGTTTGTGTTTTATACTGTTGTAATTTGCCACCAGTTCCACCCCCCTCGTCACAATGCTCACAGGAAAAGGAAGCCAGGGCACACAGTGCATCGGGCCACCGTACACAGCCGGAGTACATTGCGGGATCCCGGGGGCAAGGTAGGTAACCTCTTCCAGGATCCAGAGATGTGATCAGGAGTGTGGCTTGGGGTTACCGCTAATGGTACAGAAATCTCACCCCGAGCCACACTCAGGAATACTGCCAGGGGGGTTAAAAAGGTTTGTACACCTACATTGTAGTGCAGGATGTTTAAGTTTAGGAAGTATGTGTTAATACACAATAGCTTTTTTTGCTTTAGGTATTGATACATTTTTGGCTGGTGTAGCCTTCAAGGTATTTCTTGTAGATGTTTGCAGCTTGCTCATTCTGGGATGCACGCCCACCCATCTGCTGCTCTGCGGACTGCTTCAGTCACTTTGGGAGTTCCCATTGCTTTTATTTCTTGTGTTTTATTTTTTGTTTATTGTACTGTGGATCATCCTGTGAGTATTAGAATGGTTACATATAGTATATACCAAATTTATACTCTTACATTTTTTGCTATGTTCACATCGTGCTTTACAGTGTGATTATCAAGTGACTATGTTTACATTTCAGACAATGAGAATTAAAGTCACCCAGACATAATCATCCCTGATGAAGCAATAC
Organism: Lithobates pipiens; assembly: GCF_037356315.1. Lineage (NCBI taxonomy): Eukaryota > Metazoa > Chordata > Amphibia > Anura > Ranidae > Lithobates > Lithobates pipiens. Next base: position 169,615,981 of record NW_027507903.1, on the reverse strand, counting down.
ACATTGTTCATTACGAAACATGTTTGGCTATATGCAAGAAATCCCTATTGACTGACCACAGCTCGTCTCTGGCAGCAAAAGGCATACTTGCCTTTTGTTGGGTTTGACAAATATGTTTTGATGTATGACCATTTTTTCTAATTTTGTACTGTGTGTTTTACATTATCTGCCTTGTTGGCTATGTCTATTTATAAACAAGTTTTTATGTTTTGCATCAATAAAAGTAGCATTATATTGTCTTTTACTATAAAATTATCTTTATGACCATTTCTGCCTAAAAAGTCCAAGGGGCCTACGGTGTAGGTGTACTAACTTTTTGTATGTTTAGAATGTTGGCAGGCCAAACACAAATATATCCCATTTCCTCTTTCCTCTTCATCTACTCTTTCATTTTTAACCTATCCTGACATGAAAGGAGGAAGCTGATACTTTTCTAGTAGGAATCCCAGCCAGCTGTTCCTGCACATTAATGGATGATTAATTTAGTACACTGTCAGTACCTACCAATAGAGATAGCAACTTAAAGTGATTGTAAAGTCTACATTTTTTGTTCTCTAAAAAAACAAACATATTATGTTTACCTGCTCTGTGCAGTGGTTTTGCCCAGAGCAGCCCAGATCCTCCTCTTCTCGGGTCTCTCTTCAGCTCCCCTGGCCCCTCCCTCCTATTGAGTGCTCATACAGCAAGCAGCTTTCTATGGGGGCACCCACGCTGAGTCACAGCTCCCTGTGTGCCTTCAGACACAGAGCCCTGTCCCCTCGCTCTCCTGATTGGCTAACTGAGGTCCATAAAAACATGAATGAGCGAGTTTGGGGTGGAGGAACTTGACTGACCTGCACAAAGGCCTGACCTCAACCTGATAGAATGCCTTTGGGATGAATCAGAGAGGAAACTGCGAGCCAGGCCTTCTTGTCCAACTTCAGTGCCTGACGTCGCAAATGCGCTTCTAGAAGAATGATCAAATATTCCCATAGACACACTCCTAAACCTTTTGGACAGCCTTCCCAGAAGAGTTGAAGCTGTTATAGCTGCAAAGGGTGGGCCAACTCAATATTGAACCTTACAGACTAAGACTGGGATGCCATTAAAGTTCATGTCCATGTAAAGGCAGGTGTACCAATACTTTTGGTAATATAGTGTATGTTTAATACTTGTTGGTAGCGTGATACTAGCCACAATGAACTTTACTACATAAGAGAAAAATTTATCAAAAAGTTGCATCAAGACTTAAAGTGGTTGTAAAGGCAGAAGGTTTTTGTATCTTGCATTCTATGTATTAAGATAAAAAAACATTCAGTGGGCAGCAGCCCCCCTTAGCCCTCCTACTACTTAACTGAGTGCCATCTCTATCCAGAAATGTGTACGAGTTCATCGGCCGTCCAGGACTCTCCCTCCTGATTGGCTGAGACACAGCAGCAGTGCCATTGCCAGTATGCCAGTCATGAGAAAAGGGGGTGGGGCAGAATCGTGACTCTGTGTCTGAATGGACACATGGAGCTGTGGCTCAGCTCGGGTGCCCCCATAGCAAGCTGCTTGCTGTGGGGGCACTCGGCAGGAGGGAGGGGCCAGGAGCGTCAGCAAGGGACCCGAGAAGAGGAGGATCTGGGCTGCTCTGTGCAAAACCTGTATACAGAGCAGGTAAGTATAACATGTTTGTTATTTTAAAAGAAAAAAAAAGTCTTTACAATCACTTTAAAGGTAACGTTCAGGTATAATTTACTATTTCTCCTTTCCCAATGTTTCATACCTACATATGACATCTCAATATAAGAAACCCAGAAAGTATTTAGTTGTGATGACTGTCTTACTTGAATAATGGAGAATTTCCTTGTCATTTGTTGTAGACTTTACTGACACAGGGAAAGTTCAAATAGCTGATAGCCATAAAAGAGCCAGATTATTTGAGACAGCCTTAAATGTTAGTCATGTAAAATAAAATTGCTTATTTACTTTTAAACCACTTACACTATTTATCATAAAAGCAGAAACACACATTTTGCCAAGTGTTGACAGGAGGCCAGAGACAACATCCGAGAGCAGCGACAGTGATTAGGTATGTTCTCAAAACATCAAATGCAATCACTTTGTCAAAGGTTAATCTCTTCTTTGCAGATGCCAGGCTACATTTGTTATTTGAAATTTATAATTATGTCTTGTGTTAATTTAAAAAAAGAAACTGGAACAGAAAAATAAAGGACATGCTTGATGATAAAGCCTGCTGTTTGATATACATGTCCTATTCCTGTCAAAGGAAATAGCCGTTTATTGGCTTTTCACCTTAAACATTCATGCAAATTGGTTCACAGGATTAAAATCCACTGCTGTTTTTTCCTTATCAATTAAAACATTTAAAGCCCATTGGCTTCCTTAAAGCGGAAGTAAACCCATCCATAAAACAGATTGTAGATTAAACAGAGGCAAAGATGGCAGCTTCCTTGGCTGAAAACGATAGGGGGGTTTACTTACACTTTAAGAGTTAAAAAAACAAAAGCTAAGCACTGGTAACCCTCGGGTTAAAGGGCCACAAGTGACCAGAAACACTGATACCAGTCCAGTCAAGGCTTTCACCTAGCAATGAAGAATGTCACTGTCTTATGCCTGATATAAATGCTGGTAGTAGGCAATGCATATCTCTTAGGTGCATTATGATACATTTTCAATTTAATTATAAAGTGGATTACCTTACAAGAACAGTTTCAGCATTTCCTTCAAGTTAACCCTTACTACTCCACTGTTGGATTACAAATTGATTCTAACATTAATAGCTATCAGAAGAAAGAAGGTCGAAGACTGCATATAGTATTAAAGGCCTTGCGCCATTATTAAAGTAGGGGAGCTCCCTTGTAGTTGTGTTGTGCCATATTTATCTATTCCCGTGAACACGTCCGTTCGTGACGAAACGCGCGTAGGGAGGTAGGCGTTCTGACGTCTCTGCGTTCTACGCCCAACTAGGAAGTGCGGGCGGCACACGAGTCCGGCCGGCTCGTTTTTTATACGATCGTTTTCTTCTATACACATGTGAGTGTAATAATTTATATTTTATTCCATTAAACTAAGTGGTTTTACGCTATGCGAGTGCCTTTTGAATTTTTTTATATGATCCACGATACCCTCGTTTCCTGACTGGAGGCTTCGTATTGGAGATAGAAGCAGTGTGGTGCCTGTGACGGTTCATCCAGAACTTCTGTGCTGTTGCTTTGCTGATCTCATTAACACTGGGATCTATAACTCTGGTAAGCGGACCCTCTTCTCACTGGTGGAGGATTGTTTGGATTATTTTTCACACAGAAATTTGTGGGTGTTTACACCTTAATATCACCTTGGAAGAACTACCACTATTCTTTGGACAATTTTTGTTTCAATATATATAAATCCTTTGTTGTTTTCGAATACTATTTATGCTAATTTCATTATTGGTTTTGATTTAGTATACATTTTTTTCACTTATATGATGACAAGATATTATTCACATATATAATTTTATTATTTGAATTTCATTACTTGCATTATTGTCACAAAAAATTGCTTTTTTTCTCATGGTTATTGATATGGTTTTTGATTAGGTTTTAGTAATATATTTTTTGTTTTTAGCGCAGCTCACTTTGTTCACTTATTTAGTTTGATATCGGAGTATTACGATTAGGGTTGCTGCTTATAGGATATTTAAAAAAAAAAAAAAAATTTTTTGTTTGAATAGCGCGGTTTACTCTTTGTGCCATATTTATCTATTGTCTAGACCTTCTGTACTGTCATGTTATGTTGATGTTACAGTGCAACTGCTGTAATTATTACTTCAAACATAACCATAGTAAAGATACATTTTTGGTTAAGTACTGGTGTGGAGTCTTATTCCTTTTCCAGCAGGTGGAACCATTGGATGCCCAGGTATACTGTTATTATACTAAGATATACTGTTATTATACTAAGGTATACTAAGGTCAGTATACTAAGGGATACTGTTATTATATTGTATATTGTGGGGTATATTGTATATTGTGGGGTTATCCTTCACCATTAGCTTCACACCAACTTTGCACCACAGCTGTGTTAAGGGGACTGAGCCAAGTCAGTGGGGGTTCACAAGCAGAGTGCAGGCCCAAACAAATTCAGCAGCTCCTTTGGGCGTCAGTGCTACACAATATATATGTAAAGTGTGTATAGTGGCTATAATTTATTTCCACATCAAGGCTTCCCATAGTACAGGCCCTATTCCAATACTATTATTACTATATGGAAAAGTATATCATTTTGGTAACAGTAGCTCAGTATTTCACTGAGCAATATATAACGTATTATATCTGTAGCTGGCACATTATATCACTTAGTATCATATCAACCCATTCCCTCCCTTTCCCCTGTAATCAACTTTTCATACAATATTTCAACCCCCTCAATAGTAAGTCCCATCATACTAGCAGCATTCTATTTCCTTAGTACTTCAAACCTCAAATCCCCAACAGCAACTTACCTATTCTCAGTAAGCCTGTGCTCCTCTGTCCCTGAGCAAAGACCAGCAATTGTCTTGAGCTAGGAAATTTCTATTTCAATATGCTTATTAAAATTTTTAGTATAAAAGTACATAGTTTACAATCATGGTATCAAAACCATAAAAAAGACAAACATAATAACTTACAAGGCATCTAATAGGCATGGTATGACCAATGAGAAGTGGAGAGATGGAAAGGGAGGGTTGTCCTCCAGAATGTAAAATAAGCATTTCCTAAGGGATATAGCTAATATAATGGAATGGTATGGATAGAAGGGAAGCCTCCTAAAAAAGTTGGGCCCCATCAAAATTAAATTCTCCACATCCAACATGTGGAAGACACTTGTATTAAACCTTCTATGATCTATTGAAGTCAATAAGGGTAAAATATTTTGAAACACAGAGGAAAGGTAAGAAAGGGAAAGAGCAAGTGCCTCAGAGGAAACAATAAAGGTTACATGGGCATTTGTATGTAGTTGACCCAAGGTTCCAGAGTCAGGTCAAATTTCTGGACTATGTCATGGAATATACTAACTGCTTTTTCCTGGGCTATAATCAATGAAATCTCTCTCTTCACTGCTGCAAAGGAAACATGGCTGCTTCCACGTTTTAGCTATTGTGATCTTAGGAGCTACAAAATTTGATGTATGGTCCCGCCTTTTCACCAGTTGTGTCCCACGTCAAATAATGGGACTTTACAGCACATTTCAAAGCAAAACAGAGATGTACATGTTGGCCTGTGCCAAGGAGAAGAGAATGAACAGGATAATTGCTTCTGCTACATGTTACTGGGTTACAGGGCACAGATTGGGGGGATGTGCACTGTTGTGTATATCATTGTCTAGTGATATCATTGCTCAGCTGTGACAATTACAGTTATGCTGACTGGTTTCCTCTGAAGCTTAACGCCAGACAAAAAGCTAAATACACACTTGAAAACTTTAAATACATATGAAAGAGTTATGTCAGACACTATGTCCATGCTGGTTACCTGGCATTAGTCTTCTGCAGATAAGATATAAAGCTAGGTCACCTCCTTGCACCTAGCCTGTGATTGGACAACAAAGGAACAGGTAATTCCCTTCTCTGCTCATAATTTCTTTGAATGTTTCTTGTCAGCACAAGTGCATGAAACACCCATGATTAGCTATTATGCTTCTCCTCCTTCACCCAGTGTGAGCGGTCTTGTACAGGGGATTATAAGAAGGTGATATCAAGGTAACCTGTTTAAGCCCAGGGGTAATCAAAAATGTTGTGACTAGATTATATTTTAAAGCTATGGTATATAGCTTAACAATAATGTTGTAACTATTTTGTATGCAATGTAATTGTGTTTACACTAGTTTTTTTTTCTTTACTATGCATAGAGTTCATGCTTGGTCATTTGTTTTTAAAAATACATTGAGTATTCAATATATTAAACACATATGGGCAAGATGTGAAAAACAATTGTGTGATCCACTCTCCCATCTGATATTGATAATTTATGCTAGCCTGTTCCATTTCCTACTTTTGAGATTGAGATTGGGAATAAAGATGTCACTACAAAAGAGTAGGAATTAACATTTATTCAAAGCTCCATCAAAGTTAATATTCAGGAGACCAACTACAAGCTTAGTTCTTGGTGGTATTGCACTCCCTTTCTCTGGCACCGTATTTCCACAGACATTCCAGACATATGCTGGAGGTTTAAAAGTTAACAGGATCCCTCCTAAAGCTATGGTGGCAAACCATTCTGGACTGAAGTCTATTGTCTCATCACCAATATCACTGGCATTACCCTGCCTTTTTATACTTCCCCATTCCTACTACAACACACCAGCATAACAATAAAACAATACAATCATTCATTAATACCATATGAAAACACTGGAAAAGACAACATCTACAAACCATGAAAGAAACTATTCTCATTAGCCAGGGTAAAATGATCTGCTTTCTTTTATATCTGGATTATATAGCACCTGTATAAACACCAAATACCATCAAATAATTCACCCTTACCCCAACCTGGCTAAATAATCCCATCTCTTTCACTGTGTTGGCTGACATTCACTTTGGCAGTTAGCTGGTTAAACCAGATAGATCATATCGCATGGATGAATCTGAGCTTCTGCCTCCTCCTGGAGTCAACCTTCCTATTACTATCCCAGCCCACTCCCCGCCTTCACCCCTGCTCCTCCATCACCCCCTAATTATTTTCATACAATCCCATTCCTGCCATTCTCATTTAAACGCCACAATCTTTTTCCTCACACACCTAACCCATGCTCCATACTTTTGGTCTTTCCCTTCCCTTCTTTCTCATGTTTACCACTTTAAAATCCCCTCTCTTAACCCCCTTCTTTTCTGAATAATTCCCCGACCTTTCCGAGCAGAGTCTTGCACACACATTATATGGAATGTTTGACCTAAGCTTACTTTACATCCTGTAAAAGAAATATTCTGACAAGCAAGAACTCTTTTGCAGTCTCAAAGTCAACTTCTGTTTTTCCTTTGGACCTCTGGAAGCCAGGGACTCCCACTTCTATATTGCTACACCCTTATGTACCCATTATTGCAACTTTCTGTACTCTGTTACTCTATGTACCACTTTGTTAACCTTCTTAAAATTATTCATAATAAATCATTAGGGAAAGAAAATATGTCAGTTTTAATATGTATAATGTGTTGTGTTCTTGTATAATTAATATTATTTCAGAATGTTTGTATTACTTTTTTTTTCTATTTGACCTGATAATGGGGAGCCCAAATATATGTAGGATATGATACATACATTGGCACTGCATGGTAAATTAGCAAGAGTGTATATTTTAGATTTCAAGATATTAGGCATTTTCCAATAGCTGTAATGATTTAAAAAATAAAATATTATTTTTCTCTCTGTTCACTGCCGTCAAGGAACTTTTTTTTTCTCCCCTCACACCTGAAACTGTTGTAAGAACAGAGAAACTGCTACAGTGTAATAGGCAGCAGGAAAGTTTGTTGCTGGGCACAAATTTTCCTTTGATTTGTTAATCATGCTGATCACATGATGTTTCGCCTTAGAGAGTGGTTACAGATCAATCAGCTGGACTGTGCAGTGGGCTGAGAAAGATAAAAGTGGTCTCTAAAGCCTGCTGCAGATGCAACTGATAGGACTTTAATTAGCACCTTCCTGGCATCGGGAACTTGCTGGGAAGACAGGGCTCTGGAATGGGAGAAAATCAAGGTACCAACACTAGCTGTGTTTAAAAATACATTTACATTTTTGTAATACATAACTCCAATAATGAATGTTTTCATATCTTCCTGAAATTAAGTTATAAAGTGCATTTAGAGCAAACATTTAACATATTGCAGCTTAAATGTGATGGTTTCATTCATTGTACTCTTCCAGACGTTTTTTTTCCATAGTTACATTGAGTTAGATTGAAAAGTTCATCTAGTTTAACCAAAAAAGGGGAGAAAAAACACCCATACAATCCCAAATACACAATCCTATACCCGCGGTTGATCCAGAGGAAGGCAAAAAATCCCAGCAAAGCACGATCCAATTTGCTACAGCAAAGGAAAAAATTCCTTTCATGATCCCCCCCGAGAGGCAATCAGATATTCCCTGGATCAGCTTTACCTATAAATGTTAGTATCCAGTTATATTATGTACATTTAGAAAATAATCCACCACCAGGAAACTGAAACCAAGTTTCCAATTACTAAAAGATATAGAAACAAAGAAAGGGGCGCCTCTGGGTGCAGATTTAAAAAAAAAAATTCATACATTTATTAAGAAACAAATGATTTTGCACTCACATATTCCATAAGGAAATACAGGCATTAAGATTATAGTCATGTGATTTGTTCCGTCATATGCAGAATCCAGTCCACGAATGTCCGCTGCTCCTTTTTAGCGTCTCTACTGGTTTTAGTTGAAATTTGCCGGCTACAGTGGACGCAGTGTGTTTAGTCTGAAAGCGATTGGCCTGATGAAAGAGCACAGTCATCTGTCCATCACGACCTGTGCGCTCAGGAAACACGTCACCAGGAAGTGACGTCATTGCTCCGCGTCCCGTTTGCTACAAAGCTCCAAGTCTCGCTTTCAGACTAAACACGCTGTGTCTACTGGAGCCGGCAAATTTCAACTAAAACCAGTGGAGACGCTAAAAAGGAGCAGCAGACATTCGTGGACTGGATTCTGCATATGACGGAACGAATCACATGACTATAATCTTAATAAATGTATGAATTATTTTTTTAAAAAATCTGCACCCAGAGGCGCCCCTTTCTTTGTTTCTATACCTTTGTCCTCTGTGATGGCCTTATTTTAATCCTAAAGTCCTACTGGTAACATACTTTCTGTACTGGATTTATAGAGGAGAAGGACTATAGTTATCCTAGGGCAGAAACTTTCTTAGGACTATAGAACAATGATGTGTGCAGCTAGTGATATCCCAGAGCTCAGTGATGCCTCTCAGCTTCGAACCTGTTACAGGCTAAATGTATTACATCACAGTAAGGCTCCATGCACACTGAAGCTGATAAACTGCAGTTTATTGGAGTTTGGGCGTTTTTTGTAAAAGCCCATAAACTCCACTCTATGTTAGCCTATGTGTCCATGCACACATGGACGTTTTTCAGCTTTAATGAGCAGTGGAGTTTATGGGCTTTTTTCTGAACGCCAGAAATTCGCGTTCAAAGTGCCGTTTTTCAGCGCCAAAAAACGACAAACGCTGATAAACGCTCATAAACGCTTGTAAACGCTCATAAACGCTCGTTCATTAGTGTTCGGCATTCTATTTTTCAATGCATTGTGGGATTTTTGGAGTGTCCTCTGTGTATTTATATAAAAAACGCCCATTAACGCTAACGCTGTAAAACGCTCATAAACGCTCATAAACGCTAGTATAAAACGCTGTTAAAAGCAGGTTTTTCAACCAGCGTTTTCTGCCAGCAATCTGGCGTCCAGAAATAGCTTTTTTGAGCTTCAGTGTGCATGGAGCCTAAGGCTTCATGTACACTGCTGCTGGTAAACAAACGTTTAGGAGCAGTTGGGCATTTTTTTCAGCTGCCCCTGAACTCTATGTTATATTATCAGTACATATACACAGGGTCGTTTATAGTCATTTCTAGGCAGTCGAATTTAGAAGCATTTTTTGGAGTGCAAAAAAATGCGTTCAGGACGGATGTTTGGAGGCATTTCAAACGCCTGTAACAGCTTGTAAACGCATGTAAACTCAGTAACTTGCATTCAGCCATGTTTCGTTTACAGGCATTTTTAATTTTTGACTATCTGAAAAAAGAAAAAACACACTTCTAAATGCAAACGTGGCTAAACGCAGAATGTAAATGCAGCAAAACTGACATTTTTAAACGTCGGTTACTATCTGTCATCGTTCAGGAGAGGTTGTAAAATGTTGCGTGTACATTAAGCCTAACATAAAAGAATTATGAATGTTAGACGATGTAGTAGCTAAAATATACTAAGTATATGTTCGTACTAACATAGTGTTTAAAGCAGGGGTCTCAAACTGGTGGCCCTCCAGCTGTTGCAAAACTACGAGTCCCATGAGGCATTGCAAGGCTGACAGTTACAAGCATGGCTCCCACAGGCGGAGAAACTTGTAGTTTCGCAACAGCTAGAGTTGAGACTCCTGGTTTAAAGCATCTGCCAAGTCTATGCATCTGTTCATCAACATAAAATCAATTACTCATTCACCTTCTTTTATCATGCGTACAATGCACACATTATTGAAAGCACTGGTGTCTTTAAGCAGTGATGCTTAAACATACATTTTTTATGTGTCATATTCACAAATATGTGTATACTCAATTGACTTAAATACTCATCCACAGCTCACCTACAAAAGCTCCATTCTTTTTTTTTCTGTCTTAATAAGAAGAATATTCCATATATGTGATGCGTTATGAAGGTGCACATTTTATTTTTATTCTTTTTTAGCAATAAAAGTTTTAGGGCATTTTACAGTGTGACCAGCTATTGACAGGTTGGCATCACTGTTGGATTTATATTGCCCCCCCCACCCCCAAACAGTGTATGTCCATTTACATATTTAAGAATTAATAGTTCCTTGAATGTCATCTGCTGTTCACATCTAACACAGTCTTTCTTTAACAAAAACACACATTTTACAATGTTATATGCTAAATTAAAAACGTATTAAAATAATGAATGTAATTGATGACAAAAACATGTGAACCTTTGGGATTATGACTTTTTTGTCAAAGAAAATAGTTAAAGAAGTCTTTCCGATCAGGACGTGTTTGGGTTTGACCTGCCGTAGCCATAATTATAACTTAGTTTAGATGTTCTGACCTTCACACAAGGATTTGGCTGAATGCAATGCAACATGACCAGATCAAAGGGCATTTTCACAAAAACTCAGAATGAGAGTTTTTGAGAAATTGTGAATTGTATCCGGAGAGATTAGGGTCACTTAAGAAATTGTACTTTCAATTCTGTTAGCTAGCTCAACCGCTTTGCTGACTTTTTTGTTCTAATTATTAGGGGCTCTTATGTCTTTTATTTTGTTGTTGATTTAAGGTCAACAGTCACCGCCTAAGCTTTTTTTTTTTGAAAGGCTTTCTTTAAAAAATAGGCGTTGCTTTAGGGGTGGTATTGTATGTTTGTTTTTACATTTAATTTGGTGATATATTGTTGTTTTGTTTTTTTATTCATGTTGACAGGTCCTTTATTTTAGATAAAACTGCTTTTCTTTTGCTGAAAGGCTTCACTTTAACAAAGTGGTGTTTTGGTTTAGAGGGGATATTTTGAGTTTTTTTGTGGGTTTTTATTTTTATTTTATGTTTAAAGGGCCTTTTTTATGTCTGGGGTGCTCAAAATGGAGCATTCATTTCTTACTAACTATCTGTTCTTGGAGCTCCTTTTTCTTTGCAGTACGCTGCTGCCTCATTTGAAAGAAGAAAAAAAAAAAAACAAGAACAAAATGCAAGAACACTGTGCATCTAATCGGATTAGGTCCGTCCGGCCCAGTTGGTCGGGAAATATTTCCAACATGTTGGAAAATTGGGTTGGACGGAGATTCGGACAGAATCAGTCCGATGCATACCACACACAGTCGGATTATCTGACGACACGGTCCGATAAGACTCATTCCGACAGATTCTCCGACCGTGTGTACAAGGGCTTAGACATATTGTCCCTGATTACAAGTTTCCTGCTGCTGGGCAGTTTTTCACTGATGTATTATCTGTGACTTTTTTAATTGTTACAGTGAAATCCCAGTCTGTGCACTTTGCCTCTAATAAATGTGGGCCTAACCTTGCTCATTAAAATTGTCCTGCTGATTACCAATTTTACACTACTGTATCATCTGTAGTCTCTCTTAATTCTTGAATTAAAACAACCAGCTGCATTATTTTCCTCTAGTACATTTTGGCCTATTATCTTTGATTAAAACTCTCTTGCAACTGGCCAATTTTACACTTCAAGTTTAGATTTAGCATTATCTTAAGTCTTGTAGTAAAGCCTTAGGCCTCTTTCACAAGGGGCGGATCAGTGCTGATCCGCCCCGTGGATATCCGCTTGCTCAGCGGGGATCGCCGGAGCGATCTCCACTGAGCAGGAAGATGACAGGTCCGTCTCTGCACACTGCGCAGGGACGGACCTGTCACAGTACTGCTCTCCCCTATAGGAGATCAGGTGACGACGGACTGTAGAGTCTGTCGTCACCCGATCTGATCCGCAGACGGATGGAAAAATAGTTTTTTTCTCCATCACATTTTTTCAGATCGAAACGGGTCAGATGTCAGCAGACATGTCACCGCTGACATCCGAAGCTCCATAGACCTCTATGGGGGGGGGGGGGGGGGTGTTCAAACTTTTTGATCTTTTTCCATTTGTTTAGCATAAAATAAAATAAAACAAGTGATGATTAAACCACTAAAAGAAAACTCTATTTTTGTGAAAAATTATAAAAATGTCATATGAGTACAGTGTTGCATGACTGCACAATTGTCATTAAAAGTGTAACAGTGCTAAAAGCTGAAAATTGGCCTGGGCAGGAAAGGGGTAAAAGTGCCCAGTAGGCAAGTGGTTAAAATCCAGTAATATACTGTCTCACTCTGTACTGCACAAGCTCAGTTGCTCTCTATTTTTTAGCACTCTTCCAAAACTGTAGAGGTCTATCTGCTGACATCTTCAAGATTTAGTGCTGCTCAGGGGCTCTGAACTTCAGCAAAATGGCAGCCTCCAGCAAGAAGAAACAAGAGTAATGCTGGAGAAAATTTACAGCCCACACTCATTTTGGTAGCATAATTATCAGTGTGGAACGTATGTTCCTTGCTAAAGAACTTTATTTTTTATCCTTCCACATAGATAAAGTTGGCAATCAGGTGAGGATGAATACAATTTCACTTTATTTCGTCCAATGAGTACACATGTTCCAAACAGAGCCTGTTTGGAACATGCGTATTTCTTGAATGAAATAAAGATACAGATACAGAATGACTTTGCTGCATTGAGGGGCTATTGGATTGGCCCATATATTGTAAAATCTTGGATAAGAACCTTCTTCCCTCAGCCAGAACATTGAAGATGGGTCATGGATGGGTCTTCCAGCATGACAATGACCCATAATGCCAAGGCAACAAAAGAGTGGCTCAAGAAAAAGCATATTAAGTTCATGGAGTGGCATAGCTAGTCTCCAGACCTTAATCCTATAGAAAATTTAAGGAGGGAGGTGAAACTTTGAGTTGCCAAGAGAAAGCCAAGAAACCTTAAGGATTTAGAGACGATCTGTAAAAAACAATGGACCAAAATCCCTCCTGAGATGTGTGCAAACCTGGTCACTAACTACAAGAAACGTTTTGCCTCTGTGCTTGCCAATAAGGGTTTCTCCACCAAGTACTAAGTAATGTTTTACTCACTGAATTGCAACTCAATTTATAACATTTGTATTTTGTGTTTTTTCTGGATTTTTGGTTGATAGTTTGTTTCTAGCATTAAAACTATGATAAAAGTTATAGACCCTTAATTTCTTTGTAAGTGGACAAACTTACAAAATCTGCAGGGGATCAAATAATTATTTCCCTCACTGTATGATATGTTATTTATTTATTTATTTATTTTTAATCTGCCTTTAATATCACTTTAAGTAATGTTATGGCTTAATACATGAGAAAATATTTTAAGGCTACTTTCTCTGGGATGAACTTAAAATGTAAGAATGAAAAAATGCTATATAGTACAGACCCAAAGTCCTATAATTTTTCCCTGCCATTAATTAGGTGTGGTTCTCATCAGAGATAATGTGGCTCCTTGAAGATTCATTTTTCATTTCATTTTTGCACATTGTTTCAGGAAATGTATTGTTTTGACATGCATTCTCTACTGTATTTTGGGCCTGTGGCCTTCAGTGAGCAATGGTGCAAAATGTCAAGCTACTTGTACTTAGCAATTCTTTCATGCTTCAGAACAATGACATCTGTGTAATTTGTGCTTTCATGGACATACCCGTATAAATATATGCACTCATTAACAAGCTTGGAGGGTTTGTTGTCCACAGACCAGATCGCCTATGATGTATACAGTCTAAACGGTGTTGCTCTCTGACTATATAATTATCCTATAAATTTGAATTTATTTTTACATAATCATGTTTTTTAACGTGTTTACAATGTAAAAACAGTTGCCTGATCTCATTTGACATTACAAAATCATTTGGATATAATTCCATGCAAATAAGTTTGTTCTATGAATACAAGCAGTGAAGTAGACAGTAATTAATGGCCACACCAAGATGTCCATTATCTCTTGCCATTACTGCGAGGATAAAAAACACATTGAAGAGGACAAAGAAACCATGAACAAATGGTAATATATGCTACTGCTGAAATGGTCGTAAGGTCTGGCAAATAATTATAGAGGTAAATTAAACAGGTGTATCCAAGAACTAGATAACATTCTTCCCTAATATGATGACCCACAGGGATAGATAGGATAGTTGTCCCTCCACAATATACCGGAAGTCTGTTAGGGCACATGAATAATATATCTACCCTGCCCAGATATCTCTAAATTTGTCCAGTCAGTAAAAGGATGGGCAGGTTGGCTGCTTCCAAAATCATAGAATTAGACTCTTAGTCACGTTAAGAAGATGTGGGGTTGCGCTGTACTTGAATGCCCTGAAATAGAAAGGTGCAGCATTGAAAATGTAGCGTAGGGGTATGGGTTTATTAGGTATGAGGGTATTTAAAGGGGAATTAGACTCCCAGAAGCATTTAATCTTGGGTCATGACCACCATATACAATATGCAGAAAGGTACCCTTTTGGCCAAATCTTCTCCAACGCCTCAAGTCCATACTTGGGAATAGTTGCACTAGGCGCTGATAGAAGAGGCATGTGTGAGCCTTATAATCTTTTGTAGTTGGGGTGGGGAGAACTCTACACCAAGTTCCTTTTCTCATTATATAATGAAGTATGGAGGTGTGTTGATCAGGGAGTCTCTAAAGCCATTTAAACAGTTGGAAATGGAGATGTTCAGTATCTTGAACAAAGACTCAAATGCAGAGAGATTTTGCTTGAAGCTTAGCTATAACCTTACTAACAAAGTCAGAGAGCTGTCGGTATCTCTAATGACTCACTGCGAAAGACCCAAAGGAACTTCTTAAAGTTTCCAAAGGAAGTAGTGTACCACTGGTTGCTAATTTGGCAACAGTGGTATTGTGGTAGTGGTAGTTCTCCACATGTGAAATAAACCTACATCCTCCCAGGTTCAAACCAGGGAAAGCCCCCCAATGGAGGTGGGAGAGGTATTGGGTGCAAAGTCCCCACTAATGTTGAGTCTATCCCACACAGTAAGGGTCATAAATGTAAGCAGAGATGTCTAGTCTGAAAGGCCTCTATGCTGAGCTGGGATTCATGGTGCTCCTGCAAGATTTCTACATTCAATCGACTTTTGTAAGGATACCCAGAGTTTGTCAGCAGTGTTATGATACAAATTCAATATACAAACTAGGGTCATTGCTATGTAATATAAAGCTATGTTGGGAAGACCAAGTCCACCGTTCACTTTAAATCTTCGCAAAAGCATGTACGCTAACCTCAGGTTCTTCCCGCATGAATCATAAATAATTTCCTCAAACATCAAAAAAAAAGTTGAAGGGAGGGTAATCAGAATAGTGTGTAAGAAATAAATGATTTCTGGATGGATGGTCATCTTAATAATGTTTATATGTCCAAACCAGGTAAAAGAAAGACCCTACCACATTCGGAGGTCTAATGCATGACCTTACTGAAGCCACGCATTGCTCAGAGCTCTGATTGTATTATCACAAATTTCCCAGCATTTTATAAACCTGTTTAACTAAGCTGAACTATTGATGCAACATGGTATTGAAAACATGTGGCTTGAAGCTTAGAAAATATTTTGGTGTCTGTATTTGGAAGCAAAATAGTTCTGTAGTTTAGACAAAAATTTAGGTCTTAACTGGTTTGGGGAGGATGCTAATATTTCCTCTTTCAGTGGAGAGTTAGAGACATAATATTGGTTAGTGGAACCATCTGGTCCCGGGCTGTTGCCCAAGGGTATACCAGGGATGTGTAACTCAAGAATAAAAAAGCTGAATTTATCTGAACCACCTCCACACTAGACAAGACAAAAAACTCACAGCACACCATCCAAACAATAAGACAAAACATTTAATAGTATGAAAAAGTTATAGAAAGCTACATGTAAAAACACACATATGACAAAACACATACATATTGCTAAAATAATGTGACCACCTGTATGGTTGTATTGTGGAACCATAAGTGCTATTATGTTGTTTGCATTATATATAATGTCCTCTATATAAGCACTAAGCTACTTGGAGGAAGAATTATTAAAGGAATAATACACCCTGGTAGTTGGCAAAATTGTCCTGTGAGGTAAAGAATTAAACATGATCCACAGAAAACATGGATGTTGCACCAAAATCCCAACTCCAAATGAACAAGGACCGATGGCAATGGTAAAAGCAATCAAACACTGGATTAAATGTATCCGGAAGCTGATAATAGTGGTATGGAGGCTCAAATGTCAGGAAAAGGGTGTGAAAGTATGTCTTTTATATATTCAATGGTAGGATCACTCTGTATCCTAGACTCCCCCCTCGCACTAAAAGTAGATTAACGGTCTATAAAGCACTGGGCTGTGAAAAATACAGCGCTGTCACCTGAAAAATGGAATCAGCAACTAGCACAGCAAAAGACAATTGCAATTTAGGATAATAAGTGTAAGTGCAGCACGAACTGAAAACAGTCCTATAAAAATAGGAACATGTGATAGCAAATGCATATAATCTTATGCCGCGTACACACGACTGGACTTTCTGGCAGACTAGGTCCGACGGTCTTCCCAACTGATTTTCGGCAGACTCCCAATGGACTTTCCGAACTAATGGACTTGGCCACACACAATCACACCAAAGTCCGACAGATTCAACCATGATGACGTACGACTGGACTAGAATAAGGAAGTTCATAGCCAGTAGCCAATAGCTGCCCTAGCGTAAATTTTCTTCCGTCGGACAAGCATACAGACTAATGGATTTTTCGAATCGAGTCCGTTGGAAATATTTGAAACATATTCTAAATCTAAAGTCCGTATGATTTTTAGACAGCAAAAGTCTAATGAAGCCCAAAAACGATCGAATTGTCCGGCGGAGTCATTCCGTCGGACCTCTGCTGTCAAAGTCTTGTCGTGTGTACATGGCATAAGAGTAAAAAATCGTAACTGTATAAACTTAAACCTTATATACTCTTAATAAACATGCAAATACAATATATGTATGTAAACATTTGAAACAGTCCATAACATGATTGCAAGTGAAATGAATAAAGTCCACGGGTGGCAACTGGAATATCATGTACATCCTGATGAATGGATAGCCTCCTTAGGACATCAGTTGAAAAAGCATTTGTGAAAAGTGGATGATAGAAGCAAAACCATACCAACATAAGGAGGGCTTACCAGAGCTAGTGGACTCAACCAGGCATATGTCTACTGAGTCATCGGGGCCTGTGGTGCAACTCCACCAATAAATGAGCATCCACGTCTGCAACTACTGGCACCAATGGATGATGGTCACACTGTCATTCAAATGGCTCTCAGAGAAGGAAAACTCAGAGGGGGTAGACCAATTCTTTCCCCTATGCTCACAAGATGCGGCCAGAAATTAAACAAAAGTTCCACATAGTGTAAATCCACATCCACAAGATTCACAACTTTCACAAACGTGTCATGCCTACACATGCAGAAAAGACCAAAGATTATCTTGCCCAACTCCATTTCACAAATTGGGCATTCTAGCTCTTCAATTATCTGGTCTGAAAGTTTGGGGAATGCTGTTTCTTTTAGATAAGCCTTTAGGGGTGGGATTGGTAATGCCATACAAAGCCAAGCATAAAAATCTGAAACTCTTGGGCTATGGTGGTCAAATCTAACACTGGCTTATCACAGGCTGTCAGGCTGTGTATATGATTAGAGTTGTAGCTAACAGGCACACACTTTTTTTCCATATTCATAAAACTGATGGATGTAAAACTTAACCTTATCTCTTGCTTTCCTATCTAGGCAATCTGCTAAGCTGAACCCCAACTTCAACAATTCAGCCATGACTATTGGGTCTGAACATTTTTTGTGTTGTTCCAAAGTTTGAATGTTGACTAGGAAATCTGACAGCTCTCTAGAATTCTTATGTTTGATTTTAGAGCCAATGGCAGTCAGCTTTCCACAAATAACAGCTTTTTGGCTTTCCTTTGCCTGCATTGACACGTCCCCAGTTGTGTTAGTTTCAAAATATAATTTAGCAGATTGAGAAATTTGTTATAGAACAGATTGGTTATCTAACAAATTTGTATTTAGTCTCCAAGTCCTCTCCCTGTTACAGACATTTGAAGGGATGATGGTCAGCATCACCATAGAATTTTCAAATATTGCAATGGAGCCAATCATGGACCAGGTGCAAGAAATATTGATTGATAAATATAAGGTCTAGGTGAGAGTATGTGTCATGGGTTTTGGAGAAATAGCTATAATTTTTCGCTCCAGTATATAGTGCTATCCAGGTGTTCACTAAGTGTAGACCTTGCAGAAGAAGAATCTTTTTTAAAATGGTTCAATGCCCAGAAATTTAAATTCCCCCCAAAATGAATAGATCCTTAACTCTGCAAGTAGTGGAATGGCAAATCACTGTATGTGTGCTCAAGGCAAACCTCTAATGCATATATTTTGTTGTTTATCTCGGTTCTCGTAATCATCTAATTGATCCAATAAAGAGTTTAGTGTAGCATCTTGTTGTTTAGAATGTATTGGTCAGTAGACATGTGCATTCCTTTTCGTCCGAATTTCAGGAATTTTCGTTATCGTTTTAGCAAATGATAACGAACGTACAGAATCTGAAAACCGAAAGATCCAACATAAACAAATGCTTTATTTTCGTTTTCATTGTGACAACAGTTCGATATAGATAGGAGATTCGACATGATGCTGAAAATAGCAATTTGTGTCCATTGAACCTGTGGTCGAATGTGCCTGACCTTAGCTCTATTAGTCCAAGATTATTCTACATAGAGAGAAAAGATTTGACATAGAGAGAAAAGATTTGACATTATAGAAACAATAGCAGAAAAGGTTGAATGTGCCTAACCTAAGTCTATTAGTCCAAAATTATTCAACATAGAGAGAAAAGATTCTACATGAAGATTCGACGAAGCAGTCACTGCGAGTGGACATTTATGGTCAAATGCTCCGCCCATAGGCTATAGAAGAATTCTAATGTTGGTTGACTAGTAATAATAATTAATAAATATTAAATATTTCTAATTTTATATATTTTTTAATAAACATATGTTTTTACTGGATTTAATCTACTCTATGAGGAGGTCTTTTTTCTTTTCCCTTTTTTATTTTTGATACACCTACTATGATGTGAGTACTTCCTACGTTGGAGTCTATGCTGAGGATATCCTACATTGGACACCCCATTTATACAGAGTACAGAAGCAGCGTGGCGGAGTGGAGGTTCACACCATCCCTTTGAGAGGATTGATGTTCATTATAGCTTGACACCTGACTGACTCACCACTAAGGTGTGTGGGTCCACACCTTCGGGTAAGAGTACCCATTACTTATCTCTGTTTATCCCGTACGCTGTATTACCTGCATGAGGAGCTTTGGAAGGGTGTCGCTATGATGGTATCTTCAGTGTTCCATTTTACATGAAGTTGGGCACTCCTGTCAATTTGGATCACTCCTTACTGAAGAGGAACTAGTTGTTGCTTAAGGGGACGATTATTATCTTAGGTGTCATAGGACTATTGTTTGTTTTGTGTTTTTCACATTATTTGTTTGATCTACATGGTACGGTTCACGTGGATCTCTTTACTATTCATCCACATATATTGTGGGGATCTTTACACATTGTTCACATGGATTTCTCTTTTGTCTATATATACATATTGCATTTGTGTTATTTTTATTATACTTGGCTTATGCTATGCCATTGTGTACATTTTTTTTCACCTTTTTCACAAGTAGGTGATTTTTTTCACTTTCAGCGCTGCATTTTTTGTTTTTTTGTTTTCTATGCAATTGTATCATTGTTGATGCTGGCTGCTTTATACATTGTTTCTATTTGGTAGCGCAATTTTATATATATATATATATATATATATATATATATATTGAGTATATACATCTGCCTATGTAAGGTGCCTTTAATGAAGGTGGTGTGGGGTGCTGCTGCTGTCTCGCTAGCTACATGGGTTTACAAGGCTCCGAGGCTCTGATTACAGCCTGAAGAAAGAGCACGCATGCTCCTAATGCACGCCTGCCCGCCCTGTGCCCCACATCCAGTGACATCACAGCCGCTGGGGAGACGACTGCCAGCTTGACTCGGTAGCCTTGGAAACCCCTGCAGCTAGCGAGACAGCAGCAGCACCCCACACTAACGGCTATCTGGATCAGGACCACACAGTGAGCCTCCCCTTGTGACTATTCATTTTAACCCTTACCCTGTGAGTTACATCTTATTTTAATTTTTTATCTTAATAAATTCATCATTAATCATTTTAATATACTGCACTCAGATGAGCGCCGCTGTTCTCCACCTTATATTGCACATCAAGACCTCTAAAAAGCAGAAAAATTTGATTGACACATGTCAACCAATATATAAAACCTGCAGGGAAAACTAATTTAAAAAAAAAAAACAAGAAAAAATAACCATAACATCTTTGTAAGATCGAGAAAAGGTAGTCATAAACCTGAAAATGTACAAAATGCACCCCCAACTTAAACCTGTCATCAATTAAGGTGGCAAGCCTAGTACCTAGGAATTTCTACAGAAATAGGCAATAAGAACAAGTTATCACAACTTTCAGGAAGCTAACTGGGAAGGCCCCCTGCTGTTTCGACGGCCTGTATGGTTCCACCTGTGGGTCCTGGATGGAACATGTCTCCACCTCTCCAGCTATTATGAGAGAGATAAGACAGATCATCTTTGCTGCATAGTAAGAATGAATGGCACTGAAAGAGCAACTGGTTCAGTTTAGGTGTATAAAGGTACACTATATAATCTGAATGTACAATTTCCTTTGTATTTGTCAAAACGATATAATAAGAGGACAAACCTATCTATCCAATTACTCTGTATCCAATCAGACTGGCCCTTGCATTTTATACAGTAGTTGATGATAGATCTAAACGAGACTGTACGATCAGATTATATAGTGTATGGTGAGCTTTACAGACTTCAAGGGACACACTTTTCCTTTTTTCAGTACTACAGCTCTGCTCCACATAGGCTGTTATGTGATCGCTTGACTCCTGCACACTCTGTCAAATGAACAATCTCTTTAGAGGAAGACACTGACCATGTATTTAGTGAGAACAGTGCTCACTGACAGTGTTTGCATGTGAGTACAGAGGTTGGTGAGAGCAATGTCCTGGAGGGGGAGGGCAGGTGCAGGGTGTGTGTTAATGAGGTCAGTTGCTGGAGTACTTCCTTTCTTATGGTTTCCATGCCCTAATGATGAATACCAGGAAGTAATGAAGTCATGAAGACTTTTTTTTAAAAAAAGGGGAGACATTGACTTTAAGAAGAAAATGTCTACATTTTGCCAAGGAAGAATCTGGTTTTCTGTTTCTGCCTTTACTTTCGTTAGGCAAAGGTTACAAAAGAAATAAAAGATTACTATAACTAAAGATTAAAATGTGGAAATGTGACATGAAAGGTTATATTAAGAATACAGTCATAACAAGCTGCAATTTATTAAAAGGATTTTACTCTCACTCTTACATATATTCTACTTTTTCATCCATTGCATGGACACTCTTTACAAAAAGGGAAATAGCTATACACTTAGCCACACCAGACTGCAGTATTATTAGTGGTATGATTATGGAAATTAAATCCGCACAAGATAATTCTTTGGATGCAGTTTATAACAGTAAAATATCATCTTTCCCTTCCAAGTTAAACTGCAATATAAAGGCCTTTCTAGTACTTTATTTTTTATATCTTCAGACAACCTTCAATTCCTTCATTTAGTTTCATCAAGATAATTGCATCTAATGTATTGTGCCTCACACGGTTCTTTAAACTAAGATCTCTGCTGCCATCTATAGATACTTCATGATATAAGCACAAAGAGAAACATTCAGATGAAATCCTGGTACAATCATTGTACACTAACAAACTTTGTGTAACTTTATGTCATGGCTATAGTGCAAGAAAATTGGATATTTGAAGGCAAGACTGACCAACTTGAAAACGATTCATAATGTCAAGGAGGGTCTGCTAAGGCTGAGTGCACTACAAGTGCATATATCCTTTAAAAATTACAATATTTAAAGTATTACTCTGGCATAATAGTTTTCTACAGTTATAGGAGAAGATACAGGAACATTTTGTCTTTTATTACTGTGACTGCACTGAAGGGGATATTTCTCTCATACCCTGTGAGATCACTATTACAGAAACGAAATCTCCCAGCTGTGCCAGATTTGGCAGGACCATCCAAAGATTTCAACTAAATTCTTGCATCCTACAAATCCAAGCTGCATCACAGAGCCCAGTGCTGGAACAAGTTTGGGTACTGGGCTCCACCAATACACTTGGCAGGGGTGCGCTAATATAGGCACCTGGGTGCCAGGGGCCCCAGATACCACGACCCTCCTTTTATGGTAGCCGGTATCATTCCATGCCAACTGCCTATAACAATATTGACTTCAGAGCCAATAGAAGTCTCCTCTAGGTTCTCCCTCGGTTTTTACATTATCATATACATAGGACAGGAGGAGGGGCCATAGAGGAAGGACATCCCTCTGCATTAGCCACTCTGATCTGTAATTGCTTTAATAGAGATTGAGAATTGCAAAGGGAGGGTGGACATAGCTCTTTAAAAGGAAAGAATACTTGAGATAGAAGGGGGGGTGGGGGAATTGTGCTGTTAGGGGGGATTTGGGTGGGAGGATTTGTGCTAGAAGTCGGGAGAGGATTTTTGCTGGTGGTGGAGATTTGGGAGAATGAGGATTTGTGCAGGAGAGGATTGAGGGGAGAATTTGTGCTAGTATTGGTGGGGTTATGATAGGAAGGGGGTTTGGGGACTGGAAGAGGATTTGTGCTGGAGAGGATTGTGTGAGGGAGGAGATTATGCTAAGATAAGAGGGTTGTGCTGGGAGGGGGAATTTGGGGGAGAGGGATTGTGCTAGAAGTGTGGAGAGGATTTGGGTTCGGAGGGGGCATTTGTGCTGGGAGGGGATTTGGAGAGAGGAATGGTGGGGGTGGTGCCAGGATGAGGGTGTTTTCCTGGGAGGGAAGACTTGGGGGTGAGGATGTGTGCTAAAATTGGGGAAAGGATTTACACTGGGAGGGGGAGATTCTGTGCTAGGAGGGCGATTGGGGAGTATTGCGCTTCAAGGGAGAGGAGAGAATTTTTGCTGGGAGGGACAATTTAGGGACATTTGTGGTGCTGGGAGGGGGATTGGAGGTAAGGAGGAATTGTGCTGGGGGATTTGGGGAGGAGAATTGGGGAGGAGAGGATTTGTATTTAAATTAGATTATTGCTGACAAGGTAAAGTGGTGGAGAGTACTGAGTGCAGGGGGGATTATTCCCTACCCCTACTCTTTGTGTTACACACCCCTGACTCCTGCCATGCATTGAACACTCCTGCCCCCTGCATTCTGTACATTACATACTTCTGGACCCTGATCTCTGAGTGTTATGTACTCCTAAAACTAGAACTACTACAGGACACTGTGCATTACTCCTGTTCCTTGAGCACATTGCATAACAGTTTGACCACACCCAATTACTGCCACGTCACTACGTATGCCACAGGTCATTGTCTCCCTAAAGTGTTCCTCATTCTCAACATCGAAAGCTCGGAGCTATGCCAACAGTGAAAGGAGTCTGCCCAATGGGAACAAAGGCTTCAGAAAAACATCATAGATGTTCTAAGCCTTCCCCACTCTACTAAACAAAAGTGGTTTTATTGCTGGTGCTATCTCTACTGCAGAGAGTCTTGGTGAACATACAGTATATGAGGGAAAGTCTTCCCAGTAAAGTCACCGACAGCAAAAAAAAACAAAAAAAACGTAATAGATGTTTTAGCTTCTTCCCCCCAAAAACAATAAAAATAGTTTGTCCGAGAAGGACAGATTGATGCCCATTATGTTTATTAAATAAACAGAATATTGTAATTTTGAAGATTATATATATATATATATATATATATATATATATATATATATATATATATATATATATGCAAGAACCCTGCATTTAACCACCCACAACAGCTGGTCACCATAAAGTGACACATACAAAGATTTATACAAAACCAGTGGTATATTAAAATATTCAATCCTAACATTTTTATTTGTGCATCAATAAAATAATACCAGTACACATGGTAACAGTGTACTAAAAGTGACAGTGATTCAAGTCCTTAAGAAATAAAATACAGTGTTAGAGCTGATTTGAGAGTTAAAAAAGGGAATAATTCACTGTGCTGGACTTGTATGTTGCCTCCCAGTATTATCTGCACTCAATCTGGTGATGGGTATTTTATTCCTCAACCACAAGGGGAACACTTCTAATTATATTAATGCATTTCTTTATAATTTTTATATTTTAGGGTCATATTGTACATTGAGAATAGTCAAAGTAGTTGGTTTGAAATGTGTTGTTTTTTGTTTAGGGAGAAAATCATAAGAATGAATAAAACTGAGTTTATATTTAATGATCAGTTGCTGCTAGGGATGGATCTCATCTCTGTCATATCCTGAGGAAGTCTTTGATCAAATGCATCCAACGGAAGTGACATCAAATTCAGGAGACACCCAAAAGTCCTGGGATTTCATTGTAGAATTGAGGCTACTGATTTTATATGAAATTGTGAGTATATTACTTTTCAGTAAAACACTTGGATTTTTAATTGCTTGTCTTATGGGGAAATCCTGATTGGAGGAACCAAGCGCTAAGTGATAAAATAACCAGTGCGGAGAGGAATTGAAGGTGCATGTTTACCTGTTACGCTTACTTCCCTGGCAAAGTCCATGGCATAAGGAGGTTTGGTGGAGCTCTGGAAGAGATCATATTTACCTATGTGAAGAATTTCATGACTCACGACTCACTAAGAAATAAGGAGTCCTGGCAATCTGGTGAGTCTTTTTTTTAAGGGCACTGAGCACAGTGGTAGAAGAACTGTACTGTGGAATATAACACAAATTGTTTTGTTTTTTTGTGTAACATCAACTTAATTTTGTTTTTGAGTACTTGAAACTCTCACTTAGTATACTGTCATCATGTACCGTATACTGCTGTCATTTTATTAATGCACAAATAATCATTTTAGGATTGCATATTTTAATAGAGTGCCCATTTTTAAGATTATATACCAACAAAAAAATTTAAAAACTGTACACATAATTAACCAAACTGTACCTTTTTTTACTTCAATCCTAGTATTGTTTGTTATGTTCAACAAAAAAAAGACAAGAAGATCACAGTTGTATGCACAACATCTGTGGTGGTAAATTAAAATTATAGAGTGCCTCAAATGATGCCCCTGAAATCTCTAGAGGGCCACACAATATCAGGTTGTTTTCATGTATTGAAGTACATTGCGTTGGGTCTGGCAGTCTGTTCAAAATGAATGAGCTGCAACGCACCTTAATGACAGCAAATCCCTCCCTAATTTTTTGCAACATAGAGAAAAGGAGGGACAGCAGATGAAGGATGCCCCATAGTAAATCTATGGGTGACATCACCACCTAGGCTTTGCAGCCATTGTTGCTGCTCTCCCCTTTCTCCTGAATCCGGCTACTGGTGAGATCTCATGACTGGACTGGAGCACCCTTAGATTAGGTAAGTATACACATCTGTCCTTTACATGGTACTTAGTTAAAGGCTTTGAATGTGGGTTGGAGTAGGTTTAAGCTTAGTTAAGTTTTGGCCAGATGTCTACTTAACTGTATACATATATCATTTAGAATGTTCCACATATAGGTAAGGTATTTAGTGTATTCTTTGGTAATGGTGTCTATTTTCCATAAATAAACAAACGTGGGCCACAACAACCAAGCTTTAATACTGTGAAAATTGCCAAGGAGATCAGTATTCTCCCCCCGGAAGTCTACAACGTTACAGTTTGGGGTAGATTTACTAAAACTAGAGCACACAGAATCTGGTGCAGCTGTGCATGGTAACCAATCAGTTCTAACTTCAGCTTGTTCAATTAAGCTTTGACAATAAATCCTATGAACTGACTGGGATTTTTAAACTAGGTGATGGGGGAAGGGTCCAGAGGTAGAGATAGTCAGCACGGAACATAGTCCAGAGTCCAGAGGGTAGTATTGGGGGCATTAATGGTAGGTTGACTAAAACACATAAACTCAAGGTAAGTATAGTAACAAGTCCTAGTTGCAATCTAATAACACCCAATAAGAGGATAGTATGCGATAGTATGGTTTAAACTACGTGGCATGTTCACCAATGACAGGAGCCTGGCAGAAAAGATGGGTAAACAAGAGAGATACTGTTGTACGAGGAGGATTTGAATTTTGTGGTAATTGCAGAGACTTGGTTCAACAGCTCTCATGATTGGCTGGCAACCATTCAAGGGTATACCCCTTATCACAGGAATAGAGAGGGTAAAAAAGGGGGAGGGGTATGTCTATATATCAAGAATAATGTACAAGTGAATGTGAAAGTTGACATCACTGAGGGAGCTAGGGAGGAGGTGGAATTATTATGGATAGAGCTCCAAAGGAATGAAGCTAATGGGAAAATAATACTGGGAGTATGGTATAGGTCCCCTAATCTGAGGGAGAAGGGGGAGGCTGACCTCCTATCACAATTTGGATTAGCAGCAAGGATGGGAAAGTGTTATCATAATGGGGAATTTAATTATCCAGACAGACTGGGTAGAGGGAGCCACACATTCATCTAAGGCTCGCCAGCTTCTAAATGTCTTGCAGGACAATTTCCTGGGTCAAATGGTAGACACACCAACTAGAAATGGAGTATTACTAGATCTACTGATTACCAACAATACAGGCCTAATCACGTATGTGGAAATACGGGGCAATTTAGGAAACAACAATCACAGGTCAATTGGCTTCAGCATAAATCACACACATAGGAAACATAAGGGAAATATAAAGACACTGAATTTCAAAAGAGCCAACTTCCCTAAACTACAAACCTTGCTAGAAGATATAAATTGGGATAAAATCTTAGGAACAAAGAACACGCAGGAGAGATGGGTTCGCTTTAAGAGCATAGTAAATAAGGGCATTAGCCAGTGCATCCCATTGGGTAATAAATTTAAAAGAGTGAACAAAAGTCCTGGATGGCTTAATGTCAATGTAAAAATGCATATAAAAGCAAAAGAGAAGGGCTTAAAAAAAAAAAGGCTGAGGGATCATCATCAGCGTTCAAAATTATAAACAATGCAACAAGAAATGTAAGGGTACAATTAGGGCGGTTAAGTTAGAACACAAAAGACACATGGTGGAGGAGAGCAAAAAAAAGCCCAAGAAATTCTTTAAGTATGTAAAGAGTAAAAAAGGGAGGGCAGACCATATTGGCCCCATAAAGAAAGAGGAAGGGCATCCGGTTACAAAGGATGAGGCGATGGCGAAGGTATTGAATTTATTCTTCTCTTCAGTCTTCACAAGGGAATCGGGGGGATTTAGTTACCAAAACTGCAGTGTTTATCCTCATGAAACATTACAGGAAGCACCCTCACAGCTTAAAGAGGACAGAATTAGAATTAGACTTGGGAAACTTAACATTAAAATATCTCCGGGACCAGATGGCTTGCACCCAAGTGTACTTAGGGAACTCAGTCAAGTAATTGCCAGACCATTGTTCCTAAGTTTTACTGACAATCTACTGACTGGAATTGCACCAGCGGGTTGGAGAAAAGCCAATGTAGCACCAATATTTAAAAAGGGCCCAAAATACATCCCTTAGAATTATAGACCAGTTAGCCTGACATCAATAGTATGCAGGCTCTTGGAGGGGATGATAAAGGACTATATACAAGATTTTAGTAATGAAAATGGTATCATTAGCATTTATCAGCATGGATTCATGAAGAATCGTTCTTGCCAAACCAAACTAAACTTTTAACCTTCTATGAGGAGGTGAGTTGCCATCTAGATAAAGGAAGGCCCGTAGATGTGGTTTATCTGGATTTTGAAAAAAGTATTTGACACAGTTCCCCATAAACGTTTACTGTACCAAATAAAGTCTGTTGGCATGGACCATAGGGTGAGTACATGGATAGAAAGCGTGCTACAAGGGCAAGTTCAGAGGGTGGTGATAAATGGGGAATACTCAGAATGGTCAGGGGTTGGTTGTGGGGTTCCACAGGGTTCCGTGCTGGGACCAATCCTATTTAATTTATTCATAAACGACCTGGAGGATGGGGTAAACAGTTCAATCTCTGTATTTGCGGACAATACTAAGCTAAGCAGGGCAATAACTTCTCCACAGGATGTGGAAACCTTGCAAGTAGATCTGAACAAATTAATGGGGTGGGCAACTACATGGCGAATGAGGTTTAATGTAGAAAAAATTAAAATAATGCATTTGGGTGGCAAAAATATGAATGCCATTGATACACTAGGAGAAGAACCTCTGGGGAAATTTTGGATGGAAAAGGATGCTCAGCAATGGCATGCAATGCCAAGCTGCTGCTAACAAAGCAAATAGAATATTAGCATGCATTAAAAAGGGGATTAATTCCAGGGATAAAGTGATAATTCTCGCACTCTACAAGACTCTGGTTCGGCCACACCTGGAGTGTGCTGTCCAGTTCTGGGCACTAGTCCACAGGAAGGATGTACTGGAAATGAAGTGAGTACAAAGAAGGGCAACAAAGCTAATAAAGGGTCTGGAGGACATTAGTTATGAAGAAAGGTTAGCACTGAACTTATTCTCTCTGGAAAAGAGACGCTTGAGAGGGGATATGATTTCAATTTACAAATACCATACTGGTGACCCCACAATAGGGATAAAACTTTTTTTGCGGAAGGGAGTTTAACAAGACACGTTAAAATTAGAAGAAAAGAGGTTTAACCTTAAACTACATAGAGTGTTCTTTACTGTAAGAGCGGCAAGGATGTGGAATTCCCTTCCACAGGTAGTGGTTTCAGCGGGGAGCATTGATAGTTTAAAAAGACTATTAGATAAGCACCTGAATGGCCGCAGCATACAGGGATATACAATGTAATACTGACATATAATCATACACATAGTTTGGACTTGATGGACTTGTGTCTTCTTTTAACCTCACCTACTATGTAACTATGGGGATTGTTAAGTACCGAAGTTTGGCGCCATTCCACGAGCGTGTGCAATTTTGAAGCGTGACATGTTAGGTATCTATTACGCGGTGTAACATCATCTTTTACATTATACAAAAATTTTGGGCTAATTTTACTATTTTTTTTTTTTATGTATGAAAAAAAATATGTAATGTTTGGGGGTTCTGTGTAATTTTCTAGCAAAAAAATTATGATTAGAAGGTGGTTAATTGAACAAGCTGAAGTTAGAAGCTGATTGTTTACAATGCACAGCTGCACCTGATTTTGCACTTCAGTTTTAGTAAATCAACCCAATGTCTCCACATGCTGGATCTCTCCACAGCCAGCCACTTCACATCATTTCTGTGAATATTTTACCAAATAATACCAAAATCAGCCGGCACTGAAAAACCCCTTGTTAGCCTTTTAGTGAATGGTGAAAACATGGCCAAACCACCTATTTTTACTGCAAAAACACTTGTGTGCATAATGATATTATAACATGTATGATAGCCTGGCAAAGATAGGAATGGTAGTCCACTTCACAAGTGGTTTTCCTTCATGCCATGCTGCCCTCTAGGACTGGAGGAGTCTCTAGAAAATAAAAAAGAAGAGCTTGACCTGCTAGTACATTATCCTGCATGTATTTATTGAAGAATAACATGATAAAAATTACTCACCTTGCTTAAAAGAGCCACTATTCCATAGCTGAAAAGCCCTGGAATCGGCAGTCGGGGGGACCCTGACCACTCTAGGGCCAGGGGCCCCCCAGGATCTGGACATACAAGGATGTTGGTAAGCTATATTCTTTCCCTTGCTCACTTGCAACCAAAACACTTGCACAGGAGTCAGGTCCTCCTTGGAGCTCCATTATGGGAAGGTAGGGAAAGCATGACATTTTCTCATTCCAACTGGTGACCACTCATGGAAGTAGGTGAGTGTGGGAAAGTGAGTAACACCAGCCTATGTTGCATCCTATAAAGTAAGCTATTTAGGTTTTAAGTTAGGCCTTAGGCTTTTAGGGGTTAATTTTCTAAAGGCATATAGGCTGTTGCTTAGTGAATATTTGAGCTATTAAAAATACCGTTAGTGAGCCTCACCACTTTACAGGCCTGAACCAGATCTATATTAGTGATATACCATTTTCCCTATTGTCTATATGTATAGATTGACAACTCCGCTAGTGTATATCCATCCATATAGACAGTAGCCTCTGCTGGTGGGTGATAAATTATATTTATAACAAGAGCCTTAAATCAAGGGTTAAACATTGAAGGAATAAAGTAATCGAGAATTAGAACAGATATGTAAATAGAATCCGTTGTAGAATGTTTTGGTTCCACTTAATGTGTTTGGTTCCACTAAATTATACAAATATCCCCTCACAGGTGAAAAATAGCAAATTTCCCAAAAATATCAAATAATTAATCTTAATATTAGTGTTTATAGATAATCCCTTATACTTATCAATGGCTAACACTTCAGTGCCAATACCTATGTGAACATATCACAACACCTATCTGCTAGTGTAAATTTAAAATAAAAAATCATTAATCCACAAATAGGTGGTTTCTATACAAACATCAACTGAGGAATATACATAAAAAAACAAGGACTTATTCCCCCTATTTTTTTAACAGCGTGAGAAAAACTTCTATATGTGCCAATTATATGTAAACCATATACAAATAGTGCAAGATTATACAAAAAAATTTTTTTTTTAATTATGTAAATTAACAAGATAGTCCACAATGGTTCTTCTGTTAAATGTCCATTAATGTGCAAATTTCCAGCTCAGGAGAATCAAAGAGGGTGACTTTCGTGATCATGAATATTTCTGGTGACTTCCGTGCTCATTCCCCCTTTTGGGTCCCCACTCACCAGATCCACGCACCCCCTAGGGGGTCGTAAGCATGTAGGTTCTGCTCCACTTTGCACTTTGCTATTGAGGGTTCCACCACTCGGCTGTATCCTCCGCGTTCTGTCACAGGTTTTGGTTCGTAGTTCCTCAAAGGGGAAAAAAACCCAACTCTCATGGTGTAGTATGTCGGGTACCCAAAAAAAAAGACATACTACACCATGAGAGTTGTTTTTTTTTCCCCTTTGAGGAACTACTACCGGGCATAGATTGGTTTCCTGTACAACAAACCAAAACCTGTGACAGAACGCGGAGGATACGGCCGAGTGGTGGAACCCTCAATAGCAAAGTGCAAAGTGGAGCAGAACCTACATGCTTACAACCCCCTAGGGGGTGCGTGGATCTGGTGAGTGGGGACCCAAAAGGGGGAATGAGCACGGAAGTCACCAAAAATAATTATGATCATGAAAGTCACCCTCTTTGATTCTCCTGAGCTGGAAATTTGCACATTAATGGACATTTAACAGAAGAACCATTGTGGACTATCTTGTTAATATACATAATTTTAATTTAAAAAAAATGTTTTCAGGTTTTTCATTTCTCTTTTTTTCTTCTTTTTATCTCCCTTTTTTTGTTTTTTGCTGTCACACTTCCTATGTGGATAGGAAATTTTTACACAATTTTTTAGTATAATCTTGCACTATTTGTACATGGTTTACATATAATTGGCACATATAGAAGTTTTTCTCACGCTGTTAAAAAAATAGGGGGAATAAGTCCTTGTTTTTTTATGTATATTCCTCGGTTGATGTTTGTATAGAAACCACCTATTTGTGGATTAATGATTTTTTATTTTAAATTTACACTAGCAGATAGGTGTTGTGATATGTTCACATAGGTATTGGCACTGAAGTGTTAGCCATTGATAAGTATAAGGGATTATCTATAAACACTAATATTAAGATTAATTATTTGATATTTTTGGGAAATTTGCTATTTTTCACCTGTGAGGGGATATTTGTTTAATTTAGCGGAACCAAACACATTAAGTGGAACCAAAACATTCTACAACGGATTCTATTTACATATCTGTTCTAATTCTCGATTACTTTATTCCTTCAATGTTTAACCCTTGATTTAAGGCTCTTGTTATAAATATAATTTATCACCCACCAGCAGAGGCTACTGTCTATATGGATGGATATACACTAGCGGAGTTGTCAATCTATACATATAGACAATAGGGAAAATGGTATATCACTAATATAGATCTGGTTCAGGCCTGTAAAGTGGTGAGGCTCACTAACGGTATTTTTAATAGCTCAAATATAATTATTGGAGGTAGCGCCAATAGCCCACACTAATCTTTTAATAAATCTTAAAGCACGGTCTTTGATTAAAGCCCGTGTATTTAGGGAGGCAGCAACCTCTTCATATTTTCTTGTTGTTCGACAGCACTTATTCACTTTCCCCATAACTATTTTCCTATCTATCGTGTTCCTTTCCACAAGCGCGGCTATTTCCTATAAAACTGTTGCTTAGTGAATGTAGGGAAATCTACTTTGCAAAGGATACTAAATCTCAAACTGAATTTTTTAGTATAATACACATGACTGGATAATAGAAGTTATCAGAGCTTCACCTCATTAGCTAAGCTTTTCCAAAGTGAACAGACTATTTGCCTTTACCCAGTACCCAATTAAGTGCAAGGAAAATGTTTTGCTTGCGCATAACTGGATGATGGAAGTCAGAAGTGATTCATCTCATTCACCATGCTAAGGGAAAATGTCCTTAAAATTCCAAAGTACCCACCAGTGCTGTCAATCAGTGCCCATCAATGCTGCCAATCAGTGCCTCCTCATCAGTGCCCATCAGTGCCGCCTACCACAGCCTATTAGTGCCCATCAGGGCCACCTATCAGTGCCCATCAGTGTCACCTATCAGTAAAGCCTCATCAATGCATACCACTGCCGCTTCATTAGTACCCATCAGTGCCACCTATCAGTACCCATCAGTGCCACCTTATCAGTGACTCCTCATTAGTGCATTCTCATCAGTGCCTGTCAGTGCCGCCTATCAGTGCCCATCAGTGCCCCCTATCAGTAAAGCCTCATCAGTGCCGCCTCATCAGTGCACACCAGTGCCGCCTCATCAGTGCCTTTCATTGCAGCCTATCAGTGCCTGTCAGTGCAGCATCATCAGCTCACATCAGTAAAGGAGAAAAATTACCGGTTTGCAAAATGTTATAACAAACCATGGAAAATGTTCAGTTTTTTTTTTCAAAATGTTTGGTATTTTTTCATTTCTCAAACTCAGTGGTGATTAAATAGCACTAAAAGAAAGCTCTTTTTGTGTGAAACAATTGATAAAAATGTCATATGGGTACAGTGTTGCGTGACTGAGTAATAGTCATTCAAAATGTGACAGCTCTGAAAGTTGAAAATTGGCCTGGGCAGGAAGGGGGTAAAAGTGCCTGGTAGGCAAGTGGATACCCAAGTATGTGAGAGGAAAAAAATAAATTGCTTGCGCACAGTTGGATGATGGAATTCAGCAGAGCTTCACCTCATTCGCCAAGCTAAGGTAAAATTCTCTTGCTAAGAGAAAATTCCCTTGCAAATTAAAAACCATATTTGGCTGTAGTAAATCAACCCTGATGCATTAATCTGACAAACTCACTACATGCCAATTCTCAAGAACGCACTTACTGGGTACCATTGTGTACTGCCCTGAACAATAAGCCAAAGGCCTCATGCACACAGGACATTTCTTTCCTTTCGTTTTGGAGCAAAGGCACCGCAGCAGAAAAAAATGCGGCTAAAGCTGCATATACATGCACATTAATGCGTAATAATGCACATTTAACATTAGTGTATTCTATTGACCAGATTATTCATTTATTCTGGCTATTCAAATGTGTTGAAGTGATTGTAAACTCTCCCCCACAACTTTGTCCCGTGTAAATCAGCATAAAAAACCCTAATGAACACTGCTTGTAGATATCTCCTTACTTGCTTAGTATTGTTGTAATCCTTTTTGTTCTTTAGAATGACATCACTGAGCATGCCGAGATCTCCCCTGATTTACAGCACACTCTCTATGTGCTTGTCTATCTGTTATCAGGACTTCTTACGGCACACCACTGATATCCCAGGAGGCTGCAGAATCATTCAGAGGTTCCTCCCACACACCCTGTGACCATGTGACCTCACATGCAGTGTAAACATGGCCTTTACTGCAGTCTTATCAATTGAAGCTGATAAGACTGACAAAGGCAAACATTAGGCAATCGGCACAAGTAAATACTATGAAATAAAACAAGTCAGCTATGAACAGGGAAGCAGGGTTGCCATAGAAACATTGGATTGAGAAGGAGGCTTGGTTAACAGTACAGGAAGTGCTCAATGTAAGGGCAGAAATACACTCCACTGTGGACTCAGAAAACACGTTTTTGAAAGTTTCTTTAAACAGTAAGTAATATGCGATTTGCCTGGATTACAGTGGCTATAGTTTGATAATTACTTATTATAATGGATTAAATGAAAAGAAGTATCAGAGTGGGAGAGTTTACTTCCTCTTTAATGGGCAAACCAGCCTAACTGCACTTTTGGTAATGCACGTTTATGTGTGTTTGCCATTTTTGTCCACCCAAAATGCACCATTCCTGAATGCACTGGTGGTGTGCTTCATTTTCTGCCTGTAAACGCTCCTACCTCTAAACGCATGTAAACGCTCCTGAAAAAAAAAGTCGAATGCCTGTAAAAGTAGCATTTTTGATGTTATGTGTGCATGAGGCCTAAAAGTGAGAAGAAAGGACACTTGAAATTCATATTCCACAGCCCATGTGAACAAAGCCTAATTATCTTCTGGGAAAAAAAAAAGATAAATCACTATTTTGAACATGATAAATAAGAGTCTTGATGTTCTGCTCTATAATTATAAAAACATAAATACTATTGTGTTTTTCTTGAAGGAAAACATGACAATTCAGTTCCAGTAATTTCAGAGTAATAACAGTAAAATACTCAGAAAAATGACACCGAGACAATTAATGTTTCAGAGAGCAACGTTATTAAAAAGTATTTTGCCTCCCGCAGAAATGCTGGATATGTTGCTTACAACTAATGAATCGTCAGATGAGAAAAGATATTTCCATTTATTCATCCTGGAAGAATTGTTAGGTAAATAGAAAATGACCACTATACCTTCCAGAACAAACAATATCTTGTACAAAGTACTCAGAGGAAAACATAGCTGACCATCTCAGCCATAAAATAATCATTACAGCCTTTCTGCTAGCAAGAAGAAGAATTTTTGGTAAATTGAGACACAGCAGAGTGTGAAGGAATCCGCAAGAAACACACAAAATGAGAATTTAGCTGCAAAGAATCATATTCAGATGAAAATGGGGATCAACCACACAAACCAACAGATAGCTTTCTTTGGAAAAGACATTTCACCACATACAGTATCTAAAGGGACTCAAGACAGTGAAGCTGCTGAACTGACTTCAGAGGGTGGCATCTTGTGTAATGTTATAGGACTGGTAACCCTCCAACCTGCTAGTACTGTAAGCTCATAGACCACTTTGTGCATTATCACAGTATACAATCATTGTAACAACTTCACCTCCGAAAGATTTACCCCCTTCACGACCAAGCCATTTTTTGTGATACAGCACTGCCTTACTTCAACAGACGATCATGCGGTCTTGAAACACTGTACATTTTTCCCCCACAAATAGAGCTTTCTTTTGGTGTTGTTTGATAATGATTACCACTGTTTTATTTTTATTTTTTGTGCTATAAACAAAAAAAAAATTGTAAGAAAAACAATATATATTTTTTTTACTTTCTGCTATAAAACATATCTAATAAAAAATGAAATAAGCATAAATATTGATTGGTTTAAGCAACAGTTATAGCGTTCACAAACTATGGCACAGTATACTATATATTCTGGAATTTAAATTTTTTACATTTATTTTATAAACTGCGATATTGCACCAGATACTCTGACACTTTTGACACCTTGTGGGAACCAGTGACACTAATACAGTGATCAGTGCTAAAAATATGCACTGTCACTATACTGACACTGGGTAGGAAGGGGTTAAACGTGTAGGGCATTCAAAAGGTTAAATGTATGCCTAGCCAGTGTTTTGTGTACAGAGTGTGCTGCTACTAAGGGATGTGCTGGATCTTATTCCCTGCTTTGCAGGGAAAAACAATCTATCACATGCCCACTGTCAGGATGCAGCTCTGCATTGTTTACATATGCAGAGTCCTATACAGCCTCTGTTTGCCGATCAGTGGGTGTCAGCACAAATCCATTGCCTGGCATCAGCTGATCGGGTTCTGGTGTGACTAATATATATGTGATTCTGGACAAAACGGCCACCCTGAAGCAGTAAATCTGCTATTGGGTGGTTGGCAAGTGGTTAAAGATTTATAGTTACAGCATGCACTTTCATTTTATAACACTGGCATTGTAATGACAATACAAACAACAGTTATTTTTGACAATCCAATATAAACGTACTTGACAAAATGTCCTTTCGTGTTGTGAGTTCTGCCTGTCTGTTGGCCATCTCTTTTCACAACTTCCTGTATTGCCTGCATGATTTGCAGCTTCTCCTCTGCTGTTTGCTTACAATTTCTAGGGACTACATATCCCATGGTACATTTCTGCCCCCAAGCAGTGACTCCTATACTGACTCTGCCTCCTGAGACTCCTCTTAGTACCCCTTTAGTTCAGAAGGCAGGCTCTGTGAATGTGTGACACAGCAGTGCCTACTCACAGGGCATAGTGAATACATGTTACAGAAAATAAACCTTACAAAGCAGGTTTAAAGACTTCAAGATTGTTCATATTAATAAGAGTAGACTATAAAAAAAATGACAAATGTACTTCTCAAAGTTCAAACACATGCATGCGTATATTGTATATACTGATGGTGTCAGTAGAGCAGTGGACAGTGTCAGTAGTACAGAGATTGGTGTCAGTAGGGTGGTGGATGGGGTCAGTAGATTTTATTTTAATTATTTAATTTTTTACGATTTTATTTTTTATATATTTTTTTACAATTTTTTTAGGAGCCCCGTTAGGGGGCTTTTCTGAAATATCAGGGATTTAAACTGGGACTCTGTGCCACACAGGGTGATTAGGGTGTGCCCAGGCATATGTGAATAATAGGATTTTTAAAACAGCTTACTTGTAAGGTCCTTTTCTTTGAAGTACATCATGGGACACAGGGCCATAGTAGTTACTATGTGGTTTATAGGCCACCTTCAGGTGATGGACACTGGCACACCCTAAGACAGGAAGTCTACTCCCTATATAACCCCTCCCATTACTGGGAGTACCTCGGTTTTGTAGCAAAGCAATACACGTGTATACCAAAAAGAAAGGAGGGACCTCTGTGTCGTGATGTACTTCAAAGAAAAGGATTTTACAGGTAAGCTGTTTTAAAAATCCTATTTTCTTATCATACATCACGGGACACTGAGTCATAGTAGTTACTATGTGGGATGTGCCATAGCAATGCCAACTGAAGGGAGATAGACACAGCAAAAGTAGGGCACTAAGAGCCTAAAGGACTTATACTGCTGCCTGCAGTACACTGCGCCAAAGGCGATATCCTCATGACCTTTTATATCTACTTGATAGAATCTGGTAAATGTATGGACTGAAGACCAAGTTGCGGCCTTGCAGATTTGAGCCATGGAGGCTTGGTGATGCACTGCCCAGGAAGTGCTAACAGCCCTGGTGGAGAATTTTCCTCTTTAAACCATAAGCTTGAACAATCACTTGATGAATCCATTTAGGAATAGTAGATTTCAATGCTGCCACAGGGCCACGAGAATCACCTCCTTCCCTTCCTGCTTGATCCTGTGAAGAATGCGTGGAAAGAGGCAGAATCCCACTGATCCCACTGAAAAACCAAAGCATCTGTTCCGCATGCCAGTGGATCCTCTGTCCTTGACATAAAGTTGTCAATATTTTTGTTGAACCTGGACGCACACAGATCCTCGTCCGGAATTCCCCTTCT
Source organism: Lithobates pipiens (assembly GCF_037356315.1). Classification (NCBI taxonomy): domain Eukaryota; kingdom Metazoa; phylum Chordata; class Amphibia; order Anura; family Ranidae; genus Lithobates; species Lithobates pipiens. Next base: position 169,577,760 of record NW_027507903.1, on the reverse strand, counting down.
TTGACATATTGACAGAAAGATGTCTGGGTGAAGAGACCATTCTCCTGGGAACAACTGTTGGCGACTCAAGTAGTCCGCCTGCCAATTCTCCTGGAATGAAGACTGCCGATAGGCAAGGAAAGTTGTCTTCTGCCCAAGATAGGATATTATTTACCTCTCTCTGGGCCACGCAACTTCTCGTGCCCCCTTGGTGATTGATATAGGCCACTGTTGTGGCAATGTCGGATTGGATCCTGACAGGACAATTTCGTAATCTGAGCATCCAGGCCTTCAGGTCGTGCTGCCCGAATTTATAGAATATTGATGGGCAAGGTCATTTCTGATTTGGACCTTTTTCCTTGGACAGACGCTTCTTCCAGGACTTCTCCTTAGCCCAGAAGGCTGGCATCTCTTTTTACCATCTTCCAGGTAACTGGTAGGAAGGATTTTCCTTTTTGAAGACTGAGGCTTTGACGCACTTTGGGGGATAAACGCATTGGGAAGTCTAGAGCTTGGACCCTCTTGTTCCAAGTTGACAGGATACTGTTTTGCAGCAGTCTCAAATGAAATATTTGGGAATGGCATAAGGAACTGCCTTGAATGAAGCCATCATCTTTCCCAACAATCTCATGCAAAGTCGAATAGAAGGATTCCTCTTTGCTTAGACCACCAGAATCAGTTCCCTTATGGAACTGATCTTTGCCTGGGGCCAGAACACCCCCTTCTAAGCTGCATCTATGATCAGACCCAATCACTGCAATCTCCTTGATGGTTTTAAGGAGGATTTCTCTAGGTTGAGAATACAACCTAGGTATTCCAGGTAGCTGACTGTGCTGACTAAACTTTGGTTTAAGCGAGCTACCGATCTAAATAAGCTAGAAATGTTATACCCTGAGTCCTTAATCTGGCTAAAGGGGGAGCCAGAACCTTAGTAAACACGCGAGGTGCAGTAGCTAGGCCGAAAGGCAGAGCTACAAACTGAAAATGAAGATTTTTCTATCTCGAAGTGTAGATATTTCTGGTGAGCAGGACAAATAGGTACATGGAGATAAGCATCCTTGATGTCGATTGATGCTAGCAGTTCTCCACCTTGTAGAATGGAGACCACTGATTGGATTGACTTTGATGCAAAAAGAGCAGATAGTCAAAAACCAGTTTAGATCTTTGAGATCTAAAATGGGTCTGACATCCCCGTTTGGTTTTGGTACTGTGAAAAGGTTTGAATAAAACCCTAACCCTCGCTCTTCCATGGGGACCACCAATATCACCTTTTGAGACAAGAGATGATCCAAAGCCAGAAAGAGAGAATTATTTTCTTTTTTTTTTGGATCTCTGGGAACGTTTGATCTGAGAAAACGAGGAGACTGGAACTCTTGAAACCCTAGTTTGTAACCTAGAGATATTGAGGAAGCCACCCATTTGTCTCGACACTGTTCCTGCCAGACCCTTGAGGACTGCAGATATCTTCATCCTCACTTGAGCAAGTGGGGGTGTCCCTTCATAAGGAGGTTTTAGCATTTTTTTTTGTGGGTTTCCTCCCCCAGGGCCTCTTTTGACCCTGGCGTTGACCCCGAGGTTTACCTCTTGAACTTGACGGTGGAGGCCGTCATGACTGCCTGAAGGGTGATGCTCCTGGCACTGGAGAAGAAGCTTGTTTAAAAGAAACATGCTTAAACTTCTTCTTAACTGGTAAAAGGGAACTTTTTCCATTAGAAATTCTTTGGATGTATTTATCCAGATCATCTTCAAACAACTGTTCACCGTGAAATGGAAAACTAGCCAGTGGTGACACATAGGCATGACAAAATTTACTAATTAAAGGAGATATTTCATAAGAAAATGAAAACATTTCTTAGAAAACTCCACTTACCTTTCCCACCGCAGGATTTTCTGTGGTAAAACAAACAGACCCAATCTTCACCCTTCACAGTGGGATCCATTAACAAACCTTCAGGAGCCGGGGACCCTCCGGGAACCCACAATCCTGGACCTGTAATAGCATCTCGCCAGTAAAACTTTATGGCCTTATTACCAAAAGTACTGGATCCAGGGATCCAGCTCTCTAAAAAGAGAAGCGTTTACAGGCAAAACCTTGTTTCTTTGGACACGAGATCCGAGTACCATTCAATTAGGCCTAAAAGACACTTTGAATGGGTCCAGCTGCATAGCTAGCCCCATTGGTGCTCAGCACAGCACATCTTTGTGACCAACACCTTAGACACTGGCGAAAAAATGGAGGTACTCTCAGTAGTGGGAGGGGTTATATGGGGAGAAGACTTCTTGTCTTAGGGTGTGCCAGTGTCCTTCACCTGAAGATAGTCTATAACCCACATAGTAACTACTATGGAACTGTGTCCCGTGATGTACCATAAGAAATATGAGTTTACATTTTGACCATATACGCACTTTAAATATACAGCGCAATGTCTTTTGAGAGTCTCTAGAAAGATACATGTTATCTATTTCTTATACGATTTGTCAGTTTGAGCAGACTAGGGATATACCCCTTCTTTGGGCCACAGCTGCAATGTATACAATTTCTCTCAAATAATCAAGGGCCAAAAATAAGTTATGTCATCTACTGTAGTGTTTTTACTCCCTTCTTTTACAGTGGCACATACTTACCTTGCCTTTGCTCCCCTGCTGCTATGTTCAACTGCTGGAAGTGAAAAATATATTGGTACTGCCTGGTACTTGGTACTTCCAGGTACGGAGTAGACCTTGGTACTTAGTACTTGGCCCTACCAGGTATTGAGGAGACCTTGGTACCTAGTACTTGGTACTGCCAGGTATGGAGGAGACCTTGGTATTTAGTACTGCCAGGTATGGATGAGACTTTGGTACTTAGTACTTGGTGCTGCTAGGTATGGAGGAGACCTTGGTACTTACTTAGTACTTGGTAATGTGACAGTGCTGAGCCTGCACTGTTAAATGGAAGTAGTCCGAAAACCTGTATAAGCTAAAACATGAGTTACTCATTGCTTACACAGAGTGCCATTCCTGCATAGGAAAAACACAGGTTCACTTTAAGCACAGACATGCGTAAAATGTATTTTAAACTAAAACCTCTTTTATTTTTTTAGTTTAGGAAAGGTTATGGAAAGCTTACAACTCTTGTCAAGTATTTCAGTCCATGTCCTCATTTTTGTCCTCATAGGCACTACAAGAGGTGAGAGAGCATTATTAGAGAGAAATCCCATCCCACTGGATAAGATCCCCATTACGGCTCATTTATCCAAAATACATCCACATAATACACAGGATCTTGCTGGCAGCTGGCTAGCAGAAAGATCATGCGTATTTGATGTATGCCTCTAATATATGTGCAACATTTACATACAGTATGTAGAGCATCCATCATATAGGAATTCTATTGGTTGCCACCACTGCTAGGGCCATCATTACTTGATCAAAGGCCTGTGCCTCTGATTACACACTGTCATTCTGAAGGGGTCAGTGATGCACTGATGGAAAACAAAAAACATGGACTAGAAATACAATCGGATCTAGAACAGTAGGTTTTCAAATCTGAAATTCTGCAGCAAAAAAATGCAGTGTGACCTGCTCCAGGAATCAGTTGCTTCTATACTCAAAGCATACAGCTAGCTGGCTGATCTCAGAGCAGGACAATTGCAGCCATTTTTGTTCAGACAGTAATAGAAAAATGCTAAACCAAAAAAAAAAAAAAAAAAAAAAAAACAATGCTTGTTGTTTTAAAAAAACAAAAAACATTGAGATACAGTAAATAAACTATACAATGAAGTCCTGTGCAAACTTTTAGTACACCAACTTGTAATTAATAATAAGGAGGTTTCCTAGAAAGGAAAGTATAAGTCAGTAAGGGTTCCTTCTTTCATATTTTGCTGTGCACCGTCTCTTTATCTCTATTCCTTTTAGAGTATAATTGCATTTTCCAATGATGCAGCATCACTTGGTCTAGCTCATCTCATCATTTCCTTGTGGAAGAGCATGTGGTTTCCACCTGACCTATTAGTCATCCGTTATTACCTAACTTCTTCATGTTCTTTTACCTGCAGTTCTGACTTCATTACCCTCCAAGTCATCACCCTTTCCCACGTTGTCATTTGTTTGATCTTAACTATCTATCTGATATTATTCTTTGGGTTTTTAAAGTAAAGCACTGAACCATATACCAAACAACAGAAACATGCTAATTTTACTTTTGCATAAAATAGGTTGGACAGTCTGTGATGTTTTAATATACTCAACATCAAACAGGAAAGGAAATGCTTTGTTAAATTTCAGGGTGTATGTATAATAACATATCATGTGGAAACTATCATCTTGTTCTCAACAGCACTAACTGGATAAAGATATGAACATGTTTCTCTAAATAACGGTAGCCAATACCAAGTTCTTGCATTCATAGCGTAACTGTGTTCTTTATTGGAACAAATGGTGCTTGTCTAAGCCGAGAATATAGTGAATGTAAAATCCACATCCCTTATATACAAGCAATAGCCTGTCAAGAAGCAACCTAATCAGCAATATTCATGTTTGTTTGAATTACTAGAAATAGAGGACCCAATGGGGAAGATAATAAAAAACACTAAATATAGCAGTGGTCAAATCCACATAAGGCACTAATGTTTAAATAGAAAAAAGGAAATCCTGGTCATCTACAGACAGTGACTCCAAACAATTCCACATGAACCTACAAAAGAACATCAGCTGAAATTCACTTTATGGTAAAACCATAAATTTTAGGCTTTAAGCAGAAGGAGATCCTGGCATCCCCAATGTGAATGAAGAGAGCTGCTGAGCTATCTGTAGGAAATATGTCCTTATTGTACATAATGATGAAGCAATCTCTAACATAAGGCAGAAATCTAGGACCATCAGTTGGATTAATACTAAATAATGTACTGATGTACCTTGTTGATCATCAATGATTTGCAAAATAATAATAATCATACATTTACGATATGTATATATCACATCACTTATTTCACCTATGTATTCCATCAAAAGCCTTGAAATCATTTTTGTATGTAGGTAGGGTCTAGCGTAGTTCGACTGCAATAATTCACACAGTCAGGTACAACAAAGGTCTTCTATTGAAGTAATGCAGAGAGAGCAGGGTTCAGCTGGATCAACAGAATCTGTTAAGAGCACAGAATGCATCCTGGCTATCTCATGCCCAAGCGGGAAGATGTCCAGGGGAGTTGTGATCCTACGCTTTTCCTCCTCGTCATGAACCTTTCCCTACCACTAATATTGTCCCTAACAAGCAGGTTGCTGGATCAACAGCATCTGTTAAGAGCACAGAATGCATCCTGGCCATCTCGTGCCCACGCGGGTAGATGTCCAGAGGAGTTGCGATCCTACGCTTTTCCTCCTCTTCGGGAACCTTTCCCGCTACCACTAGTATTGTTCCTTACAAGCAAGTTATCCTTTCCCTACACTACTCACTCACATAAAGAGCACCAAGCCTTGGAGCTAGGGCTAGGTTCTGCCTAACCCAAGATGACTGCCAGAATCACATGGGGTGGCAGTATCCAATCAGATTGCTTGCCCAGTGTCCCAAGAAAACCATTTTTATTTGCTATTTATTTATTTATTTTTATGGTTAACCTCCCTGGCGGTATGATTATTTCGGATTTTAGGTGCTAAAAGCGGTACAGCTATTTTGCATGAAAATTTGGTGTTTTATATTGTAGTCCTGTAATTCTTAGCAATAACTCACTTAAATCTGTCCAAACCAGAGTCTAGCAGACATCCCAGGTATGATAAAGTTTGAAAAATGAAATCATAAATTATAATATAATAAATAATTATAAATAATTGTACCAAATAATAATATAACAATAATAAAAATTATTCAATAATGTAATCAAATCAAAAACACTGAAATTTGCTCAGTTGCAGAATTGTCACTCTCATTACTTTTCAATATTTGATGACGGATCTCCCCACAAATCGCTATCGCTCAATTCTGGGAGTGATTATAATTTCTTATCGCTGTTTTCTAGCTGGTCTAAAACCATTTTTGATGTAAAGTGACAGTTTTGGTTGCTATGGACAATCTCCAGTTGCCAGGCATAAAGAACAGTTTTTATATTCTAAAACTGCATGCAGGACACTGGGCAGAACACTAGGGACAAAGGGGATGTGAAATAATTACATACAGCAATGTAATCTGTAAGATTACATTATACTGTATGTATACTGTGTGTTTCACTTTTTGAATTTGGCGCCGATCTCCATCCACGTGCGTCGCAACGCTCGCAGGGAACGGAGATCGGCTCTGTGATGAATCGGGCAGAGGACGAGCCGCTCGTACAGCGTGGGGACTTCGCTGGATCCAGAGGACAAGGTAAGTAAGCGTCCTCCTGCATTCAGCGATGCGGTCCCGAGTCTGGCTCGGGGTTACCGTTTTTGGTATAAAAATTCCACCCGAGCCAGACTCGGGAATACCGACAGGGGGGTTAAACTGGATGGGCTTGTGTCTTTTTTTCAACCTAACTATGTAACCATAAAGGAACCATGTTCCTCTTGACTTTCTCTCCACCATATAAGTGCCAGATCTGCAGCCACACAACTGTCACAAAAGCATCTCCATTGAATAGATTGGCAACACCATATATACTCATCAAAATCGTCTTTCAGCGTGGGTGGGCTTTAATCATAGGTTATGACTAAAGTCCACCTGGGCTGAAATGTATTAACATACTTTATATGCAAGCTTGTGTTCTGTGGAACCTTTAATAAAGAAGATTTTAATGAGCATGTATACGGTGATGCTAATCCATTTGATTGATATGTGCAAAAATGGCTAAAAATCATCTGAAAAAAAAACAACAGTTCAATATCACCAGGAATACGCTCTACACTCAACTCAGGTGTAAAAAGAAAGGGTGAATGCGAGCACTAGTAGTATGAAGTTAGCACAACAGCAGCCTGCAGAGGTGTCACTTTTTCTTTGTCATGAAGCTTCATAGTATAACAGCCCTGGGTGAATTTGAATTGCAGGAACATGTTCTGTTCTATATAAATCTTTTTATGGGTACATCGGTTTTACACGTGTTTTTTTTTGTTTTGTTTTTTAGTATGTTTTAGATAGTAGAGTACTTTAACAGCATTGATGATTAATGGAGGAGATTACCTTTAAATGAGCAATAGAAAAGAAAAAGTCTACTGAATGTCTGAATGGTGTCATGTATATACACATTCTTATACTATTTTCAATAAGGAGGAAAGCTGCAAAGTTTGTACAGGTACTACAGCAACAGTTCATTATACCGGCCACCCGCCTCCCTTCACATCTGCACAGTCACAGAACAGAAATAACTGTGCTATCTAAAGTCTAAAAGATAAATGAAATCCATGGATGAGGCTCAGGGTGAAAGTGAAGGAATGAAGTCCAAAGGCAGAAAAAGTGAGATATAAAATGTAACGGGGTGTCAAGTTAAAAATGAGCGAAAAATGCTTAGTTCCGTAAATATTTAATCTATCCACATACTGTGTCATACAATGGCAGCATGTTGAATTTCTAAAATATTTAAAGTTTCGCTACAGAAATGTCAGATTTGAGCATTGCTAATTCGGAGTGGTGTGAAAAACGTCTGCCACAAAATTGTGTGTAAAATCAAGAAAAGAGAGTGACAGTTAAAGAAAAAACAGTACTAGTAACAGATGCTGATATCACCTCTTACAGCTTTGTGAATGAGCCGTTAGAACACATTGCAATAATGGGCAGAATTTATCATGAATACAGCTGTAATAAACACTGACAAAAACATTATTTTTAGATGATTGTTTTTAACTACTTGCCTACTGCCCCCTTCCCGCCAAGGCCAATTTTCAGCTTTCAGCACTGTCGCAATTTTAATGACAATTGCGCGGTCATGCAACACTATATTCAAATGACATTTTATTGTTTTTTCACACAGAGGTTTCTTTTGGTGGTATTAAATCACCACTGGGGTTTTTTTATTTTTTGCTAAACAAACAAAAAAAGACATAACATTTTTGAAAAAAAAATTCATAGTTTAGCATAACATTTTGCAAACAGGTGGTTCTTTTCTCATTCACTGATGTGCACTGATGAGGCTGCACTGATGGGCACTGATGAGGCAGCACAGATAGGTGCCACTGATTGGCTCTGTTAGGCCGCACTGATGAGCACTGATAGGCGGCACTGATGAGCACTGGTAGGTGGCACTGATGGGCACTGATAAGCAGCACTGATAGGTGACACTGATAAAGAGGCACTGATGGGCACTGATTGGCAGCACTGGTGGGCACTGATAGGCAGCACTGGTGGGTACTGATAGGCAGCACTGGTGGGCACTGATTTGCAGCACTGGTGGGCACTGATTTGCAGCACTGGTGGGCAGTGATTGGCAGCACTAGTGGGCACTGTTGGGACTGCACTGATAATCAGGATACTGATTAGAGGTGCCCTGATTATCAGTGTCACTGTCACTTTAACACAAGCCAGTTATCGGCCCTCTTCTCTCCTCACACTGACAGCATGTGTTTACATCCGTGATAAGCTGTCATTGGACACAGCTGGTCACGTGGAAAAGGCCAGCTGTGATTGGCTCTTTACCCTGATCCGTGATCAGCTGAGTCCAAAGTTGGCAGCAAGATCACGGGAGGACGTCAATAGACGCCCTCCCAGCAAAGTAAGCTCATGCTGTAGCCATCGTTCTGCTAAAGTGTGGGAGGAAAGCGGTTAAAATAAATGAATGGCTTAATGCAAATTATGAACAGTTGTTTTTTTTTTATATTCATTATAATACTCTAAATGAATAAAAAAGTAACAGTAAATAAATAGGTGATATAGTAATATAATAATAGTAGGATTTTTTTTGTTCAGGCTTAAGAAAATGTACCAAATGTGACACCGGAGGGGGGGAAGAACCGGAAAAGCGGAAGTTCCATTTTTAGGTGGGTGGAGTGAAACATGTTGACACCTAGTCACTTTCTACATAGTTAAAAGAAATACACAAGAATTGTTCGACTACCAACAGATGTATATTTCTGTCAATCAGATCCTGAAATTTAAACAGCCCTTCTAGACAGCAAAGCCAGGTTGCTGACATGACTTTTGTCCATTTGGTTAAGCAATACAGATCCCTGTTCCCAGCCTGCGGATTAGACAATAAAGGAGCAGAACAACACTGATAATCACTAGCAAGGTCCTCCCCTTGCTCTCGTCTCCTGTCAACATGTGCCTTGTCAGCACATGTTCATGCACTAGGAACTGGATTGCCCTTTCTGATGCCCCTCCCTTTTAAAGTTTGCATTCTTCTGTATAGGTGAAGGCAATGCCACTTTTGTGAAAAATAAATCTAGCAAATAAAAAAAAAATACAGCATATATAATTGATACACGATTCCAAGTGTAATTTATTGTTATTAAAAATTACTGTAATTTTCTGTAACCATTCAATATGGCAGTGTGGAGGTGTCCTCTGTGCACCGTCAGTCTACAGAATTTCCCCAGAAATTTACATTTCTGCTGTGTGATTGGCTCACTGATTTTCCCATATGTCCAAATCAAATTTTAGACACCCCCTGCAATATAAATTTTAGTTTTGGTGAGATATTCTACAAGGGTTAAATTCTTCTAATGGGAGAACATTTTTCATCAGAACACTTATGCCCAATAAGGCATTTTCCGATGGAAAATGTTCTATGGGAGTTTTGTGTCTGAAATTCCGACCGTGTGTAGGCTCCATAGGACATTTTCCATCAGAATTTCCGACACACAAAATTTGAGATCTGGATCTCAAATTTTCCGACAACAAAATCCATTGTCAGAAATTCCGATCGTAGGTCCACAATTCTGACGCACAAAATTCCACGCATGCTAGGAATCCAGCAGAAGCGCCACACTGGTTATTGAACTTCATTTTCCTCGGCTCGTCGTACGTGTACGTCTCCATGTTTTTGACGTTCGCAATTTCCGACCAACTTTGTGTCACTGTGTGTATGCAAGACAAGTTTGAGCCAACATCCATGAGTTTGTTAGAATCCGTGTAATGTTTTTAGATCACCCAGAGACGTTTTTTTTTTCTCAACAAAAGTGGAGTTACTCTTTAAGCACTTACACTAGTCATATATAAAACATATGTATTTATATAATACACTCCTAACTGTTTTCACTTTAATAAATAGTTAATTATATTTTTTATTTGTCCAGAGCTCAGCTTTAATTAACCACTTACAGACCGGACCATTTTGCTGGTCAAAGACCAGACCACTTTTTGCGATTCGGCACTGCGTCGCTTTAACTGACAATTGCGCGGTCGTGCAACGTGGCTCCCAAACAAAATTGACGTCCTTTTTTTCCCACAAATAGAGCTTTCTTTTGGTGGTATTTGATCACCCCTGCGGTTTTTATTTTTTGCGCTACAAAAAACAAAAATAGAGTGACAATTTTGAAAAAAACGCATTATTATTTACTTTTTGTTATAATAAATATCCCCCAAAAATATATAAAAAAACATTTTTTTCCCTCAGTTTAGGCCGATACGTATTCTTCTACATATTTTTGGTAAAAAAAATCGCAATAAGCGATTATTGATTGGTTTGCGCAAAAGTTATAGCGTTTACAAAATAGGGATAGTTTTATAGCATTTTTATTAATAATTTTTTATTATTTTTTTTTTACTAGTAATGGCAGTGATCAGCGATTTTTATTGTGACTGCGACATTGCGGCGGACACATCGGACATTTTTGACACATTTTTGGGACCATTGTCATTTATACAGTAATCACTGCTATATAAATGCAGTGATTCCTGTGTAAATGACACTGGCAGTGAAGGGGTTAACCAGTGGGTGGCAGTGTAGGGGTTAAGTGTTCCTAGGGGTGTGTTACTAGCTGTGGGGGGGTTGGGCTTTCATTTAGTGAACACTGATCTCTGCTCCAATCACATGGAGCAGAGATCAGCGTCACTAGTTGCTAGGCAGAATGGAGAAATGCTGTTTACAAGGCATTTCCTCCATTCAGTCGTCCCGTGAGACGATCACGGGTATGCCCGCGGCGATCGAGTCCGCGGGTCCCACGACCGGACTCACGGGGGTCTCGACGAGCGCGGTAGACAGGGTGCCATTGAAGATTGGACGTACATGTACGCCAATATGCCTGCCCATGCCATTCTGTCGACGTACATCGTCGTGCGCTGGTCGGGAACCGGTTAATAGTCTCCCACATATTATGCTTCTAATATATTTTCTATAGCTATAGATTCAATAGGAGAAGTCATTTAAAAATATAAAGTTAAAGAGTAACTCCACTTTTGTTGAGAAAAAAACATTCCCTTCTGGGTGATCAATGTACATTGCAAGGATTAGAACAATCTTTGTTGCAGATTCCTACCCTTTGTTATTCTGAAGTAATCCCTGTCTGTGTACAGAACACCTCCAGATATTGCAACAAATTCTTAGAAAATCACAGTGCTGCAGATTGAAAATAATAATATAACATATTATAACATTCAATTACAATATAACATGTGTCACAATTGTATATGCTATATTATTTTTTCTTTATTTGCTATTTTTTTTTTTCCCCAATGAAAGTGGAATTACCCTTTAAGGTCCTCGGTTAATATTACCACACTTTCACATTATTTTCATCTGCTACTAACACATTATTTTTTAATTTGCTTTATAGTGCATGCATGTATAATATTGTTCTTTTGTTAATGTGAAAACAATTCTAGCACACAAAGATCAAGTTCTGTTTCCAGAACATTCAGTAAATCAAATACTGTTTAACATTAAGGAACATTATTAGAAGTAGGTCATTCTGTGTGTAAAATCCTGAACAAAAGAGTGAGATTTTGTAGCCTAGCAATGAAAATGAAGTCCCCAACTGTTTTACTTGTGGTGTAGCCTTCATAGCACATTGCAGTAGGGGAAATGTGGTACGATTCCTAAAAATATGTGTGCTAAGCTCACAGACGTTCTTTACTGTGTCAGAACTTGGCAAGCAGTCAAGACTTCAAAACTGCTTTATTCAAATGTCAAAAATGAAATTTACTACTACAAAAAACGAATTATTGGAGCAGATTTATGAAGTAAATGGCTCTTACATGGCAATGATGTTGGAAGCATTCTGGGGTTAAAATGGAAATTTAAGGCAGGGTCATGCCAGGGGCAGTTGCCCCCACCCAGCAAAGATGGCTGCCTCCAGTGGTAGCACACAGACACACAGAGATAGGTGCTGTGACCATCAGCACTGTGATCAGTGATGGTCACAAGCTCAGCATTACTGAGCTGCACTGAGGAGAAAACATCTAGTTTAGGGAGATTTGCCTGTCTTTTTATTCTGCTGACTATTGTCATCTAGAATAAAAAGTAGGGGAATATCAAAAATGTTAGAGTTGTGACCAAAGCAAAATTTAATGAACATTTTTATTATGGGGGCAACTGTCTAAGATGGGAATTCCCCTCACTTCGTGAAATTACCTTTAACTTCCTGTTGCGCCTCTGGGACGGGGAGGTAGGAATTTCCCCAATTGTATACTGATAGCAAAAAATAAATCGTCAGAGTTTTCCCTACTCTACCCCCCAAAAATGTGGCTAAACAGACAAGGCTGTCTACCAGGTTCAGGAGTATGTCTATGGGAATGTATGACCATTCTTCCAGAAGCTCATTTGCGAGGTCATGCATTAAGGTTGAACGAGTATGCCTGGCTCGCGGTTTCTGCTCTAATTCATCCCAAAGGAGTTTTTATTATGTTGAGGTCAAGTTCCTCCAACCCAAACATGCTCATCCATCCATTTCTTTATGGACCTTGCTTGTGCACTGGTCCAAATCATTTGGTGAAGGGGGATTATGGTGTTCTATCAGGTTGAGGTCAGGACTTTGGGCAGGCCAGTCAAGTTCCTCCACCCCAAACTCGCTCATCCATGTCTTTATGGACCTTACTTTGTGCACTGTTGTGTAGTCATGTTGGAACAGGAAGGAAGGCCATCCCCAAACTGTTCATACAAAGTTGGGAGCATGAAATTGTCCAAAATGTCTTGGTGTGCTGATGCCTTAAAGCGGAGGTCCACCCTAAAATGGACCTCCGCTCATCGGAATTATCCAGGTAACTGCACCCACTTCCGGGCTAGCTCTCTGCGGAAAGGGGCGTACGTTACGCCCCTTTCCGCAAGCGCCCGCCCCCTTCAGCAAGTGCCCCGCTGCCTGCTGGGAAACACACAGCTCCCAGAGGCAGCGGGGACCGTCCGGATTGCGCCGCGCGGCTCGCGCATGCGCAGTAGGGAACCGGGAAATGAAGCCGAAAGGCTCCATTTCCTGATTCCCATACCCAAGATGGCGGCGGCAGGACCTGACAGACGAGCGAGCGATCGGCTTCGGGTGCCGACATCGCGGGCGCGCTGGACAGGTAAGTGTCACTATTTAAAAGTCAGCAGCTGCAGTATTTGTAGCTGCTGGCTTTTAAAAAAAAACACGGAGTCCCGGTGGACTCCCGCTTTAAGCGTAACCTCAACCCGATATAACATCTTTGGGATGAATTAGAGTGGAGACTGCGAGCCAGGCCTTCTTATCCACAGCAGTGCCCGAACTCATAAATGCACTTCTGGAAGAATGGTCAGACATTCCCATAGACACACTCCTAAACCTTGTAGACAGCCTTTCCAGAAGAGTTGAAGCTGTTAAGGGTTGCAAAGGGTGGACCAAGTCAATATTGAACCCTATGACCTAAGACTGGGATGCCATTAAAGTTAATGTGCGTGTAAAGGCAGGCGTCGCAATATAGTGTATGTGGGGTATTGAAATCCATGTGCGACACATGGATTGCTGCTTCTTCTTTGGGCCCTTTTTCAAAGAAACAACCAATCACTGTAAGCAGACCGCACTCAGAACAAGCAAAATGTTAAAATTCATTATGATACAAAATTAACAATGTATAATCCTGTGCAGATGTAATGAAAAAAGAAAGTGAATGTACATTTTTTTTTAGACAGATTATTCTTTCAAAGTTTTCCCCAAAAATTGTCAGAAAATGACATGTGCATTCGTATACTGCTGTTTGATTGCTTTGGTTTTCAATAGACATAAGCATTTATGTCTGTAATATAAAATGTTGGAAAGAAAATATGTTGGGAAATGATGACACAAATTATGCAGCTTTAGTATCAGCAGCTCTCATCTGTGGAAACATCTGAAGAAGTACAAAACGTAAAGATTATTTAAAGTTCAGGCCCTTCACAATAAAACCAATAATCTCTCTAAACCACTTTTCTCAAGAAGCAGATGATGAAGCTCCCTGCTGTTATGAAGCATAGGCATTTTATTGCAGGACGGATTTGTTCAAATGGTTTCGAGCATAAATGCCCTTCCTATTATTCCCATTCTGTTTATGCAAGATTTTTTTTTTTTTCATTTCTTAAATCAACTGAGTTTAGGGTTGCCACCTTTTCTTCGAGTCAAACCCGAACACTATAGCGGCACACAGTAATTATTTTTTTTGTAGTATAAACTATACATATATTTTGCTATCAAATAACATTTCTAATCATATGAAGTTAATAACAAGAGTCCCCCTCTACATTAGAGTCCACAGAGTTCCCCTTTTTACATCTGAAGTCGCAGAGTTCCTTTCACTGTAAGGGGAGACTCTGCAGACTCTGATGTAAGGGAGAATCCTGGGGACTCTAACATAAGTGATGCTCTGGAAACCCTGATTTAAGGGGAACACTGAGAACTCTGATGTACGGATAGGACTCTGATTGAAGGGGGGACACTGTGGACTCTGGTGTTAAGGAGAACTCTGATGTAAGGGGTGCTCTGAGAATCCTAATTTACCTTAGTGTACTCAGAGGCAGGAGATAGAAGGGGGAGACTTCAGTTACAGACAGATATGGATAGTGAGCTCACTCACCACTTGGCAGCTAGCACCTCTCACCCAGATGTATCTGAGGCTGCTGGACTTCAAATTTTCAGCCTGCACTTTCCTTTTCTAAGGAATATGGGCAGACACAGAGGGCTAGGACCAGGAGGAGGAGGTGTAGATGGAGCCCTCTCTCCTCTCCTGCCTGTGTGTGTGTGTTTGGGTTGGGGGATTGTTAGTGATGGCTTTGGGCAGCATGAAACAGAGTATAACATATACTCTCAGCTTAGACAACTGCAGCCAGCAACCCTGCTAGGAAGCCATAGTCCAGTCTGAATAATGTGTCCGGGTTTCAGGTAGTCTGAAACCTGGATGCATGATTCCAAACCCGAACTGTCCGGGTGAATCCCGGACAGGAGGCAACCCTGAGTTACGTAGAGTAGAATTTTGATGTCATTGGCTCCTACATTTCTAGCATCAATACAAGGCATTCTATGAAAGGTGGCAGTGCAGAGCAAGCAACCCCCTGTGGCCAGTTTGCAGAGGGAAAGTCACTGGAGTAGCACCCAGAAGATTAAGGCTATCATTGTATGTAGCACAGAATGCTATCGTAATTTTCAGCATCTCCATCCTCTGGATAATAAATATAGATATTTACAGCAGACCAAGCTATAAATATAGAAAAAAATATATAGTGTACAGGACGCGGTGTCTGGGTCCTGGAAGGACGCTATGTTTCCCCTCTGTTTGGTTTGTGGTCCCTTTAAGGGAATAAAATTGATTAACCCACCTGTCAGAGGAAGTGGGTTTAAAAACAAGACAGGAAGTGGTAGATGGGTGTGGAGGAGTGGAGAAGACATGGTGGATGGTGTTTGTTTTGAGTTGCAGCAACAGAAGTGGACAGCAGTGTCCTGCCTGGAAGCCTCCTGGCAGGGGAAGCTACCTGCCATAAAAGATCAAGTACTGTTTGATTGAGACAGCTATTCTGGACTTTGCAAGTCGGTGAGACTAAAAACCTTTTCCTTTTGTTTTTGGGCTGCTGTAATACTGTTTAAGTTTAATAAACCCCTTGTTGTGTGAAAAGCCTGTGTGCTGCGATCTTGCTGGTCCCCCCGAACATTACAATAATTTGTGGAGTTCTGTTTTAATATTGAGTGCAACATTTAGTTTGTGTCTGGTTGGCCTTAAAGCTAAACTCCAGGCAATAAATAAAATAAATATATTCCCCAAGCAAGAAAATTATTGCATTTTTTTTCCAATGAATTACTTGCCTTAGTATATGTTCCTGCAACAGCGGCTGGACAGGTCTTTTCTCCGGTGATAAAATATGACCCGGTACTCCCATTTAATCAGGACCAGTGTTGGTCACTGGTCCTGTATGAGAGGAATGCAGGCAGGACCCCAGAATAAAAGAGAATTATGAGAATAAAAAAAGAAAAAAAAGAAAACCATATATACGGTACTCACCTAGATGGCTGCAGCATGGTTCTATGACCAAGAACTGAGCTACCCCATGACTGCTGATTGTTTGGCTCTTGGTCTTCATTGAGAGGAGAGGTTTGACTGTCAGTCACTGGCTCTCTGCTCTGCCCCTCCAGCACTCACTGGAGCACCATGCTGTGGAGGAGGTGGGAGCAGCTGGGTTAGGCTCTCAGTGGACAACTAAGAGGCTAAACCAGCTGCAAGTCAGGCATTTGGGCAGATCCTGACAATATTGTGAGGATCTCTGCAGAGCCTGGACCGGCTCTGATGTTAGCTGTCTGCAGGCTTTAGCCGCTCTTGGCTGAATATGGGTCACAGAAGTGAAGTAATAAGAGCACTGCTGTGATCCATAGGAGGAGCATAGCCAAAACAGCTTTGGCTATGCTTCTCCTTTAAGATAAGTAATACTCTGTTTTATTTCACGCTCTGGAAGAAACAGGAATTCAATTCTTTAATAGCTGGGGAGGGGGAATTTGATGGGTTTTTTTTTTTACTGTCCAGAATTTGCCTTTAAGGCCTTAAAATAGAAAAAAAATAAAACATAGGTGCTACTTTTTTCTGTTCCTTGTCAGAATGAAATGTACAGAAAATGCAACACAAACTATGAAAAGTTGGCTGCAAAAGATGCCACATCCTTAACCACTTGCCGGCCACCCTATAGTAGTTCTACGGCTATAAGGCAGCCGCGCTGCGCAGGATCACGTATAGTATAGTGAGTGCGCACCACCGCTGACTCACTCCCGTCGTAAGAATCACCCAGACTTGATGTTTGCCGGCACCCACTGATCCCCCTTCAGTAAGGAAGGCATGGATCTTGTGTTCCTGCAAAGCAGGGACATGGATCCATGCCTTCCCCTAGTAAGAGCACCTCCACACTACACTAATACGTTATCTAGGCCCACAGTTCACCCTTTGATCACCCCTGATGTTAATTCCTTCCCAGCCAGTGTCATTAGTACAGTAACAGTGCATATGTTTAGCACTGATCATCGTATTAGTGTTACTGGTCCACAAAAAGTGGCAAAAGTGGCAGTTAGATTCTGATTTGTCTGCCGCAATATCACAGTCCTGCTTTAAGTCGCTGATTGCCATCATTACCAGTAAAATAAATAAATAAAAAATCCATAAATATATCCCTTAGTTTGTAAACTTATTGTTTTTTTTTTTTTTGGTTTTACCAAAAATATGTAGCAGAATACATATTGGCCTAAATTGATGAAGAAATTAGAATTTTTTCAAAAAATGTATTTGATATGTTTCATAGCAGAGAGTAAAATATACATTTTTTTTTCAATATTGTCAGTCGTTTTTTTTTTGTTTATAACGCAAAAAAAAATAAAAAAAAAATAAAAAAAACTGAGGTGATCAAATACCACCAGAAGCTCTATTTGTGGGGAAAAAAGGACAGCAATTTTATTTGGATACAGTGACGCATGGGCGCGCAATTCTCAGTTAAAATAACGCATTGCCATATCGCCAAAAAATGGCCTGGTCATAAAAGGGGTAAATCTTCCAGAGCTGAAGTGGTTAACATACTAACTTTAAAGAGAGATGTTGAACAAATCTAGGCAATTGCAACAAGTTACAGGATTTGCCAGGTACAGCCCTATTTGGGGTGACAATACATATACAGAACAGGCTAAATTACAACAGGGACCCAGGTGGCGTGCTCGGGGAGTAACCCATCTATCACACATGTTTTAAGATGGGAGACTGTTGTCCTTTCCAGATTTACAATGCAGGTTTGCTTTGCCCCCCATCATGTTTTATTATTATCTACAGCTGTGGCACGCAGTCCATGCCCTGGATGACACCGTGGAATGGGTGCAATTACCCACCCCTATTTTTCCCCTGCTCCATTCTGTTACTGAAACTAAGGCCTGGTTCACACCTATGAATTTATTAGTGTTTTCTGTTTTGCAGAAACACACTATAGTCCATTTTCCTATGGATGTAGTTCACATCTGTGCATTTTATGGAAGGGCCAGGGACTTTTTTCTGGTTTTTGGTTCCATAGACTTCAATGGATTAAAAATGTGTATTGGAAAATGCAAAATGCATCGGGAATAGGCAAACTGCAACCTGCATAGGTGTGAACCAGTTCTGATGGTTACATATCCCAATGTTACCATATGCGTCTAACAGAATATTTAAAGGCTTACCCTATGAAGGCATTATCCCACTGGGGGGGAGGGTATGGGACCATTAACAGGAGATCAGTGGGGGGCTTTTCAATCAGTCACTACATGCTCTCTTAATGTATCCCAGAAAATGTCCCAACTGTATATCCTGCTTAGAGTGCACTACACCCCATAAAGCTTCATAAAATGGGTAAGCTCCCAGACCCACTGTACGGAAAATGTAGATGGATGCCTGGGGACCTCATTCGTCTCCTCTGGCACTGGCCAAAGCTTCATTGATATTGGAGTGAGTTCCTTTCCACGCTCAACCGAGTTTTTCAAACTATTGTACCTTGAGATCCAATCTGTTGTTTTTTGGGATTCCTTGAAGAAGCGATTCCAGAGGAGATGACTAGAATAACCTTCTCAGGAGCTTTATTTCAGGGTAGGAAAGTTATTCTTATTGGCTGGAAATCTACAACTCCACCAAGCATTTAAACGTGGTTAAATCATATGGAGAACACTCTTCTCCTTGAGAGATATATACTGTATATCAACGTAAGGGTAGGCTGGGCAAATTTGAAAAGCTTTGAGCCCCTTGGCTTGATACACCTGGGCTATGTACTAGAGAACGCATTACAATGAGACTTTTACAGTGTCCTGCTGGATAACTATATCTAATTGTATTGAACATTTACATGATTTTATAAGCTTTTCTTTTTAGGACTTAATTTTACACTGAATTGTTCATCCTTATGATGGATGTTGTACGGTATGAATGATATATCAGGGCTTCTTTATGTTATGGTGCATCGATACTTTCATTGTGACACATTTGAATGTATACTGCTTTTTTCTTTCCAATGTTACTTCACTGGATTGTTTTCTATACTCAATAAAACCTTTTTTGATATAAAAAAAACTATAACGAGAGAATATTTTTGCTGAGATTTTTGAGGCACAATTCACACTGTATAAAGAAAATACCATTAACTTTATTATAAAAATGTTTATTACATAAAATCATATTTTCCTGATTACCTCCAACTGCCATATTATTTTTGATATACATTCAACTATCACTTAAATTAATCAACATGGGTGGTAATTAAACCTCTAGTAAACTCACCATCAGAACAATATTTTTTAGAGCTTTTGATCACAGTCCACTTTTTCAGAAGCAGGCATTGGGGATTAGTTAAAACAACTCTCTATATTCTACATATTATAAAGTTTTAGAGTTATTTTTAACTAATCCCCAACGCCTGCTCTTGAAGAAGTGGCCTGTGATCCAAGAAACGCATCAAGCTCTGAAAATATTGTACGGATGGCGAGTTTACAAGAGCTTTAATTACCACTCGTATGAGTAATTCGAGTGATAATTGGATGTAAAACAAAAATAATATGGCAGTTGGAGATAATCAAGCAAATATGATTTCATGGAAATCTTAATGTTATATATTTTTGTAATAAAGTTGTTGGTATTTTAATTTATACAGTGAAAAAAATTCTCTCTTTACAGCAAATGCAAGCTTCATTAATCACATTTGTTATACAGTAGATACAGAATCTGAAAGAACATTTTTAAGGGCTGTCTAAGGGTTCGATCACAGCCTGTACAGTAACCTGCATTTTTCTGTATTGGATAAATGCAGGTCACTACAGGGGCATATAGAAAACATGTGGCTTGTTTACACCACAGCATTATGTATATGTGCAACGCAATGCATTGTGTTAAAATGTAACATACAGTATCTCACAAAAGTGAGTACACCCCTCACATGTTTATAAATATTTTATTATACCTTTTCATGTGACAACAATGAAGAAAAAACA
Source organism: Lithobates pipiens (assembly GCF_037356315.1). Lineage (NCBI taxonomy): Eukaryota > Metazoa > Chordata > Amphibia > Anura > Ranidae > Lithobates > Lithobates pipiens. The sequence goes on along the minus strand of NW_027507903.1, from coordinate 169,557,519 downwards.
CTTTGCTACAATGTAAGGTAGTGAGTGTACAGCTTGCCATGTGCCATTTTGAACTTCCAATAACCAGTATGAGAGAATGAGAGTGATAACACCAAATTGAACACACCTGCTCCCCATTCTCACCTGAGACTGAGTCACATGACTCCGGATAGGGAAAATGGCTAACTGGGCCCAACTTGGACATTTTCACTTAGGGGTGTACTCACTTTTGTTGCCAGCAGTTTAGAAATAAATGGATGTGTGTCGAGTTATTTTGAGGGGACAGAAAATGTACACTGTTATACTGTTTACACTCACTACTGGTGTTTTATTGTAGCAAAGTGTAATTTCTTCAGTGTTCTCACATGAAAAGATATAATAAAATATTTACAAAAATGTGAGGAGTGTACTCACTTTTGTGAGATACTGTATATGCATTTAAACACAAAGCACACAAAGCACATCAAAGCACATCAATGCATATCAAGACGATGCAAGTGTCAAAAAAATCAAAAAAAAAATCATTTATTTTTTATTTTGGGCCTTTTTCAAGGAACTGAGAATGATGTAAAAGGAAATAAGACTGTAAAATCCTCAACAATTGATGAATATTATATATGTTTTGAATATTAAAATGCATGCTGACACATATTCAAAGTAATGTCTTCTAGATTGTAAGCTCTAACGAGCCGGGCCCGTATTGTATTGTAACTGTACTGTCTGGTTTCATGTTGTAAAGTGCTGCGCAAACTTGGTTCTATATAAATCCTTTATAATAATAATAATAATGTAGAAAATGCATGCAAATGCATTTTCAGGTTGTTGTCGTGCATTTTTATGTGTAGTATGGTGTGAAAGGACACTAATGCAACATATTCAAATATAGCAATATGTAGCTCCCTCTTGTGGCTGAGCTGTAGATTACTACAGCCAGCAGCATTGAACACTCATCTGCTGTCAGTACACATTCAGTACTACAAGTAGGAAAGACAAATCATGGCGAGGTTTGCTATATACATAGATACACTAGGAAGAAGGCACCACACTAACCACAACATTCCTTAAGAGCAAAGAAATTCTATAGCCATAAATGTGTTCTCTCAAGGGTAAAATTGCTTTAATATATTATGTATGAATTCAATTAGGTTTCTTCCACAAACTGAGCAGGTCATCAAATTACACACTTAAACCACAACAAGAACTGCTTATCTTCAATAGTTATTTTAAAGAATTTTACAGAATGATGTCTAGACAGTCTATTGAGATGAGAATTCATCTTGAATGTGTGCAAACAGAAGTATATGTTTCATGTTCCAAGGTGATTTTTTACATTCTCTCTTACTGTATATGATTTCTAAATATTACCATTACAATTTATCTAAAACCAGGAACATAAATGTAATTCATTGCAGCTTACAAATCATTAGTAGGGTTGAGCTTCCTATTCAATCTGAACACAACTGAACTTTTAGCCCATTCAGCAGGAGCTGAACATCATATAATATCTCTACCGTTACTATATACTGTATGACAGCTTTCTATCTGACAATGCTTACCAAGGAAGCTGACATTCTTTTTTATTTTATTCTTTTTTGTGGATGGTCCCCCATTACTATCTATATCAGACCCTCTAGGATAAGGATGTAGTATGGAAGAAGGGAATCATCGGCAGAAGCTTTTGATGTAAACATCCTTTTTTTCTTTGTAAAAATCAGTTTTGTTGTAGTAGGTTTTATACATGTTACAGGTGTGCCACTTCACAAGCAGCTATTTTTTAAAACTTTTTTTGAAATGGTAGATATTTCCCAGCCCAGGTGTGTCCCCCCCAATGCAATTTATTTGACAATCACTTGTCTATTAACTTAGAAAGTGGCCATTTTTGTTTTTTAACATTTGGCTCACATTGACTTCAATAGGGTTTGGAATTTGCATCTGCACTTTCGTCATGCTCTGCAAACCTACCACAAACAGAACACAGGTATGTTTGGGTCATCCTTAGTCCTTACATGTGGTGCTGAATTTGTTTTCACCTGCCAAAAACACATTTTCTCTCCTATGGTGACAACGCTCATTGTACTGTATCTATAAAGAAGCAGTGTTGTCATTCTAGGTTGCTTGCTCCTGATTTGGACTACAGACACCTCCATGCTCCTCTTCCCCTTCCCGCACATTGTCAAACGATTGGACTAAAAAATTTTTTTTAGTTTGCAGAGGTGAACTAAGCAGGGCTGATACCACTACTTGAAATTCAACAGGAGGTTCCATGGAACTCTAGGGTTCCTCCGGAGGTTCTAGGGGTTCCTTGAGCAATGAGCAATTTATGCCTCTCAGATAGGTTCCCACTGACACCATTGATCTTTCTAGATATCTGTAAGGAGGTAATTCTTCCCAATGCCTACAAGTGTAAGGAGCATTCTTCCCACTGACCATCACACTAATGTATCATGAGTTGTGGCTATAGTCATTTTTAGCAGGGGTTCCCAGAGACCAGAAAGTTATTTCAAGGGTTGAAAAGGTTGAGAAAGGCTGGTCTAGACCTGCTCCGTTTCTGCCACCTGTTACAGCAACACTCATGTAAGTTTGTGAGGTAAGGGTGGACTTTGAAGGGGGCTCTGATGTAAGGGAGGACTCTGATAGGCCCTCTGATGTAAGGGAGGACTTTGATGAGGGCTTTCATGTAAGGGGGACTCTGATGTAAATGGCGGCCCTGAAGTAACGGGGCTATGAAGGTGACTCTGATGCAAGGAGAGGATCCAATGTAAGTGGGACTCTTATGGACACTCTGATATAAATGGGGAGGAGTTTGATGGGGATTTCAATGTAATGGGGACTCTGATGAAAGGAGGACTCCAGTGTAAGCTGGACTCTATGGGGATGGGGACTTTAATGTAAAGGGAAAAATGGTGTTGACCCTGATGTAAAGGTAGACTTTGATGGGGACTCTGATGCTGATATAAGGTGAGAACTTCCCATCTCAAAGGTTTAAGTGTATTTGTAACTTATTTGCTTTGTTTTACTTAAAGAGGAACTACAGTCTGCTCACATATTATACACATTTATAATAAAAACATCTTTGCCATCTTGGAGCTTCCCTCCAACCACTTTGCATATTATTTTATATATATACTGTGATTCTGTACTTGCCAAATATGCTACAGAAATCTCCCTCCACTAAGTCTGGTTGCAACCATTTTAACTGTGGGCAGCTGAAGCTGTTGTCTGTTCACTTCCTGGATTTACACAGCCACACAGAGGCACACCTCCATCCCTGCAGCTCTCATTGGCCCTTTTATGACTCATTCTCCCTCTCTTCCTGGCAAACTCTCATCAGTGTGTGTGAGAGAGAGAGAGCTGTGCATGATATCATAAGCCTAGACTAATGACCAGTCAAGAAACAGGAAGTGGGCTGTATAAGGTATTAACTGGCAAAAAAAAAAAAAAAATGTCTTACTATCCAAAGGTAAAACAACAAGGGCAGACGATTTAGTAGATGGAAATTTAAAAAAAATTGACTGAAGGTCCGCTAAGTTCATTCTCTGTTGTTCTGAATCATATCATGCTGGTTATAAAAAAATCAGTAAAACATTCATATTTTTTTAAATGTTATGAATTCATTTATATAACTGCTTTTTTTGCCCTGCAAATATTTATAAAATTTACAATGTGACCCCCATACTAAAAAGTATAACCTATTAATTAAAACCTATTCAAGTTTTTCATTCTTTTCCAATTAGACTGAAATTATCTGAAAAGGAATAAGTTCCACTTTAACACATGGAGGGTACCAAAATAGATGTTTAACCTTGCGCTATGTACAATGACTGGTTTGTATAAACTGTTATGCCCCGTACACACGATCGGACATTCCGACAACATAACTGTGGAATTTTCTTTGAAGGTTGTTGGCTCCAACTTGTCTTGCATACACACGGTCACACAAATGTTGACCAACAATTAGGAACCTGGTGACGTACAAGACGTACAATGAGCCGATAAAAAGGAAGTTCAATAGTCATGTGATATCTCCATTACGAACGCTAGTTTTACAAGACCGAGCGCTTCCGGCTCATACTCGATTCTGTGCATGTGTGGAATTTTGTGCGACTGACTTGTGTACACACGATCAGATCAAAATTTAGTTGGCGGAAAATTTGAGAACCTGCTAGCCATCATTTGTTGACAACAAATGTTCGATGGCGCATACACACAGTCGGACTTTCTGCCAACAAGCTCACATCCAACATTTCCCGTCGGAAAATCCGATCGTGTGTACGCGGCATAAAGTTGTAAAGACATGCACACATTGTTAACTTTCTTAAAAAATAAAAATAAAAAAGGTTCTTTTAAAACGGTCAAAAAAAAAAATCTGCCAATCTCTAATTTTATATATAAAGTCTACCTGAATTCTCAAAAAAGTTTTTTTTTGATAGCAAGCACCATCCAATGTCTACAGATTGCTGTCACAAACGCCAAAGTACTTCTGTGCTCCAGGAATTTTAAGCACTCTTATGCGGAAAGTCAAGTGTAGAGCGTGCCCTCTTGAATCACAAAGCGATGAAGGCAGCTCTCGTTTGATCACAAAACACCTAAATTGTATTGTGAGAAAAGTTTGCAAAGACTCGTACTCTAAACTCACCAATCACTGTCTGCAGATACTGCACAATGCCTACTAACATGACCGATTAGTGTATTAAAAAAAGTTTTGCATTACTTTGATGGTAAGTTTATTGTACAGCAATATCTTGTGAAATCCATATTATACAGTATATTTTATTTCCAGTTATCAATATGAATATTAGAGTCTTTTTTTTTCTTTTTCGGCACCCAGGACGAAAGATGAATACTGCCGGCATGTTGGCTTCTTTCACCTACCGATTTTCATCTGATTCCCTTTTTTCTAGTCCCTCCAGCTTACCATAGACATGAGAACAAGGCTCAGCTTCTTGGTTCCTAATATGAGAGTATCACTGCGTACACAGCATTCTCCATAGGATTATCTGGTAAACACATATCACAAAGCAGAACTAGGACAGCTCAGCTCATAGCAAAGCCTCAGATGTCACAATAGAGCAATTGGTGTAGTGAGATCTTCTTGCCAGGGTCAAGGTCAGCAGTAACTACCCAGCAGGGAATACAATGCTCCCTTGACTGCCTAAAACTAGAAAGATATTGATCGCAGTTTATTCCAAGATGTGTTATAAGAAAGAAAATATTGAGCACCTGAACATGAGCCAACCCAATTCAAAAGATTCATAAAATTATACAAGAAGCGTTAGAGGAGGCCATTTACCATTTTTGTCAATGTTGGCTTGATTAAATAATGGATTTTGATTTTAATATATGTTAAAACCACCCCTGCCAAGTTGCCTATTGTTAGCAAAGTTAAATTATAATGGCATAATATAATTTCAAAAGCCTGATTTTATTAAATCTTGTACTCTGAAATCTGTTGTCCTAAGCAGTTTGGTGAAGGATCTGCATCTATATTTTAGCTGTTAACACATGCCTCCAATAGAAAAGCCAGATTTTCGGACAGATGTATAAAATCTCAATCTGACTTTTAGAGGGCTTTCACACCAAGCCACCCATAGCGTCGGCGGTAAAATACCGCTATTTTTAGCGGCGTTTTACAGTCGGATTTGCAGCACATTTTGGGCGCTAGCAGGGTGCTTTTACCCCAGCTAGCGGCCAAGAAAGGGTTAAAACCGCTGGCAATTTGCCACAATAGTGGCGTTTTGCCAGCGGTATTGCAGCACTGCCCCTTTGATTTCAGCTATGGAGGAGCTCCAAAGAAGCTGCTGGCAGGACTTTTCCTGATGTCCTACCAGCGCACCGCTCCAGTGTGAAAGCCTAAGGGCTTTCACACTGGAGACAATGGAGCAGCAGTTTGAGGCCAGATTGCAGGCGCTATTTCTAACGCTATAGCACCTGCAAAACGCCCTCGGTGTGAAAGGGGTCTTAAAGGAGACATCTGCACAGATCATATCCTGTATAGTCCCAACTAGGGCAGCTTGTTGATATGTAAACCTGTCTTCTCATTTTTCTGTAGTGTTTGTGTCATCTGTTTGTGGTGTTAAGACACATAGGGGGAGACTTACCAAAATTGGTGCGCACAGAATCTGGTGCAGTTGTGCAAAGTAACCAATCAGCTTCTGACTTCAGCTTGTTCAGTTAAAGTGATAATAAACACAAACTGTTTGAAGGGGTTGCAAACCACTGGGTGCCTTTTTTTTTCTTCTGACCTGTAAGTTAAAGCCATAATGGGCGCAATGTGAAACTTACCTGAAAACGAAGCCTTCCAGCGAAGAGCTGTCATCACTGGAGGCCACTTCCATCTTCGCCCATCTTCCTTCTGGGGCTGTGTGTCTGGGCGGAGCCACAATGATGTTACCCCCCGCACGGGGGAGCCACAGTTTATGGCACAGGATTCTGAAAGAACGGCCCGGATCTTAAAAAAATCAGGTGCTGACTCTGGTTGATGCATAAACAAAGATGTAGCTGTCCTTCTTGAACTAACAGCACATGTCAGGGGGAATATTGTAATCTCTGTGAGACGTAATACCTTGAATTTTTATATTTACATTCTGCACATTCTTAACGCACTTAACATAAAAAAATTACCTACTTTGGGTCCTTTTTAAAGAGCAGCTTCAGTCTCCTATGCAAAAATGTAATTCAACAGCTCAGCTGACTCACCTGCCAATGATCCAGCTCAGGGACTCACCTGTCCCATGATCCAGATCAGGGACTCACCTGTCCCACGATCCAGATCAGGGACTCACCTGTCCCACGATCCAGCTCAGGGACTCACCTGTTCCACGATCCAGCTCAGCTGACTCACCTGTCCCACAATCCAGCTCAGCTGACTCACCTGTCCCATGAACCAGCTCAGGGACTCACCTGTTCCACGATCCAGCTCAGCTGACTCACCTGTCCCACAATCCAGCTCAGCTGACTCACCTGTCCCATGAACCAGCTCAGGGACTCACCTGTCCCACGATCCAGCTCAGCTGACTCACCTGTCCCATGATCCAGCGCTATGCTCGGCCCAGCCATTTTCACCCTGTGGGTCTCTCTCCCAGATGCTGGAATCTTTACTATGGGCACCCGGCTGTGACAGCTTACAGCTTCAAAGCCGGGTGTCCAATGAGTATGCGCGAGTGATGCTGCTCACTGTGAATGGTTCGGCAGTCTTCTGGGAGACCTGTCAAGTGTCCCAGAAGACTTTGAGAGGGAGGGAGGAAGGAGAACTTCCGCTTCCAATTACCTAGATGATTGGAGCAGAAGTAGGAGCGGGCACCTGTCAAAATCCAGTACCTGCTTCTCCTCTCCTCCCAAAAGCTCTATTTCACAAACAGGAGCGGGGAGGATGCCTTAAAGCGGAACTTTCCCTTTTAGGTTGAGCTCCGCTTGCATAAGTGTTATTGGAAATTAATGCACTTCAATAAACCAGTATGGCAAAAAATTAACTTGAGCCCTAATTAGATACTGTGGAACTGTGAGATGAACCCACTTTATAAAGCATGATATGTAGCAAAGTTTCCTGATATACGGCACTTGGGATTCTGCAATAAGAGCTTTATACTGTATGCCTTTTCTTTTCTTCTCTAGCGGTAACTTTTGCCTGTTAGCAAATCTGGGTGTTTAATGATGTTTTTATAATTTATTTATAACGTGAACAAGTAAAACATTGAGAATATGTATAAATCATACCCACACATTATCTTTATAAAAAGGCTAATTACTTCTATCAATGAAAACATTAGTCAAAACTATTACTTTCTTCATATGATTACATTCATTTATAATTTTGTGAGGTGTATAGTCAGTAATGATTGCAACAATGAAAATAGAATTGATTGAATGTATGACAGTTTTCTTCTCTTTCTTCCTTATTTCTACTCGTTGTAGCATTAAATCAAAGAGTATCACCACGTTGGCAAGATAAAAGTCTAATGCATGGAAATGTACTTAAGAATACTAAAACATAACATGTATGCCATATGAATCCTTGATGAGAAAGTGAGCCTTCATTTACAGGGAAATGCACACAAATATCAACCAGGGACAGTTCTCTTTTAAATTTGCAGTGGATTCTGCCAACATGCATTTGATACATACAGATACAGTCTCCAGATATTTCTCAGATGTGTCTTTGAAAAGGCTCCAGAAGACAGGTTTTAGATTTTTAATAGCTACAGTAATTTAAAGGGGACCAGTCATTAAGATTCACATTTCACATGAATCAATAGGGCACATGTCAGCAAAGCCAAAGCAAATTTCTATTTTCTTTAAAAAAGGTTCTTGTAATTATTAAAAAGCTCTGAGCAGCCTATTTAGATCTTGTCTAGAGGGCATGGACTCTGGGTATATCTCATGGACTCTGAGTATATCGCATGGACTCTGGGTATATATCTCATGGGCTCTGGGTATATATCTCATGGGCTCTGGGTATATATCTCATGGGCTCTGGGTATATATCTCATGGGCTCTGGGTATATATCTCATGGGCTCTGGGTATATATCTCATGGACTCTGGGTATATATCTCATGGACTCTGGGTACATATCTCATGGACTCTGGGTGCATATCTCATGGACTCTGACTATATCTCTCATGGACTCTAGGGTATATCTCATGGACTCTAAGGTATATCTCATGGACTCTAGGGTATATCTCATAGACTCTGGGTATATCTCATGGACTCTGGGTATATCTCATGGTCTCTGGGTATCAGAAGTATTATGCAATTAAAGTTTTCAGTCAGACACAAGCCTATATACTAAGAGCAGCAGTCGGTAGCTGATAGTATAAGCTAACAGTTCATACTTTTCATAGGGAGCCACCTTAAATGAATAACTCCAATTTTGTTGAGAAAAACACAATCCTTTCTGGGTGATCTGTGTACATTAAAATGCTATAAAATTAGCTCTGTGTTTGTTTCACTGTGACTTTTGGATACTGATTCTGAAAGGGATGGACTGGTTCATTATAATTACTTGGTACACTCCCAGTGTTCTGATAAGAAAATTTGCATCCCTTTTAGAAGTAATTAACCCTTAAGGTGTATCTCACAAAAATGAAATTTCTGTTGTAGAAAAATGCATTAAATCTGACTTGTGTCTAAAGCCCAGTTTTTTTGTTTAAGGCTCGATTCACACCTATGCATTTTTACTGCTTTTTGCATTTTGCAGATTTGCACTACAGAATGTGTTCCATAGGAAACCATGTTAAATGGACTGCAGTGCAAATCTGCAAAATGCATCAAAACTGCATAAGTGTGAATCCACCCTAAGTGCTAGTTCACAACAGATGCAGTTCCGTGCGCCTTTTATCTGCACTAAAAATGCGTGTAGTGTTTTCCATGTATTCCAATGGCTCTAGTTCACACCAGTGCAGTCAGTTTCCTGTCAGTTTACGGTGCAGAAAAAAAAGCAGAGCATGCTGCATTTTTTCTGCACAGAACTGCAGCGGAACTTAGAAAATTGTACAAATTGTACAAATTGTATGAAAAACGCAATGGAAATGCGTGTGGTGTGAATTGTAAGCAAAAACTGATCTAGGAACGTACAGGGAGTGCATTTTTGTGGTGTTAAATGCCCTAAAAATGCACGCACAGTGTTTTCAATCTATTCCAATGGCTCTAGTTCACACCAGTGCGGTCAGCCCCAGTCAATTTCTGGTCAGTTTCTGGTGCAAAAACTGACCATAAACCATCTGGAACTGACTGCATTGGTGTGAACTAGAGCCATTGGAATACATGGAAAACACTGTGCGTGCATTTTGTGCAGAAAAAATCGCACAGAACTTCATCTGGTGTGAACTGGCCCTTATTCAGCTCTGGTTGGAGCCACTGTGCTAACCATGAGAGGTTAGTACAGAGATCTCCCCTGCTGAGCTGTTGTGTTATGACAGAGGGACTAACCCCACCCCCCCAACAGAACACTCCAGTCAGCGCTGAGCGGAAGCCGGTTGGACGCTAGTTTCCCAGCATGCTTGCCTGACAGAAGCTCGGCCGGCTTCTGTCGGACCGGTTGCCATACACATAGGCCGAATGCCAGCCAGTTTTTGTTGAACCGCCAGTGTCGCCCAACATTTGGCCCTTGTGTACTAGGCTTAAGGCCTAGCTTATACTTAACGTTTTGGGGTAGGTAAAAACAGATGGTAGAGCTATATTTTTACTGCCTTTCCTAAGCTGCCAAATGAGGGTATATACATGAAATTACCCCCCCCCCCCATAAATTTAAAACAAATGGTGAGGAGGTGACATAATGCTTCCTCAACACCTGTGAAATGCCCTTCGAAAACTGATCCACTGCATGAACGAACCCTTAGGCTTGATTCACATCTATGCATGTTGCTTTTGAGAGTTTTTGGACATGCGTTTTTACCGCGTTTTTGACGCGTTTTGCATTTTTTGTGTTTTTTTTTTTTTTTTTTACAGAGTGGTTGCTTAGCAACCAGCTATATACAGTGTAAAAAAAGAAAAAAAAACACAGAAAATGCAAATCGTGGTAAAAACGCGGTAAAACACGGTACTTGCGTTTTTGATACGGGTCCATTGACTTCTATTACATGCAAAACACTGTATTTTGCATGAAAAAAAAATCCTGACCCTTTCCAAAAAAACGTAGAGGCACAAAAATGCATTGATGTGAACATGTTCCATAGGAACCCATGTTAAAAAATGTCCCTGCATTTCTGTAAAATGCAAAATGCATCAAAAAACGCATTAGGTTCACATTGGTACATTTAGCATGCGATTTGACGTGTCAAATCTCATGTCAAATCGACGGCTATTGTCAGCTATGGCACCACCCGAAATGGTGTGGCGTTGACTTTGCCGCACCGCACTGATTCCTAAAAGTAGTTCCTGTACTACTTTTGGTGACTTCGGGGGCGATTTGTTTAGCTATCTGTGCAGGAACTCGCCCCCGAAGTGGGACTGCATTACCGGGTTGAAATCATGCGTGTTCAGCTGGACTCGCACAATTTATATCCCGAAGCACTGTGAACCTAGGCTTAGTGCAAGTTGTGGGAGAATAAGTGAGCTAATCATACAAGCAGCAAATTATTTTTTTTTAGATGTTCTGTACTCTGTTTGCCATATAACATAATATTTTACAAAAAATATTGAAAAGTATATTAAATATTAAATTGAAAAGTAAAGGTATATAACAATTACAACATGCGTGTTAGCAACTGTATATGCTATGTTATTGATTTTTATTTGCTAGATATTTTCTTTTCACAAAAGTGGCATTAGCCTTTAATTATCTCTTCTTCCCAGTAGAAAAGTATGTGTCTGCCTTCTATCCCTACCATACAGTGCAATGGCTGGGGCCTGAGTGACCTATAGCATGTCCATGAATATACAAAATGTGCCTTCAAAACATTATAACTTAACATGGGTGCTCCTAAAGGGCGTTGGGGAACAATGGGGTTGGTGCATGACTATGAAAATAAGCTTTAGGCTCCATGCACACTGAAGCTCAAAAAAGCTATTTCTTGGATGCCAGATTGCTGGCAGAAAACGCTGGTTGAAAAACCTGCTTTTAACAGCGTTTTATACTAGCGTTAATGAGCGTTAATGAGCGTTTTACAGCGTTAGCGTTAATGGGCGTTTTTTATAAAAATACACAGAGGACACTCCAAAAATCCCACAATGCATTGAAAAATAGAATGCCGAACACTAATGAACGAGCGTTAATGAGCGTTAATGAGCGTTTGTCGTTTTTTGCCGCTGAAAAACGGCACTTTGAACGCGAATTTCTGGCGTTCAGAAAAAAGCCCATAAACTCCACTGCTCATTAAAGCTGAAAAACGTCCATGTGTGCATGGACACATAGGCTAACATAGAGTGGAGTTTATGGGCTTTTACAAAAAACGCCCAAACGCCAATAAACTGCAGTTTATCAGCTTCAGTGTGCATGGAGCCTTAAGCCGACAGCCTATGTTGTCAGCCACCAAGTTGTAGGTCTCACTTAGGTAATTCAGGAAAACAAATGTATTCTACACAAGGAAAGCAAACAAATACTATAAAGTGTTACGGGCAACTCCCAATGCAATCAATGATATTACTTTCTGAGCTCCTTGTAGACTGAAAGTACAGCTACTTAACAATTGATCACCAGCTCACTTTCGCTGTCCTTAAAGCCTCGTACACACGATCAGATTTTCCGCAGACAAAACCTTGGATTTTGTCCTGCATACAAATGGCAAGGAATTGTCGGCCAACAAACACAAATGTAGTGACGTACTACGTGTTTTTTCAGATCTTTAGCGCCACCCTTTGGACTCCTTCTGCTAATTTTGTGTTAGTAGAAGTTTGGTGAGTGTTGATTCGTGCTTTTCATTTTGCGATTTTCAGTTTGTTTCTGTCAGGGCTGGCTTAGCCCTTCCTTCTCTGGGCTGGCTGCTCAGCTGTCGGCTAATTGCCAGCTCTCATCTCTCTTCACAGTTACCAGCTGTTCCTGATCATGCTAGTCTGACCTGTCTACTTAAAGCTGTCCATCTCACTTCACCTCTGCCTTCGCCTTGGTCACATCACAAGAAACCATCTCCTCTGGTTCTGTTTTCAGACTGGCTTGCTGACATCCCTTCTGGCTCCTTATCCTGCTTGCTGTTGCTCTACCTGGATCCCTGACTTCTGGCCTGGCTGATTACCCGATCTGGTTATTGAACTCTGGACTTGCTGACTACTCTGTCTGGTTACTGGACTCTGGCTATGCTTTGACTAAGCTTTTTTTTCTATTTACCTTTTTATTTGTATTTAATAAACAAGTGTGATTTAATTGTACTTCTGTCTCGGTCTGATTCATGGTTTGACAGTTTCTGAGCGGCCGTTCGTCAACCAGACATGTTTCAGGAGGAGATAACGTATTATTTATTATTGGCCTTGGAGTTATTGCTTTGACCCAAGCCCAGTCCAGGAACAAGAGGAGGAGGAGGAGGATTTCTTGGACCAAAAATTGGTTGCTTTATTAATCATGACCCATTTTTTCATATGCCTTTGCTGCGGGAGCTTCAGGAGAATTATCCGGATGATTTTCCAAATTATTCCTGGATGACAGACCCCTGCTTTCACCAACTCGTGGCATTGTTGACCCCCTATATTAAGAAGCAGGACACATGCATGTGGCCTTTATTTTATTTTTTTGTTTAAATAATGATTTGATTTGTTATATTTCATATATTTTTGGATGCATAGAATGCACTTTTTGGTTAATTTCTATTGGCAGATAGCATGTCTAATTGTATTTGTTTTCTTTTTTTAACGTACAATAAAAAAAATTGTGTAGAATAATACTTGTGTTTTACTTCAAATGACAGTTTGGGACTAGGCAGTTACATTTTAAAAAATACAATGTAAAATTGACAAGGAACACCAACATAGTTGTATCTTTGATTTTTAAATCTATGGGATAATGGTGTTGTGGTAACTTGCCCAAAAAAAAGAAAAAAAGTATAATATTATTCTTGATATCACTAGAAAATAAAAGCCTTTTAAAATATGTTTGTCATAACCCCATCAGTATCACCAGCAAAGCAGCTTCATTATTATCCCATTAACCACTTGCTTACTGGGCACCTAAACCCCCCTCCTGCCCAGACCAATTTTCAGCTTTTAGCACTGTCACACTTTGAACGACAATTACAAGGACGACAAGGGGAGGACGTCAATAGACCGCCTCCCAGCAAAGCAGATCCATGCTGTAGCTGTCTTTCGGCTATAGCACATATCTGAACAGGTTAAAGAAGAAGAGAATGTGCGCTACCTTTCGATATTTCATAATTTGCTACGTCACGAATGTTAATTCTTAATTACGAATGCTAGTTTACAAGACTGACAGCTTCCAGCTAGTCCTTGCTTCCGAGCATGTGTATTTGTACGTTTATACTTTTGTCTGTCAGACTTGTGTACACACTCTCGGAAAATCTGACAACAGACTTTTGTCCGTGAAAAATTTTAAAGCCTGCCATCCAACATTTGTCCGTGGAAAATCCGACAACAATTGTCCGAAGGAGCAGACAAACGGTCGGATTTTCCACCAACAGCCAAATCACACATTTCTCATTGGAAAATTGCATTTAAGGTTATATCAGAAGCAAGGCAACAGACAGCACAAATGTACCCCTGTCAGAACACAATAGCACAACAGGGGAGGTTGCTGTACTAACATCGGATTTGTTAGTACGTTGGCTCTGACCTGAGCCATCGGGTTTCTTTTCATTCAACCCGCTGGTGTACACACTAGTGGTATGTATGAGACTTAAGTCAAAACTCTTAAAACACTCTGAATATGAAAGATATCACTATATGTAAAACAAGAATTATAAGGTGGTCACCACCATCCTCCTAATGAGTTTTACTGCGAGTAAAAGATCTTGTCTTCTCAGAGGGATGCGGCACCACTTTTCAGGATTGATGAGATTTCTTGTTTACCTCTGCTCTCATTAACCCAAAGTTAACCAGAGTAATTACAGTATGTTATTCTGGATTACATTGGGAATGAATGAATGAATGAAATACTTATATAGCGCACAATGCGAACTGAATCGCCTCTAGGCGCTGTATATTGTATACATTGTGACATTGTATATGCCCATCACTCATTGTACCAAGCTGTGGTGGGTGCAGGAAGGCCCCAACCATGGCATTCACCTGAGCAGGAAAAGGGCTATTTGTTGTAATAATGTGCAAAAGACAGTTTATACATGTTACTATGTTTTTGTCTATATGTAAACTGTACCAACCAGATCACATAGAAAACAGACTTTATTAAATGTTTGTTATAAAAAACTGAATAAATGTGTAAGACATCAATTGCTAGTTTCCTGCAGTGCTAGCAAGACCAGATACGTGGGAATACCCATTACACAAGCAAGGGCGTAACCCATTTTGGGCACACAGGGCACATGCTACGCATGCCCTGATGGGAGCCCTGGTGTCCCAACAATCGGCACAATCCCTATGATCCCTGTGCTGTCATTAGACAGGGCTGATTATAGGCAAAAGCACAATCAATCAGAGTGGCTCTGTGCTTTGTGATGGATGAAATAAAAAAAATCACAATGCTTACATATTTATTTATTTATTTTGAGTTTCAAAAAAAGGTTTATTAAGATTAAGAACATTACAGCTGTATGCTTACAAATTTAAACGTCCTTAAATTCAAGGGCCAACCCCTTCCCCCTCTGCCATGGATTATCTTATTGCTTTCTCTGCCCACGCTTCTTTGCTGAACATGAGAGTAACTATAGCAGCTGCCAGTAAGCAAATGTAAAAAAATGGACAGATTGGTTTTACTAAAATTGATAGGTAGATCGACTTCAGTGCAACTAACCTGTTCATAAATGGATAGGAATTCCTCCATTTGAACCTGCTGAATTTTTATCCGTCTATGGCCAGCTTAGGACTCTTGAGGAACAGCTGAATACCCCTCCAGCAGCCAGCATCATGTGGAGGCCAATTTATGGCCCCAGTTGACTTCTGGGAGACACATGGGAGGACACTGGAGCTACAACCTTTAGGTTTGGGAACCACGGTGCCACCAGCAGGTGCTATAGTTCCTAACAAAATGTCCAACCCAGCTAACTTTCCATGTGCTGACATTGGAGACAAATCTGGTGTGCACGATCCATGCACTCCTCCATATATTCAAATTTGAAACCACAGGTTGATCAGCACAGCCTCAGAGGAGCATTTCTTTTACCTGCCTTATATTGTTCCTAAAGCGGTTATAAAAAGGGATTTTGTTTTATATTCTGGTCGTGCTGATCAACATGAGCTTTTTATAAAACAGAGATTTCATAATTTGTACAAAAATAAGGCCAACATATACTGTAACTTTCACTTACAAGACTGCTATAAACTTGGATATTTAAATAACGGAAATAATTCCTTTGCACTGGGTTTTTATAGGAACCCATTCATGGAATACTTAAGTATTCTTATAGAAACCTGTTCTGAGAAAAAATTAAGAGCTGTCATTGCTGGCCACCTTCTGAACATGCTTGTTTAGGGCCGATGATAAGGCAGTATAGCCAGCCCTCCTTTACTGGGCCTGGATCCCATCAGTTTAACCACTTCAGCCCCGAAAGGATTTACCCCCTAAATGACCAGGTAATTTTTTGCGATTCGGCACTGCGTTATTTTAACTGACAATTGCATGGGTGTGCAAGGCTGTGCCCAAATAAAATATTCTTTTTTTTTCCCCACAAATAGAGCTTTCTTTTGGTGGTATTTGATCACCTCTGTGGTCTTGATTTTTTATGCTATAAGCAAAAGAAGACCGACAAATTTGAAAAAAATAAATACATATTTTTTACTTTCTGCTATAATACATATACAAAAAAATAAATAAAAAAAAACAAACAAATTTCTTCATCAATTTAGGCCAATATGTATTCTGCTACATATTTTTGGTAAATAAAATCCCAATAAGCGTATATTGATAGGTTTGCACAAAATTTATAGCGTCTACAAACTACGGGTTCGATTTATGGACTTTTAATTTAATTTTATTGCTTTTACTGGTAATGGCAGCAATCAGCGTTTTTTAGCAAGACTGCGACATTGCGGCAGACAAATCTGACCCTAATTGACACTTTTTTGGGGCCAGTGACACCAATAAAGTGATAAGTGCTAAAAAAAATGCACTGGTCACTGTATAAAGGACACTGGCAGGGAAGGGGTTAATTGAAGGGGCAATCAAAAGGTTAACTGTGTTCCCTCAGTGTGTTTCTAACTGTGTGGGGGAAGTACTGACAGGAAGAACGCATCTCTCTGTTCCTGATTACTAGGAACAGACAATCTCCATGTTCTCCCTGTCAGAACGGGGATCTTTCTTGTTTACAAAGGCAGATCCCCGTTCTGCCTCTCTGTGAAGCTATCGTGGGTAAGCGGCAGACATCGGGTCCACTGGACACGTGCATTGGCTCCTCCTCCATGCAGCGGGTGCACATGCGTGCCCACAGTATCTATTGCATGAAACAACATAGTGGTACGTTGTTTTGTGCAATAGAGCTGCCCTGCCTCAGTATATATGCGGTGGCCAGTCCTTAAGTGGTTGGGGGGAGGGGGGGAGGCTGTGCACCTGCTGAACAAGAGGTCCAGCTTTACTGTCTTATTGCAGACACCAATCCTCTTCTGCCTCCCTTTGCAGGTTGCCAACTTCTCCTCTTCTTCTTCCTCCAGCTGAACTGCAGGGGGAATAGTTCTAGCACATTATATCTGCTGTCTGGGTCCCCCTTTCCCCCCGCAGTGCCCGCTTCCCTCCTCTCCTGGCAGCAGCTGCTATGGGCACACAGAGGGATGTTTCAGGATGGAGAGCAGTGGAAGGGGCCGGTAAATGTTACTTACTGGTCCCTTCTATTCCTGAATGAACACAATGAGTGATCGGTACCAATTATTCCTGTGTCCCTTTGTTACTGTAGCATAGTAAACTGTGTTTACTATACTTTAGCTTGTGAATGAGCAGGAAGCCTCGGAGCACTTCCTATTCATTCATCTGTGCAGCTGAGGCTACAGAAAAAGGGACTGATATATCTATGTCCTCAGTCACTTTTGGCGGGGGGTGTGGGGGGGGCACCCTATCAGGTATGGGGCCCTGTGATTTCTAACAGCAGCCCTACATATCCTTCAGATTCTAGGGTTTCAACTATTTAATCTTCAAGCTCTTTAAAATAAACCTGTATGGCAGGGATATGCAATTAACAGACCTCTAGCTGTTGCAGAACTACAAGTCCCATGAGGCATATCAAGACTGACAGCCACAAGCATGACACCCAGAGGCAGAGGCATGATGGGAGTTGTAGTTTTGCAACAGCTGGAGGTCCGCTAATTGCAGATCCCTGCTGTATGAGATCATTTTAAGGAATGTCATTGCTGACCACCTTCTGCATATGCTAGCTACATGTCCTTTCTGATTCTGGGTTTTCAATTATTTCACTAATATTTTTACCTTTGTAAGGATTATATAGTCGTTAGTAGTTCCTGATGAAGTAGTTCAGCCACAATACATGTGGAGCACGTGCTATTGTTTTTATTTTTATATACTTAAGGTTTTTGAGGTTTTTGAAATATAGAACTTTCGATGTGTTGCAATTTTTTTGGATGTGCTTTCTTTCCTTCGAGGTTACTCACTTATAAGCCACTATTAATTCTATTCATTCATATAAACAAATATTCATAACACGTCTAAAGGAGGTCAGCAGCTTTGGGACAGACTGTGTATTTCATGCATGACAATTTGGCTTCTATAGTGAAATATTTTTCACTATTCACAGTACCCTTTCAATTTCTGTTCTCTAGAAGGTGCATAAATATCATTTTGTAAAGTTTAGAACAACCTGCTGCTATCCTCAATTGCATCCATTTGTCTCTTGATATTTTAATGAATAGGTGCACTAAGCCAAGAAAGAAATTCAGCACAGACTAATTGGATGAAAGCATCTCTCTGAAAAACAGGCTTACCTGACAGACACCTCGAGTCGATTCTGCATCAAATTTTTGTATACGAAAAATTGTTGCTGCTTGTAAATCTGCTCACACTGAAGTCTTACTTTAAAGGTTATGCATGAAACAAATGCACAATACGTAAAAAACTGCTTTACATAATTTCCAATATAGATATTCAACATCATTTGACCCTTGTCGTTTTCAGTTCCATGATTTACATTTTTCATGGAAAGAAGTAAAGGGAAAAGATTTTGTTAAATAGAATTGAAACACTAGTCATTAGTCTCTGGACAGGTCCACATTAAAGTGAAGATAGACACGTCTTACTGCCCAAAGACGAGTATGTGGCAGGGAATATTAAAGGGGTTGTGTTTTTTCACCTTAATGCATCCTATACCTTAAGGTGAAAAAACACCTGTCAGTGACCGGCTTCCTAGCCCCACCCTCCCGTTTTACTTACCTGAACCCTCGAACTTGACCCACGGGGACGCACTCTCTCTCTGCCCGGGGTTCTTGGCTCTTGAGTGGATAGATTGATAGCAGCACAGTCATTGGCTCCCGCTGCTGTCAATCAAATCCAATGAAACAGGCGGCGGTGAGCGGGGCCAAGTCCTGCATTCTGCCTTTATGGATGCCAAATGCAGGACTCTGGATCACGCCGGCAAGGTAACCCCTCGGGGAAGCGCTTCTCCCAGGGGGTTATCTGATGTGGGGAAGAGCCACTGAGGGACCCCAGAAGACGTAGTTCGGGGCCACTCTGAGCAAAACGAGCTGCACAGTGGAGGTAAGTATGACATGTTTGTTATTTAAAAAAACAAAACAAAAAAAAACTTTAGTGTCACTTTAAGATAGCTGCTATCATCTTGGGGTGTTTGTGCTGGTATTTTATGGAGGATCAGTCACCATACATGTTATATTGTTCTTGCTAAGAATATACTGTATATATTGGCAATATTGTGATGTTGAGCAACCAGTGAGCTACCATAGCTCAAACACATCCACTCTTTGAAAATAAATGTATTAAGTTGAACTTGTTTTTTTCATTTTGGGTTGAGTAAAGGATGGATATAACCCCGGTCATTTTTTTCTTTTTTTTTTGTTGCCAACTGTGTCCCATAGAGTAGATTTTCCTTCACATATTGTCACATAACCAAAACAGGAAGTGAGAGGAAATCCCTCCAAAGTGGGGGAATCTGTGGTTGTCACCAGAACTAGTGTCCCCATTGGCAGATTCCCCCTCTATTACTGTTTCTTTCACTTTGATTTTGATGAGAACAGTAAACAGGACAAATAGAATTTCCTTAATGGGGGCACAGACAGCAATAAAAATCTGACGGGTGTTCTAATCCATCTCCACGCTATACAAAACTAAAAGGAAAAAAGTTTTGTCTTTAGTTAAAAGTAAGACCTTAAAAGAGAGATATGGGGAATTGTTTTTTTGGGGGTGTCATACTTATCTAGATGCAGCATCGGTCCAAACTGAGCAGTCGGTTCTCAGAGAGCTAATGACTGTAAGTAACCGGCTGCCTGCTCTGCCCCCCTCCCTTCCCTGTGTGTGGCTCACTGGAGCGCTGGGATGTAGAGGGGAGGGAGCGGCCGGCTCAGCTGATGTCACTGTTGCCAGTCCAGACACGTGGTGGGTGGATCCTGACCATATGGTCACGATCTTTCCCAAGCCTGGACTGGCTCTGTGACATCAGCCAACGCCAGACTTCTGCCCGTTGTCTGCTGAAAACAGGTCACGGGAGTGCAGAAGGAACTGCCCTCATGCGATACACAGGAAAAATATAGCCAAATGAACTTTGGATGTACTTCTCCTTTAATGATGGAATTCAAGCTTTCTAAGATTAGATTTCATGTTAGATTTTAATACATTTTATTTATAAATCCTATGGTCCTTCCTTCCTTAAAATTGCTTTCTCGCAATTGTATTTCTTTCTTGTATTTTAAATTATAATCAGTTCTGGTGACTGATTTTTCCTTTGTGAACCTCAATAGTGCACTGAAGTTCAACCTATTACAACTTGCTACTAGAGAATTTCTAAATAACCAGTCACCAAAAAATCTACAATTATCACTCACTTTAAATTATATACTGTATACTGTACAGTATAATTTAAAAAATGGTGAGTGCTGTGATAAAACGATTTAAATATAAGGATGGAGAAAATGTATTCCCTGCAATAATGCAGAATATGATGACCTTCACATTTGTGGAATCCACCCACTCAAGACTACTGACTAGCACCAGCTTCTTGCCCTTTCCTCTCCCAGAGAGAACCCGTCTCACCCATCCTTCCCCGGGGTGCAAATGATCTGCACTAGTTTGCTAAACAATTTCCACCAACCGCCCAAAATTATGATCCTCAATAATCAACAGACAACTTGATGTTTTTAGTGGAAGAAGTGTAGAGAGACACGTTCTGATATACTGTATTGTGATAGATGACGTGTTCTGACATACTGAAGTATGATGCCCTCATGACAGGTGACACAATCATGTGTACTGACAGTGCTGTATTATGACATTGTAATATATTCCAACAGTGCAGTACTTATGACATGTCGATGTGTTCTGACACTTCTCCTTACCTTACATTTATCTGCAATTCAAAACACAATCACAGGTTTGCTCATAATAATCATCCTCTAATAATTGTAATGCCACATTTTATGATTGGTAGTGATGTTTCAGTTTCACAGTATACCGTTATCTCTGCTCTGCTTTGAACATTCGCTAGAAATGATGAGGCTGCACTGCATACGTGGTGGAAGTGCTTAGTCTGCGACTTTAAAGGAAACCTTATCTAAGAAAAACACAAAGGCTGACTTTTATTCTGCAAATGCTACTTGCCTGGTTATTAAAGTGTAGGTGCGCAAATTTTTGTTCAGCTTTGGATAGACTGAGAAAGTGGTAAAACCCCTATAAGGTTTTTATTGCTGTCTATATCCCACTAAGGTGATTCACCCTCGCTAGTTGACTTTGTGGACATTGGGGGTTATTCACTAAATGAAAATCCATTTTGCACTACAAGTGCAAACTACAAGTGCAAAGTGCACTTGAAATTGCACTGAAAGTGCACTTGGAAGTAAAGTCGCTGTAGATATGAGGGGGACATGCAATGAAAATAAAACACAGCCTTTCAGCTTGCACATGATTGGATAATAAAATCAGCAGAGCTTCCACTCATTTCAGATCTACCCCTCAGATTTACAGCGCTTGCACTTCCAAGTGTACTTTCAGTGCAAAGTGGATTCGTAAATAACCCCCATAGTGTCCTCTAAAGGATTCATATCCTTCTGTTACGCCATGTTGTTAACTACTTATCTTGAAGGGTTCCCCTCCAGAGTGGCCAGAAAAATGAGTGTCTGATGTTAGCACTCTGAAGGAAGACCAGTGGGAGTGCAGGCCATATCATTTTTCTCGCTTAATCAATCACAGAGGCTCACTCAATTATATATTCTACTGCACTCCCTTCTAAGCGTTTTAAAATGGGAGTGGTGCCGAATTCTTTATGCATATTGGTGTCGCAGGGATCATGGGGATCTCATACACTTGTTGTGGTGCTGCTTAAAATTACATCTCTACTGGGTGGGAGCAGTGAGCACCTTAAATGGAGTATTTGAATCCACTATTAAGGTTGATCCAAAGCAATGCATTTTGGTCAATCTTCAGGTGCAGGAATCATCTAGAGATGCTATTTCCAGGACCCTGCTCCAGGCTCGCAAGGGTTGGAAGTCTGAAACTCCCCGCACGCTAACAGAATAGTTTAAACATGTTGATGACACCCTCAGCTTAGAGAGCAATATACAGTATTTTAGCACAGAGGCTGCCCAGACAAATTTGGGACTATTTGGTTGCATTATCTAGATACACCGAGCCTAAGAGCTGGTTCACACAGGGGCAACACGACTTCCATCGCGACTTTGGGAGACAACTTGGACACGACTTGAGTATGAATCACAGCGCGACTTGGGGCAACTTACAAGGCAACTTGAAGTTGCCTCCAGGACAGGGGACTTTGCCAGTGGCCAATCACATAATAATCAGCTCTGTGGGAGGGAGGGGTTTGCCTAGAAAACAATTTTTACTTCCTGGAAAGTTGCTTCAGTTAAGACAGAGGATCCGACTTGGTGGCAACTTCCATTGAAATCAATGTGTACAAGTTGCCTAGAAGTTGGATTGAGGTCGTACAGGAACCTTTTCTGAAGTCAGAGCGACTTTAGTAGTGTACATTAAGACGGCTCCATTCACTTCCATTGATTTTCTCAACCGCACGACTTGGGGCGATTTGAAGTCGGATCCCAGGTTGCCCCTGTGTGAACCGACTATAAGCCTGCTAGATTTAGTGGTTGGTAGGCTGGCAATTCATGGTGGAGATGGTAGCATTGGTTAATTTATATTCAGGCTGTGCAGTGTCTGCTTTGTTTAATTACTGTATATGACAACATGATATTTAATAGCTACAATATCTGTATTTGTATTATTGTCTGCTGGATTGGAGTGTGCTGGATTTCTCTCTCTTTGATGATCAGAATTCTGATATACAGAAAGTGGAGCTATGAATGTGTTCAAATAAAATTAATTAAGTTAAAAACTAAGTTAAAAAAAAAAAAACGGTGACACAGTTAGTTAAAAATGAAGCTAATTCTAATTCAGCAAATTCTTTGCAACAGGTTTACATTGTATTGACACTCCTGCGCCTAGAATCCTGGGAAGCTAACTGCAACAGTTTTGCAAAATTCAGCATCAGATTTATCACTGAAAATAAGACAGATTTTCACTTCAAATAGACGCACAGTTACCAAGTAGTCAGAGACAAATTTCATTATGTCCTAGTGCTACTTTACAGCAGCCGAGGGAGAAGTATATGACTTATGTTGTAACCTTGTAGTAAATCTGTCACACAATCTTTCTCCTTCCTTTGCAACAGGAGTGATAAATGTCGCCCAAAGACTGTATCACAGGCTGCACAAAGTCAGATATTGTTTCAAATAAACAAAAAATTATCAACAACTGTGAAACTCAAGGATCTTACTCATTGGAAGTTATGCAAATAGATGGTTTATTTGGATCCTTACAACATAATTGTTGGTAAACTTGGTCGTTCTAACAGATTAACTTTGCATGGCAACTCAAAGAAACAACTGCAAAGTATGAACTATTCAGCATATGAACATCTCACAGGGGCCCGATCAACAGGGGCGTAACTATAGGGGGTGCAGCAGTTGCGACCGCAACCGGGCCCTGTGATGCAGAGGGCCCATGCAGCCCCCACTACATATGGCTGGCAGCAGCATAGGCAGCTAAGGGTACCAGTGCACCATGCACACGGGTGGCTGGAGGTGGAGGGTGACTAGCAGAGCTCCATGCTCGACTATCGCACTGGCTGCTCTTTAGTTGTGGATTCCCTGCATGACCTGTGTCCTCAGCTGGCTCCTCAGAGTACCCCTCTCCTGCTCCATGCATTGCCACTCAGTCTGATGTCTGTTCTCCCCAGCCAGACAGGGACAGTCCCCCAATGGGGCACCTAAAAATTGAAAAAAAATTAATAAAAAATACTGATACCAGTGGTGGAACTACAGGGCTCACAAAGGTCATACCTGTGACCACGCCCTAGAGTTTCACCGCCGGACTCGGAGGGAAGGGCCCTGGCTGGGGTTCAGGGGGCCCTTCATGGTTTCTTGCATCGGGGCCCTGAAGGTTCTAGTTACGCCACTGCCGATCAATAAACCAAAACTCTATGCAGACCTCTTAACATACAACTTTGATATAGAGGGGAGGCCTGGATAAGCTATTCTTTTTATATTTGGTTCAGCACACCTTAAGAGTCTTCCGTTTCCTTACAAAAGCGATCTGAGATTCTAGTGCATTGCTGTACTTTTAAGTTAGAAATACTGTCTCCAGTTCTGCCTGCTTTTAGTCTGTGCAATGCTTCATATATCCCACATTTGGGGATTCAACTCATTTTGAGTTAACCACTTACAGACCGGACCAATTTGCTGGTCAAAGACCAGACGACTTTTTGCGATTCGGCACTGCGTCGCTTTAACTGACAATTGCGCGGTCATGCGACGTGGCTCCCAAACAAAATTGACGTCCTTTTTTTCCCACAAATAGAGCTTTCTTTTGGTGGTATTTGATCATCCCTGCGGTTTTTATTTTTTGCGCTATAAACAAAAATAGAGCGACAATTGTGAAAAAAACGCATTATTTTTTACTTTTTGTTATAATAAATATCCCCCAAAAATATAAAAAAAAACATTTTTTTCCCTCAGTTTAGGCCGATACGTATTCTTCTACATATTTTTGTTAAAAAAAATCGCAATAAACGATTATTGATTGGTTTACGCAAAAGTTATAGCGTTTACAAAATAGGGATAGTTTTATAGCATTTTTATTAATAATTTTTTATTATTTTTTTTTACTAGTAATGGCGGCGATCAGCGATTTTTATTGTGACTGCAACATTGTGGGGGACCCATCGGCCATTTTTGGGACCATTGTCATTTATACAGTAATCACTGCTATATAAATGCAGTGATTCCTGTGTAAATGACACTGGCAGTGAAGGGGTTAACCAGTGGGTGGCAGTGTAGGGGTTAAGTGTTCCTAGGGATGTGTTACTAACTGTGGGGGGGTTGGGCTTTCATTTAGTGAACACTGATCTCTGCTCCAATCAAATGGAGCAGAGATCAGCGTCACTAGTTGCTAGGCAGAATGGAGAAATGTTGTTTACAACGGCACTTCTCCATTCGGCCACTCCGTGAGACGATCGCGGGGATGCCCGCGGCGATCGAGTCCGCGGGTCCCGCGACCGGACTCACGGGGGTCCCGACCAGCGCGGGAGTGCGCCGCCAGCGGCGCGCTCCCGATGGCAGGGCGGCAAATTTAAAGGGACGTACATGTACGCCCATTTGCCTGCCCGTGCCATTCTGTCGACATACATCGTCGTGCGCTGGTCGGCAAGTGGTTAAGGACCACACTCTATAGAGGTGCTTTGGCGCAGCTTCAACATACATTCCTCTTACTCACCTATAAGGCTCTTTATGGCTTGGCACCCCATTATCTCTCTGAACTTTTATCAACTTACTTTGCCCCTCCTAACCTCCACTCCTTAACCACTTCTGGACCAGCCGCCGCAGTTTTACCATGGTAGGTTGGCTTGGGTGGGCAAATCAACGTTACCTTACATCGCATTGCCTTTTTGGCCACTAAGGGCGTGCGTGCTGGTGTGTGCCTGGAGCATGGTCGTTCGTGACAAAGTGATAACCGGGATCTGTGTGAGTAAACACACAAATCCCGGTTCTTTCACAGGAGTAGAGAGAGATTGTGTGTTCATACTAAGTATGAACACCGATCTCTCTCTCCTCCTAGACAGTCCCACCCCCCTACAGTTTGAACACATCTAGGAAACACAGTTAATCCCTGGATCGCCCCCTAGTGTTAACCCCTTCCCTGCCAGTGACATTTATACAGTAATCAGTGCATTGTCAATGGTCCCAAAAATGTGTCAAAAGTGTCAAATTTGTCCGCTGCAATATCGCAGTCCTGATAAAAATCGCAGCTCGCCGCCATTATTAGTGAAAAAATAATAATAAAAATGCCATAAATCTATCCCCTATTTTGTAAACGCTATAACTTTTGCGCAAACCAATCAATATACGCTTATTGCAAATTTTTTTACCAAAAATATGTAGAAGAATACATATCAGCCTAAACTGATTTTTTTTTAAATTGGGATATTTATAATAGCAAAATGTAAAAGTTAGTGGGGTTGATTTACTAAAGGAAAATCCACTTTGTACTACAAGTGCACTTGGAAGTGCAGTCGCTTTAGATCTGAGGGGAAGATCTGAAATGAGGGGAAGCTCTGCTGATTTTATCATCCAATCATGTACAAGCAAAAATGCTGTTTTTTATTTTCCTTGCATGTCCCCCTGATCTACAATTACTGCTTTTCTAAGTGTACTTCCAAGTGGAGTTGCCTTTAGTAAATAACCCCCATTGTTTTTTTCAAAATTGACACTCTTGTTTTGTTTATAGCGCAAAAAATAAAAACAGCAGTGGTGATCAAATACCATCAAAAGAAAGCTTTATTTGTGGGAAAAAAAGTATGTCAATTTTGTTTGGGTACAGCGTCACACGACCGCACAATTGTCAGTTAAAACGACGCAGTGCCGTATCACAAAAAATGGCCTGGTCATTGAGCAGCCAAATCTTCCGGGGGTGAAATGGTTAAATTCTGGTCTTCTACGCACCTACACTCAATGGGAGACAGGACCTTCTGCTATTCTTCAAAACTCTGGAATTCACTTCCATAGAACATCAGAGAGTCATCTTCTCTAAACCAAATTTACCGTATATACTCGAGTATAAGCCGAGATTTTCAGCCTCTTTTTTGAGGCTGAAAGTGCCCCCCTCGGCTTATACTCGAGTCATCGCTGTCTGCCTGCTCGATCAGCGTGTCGAGCAGACAGACAGCGGCCATTCTATAATTCAAAAGCCGCGCCTCCGGCTCCGCCTTCGCCTGTGATAGGCGGAACACTGAATTTCCCAGCAGCCTGTGTTCCGCCTATCACGGAATCGTCTCATCCTCGTACTACGGACGAGGATGAGACGATGTCCGTGATAGGCGGAACACAGGCTGCTGGGAAATTGTGTTCCGCCTATCACAGACAGGGAGGCGCGGCATTTGAACAGGGGAATGGGCGCCGACGAAGAGCGGTGATCCTGGGACGGGACCGGACGGAGGCTCGGCTCGGGACGGGACGGGACCGGACGGAGTCTCGGGACGGGACGGGACCGGACGGAGGCTCGGGACGGGACGGGACCGGACGGAGGCTCGGGACGGGACGGGACCGGACGGAGGCTCGGGACCGGACGGAGGCTCGGGACACAGGTAGGCTGGACACACAAGGCCACACACACACACACACACACACACACACACACACACACGGATGGACACACACACACACACAGGGATGGATGGATGGATGGACACACACACAGGGATGGATGGATGGATGGACACACACACACACAGGGATGGATGGATGGATGGACACACACACACACAGGGATGGATGGATGGATGGACACACACACACACAGGGATGGATGGACACACACACACACAGGGATGGATGGATGGATGGACACACACACAC
The DNA here is from genome assembly GCF_037356315.1 of Lithobates pipiens. Classification (NCBI taxonomy): domain Eukaryota; kingdom Metazoa; phylum Chordata; class Amphibia; order Anura; family Ranidae; genus Lithobates; species Lithobates pipiens. The sequence goes on along the minus strand of NW_027507903.1, from coordinate 169,529,903 downwards.
AGGGATGGACAGGCATATCTCACCCTCGGCTTATACACGAGTCAATAGGTTTCCCAGTTTTTTGGGGGTAAATTGGGGGCCTCGGCTTATACTCGGGTCGGCCTATACTCGAGTATATACGGTAAATCAACTCTAAAATTGTTTAACTTTAGACAAGCTTTCATTTAATTGTCCCTTTTTTACTTAGTTTTATCCTATGTATTTCTGGTGTTTTCCTTGTAAAGTGCTTTGAGAAGCTACCTTTAAAGGCACCATATAAAGTAGAGTATTATTTTTATTATTATTACATTTGCAAATGTCCCATTTTGTTAGGTATTTTTTTGTTTCGCTGTTTTTGCCCTGTGCAGGACATACAATAGCCAGGGGAGTATTTAGAGATGGAGACTTAGCTATTGACTTTTGACCCAAAGTTAATATCTGCATATCAGTAACAGTGCTAAGTCTCCTTAAAGTGGATGTATAGTCAATTTTTGGACTTTAACTTAAAGGAAAGCCTATAATAAGGCTTACCTGTAGGTAAAAAAAAATATCTCCTAAATCTGTATGGTTTAGGAGATATTCCTAAATACTGCACACTGGACAATGACTGCAGCGGCGCATGCGCACAGGGGATTCTCGTCTGAAAGTCCAGCAGACGCCGGATCCTGCCGGAAAGAAATCCCCCGTGCGCATGCGCGGGAGTGACGATATCGCGGCTCCGACCACTCACAGCACCGGAGCCGCGATACCCGGGAGAAACGCTGAGGGAACATGTCAGCTCCCTCGGGGTGGATCGGGCCAGATGTTGGGGCCTCGTTCTAAGGTAAGTATTTCATAATGAGCTAGTATGCGGTGCATACTAGCTCATTGTGCCTTTTCCTTTGCAGGTATACAATTGCTTTAAGCTGTGAATTTGTGGAAAAAGAGTGAGTGCATTTGATCTTGCCCACTGTATATAGACAATTATAACAATGCCATTATGTTTACCTGCTTGGAAAATGAAAGGGTTCACTTTAAGTTTTATTTGAGGCTTCTAAGCTTGTATTTTCTTCAAAGATATGATATGCATATTTTTTAGACTCTGAACTATCTAATTATGTAAGTGAACATAGTTTAGCTGATCTCTTCTGAATGTTACTTCTTCTGAAATAGCTCATAATGTTTCAATAAACAACCACTTCTAACTACATAAGATTTTTCAGAGTTCTGTACATGAATTGATTACTGAGGTGGTTATTTACGAAAGGCAAATCCACTTTGCACTACAAGTGCAAACTACAAGTGCAAAGTGCACTTGAAATTGCATTTGGAAGTGCAGTCCCTATAGATCTGAGGGGGACATGCAAGGAAAATAAAAAACAGAATTTTAGCTTGCACATGTTTGGATGATAAAATCAGCAGAGCTTCCCCTCATTTCAGATCTACCCCTTAGATTTAGAGCGACTGAACTTCCAAGTGCACTTTTAGTGCAATTTCAAGTGCACTTTGCAAAGTGTATTTGCCTTTCATAAATAACCTCCTAAGTCTCTTAGCCCTTGTGCACACGGTCGGAGATTCCGACAACCAAATCCGTCGGATTTTGTCCGACAGATCTTGTCCGAAACTGTTGCATACACACAGTCGGACAAAGTTGTCGGAAAATCCGATCTTTCAGAACGTGATGACGTAATTTCGTTACGATGGGACTACGTTCAGGCTAGTAGCCAATAGCTTTGATGTAGGAATTTGATCTGAGCATGCGTGGCACTTTGTCCGATCGGAATTCTCTACACATGATCGGAGTATGTCCGATCGGAGCATTTTGTCAGAAAATATTTCCAGCAAGTTGGAACTTTGGTCCGACGGATATTCCGACGGAAACAGTCCGATGCATACCACACACAGTCGGAATATCCGACAACACGCTCCGATTGGACACATTCCGACGGAATCTCCGACCGTGTGTACAAGGGCTAAGAATGAATTCACTGATAAGACCCCTTAACTCTATCATGGTGACTGGTAAGGTCTCACGCACACTGGACTTTTTCCAGCAGCTCCTTGGGGCATCTGGCGTTTTTTTTTTTCCTGCCTGTAAACACCCCTGTATTTTAGCCTGTGTGTCCATGCACACATACTGTAGGCTTTTAAAGGAGTTTAGAGGCAGAGGCATTTAGTGGCAGAAATAAAAAACCCATAGCCAGTACATCCAGGAGCAACAGAGGTTTGGCAGAAAAAACACTTGTTTAAACATGTCTAAACACCCATTAATGCTAGGCGCGTATAGCGCTTAAAGAGGATGTAAACCCCGGTGGGTTTTACTTTCTCTTTATTTTCCTGCAAAGGTAAAGAATAATAGGCTACTATGCATCGCATTGTAGCCCATTATGTGTCACTTACCTGAAACCGAAGCCTGTGATGTCACCGTTGTCCCCACAAGCATGGAGCGTCCATCTTCACCCCTCTTGCTTCCTGGGCTGCGAACACTGGCTCTGTGAATGGCCGGAGTCACCTGATGTCACTCCTGCGTATGCATACGCGTACATACGTGGGAGCCACCAGTCACGGCATGACCCCTATTAGAAACAACAATATGTGCCCTTTCTAAAGTGTGCATGCGCCGTGGTCATTGGCGCTCGGCTTTTTTGTAAATATCTCCTAAACCGTGGAGGTTTAGGAGATATTTCCAGCAACTATAGGTATGATTCAGTCTGGAATTAGGTGCTGAAAGCGGTACAATTATTTTGCACGGAAATCTGGCTTTTATTTTGTGGTCCTGTAATTCTTAGGAATAACGCTCTTAAATCTGTTCAAACCAGAGTCCAGCAGACATCCCGGGTATCATAAAGTTTATAATATAATAAAGAATAATAAAAATTATTCAATAATGTAATCAAATCCAATAACACTGAAAAATGGACACTTTTTGGTTGCTATGGACAATCTCCAAATTCCAGGCAGTAAAAAACAGTATTTATAATATAAAAGTGCATGCAGGGCACTGCACAGACCACTAGGGACAAAGGGGGTGTGTATTTTTTAATACAGCACTCTAATCTGTAAGATTACAGTGCTGTGTGTGTTTTGTGTGTTTTTACTTTTTTGAATTTGCTGCCGTTCTCCGCTCCCGTGCGCCGTAACGTTGCATGGAACGGAGCTCGGCGGCATTCGGCACTGTGAATTGAGCGCAGGACGGCTCGCTCACACAGCGCGGAGGACATAGCTGGATCCAGGGGACAAGGTGAGTAACTCTCCCTGTGTCCTCCCCTGCATCGAGCGAAGCCATCCCGAGTCTGGCTCGGGGTTACCGCTCCTATCAGTATATTCCTACCCCGAGCCAGACTCGGGATTACCGCCAGGGGGGTTAATATAGGCTTACCTGTAGGTAAAAGTCAATGTACAGGGTGTAAAACCACTTTTAGCATTAATTTATTTTAATGACCAAAATAAATTATTATTCTTGTCAATATAATAAATGAATGCCCAAGTGACTGATGGCTGTAAACACACCTAAACTCTCCTAAACGCATTACACACTTATACAAGCATCAGGCATTTTTTCATCCAAAATGCTGCTGCCGGGAGAAAATACTTCTAGAAGAGTTTGCAAATGATCCTGTGTGCATGATGCCTAAAGCATTGGTAGTAAGCCCTTCAATGTAACCTAGCAATCATTTAGCATGTTGTTGCCCATAATTTCCGGGCCTACACTGTATCCATTTTAGAACAATCTATTTACATTTTATCCATATGATTTGCTCTTTCTTAGTTTATTACTATTACAACAAATAAGTGTTATGTTAAAAAGGCTGACAATTTTAAATAGCTGCTCACACAGACACACTTTTGAAGCATTCTGAATAAACATGAACTCTAACACCTCAAATGCAGAACAGACTTAAAGCTGGAGTAATCCCGCTGACTTATTTTTTTTTTACACCTGTAAGGGAAAAGGCATAATGAGCTAGTATACACCGCATAGTAGCTCATTATGAAATAGTTACCTTAGAACGAGGCGCCGGTATCTCACTCGGTCTACGCCGAGGGAGCTGACATGTTCCCTCGGCGTGTCTTCCAGATATCACGGCTCCATTGCTGAGAGTGGCCGGAGCCGCGATGTCGTCACTCATGCGCAAGGAGTTCTCTTCCCAGCAGGGTCTGGCGTCTGCCAGACTTTTAGCTGAGAATCCCCTGTGTGCATGTGCTGCTGAAGTCAGCGGCTCATTGCAAGGGGAATATCTCCAATAGTGATGGACGAACGTTTCGCCCGGCGGTCGTTTCGCGGCGAATTTCCGACTTTCGCCGTCCGCGGGTTCGAACGCCTTTTTCCGTCGTTCGCCCCGGCGGACTTACGTGTTTAATGTATACAAGAACTTTAACCTTTCGTGACACGTTTATCATGTGTTACAGGACAACCAATTGAGACATGACAGCTCATGGACACTTGGACATTCCCCCTAACCTATAAATACACCCGATCCGGTGGCCATTTTACATTCTTTCTTCTGTCACTGTAGGGAAAGGATCCTGTGTGGAGTAGGGACAGAGAAAACGCTAGCTATTTGGTACACAAAAGTTCTTTTCAGGACTGGTATAGGTGTTAGGTCAGCAGCCTGAGTTTCTTTTGTCAGTTTAGATAAAGGGACAGAGCGCTGTATGCTGCTATTTTAGGGACAGCTCAGCCAGATTAGTCTTTCTTCATCATCATCATCATCATCATCATTAGCTGTTACTATCAGGTCCACAAAAGAGCTATTCCAGCTAATCGTTCCAGCCTACTCTTTTTTGCCAATTTGTATAGGGACAGGCAGGAAGCAGTGTGTCAGGCAGTGAGGATAATTTTAAAGACTTGCTGTTACTATTAGTTCCACAAAGGTTCTTTTCAGGACTGGTATCAGTGGTACGGTAATAGGCTTGTACACGTATAATATTCTTTCTTCCAAATATAGAAAGAATATTATACTTGACTGCTGCCCTTCTGCTGCAGTCTGCTAATCATTCACAACTCACTTGTTCCACAAAGCTCTTTATCAGGACTGGTAACTTGGTCTGTCTAGGGTGCTACGGTACATAGGCTTGGGTGCGGTACAGTCTGCTGTTCTGTAAGGACCGCTATCGGTCCACAATACATAGGGTTGCCGTGCACTACTGCTGACCGCTGCCCTATACTGCAGCAGTCCTTCAGCGGTATAGGGACTGACGCACAGTCTGCTAAACACTAATACACAACCTGCTTGGTCCACAAAAGTTCTTATAAGGACTGGTAACTTGGTATAGGGTGCTACGGTACATAGGCCTGAGTGCGTTACAGTCTGCTGTTCTGTAAGGACCGCTATCGGTCCACAATACATAGGGTTGACGTGCACTACTGCTGACCGCTGCCCTATACTGCAGCAGTCCTTCAGCGGTATAGGGACTGACGCACAGTCTGCTAAACACTAACACACAACCTGCTTGGTCCACAAAAGTTTTTATAAGGACTGGTAACTTGGTATAGGGTGCTACGGTACATAGGCCTGAGTGCAGTACAGTCTGCTGTTCTGTAAGGACTGCTATCGGTCCACAATACATAGGGTTGCCGTGCACTACTGCTGACCGCTGCCCTATACTGCAGCAGTCCTTCAGCGGTATAGGGACTGACGCACAGTCTGCTAAACACTAATACACAACCTGCTTGGTCCACAAAAGTTCTTATAAGGACTGGTAACTTGGTATAGGGTGCTACGGTACATAGGCCTGAGTGCAGTACAGTCTGCTGTTCTGTAAGGACCGCTATCGGTCCACAATACATAGGGTTGCCGTGCACTACTGCTGACCGCTGCCCTATACTGCAGCAGTCCTTCATTGGTATAGGGACTGACGTACAGTCTGCTAATCACTAACACACAACCTGCTTGGTCCACAAAAGTTCTTATAAGGACTGGTAACTTGGTATAGGGTGCTACGGTACATAGGCCTGAGTGCGTTACAGTCTGCTGTTCTGTAAGGACCGCTATCGGTCCACAATACATAGGGTTGCCGTGCACTACTGCTGACCGCTGCCCTATACTGCAGCAGTCCTTCAGCGGTATAGGGACTGACGCACAGTCTGCTAAACACTAACACACAACCTGCTTGGTCCACAAAAGTTTTTATAAGGACTGGTAACTTGGTATAGGGTGCTACGGTACATAGGCCTGAGTGCAGTACAGTCTGCTGTTCTGTAAGGACCGCTATCGGTCCACAATACATAGGGTTGCCGTGCACTACTGCTGACCGCTGCCCTATACTGCAGCAGTCCTTCATTGGTATAGGGACTGACGTACAGTCTGCTAATCACTAACACACAACCTGCTTGGTCCACAAAAGTTCTTATAAGGACTGGTAACTTGGTATAGGGTGCTACGGTACATAGGCCTGAGTGCGTTACAGTCTGCTGTTCTGTAAGGACCGCTATCGGTCCACAATACATAGGGTTGCCGTGCACTACTGCTGACCGCTGCCCTATACTGCAGCAGTCCTTCAGCGGTATAGGGACTGACGCACAGTCTGCTAAACACTAACACACAACCTGCTTGGTCCACAAAAGTTTTTATAAGGACTGGTAACTTGGTATAGGGTGCTACGGTACATAGGCCTGAGTGCAGTACAGTCTGCTGTTCTGTAAGGACCGCTATCGGTCCACAATACATAGGGTTGCCGTGCACTACTGCTGACCGCTGCCCTATACTGCAGCAGTCCTTCATTGGTATAGGGACTGACGTACAGTCTGCTAATCACTAACACACAACCTGCTTGGTCCACAAAAGTTCTTATAAGGACTGGTAACTTGGTATAGGGTGCTACGGTACATAGGCCTGAGTGCGTTACAGTCTGCTGTTCTGTAAGGACCGCTATCGGTCCACAATACATAGGGTTGCCGTGCACTACTGCTGACCGCTGCCCTATACTGCAGCAGTCCTTCAGCGGTATAGGGACTGACGCACAGTCTGCTAAACACTAACACACAACCTGCTTGGTCCACAAAAGTTTTTATAAGGACTGGTAACTTGGTATAGGGTGCTACGGTACATAGGCCTGAGTGCAGTACAGTCTGCTGTTCTGTAAGGACTGCTATCGGTCCACAATACATAGGGTTGCCGTGCACTACTGCTGACCGCTGCCCTATACTGCAGCAGTCCTTCAGCGGTATAGGGACTGACGCACAGTCTGCTAAACACTAATACACAACCTGCTTGGTCCACAAAAGTTCTTATAAGGACTGGTAACTTGGTATAGGGTGCTACGGTACATAGGCCTGAGTGCAGTACAGTCTGCTGTTCTGTAAGGACCGCTATCGGTCCACAATACATAGGGTTGCCGTGCACTACTGCTGACCGCTGCCCTATACTGCAGCAGTCCTTCATTGGTATAGGGACTGACGTACAGTCTGCTAATCACTAACACACAACCTGCTTGGTCCACAAAAGTTCTTATAAGGACTGGTAACTTGGTATAGGGTGCTACGGTACATAGGCCTGAGTGCGTTACAGTCTGCTGTTCTGTAAGGACCGCTATCGGTCCACAATACATAGGGTTGCCGTGCACTACTGCTGACCGCTGCCCTATACTGCAGCAGTCCTTCAGCGGTATAGGGACTGACGCACAGTCTGCTAAACACTAACACACAACCTGCTTGGTCCACAAAAGTTTTTATAAGGACTGGTAACTTGGTATAGGGTGCTACGGTACATAGGCCTGAGTGCAGTACAGTCTGCTGTTCTGTAAGGACCGCTATCGGTCCACAATACATAGGGTTGCCGTGCACTACTGCTGACCGCTGCCCTATACTGCAGCAGTCCTTCATTGGTATAGGGACTGACGTACAGTCTGCTAATCACTAACACACAACCTGCTTGGTCCACAAAAGTTCTTATAAGGACTGGTAACTTGGTATAGGGTGCTACGGTACATAGGCCTGAGTGCGTTACAGTCTGCTGTTCTGTAAGGACCGCTATCGGTCCACAATACATAGGGTTGCCGTGCACTACTGCTGACCGCTGCCCTATACTGCAGCAGTCCTTCAGCGGTATAGGGACTGACGCACAGTCTGCTAAACACTAACACACAACCTGCTTGGTCCACAAAAGTTTTTATAAGGACTGGTAACTTGGTATAGGGTGCTACGGTACATAGGCCTGAGTGCAGTACAGTCTGCTGTTCTGTAAGGACCGCTATCGGTCCACAATACATAGGGTTGCCGTGCACTACTGCTGACCGCTGCCCTATACTGCAGCAGTCCTTCATTGGTATAGGGACTGACGTACAGTCTGCTAATCACTAACACACAACCTGCTTGGTCCACAAAAGTTCTTATAAGGACTGGTAACTTGGTATAGGGTGCTACGGTACATAGGCCTGAGTGCGTTACAGTCTGCTGTTCTGTAAGGACCGCTATCGGTCCACAATACATAGGGTTGCCGTGCACTACTGCTGACCGCTGCCCTATACTGCAGCAGTCCTTCAGCGGTATAGGGACTGACGCACAGTCTGCTAAACACTAACACACAACCTGCTTGGTCCACAAAAGTTTTTATAAGGACTGGTAACTTGGTATAGGGTGCTACGGTACATAGGCCTGAGTGCAGTACAGTCTGCTGTTCTGTAAGGACCGCTATCGGTCCACAATACATAGGGTTGACGTGCACTACTGCTGACCGCTGCCCTATACTGCAGCAGTCCTTCAGCGGTATAGGGACTAAGAGTTTTGTCACAGGGTGATTTAAAAAATGACAGGCAGAGGAAGAGGCAGGCCCTTCCGCAGGGGTGGTAGGGGTAGGGCAGGAGCAACAGCCTTGAGCCAAAGTGGGAAGTTGCAGAAGGTGCGTTCAATTACTTTAAAGGACGCACCAGACTTGGTTGAGTGGCTCACTCAGCCTTATTCTTCTGCACCCTCCTCATCCTCTCGATCTGCACCCTCTTCTTCACTCTCTGCTATGTGCACCCCCAAAGACACTACCACCAACAACACCACCACCACCACATACCTTCCGCTTGAGTGCAAATGGGGGCCTTCATGCTCCAGTGTTTTAATAGGGACCCCCGTATAAAAAGCATGAGGGTCAAGGACCAGTACTGGGTGGCAACGTACTTAGATCCCCGGTACAAACACAAAATGGCGGAAATGTTACCGCCGTCGCAGAGGGCTGTCAGAATGCAGCACTTCCAGGCCTTGCTTCGAGAAATGCTGCATTCTGCTTTTGCGTGCGCTGGCAGAGGAGCAATTCCCACTCCCAGAGAAGGATTTGCGGGTACCAATCCAACAGCGCCTGCAAGAAGAGGCCGGTTTGAAGATGTGTTGGTGACTTCGGATATGAGGTCATTCTTTCAGCCGACCCATCGACAGGTGTCATCCGGATCCAGCATCAGGGAACGCCTAGACCGTCAGGTGTCCGACTACATTGGGTTAACGGCCGATGTGGACGCTCTGAGGAGTGATGAACCCCTAGACTACTGGGTGGGCAGGCTTGACCTCTGGCCAGAGCTTGCCCAATTTGCAATCGAACTGTTGGCTTGCCCCTCATCCAGTGTCCTGTCCGAAAGGACGTTCAGCGCAGCAGGGGGGATTGTGACCGATAAGCGTACTCGCCTAGCTCACGACAGTGTTAACTACCTCACATTTCTAAAAATGAATGAGGCATGGATCTCGGAGGAATTCAACACATGTGATCAGTAGACCATGTATATGTCTATAAACAATTTTTGGAATCAAGCACACAGACCTTCTTAATTCATTTGGCTCACTTCCCTGACCCAAAAAAGCACACCGTACTATATGCCCCTACCCTCCTCTTTGAAGAGGTTGAGCGGTGTCATATTTCTACTGGGGCTGCTTATTATGAGGGGTTCCCACCATCCCTGTGCTGTGCTGACTTCCTCCTGGGTGTTCTTATTATGAGGGGCTCCCACCATCCCTGTGCTGTGCTGACTTCCTCCTGGGGGTTCTTATTATGAGGGGATCACACCATCCCTGTGCTGTGCTGACTTCCTCCTGGGGCTGCTTACGGTGCTGCTGTCAGCGCTGTATGTCACGGAGCTGCTGTCAGCGCTGTATGTCACGGTGCTGCTGTCAGCGCTGTATGTCACGGAGCTGCTGTCAGCGCTGTATGTCACGGAGCTGCTGTCAGTGCTGTATGTCACGGAGCTGCTGTCAGCGCTGTATGTCACGGAGCTGCTGTCAGCGCTGTATGTCACGGAGCTGCTGTCAGCGCTGTATGTCACGGTGCTGCTGTCAGCGCTGTATGTCACGGAGCTGCTGTCAGCGCTGTATGTCACGGAGCTGCTGTCAGCGCTGTATGTCACGGAGCTGCTGTCAGCGCTGTATGTCACGGAGCTGCTGTCAGCGCTGTATGTCACGGAGCTGCTGTCAGCGCTGTATGTCACGGTGCTGATGTCAGTGCTCTGTATTACGGTGCTGCTGTCAGTGCTCTGTATCTCCTGCACCCTCTTGTTTGCCTACCCTGGTCCCTGACCTTCCCTCTCCTCCATTGCCTTCATTAGCTCCATAGTCCTGAATTGTCAGAACAATTTCCCAAATAAAAAAAAATGCTTGTAGTTATCGATCCCAAATTCACCTCATACATGTATTATGCTATTGTCCAGGTGGTGGGACTACGTGCTACCCCCTAATAATTACCCCGTGGCCGCAAATTCGACCTAAAGGTTTGCGAAATTCGCCTCCCATTGAAGTCAATGGAGCCCGCGGCGAACGGTCGTTTTCGCGAACGTTTGTGTCCGTTCGCGTTTCGCGTTCGCGAAACGTCCCGTCGGAAGTTCGTCCATCACTAATCTCCAAGACCGCACAGGTTTAGGAGATATTATTTTTACCTATAGGTAAGCCTTATTATAGGCTTACCTCTAGGTCAAAGTTAAACATTTAGCTATACAACCGCTTCAAAGAGGAACTTTTTTCCTAAAGAGAAGTTCCACTTTTCTGCCTCCTCCCCATCTCCTCTTCAACTAGGGAGGGGTCAGGGTTAATTTTTTAGATAACTGCTGAACTTATCCTTTACTATATAGGCTTCTATATACTAAAATAAATGAAGATAATATCCCTAAGCTAATTTTTTGTAGCATACCCCTTTGAGGCAATGGGGTTGATTTACAAAAGGTAAATAGGCTGTTTACTTTGCACATGAATTAGTCCTTAGCTTAGTTAATGAGGTGAAGCTCTGCTGACTTTCATTATCCAATCATGTGCAATCAAAAATACTGTTTTTTTAAATTGTCCTTGCACATGATTGGATATTCTTTGCAAAATGCATTTTCACTACATTTATTAAGCTAAGGGAAAATTTGGATAGTGAATAGCCTATTGGGTGTTAGTAAATAACCCCCAATAACTGTAAATAAGCGCTTTCTGTAGGTCTAAATTGTACATTGCTCAACATGCTATTTTTCCCATTGTTTTCCTGCAAACTGCTCCATTGTCTTAGGTTTGATTGATTTCCTTTCCCAGCTGTGAGTTTTAGCTCTTTCATAACTGTTCTGTTGGATTCATTTCAGAACTCACGCAGGCCACTTCAGTACAATCCAGTGTTTACCCTTCAACAAATCTTGGGATCTCTTGGATGTATGTTTTGGGTCACCAACCTACTGGATGACAACTGTTTACAACTGAGAAAGGACATTTTAATATTAGACAATGCAATTCACCACAGAATGCTTTGATAATCTGCATAGATTCTCCCACAGATTCAAGGCACTTGGTGCCAACGGAAGTAAACCAATCCCGTTATGCAGTGTTTCAAAGTAAGAATGGTGCTCATTTCTTTAAAAAAAAGTTTTCTTTGTTCAACTGTTCAAAGATACTTTCACAAAAGGATTGTGGCTTGCCAACATGCATTTTAGCAAACTTCAGATATTCCTGGGTCTTCTACAATGGAGGCCACTTTCATTCAGACAGCAGCGGATGTTGCAACTTGATATTGTTCTCCTTGTTTCTTTCTCCTCCATTTGGATTATCCTCATGTTTAATCTGGTCCATTTCTGTAGTAACTGTGGTAACATGAATCTATTTGGTTTTGTAGCCTTGTCTTTATCACAAATGGCTATTGCTTTTGTTACAGGTTATACCCCTGGCAGGAGATACAGGCTTACGGTAAATGAAGACCAAGGTGTGAAGTGGCACCTTAGTCTTCACCAGAACACCCTGCAAGGGGTGATGATCCAGTGATCCTAGTGGCACCCAGGCTCATTAAATAAGTAGAGTCAGCACTGGGGACAGTGAACACAGGCAAAGTCAGGTGATCCAGGTTGGTAATAGGCAATCTCTTGAACAAGGTCGCTGGAAAAAAGATTGCACCAGCCATCAGATGGAGTTTAAATAACCTCCATAGGTAAAAGGCCACCATCGGTCGCACTGCCTACAGACAGAAGGCCCTTGGATGTACTGAAGTGCACAATAGAGAACATAACATTGCCCCTTTGTTAGGGGTAGCTTTTAGATACTACTATCGCTGGGCTTCTCAGGGTAAGAAAAATGAAAGGATTTGATGGACATTGCTTAAAGACTCCCATGAATTTTCTTTGGTGCCAAATACCTTCCATTTGATAATGTACCAAAGATTCCCTGCTGATTTTCTGTCAACAGTTGCTTCCACCCCAAATTCCTCATAGCCATCCACCAAGATGGGAAGAGCTGGTGGAGATGACCCACTAGGAAAATGTTCTTGAGATACTGGCTTCAGACATGACACCTGGAACACTAGATAGACCATAAGAGAGTTTGGAAGTGTGCGCTTGAGAGCCACAGGATTAATGACCCTTTCAATAGTTAATAGGCCAATGAACGTATGATGCCGCTTATAAGAAGAACACCTTATATGCAGGTTGATGGTATAAAGCCATACTAGTTTTTTTTGTAGTTTTTTTTAGCCTTTCCCGACAGCCAATAATTATCTTTCTTTGGTTCCTAAGCTACTCTGTTTAGCCACCAGCAGTGAAGGAAAGTCCAGTGTAAAGTCACCATCCTATTGTACCCAGGATTGTGATTTCCCAGCTGTCATACGCAGTGAGTTACATGATGCTCCATACAGAGGCGCTAGATAAACAGATATATAATGGGGAAAGGGTGGTGGATTAAAGCAAACCTGTTGCTATGTCCTAAATAAGCAAAGCAAATATTTGTTTTAAAACATCAAAAGCTTCTGACTGCTGATAACTGTTTGTGTCACAACTACAGTGAGCAATATAGCAAGGGGAGGTAGACAAGCTAAGCATACACCTAGCTGTTCTTACTATTAAAAATACACATCTTAACCTATAATCTCTTAAAAATTTGTCAGTTTCCTTGCTGTCCTATCTATAGCATGTTTTCTATTCAGAAAACAATAGCAATGTAATTTGACAGAAATCTCCTCACTAAAATTACTGTATGGGGATTCCTGCAGCTAGACCAGTAAATACAATTATGCTTTAGCAACAATTCAAGTCCATTTTTATAAGTTATCTACAGATGTACAATGTAGCATCACAGTGGTGTAGCAGTTAGCACATTTGCCTAGCAACTAAAGGGTCACTGGTTCAAATCCAAACCATGGCACTACCTGCCTGGAGTTTGCATGTTCTCCATGTGCCTGCATGTGAAGTAGATTGTAAGCTCTTTGAGGGCAGGGACTGATGTGAATGTACAGCGCTATATAAGTATCTGAAATAAATAATGTTATATAGATACACATATTATAAATGATACAAAGCCAGGATGCTTATTTGAAAACCATTCATGTCAATCTTTGCAAGTGTGTAGTCCAGAAGTAGGGAGAGGTATCAGAGATGCTGCCTGAGAGTCATACCAGCCTCCCTGAGTCACTCAACCCTGACCCAGAAAAACACACAGGCTTGGCTGCCAGCCAAGCCTGAACAATTTACCTAGACCAGGGATATGCAATTAGCAGACCTCCAGCTGTTGCAGAACTACAAGTCCCATGAAGCATATCGAGACTGTAACAGCCACAAGCATGACACCCAGAGGCAGAAGCATGATGGGACTTGTAGTTTTGCAAGAGCTGGAGGTCCGCTAATTGCATATCCCTGACATAGACTATACAAAAACGAACTGTAGCACACTAAGCTGGAGGGTGCTACATAAAGGTCAATTCAGACAGAGGCAGGGCTTTTTTTCTGCCGAGCACTCCCTTGTCCAAATCTGTTTAGCATGTTGTGCTGCCATCTGTAATAAAGCACTGATGGCTGTGGAGGAATCAAAGGAGGAGGAGGCACTTTCACCAGAGCACTCTCCACCACTGAGTTACTTTCACCAGAGCACTGGCAGCTGCTGGGGATCAAACGGTTGCCGTCTATGAGAAAGTAAGGCGGAGTGATCTGCACTCGGCTCCACCTCTCAAAACAGACCGACCAGAAGCTTGTTTTGTGTGTGAAAGCGATGTTTAGTGTGTCTGTGTGGTTATATCATTGGATGGTTGGTGTGGGTAGGTAGCCTGTCCTACTCACTAGTCTCCTATTAACTGTTGTGTGCTGGAGACTGTGGTTAAAAACTAAAGTTTTTAGTTACTGGTGGTGACAATGCTGCGGAATGGGGCTGTGCTGTGCCTGCTGAGAGACTGTCTCCTGCTGGCCTGGACTGGGCTGTGTCTGACTCTTGCTGGACTGGACAAGGGCTGTGGCTGTCAATTGCTGGACTGGGCTGTGGCTGTCTCTTGCTGGACTGGGCTGTGGTTGTCTTTTTGCTGGCCTGTCTCTTTGCTGGACTGGGCTGAGGCTGTCTCTTTGCTGAACTGGGCAGAGGCTGTCTCTTTCCTGGACTGGGCTGTGGCTATCACTTTGCTGGACTGGGCCACGTGTGTCTCTTTGCTGGACTGGGCCACGGCTGTCTCTTTGCTGGACTGGGCCACGGCTGTCTCTTTGCTGGACTGGGCCATGGCTGTCTCTTTGCTGGACTGGGCCATGGCTGTCTCTTTGCTGGACTGGGCCACGGCTGTCTCTTTGCTGGACTGGGCCACGGCTGTCTCTTTGCTGGACTGGGCCGTGGCTGTCTCTTTGCTGGACTGGGCTGTGGCTTTCTCTTTGCTGGACTGGGCTGCGGTTGTCTCTTGCTGGACTGGACTACAGCTGTCTCTTGCTGGACTGGACTACAGCTGTCTCTTGCTGGACTGGGTTGCAGCTGTCTCTTGCTGGACTGGGCTGTGGCTGTCTCTTTGCTGGACTGGACCATGTCTGTCTCTTTGCTGGACTGGGCCACGTTTGTCTCTTTGCTGGACTGGGCCGTGGCTGTCTCTTGCTGGATTTTTGGGAATGTCTCTGTGCTCAATATATGGGGGTCTGTCTATTGTGGCTGGATATGGGGGCTGTCTATTGATGCTGGATATGGGGGGGGGGCAGTCTCTTGCTGGCCCGGAGTGGGCTGTGGCTGTCTCTTTGCTGGACTGGGCTGTGGCTGTCTTTTTGCTGGACTGGGCTGTCTCTTTGCTGGACTGGGCTGTGGCTGTCTTTTTGCTGGACTGGGCTGTCTCTTTGCTGGACTGGGCTGTCGCTGTCTTTTTGCTGGACTGGGCTGTCTCTTTGCTGGACTGGGCTGTTGCTGTCTCTTTGCTGGACTGGGCTGTGGCTGTCTCTTGCTGGTCTGGACTACAGCTGTCTCTTTCTGGACTGGGCTGCAGCTGTCTCTTGCTGGACTGTGCTGTGGCTGTCTCTTTGCTGGACTAGGCCACGTCTGTGTCTTTGCTGGACAGGGCCATGTCTGTCTCTTTGCGGGATTGGGCCACAGCTGTCTCTTGCTGGATTTTTGGGAATGCCTCTTTGCTCAGTATATGGGGGGGGGGGGTTGTCTATTGTTGCTGGATATGGGGGATCTATTCTTGCTGTAGTGGGTATATTTTTGCTTTTACCGCAGTAACAAGCTCATAGGGCTCATGGGCGCTTAGAGCTATACAGTAAAGATGAGCTCATGTACAGTATGTTTGGATACATGTCCAAACTATATGACAAGAATGCTGAAATAGTCTGGAAGTGTCTCTGAGCTTACTTTGGTAAGTGCTGGTTATTTCTAATTCTTTGCACATTCTACTGCATTGCTTTTTGTTAACAAATTCCATACAAATTACTTGTATAGACCCCCAAATTATACTTTGTTCCCTGTTCTCTAAAGGAGGGGGGGGGCTCTAGGGTTGGGTAGGGGTGCAATCTAGAGGTGGGGGGGAGTTTTATGGGGCGGGGGTAGGGTGTGACCTATGAGAGGGGGCTAGAGGTGGGGGGCATTTTATGAGGCAGATAGGGGTGTGACCTAGGAGAGGGGGCTAGAGGTGGTGGGGGGCGTTTTATGGGGCAGGTAGGGGTGTGACCTAGGAGAGGGGGGATGAGTTCCTGCACCTTATTTCTGAGGAAAAAAAAGCCCTGGACAGAGGTAAATTCATCTGCCACTATGTTGCTAATCTTTGGAAGACATATTTTGAGAAATTAGGAAGATCTACAAATTTTATATGGCAATGGCATTGTTCTATCACCAATGGGGTTACACTATCCATTCTATCTATTGTAGAAACTGTAAACATCATTTTTAAATAGATCACAATGCACGCCACATGCACTAAAGTAATAATTTGAGCACGTATAGGTACTTTTGACCACAATCCACAAAAAGTAGGAGACATTCTTCTTTTTCATGAAGAAATGTATCTACCTAATTAGATTGACCTTTAGGTTTATAATCTTTGAAATATGAACATAAAATAGAAGACATTAATGATGTATAGGTCAGTTGACTAGAAATCACAAAGTGCTGGAGTATTGGTTGCCTTGCTGTTTAGCAACTCCTGCTTAAAAACCAGCCACTGCTAAGGTCTCATAAGCAACAATCATTCAGAATGTGTTCTTTAGTCTTCAGGACATAGCTCATTAACTTTAGTTGCTTGCGTGCTGCCGTTCTCCTTGTCTCCACTTCCATATGCAGGAAATCTTTATCCTTGTCTCGCATGCAAAGATTTTGAAGTGCAATCCTTGTAGTAAACTAATTAGGAACCTTTACAGAAAGCAGCCGCTGATATACACCACTGATATTTTTACATGTACATTATTAGCCTATGTTCACACGAGACATCTGCATTTTTTAGCACTTATTAACATGTGTTATTACATAGGAGAGCATTTGTCAGTTCTGATGCACAGTAAGGTAATGCTAAACATGACCAATGAGACAAATTATAAGTTAGATTGATTCTAATATTGCAGCTTTATTCCCATATTTCCTGATCACCTGTTAAAGGTGGAATTGCGTCAGAACAAATTCTTCCCCAGACCACTTCTAAAGGGTGCGTTAACACCTGCGAATGCATCCTGCCGGCGATTACATGGGAGAACCCCATAGAGGGTTCTTTATTATTTATTATTATTATTTACGATTTATAAAGCGCCAACAGTTTATGCAGTGCTTTACAATGTATTGGGGGGACAACACAATTGCAGTACAATACAAAAGGTACAGGAGGACCCTGCTTGTAGAGCTTACATTCTAAAGGGAGGGGGTGGTGGTACAAAAGGTAATAGCTGCAGAGAATGATTTGATGGGGGTGGCTCTTGGACAGTTAGGTGGATGTGGGATAGGATTCCCTGAATAAGTGAGTTTTCAGGTAACTCCTAAAGGTGGACAGGGTAGGGGCTGAGCGGACAGACTGGGGCAGGGAGTTCCAGAGGATGGGAGAGGGTTCTTGCGATGAGCTGCAACTAGGCAACCCCATTGAACGCAATGGGAGGCTGTTGGCTCTCAAAACTATTTACGCCCACTTGCATGTAATCTCTTATGCTGCGATCACATGCAAGTGAGCAGCTTTAGACGCAGATTGCTTGCCTGCCTGACACCTAGAATACAGTTGTTGTTTTTTTATGTGCCCCATTCACACCAGAATACTGACATCCAGTGCGTTGCAGTGCAGGAAAATGCAGTATGTCTGCATTTTTCTCCAAAGCACTGGATGGCACCATGTCACTATGGGGTTGATTTACTAATACTGGAGAGCACAAAATCTGATGCAACTCTGTATAGAAACCAATCAGCTTCCAAGTTTTATTGTCAAAGCTTAATTGAACAAGCTGAGGTTAGAAGCTGATTGGCTACCATGCAGAGCTGCACCAGATTTTGCACTCTCCAGTTTTAGTAAATTAACCCCTGTGTGTTGCACTTGACTGTGAATGTAGCTTCAATGTACAGAGTGGGAATGCTGGTTCACTTTTGTCACAGCTGTTTTTAGTTGGATCCCTAGTAGTTTCTCTTCATCTCTGGCTTTTTTTCAATTATTAATATAGTTCTAGATCTGAATTTCTGTCACACTTAAAGAGAAAGGTTTTGTTTTGTAGGGCAGTCTATGGGGCAGGGCTACAGAGACAGATCTAGTTTCTAGTTTCTAGATCTAGTTTATAGATCTGAATATCTGTCACACTTAAAGAGAAAGGTTTTTTTTTTTTGTAGGGCGGTCTATGGGGTAGGGCTACAGAGACAGAAAAATTAGGAGGGGTGACCTCCACAGATGTATCTTTTTTATCTGTGGTGTGGTGTGTACAGAGCCATTTTAAATATTAATTGGACCCGGGCAAACATTTTCTTGGAACCTCCCAAATTCACTTATCAACTATTTTTGGGCAGTGCAGACTCAAGGGGCAGCTGCTTTGGGTCCCACAACAACAACTGGGCCCGGGGCAGATGCCCCTTTTTTGCCCTGTGTTAAAGACAGCCCTAGATGTGTAGGGGAGCACAGCCTGTGCATCACAGCCCATGTGCTTCATTTGGCTAATGTTACCTAGTTCATTGCCTTTGAAATTACATTAATGCCACGTACACACGATCAGAATTTTGGTCGGAAAAAGCTCAGATGGTCTTCCCGATGGAATTCCGTCAGGATTTTGCTCAAGCTGTTTTGCATACACACGGTCACACCAAATTTCGACCATCAAGAATGTGATGACGTACAACACATACGACGGGACTATAAAAAGGAAGTTCAATACCCAGTAGCCAATAGCTTCCATCTCGTAGTTGAATCTGAGCATGCGTGAGTTTTTCCGCATCGGAATTGCATACACATAATCTGAATTTTTTCAATCTGAAAAATTGAGAACACGCTCTCAAATTCTTGCTGGCGGGAATTCGGCCAGCTAAATTCCAATGGAGCCTACACACGGTCGCATTTTCCGATGAAAAGCTCTCATCCGTCTTTTGCTGGCCGAAATTCCGATCGTGTGTATGCTGCATTACAGTTCTTTATGCATTTTTTTTTAGCTCTGAAAGCTGACCCAGATCAGACAGGCTAGATCAGTCCCTGGTTCCAGCCCTGTTTAGGTTGGGAAAAAACTAGCATAAACTGTATTTCAAAGCAACGTCTCAAATAGGGTAACGTGGCTGCAAAGCATAGTTTGTTTAAGACCAAATAACAATAGAGAGTCATGCTGAGGATCACTACTTCTATAAACTTACAGATCACAACTTGCAATTAACCATGTAAACCATCCGTACACTGTAAGTCCCTCACAGTAAAGTCCAGCCTAGCTCTGGGAATACAAGTGAACAACTGGAGGTATCCAAGGTCCAATGACTACCCCATTGGAACTAGAATTCTCTGGCAAAATTTAAGGGAGTGCTCCACACATTATGTCAGGGCCTGGATTTGAACTTGGAACCTCTGCTGCTAGCAATGTCTCTTCCTGCTGAGATACCTGAAATGCTGGACAGTTCCCTGGACAATTCCTTGAATGACCCTATCTTAAACCCTGAACTCTTTGCTTCTCCCATGAACTTCTGGCTTAAAGCCATGTCTCTGAACTTTCGGTGTGCCATATTATTGTGCTCTTTTAGCCAGTATCTTACTTTTGTCTTCCCTGCTGCCATCCATATTTTGCTACCACTCGTTATCAACCCTTGACTACACTTCTGCCTGATCCCAACCTACACTACTCATTACTGGCCTTTTGGCTTGTTTACTGACTATGCTTCTGTTTTATCCTTACCTGCTTAATCTGCTACTGGACCCTGGCTTGCTCACCTCTTGGTGGGGTATTCCTGAGGACCACGACCTGGTGCTAACACACAGCAAAATCCATCTCCACCACCAGGAGCTCTGGTGAACACCGGTTAGTACTTAGACTCCGCAACTCAGGTGAGCCAGCGTCATCCGCCAGGGTGACCTGCCTGTGTTCCTATCCTGCTGGTTTCTGTGTGAGCTTCCCCCTGCTATAGAAACTGGTCTTTGATCCTGACCCCTTGATCTTGACCCATTAGCTATTAGTTATGTTTTTAGGCTCCAGCCTACAGTAGGTGTCCCCATGAAGTGGGAGCCCTCTCATCTGGCTGCAGATCACTTTCCCAGCTACCTTTGCCTCATCAGGTGTGGCCTCTCTGAGTTGCTGAGAGTGAAAAGCAGAGAAATGTATATTCCCTGGACTTGTCTTGGAATCCAGTTGTTGAGAATGGAGTTAAAGAAGCCTGTGTGTCCTTCTGAGAAAAGTGATTCAATGAGCACTCTGCTTCAGAAACCCACTTAACAGACCTAAATGAGAAATGCAGAAGACAGCACTATATTCCAAGGCACCTTAAAGGAGAACTTCACCTTGATGAAGCTGTCCTGAAACCACTTGAGTCCCGGGCATCATTTTAAAACAGCAACAGGGAAAGCAACGATCTATCTCACGACAACCTGAACTCAGCAGCTCCTGGGGTTCTTCCCCAGCACCAGTGCTGGAACTGTCGGTGGCAGCTGGACTTCAGCACTAAAATGATCAGCTTCTGGGCTTACAATGCTTTTAGAGATCACCCCCATTGTAGAAATGAATGTAAGCAGAAGGCATTTTGTTTACATTGGGAGTGTATTGATGTCATGAATGATGTCAAAGCACTTCCTGTCAGTATGAAGGCTTGGCCAATGTCCCCCTACTGCAGTAGGCCATTCCTATAGTGAGATCACTAGTTACACACTGCTGAAAGCTTCATGAAGCTAAAACATGTTTAAAAAGAAAAAAAAAGCGTAAAAAGTGTTTCCAAGAGTCTTCCAGGACAACGGGGTTTTGAGTCTGAGAAGCCTCATTCTCTCTCATGTGCTGTCCTGAAAATTGATTTGGGGAGAAAAGTCTGTGCACATAGCGTATAAATTTGAAGCAAAACAAACTGGAAAAAAAGTAGAACAATTGCTGTTAGAAAACAGAACGCACATTTCACCTTTCAAGTTAAGCAAATGAACTGATCGGTTGCTATGGTTAACGAGTGCCCTTTTGTTTTGTTGCAGTCATTACAAAGCAAATGTATTTGCTACCTAAAGACTCCACATAGAAAAGATAGTGAATGTAGCAATGTCCTGGGGCTTCAGAGGCCTCAAGGGTTAGGGAAAGCTGACATGCTTCCTTGTAGATTGAGTTATCAGGCATGGTGGGTGTGATACAAGATGAAATGATGGGCTCCAGTCACTTTTGAATGCAAACAAGAGATTTATTGTCTCTTAACAGAACTGTGGGAGAGGGGGTTTGGGCCAGGACACCCTTGAGTAGATTCAATGATAATTGGCAGACTCCGAGACTACTATAGGTAGACAGCTATACAATGGAAGGCCTCCAGCTGGATAACACTTCTGTATTGGTAGGGCCGCTGTCTCCTATGGCAACTAATCTTGCAACAGTCACTAACGGTAGTTGTACTTAACTCTTGGTAACACCGAACAGTCCTTTACTTATCTCACCGTATACCATTGTAGATCTTCACTCACTGAGCTCCCAGTCTTTCACTAGACTTCCTGATTCCAGTTGTCACTGGATCCCCTGAGCTCTTCCAAAGCTATCCCGCTGTATACTCCTCAAGCGTCACCCCTGCTATCCTGCTGGGTGCCTGGCTTGGCACTTGCTGATGCTTTCCCACTTCTTCACAGTCTCTTGCTGGTGAGAAGACTGCTCTGGTACTTACTCCAGCTTACTCACAGTAGTCTCTAGTAGTAAGATGGATGGTCCCTTAGTGGCAATAGCTTCCTTCCTACCTCTGACCACAACTGGTTCCCTGATCGGCTGAACCTTCTCAACTCAGTTGGACTCCAATTCTGCAGTCCCAACCCTACGCTGCTTCTCCTGCTCCTGGATAGGCCTCAGGCAGCCTAGCAGCCAGGTTTCCCCGGGATAGGCCGCAGGCTTCCGGCCCAGCAACCCGGGGTGACATAACACACGTCCACCCAGACACCCATCCAGGTGGCACAGAACCCCGATCACCACCCAAATAAATAGGCTCTCGTAGCAGGCCCAGCAGGCCAGGGGCCTAAAAGAAACCCCCGCCAATTGGCTGAGACACCCCATCCATTCATGATCTGACCTTGTTAAGCCCCTGTCAGTCCAATGTCACCAGCCACAGTGCCACCTAGTGACAGAAGGGAAAAGGTGCAGCAACAGTAAATCCAGAATTTAGGGAGGAATCAGTGGATCTGGTATCAATCAGCCAGGACAATTACTACCTGGCAAACTAAATTTGTTAGCATTAGCAACCCTGTCTAAACACCAGAGTGCTACATGAAGTATCTATATATATATATATATATATATATATATATATATATATATATATATATATATATTAGGGCTGTTACTGATTCAAAATTTTAATCGACTAATTTCGATTAATTATAACGCACATACAGATCCAACTACTTTTAGCTGATCTCCTTGCATTGCAACTCTGCATTAGTCAGTGTTAAATGTGGTATACGCTATATACAATCACCCGACACTAGTTTCCACAATCCATGACTTAACTCCACAGTTCACACAAATACGTTTTAAATTCAAACTGTAGCACTGACGTAAGTAATTTTTTTCCCCCACAGTAGCGCGACAATCCCTCCATCTCCGATCTAACTAATCACTCTCACCTTATGACATGCACCCCTGTGCAAACAGATGGTCATGCAAGCGAGTATTAAAAGGGTTAACACGGACCATAAACTTCTCTCACATCTCCTTAGATCTCAGTAAGTACGCCAGGTCATGGGTAGAAAGAAAAGATCTAAGTGCTCACCGCTTAAGTGTAAGATTTCATTTTTGTGTTCAAACACAAACTAAACTACTCACATAAAGATAAAAATCACAGCATGTAAAGCCGACAATTGTGTTAGTTCCATAGGGCAGCAGCGGGTGACGTCATGCGTAGCTCCTCCCCCGTATGCGTTACATTCAATCAGAACTTCGATGTCACCAGACTCCTCCCCCTTCCCTTCGTTAGCAGACGGAGGCACTTGGGGAAGGGGGGAGGAGTCCAATGACATTAATGTCCGTAATGACACCGGATCTCCAACGGAACTCTTTTGATCGTGGATCCCAGCTCGTAGGAACTCACAATCTCTCTCTCCTCTCTTCACAGAACTGGAATGTGTGTGTTTACACACACATGTTCCTGTTCTGCCTCTCGTGCCCGTAATCCTCAGTGGCTGGTCAGGAGAATCGACACCCCCGCTGTGCAGTGGGCGCTCACACGCCTGCCACCCCGCTTAAAGGGACCAACTTACAATTATGACGGTTTGCGGGATCATGCCGACCTGCCGCAGTATAATAATGATGCCGGATGGTTGGCAAGTGTTTAACCCCCCTGACGGTATTCCCGAGTCTGACTCGGGGTGGATTTTTTATACCAAAAGCGGTATCCCCGAGTCAGACTCGGGACAGCGTCGCTGGATCCAGGAGGAGGTTTACTTACCTTCTCCCTCGGATCCAGCGTTGTCTCCCCGCTGTACGAGCGAGCCGTGTCTCGCTCGATGCATTACATCGCCGATCTCCGTGCCCTGCGAGCGTTGCGACGCACGGGCACGGAGATCGGCGCCAAATTCAAAAAGTGAAACAAACAGTATACATACAGTATAATGTAATCTTACAGATTACATTGCTGTATGTAAATATTTCACATCCCCGTTGTCCCTAGTGGTCTGCCCAGTGTCCTGCATGCAGTTTTATATAATAAAAACTGTTCTTTATGCCTGGAAACTGGAGATTGCCCATAGCAACCAAACTGTCACTGTACATCAAAAATGATTTTAGACCAGCTAGAAAACAGCGATAATAAATTAGAATCACTCGCAGAATTGAGCGATAGCGATTTGTGGGGAGATCCGTCATCAAATACTGAAAAGTAATGACAGTGACAATTCTGCAACTGAGCAAATTTCAGTGTTTTTGATTTGATTACATTATTGAATAATTTTTATTATTGTTATATTATTATTTGGTACAATTATTTATAATTATTTATTATATTATAATTTATGATTTAATTTTTCAAACTTTATCATACCCGGGATGTCTGCTAGACTCTGGTTTGGACAGATTTAAGAGAGTTATTCCTAAGAATTGCAGGACTACAATATAAAACGCCAAATTTTCATGCAAAATAATGGTACCGCTTTTAGCACCTAAAATCCGAAATAATCGTACCGCCAGGGAGGTTAAAGTAATTGTGAACAGAAAATGTTATACATAGTTATAACCTTGCAGGCACCATAACTGCTTTTGCTTAGTTTCAGAAATTCTCTTTACCTTTTTTTTACAAAGGTAAAAATTTCTGTCATATGACCATGCATCTCTTCTTCCTGATAGTGGGGATGGGCTTACAGGACACTGTGCAAACACCATGGGATGATTTACTAAAATTGGAGAGTGCAAAATTAGGTACAGCTATGCATGGTAGCCAATCAGCTTCTAACTTCACCTTGTTCAATTAAGCTTTAACCACTTGCCATCCAGAAGATTTACCCCCCTTCCTGACCAGGCCATTTTTTGCTTTTTGACACTGCATTACATTAACTGACAATTGCACGGTCATGCAATGCTATACCCAAATGAAATTTATATAATTTTTTGACATAAATAGAGCTTTCTTTTGGTGGTATCTGATCACCACTAGGTTTTTTATTTTTTGCACTATAAATGAAAAAAATACCAGAAATTCTGAAAAATATATATTTTTTACTTTCTGCTATAACACGCATCCAATAAATTTTTTTTTAGAAGGGCATATTGACTGGTTTGCCCAAAAGTTATAGTGTCTACAAAACTATGGTATAGATATTGGAATTTCTTTTTTTTTAATACTAGTAACGGCAGTGATCAGTGACTTATAGCCTGACTGTGATAATATGGTGAGAAATCTGACACTAACTGACACTTTTGACACTTTGTGGGAACCATTGACACCAATACGGTGATCAGTGCTAAAAATATTCACTGTCACGGTACTAATGACACTGGCTGGGATAGGGGTTAACATCTAGGGTGATCAAGGGGTTAAATGCATGCTTAGCAGTGCTTGGTGCATTCAATGTGTGCTGTTATTACTTAGTAATGTGCCGTTTTGTTTCCCCTGCTTTGCAGGGAAACAAAAACCGGTGCATCCCCACTGATAGGACAGAGCTCTGTATTGTTTTTATTTACAGAGCTCTGTCCTATCATCAGCAGGTGCCAGCGGTCAATCATTGTCAGGCACCCGCTGATCGGCTTGAGCTGTGACTAATCACAGCCGGTATGGTGGCTCCCTGTATATATGTGCTAAAAAAAGAAAAATTAATGCAACTACCTAATCTATGTAAAAAATGGTGTAGCGCTAATTAAAACTGTATAGTGAGCTTTCAGTGTTTTGAATGAATTAAACAACAACTTCACTTAAAAGTCCTTAATAACAGTGATAAATCTTGTGAGATCCGCTTGCAAAGACACTGTCACCATCACCCAAGCACACTGCCTCTTACCCTAAGGTGGATTTAAACAAGCATGGGTATTTTTGAATAACCACTCATCAGCAACATGGGGGATAAAAGTCTGCAGCTCCTTCAGATAGATACCAGCAAGCCTAGATGCCTCTCAATATCAGATCAACACCAGTTTGGGGTGATATATAACAGCTCCTCCACCACATGTAAGTGACCAAATGGAGAGAAGAAAACACTTCGTAGTACAGACATCTTGTTTATTGAAAGGTTAAAAGGTTGTTACACTCACATTAAAGCAGTAGATAACAGATAAACGAAGGAAACATCCGGCGTTTCAAACCCAAAAAATGTCTGCTGCATCCCAGCATACAAGTCGCGTCACAGGCTCCACCCTACGCGTTTCATCATCACTGACATCATCGTCAACTGCCTAATCTAGTAAGGACTAGTGAGCTGCAACGTGCAAATAATTTTTTGGGTCTGGATATGTTTTAAGCTATCATATTTTCTCTGAAAGTACAGGAAAAAAAACTTTTTTTGCTATTTCTTTGAGGCATGTGCCTTTCATTTCTTATGATTCAGCAACTATAACGCTTGTTACAATAAAAATTTTTAAAAGAAAATTAACAGACACCCTATGCATAAAGGGCACTAACAATCCCTTTCCAGTGTTCACCCCACACTGCAAATGAGGATTACAATGTGGGCATTGAACATGAGCCTATGACTTATCTGATCAATAAAGGGATCCTGTTTGCTAGGTATACGAAGGTCTGCATGTCCATACAAACCCCATGAGAAGCATGACAATTATCTTCAATACAATTTCTTCCTGCTCATGTTTTGTTTTAGTAAATCAGGCCCAGTATAGATATATCAACTGTCAAATTTTCTTTCATAATCATACGCTGATTTTATTATAATTGCTTAGAATAAACTAATTACAGTAAAATATTTTTTTTTGTCAGTAATAAAAATGAATCAAATTCACATGCGGGAAATTTTTGTATTTTCTGTTGTTGTACATAATGTCACTTTGTCATGCTTAGTCAGCAGACAGAAATTCAATAATCAACGGAAGCCCTTGTGGCATCAAATACATGTGTACTATCAGAAATAATCAACCAATTTTCACTGCAGCAAAAAACAGATGTCTGGAGAAAGTTTAAAACAACATAATCTTGTTATATGGTACAGCTGAAACCATGCTCAGCAGTGGGGGCAGGAAGATATGAAGGCGAGAGTCACACATGTCTAGCTTAGGAGAAAGGATCTTTATCTTCAGTCATGTGACCATACATTTGAAATCTCATTGGATCTAGCTGAAAATAACTGTCACTTTTTTGAAACTAAAGATCTTTATACTAGATTGTTAGTCTTGTGAATTGAGCCCTAATTTATGTAAATCAAGTCTTTATTAGAAAAAGGATTTCAGGCACCATTCTTTATAAACTTAGCACATTTGTTGTCAAACAAAATACTGTCCTCTTTAGTTGTTTTGAATAGAATCTTAGGAGTATTAGCATTTTATTAGCGTTTTTGCAGTACATGAAACAATAAACTGTTAGGCCTCATACACACAGACATTTTAAAATACGGGCTGTAAAGCTAGTAACAATGCCTGGGAAAAAAAGCAGCGTTAAAAACTGAATTTTATTAGCGTTTTGATTTGGTGTCAATGCGCGTTTAACGTCGTTTGTAAGAATTAACGCTAAGGCGCATTTTTTAGAAATTTTTTAAATCCCTCTGCTATTTTCCACTCCCAAATTATCCACATAAACATTTTTACAGCTTAAAAACGCTGACGCTAAAAAATGGCGGTATAGCGCTAATGCACGTTTTTGAGCTTTTTTTGGAGTCGGTGTCAAAACAGCTCTAGCGCTGGAGCCTCAGGACTGGAGCTCGCATAGAATGGAGCCTGGAACACAGAGCATTAGGCGGAGGGCCTTAACCTCCCTGGCGGTATTCCCGAGTATGGCTCGGGGTTAAATTTCAGTACTATTAGCGGTAAATTTCAGTACTATTGGCGGTAACCCCAAACCACACTCGGGATTGCATTGATGAATCCTGGTACAGCGTACTTACCTTGTCACCAGGATCCTGCAATGTCCCCCCCCCCCCCCCCCCCCCGCTGTGTCCAAATTGGTCCGGGGCTTAAGTGGTTAATGAACAAAAAGTGATATTTAAATGGAAATGTGAACCAATACAAATATTAACCCCTTTTATAACCAGGCCATTTTTTGCAATACG
The DNA here is from genome assembly GCF_037356315.1 of Lithobates pipiens. Taxonomy (NCBI): domain Eukaryota; kingdom Metazoa; phylum Chordata; class Amphibia; order Anura; family Ranidae; genus Lithobates; species Lithobates pipiens. The sequence continues at coordinate 169,502,016 of NW_027507903.1, read as the reverse complement.
GTACTGGCCATTGCACCATTGTACCCAAATAAAATTGATGTTCTTTTTTTCCCACAAATAGAACTTTCTTTTGGTGGTATTTGATCACCTCTGCTTTTTTGCTTTTTTTTTGCGCTATAAACAAATAAAGACCGCCAATTTTGAAAAAAAAAAAAAAAAGTTTTTTTACTTTCTGCTATAAAACATATCCAATAAAAAAACTGTAAAAAATCGAATTTCTTCATCAATTTAGGCCAATATGTTTTCTGCTACATATTTTTTGTAAAAAAATCCAAATAGCGTATATTGATTGGTTTGTGCAAAAGTTATATTGCCTACGAACTATGAGATATATTTATGGAGTTTTTTTTTTTTTACTAGTTATGGTGGCAATCAGCGACTTATAGCAGGACTGCCATATTGCAATGGACAAATTGGACACTAACTGACACTTTTGATTCTTTTTTTGAGAACCAGTGACACTAATACAGTGATCAGCGCTAAATAAAATGCACTGTCACTGTAACTAATGACACTGGCTGTGAAGGGGTTAACGTCCGGGGGCGATCAAAGGGTTAACTGTCAGCCTAGCCTGTGTTCTTGTACAGTGTGAGAGATGCTTTTCCTCAGGGAATGCATGGATCCATGCCTTCCCTACTGCCGTTCTGCCTCTGTGCTGAATGATCGGTGGGTGCCGGCGGACATCGAGTCCATGGTACCTGCTGATCCTCTCCTGCTGTGTATAATCACAGCGGGAGCCTCACCATGCCCATAATCGCAGCCTTACCGTGCCCATAATGCAGTCTCACCATGCCCATAATCTCAGACTTACCGTGCCCATAATCTCCACCTCACCGTTCCCATAATGCAGTCTCACTGTGCCCATAATTGCAGCCTCCCCATACCCATAATAGCAGCCTTACCGTGCCCATAATCGCAGCCTCACCGTGCCCATAATCGCAGACTTACAGCGCCCATAATGCTGTCTCACTATGTCCATAATCTCAGACTTACCATGCCCATAATGCAGTCTTACGTGCCCATAATTGCTGCCTCCCCGTGCCCATAATCGCAGCCTCACCGTGCCCATAACACTGTCTCACCGTGTCCATAATGTTGTCTCACCCTGCCCATAATCGCAGCCTCGTCATGCCTATAATGGCAGCCTCACCGTGCCCATAATGCAGTCTCACTGTGCCCTTAATGCAGTCTCACCGTGCCCATAATGCAGTCTCACCATGCCCACAACTGCAGCCTCACTGTAGTCAGTGCCTGTGCCTGGATTACACAGTCTGTGGGCATCTCCTGCTGTGTGTCTCTTTTGATTGATCAAAAAATTAAAGGTTAATCAAGGAATTAATCTTTAATTTCTGCAGCCCTAATATATATATATATATATATATATATATATATATATATATATATATATATATATATATATATGTGCTTTGGCACACAGCTGCCGCCCTGTAGCAGTAAAACTGCTATAGGGCGGCCAGCAAGTGGTTAAAGACTATGGGCTGTGGTCTGAATAGGGGCAGAAATGTATATGAAGTTATTACCTCTCACAAAAAGCTTGTTTTCATTCAGGCCTCTGATCAATGGTATAGGGATATCCCAAAAGGCATACCAGCTTAAACAAATGTGCCTGGATTTCTTATCTCTGAAACAAGTAATTACCTCTATAACACTCATAAGCCTTGACCATTATCTGTAAATCCTACCAGATCCTAATATTTTACACTAGCCCTTACTCTTCATGTGCATTAGAGAAAATAATTGTATTTCATGTTTTCTCTATATTCTGTGTATAAATATAAGATATCAGGACTGTATAATACCCACTGAGGAAAACTAGCATACTGTTGCTGAATGTCTTAGCCCTTGTACACACGGTCGGACATTCCGACAACAAAATCCGTCGGAAACTGGTGTTGCATGCACAAAGTCGGACAAAAATGGCGGAATATCCGATCGTTCGTAACGTGATGACGTTATTTCGTTTTGACGGGACTACGTTCAGGCTAGTAGCCAATAGCTTTGGTCTCGCAATTTGATCTGAGCATGCGTGGCACTTTGTCCAATCGGAATTCTCTACAAACTATAGGACAGTCAGATCGGATCATGTTGGCAGAAAATTTTATAGCCCAGCTCTAAAACTTTGTCGGTCGGATATTCCGACGGAAACAGTCCGATGGAGCCCACACACGGTCGGATTATCCGACAACACGGTCCGATCGGACATCTTCCATTGGAATGTCCGACCGTGTGTACAAGGGCTTACAGTCATACAGGCTCCTTTCTTGTCCTGTAAATGCTTACTCTGATTTCACTGCACATTAAACTTCTCACAGTGTTCATTAGAAGCTGCAGCAAGTTAGATAGAACCCACCTCATTCCTTGGCTGGAGGACATCCAGCATCATCCATCACTTTCCACCCCTGCCTTACTGCCCCTTGCCTGCCCCTTTCACTAATTAGATTTCACTTTCAGTCATGGAACATCAGATGTGGGCATTACTCAGGGAAGTCCGCTGCTTTCAAGCGGATGTTCAGTTCTTCCCGCCAACCATGAAATGTGTGCATTGCATAGAGAAACACAGAGGACCACTGATGGCATCACTGGATTAAAAAATAAGGTATATAACAAAAACAGGTTTTATTGAACACATTTCATTAGCATGCTGATAAGGAGGGAAAAGAGGAAACAGGGGGAGGTAAAATATATTCGGATTAAACTTCAGCTTTAAATAACCTAATGTGACCCTTGTAAATGCAAATAAAAACTGCCCCTGTAAACAAGAATGCAAATACTTACTTTTCCTGCTGCCTATGCCATTGAACACTACTCTGTTTAAGAAGAATCCCTGGCCAATAAAGGGTATCATTTTAACTATTAACTTGCCACAAATTATTCAGTTATACTCTTAACATTTAACCCCCCTGGCAGTATTCCCAAGTCCGGCTCGGGGTGAAAATTCAATACCATTAGCGGTAACCCTGAGCCAGACTCGGGATCCCATCGCTGGATCCAGGATGAGTTTACTTACCTTATCCCCTGGATCCAGCGATGTCTCCCCACACTGTGAGCGGCTTGTCCTCCGCTCGATTCATCACATCGCCGGGCTGCGTTCCATGCGAGCGTTGCGATGCACGGGAACGGAGATCGGCGCCAAATTCAAAAGGTAAAACACACACATTACATACAGTATAATGTAATCTCCTTTGTCCCTAGTGGTCTGCCCAGTGTCCTGCATGCAGTTTTATATTATAAAAACTGTTCTTTATGCCTGGAAACTGGAGATTGTCCATAGCAACCAAAACTGCCCCTTTACATCAAAAATGATTTTAGACCAGCTAGAAAACAGCGATAATAAATTGGAATCACTCGCAGAATTGAGCGATAGTGATTTGTGGGGAAATCTGTTATCAAATACTGAAAAGTAATGACACCGACAATTCTGCAACTGAGCAAATTTCTGTGTTTTTGATTTGATTTGTGTACAGTATTCCTTATCTAAACAATAGAATAAGCAGCGCTAAATATAAATCCACACCAGTGAATTCAAAAGTATTAAAAACTATAGACCCAGTCCATTAGAACATGAATTACTAAATGTTACTACACTGTGCAAACCCTGCCCCGAGCATACAGAAATAGAGAAAATTAATTAATAGTTTGTATCGAAATTAATTAACACAAATTATTATATAGTGCATGTCACCAGATGAATAGTGATAACAAATATATACGATCTGTTGAAAAAAATATCCTGTGACTAAATATTATTCAACACTAAAAAAATTTGTTTGGATTACATTATTGAATCATTTTTATTATTGTTATATTATTATTTGGTATAATTATTTATAATGATTTATTATATTATAATTTATGATTTCATTTTTCAAACTTTATCATACCCGGGATGTCTACTAGACTCTGGTTTGGACAGATTTAAGTGTGTTATTCCTAAGAATTACAGGCCTGCAATATAAAACGCCAAATTTCCATGCAAAATAATGGTACCACTTTCAGCACCTAAAATCTGAAATAATCATACCGCCAGGGAGGTTAAAGGGTAACTCCACTTTGCTTTTAAAATTCAACATCTAACATCTAATCTATCTCAGTCAGAGTTCTAAGTACTGTATTTCTCTATATAAACTCACGTTACTATTAAAAATAAGTGAAAAATGCAAAACTGCGGAGGGTGTAACAAGATGTCCACTTTCCCCCTCCTCCATGTATCCTTACTACGGATGTGTGTGGGGTATAGCAAGATGGCGCCGATGGAACGTCACTTCCGTTACACATTCTGACAGGTCCTTAATCTGATGAAACATCTGCACTACATTCAAATCTGAAGCTCCATCCCATTGCATCTACCCCACCCAGTTCACTTCTGTGCAATACAGAACATGCTTCCCCCCCCCCCCCCCCCCGCCACTGTATAGTATGGAGATGAAGAAAGGGGGAGGTATTCTATAGGCCTAATACAATTCCTGTCCTTGGGTACCAATGCTGCTCCTCAATAGATACAGTTAGCGAGTTTTGTCAGACTAGGAAAGTAAGTGTGTTACTGGTAGGAACATCAGGTATAGGTATAGGGAAAAAGCCTTGGAAAAAAAAAATTATGAAAATGAAAGCAATGATGGCATTTAAAGCCTAACTCCAGGTTTCCTGAGCTTTAAAAAAACAATCTGGACTAAGCTGGTCCAAGCAAACTAATTTCTTCACTAACACATGCAACAGCTATCAATGCTTATATGAACTGTCCATAGCCTCAGCTACCTACAGTATACAGAGCTGTGTTCTGTCCTGTTGGAAGAAAACTGAGTCAGGCTAAGTGCTGCACAGGCGTTTATAGGAAACCTTGTATTTTATGAATGAATACAATGATTGGTCTGATTGGCTGAGGTGGAGATTGTGACATCATCTGCCCCCCCCCATCTCAGCCAATCAGAGGAAGCTTTGTACTCCCTGTGAATGGCTGAGCAACCTGGCTCGATTCTGTTCAGGGAATGGAACAGGATATCCCTTTCCCACTGCCAGAACACAGTGCTGTATACTGTATGTAGGGTACATAAAGTTCATAAAACACTGACACCTGCTGCATGTGCTAGTAAAAAAACAAAATCGTTTAAACCAACTTTAAGGATTTATGACTTTAAAGAGGGATTTCACTGGAAAAAAATTTATTAAAAGCCAGCAGCTATAAATACTACAGCTGCTGACTTTTAATAAATGGACACTCATCTGTCCCAGGGTCCATCGATGTCGGCAGCCGAGGCCGATCGATCGCTCGGCTCTCAGCTGCTGCCGCCGCCATTCTAGGTGAGGGAATCAGGAAGTGAAGCGCTGCGGCTTCACTTCCTTGGTTCCCTACTGCGCAGCGCAATAGGAATGGTCTGCGCTGTCTCTGGGACCCATGTGTGTCCCAGCAGACAGCTCGGCGGGACAGGAAAAGGCATAGACTCCCGTGGGAGTCTGTGCCCAGAAGTGGGTGCAAATTCCTGTTTTAGACAGGTATCTGCACCCCCTCCCCCCTGAAAGGTGCCAACTGCGACACCGAAGGGGGGGGGGGGGGTTCCGATGAGCGGAAGTTCCACTTTAGGGTGGAACTCCGCTTTAAGGAATGGTAAGCTGTAAGCTTAAATATTCACATTCACATTCAGCATATAGTCAAATTGTTGTAATTTTTTAAAAAAGTGTGAACATGTTGGGAATCATATTGGAGAATTTTGGCCTCGGGACAAACAAGTTTATGATATTTTAGAAATGTGACATTATCTTATGCACCCAATGCGCTTCAATTTTGCATATGGCTACTAAAGGGAGGTAGGTGATGACGGATTTTGGAGTTATGCCTCTAAACTCAACTGTCTAGAAATGATTATAAACGACCCTGTGTACATGGACAGATAAGATAACATAGAGGAGAGTTCAGGGGCAGTTGAAAAAAAACACCCAACTGCTCCTAAACGTCTGTTTACCAGAAGCAGTGTACATGAGGCCGTTCAGGGATGTTCTGAATGGCAGCTAAGCTAATTAAAGCTAACCCCTTCACAGATAAATAGCTTGTGCTGCCATGGCAGCAAACAACCAACTTGGAAGCATGCGTTATCCTACCCCCTTCCATAATGAAATAAACCTATGCCAAAGAAAGAACCAAAACTATTTTATCTTCTCTAACATTATGGTATTTATACAGTATTTAATTACACAATACTAAATAATACATTATATGTGTTATATAGAGAGTAAAATAAGTATTGAGCATGTCACCATTTTTCTAACTAATAGTATGGTTGTAACCAGATGACTGTAAAGTTTGCGGATCATAATATGCCAGGGCTTTTTTTCTCAGAAAAGTGGTGCAGGAACTCACCCATGAGTCATGACCTCCAACCCCCCCCCCACCCCCCCCCCCCACACACACACACCCACATACCCTCCAAACTGCATCATATATTGGGTGTGGTAACATTTTACGACAAACAGTGGAAAGGTCTTAAAGGGGCAATTAATACCAGGGGTGCATTACATACAGAGTGCAGAGTTCAGAGGTGCACTAAATGTGCAGAGTTCAGGGGTGCGCTGTACACAGAGTGCAGAGTTCAGCCTTCTTCCACAGCTGCTTACCTCTGCATCCCGCATCCACATCTCACCCCTCTTCAGCTCCAACCTCTGCATGCTCCACCATCTTCCACATTTCTTACTTGTATTTCTGTATTAGGCTGAAACACCCAGCCGGCTCTAGTACCTCCCTGCACATTGTAGGTGGCTCTGTCTCTCTCACTTGCAGGGGGATCATCCAGTGGGAGGGTCAGGATCTGCACTGCCCCCCGAGCATCTGCAACTCCCTTGTCCCCATCCTGCACTCAGAGGACGCCACACAGGAGATCAGATCTGTGGGAGTCATTGGGAGACAAGCTGTCACTTGTAAACACAGAAGCCGGACTTCTGTGATTGCAAGTGATAGTGGTGAGCAGAGGGACTGAGCCAGATGTGGTGGAACCAAGACCCACCAAGTTCCAGCTGAAAAAACGCCCTGTAATATGCTATTTTGATATGCATGCATGTGTATACATGTACTCTTTATGTATAAATAGGTTTTTCAGGAGCTTTGTTCTTGCTGAGATACCCCCAATCTGGGAATATATTACAGCACAACCCCTAACTGCAAGCAATACTCCAGTATCAGCGATGTGCCCGTGAATCTCGCCTTTGTTCTATAACCCCCCGGTTGCTACACTAGATGTCTAAGCACATTAGATTGGTTTCTGGTACACAGATAACCATAAATATCTATTCCTACAGTCAGGGGCGGACTGACAACTCATGGGGCCCCCGGGAAATAGGAGATTATGGGGCCACACAGTATATACACACATAGTATACAATCACACAGTATACACATACATGTACACACAGTATACACAGACATGTTTCTATTGGCTGAGAAGGTACTGGAGAGGTGGGGCAGCTATAATCTTGGGATTTTTAGACCAAAGGGATGTCGGTCAGGGACATTTCAGAAACAAATGTAAAAAAAAACACAGATTTTTACATACTGTCCCTGGTTTTACTGAGGCTGGCAACCCTGATGGGGCCCCTTAGTGGCCCGGGGCCCTCGGGCAGTGCCCGAGTGGGTGAATGGTCAGTCCGCCCCTGTCTACAGTATATCTAACACTCCCTCCTATTCCATCCTCTTTTCTTTCTTTTTTCAATCATTTTTATCTTTCTTTTTTCCTTTCTCTCTCCTCATCTTTTCCCCCCCCTCCCTCTTTCTTGCTTTCCCTCACCCTCCTCCCCCCCCCCCCCACCACAAACTTGAAGGTTCAGTGGGCCTCTTCTATAAACTCTGATCTTTAGTTGTCTCCTTAGATTTTCTATTGGATTAAAGTCAGGTGATCGGCTGGGCCATTCTAGCAGCTTTATTTTCTTTCTTTGAAACCAATTGAGAGTTTTTTTGGCTTTGTGTTTGAAATCATTCTCTTGCTTAAATGCCCACCCACATTTCATCTTCATCATCCTGGTAGAGGGCAAGAGGGTTTTATCAAGAATGTCTTGGTACATTTTTCCATTCGTGCTTTCTGCAATGACATAACATTTGCCAGTACTGCATGCTGGAAAACATCCCCACACCATGACGATCTCCAAATTTCACTGTTGGTATGGTGTTTTTGGGGCGATATGTAGTGCCATTCAAAATTGTTGCTCTTTTTTTGTTTATAGTGCAAAAAATAAAAACCACAGAGATGATCAAAATCCACCAAAAGAAAGCTCTATTTGTGAGAAAAAAAAGGACGTCAATTTTATTTGGGTACAGCGTCGCGCGACTGTGCAATTATCAATTAAAGCGACGAAGTGCCGTATCACAAAAAATGGCCTGGTCATTGAGCAGCCAAATTTTCCGGGGCATATTTTAACTGCTGTATGTGCTTGTTTAATACGCAATTTGGCTTTCAAAGTGGTGACAAATTTAGACACACGTGTAACAAAATAAAATAAAAAAATCATCTTCCTCTATTTGTTGCTTTCTAAAGCTTGCTATGTAGTAAGAGTGTTTATTTTAGATACATGTTCACCAATGTGTTTCTTACAATAATGAACATGCCTGTCTTTATTTCTCTTTGTATTTAGACAAGAAATAGAATCAAAGCAATTCCACATGGACAGTTTGTTGTAAATGATCGCACACGGCATCACATAGTAAGTATGACAAGAATATGTTCAAATGCCTATGCAAGAGTCAACTGCCACAGTTGTGTATGGGAAAACTAATATTCACACTTAATTTAACAATCCAAACTGTGTGAAATAGCCAGAAGCTGTGTTTTCTTTAGATTAATAACGAATAACCCAAAGGACTGTAAAGTCAAAGCGCAAAGAAAGAAACAGTGGAAGCTTCAGTGGTGCATCTCATCAAATTCATGACAGCGTATCCAGAGAGAGGTTATTTTATCTTCAAAGTCACACTTTGTGAATGTTGTTTACTGAACCAGGCAGGCACTATGGTGTATGTACTTACATTTCTCCCACCCTCCATACAGGAAATGAGAATATTAACCTTTAAAATATGTATCGTCAAATTCCACTTATTTTTGTGTCAGGGGACAGATATAGATTTCACATTGAATAATTTAGTTTATGCATTCATAAACCAATGCTAAGCCTTGGTAGGAAGAAGAAAACATAACATTTAGTATATATATATATATATATATATATATATATATATATACACATACATATATACACTATATTGTCAAAAGTATTGAGCACCTGTTCTTACATGCACATGACCTTTAATGGCATCCCAGTCTTAGTCTGGGTTGGCCCACCCTTTGCAGCTTTAACACAGCTTCAACTCTTCTGAGAAGCCTGTCCACAAGGTTTAGGAGTGTATGGGAATGCTTGACCATTCTACCAGAAGCATATTTGTGAGGTCAGGCACTGATGTTGCATGAGAGGGCCTGGCTAGCAGTCTCCGTTCTGACTCATCCCAAAGGTGTTCTATCAGGTTGAGGTCAGGATTCTGTGCAGGCCAGTCAAGGTCCTCCACCCCAAACTCGCTCATTCATGACTTTATGGACCTTGCTTTGGGCACTTGTGCGCAATCATGTTGGAACAGGAAGGGACCATTCCCAAACTGTTCCCACAAAGTTGGGAGCATGAAATTGTCCAGAATGTCTTGGTATGCCTTAAGAGTTCCCTTCACCGGAACTAAGGGACCAAGCCCAACCCCTGAAAAACAACTTCACACTATAATCCCTTCTCCACCAAATGATTTGGACCAGTGCACAAAGCAAGGTCCATAAAGATATGGATGAGCGAGTTTGGAGTGCAGGAACTCTGCTGGCCTGCACAGAGTAGTGACCTCAGCCCAATAGAACACCTTTGGGATGAATTATAGTGGAGACTGTGAGCCAGGCCTTCTGGTCCAACATCAGTGCTTGACCTCACTAATGCGCTTCTGGAAGAATGGTCAAACATTCCCATAGATACACTCCTAAACCTTGTGGACAGCCTTCCCAGAGAAGTTGAATCTGTTATAGCTGCAAAAGGCGGGCCAACGCAATATTGAACCCTACGCACTAAGACTGGGATGCCATTAAAATTCATGTACCCAGGTGTCCTAATACTTTTGACACTATAGCATGTATATATATTATACACACATACATACAAAGTTGCATGGCTGAAAAGCCTATGAAACTAACAAAAAACACCTTTTGGTAAAATACTGTGCTCAGTCTGAAGATTATCTATGATTTTCTGCTGTAGGGTTATAATAAAGCCCAATATATTAGTAGGTTTAAATTAACACCAAGCATGAATAAAATGCTTTACTATAAAAAAAATTTTTTTTTTTTTCAGTTCTGTTAACTTGTAACCATGAACTTGCAGCCAAGTAACTGGCACAGTCTCAGAGCATGCCCATCTCCTAGCAACTGTACATGTCCTCAAAGTGGTTGTATAGTCTTTTTTTTTTTTTACTTTTGCTTACAGGTAAGCCTATAATAAGGCTTACCTATAGGTTAAAAAAATCTCCTAAACCTGTATGGTTTAGGAGATATTCCCTTCGCAATGAGCCGCTGACTGCAGCAGCGCATGCACACAGGGGATTCTCAGCTGAAAGCCCAGCAGACGCCGGACCCTGCCAGAAAGAAATCTCCCACGTGCATGTGCAGGAGTGATGATATCTCCGCTCCGACCACTCACCGCGCCGGAGCTGCGATACATGGAAGATCGGGTGAGATGTCGGGGCCTCGTTCTAATGTAAGTATTTCATAATGAGCTAGTATGTGGTACATACTAGCTCATTATGCCTTTTCCCTTGCAGGTCTGAAAAAAAAAAAATGTCAGCGGGTTTACTCCCGCTTTAAGGTCAGGTCGCAGGCCTCCAACCTCACCAAGTTGCCAGCAACTTCTACTCTGTCACCCTTAGCTTAAAAGAATATTCATAATTCAAGCGAATCTAATTAAAGAGCTTTTACTTGTACACCTGTATATTTTTTACTAAATTAATTAAATGTATTTTACAGCTTTCATGTGAAAAACTGTTTCTAATAGGCAATAGGAAAGCAATTTGTAACCAGAAGGCAGGTTTGTGATTCCGTGCTTTGGAAATCCTACAGCACTGAGCAAACATACATAAATACGTAGGAAAAAAAGAAGATATAGAGAAAAAAAGGACCTTTTTAGAAACTCTTACACACATCAATGCACTCATAGTAGAACTACTTTTCTAAGAAGTGTGAAACTGTAAGGCAGGATGTAGAATAACTTTAAATGACTTTCTTGTCTTGTTACCTAAGCCTGTACAGGTGAGGTTGCTATAGTGAAAAGAAAATGTTCAAGTTCTACTTATTGTCACGAGAGTACTAATGAGTCTACTGCTTCTATAGATTAAAATTGTATCTACACAGAGGGTTTTTTTTACGAAAAGGAAAATCCACTTTGCACTACAAGTGTACTTGGAAGTAAAGTCGCTGTAAATCCGAGGGGGACATGCAAGGAGAATAAAGAACAGCATTTTAGCTTGCACATGATTGGAGGATAAAATCAGCAGAGCTTCCCCTCATTTCAGATCTACCCCCTCAGATTTACAGTGACTGCACTTCCAAGTGCACTTGTAGTGCAAAGTGGATTTGCCTTTCGTAAATAACCCCCAATGTCTGCCTAATGGCAATTAGTATAAGCGGTTTAGAGCAGTTTCATTCTATAAAAAGGAATACTTGGGGAGCTTTATCTTTATTTCCCTTCTGACATGGGTGGCCAATATTTATACTTCCACACTGACATATAAAGAGTACCAAAATTATGTATGCATTAATGGGGAAATATTTTTGTCTAGGATTTCCACATGTTACGTTTTGAACTGGAAGGCCCTGTTGCTCTGGTAATGTAGATTAAAGCGCAGCTCCAGCTCGGGCAGTAACCCTTCTGCAGCCCACCCATTCTCTCTTGGAGACCTCCCGTGCTTATAGTATGTAAACCTTTTTTCACTGAACCTGGTTGTATGACATCATGACTCTTTCATCTTTTCTTCCCTTTAGAGGTGGGTATTTCAATACTGCAGAGTAAGCAGCAGTAGCATTAGTCTTCTGTAAGCCCAGGTTGGTTAGCTGACATTCCCCCAGAAGGTGTGTTTATGATGGCCTGGCTTTACAGGAAGTGGGCTGCAAAATGCTGGGCATCATTCATCCTAGAAGACAAGCAGCACTAGACCTGGAGAAGACTTTGGTGGGTGACAGTGCCGGAGAGGAGATGAGCATTGAAGAGAAAGTTGCACTTTCATTTTTACCCCACTTGGCTATTGTATTATACATTTTAAAAATAAAATGTAGTTCTGCTCTATGTATTGTTATGCTAATTATCAGGACTGTACTTCTTTGGTAGCAAAATAGAGACAATGTTCTAATCTAAGCGTTTCGGTGAGTTGTAACCCACAACATTTACACCCAGTGGGCACTTTATTAGCTACTCCTGATTGTTAATATCCATAAAGTGAATCAAATTACTGACGCAATTGACGCAAGCGATGTGCAGACTTGGTTAAGACATTTAGCTGTTTGACCAAACACTGGAATGGGAAAGATACAGATCCAAGCAACTTTAGTTATGGGATGATATCTGGCGCTAGATGTGGAGGTTGCAGTATCTTACTTACTATGATGTTCTCGCACTACACTCTAGAGGTGTATAGCTGTGATCATATAATTAGTATCAAATATGGCAAACATCACTAAATTAAATTTAGGGGTTAAACTGTGTTTCAGGAAACAACGTTTAGGCATTATTTACACACATTTACATTTAATGTATTTCTCAAACTACCTAGTAAAGCTCAGATGTATTAGATTACACATAGACTGGGAGATGTATGGGAGCAGCAAGGGAGGAGACTGACCACGAGGAAGAGATGATCATATGGCTATGTATGTGTTCTAAAGCAGGCAATAGATGGGTTGAAATCTGTCTGGTACAGCAAGGACTGGACAAATTCCGGTCCATGTGTGGCTGTTCTCGCTCAACAGAAGTTGATATTTGGTTGACTTCTATCGAACAGGCTTGTTGGGGAATTTTTCTCGACAAGCCAGCTGCAGCCACTCATAGCAGAGAGTCCTGCTGTCAGAATACATCAGGGAAATGTATTAAGACTGGAGCAGCCAGAATCTAGAACAGCTGTGCATGGCAACCAATCAGTGTTTAGCTTTTATTTTCATAGATTAACTGAGCAAGCTGAAGTTAGAATTTGATTGGTTACTGTGCACAGCTGCTGCAGATTCTGTCTTCTCCATTTTTAGTGAATCCCCTCTCGTGTCCCAGAGGGCAGGATACCTCTATCCACCTTGACTGTGTGGAGGAATCTTTTCATTTTTCATTCAGTCCTTGGTCTGATACACCTATGACTAGTCTAAAGCCCTAAACACATGGGCAGGAGACAAAAAAATACTGGCCAACATTCTGCCCGTGTGTAAGTTGGTCTGTCGGACATGTATGCTGGAAAACCAGCATCTGACAGACTCCCAATCAGTGCTCTCAGCCAATGGCAGAAAGTGCTGATCAGAGTGTTCTGGTTGATGGGGGGTAGAGGGAGATTGCTGTATTAACCTTGCATGGTTTGTACAGTATTTCGGACCAGAACTGTCAGGTTCTTTTCATGCAACCCTCTTATAACAGTGGAGTGCTTGCTAGAGAGCACATTATGATAGGTAGGTCTGCCATTATGTGTTATTATGCAGTGCATACCAGCACATTATGATATATAAAAATGTTTACTACCGCTTTAACAGCCTTAATTCTGCACAGGCTTTTATATATGTGAAATGACTGGTGTTCAGAACTAGGGATGAGCTCAGGTGTGTTTGGACATGAGTCTGAACCCAACTGAGCAATCCTGCCAAGAAGCTGTCACTGTAAACAGCCAATCATAAGTAGCAGGGTTATTCCCCACCCCGCAGCTGTGTATATGTATAGCTGCAAGGTGGGGAATGCCTCTGCGATGTATGATTGGCTCTCTTCAGTGATAGCTTCTCGGCGGAAAAGCTCAAGTAGATTCAGACACACGTTCAAACACACCCGAGCTCATGTCTACTTGGGATCCTCTCTCTCTATTGCTTTCTGCTATGGGAGCCCTCTGCTGGGTGAAAATGCTGACTCCTGACAGAACACTAAAAAGGTACATATGCTGGTTATTTGTCTTGACAAATCCATTAAGGGGCAACCTGCTTTTTAGGAACAAACCTGAACTGAGTTAGTTGCTCAGGCAAGCAGATGTTTGTGTGTGTTTTACGCTATAGACTTCCTGTATAAAGCCTCTCTGCATTGAAAGTGTGTTTGTTTGCTGCCTTACTGAAAAAAGTGCAGGACAAACCTATTTTTCCACCATATTGCTTTGTAAACCTGCCTAGTACAATATAACACATTGGATGGGTGAGAGTTAAATCCATGTATCAATAAAGTAAACACTGCAGCATTATGACTAATGTCCATTGTGTGAATGGAATTCCATTCTACAGTTATTTCCAAGGTTGCAGCACTATTCATTAATTTTTACTGATGCATAGAAAAGTGCATAAATCAACTTGCTATACAGGTTTTGCAAGAAGCAATTTCATTATTTTTAGGAAAATAAAATGTTTTGTGGGAACACAAGCTAGTAGACATATAGCAAGTTTGGTGAACTGGAGTCTGCATTCCTGACATTGTTATAACATAATAATAAATAAATAAATAAATAAATAAATAAATAAAAAAGCCCTACATCAGAGCTAAGTAACCTTGAAGAGGTAAAGATCTATTATGGAGAACACCAAAGCTTCTAAATATCTACTTTAATAAAAGTGCCGCTTATGTTGATGTTTTAGACCATTAGTAATGAATAGCTGAAAATGGACAAGAGAGGAAAAAACTTTGAAAATATTATCACGCATCAAATGTCATAACTAGTCCAGTTTCTACATTGTTAAGTACAGTTACTCCTTTAATGAGAGACTGGGAGTTCTGGTTCATCCGCTATCTACTTGATATTAGATGAGTAATTTAGCAACCCAATTCAAACCAATTCATCTACAGTAGTCTTAATGGTCAGTCTGTTACTGTATCTGCTTTTGATTAAATGATGATTCACAAAGCTACGCAGATGCAAAAAAAAAAAAAAAAAAAAAAAAAAGCTTCATTCAGTGATCAAAGCTCATCAAAAGAATAACTTTCTCCATGACCCTAAGTTTTTTGGATCAGAAATGGTTTTCAGCACCCAGGGAAATAAGCTTCAATAGAGGGTCCATATTCACAGAATTCCTAAACTATTACAGCTGATGCTTCTTCAGTTATTTTTGAAAATGGAAATAATATGAGGGCTCTGTAACTGCATCTTTTTGAACCTTTAAATTTGGGAAGTGTTGAAATTCTCTGTTACTCATATAATTTCATAATTATTTTATTTCAGATATGATGCCCAAAATATAATTTTTGCTTAGAAACTGCGGGTTTAAATGGTTTTGCAAATCTATCACTAAAAGCAAAAGGTTCACTTTAATGTTCGGTCCACCATATGTAAATACTTACCTTCCATTTACTCCTCTACTGTTCATTTTGAATACTAAAAGCAAGAAGAAAAAAAGGCATGTGAAAGCTCAAAGTCTCTGACGTCAGCCTCCATTAAACAGAGATTTCTAAGGAGCCAAGCAGCAAGGCTACCATGTTGGAGGGACAGACAGAGTCACAAGCAACCCATATCTGGTATTTTAAGTGTATTTTTCTATAATTATTGCCTTTAAACAGAAATGTGGAGGAGTAAATCAAAAAAGGGGGAGACAGAGTAAATATTTACTGGAAAAATCGATATGTGTGTTTTGTTCATTTGGATCTGCTGTGTTCAATGTAATCTCTGTTCATGTATTTTTTAGGATATTTAAAAATTTAAATGCTCATTTTGAATTGCTAAGATGGTGGTGGGGTTGATTTACTAAAACTGGAGAGTGCAAAATCTTGTGAAGCTGTGCATGGTAGCCAATCAGCTTCTAACTTCAGCTTGTTCAAAAAACAAAATGGAAACCGATTGGTTTCTATGCAGAACTGCACCAAATGTTGCTCTCTCCCATTTTATTAAATCAACCCCGGTATGTCCGTGCAGGTTCTCATTTGTGTGAGAGTCAGTTGAGAGTCAGGAAAATACTACAGTATGTATATTGAAAGTGGTATTACAGACACCTTAATCCAATCATGATGGAATGTGTCAAGGTAGATGTCGATTGTCTAAGAATGGTAGATGTGAACGTTGCGGAAGGTAGGTGACAATTTGTTTGAAGTAATTAGGGACTTTTACTTTAATGAGCTAACACATTTCCATATGGAAGAGAAGATCATCATACTCCATTTCAAGCTCTTCAACCAGAGTCCTAAACAATGGTCTTGAAAGGTGTGTCCTGAATATTTACTCTCAGTCACCATTTTCAATACATTATGCTTGCTTCGTAATTTAGCACAGATGGTTTGGTGGAGGTTACAGTGTTAGGAACAAAAAGGTTGCACGCTTTTGGCAGAAAGCTAAAAATACATTGTATCCTCTATTGAAGTTCCATTTGTATTATCAATGACAAGCTTTAGTGTTTGATGCTGTTTGTTCTTGGTGATTAAATACTATTAAATAGAGGTCTTCACCACTAATATGGCATTTAAAGGAAAAACTTTTAAGTTCTGTTTTTATTGTAAAGACATTGAAAACTATTTCAGCTAAAAGAGCTAACTGTGAATTGCCTATCACATCAGAATCATCAAGTCAAGCGGAGAACAAAAAAAAAAAAAAATGGTGGGCAACCAAGTCTTTTGTCAATTGTGAAATTACTTTAACCTGAAATGCTTTTAGCTGTTGTTGTAGCTGTTCTAGCAGAAAGATACAATGGAATGTATTGCAGATTTTATTTCAGACATGCTCTTAATTCAACAATGAATAAATCTACAGTTGTAAAAAAAAAAAGAGATATATTGCTTTTTGGTGCTTTATACCACCATATGACATTTAGGCATGGAGGTTGGCATGAAGTTCAAATGAGACAGCAGAGTTGTGGCTCTCATACACAAACTATACTACCCACCCCTCCTCTCCCTTCTATCATTCACAGAACGCTTTGGATTTTGTGAATAATTCATAGAACACAATGTGTTCTGTGAATGGGCAAGGGGAAATGAGGGAGGGACAAACAGTATAAGGCCTGGTTCACAGCTATGCATTTTTTTTTTAGTTACGGTATTTAACATGGTTTCCTATGGGTCAAGTTCACATCTGTGCATTTTATGGAAAGGGCCAGGGACGTTTTTCTGGTTTTTGGGTCCGTAAACTTCAATGGATCAAAAGCGTGTATTGAAAAATGTAAAATGGAATATGCAAACTTCAACCTGCATAGGCGTGAACCAGGCATAAGAGAGTAATAGCTCCCCTTTTGCTGTGCTGGAAGTCTATAAATACTATTCAGCATCAATAAAATTATACATTGTAAATAAAGGACAGAGGTCCCTTAGGTGGCATACATCTCATTAGAGTTAACCGTGACATTTAAAACATTAAAAACATTTTTTCCAGTATTTTTGCTTTAAGTTGCTATTGTTTTAGTTTCCTAAAGTTAGATGTATAATGATGTGGATAGCAGTTTGACTCTCTTCAAATTGTCTCTTAACTTTCCCATTGTCAGCAAAAGTAATGGTAGCTTTTTTCAATAAACAGGCACATTTGACATTCACTTCAGTATTAAAATATATTCTTGCTCTCATTCACGATGAAAACTATGGGGTTGTTTTATTTGAAGTTATCATATACAATTCAGTAGGCTATACGCATAAATACCTGTCAAAAGTTGGAACGTGTGCATAAGTCAGTTAGAAAAACTGGGCATGCAGGAGGCATTTCTTTATTGTCATGCAAATTAGCAGGGCAGCTAATATGATAAATTGGACAGCAAGAAGGTGGGAAACTGTTATTGTGCACAGAGGTAACAGCAGGGCAGCCAATATTGAGATTTGGTGGAAAGGAGGTATGAATCAGTTATCAGGCAAGTTGTTAAAGCTAAAGCTAAACTTCAGGCACGAAAAAAAAATAGTAGTGGGGTCCTCTTGCAAGTGGGGCCACAGTACAACACACAAAAGTCCCAAATAGACAGATAATTTCCAGTTTTTCTTGAAAATCCCCTTTGATTCCACCATATTTAAATAAAAATTGGTGGTAAATAGGAATGAGGTTCGGGTTTAGCGCTACCATAGGTTCACAGTGAACTGTATGGGTTTGGATTTGCAGTCCCAGCAAATGAATGGGTATTTCATTGGGCCGAAAAAGGGGAGGCACAGAGAAGCCATATAAAGCTTAATCCAAGAATCAGATATTGTTAAAAAAATGAAAGTGACAGCAAATATTTATTTAGAATATAAAGGCAAAAAACGGAGTGGTGTTTCCTTTAATATTTCAACCAGACCATTCTAGGCATGCAGCCTGGATGGCCAGCAAAGGAAGAGCAGTGAGTGTGCACCCCCCTTTCTGTATTAGACCAGGTCACATGCCTTTCAGAGTTTGGGAGCACCTTTACAAGGGAGTGGCTCTTTGTGGGAAAAAATAAAGGGTACTAATTTACCCCTGTACTTATTCCCGGGAGGGACAGAAAAAATAACCCTTTGGCATCAGCACCTCAGGCCCTTAAAGGGGTTTTATATGCCAGGACACGAGCCAAAGTTTATGATCATGTGATAGCTGTGATTGACGGTCACATGATTGGAAAGTGTTCCGTTAGCCACTGATAACTGTGCTGGGAGCATGCAGATGGCACACTCTTGGCACAGTTGTTTTTGCAATATTACACCACAATATGCAGCTCCTTGGCGCCAAGGCCCACCGCCAAGAGGCTACATATTTGCGTGCCGTCTGCGCCAAGAGGTTAAGGAGAATTCTTTATTCCACCATAAGTCTCAATGTGACAAGGTTACCATAAAGGGGGTGGGCTTTGCCCTCCTGCAAAGTACCCCCCCACCCCCAATTTTACTTTTAACTCTTTTAGGAAAAGGTAAGGGGTACTAATGTACCCATTTACTCATTCCCTCTGGAGCGATGAATAAATTAAGGAGAATTATTTATTCCAACATATGTCTCAAAGTGACAAGACCTGGATAAGGGTCTAGTTGGAATATTAAAAGAAAACCCCATGTAGTTTTTTTTTTACAAATAATATTTTGATAACTACCAATTGGTATACAGGACAGACACAAAACTTGCTGAAGAGGGTTTTGGTATTTGAAAATGTGGAAATAAATTGCAAAACTTCAAAATGATTTAATTAAAGTTAATCCGTTAAAATCCAGCCAAGTCTGTAGTTTGTAAAGTCAGTCATGTAAAAAATTGCCTGGCAAAAGATGGTGGAATTTTAAATATTTTACGTTCAGTGTTATTTACTTGTTGATATATTGATAATTGTTGACATTTAAAAAAAAAGAGTGAACACAGCCACAGTGGTCCTTTTACTCTCGGGAGTCAGCTGCTTAAACAAAAATGTTTTAAAGATATTTGCACATATACAAAATACATCAAATATATCTTGATATGCCAAGTAGATACTAAATGAATTGGATCAAACTGTTAATATCATATTCACAAAAGAACAAGGAAAGTTATAAGGAAAGAAAGCACTGAATTAAAATAATGTTCTCACAGTATAATATATATATATATATATATATATATATATATATATATATATATATATATATATATATATATATATATATACTGTATATAGCACATGTAGAATATGAATCCCCTCTCCAAATCTCCAATGGTATACAGTAATAAACAAATTGACAACCAACCACCACATACCACAGACTCCTTAATTCACCAAACAGACCAAGGTTAGTAATGCCAGGCACTGGTACCAAAATTACATCTAGTGGATGGAAAACATGCCACAGCCACATGTCTGCTCAGTTTTGAAGTATGATGTCTAGGGAAAAACACAAAACAATCACCTTGGTTCATGACCGCAAGTCCATGTATACAAATCTCAGACTCGATAACTATGCCAAAAATGAGCCTCTGACGTGTGTTATCACCATATTTCCACAAATCTAGCTTATTGCACAAAACTGTTCCTCCATCCCACACAGGAACAGTAAATATTCAGCCACAAGCAGTGGTAATCTACAGACCCTGGAGATGATACAGAAACGGTATCATCAGTTCAGGTAGCGCAAATCATGTGCCACCTCTATTGAGGTATTTGGACACAGTGCAACAGTAGGTTGCACATGTTCGTGTTTCTGGTATAGCTCACATCAGGCTAAAGTTATCATATCTGGACAGGTGGTGAAGGAGATAGTCGGTTCCCTCACCATCACATTTCATTCTCTGGACTGTAGGTAGGTTTGGCACTCTATTATCATCTGAAACCTGAAGGTGCTTTCATATGAAAGTATCAATGTAAACAAGCAAGTTTGCCCTTGTCCCTATCCCATCCTACACTTCTTTAGTTACCAACAAGAATTCCCAATAACTGACCTAAATCGAGGTACATGAGCTGGGGGATGTGAGGAAAAGAACCAATTTCTTTTACCTTTCAGGTTCTCAGAAGAGACTTAAAAGCCAGCCATTCATGAACCGAATTCCAAAAGAATTTTCTTTTGAAAATTGTAACTAAGAATTTGCTTTCCAATTGTCATCATTAGTGGGCCATAGTAATGGATGGTTTTTCCCACAGGCCATCGAATTTGAGTGATCGGAAATGTTAGAAGTTTTTTGAAAAAAATAAAAAAAATTCTAATCAATGATGGAAGAATCTTGCAAGAAATACTGTATAATTAAAAAAGAAACGTGCATGAGCTGTGATCTGGAAAGAAAAGATGATTCCTGCCCTCAAAATGTATTTTCTGTAGCAACATGAGGTGAAATTGAAGGCTTGTTTGGTCGGATTTCAAAATCAATGGTGACACCATCGGATTACAAAACACACAAAATTTCTGATTTTCTAAAGAAAACTCATTCAGGATTCGACCCATGTATGGCCAACATACGGCTCATATCATAATGCTTTACACAAACCAAATGCATTCTATTTTTAACAATGTGGCTGAAAATGTTTAAATCTCAAATGGACTTTACTGAAAATAACTGTCACTTTTTTTAAAATAAGTATCATTACCCTAGTATGTTATCTTTGTGAATTCAGCCTATAGTATGTAATATGGTGGGGAAGTTTTTGCTCTCTCACTTTGCTACACAGCTAGAACAGCTTCTATTCCTTTAGTTTATCAGCCGTCTTTTCGTCTTTTGAAATAAGGTCCCTCTGTTCCTCTTTCTTCCTCATTTGTCCATCATTTTGGTCTGATGTACAAAGAATTCACTGTTTGTCAAAAATTGTTTTACAGTGCTAAACCTTTCATCCAATCTTTTCTAAAAAAAAAAAAATGTAATTGTTACATATGTAAATTTTGAAGCAAAATAACTAAAGGCACTTGTGGGTTTAACCAATCATTTTTGTGTGTTTATTCTCCATGTGACAGGGGCGTGGCAGTGGGTGTATTCTTTGCCTACATACTTTTTGCTAATTGGTGTCCCTTCAGTATTCATGCCGTAACCAGCGACTCCCTTATGCGCGGCAGTGACATCATCGTGGCTCCAGACAATCACAGCGCTGGAGCCCACAAACCCAGAAATAACTCTGGGAGACATGTTGCCGGTCACAGCAGAGTGCGGGGACTACTGCAACAGCTTTGATCTAAGGTAAGTATGCATACTAGCTTGTTATGCCTTTGTCTTGCACTCGATGGAGAAATTAAAAAAAGAAAGGCTGAGACAAATTCTGTCTCCTATGGTGCAACTTCTATCTTTCATTTTTTTCTTCACGGCTTTGAAAACTGATTGCTGATTGGCTGAGCTCCAGTTGAGACAACATTGAGATAGACAGTCACCTTTTAATAATCTCCCCCCACCCTCTCCACAATATCTTATTCTGTTGTATCTGAACTTTTTTCACCTTTGTAAATGTAAACAGAAGCAAGTAAGAAGCCCCAGTCAGAACTGAGCCTGGGGGATATTTGTAGGACACAGGGGTTTTAACACTCCCCCACTCTATTAAATTAATGAAACTATTTTTGGTTGGGGTTTGATGTTAGGCCTACTTGTGGTAGACTTCCTAAGCAACCAATTATAGCATAATAAATAGATTGACTTATAACTTTACCTTGCTGCAGACACAGTGGTGTGGCATAATTACAAGACATTATGATGACATCAGTATGTTTATAGCATACAGACAAAGGTTCCACTCAGGGTGGTGGTTATTCAACCATTACTACCTACAATACTGTTTGCGACACAGTTCCTTTTTAAGACACAGCTTATGATGTTGTAAGTGTCAACTCTCAGGGATGTCTAAACGTCCACAATAGGAGTTCTGTACAAAGTTCATAACTTGGTACATTACCAGTTCACTTGGATGCAGCCAGACATTTTCACTTGCCTTCAAGCAAGAGAGATTTGTATGGACTCACCTACATGGATTTGGTAATTATGTTTTTTTTCCTAGGGCTGTGGCGCAGCTCATAGCTACACATGGCATGCAAAAGCTGGCCATAGATGATTTGAATCTCGTCCAGATCAGCAGAGACCGCCCAAGAATTTAACCATCTATGGGTGGACTGATTGTACCAAGATCCATCAATTGAATACAACCAGTATGTTGGATTTTTACATGTGATTATCGCCAGGGGCTATAGCCATTAGCAATAATAATTACTGTGTTCTCCTGGTAGGGATGGCTCCCCATGCCCCCCCCCCAAATTGCTCCTCCGTGGCAGGGATTTCCCTATCAACACCGACCGTGTTAATGGGAGAATCAATCATTTTTCTTTCCTGCAACCCGTGGTTGTAGGAAAGAAAATCGCATCATCTATGGCCTGCCAAATTTTCTCAAATCCCTTAAACACAAAGAGGAGAGACATTTTACCCTTGATGATTCCATGCAAAGTTATCATAGGACATGAGGGGTTGGCTTAGAATGATTCAAAGTCATTGGGGGAGGGACAGTTAAATGCCATTGCTTAAAGTGCCACATCCTGCTTTTACCATTCATAGCGGGTGCCAACTTCTTTCCCCTGCAGAACCAACATGGCTCACACACACTCACATCAAGGC
Organism: Lithobates pipiens; assembly: GCF_037356315.1. NCBI lineage: Eukaryota > Metazoa > Chordata > Amphibia > Anura > Ranidae > Lithobates > Lithobates pipiens. The sequence goes on along the minus strand of NW_027507903.1, from coordinate 169,478,855 downwards.
TAAAATAAATACTGTATACACATAGACACATGCACAGGTTTAGATATTATTGTACTGTTCATGTCCCAATAAAGCTCCGCAGTGACAGAAATGCAACCTAGGGTTATTAAAGTAGCTTAGGGCTGTAGTGACTCATTCCAATTCTTGTAATCTGTTCATATTAAGCCATGAAATACAGTAAACAAATACATCATTATCTGAATGCAATACTCAAACCATTCCCCTGTAGCATAATATATTCCTTCGGGCAATGTTGTTTAATCATTCTCCCTTAGGCATGAACCCTTTCCTCAGCACAAAGATTCCACAATACATAAGTTCTACAAGACTTTAAAAATTGGGCTTTAATTTTCACATAACACATCTTAAAGTGTAATTTATAGTTTGAGATTTTTTTTCCTATGTTCGAGCCTCTGAAATGCAGAAATAAAAAATGTCAAATAAATATGTGTGAGGGGACAAGGAAACGAAAGTAACATCCCAAAGTACATTTAAAATGTAATGTTTTATACGATTCTGCAATATCGGGGGAAATCAACATTCCTAAAGCATGAGTCTATGTTCATAGGAGCTGCGGAGGGAGTGTCACATGAATGCCAATAGAATCCCTGCCGTTATATCAAATCACGCCATGTACTATGCCACTTACATAAATCTACATACTGTATCTCATTTATCTATCACTACAAGCCTGTCAAAAATGTTGACTATTTCCAAACTTGAAATCTTTTACATTTTATCTGACCTGATGCACATTACAGTTATTAGAAGTATTTTTTGATTATATTAGCTACTGCCACTTGTCTATCAAATTTGTACAGTACCAAAATGTGTTACATATTCAGAGAAACATTCTCACTATCCAAGGCCAAGGAGCTTATCACTTACTGTTGCTGCCACAGTCACTTTAAGTTTTATATGGCGCCTGCGATGCAATTACTGTGTTTTTTCCAGTGCATTAGCTGTGTGTGTTCATATTTGCTTTTTAATAAAAGTAAAGCACATAATAAAGTTTGCATCAAAACACAGCAGGGTGGCATTTGGTATCACTATACACAGTTTCCTTTTTTTAAATTATAGCTCCATCCCTTATAACGCTATCAAAGTTCATGAGCCCATCACTGCAGCCTCGCTGTGCCCATCAATGCAGATGTACTGTGCCCATCATTGCAGACTCACTGTGCCCATCAAATGTAGACTCATCTGTGACCACCAATGCAGACTCCCCTGTGCCCATCAATGCAGACTCACTGTGCTAATCATTGCAGACTCACTGTGCCCATCAAATACAGACTCACCTGTGCCCATCAATGCAGACTCACCTGTGCTCATCAATGCAGACTCACTGTGCCCATCATTGCAGACTCACTGTGCCCATCAAATGCAGACTCACCTGTGCCCATCAATGCAGACTCACTGCGCCCATCAATGCAGAATCACTGCGCCCATTATTGCAGACTCACTATGTGCCCATCAAATGCAGACTCACCTGTGTCTGGATTATACACAACGTGGATCTCCCGCTGTGTCATGGAGCTTGGGTCTGCAATGTTCAAGGGCTGGCCACTGGAATAAAGTCCTGCCCCCTAGATGGGCGGCTCCTGTGATAAACGGAACACTGATCCAATTCCGGGAAATTTAATCAGTGTTCCGCCTATCACAGGAGCCGTTCAAGGAAGTGGCACTTGGTTACAGTGATCAGCCAACTGAACATCGCAGTGTGTGAGGTACACAAGAGAAAGGAGGAGGGGGGGAGGGGAGGACTTTGCACCTGAACCTCTGATCCTTGGCGCCACTGCAGCCACATCGCAAATTGGCTACAGGGCAGGCGGCCTACTGGGCCCTGCTGCTAACGGGAACAGCGTTCCTGCTGTGGAAAATGTACAGGAACGCCGTTCTCATGCATTCTTGCAGGACTTGAGCCCTGCGTGTAAGCAAACATGCAGTTTTTAAAGCTTTGCCTAATTTATTAAGCTCTAGAACAACTGCACTTGCAGTGTGCACAGTCTATTTGCCTTGAGTAAATAAAACACTTTTTATATTCCTTACTAGTTTTGAGGGTATAACAAACTATAATATTTCACTGAGAACAACCTGTACATGCTGCTGCACCCTTTTATTACATCCATATGTGCATGGGCATCCATATAGCACCAGCCCCATCTCTCTCTATTTTAATGGGTTTAGCAAAGTGACACTTGTTACAATACAAATTAAGGTTGCCTAAAATCAAGCCTAAAATCAACAGTCTACACAGGTGTTGCCTAATGCATGTCAATTCAATAAATAAGTGCTAGGGACTGCATGTGTGTTTGGCAGTGTCTTTGTGCCATGCAGGTGGTTGCAGAAGGCATGAATTTGCTCTACCAAGAGAATCAGCATGTCTCGGGTAATCACAGAATGCACCACACCTATGCAAAAAAGGCTTCTGTTACAAGATTTACTGGACATTTTTTTCAAATAAAGTGAGGCAAAGCATTCTCTGAATGGCGCCTGTGCCAAGCCTCTGACATCCTATGTTCAGAATGCAGCGGGGCAGCCACTCGTCACAGGAGTTTGCACCTGGTAGAATGTGTAGATCACTGGAGTCTATGTGGTGTCAACTTTCATGATTTCCACCTTTTAGGGGGGATATGCCAGGCATGGTATATACAGTACAAAGTTACCTTGGTCCAAGCTGGCGTAATGTAACTGTGTGCAAAATACCCATACCTTAAAACACACAGACTTACATGTGCATGTATGTTCATACATGATGTGTCCCAATTGGAACTGAACACAGCAATAATGCTAATACTAATAATAAAGTTTACTGCACCAGCCAATGCTTCAGCAAATCCTGTTTTTATTTTGTAGCGCACAATGCTCCCTATTGAAAAATCATCAGTAGTGATAACATTTAATTCCTTACTATCAGCGATGCTACACAACAACTACATATAAGGGTTTATGTGAAATGCATCAAAAGCATAATTTATGTCAACACGCATGGTAACATGCAGTGACAAACAAGAATAGGTCAGGAAACAGGAGTGGAGAGCACTCAGTGATCATATCACTGGTGTGTTTCTGCTCCTTCATTGTCCAATCTAGGGCAGTCGAAGAAACCATGTGTGTTGACAAGTTTCAGGCTTGTGTCAATGGCATTATTTTGACATCAGTTTGAGAATCAATCTGAGATCATTTAGAATTCCATGAAATTAGGAATGAGCTTTGGGTTTCAATCTGAACCCAAGCTGTTTGCCATTTGCCAGATTTAGCCACTTTACCTGACCAAAGCTCTGGCTTCTGCACCCTGAAGTCATTCATTCAGAATCCCAACCGCCAAGAAAAATACATTTTCTGCTTAGGTATGTCCCCTTCAATATTGGTTGCTGGGATGCTGGCAGACAAGAGTATCAATAGGAACATCAGCTCAGGTCATGTTTTGTCAGTGGATTGTCAGGGTATTGTTTATTGTGATTGATTACACATCTACATCATTTGAAGTTAAATCTATTGTGCATCATGGGGCATAATTTCAGGATTTTTTAAATAAAGGACTTTTTCAAATGTGTCTGTGTTCTTATTTACTTTTTATTTTCATTTTTGTGAATAAATGACTATGTATCTCCTACTTATTCATGTGGGGTGGATATCTGGGGGCCCCATTATTTTAAAGGGGGCTTCCAGATTCTGATAAGTTCTCTCCATAAGCTCCCATATCCACCAGGCCAGGATATAGGTAAAAGACCCTTACATCATCAACATGGAGAAAAGGCACTATGCCAGGGTGGCCCCTGGCAAGGTACCCTTCCTATACTGAAGACATTTGGGTTGGCAAGATTCAGGAGGGGGGGTCCCACACTTGCTGTCTCTCTCTTTCCTCATCAGAAAAATGCAGCATGTTCTTTTTTTTTTTTGGAACTGATCGCACTGGAACTGCAAGCACTGGTCATGCAGAAAAAATCCCCACACTGGACTGCATGTGGTGTGAACTGGCCCTTAAGCCGGATTCACACCTATGCATTTTGAGTGCTTTTTGCATTTTGCAGATTTGCACTACAGCCCATTTAACATTGTTTCTTATGGAACACGTTCTGTAGAGAAAATCTGCAAAATGCAAAAAACACTAAAAATGCATAGGTGTGAATCTAGCCTTAACCAGTTTCAGACCGGACCATTTTCCTGGCTTAAGACCAGAGCACTTTTTGCGATTCAGCTCTGCGTCACTTTAACTGACAATTGCGCGGTTGTGCGACGTGGCTCCCAAACAAAATTGACCAAATTTTCCCACATTTCCCAAATGTTTTCTTTTGGTGGTATTTGATCACCTCTGCAGTTTTTCTTTTTTGCACTATAAACAAAAAAAGAGGCTGTGTTTTTGGCTGTGTTTTACACATCACTGATCTCTGCTCCAATCACAGGGAGCAGAGATCAGTGTCATTTGTTTCTAGGCAGAATGGAGAGAAGCTGTTTACATCAACATCTCCCTGTTCTTCCTCCCTGTGAGACGATCATGGGTATCCCCGCGCCGATCGAGACCGCGATCGGACTCACGGAGGTCCCGACCGGTGCGCGTACGCCGCCGGCGGCACACACGCCATGGAACAGTGGCAAATTCAAAAGGGACGTACCTATACGCCCATTTGCCTGTCCGTGCCAATTTTCCGACGTACATCGTTGTGCTCCGGTCGGGAAGCGGTTAAAGTGAAACATCACCCTGCCAATTAACATGATTATTTTTAATCCTTCTGCTGCTAGAATTAGTAAATAGATAGCAAGGTATATCATATTTAATTGCTTTAAACTTGTTATATTTCTTCAGTTACCTCCTGGTTTCCATGCCTAGGCAAATTATATCAACTATCCCAGGAGTCTTCTGGAGGGGAGGAGGGGTTTTCCAAGCTAAGCGCACCCTCCTCCCTGAATTTCTGTGCTAGGGGCAGATGGATTCCAGAAAGTAAAGGCTATATGAATAATTTACCCTTACTCAATATGGCCATGGCCAGGAATGCTAGAGGGGGGGTTTTTTTAAAGTGAATTTTCAACAAAATAAAGCATGACAGCATCGATGCATGGGGGCATTCGCTTTGAATAATACAAATTTATTAAATTGCATTTTTGGTTTGTGGTGCTCAGTTGCAGTGTAGTTCCACTTTAGGAAGGTTGTGCATTCCTATGGACTTGTAAGGAATTTGAACAAAAGACCGTCTACACAGGCCCTAAGTGACTTTATTATTTATTTAACTGACATTTTGCCTTGCTGCTCCTTTAATAAAGCTCCATTTTTTCATGTGTGTTCACATAGCTAGTCAACTGTAAAATTACTAATTGCATTTACACTGTTGGAAACTGATCTCTGTGGTTGGGGAGGGTCAAATAACATCCCAATGTGCTTGACTCATCTCTTTTGAAAAAAATACAAACATTAAAACTGCTGTAGTTTAGGCAGGATTGCAGAAATATCTTTATAAAATACATAAAAGTAGTTCATGCAGGTCTGACATAACTATAATACATCATACAATGCTAGCTCCTAATGAAAACATACATTTTATTGCATAAACCATTGTCCTGCTAGTCCTTGTAGTTCATGTATAAATACAATGTAACCAAAGCAAAACAGAATTCAGACCCTTGTAAATTGACCAAGTTGAGGACCTGCTAGAACACGGTTTTCTACACATGTAGTTCTATTCTTATAATGCTTTTGTGTATGTAGCTAGAAAACACTTTGATCAAAACATTTTATTGCAATGTGAAATCATTTGGCCTCATGCGCACTGGGTGTACAAAAAAACGCCACTTTTACAGGCATTTGGTGTTTTTTTTTTTCTGCCTCTAAACACCCCTTTACGTTAGCCTGCGTGCCCATGCACACAGAGCCATTTACAGGAATATTTGAAGATGACAGAAAATAAAACATTATTTGGGCAGAAAAAATACAAAATGTGCATAAAAAATCATAAACGAGCTAGGTGCGTTTATGCCCATTTGCGCATATCCATGTTAATGCTGTCTAATGTCCAAAATATATGTGCAATATGCGAATTTTACCACAAATTGTTAACCAACTTTTTGCCTATCAGGAAAAAAGGCATTCAGGGGAGCTGAGCAATGCTCAGTGTGCATGAGGCCTTAAGCTGATAGCTTTTTTGTTACAATATATTTATCTTTTTTATGTACTGTATACATATTTGATAGATATGACCTTATTGTGTGACAACAAACTAACTTTAAAGCAGGAAAGTTCTGCTCGGAAGGCTGTGAGACCATTCACAAAGCGCAGAGTGGCTCGCGCATGTGCAGTGGGTAGTCGGCTGTGAAGCTATAAGGAGAAACAACTGGCTGCCCACAATTGTTGCCACCCAAAGACCAATGAAGAACTGGCTTGTGTGAGGACGCTGCTGAATCCTTGGACAGGTGAGTATCTGTTTAGTAAAAGTCAGCAGCTACAGTTTTTGTAAATTTTTTTAACCGTGTACTAAAGGAGTTGTAAACCCTTATGCCCTGTACACACGGTCGGACATTCCGACCACAAAATCCGTCTGATTTTTTCAGACTGATTTTGGCCGAAACTTGTGCTGTATACACACGGTCAGACAAAGCTGTTGGAAAATCCGATCGTTCAGAACGAGGTGACGTTCGTTGCGTACGACGGGACTAGGTAGAGGCTAGTAGCCAATAGCTTTGGTCTTGCAAATTTAATCTGAGCATGCGTGGCACTTTGTCCGTCGGAATTCTCTACAAACGATCGGAAAAAGTCAGATCAGATTTTGTTGTCGGAAAATTTGAGATCCTGCGCTCAAATTTTTTCTGTCGCAACTTCCGACGGAAAAAGTCTGATAGAGCCCACACACAATCGGATTTTCCGACAATATAATCCGATCAGACCTTTTCCGTCGGAATTTCCGACCGCGTGTACAGGGCATTAGGGTTGTTCACCCTAATGCATTCTATGCATTAAGGTGAAAAACCTTCTGCAGCTGCAGCTTTTTCTTACCTGAGCCTGATCATTCCAGCGTTGAGGACAAGCAGAGCAACTCCAGCCTGCAGTCAGATTAAAAAAATGCCCAGCACAGGAAATCTAACAGTTCTCAAACTCCAATTTTAGCACTGTAAGGCAGCACAAAAACAATTTGATTTCCTGTCCTTTCACCACGGTTGTTGATAGGGGAATGACTCCTGCGGTGCTATTGTAATCTGCCGGTGGTAGAAAAACATAGTGATTACTGCTGGTGGAGTGCGGAGAGCCATCCCAGTTGGCAGAACATAATGATGACTGCTAGTGACTATAGCCACCTGCAGTAATTGTATATGAAAAATCCAACAGGCTGGTGGTATTCAATTTAACCATTTAAGGACCGAGCCTCTTTCTGAGATTTGTTGTTTTTTTGCTAGAAAATTACAAAGAACCCCCAAATATTATACTTTTTTTTTTTCTAACACCTTAGAGAATAAAATGGCGGTCGTTGTAATACTTTCTGTTACACTGTATTTGCGCAGCGGTCTTACAAGCACACTTTTTTGGGAAAAAATACACTTTTTTGAATGAAAAAATAAGACAACAGTAAAGTTAGTTTTTTATATTGTGAAAGATAATAATACGCCAAGTAAACTGACCTAAAATGTCACGCTTCAAAATTGCGCCCGCTCGTGGAATAGCGACAACCTTTTACCCTTAAAACTGGTGTTATCACATATAGATTAGCTGTGGTTAGAGACAGATGATTGCCCCTATACGTATGTCCAGGGGTGATCATCTGCCCCTTACCACAGCTAATTGCTACATGTGTGATTACATCCAAACACTGGTCAACAGCCATGGCCGTTATATATATATATATGATAATATTTTTGTCCTGACACTTTCGTGGATTGGTAAAAGGTTCATTTAAATGATTCTTAAATGTTAAAGGTGTGACATATTCTAGTTTTTTAAATAGATTATTGAAAAATGATATGACAACCACACAAGCGTAATTATAGAATACAGGTATTTGCAGCATTTTTGAAAATTAAAGGTCTTCTTTAATCAAATATTTTAAGGTCATTTTGCATAACACTGCTTTATTTCATTAAATATTTCCTTCTTTTGTTGAATGTGCTTCTCATTGTATATATTTTTTAATTATACAATACTTTGCTATAACAGTGCAACTAAGCAATAAAACATTGTGATAACTGGCACATAAAGTAGCAGATGTTGCCTTAATGATTTCTAGTACTCTTTCAGCATTCCTATTGTTTTTGACAGTAATTATCAGTGTGTAAATTTTCATTTACAAAGTTATGGAAAATGTACCACTTTAGAGACAATGTTCTTTCAACAGCAGTGCCTAATGAGCATATATCACATTAACTAATGTTCTTTGTTCTAATGTTATTTTGAAAAATAATTGCTCAGTATCTTTGGCTAACATGAATTTAAAAATAATTATCCTTCATTGCACCACGTGAAATGTAACATCAAAGGAGGCAGTGATCTCCAGAGAGCAATATATGCTGCCCCAAAGCAGCACAGCACGAGACAACAATCTACTGGTTACTTTCAGAGGCGGCTCTCTAATTAAGCAAATTAGACAGTCGCCCAAGGCCTTGCACTCCAAGGGGCCCCGCGGCCGCCTAATTTGCCTAATGTGTACTGCACGATGGTTCTGCTGCCTGACTCTGACAGTGACACAGCATCCCCACCAAGGGTGCCCCAAAAATCACCGCTGCCTGTGACCTCACACACAGCCTTGATGATATTTAAAGCCATCTGGCATGTGATATACCACTTACTGTACATCATTATCCCCCTCATCCCCCCTGTTCCTGGCATCCCACCACCCTACCTCATGTCATCATACTTATAATATCCTCTGTATCCCACCGTCAGCTTACTACCAACATACTTCTTGTCATCTCCATAATAATCCCCCTGTGACTGGTATCCTGCCACCCCACTTCCTATAATCTTAACCCCCCTCTGCACCCCTCTGCCAGCTTCCTACCAACCCACTTCCTATAATGCTCACCCCCCTGCACCCCTCTATCAGTTTCCTACCACACCACTCCCTGTCATCGTCATCTCGCTCCTTATCATAATGTTCAGTCACTGTGTGGAGGAGGGACAAGACCTGTAAGTGCTACTTAACTGTAGCAGAAAAAACATCAGGTCTTCTACCTTGCCAGACCAGGCTGTGCTGTGTGGAGCAGCAGTTTAAATCTTAGGACTGGATTGACAGAAATGCAATTCCTTTGGCAGGTAAAACAGCCCCTATACATGCATTTCATTGGTAGTTAGTGGTTGGCCTGAAGTATAGATTTAATTCAAATTTGAGTGTGATATTTGAGCATCCAGTGAATGGTCTTTTGCCTACTAAGATGAATTTACTCCAAGGGTAGGCTGCAAGATAGTACCAAATTCTGGAGAGGGCTAAAAGATTATTCATAAATAAATGTATACGTGCTTATAAGTCTTAACAAGCTTAGTAGTGTTTGAAAATTTCAAATAACAGGATAGAGATGAACACACACAAATGGTTTGCACAATCTATTGCATTTAGAATTCTATAATATATGTGAGGTTAGAGTGCTATCTCAATGTTGGAGAATGCTCTGTTCATCTAAGGTCAGAACTGAAGAAATATTTTTCTAGCAGTGAAATAGGAATTATTTTAATTATAAACTGGCAAATGTATTCCTGTTCATAAATTTGTTTATTTAGGCCAGGCATACACAACCTTAGAGAGATGAATATTTACTTGAACAACATGGAAGAGATCAAAGACCACTAGGGTGCATCACACTTAGCCTAGATAGCCTAGCAAGGCCCCATTAAAAAGTGAGGAAGGTTCATACCTTTTGAGCTTTAGTGAAAAACGTGGCATTTTCATTCACAATGTTTTACCTATATGGAGTGTAATTCCCACACACGTATTTCACCGCTATACTCTGCACACCTGAGAACCACTGCCCCCTGCACCCCCTGCACAACTGTTCCAACCTCCACCTACCTCCCTCACACCTATTGCCAATGCAGCTCCTCCTCACACCTGTTCCAACATGGCACCCCCTCTTCACATTTGTTCCCACACTGTACCCCTCTTCACATTTGTTCCCACACTGCACCCCCTCTTCACATTTGTTCCCACACTGCACCCCCTCTTCATTAGAATTCCTCTATAGCCTATGGGCAGAGCATTTGACCATAAATGTCCACTCGCAGCGATCATATGATTTTAGCTGCTTCGTCGAATCTTCATGTCTTTATAATGTGGAATCTTTTCTTTCTCTGTCAAATAATCTTGGACTAATAGAGTTAGGTTAGGCACATTCCACCACAGGTTCGATAGATACAGATCGCTATTGTCACCGCCATGTTGAATCTTCTATCTATCTATATCGAACTGTTGTCGCAATGATATGAAAATATAATGTATGTGAAAATAAAGCATTTTTTTATTTTGGATATTTCGGATTCTGTGCATTCAATATCGTTTTGTTAAAACGAACACGAAAATCCTGAAATTCGGACAAAAATGCATTTAGACAATAACGAATGCACATGTCTAGTTGTCAGTACAAATCCCAACCACAGCATTACCTGCCTGGAGTTTGCATGTTCTCCCTGTGCCTGCGTGGGTTTCCTCCGGATACTCCAGTTTCCTCCCACACTCCAAAGGCATGCTGGAAGGTTAATTGTCTCCTGTCTAAATGATCCCTAATATGTGTATGTATGAGTATGTGAGATAGGGACCTTAGATTGTAAGCTCCTTAAGGGCAGAGATTAATGTGAATGTATAATATATATGTAAAGCACTGATGGCGAGATATAACTACCGGTAAATAATACCTTTTCTTGGGAGTCAATGCTAAGTTGCTCAGTGTTAATAGAGGATTGGGATAATTAGTCTACTAAATGCAGGTTAGTCTCTCTTATAATTTACAAAAAATGAATGTCAGGATAGGAAAAGACTGTAAAATATTCAGCAAAAGGAAAATAGAAGAAAAACAATCTAAAATCAAAAATCATTGAAATGATGATATGCCTGCAAGGAATGACAAAATAAAATCCAGCTTTTAAAAGGAAAATTGAACCTTAACAGTATTAGCAATTTGAATATACATTTAACTTGTTGCCAAGTGTTGCTTTTAATAAAGATGATTTTAGCCTATTAGTAAACTGTTTGGTAATATTGCTTTATTTATAATTAAAAAGCAAACATAACCTATTTACTGCAATACATAAGTCAAAATACACGCAATGCTTGCATGATTATTACTCAATAAACCACCAACCCAAAGTCAAGGTTTTTGAGCATGACAATTTTTTATGCATACTGGTAAGCCTGAAAAAGTAGATGGAACTTTAATTTAAAACCTAATCTCACAGTTGCAGGGAGTTTTAGACAGGTTATTACACATAGAAGTGTATGATGCCTCAACTGTCATTGATCACCAACATCTCAACTGACCACAAATGTAAAGGGGAACATCTCAACTGACCACAAATGTAAAGGGGCACATCTCCACTGACCACAAATGTAAAGGTGAACATCTTCCGTGACCACAAATGTAAAGGGGAACATCTTCACTGACCACAAATGTAAAGGTGAACATCTTCCCTGACCACAAATGTAAAGGGGAACATCTTCACTGACCACAAATGTAAAGGGGAACATCTTCACTGACCACAAATGTAAAGGGGAACATCTTCACTGACCACAAATGTAAAGGGGAACATCTTCACTGACCACCAATGTAAAGGGGAACATCTTCACTGACCACAAATGTAAAGGGGAACATCTTCACTGACCACAAATATAAAGGGGCAAATCTCCACTGACCACAAATGTAAAGGGGAACATCTTCTCTGACCACAAATGTAAAGGGGCACATCTCCACTGACCACAAATGTAAAGGGGAACATCTTCTCTGACCACAAATGTAAAGGGGCACATCTCCACTGACCACAAATGTAAAGGGGAACATCTCCACTGACCACAAATGTAAAGGGGAACATCTTCACTGACCACAAATGTAAAGGGGAACATCTTCACTGACCACAAATGTAAAGGGGAACATCTTCACTGACCACAAATGTAAAGGGGAACATCTTCACTGACCACCAATGTGAAGGGGAACATCTTCACTGACCACAAATGTAAAGGGGAACATCTTCACTGACCACAAATGTAAAGGGGAACATCTTCACTGACCACAAATGTAAAGGGGAACATCTTCACTGACCACAAATGTAAAGGGGAACATCTTCACTGACCACAAATGTAAAGGTAAACATCTTCCTTGACCACAAATGTAAAGGTGAACATCTTCACTGACCACAAATGTAAAGGTGAACATCTTCCCTGACCACAAATGTAAAGGTGAACATCTTCCCTGACCACAAATGTAAAGGGGAACATCTTCACTGACCACAAATGTAAAGGGGAACATCTTCACTGACCACAAATGTAAAGGGGAACATCTTCACTGACCACAAATGTAAAGGTGAACATCTTCCCTGACCACAAATGTAAAGGGGAACATCTTCACTGACCACAAATGTAAAGGTGAACATCTTCCCTGACCACAAATGTAAAGGGGAACATCTTCACTGACCACCAATGTAAAGGGGAACATCTTCACTGACCACCAATGTAAAGGGGAACATCTTCACTGACCACAAATGTAAAGGGGAACATCTTCACTGACCACAAATATAAAGGGGCAAATCTCCACTGACCACAAATGTAAAGGGGGACATCTTCTCTGACCACAAATGTAAAGGGGCACATCTCCACTGACCACAAATGTAAAGGGGAACATCTTCTCTGACCACAAATGTAAAGGGGCACATCTCCACTGACCACAAATGTAAAGGGGAACATCTCCACTGACCACAAATGTAAAGGGGAACATCTTCACTGACCACAAATGTAAAGGGGAACATCTTCACTGACCACAAATGTAAAGGGGAACATCTTCACTGACCACAAATGTAAAGGGGAACATCTTCACTGACCACCAATGTGAAGGGGAACATCTTCACTGACCACAAATGTAAAGGGGAACATCTTCACTGACCACAAATGTAAAGATGAACATCTTCCCTGACCACAAATGTAAAGGTGAACATCTCCACTGACCACAAATGTAAAGGGGAACATCTTCACTGACCACAAATGTAAAGGGGAACATCTCCACTGACCACAAATGTAAAGGGGAACATCTTCACTGACCACAAATGTAAAGGGGAACATCTCCACTGACCACAAATGTAAAGGGGAACATCTTCACTGACCACAAATGTAAAGGGGAACATCTTCACTGACCACCAATGTAAAGGGGAACATCTTCACTGACCACAAATGTAAAGGGGAACATCTTCACTGACCACAAATATAAAGGGGCACATCTCCACTGACCACAAATGTAAAGGGGAACATCTTCTCTGACCACAAATGTAAAGGGGCACATCTCCACTGACCACAAATATAAAGGGGAACATCTTCTCTGACCACAAATGTAAAGGTGAACATCTTCCCTGACCACAAATGTAAAGGGGAACATCTTCACTGACCACAAATGTAAAGGTGAACATCTTCCCTGACCACAAATGTAAAGGGGAACATCTTCACTGACCACAAATGTAAAGGTGAACATCTTCCCTGACCACAAATGTAAAGGGGAACATCTTCACTGACCACAAATGTAAAGGGGAACATCTTCACTGACCACAAATGTAAAGGGGAACATCTTCACTGACCACCAATGTAAAGGGGAACATCTTCACTGACCACAAATGTAAAGGGGCACATCTCCACTGACCACAAATGTAAAGGGGAACATCTTCTCTGACCACAAATGTAAAGGGGCACATCTCCACTGACCACAAATGTAAAGGGGAACATCTTCTCTGACCACAAATGTAAAGGGGCACATCTCCACTGACCACAAATGTAAAGGGGAACATCTCCACTGACCACAAATGTAAAGGGGAACATCTTCACTGACCACAAATGTAAAGGGGAACATCTTCACTGACCACAAATGTAAAGGGGAACATCTTCACTGACCACAAATGTAAAGGGGAATATCTTCACTGACCACAATGTAAAGGGAAACATCTTCACTGACCACAATATAAAGGGGCACATCTTCACTGATCACAAATGTAATGGGGAACATTGCCACTGACCACAAATGTAAAGGGGAACATCTTCACTGACCACAATGTAAAAAGGGCACATTTTCACTGACCACAAATGTAATGGGGGAAGATCTCCACTGACCACAAATGTAAAGGGGAACATCTTCACTGACCACAATGTAAAAGGGGCACATTTTCACTGACCACAAATGTAATGGGGGAAGATCTCCACTGACCACAAATGTAAAAGGGAGCATCTTCACTGACCACAATGTAAAGGGGCTCATCTCCACTGACCACAAATGTAAAGGGGAACATCTTCACTGACACAAATGTAAATGGAGTACATCCCAACTGACCACAAATGTAAAGGGGAACATCTTCACTAATCAGAAATGTAAACGGGCACATCTCCACTGACTACAAATGTAAAGGGGCACATCCCCACTAAGCACAGAAGTAAAAGGGAATGTTGTCACTGACCACAAATGTAAAGGGGAACATCTCCACTGACCACAAATGTAAAGGGGCACATCTTCACTGATCACAAATGTAATGGGGAACATTGCCACTGACCACAAATGTAAAGGGGAACATCTTCACTGACCACAATGTAAAAGGGGCACATTTTCACTGACCACAAATGTAATGGGGGAAGATCTCCACTGACCACAAATGTAAAGGGGAACATCTTCACTGACCACAATGTAAAAGGGGCACATTTTCACTGACCACAAATGTAATGGGGGAAGATCTCCACTGACCACAAATGTAAAAGGGAGCATCTTCACTGACCACAATGTAAAGGGGCTCATCTCCACTGACCACAAATGTAAAGGGGAACATCTTCACTGACACAAATGTAAATGGAGTACATCCCAACTGACCACAAATGTAAAGGGGAACATCTTCACTAATCAGAAATGTAAACGGGCACATCTCCACTGACTACAAATGTAAAGGGGCACATCCCCACTAAGCACAGAAGTAAAAGGGAATGTTGTCACTGACCACAAATGTAAAGGGGAACATCTCCACTGACCACAAATGTAAAGGGAACATCTCCACTTACCACAAATGTAAAGGAGCACACATCCACTGACCACATATGTAAAGGGGCACATCTCCACTGACCCCAATGTAAAGCGGCTCATCTCCACTGACCTCAAATGTAAATGAACACACCTCCAGTGACTACAAATGTAAATGGGGCACTTTCCACCGTCCACAAATGTAAAGTCTTCACTGACCACAATGTAAAGGGGCTCACCTCTATTGACCACAAATGTAAAGGGGGACAACTCCAATGATCACAAATGTAAAGGACACATCTTTACACTGGTATTCATGCACAGTGCATACTTCAGACCTGATTCAAATTCCAAGACCTAGTTCACATTACATACCATTATCCACTGTATTCTGTAAGCTGTGATGTACACTACATTATTCTGACCACTACACTGTGCATTTTTTTCCTGTCCGTTATTATTAGCATAATTTACCATATGCTTGGTCCACTACTTTGAAGATAGGTCACTATAAATCTACAATTGTGTACAGCTGATTAAATCTGTAATGTGGATATATTAATTAAAAAGCTTGTTCACAATAATCACTATTTTATATACATTATATTAAGCAAAAGATCTATGAATGTCAGCTTAGTGGTTCTTAGTGGGTACATTTTAGCTGCAACTAAACAATACTCTTGTAACAGTAAGGCGAGCTTTCCCATATATCATGTTCACTGTATCATGTTCCTGATAAAGACTCTGCAGCTATTTTTGTACTACTATCTGGATTTCTTGTTAAATAAGTCATCAGTAGTTTATGGTTTCCCTGTGTCTTCTATGGGTTCTTCTCAATCAGCAACAATTACTCCTACAATACATATTTATATAACGCAGTTCATTCTGGTTCAGACATAGTAACCAAAATTAAGGGTAAAATAAACTTTATACAGAAAACTCAAAATCACATAACATGCTGCTTCTACAGTAAATATTTACAAGACAGTAGATTGCTCCCCTGCAATTGTTCCAATGCTAAATGATTGTGTTTGACTGGAGTATGCCTACACAATATTACCAAAAGATTTGGGACGCCTGCTTTTACACACACATGAACTTTAATGGCATCCCAGTCTTAGTCCATAGGGTTCAATATTGCGTTGGCCCAAACTTTGCGGCTATAACAGCTTCAGCTCTTCTGGGAAGACTGTTCACAAGGTTAAGGAGTGTGTCTATGGGAATGTTTGACCATTTTTCCAGAAGCGCATTTGTGAGGTCAGGCACTGATGTTAGACAAGAAGGCCTGGCCTGCAGTGTTCTATCGGGTTGAGGTCAGGACTCTGTGCAGGCCAGTCAAGTTCCTCTACCCAAACTTGCTCATTCATATCTTTATGGACCTTGCTTTGTGCATGGGTGTGCAGTCACGTTGAAACAGGAAGGGGCTATACCCAAACTGTTCCCACAAAGCAGGGAGCATGAAATTGTCCAAAATGTCTTGGGCCCCTTTCACACGAGACAGATCCGTGATGATCCGCCCTGTGAACATCTGCTTGCTCAGCGGGGATTGCTCCGTTGATCCCCGCTGAGTCGGCGGATGACAGGGCGGTCTTTGCACACTGTGCAGGGACTACCCTGTCAGATCTCCGTTCTCCTCTATGGGGGATCAGATGAAGACGGTCCATCATGTTCATCCGCTGACACCCGCTATCCCATAGGGAGACATGTATGTCCGTATTTATTCTGAAATACGGACATACTGTCTGCACGTGTGAAAGGGACCTTGGTATGCCTTAAGAGTTCCCTTCACTGGAACTAAGAGGCCAAGCCCAACCCCTGAAAAACAACCCCACACCATAATCCCCCCTCCACCAAATTATTTGGACCAGTGAACAATGCAAAGTCCATAAAGACTTGGATGAGAGAGTGTGGGGTGGAGGGACTTGACTGGCCTGCACAGATTCCTGACCTCCAAAAATGGTAAAACATTCCCATAGACACACTCCTTAACCTTGTGGACAGCCTTCCCAGAAGAGTTGAAGCTGTTGTGGACGAGAATGCCTTTGGGATGAATTAAAGCGGAGACTGCGAGCCAGGCCTTCTCGTTTACACCAGTGCCTGACCTCACAAATGTTCTTCTGGAAGAATGGTCAAACATTCCCATAGACAAACTCCTAAATCTTGTGGACAGCCTTCCCAGCCTTGTTATAGCTGGAAAGGGTGGGCAAACTCAACATTGAAGCCTATGGACTAAGACTGGGATGCCATTAAAGTTCATGCGTGTGTAGAGACAGGTGTCCTAATACTTTTGGTAATATAGTGTATAATAAAATTGGTTATATTAAAAAAAGTTAACTGTCCTGACTTTAAAGAAACTAGAATGAAGTGTTAAGGCTTTAAACAAAAGCAAGTAGCCATTAGTAGCACTTACTTGCCAAGAATGTGTTTAAGCCAATAAAAAAAAATGTATAGCATCAAACAATGTTTTATCATGTTATTCTTCTTGTGCAAAAGCCTATTACAATGTATTGTTCAATTCCAGTTAATTTCCATCATCAATCAAGTAGTGCTTTTGGCCAGCTGTTGCATTTTGCGCACTACAAATGGATCTGACCCTTTCACTCTACACGAGCAACTGGAAGACCAGGCACTTGATATCTGTTCGCATATTATAATATTGTGGGGTAGACGCCAACGGGTCATAATGGCCTATCTCCTGTACTAAACAAATAAAACTCTCAGTAATTGTGGATGTATGCCATATGATTTATTATACAATACCTAGTCATAAGAACATAAATACTTTATCCACAATCCTATTTACTCGCAGCCTATGATGCTCATGGCTTGCTGAAAAGGGGAGACTGGAGAATATCCATATGACATGACACTAAACCTTCCAGTACAAATATAAATGAATTAGTGGTGCCAATCTGTTGGCTTTCCCGAACCCATCAAGATAACCAAAATTAAATCTGCGATTGTTTCTAAGGCCGGCAATAGACTCTTCAAAACTTGGCCGATTCGGCAGGAACCGGGCGAGATTAGAACCATGTATGGGCAGGCTGAATGTACCAAGATGATCGATCGATCAACTTGGATACAACCAGGCTGGCATATTTTGTATGAGATTATCACTAGTAGCTAGTATATTGGCTAGCAAGAATCACTGTCTTCTACCAGCGGGGACAGCTTCCCCTGCCCCTCCTCTCTCTCCAATAGAATACAATGGCCCAGCAAGAGAGATTCCTCTGTCAACACTGCCTGTGGTTGCAGGAAAGGTTCCTCTGGTGGGCTGCTTAACCACTTTAGCCCCAGAAGGATTTATCCACTTCCTGACCAGGCCATTTTTTGCGATGCAGCACTGCGTCGCTTTAATTGACAATTGTGCGGTGGTGCAACAATGTACCCAAACAAAATTCATGTCCTTTTTTCCCCACAAATAGAGCTTTCTTTTGGTGGTATTTGATCACCTCTGCGTTTTTTATTTTTTGCGCTATAAACAAAAAATTGCAACAATTTTGAAAAAAAAATACTTTTTGATATAAAACATTTCCCCAAAAAAGTAAAAAAAAAAACATTCATCAGTTTAGGCTAATATGTACTCTGCTACATATTTATGGTAAAAAAATTTTTTAAATAAGCATCTATTGATTGGTTTGCGCAAAAGTTATTGTGTCTACAAAATAGGGGCTAGATTTATGGCATTGTTATTATTTTTATTTATTTTTTTACTAGTAATGGCGGCGATTTTTAGTGGGACTGCAACATTGTGGTGGACAGATCGGACACCTAACTGACATTTTTTACACTTTTTTGGGAATCAGTGACATTATTACAGTAATCAGTGCTAAAAATATGCACCGTTATTGTACTAATGAGACTGGGGTTAACATCAGGGGCGATCAAGGGGTTAAATGTGTTCCCTGTTTGTGTTTTCTAACTGTATAGGGGAACTGTGTGACTGAGGAAACACACAGATCCGTCTTTCTGCTTAGCACAAAGACAGGATCTGTGTGATCTCTCCCGTCAGAACTAACTAACTTATTTACACAGGCAGATCCCCGTTCTGTCACTGTGGAGAATGATCACGGATGGCCAGTGGACATGGATTCCGCCAGACCTTACAACTAACTTTATGCTAAATATATACAAAATGAGGGACACGGGTAACAGGGAATACCAGGGAAGCAAGGAAGGGGGGGATCAAGACAGGGTACAGGAACAAGGATCAGGAGTAAGGCAGCAGGGTACAGGGTACAGGATGCAAGGCTGGAGCAGGAGCAACTGGCACAAAGACAGGATCTGTGTGATCTCTCCCGTCAGAACGGAGATTTCCCTTGTTTACACACGCAGATCCCAGTTCTGTCACTGCAGAGAATGATCACGGATGGCCAGTGGACATAGAGTCTGCCGGACCTGCTGATTGGCTCACCCGCTGGCCAATGGGAGCCAGTTCTCACGCTGACGTACAGCTATGGCAATTTGCGGGAACGAGCCATCTTGCAGCAGTATAATGATGGCGCTTGTTAGTGTGTTAACCTGTTACCAAAAGCAAATCCATGTTAGCAACCAAAATTACATTAGGCCCCTGTTTACAGAAGAAATCCTTTTTCCCCCCACTTAGGTATGTGTCCACTAACAGCCAGTAGAATGGCCAGAGAGAAAGGACATTACATATACCCAAGTAGAACAATGACGTTCAATAGAATGGCATCAAAGAATGCGTGAGCCCCTGTGTGTCTACGTGTTTCACTTGATTGCTTCTTCAGGACACACTTTGGGGGGTGTAGAAAAGGTCTAACTGATCTGGACAAGCACTGACACCTGCACATAGATCTTCTTAAGTGGATAACAATACTATGATCAACATATAGGATCCTCAATCGACATATGAAGCCAAATAGCTGGGCCTCTAGGGGCATGTGGAATCCCATGTGATGACTTCCCATTAACTAACGGTCATGTAATAGCTATATTAACAGCAGTAGTTACAGCTCAATTATAAAGACAGACCAGCCAAGTTATAGCTCCCCATCAATCCGGAAGCCGCACATTTCAGAGCACCAGCTACATCAATACACAGAGGATCAATGAAATTTGCACAGGAAATCGCCCAAAATAGTGCAGGAACCTTTTTCAAATCTGTGAAAGTTGAAGTCGCATCAATTTGAACAGTTCCATAGGCACAATTAGGGTGTGACTTGTTATGTGATTTTGAACTGGCAAATCGCATGGCAAGTTGCACCAGTGTGAATGAGGGATTAAGAGGATTTTCAGTCTTAACAAAAAAAATTTAATGAAAAAACAGCAGCTGCAAATACAGTAGCGGCTGATTTTTAAGAAATAGACACTTACTGTCCAAGGATCCAGCGTTGTCCTCATTAAGGCCAGTTCTTCGCTGGTCTTTGGGTCCCCAGACCCAGCATGTGTACTAAGGGAACCTGGCTGTGCCCTTGTGGCTTCACAGCTGCGTTTCCCGCTGTGCATGGATGAGCCAAGCTACGTTTTGTGAATGGTCCCACAGCATTCTGGGAGCTGTGACGTGTCCAAGAAGGTTACGGGTGGGGGGGGGGGACTTCCGCTTCGATCGCATGTGCCAGATATATCTAGCTACACCAAGAAACTGGGACCAGACCGTGTGTATATACAGTATCTTTAAAGTGAGATTTATTTATAGTGAAACAAAAGACAATCACACACCATTAAACAGTGAACCTAAACAAGCCCCAGTGACAAAGTACCTAATTAACCGAGAACAAAAACAAAACAAAACCAAGAGACCTAATAACTAACTTTATGCAAAATATATACAAAAATGAGGGACCCGGGTAAATGGGAATACCGGGGAAGCAAGGAAGGGGGGAATCAAGACTGGGTACAGGAACAAGGAGCAGGAGTAAGGTAGCGGGGTACAGGATGCAAGACTGGAGCATGAGCAACTGGCATACAGTATCTGGCAACAAAAAAGGCAATCAAAGTGCAGGGCAGGAACAGCCAGAACACTGAGGCACCGTGCGCTAATGGGACAGGCTTATATAGCCACCTAGCAGCTGAAACCAGGTGGAGCTGATCATTGAAACCTGCTGTCTTCTGGGAGACACCTGCTGGTGGACACTGGAACTGCAGCTATCAGCTCTGAGAACCATGGCGCCACCAGCAGTTGAACCAGGTCCTGACACACTATTGGGTCTATTGATTAAAAAAAAATGCTGCACAAATGTATCAAACATTTGCACAGCTGCAACAAAAAAATACTTATATGATCATATATGGTGGAGAAGGATCTGGGTGTTTTGGTAGATCATAGGCTTAATAATAGCATTGAATGCCAAGCTGCAGTTTCCAAAGCAAGCAAAGTCCTTTCTTGAATTAAGAGAGTTATGGACTGTAGAAAGGCAGATATAATTTTGCCCCCGTACAAATCATTAGTAAGACCTCATTTGGAATATGCAGCTCAGTTTTGGGCACCAGTTCTCAAAAAGGATATCAGGGGAACTGGAGAAAGTGCAGAGAAGGGCAACCAAACTGATAAGAGGCATGGAGGAGCTCAGCTATGAGGAAAGATTAGAGGAACTGAATTTATTCTCTCTTGAGAAGAGGAGATTCAAGTGTTACTAAAGCCACAACAGTGAAATCAGTCTGTATATGCAGTAAAGCCTGATGGTTATTCTCATTGTGGAACCTAAGGGGCTAATCCTCTGAATTGTGTAAAAAGGCTGTTTGATCCTGTCTTCTCTGATCCTCCCATTTTTTTTCACTGTTCCCAAAATCTCTTGATAGAACAGAGCCTTGGGGGAAAGCTGCACATGCTTAGTTTGGTGTGTATTGTTAGAGAGTTTTTTTTTTCCAGGGCCAATCAACACTGTCCAGACAGAGGATCAGGGGTCCTGCAGCCTCATAGGAAAATTAGGGGAGAATGAAAACTCCTCCTACAAGCTTTAACCAGACACTGATAGAAGTCACAAGACTGCTCTAACTGCTGAAGAGAAAAATACATAAGGGGTCTATATAGTGAAGTTAGTGTTGAGTTATTCACTTTAAGGTCATCACAGAAGACAAGGGGGCTCTCTTTACGTCTGGAGGAAAATAGATTGCATCTCCAAATAAGGAACAGCTTCTTCACAGTAAGAGCTGTGAAAATGCGGAATAGACTCCGCCAGGAGGTTGTTCTGTCCAGCTCAGTAGATTATTTTAAGAAAGGCCTGGATTCTTTCCTACATACATATATTATACTGGATGGATACTAATATTTATAGGTAAAGTTGATCCAGGGAACATTCGATTGCCTCTTGGGGGATCACAAAGGATTTTATTTCACCTGCTGGAGTAAATTGGATCATGCTTCATTTGTTTTTTGTTTTTTGTTTTTTTTTGCTTTCCTCTGGATCAACTTTGGGTAGAAGTCCATCTTGGACGAAACGTGTAGGGCCCGGTTTCTCCGTTCCCCATATTGCTTTTTAAGCTACGTGGTCACTATTTTATTCTTTCTTTTTTTTTTGCTGCAATTTTATTTGCCGGTATTTTATGAAAATAAAAAGCCAAATTGTAGTTTTGATCTACACTATTGGGAGCTTGTGTTTTTTATGTTTTTCCTAACACCCGCTCCATGAATGTATTGACCATCTTGGGAGATATACTAGTGCTGGACCTCCTTTTTATCCTGGATTTGGCCTTGCAAGGGTCTCCAGACGACGTCCATCAGTCGATGTGGATTGAGGATCCTCGGTGACCTGTTCTCCCGTCTCCAAGTGGCCTCTCTTTTCATGCGTTTTTGATCTGGTGTCGCTGACACGCAGGTCCAACAACTTTGGTAAGAGTATTTCATTTTATCTACCTTTGTTGATGCCAGTATCTCCAGAAGTCCAATGTGTTGTCGGTTTCTTCTGCTTATGGACGGTTTTAGATTCGTGACTGATTCACTATTTCTCTGGATGGATTCTTAGTGGACTTATATACTTTTCCACTTTGTTTATTCACATTTCTGTTTTCAACACTTAATATTTAGATATCAGAGCTACATTTTTCCTTTTCTTTCCACATAAATTTTTGTCACATTCGTATGTAGCAGCTTCAGTTTGTATAGCGCAGTATTATTTTTTTATTTTTTTAAACTTTGGGTATAGAATTGTATAAATGAGTTTGTATTTTTTTTTCTTCTATTGGTTGAACTGGATGGACTTGTGTCCATAGACTAACTATGTAAATACATAACATGCCATCTATTGGCCATAATGCAATATTTTTACTGAAATACCCCGACCAGGAAAAATACCGCATTATGGCCATTAGATGGCGATGAGGGACAAAGGATATAATTAATCATGTTCGAAAAAAGATGGGATTTCTTGTTGCAGTTGAACAAATGCTTGTCACATCCATAAAGAGTTTTGTTTTATAAATAGACCTCTATATATTGTTTCCAGGTTTATGCCACATTAAACGATTGCATATTATTATTCAGACACTGTGGGTTTAGTCTTGCTTGAAGAACAATCATGGCTGAAAAATTCACCTTGCACACATTATAACGCTTTCAGACGCTTCTACTACCTAATACCTTGGTTACCTTTTACTTCCGAAGATTGCTTCAGAGACTCTATTGCTAGGCAAAGGTGTATAAAAGGAAAACCTTTTCAAGGGAAATCATGGTCAAACGGTCTATAAAAGCATTCATTTCTATTGTGCACTAAGCACTCAACAGTCAATCAAGACATATGTATGTACTTGAAGACTCGGAAACAGATTGATTTGACATCCCTTGTTTGTTGACTTCAAAGCCATGTTTCTTTTATTAATAAAAAAAAAAAAAAACATGAAAAAATGAATAATAAAATTCACCAATTGAAACAAAAACGTGTTTTCTAAAGCAGCCTACTGACTGGCCTTGATTTAAGAAGCACCGAGCTGATTATTAATCCACATACCCTTCTACAGATAGTGTTTAAATGAAGCCTGTTCCAAATAAAACAATCTGTACGGCTCGTCATTTGTAGTGGCATCCGTTTCTCTCGTCGTGAGAATTAGCAGCGTAAGTGCAGATAATAGGGAGTTAATTGGCTGTGCCAAAGAAAATATTTTCTGCGCACAAAATAAATAATAAAGTCACTTGATAAACAAGGAATCCTGTTAGCAATACATTCTGCTGAGATTGCTGACTTGCTTTTGTGGAATCCAACTTGCGGATGGGGCCTCATCATTTTCACACAGAGCTGTAAACTTTATAAATTTGTACAGAAGGAACGTTTGATGTATAGTGAAAAAACTACCCGACCTTTATGTCTTAAAGGCATGGTTCACCTTTGTAACACGATGCACTACGCAGTCAAGGATTTAAAACACTATGTAGATTTCAGATTTGAAGTGTGAAGGTTATTAAACCCAAAAAACAAGAAATTATTTATGGTATTGCAGCTAGGTGACAGTGTTGCATTATGCACCTCATATCTTTAGTTGTGTGTATGAGTGGGATTATAGCGGTGCCAGTATAAAACGTACAAAGTTTATTTAATACGTGATTAAAAATATATATAAAAAAAAAGTTTACACCTATCCAATAATGGTCACATTAAACGGTCACTGAAATATGTTGAACAGATGGTTTTAGTTTAGCATCTGATCCCAACATGTTTCACCGGTATTGGCTTCTTCAGTGGACTCTGAAGAAGCCAATACCAGTGAAACATGTTGGGATCAGATACTAAACTACAACCATCTGTTCAACATATTGCAGTGATATTGCAGTGACCATTTAATGTCACCATTATTTATTTGGTGCAAACCATTCTCTTTTGTTATATATATTTTTAATCATGTGTTAAATAAACTTTGTAAGTTTTATATTAAAGATTGTTTTTGTGTATTGACATCGCTATAACTACCACTTTTGCTGGCTAGCTTGGGCACTTACCAAAACCTAAAAATACCAGACTCGGCAGGATTAACAGATGAAAATAAAGGGAAAAACAACTAAAAAGAAAACAAATGCATCCACCACATATAAGAGCTGGTAAGCAGTATTTTTGTTTTTGGGTTTAATACCCTTCTAATTTAGGTACCATACCTGTAGGCCCATCATGGATGAAAACTACTATTGAGGTGGTCTGCATCTTCTTGCCTGTGATCTGGTAAGCCTTTATATGTTGCACACTCCCAGCATCATTGGAACAAGCCCTCTCTCGCTCCTTCGAGTCTTATGCATGCACAATTTTCTCTGCCTCCCATAGCAGCGGTGCTGAGTTCAGACACTGGAATGATGAGTGGAGCACTGTGTATGGTTGGGTCTTGAAAGAGAGAGATTGCTCACTCCAGTGATGCGGTGAGCGTGCAACGTACAGGGCTTAGCACAGTGGTTGTCAATTTATGAGTTAAAAGGAGCCTCAAATTCGGCCCCTGACATCACCAAAGGGCCAATATAATGTTTAGTATATGTAATGCTTGAGAGGACTGTCAGAAACTGCAGACCTAATAGTGGAAATGAGGGTCAGAGAGTGTGGCCATGCTACATTTGTGGCTGGGGATATGTTGGAGAACACAATATGAAATTGGGAACATGTTATATGAGGCTAGTGGGGATTTATTAGACCACTAATGTCGCAACTGCCCTCCGTTGAAGCTGATCGAGCACAATCTTGAGCTCTTCAATGGCACGCCAAGGTTTGGCAGGTTTGGACGTGAAAGTGCTCAACATTCAGCTCCCGGGTTTTATTGCGAAAGCTTACTTGAACAAGTTGAGGTTAGAAACTGATTGGCTACCATGCACAGTGCTCCAGTTGTAGTAAATCTACCCCAATGTGTACGAATCTATGGTGAACAAACTAGTGGCTTAAGCAGTCACATCACTGTTTTACATTACCTTTCTTAATGAGCTAATTAACTTCTTGTGCCAAATAAAAAAAAACAAGTTAATGATAGCTTAAGTAATTGTGTTTAGTGAATGGGCTTTCTAAGGTAAACAATTACTTTTTCATTAACCACAATTACCTGGATGTTGTTTTATATAAATTAGGCTTTTTTTTTCAACTACACAAAACAATTACAATCATTTTCTAGTGGAAATTTCATAACATGAAACATTCTTTCACTTGCATGATGAGCACCATATATAACATCGTATAGGAGTGGGGAACTTTACTGAAAGAAATATGTTAGCAACCATTGGTGACCTCTGCTTCAGAAAAGAATTGCCTGGTGTCATGCTTATCTTTTAGGCTGGTTTCAGACCATGTGCTTTGTAATTAGACGTACATATGGACAGTTAGAGACCTACACACCGCTCAGATCAGCAAATTTCGATGATGGGTACAGCATGCCTCCCAACATTTTGAGATGGGAATGAGGGACACCTACTAACAAACGTATGTAGGCATAGGACACACCCCCTGCCACACCCCCTTGAAGGAGAATTAACCAAACAAAATGGTTAATTAAATCCACAAGGAATTTTTTTTATCACTACTATTCCTTTATATTAGCTTTTAAAATGTACAAATGGAGCCATTTAGAAATTGGATGAAAGGTTTAGCACAGGGAAACACTATTTGAAAGATAAAACGTGCATTTTATATACAATTATATAGATCAGACCAAAATGAGGGACAAATGAGGGGAAATAAGGGACATTGTTCCAAATCAGGGACAGTCCCTTTAAACCAGGCACAGTTGGGAGCTATGGGTACAGCCATGTGTTTCTGTTCAGTATGCCCATACAAATAATTGGTAGGGTGGTACTGTCAGTGGCTGTCCACAGCTATTTGCATGTAGTTGCACATGTAGTGATTACCTGTCGGTAGGGGTGGATATGAACTGTCTGCATGCAGGGTGCACATCCATCCCTAACTGCAGGAAGTTTCTGCATGTGTAGTTACATGTGAATGGCTGTGGGCAGCCTTGGATAATGTCAGCCTGTCATTGATTTGCACTGGCTTCCTCAATAGAAAGAAACACTTGGTGGAACCTGTTAAAGAAATACTCTGATTTGGGTGGTGTATGGCCATGATCAACCATGTGCATGAGCCCTTAAACATGTTTGAGTTCACATCTGTTTTTTTTTTTTCACATTTTATGTTACATTGATGTGCATTTTTTTCCACGGCAGAAGCAAAAATATATTTTATTTATATGTTATATTCCTTTCCTTGCAATGTGCTATCATGCATTGTAGTACCGTATATACTCGAGTATAGGCCGACCCGAATATAAGCCGAGGCCCCCAATTTACCCCCAAAAAAACTGGCAAACTTATTGACTCGTGTATAAGCCGAGGGTGAGACATGCCTGTCCATCCCTGTGTGTGTGTCCGTCCATCCCTGTGTGTCCGTCCGTCCCTGTGTGTCCGTCCATCCCTGTGTGTCCGTCCATCCATCCCTGTGTGTGTCCATCCATCCATCCATCCCTGTGTGTGTGTGTCTCCCTCCATCCATCCATCCATCCCTGTGTGTGTGTCTCCATCCATCCATCCATCCATCCCTGTGTGTGTGTGTCTCCATCCATCCATCCATCCATCCCTGTGTGTGTGTGTCTCCATCCATCCATCCATCCCTGTGTGTGTGTGTATCCATCCATCCATCCATCCGTGTGTGTGTGTGTGTGTGTGTGTGTGTGTGTGTGTGTGTGTGTGTGTGTGTGTGTGTGTCCAGCCTACCTGTGTCCCGAGCCTTTGTCCCGAGCCTCCGTCCCGTGTCGTGCCTTGCCTTCGTCCCGTCCCGTCCCGTCCCGTCCCGTGCCGTGCCGTGCCTTGCCTTGCCTCCGTCCCGTGCCCTCTTCGTCGGCGGCCATTGTAAAATTCAAAAGCCGCGCCTCCTCCTTCGCCTGTGATAGGCGGAACACTGAATTTCCCAGCAGCCTGTGTTCCGCCTATCACAGACGTCGTATCATCCTCGTCCGTAGTACGAGGATGATACGACGTCCGTGATAGGCGGAACACAGGCTGCTGGGAAATTCAGTGTTCCGCCTATCACAGGCGAAGGCGGAGCCGGAGGCGCGGCTTTTGAATCAGAATGGCCGCTGTCTGTCTGCTCGACACGCTGATCGAGCGGGCAGACAGCGATGACTCGAGTATAAGCCGAGGGGGGCACTTTCAGCCTCAAAAAAGAGGCTGAAAATCTCGGCTTATACTCGAGTATATACGGTACATACGCTGTATTTTAATGCAGAATGTTAAATTTTTCAGTGTAGAGCAATGCAGCACATTGGTGTGAACTGATCTGTATCTAGTTCACCTCTGGAAGATTTACCCCTCTTCATGACCTGGCCATTTTTTGCATCAATTTAACTGGCAAGTCATGCAATGCTGTACCCAAATAAAATGTATGCCATTTTTTTTCCCACAAATAGTTTTCTACTAGTGCCATTTGATTACTGGTGCATTTTTTATTTTTTGCACTATAAACAAAAAATGACCAACAATTAAAAAATAAACAAAAAACAGATAAACAATATTTTTTACTTTTTGCTATTAAACATATCCAAAAAAATGTAAAAAAAATCCCAATAAGTGTGTATTGATTATTGATTGATTATTTTCAATGCATTTATTTATTTATTTTAATACTAGTAATGATCAGCAACTTATAGTGGGACAGCGATATTGCAGTAGACCAGGACCGCCATCAGGAGGGTACATCCGTCACAACTGTAAGGGGCCCCGGGGCCCGAGGGGCCTGCCCGAGCCAGAAGAAGGCAGGATGGATAAAGGGGATCTGTGTGGTGCAGTATAGAAACAATCTCACAGCTTCTGCTGTTCTCGTGTCACTGATGTCAGACATCAAGCTCTTGACTGCCATCTCTGGCTACTATGTGTATGTGCACCCCTTGTGTGATTTGTACTGAGCTTCTCAGCAACATGTCAGCTTTGGGAAAATGGGCTGGGACCAGGTAGGAAGACCTTCTTTACACGTAGGGGCTGTGAGGGAAAGGGAGGGGGGCTGTTTGTGTATGTGAGGGGCTGCCATATAAACAGGCTTGTGTATGTGTGGGGCTGCCATATATACAGGTGTGTGACATATATACAGGTGTGTGGGGGGGCACTGACATATATACAGGTGTGTGTGAGGGGGCTGACATATATAAAGGTGTGGGGGGGGGGGCTGATATATATACAGGTGTGTTGGGGGTCTGACATATATACAGATGTGGGGGGGACGCTGATATATATACAGGTTTGTGGGCGGGAGGCTGATATATATATATATATATATATATATATATATATACAGGTTGGGGGCTGACATATATACAGGTGTGTGTGTGTGGGGGCGCTGACATATATACAGGTGTATGAGGACGCTGACATATATACAGGTGTGTGGGGGGCTGGAATATATACAGGTGTGTGGGGGGGGGCTGACATATATACAGGTGTGTGGGGGGCTGGAATATATACAGGTGTGGGGGGGTGGAGGGCTGACATATATACAGGTGTTAGGGGGGCTGATATATGTACAGGATTGCGGGGGGGGGGGGGCTGAATGCGTACAGGTGAGATGGCCAGTGTGCAGATTTGGTAGGATGGCCCATGGGTAAGCCCTGGGGAAAGTTGGTGGTCAGGCTCGGGGGGGGGGGGGGGGTGGGGCAGGCCTGAAGCTGTGTAAGGGGCCCAATAGTTTCTGATTGCTTCCCTGCGGTGGACATTCTTACACAAACTGCCACTTTGTGGGAACCAGTGACACTAATACAGTGATCAGAGCTAAAATTATGCACTGTCAACGTAATGACACTGGCTGGGAAAGGGTTAAACATCTAGGGCAGGTATCTGCAATTAGCGGACCTCCAGCTGTTGCAAAACTACAAGTCCCATCATGCCTATGCCTCTGGGTGTCATGCTTGTGGCTGCCAGAGTCTTGCTATGCATCATGGGACTTGTAGTTCTGCAAGATCTAGGGTGATCAAAGGGTCACGTGTGTGCCTAGCCAGTGATTTTGTGTACTGCTTTTACTACGGGAAGAGATGGATTATATTCTTCGTAAAAGAAATTCCATCAATTTCCCTATATCAGGACAGAGCTCTGCCATGGCTATATAGGCAGAGCTCTGTCCAGCCTCTCTCCACGCCGATCAGCAGGTGCTGGCAGACATCCATTTGTTGGTGCCCACTTGTGCCCCCTACCCAGAAGTGCCGCAACACCTACTAGATACGTGATCCGGCGCAGGAGAGCCTCTCTGCTGCCATATAAGTATGTTATGCGGTTGGCAAGCGAGTATAAATCCAGTTAGATTCTGTTTACAAACATTTTGTATTAGGCTATGTTCGCATTTGTGTGTTGCACGAATGTGAGCAAAATCGCACACTTTCTCTCAACGCACAAAAATGCACAGCCCTTTAGCAGGCTTGCAGCAGTGTCAATAGTTCCTAATGGTGACTCCACACAGCCTGCAAAAGTGTGCCCATTTGTGCATGCCAAAACACATTGTAACAAAGTACCATGCATTTTGGTGTGACGTGTTTTTTTAAAAACAACCGGGACATTTTTTGCATGTTTTTCACGCATTGGTCTGCCCATTGAAATTAAAGTGGTTGTAAACCCTCCCCTACAACTTTGTCCCATGTGAATCAGCATAAAAAACCCTAATGAACACTGCTTGTAGATATCTCCTTACTTACGAATTATGTCACTGAGCATGCCCAGATCTCCCCTGATTTATGGCACACTCTCTATGTCGTATCTATCTGTTATCAGGACTTCCTACGGCACAGCACTGAACTCCCAGCAGGCTGCTAATCACTCAGAGCTTCCTCCTACACACCATGTGACCTCACATACAGTGTAAAGCAGGGAGTGGGACAGCAGTACTGCAGTCTTATCAGCTGAAGCTGATAGGGCTCATACAGGCAAACACTAGGTAATCAGCACAAGTAAATACTATTAAATAAACTATGAAATAAACAAGTCAGCTATGAACAGGGAAGCAGGGTTGCCATAGAAACCTTGGATTGAGAAGGAGGCTTGGTTAACAGTACAGGAAGTGCTCAATGTAAGGACGGAAATACACTCCACTGTGGACTCAGAAAACAATACTTAAGATGGTGCTGCCTAACCCCTGGAAACAAGTTTTTTGAAGTTTCTTTAAACAGTAAGTAATATGCAATTTGGGCTGGATTACAGTGGCTACAGTTTGATAATTACTTATTATAATGGGCTAAATGAAAAGATGCATCAGAGTGGGAGAGTTTACTTCCTCTTTAAAGGGACTGCCCTAAATTCAACACAAAACTGAAAACATATGAAAATGCATAAAAATGTGCGTGCTCTCCTTAACATCTGTGTGGTGTGTAAGGGGCCTTATTGTGTATCATTGATTAAAACTGTATAGGGTTAAACGTTTTTGGCACTGATACAGTAATGATGATGATGGCTTGAAAATTACTAGCGTGTGTTAGGCACATGTAGGTCAAAAGCTGGGTTACCTAGATTCTGGCTAAGGTTGGGGCGTGCATATAATTTAAGATAGGATATTAACATCTTGCCGACCATGCAGTCCATATTTGCAGCTGCAGAAAAAGTGGGCTTTAACGCCCACCCTCCACTCATGTGTGTCCACAGCAGCCTGAGACTGTGCTCACTGTGTGCTCCCAGCATGCTGACTGAGCTGTTCATTTACAAATGCAGCAATTTGGAAGTTGGATAAAAAGTTTTAGCACTGGGAAACACTTTTTGAAAGATAAAAAGTGCATTTTATATACAACTATATAGATCAGACCAAAATGAGGGACAGACGAGGAGGAAAGAGGGACAAAAGGACATTGCTCCAAATCAGGGACAGTCCCCCAAAATAAGGGACAGTTGGGAGCTATGTAACTGAGAAGTGTGGATCTATTATAGGCTGATTATCTGCAGCGGAATGTAACATCGGAGTGATGGCGTGTGCAATGTTCAGAGCGCTGTACACCTTCCAGGTGTGTTTTATGAAGCGTGCTGTCAGCAAAGTACCACCAATCCTTCCTCTAACGCCAACCAAATCAATGTATTGAGTGTTACATACAGAGGATGACTTCATGTCACTGGAGGGGCCTGGTAGAGATGTGAGCCGTGTCATCATGAGATCATTTCAGTGTTACCAGGAGCTCCATCTCTTGTAAATAACCTGACTGTTCTCATCCCTCAGAGCTGTCATTAATCTGACACACAGTAACCCTGCTTAAAATAAAGCGCTAGGTATTATGGAAGTTGTAACATGTCACACATGAGCTCCTGCCCGGGATTATTTTTACTGCCAACAATAATTCATTTCATTATTCAATGCAAGACACAGCTGCACATCAGTTGATGCGTCAACAAAGTAGAATGATTTTAATTACAATAATAAAAAAGTAACAATAGTAATATAAACACGCTGCGTTCAGATGACTCCGATACAGCACTTTGTACTGATGAAGTGACATTCTGCTCAATTGTTTTGTATGTACCGAGATTATTCTTCATCGATGGAAGTGGTTTTCGCATACTAGCCACTCTGATCAAGCTGTATTTGTCCACCACTTTACAACACTGAATGGATTTTATTCACTTGGGCTCAGATTTTAATTATTTTCTGTTAAGCTTTAGGCTGATTGCATTTGTAGTTGTTTCCTTGTATTGTCTTTTAACCGGGCTTACCCATCCATTTATACATCTCAATAGTAGAACTTGTTGATGTTCTTCAACCAAGGTATGTGGGATGTGTGATGACACTAACAACTCGCTCACAGTTATATACAATTATAATAATGTGTGAGTTTTACAACAAGATCTATTAAAAATGTAATAATTATAATAATAAATAATAATAACAACAACATCAAGGTCCCCAACCTATGTGATGACAGCGATAGCTGGTTTACACACTATTTATAATTATGATAATGTAAACTTTTAATGACAAGATGTATTCTAAATATAATAATAACAAGAACGCCAATGTCCCCAACCTGTGTGATGACAGTAACAACTGATCCACACAATATTCACAATTATACTAATGCTTAAAATTGTAACCCCTTCCCACTCACCCTGACTTCCCTTTAAAGCAAGGGTCTCAAACTGGCAGCCCTCTAGCTGAAACTACAAGTCCCATGATGCCTCTGACTGTGGGAGTCATGCTTGGGACTGTCAGCCTTGCAATGCCTCATGGGACTTGTTGTTTCGCAACAGCTGGAGGGCCGCAAGTTTGAGACCCCTGCTTTAAACAGTTCTAAATGCCCAGGGAGGATCAGTGATTGGTGGGCACATGTTCGAAAGTCGGTCCCGGATAGCTTTTGATCTTTAGTCCGGACTGAGATGTTTCTATCTTTGACAGCCTTTTGCCACTGCACATATGTGTTAGGCAGTGATAAAGGTGTTAATGGCAAGATGTTTTAAAATAGGAATAGTAGTAGTAATAATAATAATAATAATAATAATAATAATATTAAAAACAAGGTCCCTAGCCCATACCAGTAACAACTGGCGTACACTGTTTACAATTTTAATGCCAACATGTATTTTAAATGTAATAATACTATTAGTAATAATAATAATGCTACCAAGTCCTTCAGCCTAAAAATAATGAGGATACAAATAATAATAATGATAATAATATTACCAAGGCCCCCAGCCTAACAGTAATAGTAATGCTACCAAGGCCCCCAGGCTAATAATAATAATAATGCTACCAAGGCCCATAGCCTAAGAATAATAATAAATAGTATTGCTACCAATGCCCCCAGGCTAATAATAATAATAATAATAATAATAATAATAATAATAATAATAATAAATGCTACCAAGGCCCCCAGCCTAAGAATAATAATAATGATACCAAAGCCCCCAGCCTAGTAATAATAATAGTATTGCTACCAAGCCCCCCAGCGTAATAAAAATAAGGCACCCAAGACCCCCAGGCTAATAATGATATTGCTACCAAGGCCCCCAGCTTAATATTAATTCTACCAAGACCCCCAGCCTAATAAGATACCCAAGACCCCCAGGCTAATAATGATAATGCTACCAAGGCCCCCAGCCTAATAGAAATAGAAATAATAATGCTATCAAGGCCCCCTGCCTAATAAGGCACCCACAACCCCCAGTCGAATAATAACAATGCTGCCAAGGCCCCCAGCCTAATAATAATAATAAGGCACCCAAGACCCCCATCCTAATAATAATAATGCTACCAAGTCCCCGGGCTAATAATAATAATAATAATGCTACTAAGGCCCCCCAGCCTAATAATAATAAGGCACCCAAGATCCCCAGCCTAATAATAATAATAATGCTACCAAGGCCCCCAACCTAATAATAATAATATTAATAATAATGCTACCAAGGTCCCTAGCCGAATAATAATTAATAATGCTAACAAGGCCCCCAGCATAATAAAAATAATAATAATAATAATGTCAAGCCATTTTGGTGTAGTCATATACGTGGTTGACGAGCTGGTATTCAACCCAACCAGTACCTACAAACAGTATAGCATGTGGGCTGGGATAACAGGTCGGGGTATTTGGGCAGTATCAGTTTTATTTGGTTTTTGGCCTAGCTAATAGCTAATTAGGTTTGGCCTAGCTAATAGCCTAGCCTAGCTAATAGGTGAACTAGTTTGAAAGTCATATTAACGGACTGGGGCCACCAAGTCACCTCCAAGTACTGGTTGTGGAGCAGGTCCTTCAGGTATGTTATATCATATGTTATCATTGAATGACTGAAACAGATTTTTCCAAATGAATTTTTCTGAGCATATTTAAAAGTACGGGGTCACATGTCCTGTGCCCTGCTGTAATAGATACAGGTTTTACTGTATATGTTATCATCTTGCTGTTAGTGATAGTTTCATTATGAATACCATTGACCAATATTTTCTATATATTTATACCAGGTCAAGGTGGCCCATGACTCCTGAACCCCCGACCTTCATTCCAGCAAGGAAAAAACAAGCAGGTAAACCATGTATGTGCAAAGTCTCCGACATGAACATTCTTATCTGAGCTTCTAAGAGATACAAATGTTAGACACTGGGGGATATTATTCAATGCAGTCTTATTAAATATGGTGACTGACCTGTCACCTGTCCTATATTTTATATGACAAGTCATTAAATGTGTATCGATAGTCAAAATGTTGCTTCTAGTTTGGGATTGAGCAGGGAAAGGTTAGAACCCCGTTAGGTTTTACTGTTATCCATGGCTATGTTAGATATTTCCCCTCACTTTCTGTCCTGGTGACATCTTTTTTTTTTTAACCAGACAGGAAGTAAAGGGAAATCCTCTAAAGGGAAACAGACAGGATGACTGTGAAGTCTCAGACACCGCTGGTACTGATGGGAGTGCTGGATTTGTCACCAGCCGGCAAAGCACTGATCCTGTTACACGACATGTGGTTTGATGTATTGCAAAACCATGAAAGGCATTCCCCTACTTAACTTAACCACTTCAATACCGGGCACTTTCACCCCCTTCCTGCTTAGGCCAATTTTCAGCTTTCAGCTCTGTCACACTTTGAATGACAGTTGCACGGTCATGCTACACGCTACACTGTACCCATATGAAATATATATATATATATATATATATATATATATATATATATATTATTTTTTTACACAAATGCACAAAGGCTGCACTGATGGGCACTGATAAGCTGCACTTATGGGTACTGATGAGGGTACACTTATGAGGCTGCACTGATGGACACTGATGAAAGTACACCCACGAGGCTGCACTGATGAGGGCACACTTATAAGGCTGCACTGATGGGCACTGATGAGGGTACACTTATAAAGCTGCGCTGACAGGCACTGATGAGGGTACACATATAAGGCTGCACTCATGGGCACTGATGAGGGTACACTTATAAGGCTGCACTCATGGGCACTGATGAGGGCACACTTATAAGGCTGCACTGATGGGCACTGATGAGGGCACATTAATAAGGCTGCACTGATGGGCACTGATGAGGATACACTTATAAGGCTGCACTGATGGGCACTGATGAGGGTACACTTATAAGGCTACACTGATGGGCACTGATGAAGGTACACTCATGAGGCTGCACTGATGGGTACTGGTAAGCTACACTGATTGGCCATGATCAGCATTGATAGGCAGCACCGATGGACACAAATTGGTGCACTGATGGAAACTGATAGGCGACACTAATGGGCACTGATAAGCAGCACTGATAGGCACAGATTGGCACTGATAGGGCTGCACTGATAGGCAGGTCACTTATGATTAGTGTCCTGATTATCAGTGTAAACAGTGTGTTGACAGCCTTGCCAGTTAACAGCTTTCCTTTCCTCATACAGACACAGTGCTTGAGGAAAGGACTACCAATAATCAGCAAGTCTGTTTACATGTGATCAACTGTGAGTGGGCACAGCTGATGTCATGGTAAAGGGCTGCTGTGATTGTCCCTTTAGCCAAGTGCGCCCGATGCGTGCCCCAGGGGGCGGGGTGTTGAGGGGATGTTCATGGATGTCCTCCCAGAACTAGACAATTGGACTAATGGAGCCCCCCGATAGCAATAAAACCTGACAGGGGTTCTAGTCATCCCCTATCCATCCATAAATGGCTATAGTTATACTTTAAGCAAATGAAAATATCTACACTTATTTACAAAAGTGCTTCGTAGCCCTTCTTAGGCTGGCCATACACTATACAATCGGATTGTGCAGCCTCTGTACATATTTACTAAAATAATGTAATATGGGAACAAGCCTATACTATCCAGTCAATTAGTATCAAATCAGGCAGGCCCTTGCCTTACATAGTTGATGGTAGATGTTATGGTGACCATTGACACTGCAATTTGATTGTACAATCCCTGTACAATCTCATTTACTCAAGTTGTGTAATATAATGAAAAACCTATACAATCCAGTCAATTTCTATCCTATCGCACAGGGCCCTACCCTACATAGTTGTTTGCAGATCTAAAGGAGATGGTACAATCAGATTGTATAGTGATTGTACAATTTCTGTACAATCGCCAAGCTTTACCAAAGCTAAGTATTATAAGGAGAACCTAAAAAATCCTTTTAATTGGCATCAAATTCGGAAGGTCTTTAAGCTGGCCTTACATGGATCAACATTTGGCTGGTTCAGCAGGGACTGACCGAATTTTGATCCATGTATGGGCACTGTGGTTATACAGAAGTCGTTCTACCAATCCAGTTCTGTACAGCAGCCCTGTCGGATTTTCCCTACATAAACAGCGCTGCAGTCTAAAGCCAGAAGCACTGATCAGTTTATTCTGATGACAGATCAGGATACAATAGTTCAGCGGGAAGAAACCTCCATCCACATCGAACGTATGGATGAGAGAATCAAGTCCTTTTTTTTTTTCCATTCAACCTGTTGGTTGAATGAAAGAAATGGACTCATCTATGGGTTGCCTTATACCACATAGTTGATGGTAGATCTGAAGTAGATTGTACAATCAGATTGTATAGTGTATGGTCCGTCGATCCCCAATAACCATGTAAGACAAGCATTGATGGGACAAGGTCCTTCAGCAGCTAAGGTGACAAAGCCAAGGTGTGACCCCCCCCCCCCATTCCATTTCAGGAGCAGTATAGGATGCAGGCCCTGTGCATATTTTGCCCCCCCTCTGGCTGAAGCTCCCAAGGCAGATGCTTCTGCTGCCTACCCATTCACCTGACTCCATACACATTATATGAATTGCATTGTCAAGTACTCATATTATAGATTTGCTCAATCTAATGCCTGTACACACGGTCAGACACTACAAAATCTGATTTTTTCTGACAGATTTTGGCCCAAACTTGTCTTGCATACACACGGTCACACAAAGTTGTTGGAAAATCGATCGGTCAGAACGCGGTGACGTACAACACGTACGATGGGACTATAAAGAGGGCAGTAGCCAATAGCTTTTGTCTCGTAATTTATTCTGAGCATGCGTGGCACTTTGTCCGTCGGAATTGTACACACACGATCGGAATTGAAACAATCGGATTTTGTTGTCGGAAAATTTTAGATCCTGCTCTCAAACTTTGTGTGTCGGAAATTCTGACGGAAAAAGTCAGATGGAGCCCACACATGATTGGATTTTCTGACAAGAAGATCCGATCACACATTTTCCGTCGGAGAGTCCGACCGTAGACAATAATAGCCTTACCATAGACAATACACTGGCCATACACTGTACAATCTGATAGTACACACTCTGTACACTCTCCTTCAGATTTATCACATCTTTGAGGCCAAATCTAACAATCCAATATTTATATCAAATCAGGCAAGCCCTTGCACTGGTAGTTGGTAGATCTATAGGAGAATCAGCTTGTTTAGTGTATGGGTTACCGCACACGTTATGATCCAATTCTGCGATCTCCTGCAGGCTGGGTTCACACTATTGAGAATTGGAATGTGAGTTTCCCCACATCCAATTCGTATGTCAGGAGATGGTGAATGTCTCGAATCGGCTCCGGTGAGAATTGCACAGGGGTCCTGTGTGTCTTTTGGGTCTGTTTCAGGTCTGAATTCAGCCAAAAATTTCGACTGAAATCAGACCTGAAACGGTGAACGGGGATGCCCTGGACCCCTGCTGTGAGCGGCTCAGTGCGGCAGTGTGAACCCAGCCTTAGATCTACCAACACGTATGTAGTACAAAGCCCTTCCTGACTGAGTACAAATTGATTGGATAGATTAGGTAGGTCCCTATATTATATCGTTTTGGTAGATCTAAGGTTGATTGGACAGAGATTGTAGCATGTATGGTGAGCCTGTGTGGCTTCATTCACATAAACCCAGAGGGTCATGTTCATGTGTCTGGGGAATGACAGGTTCTGTGCAGCCAGCCTGTCAAAATCAATGACAGCCGGAGAGATTCAATGGATCCTCCAGCACATGTCAGTGTTTACATTGGTACGGGCGCACAGCTCTGGATATGTACGGATGTAAACACCGGCATGTGGGGGCTGCTACGTCTCTCCGGCTGTCATTGATTTTGATAGGTTAGCTGAGGGGAACACCTGTCATTTCCCGGGTGCATAAACACGACCCGCTGCACAGAGCTCTGCGCCAATGTGAATGAGGCCCTAGATGGAGTGTGGGTCAATATCATGAGTCCCTCATTAAAGGGATGATCAGATGGCTCTGCTTACAGCAAATACCACCCCCTTGATGCTTTGCCTATGCAAAACATCAAAACCACACTCGTACAACGTGAACTTTTTGAATACGCAACCACCCCAGGCACAGTCGTCAGTGACCACCCCCTGAACTTTCATCAGATCGCTGTCACTGACAATGTCACACTGGCAGCACCAACACATCCCAAACTCCAGGAAGTCATCAGCACATTTCCAAACACAAAGTTACTGCGGCAACAGCTGAGACACCATCCTGGCTATGGATGGACCCCCCCCCCCACGGCACAAGGCGCTGCATTGCAGGGTTGGGGGTTATCCCCTGTGATCACCCCTCCACCCTCTATGCCAGTTTCCTTCTGCACCAGCCAAACGCCCCATCAATCGATGACAACGGGGGTACAACAATGCCTCCTCTCCAACGTCAACAACACGAGGCTGCAGATCAGAGAACAGCATGCCCAGCCCGGGGCAATGTGCGGAATGTTTTGCTGCACGATAGCCTATGAATAATACATGGCTACGGCGTGAAACTACGGCAGCCTGTTGTCCATGAGGAGCGCACACCTACCTTGTTTCACACACTTGATCCTGATGGGCTCCTTGCAATGTTTGACGACAGCCAGCACGTCCCTTATGGTGAGCCCGGCCACCGGGGTGTCGTTGACTTCCAGGATTAGTTCCTCGGGCACCAGTTTCCCACTCTGGTAGGACACCTTGCCAGGCTTTACCTCTCCCAGGTACGGGAATTGACCATTTTCAGCCCCCCCTCGGATGTCAAAGCCCAGCTCCCCTTCCAGGCTCCTGTCAATCACAATCTCATGGACTTTGTTGGTCCAGTGGTTTTTCTTCTTCAGGCTCTTGGACATCGCCCCAAGGTCCGTAGAGGGTGGCTTAGGTAAGGCAGAGAGGAGAGGCTTGGGGGGTCCTTGGTGCTTTCCTGATGAATGGCCAGGCTTTGGAGATGGGGAGGCAGCAGCAGCAATAGGAAGGAGGAGGAGGAGGATAGCACTGGAGTTTCTAGCTGGAAGCTGCCTATGTG
Source organism: Lithobates pipiens (assembly GCF_037356315.1). Classification (NCBI taxonomy): domain Eukaryota; kingdom Metazoa; phylum Chordata; class Amphibia; order Anura; family Ranidae; genus Lithobates; species Lithobates pipiens. Next base: position 169,438,613 of record NW_027507903.1, on the reverse strand, counting down.
TGAAGCTACACGGTGGTACATGCATGTGTATGTGTGTGTATGGATGCCACCGGTAGGGGTTAGCTGACCTCCATGCTGGCTGCTGGTCCAGGAGTGTGTGGAAGCGTGTGTATGTGTATGTGTGTGTGTGTACTAGTTGTACAGTAAGAACTGGCAGAGGGGGAGAGGGAGGGGAAGGATGGAGAGCAGCAAGAGGAGGAGGGATGGATAGGAGCTGCCTGCTTTCTCCTCTCCCTAACCCGGTAGTGAAGTGTGAGAGAGAGGCTGGCTGTGTTTGCCAGGCAACCAGAGAGGAGGAGGCTGCTGGAGCACCAACGCTCGCCTTAGATTGTCAGCTCTAATGTTCACTGCACAGCTCTGCTCCTGTCAGGCTGCCTTTAACCCTTTCGCTGACACAGCTACATGGGCAGCTCCTACCTCTGAAAGACGAGCTACTATTTTCTTTTCTTTTTTTTTCTTTTTTTGCTGACACAATAGAAGTCTTATACACACTGAAACCTCCTAAAACCATATACTGCTTTAGGGCTCATTCACACCAGATGCAGCCGGATGCGTTTTGTTTAAACACAGTATGAACGCAGTACAAACACGTACGCAAGAAAAATGTACGTATTTCAGTAAACCTAGTTTACAGCATTTCAGTACGTTCGTGTGTTTAAAAAAAAACTCTGCAGAATACCACATTTTTCTGTACCAGAACACTGCAAATGTTTATTGAAGACACCGCGCAGACCTCAAACACAAGAGAATGCACGCAAATGCAATTCATAAAAACATTTTATTAAGGAAAAATAAATAAAAATACGCAGTGAATGCACTGAATAGGAACACACATGCAGGGTATTGGTTTGGTGTGATTTTGTTTTTTTGTGGTTTTCTCTGTACTGTGTTAATGTTGTTTTCATACAGTTGTGGCCGAAATTGTTGGCACCCTAGACATTTTTCCAAAAAATCAAGTATTTCTCTATATTTCTCTAATATGTAATTCTACATATTAGTGCCATCTCATCAGTGCCACCTTATCAGTGCTACCTCATCCGTGCCACCTCACAAAAGAGGAGAGATTGTAAATATACAGAGGAGTGACCAAGGAGGCTGCATCCTTGAAGGTAATTAAATTAATTAGAATTTCATCATGTTTCTTGAAACTACAGTAGCTAATAGCTGCAGTATAAAATAATAAAAAGTATTTGATTAACCACTTACAGACCGGACCATTTTGCTGGCCAAAGACCAGACCACTTTTTGCGATTCGGCACTGCGTCGCTTTAACCGATAATTGCACGGTCGTGCGACGTGGCTCCCAAACAAAATTGATGTCCTTTTTTTACCACAAATAGAGCTTTCTTTTGGTGGTATTTGATCACCCCTGCGTTTTTTGTTTTTGCGCTATAAACAAAAATAGAGCGACAATTTAGAAAAAAACGCATTATTTTTTACTTTTTGTTGTAATAAATATCCCCCAAAAATATATAAAAAAAATTTTTTTTCCCTCAGTTTAGGCCAATACATATTCTTCTACATATTTTTGGTAAAATAAAAAATCGCAATAAGCGATTATTGATTGGTTTGCGCAAAAGTTATAGCGTTTACAAAATAGGGATAGTTTTATGGCATTTTTATTAATAATTTTTTATTATTATTTTTTTTTACTAGTAATGGCGGCGATCAGCGATTTTTATTGTGACTGCGTCATTATGGCAGACACGTCGGACATTTTTGACACATTTTTGGGACCATTGTCATTTATACAGCGATCACTGCTATATAAATGCAGTGATTCCTGTGTAAATTCACTGGCAGTGAAGGGGTTAACCAGTGGGTGGCAGTGTAGGGGTTAAGTGTTCCTAGGGGTGTGTTTCTAACTGTGGGGGGGCTGGGCTTTCATTTAGTGAACACTGATCTCTGCTCCAATCACATGGAGCAGAGATCAGCGTCACTAGTTGCTAGGCTGTTTACAACGGCATTTCCTCCATTCAGCCGCCCCGTGAGACGATCGCGGGTATGCCCGCAGCGACCGAGTCCACAGGACCCGCGACCGGACTCACGGGGGTCCCGACCTCGCAATGGCAGGACGGCATTGAAGATTGGACGTACCTGTACGCCAATATGCCTGCCCGTGCCATTCTGCCGACGTACATCGGCGTGCTCTGGTCGGGAACCAGTTAAAAAAAAAACACGTGCAGAAACACACCTGAACACACCACAAATGCCTTTGAACACACCTTTGAGGCCTCACACACACGGACATTTTTACAGCGGATTTTTTTAGCTTTTTTTGCGGCTTAAGAACGCCACTCCATGTTATTAAATGGGCTGGTGTGGGGATATGGTGTGGGGGGCTGGTGTGGGGATTCCCCTTAAGATCCATACCAGACCGAAGGGTCTGGTATTGTCTTGGGGGGTGACCTCACGCAAATTTTTTTTTAAATGTTCGTGGGGTTCCACCCTCAATATCCTCAGCACACAAGTCGCACCGAAAGTCAGATCATCTTGTTCTGACTTCTGGTGTGACTTCTATTCAAATCAGTGGGCTCCCATAGGGAACCATTGATTTTTAAATAGAGACAGAGAAATGCGGCTGAAAGCTAGCGCGGCTTAACGTGCATTGAATTCAATGCAAAACACAGAAAAAATTGCGTTTTTAACGCTGCTTTTTTCCTGCCGTCTGTACTAGCTTTACAACCCGTTTTCTAAAACGTCCGTGTGTATGAGGCCTGAACGTTTTACAAGCTGAAATCTTCTTCCAGATCCCCTAAAGTTATATATTGCTTGAGTCCTGGTTCACATTGGTGCGATTTGACATGCAATTTGACAGTCGGCGGTAATTGCTGGCAATGGCACCGTCCTAATCGGTGCGATGCTGCATTTGCGGCGCTGCATCGATTTCAAAAAGTCGTTTCTGTACTACTTTTTGCGATTTCGGGCTGCGATTTACATTGACATCTGTGCACAGATGTCTCTGATATTGCGGCCGAAATCGGGACTGACGTGCGGGAGCGAAATCGTGCGAGTTCAGCTGAACTCGCACAGCTTCATTCCCGCAGCTCAGTGTGAACCTGGACTTAGGGCTTGTTTACACCAGATGCAGCCAGGTGCTTTTTTTGATAAATGCAGAATGAACGCAGTACAAACGCATATGCAAGAAAAATGAATGTATTTCAAAACACATGCAGAAACGCACCTGACCACACCGCAAATGCTTTTGAACACACACAAGACCATATAAATGTTTGTTTCCTGCTGATACCATAAAAAGACTTATACACGTTGAAATCTTCTTCCTAAACACCCATTGCTTTAGGGCTCGTTTACACCAGAAAAGTAAACGTATTTCAATGAGCCTAGTCTTATGCTGGCCATACACTATACGAAAAATTGGCCGAAAATTCGGTCATTTGACCAGTTAGTTTGTTTTTTGTATTCATGGGCACAAATTTGGTAAGCGTTGGGACGTTTTTGAGCTGAAAAAATGAAGGTCAAGTTTAGACATTTTCTGCTGAACGAACAATAAATTGAAAAGTTACCCATCCAAACTGTTTGCACTAGGTATATGTAAAAAATAAACAAAAAATGGATTCATTTATGTCTACTGAATGATTTATCGTCATTACATGATGGCACTATCATTTGGTTCGTTTTTCGAAAATGGTTTCGGACGGTTTTCCGTATAGTGTAGGGCCAGCATAAAGCTCATTTCATACTACTGCGATTTCAAATTTGCACGATTTTGCCGAGATTTTACCGTGATTTCACTGCTGCGATTTTGACGCAAATTCAAGGAATGCCTGTGTAAACCTGAGGTCTATGGACCTCAACTTGCATCAAAGTCAGACCAAAGTAGTGCAGGAACTACTTTGAAGTCTGTGGTTGTGACTTGAAGTTGCAGTGATATGAATGGTACTCCTTGGAAATCACGAGGTACGACTTGTCATGCGACTTTGCAGTCCCAAGTCGCAGGACAAGTCGCACAAGTGTGAAAAGGGCTTTATACACATTGAAATATTCTTCCAAACCCCCTAAAACTATATATTGCATTAGGGCTCATTTACAGCGGATGCAGCCGAGTGTGTTTTTAAATGTTTTTAAATGCAGTGTGAACACAGTACAAACGCATAGGCAAAAAAAGTGAATGTATTTTAATGAGCCTTGTTTACACAATTGCAATACTTTAACAACAAAAAAAAGTACATCATGCTGCATTTTTCTGCACCAGAATGCACTGTGAATGCATGTGAACACACCGCGAACACACATGGATGCACCGCAAACACATGTGAATGCAAACAAACAGAAAAAAGTAAAAAAAAATAAAATAAATAACAATAAAATAAATAAATAATATATATATATATATATATATATATATATATATATATATATATATATATATATATATATATATATATATATATATAATATATTTTATTTTTTTTTATTTTTTTTAAAGTGCCCTGAGAAGACACTGAAAATACATGTAAAGGCACTGAACGTGCATTGCAAATACATGTAAACACACATGCAAAAATGCATGTGAACACACAAACACATGTAAATACACCACAAACACACGTGGATGCAACGCAAACACGTGTAAACGCACACACACGCAAAAAAAAATATATACATTCAAATAAATTCAATGAAAAAAATATTCCAAGAAATGCACTACACACACACTTAAACACATGTGAACAGTCAAACTACAAATGCATTTGAACAAACACAAGTGCTTGTAAATAAACATACCCCAAACACACATTGGATGCATCATCGCACCCATGTACATAAATGCAATAAAGTTGGGTGGCACAGTGGTGTAGTGCTAAGCACTTCCACCTAACAGCAAAAGGGTTGCTGTTTCGAATACCAACTGTGACACTACCTGCCTGGAGTTTGCATGTTCTCCCTGTGCCTGTATTGGTTTCCTCCGGGTACTCTGGTTTCCTCCCATACTCCAAAGACATGCTGGTAGGTTAACCTCCCTGGCGGTATGATTCATTCTGGTTTTAGGTGCTGAAAGTGGTACAATTATTTTGCATGGAAATTTGGCGTTTTATATTGTAGTCCTGTAATTCTTAGGCATAACTCTCTTAAATCTGTTCAAACCAGAGTCTAGCAGACATCCCTGGTATGATAAAGTTTATAATATAATAAAGAATAATAAAAATTATTCAATAATGTAATCAAATCCTAAAACACTGAAAAAGGGACACTTTTTGGTTGCTATGGACAATCTCCAAATTCCAGGAAGAAAAAACAGTATTTATAATATAAAAGTGCATGCAGGGCACTGCACAGACCACTAGGGGAAAAGGGTGTGTGTAATTTTTTTATACAGTACTGTAATCTGTAAGATTACAGTACTGTGTGTGTTTTGTGTCTTTTTACTTTTTTGAATTTGGCGCAGATCTCCGCTCCCGTGCGCCGTAACGTTGCAGAGAACGGAGCTCGGCGGCATTCGGCAACGGTGAATCAAGCGGAGGACAGCTCGATCACACAGCGCGGAGGACATCGCTGGACAAGGTAAGTAACTCTCCCTGTATCCTCCCCTGCATCCAGCGATGTGATCCCGAGTCTGGCTCGGGGTTACCGCTTGTGTTAGTAAAATCCCAACCCGAGCCAGACTCAGGATTACCGCTAGGAAGGTTAATTGGATCCTGTCTAAATTGGCCTGTGTATGTATGAATGTTAATTAGGGACCTTAGATTGTAAGCTCTTAGAGGGTAGGGACTGATATGAATGAACCATGTATATGTAAACCACTGTGTAAATTGAAGGCGCTATATAAGTACCTGAAATAAATAAAATAAATTACAAAAATTCAAATAGATAAAAAAAAAAAATGCACTGAAAAAACATGAAAAAGCATTGTAAACACGCATGCAGAGATGGATGTGAGCACACCGCAAATGCATTTAGAACACACACAAACACATGTAAATGCACTGCAAACACACATGGATGCACCGCAAAATCATATACTGTAAATGCACACAAACGCCCAAAAAATTTAAATAAATAAAAAAAATTCTAAAAAATGCACCTCGAATGCACTAAAAACACATTGAAAACGCATGTGAATGCACACAAAGGAATGTAAATGCACTGCAAACACACGTGGATGCACTGCAAACACCAAAAAAGTACAACAATTTCAATAAATTTCAAAAAAAGATTCCAAAAAATGCACTGACACACTAAAAACACATTTTAACACACTGAAAATAAATTGCAAAGACATGTAAACACACATGAACACACTGCAAATGCATGTAAACCCAACTTAGTAAAAAATATTTCTAATAAATAATAACAGACTTTGCAAACGTATCATTTCAGACACATGTAAACACATGTGCAGAAATGTACAAAGAAGCACAGGGATTGTGGTGTGAATGGGCCCTTAGGCTGGATTCACACCTATGCATTTTTAGTGCTTTTTGCATTTTGCAGATTTGCACTACAGTCCATTTAACATGGTTTCCTATGGAACACGTTCTGTAGTGCAAATCTGCAAAATGCAAAAAGCACTAAAAATACATAGGTGTAAATCCAGCCTTAAAGCAGGTGTAGCGGGGACTCTTTAAGGACTATAAAACTACTGTTCCCAGAACCCCGCTGGTTCCCAGGATGTTTTGAGTTATGCCCCAGAGACTTATGGGGGAGGGCATATAAGGAGGGGGAGAGGCCTAGTTCGCTCTCTTTGGACACCCCCCTCTCTCCTAGCAAGAGGAGGTCTGTGCTGAACTGCTGGAGGCACGAGGCCTAAAGCCTGGGCCTTGTGCTCTTTTCCAAAGAGCCCTCTGCCAGCTTAGCTGCACCTGAGAGACATCTTCTCATCTTTGCTGCAGTACACCAGAAGGATTGAAGACGCGGAGGTCGGTGGATTCCTGTTTCTAGACGAAAAGGCAGAGAAACCGGACTTGGACTTGTCCGGGTGGTGAGAGCTGTTTAAAGACAGATGCTTTATCTTTATTATTCGTTTGGATTACAAAGTTGTCCTTCAAGTGCACCACCGAAAGATTGCTAGCGAATATTGTTTCACTGGACTTCCATCTAGATCAGTCAGGCCTGACTGCATAGGTAGATAGTGTTGGGTGTTAGTTTACCCATGCAGGGAAGTAGCTGAAAAAGGGCAGCGTTAGAGTTGCATAGCAATACTTTATTATGCTGATTACTCTGTTTATCTTTATTACTGGTTACTGCAGGGACCTGATTATGTGTTGCAATCCAAATGTTTGATTCATGTTATTCCTTTTATAAAAACAATAAGTAAAGTCAGTTATATACTTTCAAGGATTGTCTATGAGCTTGAGTTATCCACCCACGCACACACACATATTTAGAGTATAAGCGATTTAATGTGTATTGCTAGATACTAACTGTGCCAAAGTGGGTACTAGTGCAGATTGCCGGGGGGTTGGCGGAGCTGTGCTCAGGACCCAAACCAAACCTGCGGCCCTCTTAAGTGAGGGTATCGCTATACAGGCATTGATAGGAGTTTAGATACTGCGTTTAACCCCTCACTGTCCATATTGTAGCCTTGTAAATTAAGTGAAAACAGCAAATGTATAGGGAAAAAAATGCAAAAAATAAAATAAAATAAAAAATAAATAAAACAATTGAGTTCTGTCCGTGATGCTTTTCTTTTTCTCCACACAGGCATTCAGTCTGGATCTGTCAGTCAGTTTTTCAGGTGGATGCAGACAGGACCACAATTTATGTCTCTGGGTGAGCAGATTTAAATGGACAGACATCTGTTTACATCATCTTATATTCAAATCTGTTTATGTCCGCAGAAAAAAAAAGAGAAAAGTTTTTGTCCATTTTTCAATGAAAATGGATTTGATGTATGCATGCATCAATTTACATTCATTTTAGGCAAAAAGCCTATACTTTTGTCTATACTTCTGTACGCCTATATGATTATATTCTGCAAGGAATTCTACACCAAAAAAAAAAAAAAAAAACAGAAGACAAGAAAAAAAAAACTGATGTAAACTGCTGCAAAAGGATTCAGTTTTCACATTTTTCTTTATTTCGCTTTTATTGGTGGTGATCTGGCTTGTGCGAAAGGACCTTAATAGTAAAGTCTCAAAATTTTGGACCAAAAAAATAAAAATGCATTTTCCACTGAAATTCTCACACTAGCACAGAACTACCCAACATGTTCCATCAGAGGGCAGTTTATTCTGAGTTATTCCACACCACGTATGTAGAGGTCCGCCCGTGTACATCCCTTGTGGGACTCACCACTCTTACACATGTCACTTCTTTTGAGCTGAGAATATTAACCACTTCAATACAGGGCTTTTTTATCCCCTTCCTGCCAAGACCAATTTTCAGCTTTCCGCACTGTAAGATTTTGAATGACAATTACGAGGTCATGCCATGCCAAATTTTAATAATTTTTTCCCCCCACAAATAGAACTTTCTTTTGGTGGTATTTGATCACCTCTGCAGTCTTTTTTTTTTTTTGCGCTTTAAACAAAAAAAAACGACAATTTTGAAAAAAAACACAATTTTTTTTTCTTTTTGCTCTAATAAATATCCCAATTAAAAAAAAAAAATTAAATTTCTTCTTCAGTTTAGGCCGATATGTATTCTTCTACATATTTTTGGTATAAAAATTGCAATTAGCGTATATTTATTGGTTTGCGCAAATGTTATAGGGGATAGATTTATGGCATTTTTATTATTATTATTTTTTTACTAGTATTGGCGGTGATCTACCATTTTTTATCAGGACTGCGATTATTGCAGCGGACACATTGGACACTTTTGACACATTCTTGGGACCATTCACAATTATACAGCGATCAGTGTTATAAAAATGCACTGATTACTGTTTAAATGTCACTGGCAGGGAAGAGGTTAACAATAGGGGGTGATCAAGGGGTTAAATGTGTTACCTAGGGAGTGATTCTAACTGTGGGGGGAGGGGACTGACTGCGGGAGGTGACCGATCGGTGTCCCTATATACAAGAGACACACAATCTGTCCCTGACAGGACGTGGAACTGTGTGTTTACACACACAGATCCACATCCCTGCTCTGTGACAAGCAATCGTGGGTGACCGGCGGACATCGTGGCCGCTGGGCACGCGCATCGGTTCCCAAGGGACGCAGCAGGCATGCGCCCCCTAGACGGCCAGGAAGCCAAGGACGTCATATGATGGCCGCCAAGGATGAGAGAGCCACCGTGTTTTTGTGCATTAAAGTTCACTGCATTGCGTTTGAAAAAATGAGACGCAAGTACCCGGTGACATAGGAAATTGCAACACCCACCATTTTATTCTCTAGGGCCTCTGCTTAATAAAATAAATATATAATATATAATATATATATATATATATATATATATATATATATATATATATATATATATATATATATATATATATACGTGTGTATATATATATATATATATATATGTGTATGTGTGTATATGTATATGTATATGTATGTATATATATGTGTATATATATATATATATATATATAGATATAGATATATATATATATATATATTATGTTTGGAGTGTGAGGATCAAGTTATAAGAATAAAAATGGTTGACAGTATATTTCTTATTAATGCTTATCTCGTCTGTTTTCAGTTTTTTAAAGACATCATTCTTAAAGGCCGGATGGGTGCAGTCACATCCAGTCACGTACACACAAAGAGGAAGCCAGGTCATAAGGGTCAACTAATGCATCAGCTCTAAGAGCAGAAGACATTGCCTTTTATAGAAGTTGTTTTGTTTCAACATTTTTAACGTCTGTCTTTCCTTTGTGTATATAAGAGCTGTGTGATAATAAAGAAGTCTCAGAGTAAGCAAGTGCGACCGTCTGAGCAGATATACTGAGAAGTTTTTCCGTGTCTCCTTGCTTAGATAAGACTCTAATAATAATTGGGAAACGGTAACATAACTTGTGAATAGGTGACTTGCAGTAGTCACACCTAACATTTTTGGCGCACGAACAAGGGACTTCGCTATAGAAACTACAAGAGGCGAACGAACATACAAATCCTGCGCAGGTAAAAAAAGCTTTATTTTCTTATAAACTCTGTGCTTCTTAGATTTGTGCCCACCCGATCTGTCTGTATTGTTCTTCAGGTAAAACCAACCTCTGTAGTAAGCGGGTCTTGAATTTAATATTTGACTTATGTTACCGTTGTTTCTTGTCTGTCTCCTTGTCATCTGTCTGTTGTGACTGAGATAAGCCCTGTTTGTATGGTGTGAATTGAAACATATATCATCCCAATGGGTAACGGAATGCGCCCTTAACTCGTAAGAGTACTTGGGGGTCCGACACTTAAGTTTGATATACGCTTTTTGATTCATGAGCCTAAAAACGGGTTGAAAGTATAAGTCCTGACTGCCTCAATAAAGCAGGAATAAGAAACGAATGCTGAGAGATTCCATGGTAATGGGAAGGGAATAAGGTCTCCACAAAGCCCGGAGATCTAGTTATATGTGTTTGGCCACCAAAGGGAATGCTTGTATATGTTGTAGCTGTCAGTCTGGTCATAATATTTGTCAGTTGGCTAGCATATAAAGTAATTCGATTTCAGAAATCTCATCCAGGAGAGGTTTTTAGTATTTTGGCACCCTAGGAGGAGAAGGCAACGAGACACTTAGTAAGTGATCCAAACGCCACCTAGGCAGGACTGTCAAAATGGGCCAGACACATGGTAAACCCCAGGAGGAATCTCAGAAATGTTATGCTGTTAAAGACATAATTACAATGTTGTATGGGAAGGACAAGGCACAGGGCACGAATAGGGTTCTCAAGAAATTTGGAATGGATGGAGAAAATGGGCTAAGTGTAGAAGGTTGGGAGAATATAAAGAGAGACAGACAGGGGGAGGTCCTGCAGAACAGATGGGTATCACAAATACAATGTTTAATTAAGGTTTCCAACAGGGCTAAAGAGGAGGGATGGAAGTATTGTCATGAACAGGGTGGATGGGATATGAAGGTCCGACGCAAGAGTCTCCCTTCTGCTCCCGAGGATGGAGTAAAAACGGAAGGTACTCCACCTCCTTATACCACTACCACACCAGGTAGCGAAAGACCAAAACTTTATCCTTCCTTAAGAGGAAGAGGATGGGTATGCCGAGTATGCGGTACCCAGAATACAGACTGGGCACAGGAATGTGTACATTGCGGAGCTCAAAGACCAGAGTCCGTAGCTCCAGTCCACAGTCGGACTAGGGTAATACAAGTAAATAATCCAAATGCGGGTCAAGCAGGACAGCCACCTACAGTGACTCGACAAGTCGTTCTGAGGACATGGACACCTTGGTCGGCTGACACTCTTATGGCATTAATACAGAATGCTCCTGATCCCGTAGCAAAACCTGCCGCATTCTGTAGATTCGTGACACAATTACTAGACACACATGAAGCAACTTGGCAAGATGGGGAAGATTTGTGTAGACATAAAATGACACTAACGATGTTTAATCAATTTATGAATGAAATTGCTCCACATAGACCACAAGGGGATCCAGCGGCAGATCCACCAGGAATACACCCCCGTCATATAGACTCTAGACCCCTGTTTATTAATCAGTTACGAGAATTTTGCCAAGGGAAACAGCAGGAAAGGGGTTCAACAGCGCCCATAAAACAGGCCCCAGGTCAGACTGTTACAGAATTTTACCTCAACATGGAAAGCATGATGGCTGACGAAGGTCTAGATTTAGCCTTACCCGTCACCATTAGGGCTTTCAATCGACAGTTTATGGAAGGACTAGTACCCCAAATAGGTGACAAACTGAAGGCATGTACTCCCGAATGGAGAGCCATACGGGACAGAGGAACATTGTTGCAGAAAGCACAAGGCATAGAGGCTGATTTAGCAGAAACTAAACCCAGAAGGACACCGGGAGTTAACACTGTTGCCCGGGTCAATGAAGGAGGGAATTCCTCCCGTAAACCTCTTACCTGTTATTACTGCAACAAGGTGGGACATATAAAAAGAGACTGTAGGAAAAGAATAAAAAACGAACAGGAAGGAAACACGGACAGAGACACGAGGGACTACAGACAGAGGCGTACCAATGATAGGGACGATCCGACCGCATGATTTGCCCCAGTCCTAGCTGAATCAGAGAATAAAATGCTCCACATATTGATGAAGGTGGAAGGTAAACATATTCCTTGTTTAGTTGACACAGGAGCATCACGCAGCTTATTATCTAATTCAGTAGTCCCTCCACACATGACCTCCCGTGACACCATACCCATAAGTGGTTATGACGGTCTTTTGTCCGATGCCCCACTGACTAAACCTTTAAAAGTAAAAATAGGGAATGGCAACCACCTGACACTTGTGTATTGTTGCAATATGTAGATGACCTATTGTTATGTTGTCCGGATAACGATACTTGTTTAAAAGCCACTCTATCATTGTTACAATTCCTGGCTGAAAAAGGGTGCAAAGTGAATAGAACTAAGTTACAGGTATGCCAGAAAAAGGTTGTCTTTTTGGGCCACTGTATATCCCAGGGTACTCGACACCTCACTGAAGAACGAGTCCAGGCCATAAGACAAATGAATGTCCCACGCAACTTTAAGCAACTTCGTATGTTTCTGGGAATGGTATCATATTGTAGACAATGGATACCACATGCCAGTTCTCTGATGCAGCCATTATATGATTGCTTGAAAATAGTACCCTATGTACTCACAGAAGCAGGTCATAAGTCTTTTAGCACCTTAAGAAAGTTACTAATTTTGGCACCTGCGATCGGGATCCCTGACTATACCAAAACATTTCATTTGTACATTGCTGAAATCACGGGACACGCAACAGGGGTGTTGACACAACAACACATCAAACAAAGGCCGGTAGCATATTTCTCCTCGGCTCTCGATCCTGTCTCTAGAGGATCACCGTCCTGTGTACGAGCAGTCGCAGCAGTGTCAATTATCATTGACAAATCCTCAGAAATCGTCTTAGACAATCCTGTAGTGGTACATACCACACATGACATACACGCCATCTTGTCACAAGTTCAGCCAAAGCACATATCAATGGCGAGGCAGCTGCGTCTGCAATGCACCTTGCTCCTACCTCCCAATGTTACCTTCCAGCGATGCACTTCCTTTAACTTAGCACAACTTCTACCCTTACAGACAGATTTGACAGGGGGGAGTAATGGTGAAGGCACAGCACAAGAAACTCAGGATTCTGACACACTTTCATTTCATGACATAACATCTGATGAACACGATTGTTTTCAACTTATGGAACAAGAGATCACGGGGTTCCCACATGTCACAGACACACCCAGGCAAATGCAGAACACACACTGTACATAGATGGTAGTAGATTTGCCGATGACAAAGGTAAATATCACACAGGTTATGCTGTGGTAATGGACACACAGGTAATTGAGGCAAAGTCATTACCAGCACACATGTCGGCACAAGAAGCGGAACTAACGGCCTTAGAAAAAGCCTTAGAACACTTAGAGGGACAAGAAGGGAACATTTACACTGACTCTGCCTATGCTTATGGTGTTGCACATGATTATGGCCACATATGGAAAGCTAGAGGTTACCTTACAGCAGCAGGCACACCTGTTAAACATGGTGAAGGAATCAAAAGAGTCCTGAACAATCTTCAAAAAGTTAGAAGAGTAGCCATTATGAAGATAGCGGCACACACGAGCGCAAAAACAATTGAGGCAAAAGGAAATGCATTTGCAGATTTAACTGCAAAACAAGCAGCTCTAGGGGAAGTAAGCCCTGAGACCTTAGCTATGGTAAAGGTGAGCATCCCAGAACCGACATGGCAGCAGATGAGTAAACTACAGGAGCAAGCAGGAGAGAGCGAGAAAGATAGATGGGTAAAAATGGGAGCAGCACCAGGCCTTGACAATATATGGAGGGAAGGAGGCAGAATATGCCTACCTGCCTCTCTATACCCCGCAATGGCAGCGGCTGTCCACTTGCCCACTCATGTCAGCTCCAATTCTATGTATAGGATTGTAAGCCAAGGATGGCTAGCTCCTGGATTCAGTAGTACTGCAAGGAACTACTGTGCTGCATGCCAAATCTGTCTGTTAAATAACCCAGGACAGAGAGTGAAAACCCCACGTAAACATCAGGTTCGGGCCCAGTATCCCTTTCAGAGACTGCAAATTGACTATATCCAAATGCCTAAGAGCGGCCCATTTGAATTTTGTCTCGTGTGCATCTGCTTATTTTCAGGCTGGCCAGAAAGTTATCCAGTGAAATCAGCTACAGCGAAAGCCACAGCGAAGAAACTGATCACAGAGTTAATACCTAGGTTTGGTCTTCCTGAAACCATAGAATCAGATAGGGGAACACACTTTACAGGAGAAATCATGCAGAATGTAATGGCTATGTTAGGGGTTCAACAAAGTTTCCACACCCCTTACCACCCACAGAGTTCAGGATCAGTAGAAAGAGTAAATGGGACAATAAAGTTAAAAATACAAAAAGCTATGCAAGAGTTAAATAAACCTTGGCCAGAATGTCTGCCTTTAGCTTTGTTCTCCATAAGGTATACTCCAACGGGAAAAACAGGGTTATCCCCATATGAAATACTTTTTGGGAATGCACCCAGACTAGGTTTATACTTTCCACAGAGTATGCAATTGCAATGTGATAGTTTGACTGCATATGTGATACAATTACAACAGCATCTAACTAAGATCCACAAAAGTGTGTATTCTTCTCTTCCAGACCCTAACTCAATAGCAGGTACTCATTCGCTGAGCCCCGGAGATTGGGTCTATGTAAAGAAACATACCAAAAAAAGCTTTAGAGCCACGGTTTGAAGGACCATATCAAGTACTGCTGACCACTCCCACATCGGTCAAGTTGGAGGGTAAAGCAGCCTGGATCCACGCTTCACACTGTAAAAAGGAGCCAGTTGGCAAATGACAACATGTATCTTTTTATTCTTTTTGTTTCAGTAATCCTGACCAATAGTTTGGTTACCTCACAGAATGAAATTCACAAGGATGAAGGATTTTCTAAAAAAATGTTATTACTGAAGTTTAAATATGCTTATGCTCGGAAGTCAGGATATGAGAAATGTTGGATTTGCAGTAAATTACACCCCAGTACAGCAAACATACCACTGATGGCAGTTCCTATAAATTATACTGACCTTGCTAACAGTAGCATTAACATAACTGAAACAAATACCAGCAAGACAGTAATGTTTAAATCAAATGGTCTCGCCTTTCCCCCTGCCTGGTGTTTCAACTTAGGGAACACAACGGGAGGAAATAGAGAATGCCAAGACAGCAAGTTTAATTTGTCCATTGTCGTATTAAATGGAAGCTTCTATCCCAGTAATTCCAGCACACACCAGACATTATCTGACTTCCTCACTAACATTGTGGATAATAATGTTAGGTGGTTAGTATCCAACTTATCCCTCTATGGATACACCTCTCGTTATAGGCATAATATCAGTTCAAGTCCAGTAGCCTTAGGAAACAATATATACATCTGTTGTGGGGATAAGTGTTATACCTGGATACCTAGAAGGGCTCAGGGATGGTGCTACCTCGCAAGTTTGGTACCAGTAATGGGAGTAGTGGGTGATGAACGAGGTGATCACCTACTAGAAGCTAGTATGCACCCCAGATATCCCCTCAGATATCGTAGCAAGAGAGAAATATTCTTAGAGCAGGACATGGCATGGGCTTGGTTCCCGTCCTGGACAGGATGGGGTATAGACTTAATGAAGCGACTAAATAACTATACTGGAATAATTAATGATATTTTGGAGAAAAACTCTGATGACATTACTAAGTTAAATCTAGAGACCAGAGCCATCACAAAACAAATAGAATTACATGAGTTAGCGATTGAAAGTATGAGTGCAGCATTAACAGGACTCTGTGAGACCACAGAAGACTATGAATGTTGTACTTGGATACATAACACCAGCATCGAAGTACCCGATTATTATGACATCATTGCACAACACCGCACGGAAGTAAAGGATCTACAGGAGAAGGCCCGTAATATTGGCCGTGACTGGGATCCTTTTGGTGGAACTTTTAGTTTCTCAGGGTTATTTTCTTGGTTCAAGAAGGCAGCAATGATGATTATAGTAGTGCTTATATTCATATTTCTCATTTATTTGTGTTTTAAGTTGTTTATGTGCTTTTGCAAGAAAGCCAAGGTAAATGCTGTAGAAAAGATGGAACTTTTGTAAGTTGATAAGTTGGATAAGATAGGTGGATTTAGTTTCTTGACATCACCCATCTGTCAGAAAAGCCACTCTTCCTGAATTTTAGATGTTGGTACTATCCAGGGGGATGGGTGTATACCCCTCTGACAACTCGCGGTCAGGGAGAGTACTTTGGACATAGGCCGACTAGAACTTGTTCAGGTGGACCCAGGGTAAGAGGGAGGGGTGATGTCAAAGGGGGAAGTTGTGAGGATCAAGTTATAAGAATAAAAATGGTTGACAGTATATTTCTTATTAATGCTTATCTCGTCTGTTTTCAGTTGTTTTAAAGACATCATTCTTAAAGGCCGGATGGGTGCAGTCACATCCAGTCACGTACACACAAAGAGGAAGCCAGGTCATAAGGGTCAACTAATGCATCAGCTCTAAGAGCAGAAGACATTGCCTTTTATAGAAGTTGTTTTGTTTCAACATTTTTAACGTCTGTCTTTCCTTTGTGTATATAAGAGCTGTGTGATAATAAAGAAGTCTCAGAGTAAGCAAGTGCGACCGTCTGAGCAGATATACTGAGAAGTTTTTCCGTGTCTCCTTGCTTAGATAAGACTCTAATAATAATTGGGAAACGGTAACATAACTTGTGAATAGGTGACTTGCAGTAGTCACACCTAACAGGAGGTTCTACATAATATTCTAGCAGAAAATGTAGATTTTTTTTATTTCTCTGAGAAGTGTTAGAATAGGCCCGGTGTTGAAATGGTTAATAACCAGTAATTGGTAACTTATTCTCAGTTGTTACAAACCACATATTTAGAGGTCAACCCCTGAGAGTTGCAATTCTCTCAGATGACACTTCTTTTCAGCTACAAAAATCAAGCAAATGACAACACAGCTGTGGTTAACTCTTTCACTGTCAGATCTTCATGGACAGTTCATCCCTCCGGTAACCAGGCTACCTTTTCTTGTTTTTCTGGTGATGCAATAAAATTCTTATACGCAATTATCACATCCATTAAATGCCATAAAACTATTTAAAAGCAGACATGTTGTGGAATTTCAGGAGAAAAAAGGCAAAGGTTTGATTTAAAAAGAAAAACTCTGTAAACAGGAATATAAAAAATGCAATAGATAATGTCTTACAAGGATTTTATTTAATATACTGTGTACATATGTGTGTTTTTCCACATTCACGGTTGTCATTGTTACAGATGTCACATTTTCTTTTCAACTGCAAATTTTAAAGTGGTTCTAAAGGCTGAAGGTTTTTTTATCTTCAAGCATTCTATGCATAAAGGTAAAAACCTTCTGCGTGCAGAAGCCCCCCCCCCCAATACTTACATGAGCTCCCTCTCGATCCAGTGATGTGCACAAGGGTGACTCTCCCTCCTCATTGGCTGAGACAGCAGCGGGGGCAATTGGCTATCACAGCCAGTGAGCCAAGGAGGAGAGAGAGGGGGCAGGGCCAAGCAGTGGCTCCGTGTCTGTACGGACACGCAGAGCAGCAGCTTGGGTGCCTCCATTGCAAGCTGCTTGCTAGGTGACACTCAACAGGAGGGAGGGGCCAGGAGTGCCGGCAGGGGACCCGAGAAGAGGAGGATCGGGCCGCTCTGTGCAAAACCGCTGCACAGAGCAGGTAAGTATGACATGTTTGTTATTTAAAAAAAAAAAAAAGCTTTTAATATCCCTTTAAAGTTGAGTTCCAGGCAGGTGTATTTTTTACATAGTTCAATTGAGCAGGCTTGGACCAAACTGTGCATTTTCCAAACTCGCTTTTTTCCGGGTCCCGGTAGAAGGTCTCTCACTTGACACAGGCACCAATTCAGAGCACGCTTTGCATTTTTCTTAGTGAATGCAAAGTGTTCTCTGATTGGATGATGTGGAGAGGTGGGGTTGTGATGTCACCATTTCCACCTCATCCAATCAGAATTTTTTTTGTAATCATTGGGAAAAATAAACGGACATGGGCGCTGCCTCCCCTATCCATGCGCCCGGCCCCCTGATCTACATATTATGGCACCAGACCATGGATTCCAATGCGGGGTGGTGTTTTTTTGAAGCCCCAGTTGAATTACATTTAGAACGAAACATGTTGGGTACATAGACTGCTAAGCGCGATATACCACGCTTTTTTATGTTTGATTGTGAACACGCTTGTACACTTCATTGAGTGTTGCAGTTGAACATTTTTTAAGTATTTTACTCCAATAAACCTTTTATATCAGAGTGATCTGCTCTATGTGGAGGCCTTTTTAATATTCTCTCCTCATGATACATTCCGCTGGGTGGATGAAGTAATATACCTTGTTTTGGAAACCAGATGATACCTGTTCCATATGGAAATATGGATACTGAGGTGGTCATGCTACATCTGGTCTACACCAATCCTGGTTGGAAGACTTATCATGGGGAATTGATCCATGCCTGATTGACTCACCATATGATGTGTGGATCCACACCTGGTGGTAAGAGAACCCATTACCTTCTTTATTACTTGATGCACATCTGCCATTTTTCAGTGTGAAGTCATACCTAACATCTGTGCCTTTAAGGAGGATTACATCGTGTTCCTTCTCCCTATACAAGAGATTATATTGATCTTATTGTTATTTCCTATATGAACCATATAGAGGCTTCATGATAGGTTCACCTGTTGAGGAGACCTACCCTGATTAAATCATTATTTCATACATAGTCACTGTATGGACATTAATGCATTGGTTTAGGTATATGACTGTTATAAGTTCATATGAAATTCCTTCTCCTTTGCATTGTTGTACACAATTTAATATATTCACAATATAAAAATGTGTTTTCACGTACACTATTAGTGAATGTTTTTCCTTAAAAAGTGTTCTTCTAGGATAGATTTATTCTGTTTAGTGCTGCATTTTTTTACTTTTTACTGTTTCATAATTATTATCATTGTTGATGCTGGCTGCTATTATTTGTTGTTTTTTATAGGTAGTGCAACATTGTTACATTTCTTTATCACAATAAAGTTCCTCCCCGCTAAGCAAAAGGCGAATCTGTGAGACCTGTTTCCTATTGGATGTCTAGCGCTTTGGTGGAAGAGGAGATACACGGCAGATGAATCTGGAGGAGGGGACAACGTAGGCGCCGTGGCTGCCGCACGAGCGGGTAAGTGTCGGGGGTTGCTGTTTCAGCAGCTGGGGGGGTGTTGTTTATTTGCTGCCCCCCCCCCAAAAGAAGACCCCACCAGCCACCACTGTGTCCCGCCCAGGACACTTTGGAACATTCAAGCACCAGGCTCCAATCTGGAACTACAGAATCCAGGGAAAAAACAAAAAGACAATTTTCTCCTCTCAGAAATTATAATTTGGAAGTTTGCATTAAGCCCTAATGGGAATCCTGTGCTATTTTCTCTTACATTTCCACTGTGGCAGGGCATCGCACTGTCACAATACCTAGAATTCCGCTTTAAGAAAATGACAGATCACCATAAACATATGTTAAGCAAATGACAGGTTATGTTAAAACTCACACGCTTGCTATCTGGGTGTCGCTATTATCACAGATGTGACATGTTCTTTTCGGCTACAGATATCTAGGAAAAGGCAAACTGCATTCAGCATGGTAAATAGACCCCTCAAAACTCATCCACCCCCAAACCTGTATATTACCTGAAAACAGAGACACGAAAAAAATGAAAAACCCTGCCACTATTTCACAGTTTCTGCTAGCCTGTCACCTTTATATAGATTTGTGTCTTTTAGTAATCAGATTGGACGTATTTGTGTTCAAAATAAAGTAGATTGCTGGTACATAAAAGTGTGAGTGTTAGAGAACAGATTCGAGGGATTGAAGATATGTTGTAAGTATTGGAAGGATTAAAAAGGCGAGGTACATTCATATGATTTGGGCTTGCCCCGTGGTTCAACGTTATTGGTCAAGCATACTCTCTTTTATTACTGAGCTGACAACGATCCCTATACCTCAGACGGCGGAGATATGTCTGCTTGGGTTGGTGGATGCTTTGGTTCCCTCGCGGGCAGTCCGCACATTGCTGGGGCTGCTACTCTACTATGCGAGGAAACTTGTTGTGCTTCGGTGGAGGGCCCCTACAGCGACCCTCACCCTGAGTGCATGGAAATCCTTAGTTAACCTTGCAATACCACTGTACAAAGAAGCATATTCCATCCGGGGTTGCCCTCAGAAGTTTCAGAAGGTTTGGAATATCTGGTTGGAGTCTGAGACAACGATTGGGGAGCGGGACAGCCCTGTTGGGTTATCAACCTAATCTATCCAGTAGACAACTCCTCTGGTAAGCTCTCTCTAGGGTAGTGTTTGGGATGTCTGAGTATCCGATTGACGCCCACTTGTAGATCTCTGTTGGTAGACTGCCTATAGTGCATCATTACGCTTAATGTTAATTACTGAGACTTACATTGCTCCTGTCAATTTTAGCAGCAAGCTATGGGGTTTTGTTGTTGTATGTTCTTTGGGTTAGGCGGATAGTTTTGTAGGTGTTCTGCCTTACCTGTTGTGTTGTATTGTGTGAGCCGGGGAATGCCCCGAGGCTATGTTCTGTACTTTTTCTTTTAAAACAAATAAAAAGAATTTATAAAAAAATAAAAAAAGTGCATTTATATCTTGGATCAGAGTGTATGGACATCAGCTGTCAAGGGAGCTCATAAGTGGGCCAAATCAAAATGAAATGGGGTGTCTGTATATATGTGTGTTTATGTCTGTCTCCTACGACTCACAGCAGCACAATCTCCTGGCTGAGCCTGTAATACCACTCAGCCTGGACTAATCACAAATAGCGGGTGTCTCCCACTGTGTCATGCAGCTGCAGTCTTAACTGTTCGGCGGCCATCCACTGTAACAAAGACCCATCTACTCATCTCCTCATCCATGATAGACGGAACACTGATTCAATATCCCAGAATTGTATCAGTGTTCAGTTGACCGTCTATCATGGACAAGGAGGCGGGGCTTTGTTACAGTGGACGGCCGCCGAACAGTTAAAGCGGGAGTAAACCCGCACCTTTTTTTTTTTAAACAAAAAACCTGCAAGGCAAAGGCATGATGAGCTAGTATGCAGCGCATACTAGCTCATTATGAAATACTCACCTTAGAACGAGGCGCCGGTATCTCACCTGTTCCACGCCAAGCTGACATGTTGCCTCGGCATGTCTTCCGGGTATTGCGGCTCCGGCGCTGTGAGTACATGCGCGGGAGTCTTTTTCCCGGCAAGGTCTGGCAATTCTGCCGGACCTTCAGCCGAGTCTTAAACCCGCATGTGCCGCATGATGTCAGCGGCTGCATTAAACGTAAATATCTCCTAAACCGTATAGGGTTAGGAGATATTAATTTTACCTACAGGTAAGCCTTATTACAGGCTTACCTGTAGGTAAAAATGAAAAAAAAAGACTATACAACCGCTTTAAGAATGCAGCTGCATGACACAGCGGGAGACACCCGCTGTGTGTAATCAAGGTACTGGTGAGGCTGCAGATGGGCACTGATGAAAATACAGATGGGCACAGTGAAGCTGCAGATGGGCACTGATGAGGATACAGATGGGCACAGTAAGGCTACATTGTTGGCACAGTGAGGCTGCATTGTTGACACTAATGAGGCTGCAGATGGGCACAGTGAAGCTGCATTGATTGCACAGTGAGGCTGCATTGATGGGCACTGGTGAGGCTGCATTGTTGCCACAGTGAGGCTGCAGATGGGAACAGTGAGGCTGCATTGTTGGCACTGATAAGGCTGCAGATGGGCACAATGAGGGTGCATTGCTGGCACTGATCAGGCTGCATTGATGGCTCAGTGAGGCTGCATTGATCGGCACAGTGAGGCTGCATTTATCGGCACTGACGAAGCTGCAGATGCAGGGTAGGTGAGGGTGCATTGTTGGTGAGTGTGACACGTTATCTCTTAAAGTATTATTTTTTATGGCATTATATTATTAATTATCTTTAAAGTATTTTTTTATCATAGTATTTTATTATGATTGAGGAGGGGGGGGGGGGGGGGTTGTCGACATGGAGCGTAACCTCCCTGAAATGAGCTTGTCACCTCCCTGAAATGAGTTTTTGCAGGTTGGGATGTCTGTGTCTGTGTTTGTGTTAAGAAATTGGATTGCGCTGATGTGTGTAGATGTTTAGGGATTAGACTGATTGGATGCATGTCTTCAGAGATCCAATTTAAGATATTGATGGTAAGCATGTATGTGCTAGAGATCAGATTGACTGAATGTGCTTATTAGAAACCAAGAGATCGAAGATGTGTATGTAAAAAAGGATGAGGAGACTGAGGGAGTTTTATTGAAGATTGACAAAATGTTACACTGTAATGAATGGGAGTGCAAGCTCACTGATCACTGAAGTTGTCAGTGGGCTTTGTGTGTGAGCTGGACATATTTTTAAGGGTGCTCAGTGATTGGCTGGCTTATCAAATAGCAGTAGCTGTAGTCGCTTGTGCCTATAATACCAGGGCTGTAATGCAGACAGACACCATTAGCTGCACAGGGAAGAACAACAAGGGAGATTCTCTGCAGAACCATGGCTCTCTTTGGTCAATAATGCCACTACTATCCCTGCCCTTTCCCTTATTTAGGTGATGACAGCTCAGGGAGTGAAGCGAAAAAAGAAAATGTGAGAAGCGGACAAGGGAGAGATCCCCCACCGGGCCCCTATACACAGACTTTATTGGCACATCACGAGGCCACCATAAATAAAACTAAATGTTTTATTACAATCTGATTAAAATATGAACAATACATAAAAATCAGAGCAAGATATGCCCACCAATAAAACAATTGCATATACGCTCTACTGGATTGGTACACTAGTCAGTCTATAGGGGCCCATAGGGGATCTCTTCCTTGTCTGGATCTCACATTTTCTTTTTCATTTAAAAAATATTTGGATGTTCCATCTTGAAAGTTTCCATTTAGTTTAGCTCAGGGAGTGGTGATTCAGTAGGAGTACCCTTGACAGGGGTGCTGATGAAGGGTTACCACCAGTCCTCCTATATGGGGAACGGGCATCTAGGGGGGCCCAGGAAGCAGGGGGAATCGGATGTGGGCAGAACAGGGAGGATGATTGGTGCTGCAGGGATGCAATTACAGGAAGGAATGTCCTGTGTGCATCTCCCTGCAGAAGCTGAAAGCAGGCTTCTCCCCTCTCCCAAAAGCTTTTAGCTGCTTTTGCAGGGAGAGACACACAGGACATTATTACTGTAATTGCACCGTTCACCCTCCCACCCTGCCCACATCTGATTCTCCCTGCTGTGTGCACCCCCCCCCCCCCCCCGGAGAGCTGTACTATAATGCACACAGCTATAAGGAAAATAGAGTTGAACAACCATATTGGAATGTTGTGGATGTGATTGGCAACTCATTAATGGAGCTAAGCATCCTGATGAACAGCAGGATGACAGCGGGAGCTGGTAACTGTACCACCAGGATTAAATATGGATGGGCATCACATAGGAATGGGTTACTGGCTTTTCAGGGACTAGAGCTACTGAGTGACACAGGCGTCTCAGGCACATAGGCTACTGAGGGACATAGGATGCAGAGGGACATAGTCGGGTATGATTGGCAGCCGCTGGGCATAGGAGCAGTCATATTTGCATGTTTTATGGATATGATTGGTACTCAGCTTGTTAGAAACCAGGTGGCTCAGATCACAAACACAGTGTACAGAGCCGATTGGCTCTGCATCTTGTGATCACTGTGGCAAAATCTCTGTGATTCCAAATCGTGGCAAAATTCATGACGTATGTTTGGGTGGCATTATTCTTAATGGCACCCAGAACATGGTGTGATTTTGCACCAATTGTCATGCGATAGAATCACGCAGCAATCATGCCAAAACACATGTTTAAACTTTGGTCAAAGTTTGCTGCCCAGAAAGCAGCAGGAGCTTCTTTTGGGTGACAAACATGTATAGTGCAGCCCACTGAAGTGTCCTTATACGCGACACGTGGAAATGCGTATAAATCACACTTTAAAAATCACAAGTGATATCTGAATAGGGCCTCAGTATCCATTACACTGTTGATGATGGTTCAGGGGTTTTGCAGTATTTTGGAGGTAAGTTCTGGCCACATTTATCCACAGTAAGGCCACCCACACACACTTTGAATCTTGGATGATTCGATCAATCAACTTGCAACCAGCCTGACGGATTCTCTTACGATTATGGGTAGCGGCTGCTATAGCTGCTAGCGATAATTACTGTCTTCTCATGGTGGGGATGGCTTCCCTTGAACCCCCCCCCCCCCCCCACCGGAAGCAGGCAATCGCTCAGCAGGAGCGATTCCCTTGTCAACACTGTCTGTGATGATGGGGGAATTGTGCAAATTTCTTTTCTGCACTAGTTGTTTCATATTTAACACTGGTTAAAAAGTAGAAAAAACAGCTAACTTTTTACATGATTAAAAAAATATATTTTTGCAAGACAAAACTGAAGTCATGGCAGCCCCCCCCGAAATGATATATGCAATATTTAATTAATGGCAAAGTCATCACCAAATTGATAGGTCCATTTACTTTTAACATTTGCTTTAGTCTTTAGGTAGAGCTTTAGGTTGAACTGGTTAAAATGTAAGCAATAAAGATAACGTTATAGTCCACTGCACTTTTTTTTTTTTTATTTACACAGAAGTAACACATATGAAAGTAAATATTTAGTAATAGTGTTTCCTTTGCAACCTCTGATTAACATTTGCCCCTAAACAACAAAACAAATTGCTTTTCTGGGGTAGTTTTTTCAGATTTTTTTTTTTTTTTTACGTATTGTATGCCATTCTTGGAAGACAACAGCAGCAAAACAGAAAATTGTATACTTACCTGATGGCAATTTTGCTTTTCTGATGCATTAACATGACAGTATGTACGCATGGGTATGGCTCAGACCCCGCCCAATCACCTCCCAAAAAGGCGGTATTGTCGTAACTATGCCCAATGCAAAGCCCGGGGGGGGGGGGGGATTTATGCGCTGCCATTTGGTGTTTGCAGCAAATTTGAGCACTGTGGAGCGCACCATAATGCACTGCAAGATCGCAGTGCATTGACGGCTGCTGATTGACCAAAGCATGCACCTGACCTGCATGCTTTGGCCAATCAGAGCATGATCTGTTGTGGGAGCCATGATTGGCCAAAGACAGAGTGGCTCAAGGGGGATAAGTCTATGCCCCACACTATATAAGGCTGCTTACACTGTGGCCGTATGTAGTGTGATACGTGGAGGAGATTGAGAGAACTTGAGCTAGATTAGGCAGGTTAGTTAGTGGTGTGCAAGCAGTTCAGTATATATAGAGTAGCTGACATAAGTGAGTACACACCTCACATTTTTAAAATATTTTATTATATCTTTTCATGTGACAACACTGAAGAAATTACACTTTGCTACAATGTAAAGTAGTGAGTATACAGCTTGTATAACAGTGTTAATTTGCTGTCCCCTCAAAATAACTCAACACACAGCCATTCATGTCTAATCCGCTGGCAACAAAAGTGAGTACACCCCTATGTAAAAATGTCCAACTTGGGCCCAAAGTTTCAATATTTTGTGTGGCCACCATTATTTGCCAGCACTGCCTTAACCCTCTTGGGCATTGAGTTTACCAGAGCTTCACAGGTTGCCACTGGAGTCCTCTTCCACTCCTCCACGATGACATCACAGAGCTGGTGGATGTTGGAGACCTTGTGCTCCTCCACCTTCCGTTTGTCCTGCGATGTCCATTCATCTTCAATCACGCTGCATGACGGACCTGAAAAATAGAAAAAAAATTTAAAAGCTCTGCCTCGATGTGAGGCCCCCCCGTGACTGCTGTCTCTTGGCTGTGATCACTGTTATTTAGCAAGGGCGGGGCCACCAGGTAATGTAACAGAGTGACCACACCCCCTTCTGACGTCATGTGACATCAGAGGGGGCGGTGTCATCTGGTTCCGTCAGCAGGTGGCCCTGCTCTTGCCTATATAACAGTTGTCAAAGCCAAAAGACAGCAGTAGTCGGGAAGCCTCCCATGGAGGCGGAGTTTTTCCGTTTTTTTTCTATTTGTCTTGTCCGCTGAGCGGCATGATTGATGATGGATGTACATGGTGGAAATCGTCAAAACCATTCTGTGGTTTTTAATTTTTGACATTTTTCTTTGGTGAATGGGTAGGGGTACAACCCGATACCCATTCACATGGGGGGGGCGGGATCTGGGGGCCCTCTTGTTAAAGGGGCTTCCGGGTTCTGATAAGCCCCCCACCTCAGACCCTGACAACAAATGGCCAGGGTTGTCAGGAAGAGGCTCTTGTCCCCATCAACATGGGGATAATGTGCTTTGGGGGGGCCCCAAAGCACTCTTCCCTTGTTGAGGGCATGTGGCCTGGTATGGTTCGGGGGGGGGCGCTGATTCGCCCCTCCCTATCCTGTCCTCCAGGCGGCATGCTTGGATAAGGGTCCGGTATGGATTTTGGGGGGGACCCACGCAAATTCTTTTTAAAATTTTAGTGTAGAGTTCCCCCTTAAAATCAATGTCAGACCCAAAGGGGAACCCACACCAAATTTTTCCTTGATTTTTCATCTATATTGCTGGGAGTCGGCAATACATTGCAGCCTCGAGCAAGTTTTAATTCAATTTTTTCCTTTAGAAATTTAATTTTGCTGCGGCATTGATATACACATTGCACAGATGTGCCACTTTACAGGCAGACTTAAGCCCCGTACACACGAGAGGACTTATGTCCGACAGACTTCCGAAGGAGTTCCGTCGGAGTTCTGCCGGAGTTCCGACGGAGTTCTGACGGACTTTTCGGCGGAGCGGACTTGGCCACACACAATCACACTAAACTCCGACGGATTCGAACGTGATGACGTACGACTGGATTCGAATACGGAAGTTCATAGCCAGTAGCCAATAGCTGCCCTAGCGTCGGTTTTAGTCCGTCGGAATAGCACACACACGAGCGGAGTTTTCGAAGGGACCCGGGTCCGGCGGAGTTCCGTCGGGAAAATATGAAGCATGTTCCATATTCTAAAGTCCTTCGGACTTTGGCGAGTCAAAAGTCCGTTGCAGCCCACACACGATCGAATAGTCTGACGGACTCAGTCCGTCGGACTTTGGACGTTGAAAAGTCCGCTCGTGTGTACGCGGCTTAAGGGGACCCCCAGGCACGTTATGTAAAGAATATTTCATTTTTATTGTTTCACTTTAAGCATTATTAAAACCAGTGCTCCTGAAAAAAACGGTTGTTTTAAAAACTTTTTTTGCATTGATACATGTCCCCTAGGGCAGTACTCATACACTTTTTATGGCAATAACTTGCATATAAGCCTTTAAAATTAGCACTTTTAATTTTTCATGTTTGTGTCCCATAGACTTTAATAGGGTTCACGTGGTCTGTTTGCATGTTCTGGTGTGAACCGAACGGGGGGGGTTCTATCCATCCCTAGTTGTCATGCTTATCCATCAAGAATGGAAAATAACCATCAGGTAAGAATACAATTTTCCATTTTCCTGACACAAGCATGACAGCATATGCTAATGGCATATAGCACGCTAAACACAAGGGAGGGTAATGCTGAAGTATTCTAATCAACATATCATTAAATTTGTTTAGAACTGAAGCAAAACTCCCCCATTGTCAATGCCGCCTGAACACTTTATAGCTAGCAAGAAGTCCAGTGGATGTCTAAACATGGAGCCATGAAGAAGGAAGCACTTGTAAATTTCCTAGAGACCAGCAAACTACAACCCTGAGATCCTGGATATGAGGAAGACTTCCTTCTAATAAAAGATTTACAGCCTGTACAGAAGGAACTTCGCAGCAGGAGAGGCTGAACCTGCGTGGCTGGCCAAAAAACAAAACTCTTCTTAACAACTGCATAACTGGCTGAGCAGTGAGAAAAAAAAAGCAGAATGCCACCTTTGTGGGAGGTGATTAATTTATAGTATAACCAGTCCTGTGATTGGGTGGGGGGTGGAACCATATCCATGCATGTATGCTGTCGAGCATGTGTCAGGAAAAAATGTATTGTTTGGCATTAAAAACAGCATGTGTATAACTTTGTTATAAAGAATAAAACTAAAGCGCTGCGCAAACTGTTGGCGCTAAATCCTGTATAATAATAATAATAATACTCCGATTTGGTTCAGTCACTGATAACTAATAACGTATGAAAATAGATAGGGAGTGCTTTTATCCTATTAGCTGCACAAGTGAAAAAATCTCAATGATCTCTATCCCAGAGATGAGCTTAAAAACATTGATGCCCAACCTTTGGACAGCATACTACCTAGGAGTACAGTATTTGTTGTACAGCCAACAGGCTGGGACAAGATGGAAACATCTCTATCTGCAGTCATGGCTCAGTATTGTTTGGACAGCTTTTAGTAACGGGGAAGTGCATTATAAAAGTGGGACAGCATGCACCGAATTCATGTACCTGTCTAGTAGTTGTACTTGAAACGGCTGTATGCTGATCTACTTTTAGAACGCACCCAAGACAATGTCACAAAGCATTTTGCTGTACGGCAAAATAGAGTTGATCTTAATTATCTCCACTTTTGTAAGATACGAACTGTAATTTTTTTTATTTTGAATTTTAAATCTGTCAATCAAGTCAATGTCAGAATCAAAAGTGTTGCAGATGCTTGATGAATTTAGCCTTATTATTATACATTTATTGAATTCCCCCCCACCCTTGTCTTTTTCCTCTCGTTATCACTGAAATCCAAAAGTTGTTATTTACACACACACAATTTGTTTTACATGTCTACTGTTAATAGACAGGCATACATTTGCAGATATCATCTACAGAATAGAATTGTGTTTCTTTTAATAATGGGGCTACACCTCAGTATTCTAGTTTGAAGAATTGGCAAATCTCTGATTATAGTAGACTATTGCTCATTTTACTCTTACTGTGTTTAACCAGTTATTATGAAAAAAATTACATAGTGATCTTTCCTTGACAGCGCATAGTGTCATTACTTGTCATCTGAGAAACAGTGTTGCTAAGCTGCAATTTTTAGGGCTGTATCTATGAAAGTAAACTAGGTATGCTTTCCAGCCCATAATGTAGTAGAAGGTAGAATAACTCAATTTATGTATAAATGAAATGAGAAAGCTAGAGTGGACCATAACTGTGGCCTTTACTGTAACTTAAAAAAAATGAGTAATCAATGCCCCGTCCCTTACGTCGTGGATTTTAGGCCTAATATAAGGAGTGTTGCAAAATGCCGTTGATGCCTGCTTCAATTAACCAATCTAGTTTTTGGTGGTTTCATAAAGCAGAACCTCAACATAACAAAATAATTAAAAATAAATTGGCTACTTTTTAAAGGAACAAAAGCTGTCCCTGCAATGCTTTTCACCTCCTTGGCACTGTCACCTCCAGATGTTTAATGCCAATCCTCTTGTGGGTTGAATTATAGTCAGGGTCAGTCAACTCACTTCCTGAAAGCCCAGGCTCTCATGGACAAACCCTAGCCATCACTAGACATGGGCGCCGTCAATAAATTTGTTTCGTTCTGTTCCGTTATGGTTCGTATTAAAATGAATTCATACTTCATATTTTGTGTCCGAAATTCTATTTCAATTCATACGAAATACGAATTGTCGTTAGGTTCGTTAACTTGTACGAACGTTCTTTACGATGAATTTAAAGGCAAAATATACCTCAATATGACAGTCGATGCTGATGTAAGTTTGGTTTTTAACCAAAATACGAAATTCCGTTGAAGTATTTCCTATCCGAAATACGAATTTACGTTAGATGAGGGGCTCCCACCATCCCTGTGCTGTGCTGACTTCCTCCTGGGGATTCGTAAACAAAAGTTCGTATTTGGTACAAAATTCGGACGCATGGCAATTCGTATTTCGGATCTTCCCGAACGTACGAATTTAGGAAAATTCGTACGAATTTGAGATTCACAGAATCACAGAATCTGAGCCCTCTGTACTCCTGGACTTAAGCTAGTTTAGCAGGTACTTGGACTTATTTCAATCTATGTATAGGCAGGGTGGTTATACACAAGTTGATATATTAATTGACTTGTGTACAACCAGCCTGTTGGAAAAATTTCTCTTGATCAGTGGGAAGTATACCTGCTGTCAGAATACGATAATACAGTGGGAGGATTCCCTCATCCACACTGAGTGTGTGGATGGGTGAATCAAGTTACATAGTTAAATAGTTAATAAGGTTGCATAAAGACACCAGTCCATCCAGTTCAACCTGAGTGAGTGTCTACAATTGTCCCTATCCCTGTACATTGCACACTCACATCAGTCCCTACCCTGAAGGAGCCCACAATCCAAGGTGCCCATTCATATACTAGGGCCAATTTTTGGACAGAAGTCAATTAACCTACCTGCATGTCTTTGGAGTGTGGGAGGAAACCGGAGTACCTGGAGGAAACCCATGCAGGCACAGGGAGAACATGCAAATTCCAGGCAGGTAGTGTCATGGTTGGGATTAGAACCAGTGACCCATTTTACTGCTAGGCGAGAGTTCTAACCACTACACCACTGTGCTGCCTGCTTTCAGTAACTTTCTTTCATTCAACTCGCTGGTTGATTAAAAAAAAAATCACTTGCATATGGTAAGCCTTAGTAGCACTCACATGTCATTATGTCAGCTCTGCTCAATCTAGGAGGAGAAGCCACCTATTACCACTAATGAAGAAGAGGTAGGACCCATAAAACCAGTTTAGTTCACCTTTGTAAGAGTGGATTTGATTGTAGGGTCCTTCTGCATTCCACCACTGGTGATACCTAGGGATGAGCTGATGGTTCATTCTGAACCTAGGTTTTGTCACTGGTTGTTCGTCCCTTTGGACAATAGCCCTTTGGCCCAGTGTTTGGTGAATATCATTTAAATAACACTATTTCTACCACTTCTTTAAATGACAGCTTCCCACTGTCATTCTTCCCTAGGAACCACTGATGTCACAGGGAATCCTAGTATCTTTTAATTGTATCCCCCCACCCTGTCTATCCCCAAATAGGTGGGGATAGCACTGGCATCACTTCCAAAATATGGCTACATATATGTAAATGTTCACAGCAGGCAAAGTTAGGGCTGTTGAAGCTCTTATTAAACAAATATCTTAATTTGAAATCCACACATACAATCATTTTTTTTTATAGTTTTCTCTAACTGCCTCTGTCCTTAAAGGGAATTTTTTAACGCATTCCCCTTAATAAATCAGTTAACACGGTGTCTAGGATGTAATCCAACCTGATGATGTTGTGTAGTTGAAGTTGGTTGAAGTAGCTTCCCACTCCATGAAGTTGCGATAGGAGCCTGGAACACTGGAGATCATCAGGTCCTTTTTGGAGTCACATGTGTAGAAGAAGGAGCTGGAAAGAAGTAAGTAAGTTAGGAGTAACGGATGATCTTCCACAGATATCAGGAAAAGGTACTTGTCAATCTTTTGTAGGTGACTGTTTACACCCTGTGGCCCTTCCTGGACTTGGTCAGCAATGTGTAAAGCTGGTCGTACACTGTTAGTTATTTTTCATTTAGCCAGTGGGCTGAATGAGAAATAAAATGCAGAATACTTCATCCACACAAACTATACAGAATGGAGAAATCCCCCTCCACCCTGTTGGGATAGAGCAGGATTTCTCAACCAGGGTTCCATGGAAGTCTAGGGTTCCTCCAGAGGTTGCTAGGGGTTCCTTGAGCATGTGCAATGTTTGCCTCTTAGATAAGTCCCCACTGACACCATTGATACTTTTAGTTATCTGTAAGAGGGGATTCTTTCCAATGACCACAAGTATAAGGAGCATTCTTCCTACTGTCCACCACACTAATGTATCATGAGTAGATTAGAAGGGGTTCCCTGACACCAGAAAGTTATTTCAAGGGTTCCTCTGTGTTGAAAATGTTGAGAAAGACTGGGATAGAGTATTCAGAATACACTAATCAAAAGACTAGGGATGATTGGCTGCAGCTGCTGAAAGACAGAAAATGTGTGTATGGCCAGCTTTAGTCCCTTTATACAGTCAGATGTATTTTAATGGTACTTTATTAATATCAGACCCTGTTTCTTTACAAGGACCCACAGCAAATTAGCAACCAAGGGTAGATGCCAATGCAATGTTTTGCTTTCTGGCACAATCACGTATAAATACAATGCAGGTTCTGGAAGCAGGTTCCAAGAAGTTGTGGCTATCAGAGTCTCTATTAAGCATTGCATCAATCTGCTCTCTTCTTATTGTATGTGGGCAGGGATTGAGAACAAATGGCACTGAAGAGCTAATCACTCACTGTAGAAGCAATTTCAAATGCAGCACTATCTTCTCTAGGCAACTTTATAGGTGGTGCAATGTGCTCAGTCATCAGCCCCCTTTTGATTTTTTACAAATTCTCCCCCATTGCTGCTTTATCTTGAGTAGTGCCAGACTCACATTCTATGCTTTTACAGGCTAACTCTGACAATCAGGAGTGCAGATAAAAGACACCAGCAGGAGAAGGACACTCGTCCTGTCATAGACAGATAATCAGCTGTTTGTCTCTCTCTGGGCACACCACACCTACCTCTCCAGAAAAATGGCTGCCATCCTTATTTTCTCTGTTCTTCCTCTCTCCTGTCTATCTCTCTCATTGGCTGACATTGCTCCTGAGATGTCCTCCTGTAAGGCAAGTCATACTCTCTTGTGCAGTTGTAGCAGCACTTAAATTAGAACTAAAGGCAAAGATTGTCTTTCTATTTTTAAATAGAGCAAGCAATGCTTCTCGGAGAAGTGAGAGGAAATCCCTCAAAAGTGAGGGAATCTCAGACACATTTTTTGTTTTATCCAGCTGAAACTTATAACATCTAAGTGATAGATATAGCACCAACATGTCAGAAAAAAATAATAATTCAAAAACAGAATCACTGAGTTGGAAAAAGGATCACCCCCTTGTGTCACTATTTTGTTGAACCACCTTTTGCTTTAATTACAGTCTTTAGTCTGTTGGGAAATGTCTCTACTAACTTTGCACATCTACACTTTGCAACATTTGCCAATTTTTCTCTGCACTCTTCTCAGCAGAACTGCTTAAAGTGGAAGTAAACTCCCATATCGTTTTCAGCCAAGGAAGCTGCCATCTTTGCCTCTGTTTAATCTTCAACTGCTATGGTGTTGCACATGTGATTCGTTATGACACCAGCCATTGGATGGTTTGATAGTTTGGCTGAGAGCACAGCCAATGCGCAGTTAGCATTCCCGGCATGCCTTTTTTTTAACTGTTTAAATCGATGGGTTTACTTCCACTTTAAGTTCAGTTAAATTTGATGGTGACCTTTTGGGGACTGCAGCCTTCAAGTCATTCCACAGATTTTCAATGAGGTTTAAGTCTGGGCTCTGGCATGCCAGTACATGCACGTTTTTCTCCTTCAACCACTGCGTGTCATTTTTGCTGTGTGCTTTGGGTCAATATCATGTTGAAAGGTAAACCCTTTTCCCATTGACAACTTGCTGGCAGAGGGCAGCATATTTTCCTCAAAAGATTTGATGGTATTTTGCCCCATCCATTTTTCTTCTATCCTGACAAGTGCTCCAGAAACACCCCCATAACACTGTAATACCACATCCATGCTTTACTGTAGGAATGGTGTTATTTGGAAGGTGAACGGTATTGGATTTCTGCCAGACATATCATTTGGTGTTAAGGCCAAATAATTCAAGTTTAGTCTCATCTGATCATAACACCTTTTCCTCATGGCTCTTTCATCCAAGTTGGAGCAACGTCTTGATACAGGGAGGGTCTGTCTTATACTAAATACCTTCCACTTCTTAATAATAGACTACACTGTGATTCTAGGCATTGATAAAGCCTTTGAATTTTTATTTGTATCCATCTCCTAACACGTGCCTGTCAACAACTTTATCCCAGAGAGCATTTGACAGTGCCTTGCCACCCATAGTTGATTGTTTGCTTCACTTGCACTATCAGGGACTGAAATGCTCCAGGAAAGCTATTTTCACGCTGAGTTAATCAAAATGACCACAGCTGATCACAGTGTAAGTCAAACGTCTTTGTGTGCCATTGAGAAGGTGATTAGCTATACCTGATTGAGATTACAAGTCATTTTTAGGAATGGGTGATTTTTTTCCCACTTCAGTAATTCTGTTTTTTTTTTTTTTTTCTGTTATGTTGGTGATATATCTTTTACTTGGATGTTATAAGTTTCCCTCCAGATTAAATACAGCTGGATAAAATAAAAACTGTGTCTGTCTTAATTTCAGGCTGCAAAGCAACAAAATGTGATTATTTTAAAAGGGAGTGATATTTTTCTATACCCACTGTATTGTCTCCAGGTACAAGGCTCCTATTTTTGAAATAAGGCATATAGGGTCTATTTAGTGTCCCATTTATCATAATAGTATTCATTTAGGACAAGCTATGTTTGCTGTATGATAGAAAAAAAGCCAAGGATAAATCCAAGGAAAACTCCAAGCTTACTTACCGACCAGCCAGTTGACCACTGAATCAACCTGTCTAACAGTATGCGTTAAAAACAGGGGTTTAGTCTGCACACATTTGCAAATACATGCATAAGCTACAGAGACCCTCGCCAAGGCACCTTGATATCTGTAGTCCTATCACTAAATGATGAGTGACTCCACAATGGAACAATGGAAGCACATACATTCTGATTGATAGATGGAGGGCAGATGGACTGAGCCCACTCCTTCTTAAATGTACAGGGGCACATTAAAAACCCAGCACATAGCCAATGGCTGCAAAGGTTTCAGTGTGTTGCCTGAACAATATAACAGTATTAAAAAAAGGAGATAGTGACCAGTTATAGGTGGGGGCAGTGGATTCCTTTTTTGTAATACTGTTATATTGGTCAGGCAACGCATTGATACTTTTGCAGCCATTTGCTATGTGCTGGGTGTTCAGTGTGCCCCTGTACCTTTAAGAAGAGGTGGGCTCCCTTTGCTCCATCTGCCTTCCATCTATCCATCAGAATGCATGTGTTTCCATTGTGGAGTCACTCATCAGTTAGTGATAGGCTACAGATACCAGGGTGCCTTGGCGGAGCTCTGTAGCTTATGCAATGTATTTGCAAATGTGTGCAGACTAAACCTCTTTTAATGCATACAGTTAGACAGGTTGATTAGGTTGTGAGTGGGCTGGTTGGAAAGTAAGCTTGGAGTTTTCCTTGGATTTATCCTTGGATTTTTTTTCTATAACATGTTGCCTTCCAATGCTGCTTGCTGCAATGGCCAGTTATAGGTGGGGGCAGTGGACTCCTTTTTTTTTACGTTTGCCCAATGCAAGGCATTTATATACATAGCTCATCACATTGAGGTTGCTAAAGAAATAAACAAACACGGAAAGGTGATTTTCCTCAATGGGTGCAAAGAAAACAATAAAAACCTGACAAAAGTTCTAATCCTTCCCTATTTTTTCAAAAATAACTTTTTTGGCTGTGGTTCCACCTTAAAAAATCAACCCACTAAAAAAAAATGTATATATTTTAGTTTTTGGCAGAAGCTATGACCACCATTTCTTATATCTTTACCTCTGCGCTTGATTTACTGGATCTACGCACCTCTTGTGGCCATTTTGAGGGTCTCTGAAATGGCCCGATTAAGACTCAATTAACCAATAAACATATCAAATACCAAACTACCAAACAATAGCAAAAAAAAGGAAAAAACACTAATAGTACCATATTACACGATTTATCGCACATACAAATTGTATACATAAAAATGTGACCAACATATTTAAAATACCTTTCCATAATCTTCTCTCATATTAGTAAACATCATACTGAGCTCAACAAATCGGAACAAACTACATATCCAAATGAGCTAGTTCATGGCCATTGGTACCCCTGTGTCTCTATGGTATAATTCTTACAGATAAATCCAGAATATGGATTACTTGATGCACCCTGTGTATGCTGAACATCCATGTATATTCAAAATGTAATCAAAATAAGGCTTGGTTCATGCATATAGGTTATCCAATGTGTAATGTAATACGAATAGGTATTCTACCCTTCACTTCATATCCAGTGAAATCTTCCAAAGGCCTCAGTGTTAAAGTAATCTAGTACAAAAATGGGCATATGTGGTATAAATAGCAAAATTTCTTCAAAAGATGTATGGGCTTTTTTTTTTTTTTTTACACAATCATACTTACCTAGGTGGATGCAACATCCATGCTGCATCTGTCTCCCCTCGGCTCTAACACTAAGAATGGAGCAATCTAACACGACCGCTCGGTTCTCAGGGCTCAGTGAGCAGAGAGTTGGTGACTGTCAGCAAAACTCTCTGCTTTGCCCCCCCCACTGGAGTGCTGGGCTGTGGAGTGTCCGGGAGCGACCGGCTCAGGCTCCTATTGGCTCACTGAGAGGCTGAGTCGTGCCGGTCCAGACATGTGGACGGATTGAGACTCAATAGTCACGATTTGCCCAAGCCTGTACCAGCTCTGTAAATCCTGAACTGCACTCCTATGATTCATAGGAGTACAGCCAAGTAAACGTTGGATGTACTTCTCCTTTAAAGTCATAATAAATTGTGAAAAGCATCTGTCACTGCTCACTATGAAATCAGCAGTACATGGGAAACACAGCAGACATGCTGAATGTAAATCCAGTATACGGTATCATTTTCCACATAAGGACAGCATCTGCCAAAAAGTGTCTCATTTATATGTATGGGTTGGCTGGTTCATTTTTTAAATGTGGATATCTCCGCATAATCCAGTTTTAAGGCTACAAATTAGGCAGATGGTATCACCAATCCAATCAAACTGGTATTTCTCATAACTGGATTATTCTGGATTTATCTGCAGCAAATATACTTACTATAGAGACCCAAAGGTACAGCTGGGCATGAACTAGCTCATTTGGATATGTGGTTTTGTTCCCCTTTCTTCGAGTTCAGTATGTTGATTACTAATATGAGAATGGATTATGGGGAGGCATTTTAAACACTTGGGCCATTTGTTTATGTATAAAATTTGTATGTACAATATATTGTACAGCATGTTACAAGCAATTTTTCCTCTTTTTTATTGTTTGGTGTTTGCTATATATTCACTTTTTGATAGATAAAGCTTTTAAATAATTAAAATATTTTATTCAAAAAGATTTTCTCGATTTTTTTTCTCTGTACTTTACCGTGAAAGGGCATTGGATTACAGTGTGTGGGGAATGAATGTCAGTTTGTGAAATGCAATGTAGCTTGCACAGCTGAGTTGGTCTGTTTTGGTAAACCTTGTACAGCTGAGGCTTAGGGGACACAACCGGGTACAACTTAGGTTACTGCATGAAATCTTGTACTTTTTCTAACAGAAGATAGGAGCACCAACTAATTCATGTGCCACTCTTTTAGATCATTAGATGATGCATGTTTATGTCTTTAACTGTCTGTTCTCTATGGGTCTTTAGTCTTAACCTTTGCCTAAACCTAATATGGAAATCATCCCCTTAGCATTGCTGATATATATTGCTGACCTTTGTGGATCCCATTCTCTTGTTCCATGAGTGCCATGCTGAAGCTTTTGTCTTCTACTCCTGTCTATCATTGTTCTCATGTGGTTATATCGTCATTAGTGGGGACCGAGAACTGTCTTTGATGCTCTCAGTGCAGAAACATTGGCCACCCAGTGATGTATATGTGTGGCATGTGGGCATTAAAGTCTATCCTTCTGCTGCTGCATCTATATGTTATGCAGGTAGGAACAGTTTAAATGTGGTTTTAACGTTATTGATGATTTTATATCATACAAGAGATCAAAATATACAATAGCAATGGTGTTTACTATAGGTGTGCGCAGTCTATTGCATTAGGGTGTGCACCAGTGTGTTATGCGAATAGACTACAGAGTTCAGACCTGCGTTGCACATAGAGTGTAGAGTTCGTTTGTGTGCTGCGAATAGAATGCAGAGTCCAGTTATGCCCTGCAAATAGCTTGCAGATTTCAGGTGTGTGCTGCCTATAGATTGTAGAGTTCAGTTGTGCACTGCAAAAAAGGGCAGTGTGTGCTACGAATAGAGTTCAGGTGTGTGCTGCAAACAGAATGCAGAGTTCAGATGTGCTTGGCAAACGGAATGCAGAGTTCAGATGTGCTTGGCAAATAGATTACAGAGTTCAGGTGTGCTCCCTGTTGCCAGATTATTGTGGTTCTTATCCTGCCTGCTGCCTTGAGCTACCTCTATTGCTACTTGGAATTGACCTTGGCTTGCGAACCTGACAACGAAACCTTTCTCCTGCATTCATCCTAGCTTATGACCCCGACTACAAAACTCTTCTCCTGCCCCGACCTTGGCTCGTGTCCTTGACACTGATCATCAGTCTAACAGCTCAGACAATTCAATCTCTTACAGAACTGAGAACTGTGCTTAGCCTGACGTTATCGGCTATTGGTCTCCACTCACTTCTCCTAACAGTGGCTGTACACATCCCCCTCCTCTGCTCTCACTGGCATCTACAGGGGCAGGGAGGGTTCAGTGCAGGCAGCCACTGAGAGAGGAGCGCTATCATTTGTTGACACCGAAGCCCCACTTCTGTGTTTTCAAATGACAGTAGAATGTGGCAAGCACAGGACCAGCACCGGAGGAAGTTCAGGCTGGAAAAAAGGGAAGGTCGCCCCCACACACAGAGCAATATGCACGAGGGAATTAGTCACCTAAAAACTTAGTACCATTCACCTCTAGGGCTCGTTTCGGCTTGTAACTGGGCATGATAAAAACATATAGTTGAGCTGCATTTTTATTGCTGCTCCAGCTTAATCTGCATAGGCAGTTGATAGTGGTGTTCACATGCAAAGCATAGAAATCGTGGCAAAAATGATCACCCCTGACACATTTGGTGGGCTGTACTGTGGCTGATTGGTTACTGCACACGAAATATGTCAGGGGTTTCAAGAGAAAGGAGCCATGCCGTAACAGCCTTGCATCTGCTTGCAATGCTCGTGGTTTGGTGGTGCAGCATTTACAAAGTTAAAGCAGGTAGCGAGGATGTGACATATCACCTCCTAACTGCCTGTCAAACACCTCTGAAAAGCAATCTGACTACAGATCAGAGGTGTGGCAATCTTGTCAGACATCTAAACTTAGCCTTAGAATTTAGATTATCCAAAATAGGGTATAATGTTTTGTTTGTTTTGTATTTGTTTTGTTTTGTGGTTTGCTGTACTTCAAAGATTGCTTTTTTGCTTTTCTAATTAAATCCGTTAAATACCAACATTTGCATTGTTCTGTTAGCATCTAAAATCGGGTTTGCAGTGGCACTTGCATACATCATAAACAAAGAGAAATGGAAAACAAAGGCAAATGTATTCATTAGGTTCACTGCTTGCAAGGAAATATGACAAGATCTGTGTTTGCATGAAGGTAATATTGACAAATGCAAAAGGGATTCTTCACATTACAATTCCATTATACCATCTGAGCTGAACTAGTTCCACAGAGCAGTTTAATAATTGTGAAAATCACAGGAGTGAATAAATATGAATTACTTCAATATTTAGACTTTACACGCTTATAAACTCTTCAATTGTCCCAACTGAATGGGTAGCTTTATTTGGTCTACTCAGCAGACAGAAACAACAGTATGATAACTTGTTTCATAAAAATGCGTGTCATAAAGCCGGCCTTTCAATAATCGAGAAATCCCTTTGCCATTTACTAATTAACATGCTGATTGCACTTCATAATTGTTGCTTGACAATTCCCATTGGATGATCATTAAGCAGCTGTACTCTGGACACCTCTGGAATATCTTTGTAGGCTGAACAGTCTGTCAGGTCAAGAACAATTGCTGGAGAATGCTTGGGTAAGTAAGATCATAAAACTCCCGTCATTTTATACAGCTTTAATAGAAAAATTCAACAAAGAAGAATTTATCTAAAAAAAAACCACACAAAATATACAGGAACCTCCACAGCCTTTCTGTGATATGGTGATCCATGTCCATAGACTCCAAGTCCGTGTAAAGAGTTTTTTTTCTTTGTCTTTAGTCACTACTTTATTTCAGCAGATCATAGCTTTTGACTTGACTTTGTTCTGCTCCTGGCTGAGATGTGTTGTTAGATCTGTAGTGTAGATGGTTGGGTAAAATAACATCTCTTGAAGATGCCAGGAACTGTAAACCGGGTAAACTATTATTTCTACAGTGAAAGCTAATTATTTTTACTATTTTTCCATTTTATTTTAAAGAGAAATGTCAATCCCCCATAATGTTGCCACTGCTCTCCCTCCACTATGTTTTATAATCTAGTGTGTGCACAGATGTCTTCAGGTCCCAACATCTGCGCACATGCGGGTATTTGGGGTCTGGGTCTTCCATGCCTGCTCCATCTTGACGCATGTTTTGTAAACCCCCGCTGATGTGTAGATACTCAGTATACTCAGCTCTGCCGTGACCACAAACCCACAGACATGTGTGCATGTACAGAATCTGGCGGGACACACAAGGGGGGGGGGGGGTGACACAATGTCATTGTCACCTAGGCAAAAAAGAAGGAAGTGCTGCTATACAATACAAAAAGGTTAAAAACCTTTAAAAAAATATCTAATTTTAGGAGAGGGAGAGGCAGGTGAATAAAAAAAGTTGATTCGTAGGGTGAAAGTCTGCTGTAGTGTAGGTTGTACACAGATGTATTTTCTATATTTCATCATTACAGGACATTCATAAAGTGACACTAAACTGGTTTAAAAAAATAAATACATTTTCAAGTATGTATTCTTATCTTTTAAAAAATCCCTTTATTGCCCTTTGCATCCCCTGAATCCTCAGATTCCTTCTTTTTGCTGCTGTGATCCGACGTCTTGATAAAGGATGGTTACGTTCATTCTCCATGGTCCAAATGAAGGTAGGGGCTTAGTCACCATCTTTTTTCACTACCCAGGTGGATTGGGCACTAAGGATTGTGGACTATGGGATGTGTAGTGTGCATAGTGCAGCACACATTACCGCAACTAACTTTTCATAAAAAATACATTACAGGGCCATTAAGTAGTCAATGTGTATTGATGATTTTTGCAAAATAAGGCTATTGTTTAGTGTAAAAAGAAAATAAATTGGTGCTAACACAGCCAAATATCTACAAAAATAAAAATAATATTATTTTTAATGTCCATAAATTATATGTAATAGTCCCCACACCACGTGAAACATTTTCTGTTCTTTGATAAGTGTTCTTCCAGCAGTGCAACAGCTATCACCACCACCACCACCACCATTAAAAAAGTGCACTCACAGCCAGTCCAGTGACCTCTTAGTAAATATAGGTCACCGGGGACTGTGGAATAGGCCATATACAGTGGTGTGAAAAAGTGTTTGCCCCCTTCCTCATTTCCTGTTCCTTTGCATGTTTGTCACACTTAAGTGTTTCGGAACATCAAACCAATTTAAACAATAGTCAAGGACAACACAAGTAAACACAAAATGCAATTTGTAAATGAAGGTGTTTTTTTATTAAAGGTGAAAAAAAATCCAAACCATCATGGCCCTGTGTGAAAAAGTGATTGCCCCCTAAACCTAATAACTGGTTGGGCCACCCTTAGCAGCAACAACTGCAACCAAGCGTTTGCGATAACGTGCAATGAGGCTTTTACAGCGTCCTGGAGGAATTTTGGCCCACTCATCTTTGCAGAATTGTCCTAATTCAGTTACATTAGAGGGTTTTCGAGCATGAACGGCCTTTTTAAGGTCATACCACAACATCTCAATAGGATTCAGGTCAGGTCTTCATTTTGTTTTTCTTCAGCCATTCGGTGGTGGACTTGCTGGTGTGTTTAGGATCATTGTCCTGCTGCAGAACCCAAGTTCGTTTCAGCTTGAGTACACGAACAGATGGTCGGACATTCTCCTTCAGGATCTCTTGGTAGACAGCAGAATTCATAGTTCCTTTTATCACGGCATGTCTTCCAGGTCCTGAAGCAGCAAAACAGCCCCAGACCATCACACTACCACCACCATATTTTACTGTTGGTATAATGTTCTTTTTATGAAATGCAGTGTTCCTTCTACGCCAGATATACTTGGACACACACCTTCCAAAGAGTTCCACTTTTGTCTCATCGGTCCACAGAATGTTGTCCCAAAAGTCTTGGGGATCATCAAGATGTGTTGTGGAGAAATTGAGACGAGCTTTGATGTTCTTTTTGCTCAGCAGTGGTTTTCTCCTTGGAACTCTGCCATGCAGGCCATATTTGCCCAGTCTTTTCCTGATGGTGGAGGCATGAACGCTGACCTTAACTGAGGCAAGTGAGGCCTGCAGTTCCTTGGACGTTGTTGTGGGGTCTTTTGTGACCTCTTGGATGAGTCGTCGCTGCGCTCTTGGGGTAATTTTGGGCGGCCGGCCACTCCTGGGAAGGTTCACCACTGTTCCATGTCTTCGCCATTTGTGGATAATGGCTCTCACTGTGGTTCGCTGGATTCCCAAAGCTTTGGAAATGGCTTTATAACCCTTTCCAGACTGATAGATCTCAATTACTTTCTTTCTCAATTGTTCCTGAATTTCTTTGGGTCTCGGCATGATGTGTAGCTTTTAAGGATCTTCTGGTGGACCTTACTGTGTCAAGCAGCTCCTATTTAAGTGATGCCTTGATTGTGAACAGGTGTGGCAATAATCAGGCCTGGGTGTGGCTAGAGAAATTGAACTCAGGTGTGGACAACCACAGTTATAGTATGTTTTAACAAGGGGGACAATCACTTTTTCACACAGGGCCATGATGGTTTGGATTTTTTTTCACCTTTAATAATAAACACCTTCATTTACAAATTGCATTTTGTGTTTACTTGTGTTGTCCTTGACTATTGTTTAAATTGGTTTGATGTTCCGAAACACTTAAGTGTGACAAACATGCAAAGGAACAGGAAATGAGGAAGGGGGCAAACACTTTTTCACACCACTGTACACCTCCAAATCTATCACACCATTCCTCAGTAGATCTTCTAAGATAACACACTATCTTCCGTTTATCGCTCTTGGCCTCTGCTTGCTTTGCATACAGCATGAGCTGGCTGAAACAAAACCAGAATGGATATTGATCCAGCAGGAGCACCCCAAACATGGTCACCAGCTACAGAAGTCTCTTAAATCCATAACGGAAGGTACAGTAGTATGTCGTCTTAGAATATCTACTGCAATGATCGATTTGGAGTTGTAGATGGCCGATTTCCCCAGTGCTTGTTGAGCTTTATTAGCTTAGCTGTCACTAAATTGATGATGAGTGCACATTTTTTTATGGTGGTGGTGATGATAGGTGTTACACTGCTGTGTTAGAGCCAATTACTTTTATTTTTACACTTATTGAAGGTGAAATTTTTCACTTTCGAGAGGGCAGCTTCTTATGAGTCACTATATAAGGGTAGTTGCCATTAATTATAATATAAATGTATGCATTGCTATTCCCTGAAATTTATATTAATGTTTTCTTTTAACGACATTGTTCATCCTTTGTTGAACTCTGTAAACATACCTTCAAAACTTAATAAAAATTGATTGATTAAAAAAAAAAGTTATACTATCACTAGTGTCACTTTAATTTATGCTATGGCTGTGTTCCAAGACATGTATGTGCAATTAAAATTTAGCATATTTTATATGTCGTAAAAAAATAACTGTATTCTATATTTGACCTCATTTCTAGAACTGATTATTAGCTCTATGATGGATATAGAGAAAAATTAACACAGACATAAATGAGACGTTATAGTTAAAGA
This sequence comes from Lithobates pipiens, assembly GCF_037356315.1. Taxonomy (NCBI): domain Eukaryota; kingdom Metazoa; phylum Chordata; class Amphibia; order Anura; family Ranidae; genus Lithobates; species Lithobates pipiens. The sequence continues at coordinate 169,394,753 of NW_027507903.1, read as the reverse complement.
CTGTACGGTCTACTGTATGTGTATTCCTAACAGAATGGGAGACAAAGTTCATGTACCCCTGCAGGCTGTAAGATTGTGTCCTTTGATCCCACCTCAATCCCTCTAAAAGCCTCAACCCCTCTGACACTCCAGGTTAAACCTTAAAATTAAACACTGGTCAATTTAGGAAAACCCCTGAGTATATTATCACTTAGCAAGGTTGAATTCAGAATGGCAATTTCCAGCTCATCTGCAGTGTAAAGTACATAATCAAAGCACAACTGACTCTATAATAGTTATGCAGGTATGAAATGTCAGACCTTATCTAGGTGAACATACATAACCTGAAGTGTAAGAGCAGAATGGTGGTAATACCAATAAAAGGGCCTATGCTGCAGGGTAAACTGAGCTTGGCCTAGGTCACCTGTGGAATACTGATAGCACTATTTGTGTATGTTCAGAATCTCCAGTAAATGAGGGAGGAAATTAACTAAGTCTCAATCCTTAGGAATAATCTTCTGCTGGCTGGCGCTGGGGCCATTTATGATGTTGGTGTAATAGAGGATGTCTGTTAAATCTGTAAGCAGATGAAGACGGATAACTATAACTGCTGTTGTAACAACTAGTACAGAAGACTACAAAACAGCCAAACAGGGTCAGGACATTGGGAATGTTAACCTGAGTTGGAGAATGGGTAGGTTAATATTAGACTCTGCCTACAGTTTGTCTCTTCCTGATAACAGAACAAAGGTGGGTCAGAGACATGCTTACTAGCTCCATGTTTCGGATTTGCAAGTTGTAATGGTGGAGATGCCACTCTGAGGTATTTAGTGTGCATATCTTCCTGACAGGTAGTACAGCATGATGTTCACCGTATGTGAAGGGTGTTGATCTCTTGGTGGCCACCTGCAAACTGTAAAGCTGGATAAATGCTATGTGCATGAAGCGCAAGTCTCCCTATAGCACTTGATAAACAGAGCATAGAGTGTGCTGGATGTGCAGGCTCATTCGTAGCCACCTGTAGGATGGCCAAGCTAGACTTGAGCAAAGTACCAAGTTCCCTAGATCTTTAGATGGAAAGTTCCATGGTCTCTCAAACCTTCCCCTCTGCAACAGGAACAGCTACTCAAACGATCACCCAGTGCCAACTGCCTCCGTTCTTTCTGACCTATTCCATATATACCCCCCTTTATAAACTCTGCTTGCTACCAGGGTCTTTTGAGGCCTGTCACTCATAAGCTCAGCTAGTACACTATCACTATTATGGCCCAGACTACTTCTCCCAACCTTCCAGAGGGTTCTGAACTGTGATCCCAGAGATTAATGTCTCCCTTCGGGCTGAAGAAGGGAATTGTTACACTAGTCAACGTACATCAGAAAATAACAAATAAAGTTAATTTCCTTCTTAAATAATGGCTACATACAAGTTCAATTGATGCCTTAAAGCAGAATTCCACCCACTTTTAGACCTTTGTCTTACAGGAAAGATGACCCCTCCACCACTCATTTTTGGCTAACTATTTTTTGTTTTCTAACTCATCTTTTCTGAAGTAATAAGTGTACTTCTGTTCCAGTTGGGCCAAGGTGCAGGACGTCATGTCCTCTTGTACAGCGAACCCCCCCCCCCCCCCGCAGTCTTCTGGGACAAGCTGGCCATTCACAAAGCACCGCGTGGTTTGCGCATGTGCAGTAGGAAACTGGTAGAGAAGCCACAAGGTTTCCTGGTTTCCCTTAGTTAGAATGGTGGCACCTGCACCCGATCCGGTGGATGGATAGGCCTTGGGGGGCTGACATCGTGAGCTCCCTGGACAGGTGAGTGTCCTTATTAAAAGTCAGCTGCTGACTTAAAAAAAAAAAAAATGTTTGTGACTGGAACTCTGCTTTAAAGTGTCTTTCACCTTGAAAATGTTCCCTCCTTGCCACCCATAACTTATTTTGTTTATATATATAAAAATGTTTCCCTCCCACCCCCTCATGCATGTGATGGTAAGCAGGGGTAAAAATCTATAGGGGGAAAAAGTAAGGATCCACGTTAAGTCTAAACTCACACTAGCCCATGCTCTGGAAAGCAATCCACATTGAAATTCTTTTCAGAGCGCAGCAAAACAGCCACTAACAGACATTCAGTTGGTGTTCAGTTCCTTTTTTATAAATTTACTGGATTCAATCTGAATGTTAACATAAACAGCTAGTGATTCAAAATGAAGTAATTGCGACACAGAGTAGCCCTCAATTTACATTCTAAGCATGCTTTGGGCACAGTTATGCGTTTATTAAATAGAATGTGTGAATTGCTTCCAAAACTTTTTACAAAAAAAACATTTCAGGTGAATGCACTCTGCAAATACTGTAAATATTCCTCATTCCTCTGAGAATAGACAAGTGTACTGACCTTTGAAACAAATGGTATATAATTCTGTTTACTGACATGTTTTTATTTTTTTATATTTCTCTTCCAAATAGAGTGCCCTATGAAGTTTTTCTAATATATTAATAGTATATCATAAACCAAAGCAAAGAATAAAGTCAGGAAGCAATATCAAGTGTTTTATAAATATGTGTAGCACTGACCCCCGAAGGAGCTGCTGGTTTGATTGGGCTTACCATTACCGTGCTCTTCAGGAGCCGGCGCTACATATGCAACAATATTTCTATATTACTATAACTATTCCAATTATTATTGACTAAACTAAATAACAATTTGTCTTGTTACCTAATCATTTTCAATAAAAATGACTGTAAAAAAAAAAAGTTAGGAAGCAACTGTGCAGAATATATAATGAGACAAATGTACATGTAACAGCTTTCCAGCTTTTTGTCTGCTCATTTTGTAAAAAAGCAAGTGAATTCCAGGAAGTCTCTTGTTTTTTAGTCTAAAAAAACTATTTCTGAACTGCCAGCAGCTGTTCATCAGCTAAAATGAAGATAAATATGATAATGTGCCATAGTTATTTTATGAGCAGAGGGACAGGATAAATTATGAAATTGAAATAGGCTGCCCAACAGTTCAGATGAAAACATACCACAGATTGTGGGTTTTTTAGGGGCCTTGAACATGGGGCAATCCTACATAGTTACATAGTTATATAGTGGCGAGGTTGAAAAAAGACACAGGTCCATCAAGTCCAACCTATGTGTCTGATTATATGTCAGTATTACACTGTAGATGCCTGCATGTTGTGGTCGTTCAGGTGCTTATCTAATAGTTTTTTTGAAACTATCGATGATCCCCACTGATAGCACCGTCTGTGGAAAGGAATTCCACATCCTTGCCGCTCTTACAGAAAAGAACCCTCTACGTAGTTTAACCGCTTCAATACAGGGCACTTACACACCCTTCCTGCTCAGACCAATTTTAAGCTTTCAGCGCTTTCACACTTTGAATGCCAATTACTCAGTCATGCGACACTGTACCCAAACAAAATTTTAATATTTTTTTTCATACAAATAGAGCTTTCTTCTGGTGGTATTTAATCACCATTGAGTTTTTTATAATTTGCGACATATGAAAAAAATCGAAAATTTTGAAAAAAAACAACATATTTTTTAGTTTCTATGATAACACTTTGCAAATAAGTCATTTTTGTTTATAAATTTGGGCCAAAATGTATACTGCTACATCTCCTTGGTAAAAAAATAACACAAATTAGTGGATATTATTTTGTCTCTGTGAAAATGATAGAGTCTACATGCTATGGTGCAAATCATTGAAAATTGATCACACCTGATGCACTGATGGCCTATCTCATTTCTCGAGGCCCTGAAATGTCAGGAATGTACAAATACCCCCAAGTGACCCATAATAAGTAAGAGTAAGAGTCGTGGTGAATTTTTTTAAGTTGTCATTTTTTCCCACAATTCTTGGGAAAATGTAAGATTTTTTTTCCCTCCAAAATTGTCATAACAACAAGTTATTTCTCACACACAGCATATGCATACTTCCAATTACACCCCAAAATACATTCTGCTACTCTTCCCAAGTATGACAATACCACATGTGTGTGACTTTTACACAGCCTGGCCACACAGAGAGGTCCAACATGCAGGGAGTACCGTCAGGCTTTCTAGGAGCATAAATTACATCTCTAATTTCCTCTAATGACCTATCATACTTTTGAAGGCCCTGGACAATGGAATTACCCACAAAATGACCCCATTTTGGAAGACAAACACCCGAAACTTATATTCTATGAAGCATTATGAATCTTTTGAATGGTTAATTTTTTTACACAAGTCTTCAAAAAACGTGGAAAGAAAATGAAAACCTATTTTTTTTTTACACAAAATTGTCAATTTATAAGATATATATAACTCATGGCATGTATATAGCAAAAATTACACCCCAAAACACATTCTGCTACTCATCCTGGGTATGGCGATACCACATGTGTGAGACTTTTACACAGCTAGTCCACATACAGAGGCCCAACGTTAAAGTAGTACCTTCAGGCGTGCTAGGAGCATAAATTACACATCTCATTTCATTCCTACCTATCACACTTTTGAAGGTCCTTGAGCACCAGGACAGTGGAATTACCCACAAAATGACCCCATTTTGGGAAGCAAGCACCCCAACATATATTCTATGAGGCATGAGCTGCAGATAGGTACTCGGGTACTCTGATGGGCTGTAGATAGGTACTTGGGTACTCTGATGAGCTTGTGACTGGTACTTGGTTACTCTGATGAGCTGGTTTACCCATTGTCGGTCTTGGAGGATAAGGCCATGGAGGAGTATGTTGCTGATGCACTTTCTTGAGGTTTCATCCACAAATCCTCGTCTCCTGCTGGTGCTGGTTTCTTCTTTGTGAACAAGAAGAGTGGTGAACTGAGACCTTGTATAGATTATAGGGGTCTCAATCGTATCACGATTAAGAATGTCTACCTGATTCCATTAATTACAGAGTTATTTGACTGCCTCAAGTGAGCAACGGTTTTCACGAAGCTTGACTTGAGAGGAGCATACAATCTCGTGCGCATTAAGGAGGGCGACGAGTGGAAAACTGTGTTTAATACTAGAACAGGCCATTATGAGTACCTGGTAATGCCTTTTGGCCTTTGTAGCTCCCCGGCAGTTTTCCAGGAATTTATTAACAATGTCCTCCGAGATTTGTTGCAGTTATGTGTCGTGGTTTATCTTGATGATATCCTCATATTTTCCAAGTCCCTGGAGAGCCACCACACAGATGTCTGTCGTGTGTTTCAGAAACTAAGAGGGAACAATCTCTATTGTAAACTGGAGAATGGTGAGTTCTATCGTGAACAGGTTACATTCCTGGGCTATGTCATTTCCACTGCTGGTTTTTTGATGGACCCAGAGAAACTTTCGGCAGTCGTACAGTGGCCTCCACCCGTGGGTTTACCTCCCCTGCAGCATTTCCTGGGCTTTGCCAACTACTATCGGAAGTTTATTCATAACTTCTCGTCTCTGGTCAAGCCCCTGACTGATATGACCAGAAAGGACAGTAACCCACAGAGTTGGTCTCCGGAGTCCATTATGGCCTTTGAGATTCTCAATGCTGCCTTTGTTTCTGCTCCTGTGTTGGCACATCCTGATCCAATGTTGCCTTTTATCCTAGAAGTTGATGCTTCTTAGACTGGAGTTTGCGCCCTTCTGTCTCAACATCCTAACTCTGAAAGCGCTATGCATCCATGTGGCTACTTTTCCAAGAAATTGTCACCTGCTGAGTGCAATTATGAGATTAGTGACAGGGAGCTGTTGGCGATCATTTTAGCCCTGAAAGAATGGAGACATCTCCTTGAAGGTAGCACTGTGCCGGTTCTTATTCTTACTGACCATAAAAATCTTACATTCTTGTCTGAGGCTAAGCGACTCTCTCCCAGAAGGGCATGATGGGCTCTTTTCTTGTCAAGCTTTAATTACATTGTCTCATTCTTACCCGGTACTAACAATGTAAGGGCCGATGCCTTGTCACAACAATTTTAATCCACTTTCAAGTCGAAGTCGGTTCCGGTTCCTATGATTCCTCTTGATCGTATCTTGGCTATGGTTCACACCAGTCTTATTTCTCCTTTGGGTGACAAAATTCTTGCTGCTCAGGTCCATGCTCCTCCTGAGAAACCTTATGACCGCTGCTTTGTCCCAGAGAGTCTCCGTACTGCTGTACTCAGACTTACCATTCTCCAAAGGCAGCTGGCCATCCTGGGAAGAATCAACTCATTTGGGCCATTTCCCAACAATTATGGTGGCCTAGTCTATGGGCTGACATTACTGCCTTCATATCTGCCTGTTCCCGTGTGTGTTCAGAGTAAGACTCCACAACACCTTCCAGTCCAGCGGACAAGGGCAGTCAGTTTGTCTCCCGTTCCAGCGAGCCTTTTGTGCACAGTTGGGAATCCAGCTTGCGTTCTCTTCTGCGTATCACCCTCAGTCTAATGGGGCTACAGAGCGAGCCAATCAGTCCTTGGAGCAATTCCTACGTTACTATATTTCTGACCACCATAACAACTGGTCAGACCTATTACCATGGGCAGAGTTTGCTCACAACAGTGCTTTGAATTCTGCCTCCCGATTGTCTCCACTTATGGCGAATTATGGTTTCCAACCTTCCATGTTGCCTGACTCGTTTGTTCCGCAGAGTATTCCTGTGTTAGAGGAGCATCTCAGTGGTCTTCGTTCAACTTGGGTACAAGTCCAGGAGGCTTTGTGTCATGCTAATGATAGGTACAGACTCCATGCTGACCGCAGACACCTGCCTGTGCCTTCCTACCTGGTTGGGGACAGTTTCTGGCTGTCATCTCGCAACCTCCGGCTTCCTGTTCCCTCACTGAAGTTTGCACCTCGGTTTATTGGGCCTTTCCATTTCCTTCGCAGAATTAACCCAGTGGCTTGCGCATTTGACCTTCTTCCTAGTATGCGCATCTCAAATGTGTTTCATGTCTACTTATTGAAACCGTTGGTCTGTAGCCGATTTACCACCTCGGTGCCATGTCCTCACCCTATTCAGGTTGAGAACCATGAGGAGTATGAGGTACAATCCATTGTTGACTCCCGTAGGTTCCATGGGCACATACAGTACCTAATGCATTGGAACGGGTACGGTCCGGAGAAACGCTCCTGGGTTTCATCCTCGGACATACATGCCCCTGTTCTCCTCCGCGAGTTCCATAGACATTTTCCCCTCAAGCCCGGTGGCCCTCTGAGGGAGAGGGGTCATTGAGGAGGGGGTACTATCAGGGCTGGCTTAGCCCTTCCTTCTCTGGGCTGGCTGCTCAGCTGTCGGCTAATTGCCAGCTCTCATCTCTCTCTACAGTTACCTAGCTGTTTAATTGTACTTCTGTCTCAGTCTGATTCATGGTTTCTGACACTAATGCATGATGGACCTCTCCATGTGACAGAGAGAGAGAGTTTGCGGCATACCATGTTGAATGCTACTTCAACCACAAGGCTTGAGAGGCCTAGTCCTGCTACCCACTGTTGTACATCCTGTTACTAGCAACATTTACAGCACCTACCCATGTGTGGAGAAAGTCAGTACAGAAGGCAGAGAAAGAGGATACGTTGCCGGACTGTTGCCATATGTGCTCCTGTCTAGAAGACTGCAGATCGATTTGAGTCATTGGTGAGAGAGCAAGCTGCTCAATATTTATCTATTTACTACCACTAGTACAGAACACCGTGCATACACATTTCTACCCAGGAACACTTTAATGCATTGCTGGAACACTGTACTCAGATGCCTTAGGCCTTCACCACTTGGAATATATTATTTCATTTGCAACCAAGCAGATTACAGTTAACGAGCTCCAACTAGCTAGTGACTATAGTGTATCCTTCTGCATATAGCATTATTCATTGCTTATACATTGTCGTGTCTTTGGGACGAGTCTGTTTGCTGAGTTGGCGCTGTTGTCACAGCTCAGCGGATTTACTCTTTTCTTTGTGAAATAACTGTTCCTATTTGGTTCAACTAAAACATTTCAGAATCTTGTACTACTGAGTTGCTTGATTCTTTTTTTTTTTTAACCAAAATTAAGTTTATTGAGCAGAAAAGTCAATACAGAATAGTATACAACAAATGTTGGGTGCAACAGGCACCACAATGTGTTAAGAAGATGTACAAATTTTGTCTGACATATGTATACAAATCTTCTGCCAGCTGTTACCTTGTTTCTTTAGCGTGGAAACATTAATACATATGTGTTCCCCTACATTAGGTAGTGGGGGTAATAGCAGAGTGGTGTTGCGGTCCGCTTTTTTTTTTTTAGGTTGACCCTAGGCATCACAGGTGGAGGAGTCTTCTACCCATCTATCCCAGATCTTATGAAATTTGCCTGGGCATCCAAAGTGGGAATAAAGGATTTTGTTGTAAGGCAGTGTGAGGTTTACAGTCCTCTTCCATTGTTGGATTGTGGGTGGAGTAGGTCTAAGCCATAACTGAGCTATTTGCATCCTGGCAGTGAAAAGAGTTTCCTGCAGGAATGTTGTGAGGTGCTTGTCTTCCTCAGGTAGGGGGAGGAGACCAAGTATACATTGACGTGGGCACAGTGTTAGGGCAGAACCCATATGGTCATGGAGGAATTTGATAACCTGCGTCCAGTATTGTTGGATGGGAGGGCAGGACCATATTAAGTGATAGAAAGTACTGTTGGCATCGCCCCATCTGGGGCATGTTGGGTTGGCATCGGCTTTATATTTGGAGAGTCGGGTAGGAGTTATGTACTACTTATGGAGAATATAAAGGTACGTAAGTCTGTCAGAGAGTTTGGGCGATACTTTTTTGGGTGTTTCTAAAACTTCCCCCCATTGTTCATCCTCAATGTCCCTGAGGTCCGCCTCCCATTTTGTCCTGAGTCAATAAGCATGAGCCGTAGCTCTGGGAGTGAGAAGCTGCATATAGAGGAGGGATATCAGTTTCTTAGGGTCATCTCCGAGTACCATGTCCGTCAGGGTCAATGTTTCCAGTGGTGGGACGAGTTTTCCAAACTGAGTTTGAATGGCGTGGCGGACTTGTAGGTAGCTGAAGAGCGTATAATTGGGGAGATTGAATTCTTCTTTAAGGGTTTGAAACTACATAATTGTGCGTCCAGTAAAAAGTTGGGATAGTTATACAACTTGATTATCCATATTTTGTGGTCAGGTACAGTCAGTAGTTCTGGAAGGAGAGGGTTTTCCCATAGTGGTGTGTAGTAGTGTAATGGGGGGGGGGGGACCATGATGGCATGTGCCAAATCTTGTTGTGGTGTGTTAGCATGTGTCGTTTATCCCCTAGTCGCGAGAGGCCCTGATGCTTGCAAATAGTATTTGGAAAGGGTGGGCTACTACAGCCGTCGCCGCCATGCACACTAATGTGCAGTATCTAATTTTATCGTGGCTGTTGAGATAATAGAAGTGGGATAATTGGGAGGCAAGGTTGTATAATGCCAGATCGGGTAGGGCAGTGCCACCCAGGTGGACTGGGCATTTAAGGGTCTGCCATGCCAGTTTGTGCCTAGAGGAGCCCCATACAAATGTACTGAGGATAGATTTCATGTTTCTGAAAATGTGGGCCAGAATATAGAGTGGAGCATACCAGAAAAGTTAGAGCAATTTGGGGAGAAGAATCATCTTCACTATGTTAAGCCGGTCCATGACCACAAGAGGGAGTCTGGACCAGACCTGAGTTTTGCATTTAAGGAGCTCAAAAAGTGCTTCTAAGTTCAATCTTACATAGTCTGTGAGGGTGCGGGAGCATTGTATGCCAAGATACTTGATCTAGTTGGTTCGCACTAGGGGCAGAGCGGCCTGTGTGTCTGTGGGGGCAGTGAGGTCTATAGGGAGAATTTGGGATTTGGACCAGTTTATCTGGAGTCCTGAGAAAGCGCCAAAGCATTGGATTAAATGAAGAGCTGCCGTCAGGGAGGGACCTGCATCCTCTAAGTAGAGCAGCATATCATCAGAGTAGAGTCTGATCACCTCCGTCACCTGACCCATACGGAGGCCCCGTATGTCAGGGTGCGCCCTGATGGCGATAGCTAGGGTATCCACGGCTCATGCAGAGTTGCTTGATTCTTGCTTTATAGTATTAACAGGATGTCTGAAAACAGAGTGGCAGGTGGGTTGGAAGGTTCACTTGGTCATGGCCGTGCAGATGAGCAGGTAATTCTCAGCAGTCCCCGAGTGGGCTGTGCTACAATTAGAAAAGCTGCACAAAATGAAAAAGATTTCAAGCTCCTAGAAAACTAGTTTTCAAGAATCGTCTAGTGTCGCTATGTATATGTATGGACGTTAAAGTGATTGTATACCCTTTGTTTTAATTTTTACCTACAGGTAAGCCTATAATAAGGCTTACCTGTAGGTAAAATTAATATCTACTAAACCTGTACGGTTTTGTAGATATTCACTTTGCATGCAGCCGCTGTCGTCAGTGGCGCATGCTCTGTGAAGGGTCGGCTGAAGGTCTGGCAGGCATTGCTGGACTTTGCCGGGAAGAAGACTCCCTTGAGCATGAGTGTAATCGTGGCTCCAGCCACTCACAGCGCTGGAGCCACAAACCCAGAAGAAACTCCAAGGGCAAAATGTCAGCTCCCTCGGCGCCTAGGACCGTGATCAGATGTTGACTCCTTGTTTTAAGGTGAGTATTTTCATAATGAGCTAGTTTGCGGTGTATACTAGCTCATTAGGCCTTTGCCTTACAGGTTTTTTTTTCCTGTGTGCGTATACATCTGCTTTAAACATTTTACAACACATCAAATAAGGATAATTGCACTTTTAAAGCATGCATCTCCATAGCCCCTATTATATTTATTATATATGTTGTCAGATTCAGACCGTACTCCCTCCTTCTTCATCCCTCTTTTAGCCTACCCCCAGCTCTGCAGTAATTCACCACCCTGCAAGTCAGACTTTTTGTACCACTACATAGAGTTGGCTCTTGGATAGTGAGTGTAAGGCTGGGTTCACACATCTCCGGGCGGCTGTGGAGCAGATTGCACAAAGGTCCTGTGCATCTTTGGCTCTGTTTCAGGTCCAACTTTAGGCAAAAAATTGTGCCTGATTTGTCCTGCATTAGGCCCCATTCAGATATCGCATTGAAAGAGCGAGAGTTCCCGCTTGTGATTCCGAAAGCTCAATTTGCAAGTGTTTCCACATGTTATGCATAGAGCAGATTATTCACTTCAATAGGTTTCTCTATGTGAGTATGTCACCCAAAAGAAGCTCTTGCTCCTTTTTGGGCTGCAAGCTTAGTATGGTTTTTAAACTAGCATTTTGCAGAGCGATTCTGTTGTGCGATCATCGCGGCAGAATCGAGGGGTGCCGTTAAGAATAAGGGCACCCAAATGTGTGTCGTGTATTGTGCCTTGATTTGAAATTGCGAGCAGAATCATGGAGATCCTGCTCACCCTTCCAAATCTGTTCACTCTTCAAGCAAATTTTCCCTTAGCTTGGCGATTAAGGTGAAGCTCTGCTGACTTCCATCATACAATCATGTACAAGCAGAAATCATTTTTAAATTTTTTAAATTTTCCTTGCACGTGGTTGGATATTCTTTGCAATGTAAATTTTCACGACATCCCTCGCTAAATGAGAATTCCCTTGCAAAGTGAACAGCCTACTTTTCTTTATTAAATCAACCCTAAGGTGTCATTGGAAGAGGAGGCAAAAATACATTGTCTAAATAGGAATACAAAAAGCAGAAAAAAGCTAATTCTAAATATATATTCCCTTTACCTGCTAGTGGTCGTAATGTCATGGCCGATCGGTATATATATATATATATATATACACACACACAATACACACACACACTATAAACTATATCATTCTGTAACACAAAAGCAAAATTTTTTCCTTGGTCTATATTCTGACCATAACCAAATATCGTTCCTTGAATCCTCTTTAGAATCACCATTGATCTTTGCAGAAAGAGCGGTAGACCTAGAAGGGAACTTCAACTTCATACTAGACCCCTCCCTAGATTCTACTGATGTCACATGCCATCTTTCCAATGCCCCCTGAGACGTATAAAAAGACACTGCCACCTCCACCAAGACCAATTTTCAGCTTTCAGCGCTGTCGCATTTTGAATGACAATTACACAGTCATGCAACACTGTACCCAAACTAAATTTTTATCAGTTTCTTCCCACAAATAGAGGTTTCTTTTGGTGCCAATTAATCATTTCTGGGATTTGTATTTACTGCTAAACAAATAAAAAAAAGACCAAACATTTTGAAAAAAAAAGTTTTTTATTTGTTTCTGTTACAAAACTTTGTAAATAAGTAAGTTTTCTCCATCACTGATGGGCACTGATGGGGCTGCACTGATGGGCACTGATAAGACGGCACTGATAGGCACCAATGAGGTGGCACTGATGAGGTTGCAATGATGGGCACTGATGATGGGCACTAATATGCGGCACTGATGGGGCACTGATAGGTGGCACTGATGTTCACTGATAGGTGGCACTGATATGCAGCACTGATGGGTACACATAGGTGGCACAGATGGGCACTGAATAGATGGTAGTGATGGATGCCAATCAGTGGCAAACAATAATGCCTGGGCACTGATTGGCATCCATTATGGGCACTGATTGGCATCCATTGTGAGCACTGATTGGCATCACTGGTGGTCTAGGATGGCATGCCTGGTGGTAATATCCCTGGTGGTCCAGTGTGGGCATCCTCGGGGGGCTACACTGATAATCAGTCAGCACAGACCCCCCCTGTCAGAGGAGCAGCCAATCGTCTCTCCTCTACTCGCGTCTGACAGAGCGAGTGAGGAAAAGACGATGAACTGCTCTTCCTTTTTACACTGTGATCAGCCGTGATTGGACACGGCTGATCACATGGTAAAGAGATTCCATCAGAGACTCTTTACCTAGATCGGTGTTGCGGTGTGTCAGACTGAAATACTGCAACAACGATCGCCCTCCAGGGCCCCCAGCGGATTGATATCCCGGCGACGTCATATGGTCAGGATATTGAAACCACTTTGCCACCGCTCATTTTGCTATATGGTGGCAAATGGTTAAAGAAATACGGAGGGCTCAGCATCCCACCACCAAATTATATTCCTATTACTTGCCAGTGCATGGCTTTTATTCACGCACCCACTTTTTTCTAAATAAACACTGCCACCTCCATATGGCCTCCTCTTTTGAAATAGGCAAACGTGACCATGCACCAGTGTCCCTATCACTCTCCTTCCTGGTTAATTCACACCCTTCGCAGCACTTTAGGCTCAGTGGGATTGATTTACTAAAGGCAAGTAGACTGTGTGCTTTGTAGAGGTGCGCTCTGCAAGTGCAGTTGCTCCACAGCTTAGTAAATGAGGTAAAGGTTCACTTTGCAAAGAGTACCCAACTATGTGCAGGATAAAAAAAGGATGATGGAAGTCAACAGAGCTTCTGTTTACTAGGAGAAAAAAACAAAAGGAAAAGTGCCTATGAGTGCGAGTATTTATTAAATGCAACAACATGTAATCCACACTTACATGGAGGTAAGGGGTAACAGGCTCTGGGGAAGAGAAGGCTCCTGGCTTAGTCCACAGCTTTGCTGATTGGCCTATGCTAGTCTCCAATTAGGATGACCGTGATCTCCTGCAAGGAAGCTGGCTGGTTATTTCACTCCCTGGACTAGATGGAAGTGTTCTACTCTGAAGGGCCGTGCGCTGGAGTGTGATGTCACCAGAGTGTAGGGAAACCATTTAACTTTTAACTCACTTGATGTCTGTGAATGTCCAAGTTAAGCCATTGACTGGATCCAGGATCAGCTGTACCAATTGAGTTTGCTGACCATTAAGCCTTTGAAGACTTGAGTGGTATATGCCCCTTCAAGTCATTGACATCTGGTAAGCCTCCTCTCTTATCGGTGGTGCCTTCAATCACATTGTCTCCATTTGGAATTTTACACCTGGGTTGGATGTTCCTGTCTGAGTCTTTTTTTTTTTTTTATTATTATTCCTTACAATCTTGGACTTGACATATGTCTTTTATTTTCTTTGTGACAATGGAATGCACTTTGTTAATTTTATGTATTTATGGTTGTATATATATATATATTTACACTCCAGTTAGGACTTTCACTTAGTGTTAATTCACTATTTGATCATCTTCATTGATAAACCACTCATTTGATAGAATATTAGTGCTACACAATTTCTATCTACCCATACCAGATGGAATTGCCTCAAATACTTACAGTAAACAAAATTAAATTGGTAAAGATCCTGGCATGGGCGGCTTCACTCTTACTTATTATAAATAGTTCCAAACTCAACTGTCACCACATTCTTTGAACCTTCAACCCCTTTCTGCAACAAACAACACTACAACTGGAGGCATCTGCCCATACCTCAATTTTCCCTAAAGAAGGAAAAGATCCCATCCACTATTTTAACTGTGTTGTATATTAATCATCCATGTAAGAATGTACATTGCTTTCTGAGTGAGTGATAAACCCTTCCCTGGTTAAGAAGTGCATCCAGCCTGTGTGTAACTTGCTGAGCAGACACTGGCAGCATTGCTAGCAACACCCTGAGAGACCCTGTGTAAAAGGGACATAACAAACTACATACCCATTTATCTTTTCAGCATAGCTTTAAAGGGGTTGTAAACCCTCATCCTATGCATTAAGGTGAAAAAACACCTGGCGGTCACCGGCCCACCAACCCCCCTGTTTTACTTACTTGAGCCCCTTCATCTCCATTCCTCCCCCTCAGCACTGGTCAAATTAAACGGGACCCCATCAGTAGCGGAACTCAAAATGGCTGCCGATTTTCACCCCTCATCTTTATACTTACCTTTTTGCAGTGCATACAGGCAAGCAACAACACAAGGCCTCGGTGTAGGCAGATGCTCTTTTAACTTAGACAACCCAATCTAATATGATTCATTACAAGCCTAAGACCAATTTTTAAGTGGGCACCTTCACATACGGTGGTGTGAAAAAGTGTTTGCCCCCTTCCTCATTTCCTGTTCCTTTGCATGTTTGTCACACTTAAGTGTTTCGGAACATCAAACCAATTTAAACAATAGTCAAGGACAACACAAGTAAACACAAAATGCAATTTGTAAATGAAGGTGTTTATTATTAAAGGTGAAAAAAAATCCAAACCATCATGGCCCTGTTTGAAAAAGTGATTGCCCCCTTGTTAAAACATACTATAACTGTGGTTGTCCACACCTGAGTTCAATTTCTCTAGCCACACCCAGGCCTGATTATTGCCACACCTGTTCACAATCAAGGCATCACTTAAATAGGAGCTGCTTGACACAGTAAGGTCCACCAGAAGATCCTTAAAAGCTACACATCATGCCGAGACCCAAAGAAATTCAGGAACAATTGAGAAAGAAAGTAATTGAGATCTATCAGTCTGGAAAGGGTTATAAAGCCATTTCCAAAGCTTTGGGAATCCAGCGAACCATAGTGAGAGCCATTATCCACAAATGGCGAAGACATGGAACAGTGGTGAACCTTCCCAGGAGTGGCCGGCCGCCCAAAATTACCCCAAGAGCGCAGCGACGACTCATCCAAGAGGTCACAAAAGACCCCACAACAACGTCCAAGGAACTGCAGGCCTCACTTGCCTCAGTTAAGGTCAGCGTTCATGCCTCCACCATCAGGAAAAGACTGGGCAAAAATGGCCTGCATGGCAGAGTTCCAAGGAGAAAACCACTGCTGAGCAAAAAGAACATCAAAGCTCGTCTCAATTTCTCCACAACACATCTTGATGATCCCCAAGACTTTTGGGACAACATTCTGTGGACCGATGAGACAAAAGTGGAACTCTTTGGAAGGTGTGTGTCCAAGTATATCTGGCTTAGAAGGAACACTGCATTTCATAAAAAGAACATTATACCAACCGTAAAATATGGTGGTGGTAGTGTGATGGTCTGGGGCTGTTTTGCTGCTTCAGGACCTGGAAGACTTGCCGTGATAAAAGGAACTATGAATTCTGCTGTCTACCAAGAGATCCTGAAGGAGAATGTCCGACCATCTGTTCGTGTACTCAAGCTGAAACGAACTTGGGTTCTGCAGCAGGACAATGATCCTAAACACACCAGCAAGTCCACCACCGAATGGCTGAAGAAAAACAAAATGAAGACTTTGGAGTGGCCTAGCCAAAGTCCTGACCTGAATCCTATTGAGATGTTGTGGTATGACCTTAAAAAGGCCGTTCATGCTCGAAAACCCTCTAATGTAACTGAATTAGGACAATTCTGCAAAGATGAGTGGGCCAAAATTCCTCCAGGACGCTGTAAAAGCCTCATTGCACGTTATCGCAAACGCTTGGTTGCAGTTGTTGCTGCTAAGGGTGGCCCAACCAGTTATTAGGTTTAGGGAGCAATCACTTTTTCACACAGGGCCATGATGGTTTGGATTTTTTTTCACCTTTAATAATAAACACCTTCATTTACAAATTGCATTTTGTGTTTACTTGTGTTGTCCTTGACTATTGTTTAAATTGGTTTGATGTTCCGAAACACTTAAGTGTGACAAACATGCAAAGGAACAGGAAATGAGGAAGGGGGCAAACACTTTTTCACACCACTGTATATGGCACCTCAGCATCTAACTACCAAGCAATCTGTCACAACTATATGCCTTTAACTTCCTACTGCTCATCTCATTCACCTCTTGGACTTTGATTTTTTTTTTTTAATGGATGGGAATATGTAATGTTATTAAACAGACCCTTTCACTACACATTTTATACACATTTTATACCTACTCCAAACAATCCCCATCTATACCCCTTTACCTGTTTTAAATCTTTCCTATCTGGAATAACTTAATCTAGTCCTCCAAACCAGTACTCATTAAACATACTATTCTACATAGACATAAGAAGTCAGGGAGAATGTTCCTTCCAGACATTTGATTATAGCCCCTCTAACCTGACCTGGGTACTGTACTGTTGTTGCCACTCTACCACTAAACAGTGGGTTCTCATTGAACAAGCCATATCACCTATCCCACTGAGTATTCTCCCCTGGAGTCCAGCACTCCCAACAATTACACTGAATAAACACCCTACCACAGGCCCCACATGAGAAGCTTGTGTACATGTATTTACAACCTAAGGAATTTCACAAACTTCTTCTCTACTCTTTTCAGTGTTAGGGAATCCTAATTTCCCTCCCATTCTAAAAGATAAAGCTTTCATTGGACTTGCTGTGGAAATATATATTTTACTACATACTTTCTACGGGGCCTGACCCTGGCTTTACAGTATTGAGGCCATTATAATTTCTTCAAATAACCACCTACCTCAAAACTTTGCCAGATGCAGAGCTCCATTCCCATGCTCTGATGCATTTTGCACATGAATGCTGTGGAATTCCTAAATCAAACACTTTCTTGGGCATACAAGCTGCTCCTCATGGAGACTTTGGAGGTGTGGTGCAGAACCAGGAAACATTCTACGCATCTTCTGGACACAGGCCTGCAATATCATTCAAAAAAGTACTGACCAGCCTTTCCCCGATTCACTCTTTTTCTTACTCCTGCTCGATAACAAGCTCTCCATGAAAGCATACAAAAAATTTCTGGTGCATCATTTAGCATGTTCCTGCATCATAGCAAAATATTCCCCCCGCATCTATTGAGCAATGGTTTCACCATGTCGCAGACATTATACCCATGGAAGGCTTAACGTGTTCCCTGAAAGGCACAGAAGAAAAATGTCACACTACATGGTTCTGTTGGAATGAATACTCGTTTTATGGAGAAATTCAAACAAATCCTAGAAGGCTAGCTATTACACCTTCAGTCACCTCTTATTTTTACAACTTAAAATTATGAGGGTAGGTGGGATGACAGCAATCTTCCATCTGGCACACTTCCTTGACACCATGGGGGTTATTTACTAAAGGGAAATCCACTTTGCACTGAAAGTGCACTTGGAAGTAAAGTCGCTGTAGATCCAAGGGGGACATGCAAGGAAAATAAAAAAACAGCATTTTAGTTTGCACATGATTGGATGATAAAATCAGTAGAGCTTCCACTCATTTCAGATCTACCCCTTAGGCCGCGTACACACGGGCGGACTGTTCGCCCAACCTTGTCCGCTGAACAGTGTTTGGGCGGACAGTCCGCTCGTGTGTGGGGCTTCAGCGGACAGTTTCAGCGGACAGTTGGACGAACAAGGTCTTACGGAAATTCCGAAAAACTGTCCGCTGAAACAAGGTTTCAGCGGACTGTTCGCTCGTGTGTAGGCTTGTTCGGCCAACTAAGTCTCGCGCATGCTCAGAAAGGATTTCCACGTCGGAAGGTTGCATTGCAGTGTATTGGACGTCGAAATTTTCGATCCGTCGTGCGTGCCGAAACGTCATCGCGCACGGTTTCAGCAAACTGTTCGTCCGTCGTGTGTGGCCATGTCCGTCCATGCTAAGTTTGAGCGGACTGTTTGCCGAAACTGTTGGACGGACAAAGTTGGGCGAACAGTCCGCGCGTGTGTACGCGGCCTTAGATTTAGAGTGACTGCACTTCCAAGTTCACTTTCAGTGCACTTGCAGTGCAAAGTGGATTTGCCTTTCGTAAATAACCCCCCATGTCTCCTCCTCCTCTCCCCTCCTTCCCCCAAATATTAAAACAAGTTCTTCCACAGTTTCCCTTTACTCCTCCATACCTACACACGATCGGATTTTCCGACAACACATGTTGGGAGTGAGCTTGTTGGCTGAAAGTCCAACTGTGTGTTTGCTCCATTGAACAAATGTTGGCTAGCAGGTTCTCATATTTTCTGCCAACAAAACTTTGTTGTTGGAATTTCCAATCATGTGTACACAAGTCCAACGTACAAAAGTTCACACATGCTTGGAATCAAGTAGAAGGAGCCGCCCTGCCTATTGAACTTCCTTTTTCACGGCTCATCATACGCCTTGTATGTCACCATATTCCCATATTTGTAATAGTTGGCCAACATTTGTGTGACCGTGTGTATGCAAGACAAGTTGGAGCCAACAACCTTCATACAAAATTCCACGGTTTTGTTGTCGGAAAGTCTGATCATGTGTACAGGGCATTAGGGGTTGAGCAATAACTATAGACTAGGTATGAATCTGAATGATGACGATAATTGAATATATATTTATATACCCTATGTGAAAGTATCTGGCAACAATACTTTGATCTTTGTCTCCCCCCCCCCCGCCCCTGTCCCCTCTTTTTTGTTACTAGGAACTTTGTAACAAAATGTTGTGTGAAAATTGTAAATAAAAAAAAAAAGAATAAAACATGGCAACTGGTGGAAGGGTATATCAGTTTGGAAAGCACTTGATATTGAAAGTTTGAAAGAAATATATAACAATTGTAGACACAGACCTTATTATACATGCTTATCTTTATTTCAAGTGGTTTACTAAGTGAATGAAATTAAGAATTCCAAAAACAATACAACCATTTATAATGCTGTGTTTTATGGTACTGTATTTATTGTACTAAAGGTAAATGTGTTAAAATGGCCATAAATTTTGTGCCAATTCATTTAATGACCTTTAGATGACTTTTAAAGAAGTTCCAGTTGCAATTTAGAAAATGTCAGCATTAGTTCTATGTATGTTATTATGTTGGGACATTTTTCACAGTTATGGAGAGCTTTCCCTTGCAAAGAGTCATACATTATTAATTGAAAAAAAGTTATGACATAATTATCATTTTGAAAAGTCCACTGCTTTAAAATAAAAATAAAATTATATGTATGCATGAATACATAACTCAGCTTTCTTTCATGTTTTATAGATATACCACCAACTGGCTGCATGACAAGTGCATATACATTTTACTGGAATGTTATACACGTGACAAGCAATGTTGACTGATGAAAGATGACATTATCTGATACAGAAAATGATTAATGTTATAGCTTCATCTCTTTATACCCTCATTATTAAAGCCCGATTCCAGACTCCTGGGTCCCTCCCCCACCCCCCGCCAGCAGTATGTTATGCTTTTTTTTTTTACTTTTTGCTTTTTATACATGCCTTTTTCAGATGCCTTCAGGCTGCTTACTTGACACGGTGCTCAAATATAGACGAACATGCTGAAAATCAACAAATTATACACATCATACTCCTGCTACTCGATGACAAATTTCCAGCTGCAGTATTACTGCAGGGATTCCTGGGTGACCAAATTTAGACAATGGTGTCACCTAGGATTGCTGGTGATAAAGTTAGCTGGGAATCTGTCTTTTAGATGCTTTTTTTTATTTTTATATTGTTATCAATAGATTTATCTTATTTTTCTTTTAAGTCTTTGTGGGAATAGGTACTTATGTACAACTGTATGCATTCATCTTGAGGAGGGTGGATATCTATTTACCACTTATTATAAAGGGAACTTCCAGATTCCACCATAAGTTCCCCAATTTTACTATTTGGACACACTGAAGTGAGGAAGAGGCTTTTGTCCCTCAATATTAGGACAAGAGTGCTTTGCATTGCCCCCTCTTTCCTCCTTACCCAGGCTGCATGCCTATATAAGAGTCTTCTTGGAATATTAAGGGGGAACCAATTTTTTACATCTTTAATTACTACATATCTGCCACAGCTGTAGGGTGATTTATATGTTATTTTTATGATAATAAATTGGCAAAGTTTATAACTTATCAACACAAATAGACCGCTGTTGATTATATGCAAATAACTATGCCCATTGTGCATATATGTTCAGGAGGTTTATCCTGGGTGTCATTCAACCGAGAAGCCTGAGCTACATTTTTTAGGTGGAAGGGAGACTTTTTTGAAAAATATGGTTCAGAGTTGGGCTTTAAAGGGTTAGTCCATCCAAAAGTGATATTTCAGTTATGGACGGAACTTTGTAGAATGACTCACAATATTTATATGCACACTGTGCACAAATATTCAGTAGGGTCGTCTTGGTTGAATGATCCTGGGTGTCACCAATAATTTAACCCAGAAGCTGAGCTACATTTCTTTTTTTAAAGGAAGGGAGGCATTTCTTCTTTGCAAAATATAGCTCAGAGCTTTAAATAGCCAGTGCATCCAAAAGTGATATTTCAGTTATAGGATGAGTCATTATCTGTATTTAACCACTACAGATCCGCGCTATTGCCAAATGACGGCATTAGCGCGGACCTACATTTCCGGGACTACGTCTATTGACGTGGTCCCGGTTACGAGCGGCCTGCGCGCCCCCTAAGGGGCGCGCGCGGCGCGCTCTGTGATCGGCGAGTCCGTGAGACTCGCCTGATCACCGATCCGTGTAAGGGGTCGATCCCGACCCCTTATCACGTGATCAGCTGTCAGCCAATGACAGCTGATCATGTGATAGAACGGAGCCGGTAATCGGCTATTATTCCTCCTCGCGCTGACAGCGCAAGGAGAGAAAAAAAAAGCCGATCGCCGGCGGCCGTGATCGGGACATCAGTCCCGATCACGGCCATCAATACAAGGGACCACCTGCCACCTGCCTGTGCCCACCTGCCTCCCGCAGTGCCATCCTGAAATAAAATAAAAGCAAAAGTAAGTGCCCCCCGTCAGTGCCCATAGTGCCCACAGTGCCACCCACAGTGCCACCCACAGTGCCACCCCACAGTGCCACCCACAGTGCCACCCACAGTGCCACCCAATCTGCCTCAAAGGTGCTGCACCCCAGTGCCGCCCATCAGTGCCCAGCAGTGCCGCCCATCTGTGCCCAGCAGTGCCGCCCATCAGTGCCCAGCAGTGCCACCTATCAGAGCCACCTATCAGTGCCACCTATCAGTGCCCATCAGTCCCATCTATCTGTGGTACCTATCAGTGCCCATCCGTGCCACCCATCCGTGCCACTTATCCGTGCCACCCATCCGTGCCATCTTATCTGTGCCCATCTTTGCCCATCAGTGCCGCCTTATCTGTGCCCATCGGTGCCGCCTTATCTGTGCCTATTAGTGCCGCCTTAACTATGCCTATCAGTGCCCACCGGTGCAGCCTATCAGTGCCCACCAATGCAGCCCATCAGTGCCCACCAATGCAGCCCATCAGTGCCCACCAATGCAGCCAACAGTGCCGCCTAATCAGCGCACTTCAATGAAGGAGAAAAATGACCTGTTTGCAAAATTTTATAACAAACTATTAAAACATGATTTTTTTTTTTTTTTTTTTGCATCTTTTTTTGTTTGTTTAGCAAAAAATAAAACTCCGAGCTGTAACTAAATACCACCAAAAGAAAGCTCTATTTGTGGGAAAAAAATGATAAAAATTTCATTTGGGTACAGTGTTGTATGCCCGCGCAATTATCATTCAAAGTGCATCAGCGCTGAAAGCTGAAAATTGGTCTGGGACTGAGGGGGGTTTAAGTGCCCAGTAAGCAAGTGGTTAAGGGACTACTGTTCATGGCTCTGTTTCTATTATGATGGCATTCTTCATTTGATATTCATCTTCAACAGCTCCTACATTTCCTCTTACATTTTATATGATCTAAAACACAGGAGAGTGGGACCTCTTCTTATTTGACATGGCAAGCATGCAGAGCTGACAACCCAAGAGAAGAGATTTTGCCATCAAAGTCCTTGAGAGTTGTAAGAAACTTGTGGGTTAATTACCACAATATGATTATGGGTGGGTTGATTCCTTAACTGATAACTGTAAGCATGACCTGTAAAATCTACTGTATAATTTGCAGCACTTCACCTAGACAGAAAAAAGTAGAAAAAAAAAAAAAACTTTTCAAAGGCAACTGTATTTTTAAAATTGACCTAGCATCAGACATATTTTTTTTAGGTTAGGTGCAAACATGCAAAATAATTATTTTACAGGTATACATAACCCTAACAGACAGGATGGTACTGTTTCTTACAGTAGCTTCATCTTCTTTTCACTTCACTTCAGAAGACCAGCACCATCCATAGTGAGCATCTGCTTCCTAAGATAAGGACTAAGATGTTTCCCCATAATAAATCACCTACTGTAAATGTCATTACTTGTACAGTATGTGTTATGTTATTGGCAGCATCCCTTTTCTTCACTCATGCTGATTGGCTGTTTAAGATGGTAAAAGCAGGGTCAGAAGTGATGATGGGGAAACCCCCAATGTCTCAACTCATGAACTCTGACATTAAACCCACGTTCACATTGGGTTGATTTGGCATGCAAATTGCAATGTCAAATCGCATTCCAAATCGGTGGCTATTGCCAGCAATGGCACTGTCCGAATCGCTGCGGAGCTGACTTTGCAGGGCCGCACGGATTTCCAAAAGTTGTTCCTGCACTACTTTTGGCGACTTCAAGGGGCAATTTGAATAGACATCTGTGCATGAACCTGCACAAATGTCTGTCAAATCGCTCCCGAATTCGGACTGCATTGTCCGTCTGAACTTTCTGACTTTACTGGCTGCAGACATATTGTGGTTGATTTGCTAAAACTGGAGAGCACAAAATCTGGTGAAGCTGTGCATGGTAGCCAATCAGCTTCGAACTTCAGCTTCTTCAATTAAGCTTTCACAAAAAAAAAACGTAAGCTGATTGGTTTCTTTGCAGGGCTGCACCAGATTTTGCACTCTCCATTTTAGTAGATCAACCCCATTGGGCATAAGAAAGTAACTAAGTCATGTACCTACAAGGTTAGCAATGGCAGACCATGTATTTCTTTCATGAGATGTGAAATTAAATGTTTTTGGTCAGTTTTATATTATCCCTATTAAAGGATTATTCATGACATCCAATTTTTCCAATTTTCGTAGGATGTTTTCTAATAAGAGGTTCAGCCCTATTTTCTTGCTTTCTGGGTGTGCACATGCATAGTTCTCAACTGCTCCTCATTTGGAGGGACTGCCCCTCTTTTGAGACCAAATCCCTTGATCCTCATGCACCCTCAGTTTTCCCTCATTTTGGTCTGATGTGTATACCTCTATAGAAAATGTACTATTTCACTACAAAACTGTTATGCTGCACCAAACTTTTTACCTAACTTACCGTATATATTATAAATGAGAAGAAAAGGAATTTTGAGACTTTAAATGAGGCATGGATAATATCTAAAAACAAAAAAATATTGTTTCTAAATGGTCAAAATGATAATTTATTTTAGTTAAGGCAAATAAAAGAAAAAATTTGTATAAGAAGGTTTGTTACCAGGTTGCATATTGAACCTACATCTCCATCTGCGCAGTGGCAGCGCAGCATCGAAAGTCGCCCAAAAAATTGCAGGGTCTTATTTCCAGGCACCGTGGTCGCCAAAGGGGCGATAGCAACCAGCACAGATAATTCATGGGTCGTGAATGTGTGAATGGGCAACACTTGTGAAAGGAAAAGGCAATGAGCCTGATGGATAACCTAAGATGCAAGATAAATACATGAGAATGAAGGGTGAGTAATGTAGAATGTAAATTGATTATAAAAGTGAAAATAATGAATGAAGTGAGCTGTGAGTATTTTAAGCATTTTAATTTTAATATTAATTGTAATGCCACTTATCACATTAGATCTTATTACCCATTTATCCTTACATACACCACCTCACTACATTGCACAGTCACCTTTATATTAATCAGTTACCATCATCACTTCTTATTTCAGCATATGAATGGTTATACAAACCAATTTAAAAACAAACCAAATAAACAAACATACTATAAAATAAAATAAATTAGTAATATCAGTCCATATAATGCTAACATCATTTGAGTATCGACCAGTCTAAGGTTGCACAGTAGTACTGCATACTTACAGAATGCTTGCTGATTATTTATTGAGATTCCTCAATACCTAACTGCAGGTGCCTCGCCATTTACCTTCCTCTCAAGGTCCAAAAGCATGGCTCTTTGCAAGCCCTGTGGACTATGGGCTAGCCTGGAGGGTGCGGAAGGGACATGCGGACATTTTGGGACCATTGAATCAAGCTGTTTTTAGCAATCCTGGCTGTGCTATACGTTCTCACCTTTCCATCTCCGTAATTGTAAATATATCACTGTACATTTGGAGATGTATTTTTGAACACTATGAAATGTCCAACGATGTTTTGTATACTCCAAAATGTTAACAATCTTGTCTAAAATTTGAATTTTCTGATATATTTCCTAGAATTAAATATCCCACTGAAGAAGACCAGAATTGAAAGGGTAGAAATGCATTGGGATATTCATGTGGTAGTAATGTCACAATGTTTTTGATAAACCATGGTCTCCTTGGTGTATTGTTTGCCATTTGTGATGGCTTATGTTGTTTGTGTCACCTACCATAATTTATATCTTTAATTTACCATATAATATAATTTATTCTTTGCCTGAATAAAAGATTTTTAATTAATTACTTTTTCCATAAAGATTTTTCTGCTAAAAAAAACCCAAGGGAAACTCTTCCATTCTCTAAGTCAGGCCCAGGTTTAGAGCTTTAGAATTCTTCAAAATACAAACTGTACTTTCCTGTTCTTGTCCTGTCAGTGAACTCTATTAGATTGGTTTCCACAGTGTAAATGAGATAAGGAGAATGTCGTTTCATTACTTGAAGATCAATAATGTACTCTGAATTGGATGCCTGCCAGGGGATATTTTTAGAATTAAAGTGTAACATTAGTTCAGAAATCCTTATTCAGATGACAGATTATCATAGAAACAGCTTTTCTATGGCACCCATGCAGTATTTGAATCTTTCAGTTTCTGTAGTCTGGAATTAAAACTGTACAGAATTAATCACATTGAAGCTGAATTCTAGCTATGGATATTTTTGCATAGATTCATTAGTCCCAGCTTGCAGCAATGTAAATATGCATGTAAGCTGGAAATCACTGTAAGTAGCACTGCAAGTATAGTGATCAATGCAATCTTCTGGGTCCTCTACCAAGTGGCTGCCTGCAACTTAGTGAAAATTGGAGTTTGTGTACTCTGCATGGGCGCAAAATTGTTGTGATTGGTTATGGTAGAGATTGCGCCATTACCACTCACCTACCACAGCGATTTCTGGCTTCCATGGGAATCAGCTAGGTAATGGATGTCCATACTTACAAGTTGGACCAATGTAACTATGCAAAATATCTATACATAGTGTAGTGTTTTTTTCGTCTTTTGGGTCATTTGTTATGATCGCAGTTCGTAAATTCATATATTCGTAAATTCGTAAATTCTAAAATTTGTTAATCCAAAAATGAGAAAATCTGAAAATTCAAAAGAATAACTAACTAACTAATTAATAAAAACAAACTATTAGATTATAGGTATTGTAATTTCCTTTCAAATTTGGCTGTCAGTGAAAGTAATGAATATGAATTTATCCGAAGTTACGAATTATCCGAAATACTGAATGCTGCATCTAAACAAATGGAACGTAACAAACTAATAATAAATAATAATAATAATAATAATAATAAAGTTTCTATTATTATTATTGTTATTTATTATTATTAATTAGTTATGTTCCATTCGTTTGGATACAGCATTCCTTATTTTGGATAATTCGTAACTTTGGATAAATTATTTTTCATTACATTCACTAACAGCCTAATTTGAAAAGAAATTCAAATACCTATAATTTATTAACTAGTAATAGTTAAGTTATTATTAGTTAGTTATTATTTCAGACTTTAGAATTTTTGGGTTTATGGATTTTCTAATTTATGAATTTATACATTTTTGAATATTCTGAAAAATTCAATTAACAGGTTTTCGTTAATTTGGATATTTCTGAATGAACAAATTTGTTGAATTTCGTTAAAAAACGAATTTGGAACAAAAGGAATTGCACATGTCTACTGCCCTATACTGCCTGTAATTGTAAGTGGCCGTGCTTCTTATTGTTATGTAGTTATTTATGTACATAAATTCTTGTCCCTGTTAGCTGGGTCAGAAACTGCAGATTGGAGGACTTTTATATCTTTAGAAATGGGAGTTTCCAAGAATTAGACTGAGAGAGGATTGAGCCACATGTCCTGTCCATGGATTTGCTGCTGTTGTATTTTCACCCAGACCAGAAGAGACTATTATAATCTACTAGGGAGGGACTAAGGCTTCATGTATACATAGCCTACTTTGACTGTCGGCTGCGGGAAAATGCAAAAGCAGCAAAATCATGCCACGAGTTTTCCACGTTTTGCAGCCAGCAGTCAAAACATTCCTATCCTGAACATGATTCTTCTGCATTCAGGAGATAGAGGTTAAAGCTCCTCTAACCGCAGAAGCTCCTAAACTCTAGTAAAAGCCTATGTATACATTGACACTTTGAGGCTTTTACGGAGTTGAGTTTAGGAGCTTTGGCCAAAAAACTCCAAAAGCTCCTAAACTCAAGTTTAGGAGCTGTAGTGTACATGAAACCTAAGGCAGAGTAAACAGGCTGACTCTGATTTCCAGTGCTACACCACTGTTCCTGCTGATGAGAAGTCCCATTCCAAGCTGGTCCTAGAACATTTGGAGGATACCCCCATTTCTGTTGACCTCGTCTTTAGGTCTCTGACACAAAGATAGATGCTGCATAATTCTCAGGGGCCCCTGCAACTGGACTTCGCAGCAACATTGATCTGGAGGTATAGGTGCCATATTAATAACTATATATACCCAGGTATACTATATAACCAGGTATATATGCACAATTCCACCAGGATTTCTATTGGTTCCTTTGCTGAAAATACTTGTTTTATGCATTGGAAGTGTGCACTGTTATTAATCGCTTCTTTTACTGTATAAAGCTTGTTAATTTAAATACCAGTGTGCGTCTACTGTATATGTTTAAAATGAATGCTATATGCTGGTTGCAGTAGTTCGTCTACTCTCAATTACTTTGTTTAGATTACTGATTCATTTCCCAAGAAGTGAATTCCCCCTGCTCACAGAGGCCCTGTCCTGAGTGGAGGCACTGTCAACTTTATTATCTCTTCCACTTAGCGAAGGTTCTGGGTCTCTTATTTACCTACAGGATAAGTGCAATGTTCTGTTTGGGGAGGGACAATTCTCATAACCCCCCAAAAGAGAGCTATGCTGGAATTCAGCTTTAAAGCTAAGTTCCACCCATTTAAAAGACAGCAGCTACAAAAAGTTTAGCTGCTGACTTTTAGTAAACATATACTCACCTGTCCCGCGCTCCAGCGATGCAGGCGCACAAAGCCTCGTACTCTCCCCCTCCTCTCTGTGGTGCCGGCATTGTAATTGTGGGCACCCAGCTTCACAGCCAGCCATGCACTGCACATGCGCGAACCGCGTTGTGCGTTGTGAATGGCCAGGCAATCTTCATGGACCTGTGACATGTCCCAGATTGCAGGGAGTGAAGGGGAGAGGTGAACTTCCTTCCGGTGTCGCGGAGCCCCGGGAGGAAGTGGGAGCTGGGTGCCTTTAAAAACTGGGGACCCCCCCACAAAAAAAAATGACATGCCAAATGTGGCATGTCAGGGGGTTACCAGTACTTAAAGAGGAAGTTGCATTTTTGGGTGGAACTTCGCTTTAAGTCCTTATGAACATAGATATAATTAGGCATAAATATTCCTGTCATAAAAAACGCATTGTTTTCCCATGGCCAAGGAGTCTCAGATGGGGTATACAGACATCCACACCAGTGAATGGCTGTATGTCCCTTTGCATTTAATGCCACGTGTACACATGATGTACTTTCCAGAACATGACACCCCTGTGTTCAGTAAAATATGTAATATCCATATGTATGGGTAAACACCGTTGCAGAAAAGCATCAGCGTTTACATGGGTTGCAGGGACTGACAGCAATTCACTTATATGGACAGCTGCAGTAGAAGCTAGTGCTATAAATTCTTATGGGGGGTTGCAAACAAGCCCCTCCAGGCAGAGACAGACATATATGTACACTCTGCTATAAGCATTACTTGCTTTATTACACGTGATGCTCGCACTCTGCCTTGAATAAGAATAAAGGCAATTCAAAGAATGAATGTAAACATGATCGACTCTGCACTTACTGTGGTCACAGCTCCACTGAGACACGACTCCCTGGACACAGCTCCCTGGTCACCGCTCCCTGATCATGACTTCCTGGTCGCGGCTCCCTAGTCATGGCTTCCCGAACACAGCTCCTCAGACATAGCTTCCTGGTCAAGGCTCCCAGGAAACAGCTCCTCGGACACGGCTCCCCGGACACAGCTCCCCGGACACAGCCGGCCTTGCACAGTGCAGTGGGGGGCCGGCTCCCCTGCTTCCCCCCATTATGGACTGGCCGCCAATGGACAGGTGTATGCCCTAGCTGTGCCTGCCCGGCCCAGATAAAATGGCGTAGTTTTTTTATATTAGACATATTTTATGTCTTAATATGTCTGTGTTTATGTAGCTTAAACTATGCTTTTTTTCAAACAGAAACTATGTTTTCATCATTATTAAAGTAATTCATATGATATTGGGTGATTTTTTTTGCAGTTTGAAAATTTCTGATGGTTACTGTCACTGGCCGAAGAACTAAGTGGCATAAAAAAGCTTTTTAAAGAATTCCAGGATGTTTTGTATAAACTCACCAGGCAATAGTAAGAAAACTTAAATGTCCTACTGTTCAGAACATTGCTGTAATGAACTACAAAGGTAATGAAACCACCAGCTGCATCACTAGCTATATCAAATGACCTGGCCAAGAAAGGAATGTTCTTAGAAAAGATGAATAAGATACAGTCACATTAAAGGAAACAAAAGAAGGAAATAACCAATTTATTTTGCATTAAATGAACATAAACACACATTATATATATATATATATATATATATATATATATATATATATATATATATATATATATATATATATATATATAATTGGAATGGAAGAGAATAAAGTAGTGCCAATTTTCTCATTGTCTCTGGTTTGCATTTTCTCCTTAAAGTGGCCTTTCTACACAGGATCACCTCTAAACAGAAGGTAGTCTGTAAAAAGTATACAAATATTTTTATGGCTGCCTGTGTAAATGCTCCCCTTAGTTAATCTCTAGCTACTGCAAGTATCTAACCCTTCAGTTGGGTCAATTACCTGATACCCCCCAGGGGAGCAGGTATTCTAACCACCATGAAATTGGAATACATGCAGCGACTGAGGAGAAGCAAAGTGCCAGCTTTTCAACATGTGAGCCACAGGAAGGCTAAGCATATCCACTCTTTTTTTACAGGCTGCTTTGTTTTAAAAAGGTAAGGTAGAGTCACTTAAAGGAAATCTATGGTCACAGCATACACTTTAATTTTATAACATCAGCATTGTAATAGAAATCCAAACAATAATTATTTTTGACAACCCAATAAAAGCTTACTTAAAAAAACTCCTTTCATGTAATATTTTCTGCCTGTCAGCTGGCCATCTCTTTGCACAACTTCCTGGAATCCCTGCATGCTTTGCAGCTCCTCCATTGCTGCTTACTTTCCATTTCTAAGCACTACATATCCTATGGTACTTGCTGACAGACAAATTCCGCTCTGAGCTCCCCGCCCCCCACAAATTTATCTCATGTGTCGGGATTTTTTTTTAGAAGTGACTTATTCTGATAATAGAGGAATGAAGCACCAGAGAGAAACGACACTTAGAGCTTTGGAAAGAGATAAGTAAACACTACAGATGTATGTGTTTTGCTCAGATTCCGTGGTTGAGGTTTACAAACACTTTAAGCCTTTCCCTTTTTCTATCATGCTTCTCAGAAAGATAACAGTGCTGCCATTGTTATCCATTCTCAACCTACCTCAACATGCATTTAATTTGGTGTAGAACTTATCCTGATGCACTGGGTTTATATTGAGCCTGTAATGAAATGATCATACAGAAAGACAGCTTGTTTTAGCTTACACTGTAAGTTACATCAATCAAGCTTAGCTTGAAATCTCCCTCTCCTCCTTTCGAGCATGTCCTACTTTTTTTTTTTTTTTTCAACCTTGTTCCTAGAAATAGAGACCACTTTTTCCCTGTGACATTAAGACTAGACTTCTTACAGGGGCAGCTACTGGGCTGTTACTTCCTATTGTAATAGCTACAACCCGAGAACTACATCTCCCAAAAGACCTTCCCTTTATGCAGTGTGTGGGCACACTGGGCAACCTATTGATAATTACGGCAGCAGCATTGCTTTTCTGGGAAATAAATAAATAAATGCACACCAAGTAGGACAGCGAAGGGAAGATATAGCACTGGCTGAGACTTCAGAGAAGTAAAGGCACCATGTTGTCAAGTCAAACAGGACAAACAGGAAGTTTGGAACATATTGGATTCCTGGAAGGTCAACCAGTGTTTTTTAAAAAGTTCCATGTTTTTAAAGGGATGCAAATAGAGAAATGTGAATGTATTGCAGAGATGTACTGTATATATTTTTATCTGGATCCTGGCATACACTTTAGGAGATTTTCCTGTCAGAAACTGATTGCTTTAAATTGATAGGCTAACTACTTTTCTACAGAGGTAAGTTTAAAAATGGCAGAGTGACCAACTGTTATTCACCTACCACTGCTGTAGACAGCCCTTGGGCAGTCAATGCACCTGTTGATGATTGTGAACTGAGTCATCCAAGCAACTGTGTAGCATGGATTCACCGTTATAGCCAATCACAACAATCACATACTACTCTCTGCATTGTTACTCTCTTCCCTTCCTCTTACAACACATGAAGGAGAGGAATCATATTAAGTGATGAATGGGAAATTAATGAATAAGTCAGCAGCAGCTGCTTATCCATTCATTTATGTATTATTTCCAATGACTGTGTGATTGATTTAAACTCTTTCACATCCCCTGCCACACAGCTACACTCCATCCTATCTATTCTTGTGAATTGTAGATTGACTCTTCTTCTCCTTTATACTGCACTTCTGTACATTAACCCCATCACCTAATGTGCTGTATCTAGTTCACCAATTGTCTTGTGTAATTACAGCATATTTCTTAATTTCAAAAAACTATGGGCAAAGCATGCACCTGACCTGCATGCTTTGGCTAATCACAGTGCGCTCTGCTGAGAGCCAAAATTGGCCAAAGGTAGGGTGCCTTTGGCCAATCATGGCTCACGGGGAATATGTCCATGGCCCGCAGTATATAAAGCTGCTTATAGAGTGGTCATGTGTAGTGTTTGGAGTGGACAGAGAGATAGCTTGAGTTTGATTAAGCAGGCAGGTTATTCAGTTAGCGCCAGTGTATTTGTTTTATATATATATATATATATATATATATATATATATATATATATATATATATATATATACAGTGGTGTGAAAAAGTGTTTGCCCCCTTCCTCATTTCCTGTTCCTTTGCATGTTTGTCACACTTAAGTGTTTCGGAACATCAAACCAATTTAAACAATAGTCAAGGACAACAAAAGTAATCACAAAATGCAATTTGTAAATGAAGGTGTTTATTATTAAAGGTGAAAAAAAATCCAAACCATCATGGCCCTGTGTGAAAAAGTGATTGCCCCCTAAACCTAATAACTGGTTGGGCCACCCTTAGCAGCAACAACTGCAACCAAGCGTTTGCGATAAAGTGCAATGAGGCTTTTACAGCGTCCTGGAGGAATTTTGGCCCACTCATCTTTGCAGAATTGTCCTAATTCAGTTACATTAGAGGGTTTTCGAGCATGAACGGCCTTTTTAAGGTCATACCACAACATCTCAACAGGATTCAGGTCAGGACTTTGGCTAGGCCACTCCAAAGTCTTCATTTTGTTTTTCTTCAGCCATTCGGTGGTGGACTTGCTGGTGTGTTTAGGATCATTGTCCTGCTGCAGAACCCAAGTTCGTTTCAGCTTGAGTACACAAACAGATGGTCGGACATTCTCCTTCAGGATCTCTTGGTAGACAGCAGAATTCATAGTTCCTTTTATCACGACAAGTCTTCCAGGTCCTGAAGCAGCAAAACAGCCCCAGACCATCACACTACCACCACCATATTTTACTGTTGGTATAATGTTCTTTTTATGAAATGCAGTGTTCCTTCTACGCCAGATATACTTGGACACACACCTTCCAAAGAGTTCCACTTTTGTCTCATCGGTCCACAGAATGTTGTCCCAAAAGTCTTGGGGATCATCAAGATGTGTTGTGGAGAAATTGAGACGAGCTTTGATGTTCTTTTTGCTCAGCAGTGGTTTTCTCCTTGGAACTCTGCCATGCAGGCCATTTTTGCCCAGTCTTTTCCTGATGGTGGAGGCATGAACGCTGACCTTAACTGAGGCAAGTGAGGCCTGCAGTTCCTTGGACATTGTTGTGGGGTCTTTTGTGACCTCTTGGATGAGTCGTCGCTGCGCTCTTGGGGTAATTTTGGGCGGCCGGCCACTCCTGGGAAGGTTCACCACTGTTCCATGTCTTCGCCATTTGTGGATAATGGCTCTCACTGTGGTTCGCTGGATTCCCAAAGCTTTGGAAATGGCTTTATAACCCTTTCCAGACTGATAGATCTCAATAACTTTCTTTCTCAATTGTTCCTGAATTTCTTTGGGTCTCGGCATGATGTGTAGCTTTTAAGGATCTTCTGGTGGACCTTACTGTGTCAAGCAGCTCCTATTTAAGTGATGCCTTGATTGTGAACAGGTGTGGCAATAATCAGGCCTGGGTGTGGCTAGAGAAATTGAACTCAGGTGTGGACAACCACAGTTATAGTATGTTTTAACAAGGGGGGGCAATCACTTTTTCACACAGGGCCATGATGGTTTGGATTTTTTTTCACCTTTAATAATAAACACCTTCATTTACAAATTGCATTTTGTGTTTACTTGTGTTGTCCTTGACTATTGTTTAAATTGGTTTGATGTTCCGAAACACTTAAGTGTGACAAACATGCAAAGGAACAGGAAATGAGGAAGGGGGCAAACACTTTTTCACACCACTGTATATATATATATATATACTCTGCATTTAGCATAGACTATATATTCAGTGTTTATTCTATATTCAGTCAGTGCAGGCAGTGTATTAATATAGAAATAGGGGGAAAAACACTGCGCTATAGTCAAATATATACAGAAAAACAGCCACAACAGCCGAAACAGCAGCCAACACCAAAAACAAACGAAGTTCAACAAGCAAAAAGTAAAAATAGTGTAGCGCTTCTATGGTGATAAGTGTAATCAATATAAATTAAAAGGATAATCATATAACAGAGATCATATGAATAATATGGATGGGTGAAGAAAAAGTCCAAAAATGGGCACAAGTTTCCACAATGCAGCTGGCACGAGGATGGCCGAACCGCCTCAAAGCAGGAGGGAGATCCCACTAAACGAATGTGTCCATGTGAATCAGCTTGTCTGTAAACATCAAGGAAGGTAGATAAATACTTCTTACCAACTCTGTTGGACTCACACAGTCGTATGACAGTTGAGTCTGAAAGGCTTGAGGTCACAATCTGGGACCAAGGAGTGGATCGGGGGAGGTCCGTCGAACTGGTGAGGAAACTCCAAACGGCTGTATGCCCGATGATGTATTTCACAGATGGAACATCAGGATGGTTTATAATCCAGCTCAGACGCGGCCCATTACACAACGATACTCCAATCTCCCAAGATGGGGAGGAAGATGTTTGGGGGTTTAGACCAAAAAGAAGAAAGGGGAAAAGAAAAAAGGGCTCCACATGGTGCGGGTCAGACGGTATAAAATAGTAATTTATTAAAGTCAAAAAGATTATTAATGACTTAGTGATCAAAAAAAATGGAATAAAATGAAACTAAAAGCAATGTAGGGTGCCAACAGCTAGCCCGACGCATTTCGACACATATGTCTTCGACAGGGGCATGTCCCCCACATCAAAAAAAAAAAATTAATTTGAGAAAAAAAAAGCGTGGGGTTCCCCCAAATTCAATTACCAGGCCCTTCAGGTCTGGTATGGATATTTTATCAATGACTTTCAATGACTGTTCTCTGTATTACGGGGAGCCGACAATTCATTATAGCCGCGAGTGATTTTAAATGACTTTTTTTTCCTGCAGAAATTACACTTTGTGCAAGGACAGTTCTAAGCACGGGGAAACATGCGCCCCATTCACAGGAATACTATACACACCCCCCAGTTATGAAATTTAAAGGAATAGTACACTTTTATTGTTTCAGTAGCCAATTACAAAAGCTCCCAAGCTGTCCATTTTGTAAAACTTTTTTTTTGCATTGATGCAGGACCCAGACCCCAAACACTTTTTATGACAATAACTTGCATATAAGCCTCGACTCGAACACGAAGCTCATCCCTACTGCCCACCAACCACCTCATTTGTTGCATGTCCACTAGGTGGAACTCAAGATTAGCAAGTGTGTCTTCATCCTTTGAAGACTTCCTATGCTGACTATCCTATTCCTCCTCAATCTTGATGATGCTAGCATCCAACAATATTTTTAGTTTAGGGCACCACCACCCAAGGCCCAATTTGTCTGCCCCGTTTAGCAAGGCCATGTAATTACAATTTTTGATATAATATTTCACAGCAGGACCCGTTCTTGCACCCAGCAAGAGTAACTGTGAAGGCTTATAGTGTTCTGGCCACCAAAACCAAAAGTCCAATTTTTCTGATCCTGTTTAACAGGGCCATGTAATTACAAATTTTGATATAATATTTCACAGCAGGGCACATTCCTGCACCCAACAAGAGTAACTGTGAAGGCTTATAGTGTACTGGCGCCACCAAAACCAAAAGTCCAATTTTTCTGCTCCTGATTAACAGGGGCATGTAATTACAATTTTTGATATAATATTTCACAGCAGGGCCCATTCCTGCCCCCAACAAGAGTAACTGTGAGGGGTTATAGTGTTGTAGCACCACCACCCAAGGCCCAATTTTTTTGCCCCTGTTTAACAGGGACATGTAATGAAAATTTTTTATATAATATTTCACAGCAGGATCCATTACTGCACCCAACAAGAGTAACTGTGAAGGCGTACAGTGTTCTGGCGCCACCACAACCCAAGGCCCAATTTTTCAGCCCCTGTTTAATAGTGTCATAAATAATTAAAATTTTTGATATAATATTTTAAGCAGGGCCCATCCCTGCCCTCAACAAGAGTAAGTGTTAGGTCTTATAGTGTTCTGGTAAAACCAACACCTAAGGCCCAGTTTTTCTGCAGAGTATATAGTGCAGCCCGTAGAGTATATATACTGCTGTTCGGAGTATATAGTGCCTGGGGGCCTGGGGGGCCCACACACGATTTTTAAAAATATTTTGGTGTGATGTTTCCCTTAATATGTGTACCAGGCCTGAAGGTATTTTTATCTATATTGCCGGGCTCCAATAATACATTACATCCGCAAGCAGTTTTTTTTTATTTGCAAAAAAGGTTTATTGGTTATTCCAAAGTACATACATGTTATAACATATCAAACATGTAGCAAGAAATATACACATCCTACATGGGTGTGGGTGACATTTGTATGCATGGAGTGGAACAAACTTTCATTACTTTAATTTGTCCATACATAAAACAATAAAAGATAATGCTGAATAACATTAATTATTCCATGTTGTGTCCTCAAGCTTTACTATGTTTATCTACAGGGTCAAGACTCTATGACCCAATGCTTATCCACTAAAAGTTGTTTACATTATACCACTATGAGCAGGTGTCAGATTCCTGTAACCATCTGTCCCAAATTTTATTGTATTCCGCAGAACACCCTCTATTGATATATATGAATTATTTATTTCTACCTTCCATTCTATCATCTTCGGCGGCAAGGGTCTCATCCATTTCCTTGCTTTTACCTTCCGCACCAAGAAAAGTGTTTCATGTAGGAACGTCTTGGTATACTTGTCAATAGACTCAGGAAGTATCCCCAAGAGACACATCTTCGGGTCCAAGGTTACATTTATCATGTAGGAATGTCACCACCTGTGACCACAGTCCCTATAATTTAGAGCATGACCACAAAAGGTGAACAAATGTGCCCGTCTCCCTCCTGCACATCTGGCAAAGAACAGCTTGGGAGCTTTTGTAATTGGCTACTCTAAGGGGGGTAAGGTATGCCTGCTGAAGTATATAAAGTTGTGTCAATCTGTCTGAGAGTTTGGGAGAAGCCACCTTGCAGGAATCCAAAGCTTCCTTCCATTCCTCATCCTCTATAGGTCCTATCGCCCTTTCTCAACAAGGTTTAAGACCGTATGCAAGTTTAGTGGCGGCTGGGGTAGAAAGTATGCTATAAAATGCTGATGTAAATTTTTGGGGATCTGTGTTTTTAACTATTGCCATAATAACGTTTAGAGTGGACTGGGGGATAGATGCTGAAAATTGAGTTCTTACTGCATGATGGACTTGTAGGTATCTGTAGAACATATGATTTGGGAGTGTAAATTCTTCTTTAAGTGTATTAAATGATTTGAGAGCCCCATTTGTGATAAGTTGATGCAAGTAGAGGACTTGTGAGCCAAATATCCCCGTCGGGTAATTGTTTAAATTCCGCCAAGTTTTTATTATGTCACAGAGGGGTGTAAAATTGTGTTGTGAAATCCCTAGTTTGGATACCGCAATGTCCCAAATCCGTCTGTAGTGGTATAGAAGGGTATTCTTATCATCTCGGATACCTGTATTACTAGGTCCTGTTGCTATGGCATATATTGCATCTTTGGTCTAGCTTACCCACGTGGGACAAATTAGTTGAAGAAACCTCTCACTGTCAGTCTTGTCTATGTGGTATAGTTGGGAGTGTTGGGACGCGATGTAGTAACAGTTGAAGTCAGGCAGTGAATTCCTCCGAGATCAGTCAGGTTTTTAAGTGCCTGCCACTTTAGTTTATGCCTGCTGGAACCCCAAACAAAGACTTTAAGGAGAGCCTCTATGGATTTGAAGTATTTCAGAGGTAGGTATTTCGGGGTAGGCCAAATTACATATAGTATTTTGGGGAGGAGAATCATCTTAATTAAATTTATGTGGCCCCATACACCAAGTGGAAAAGATGCCCAGATCCTGAGTTTGGATTTTACATGGGAAATAAGAGGCTCTACATTTAAGGGAATATATTCTGCTGGTGATTTTGATACATATATCCCAAGGCATTTTTTGGTACTAACCCGCTGGAGTGGCAGATCCGCCTGTGACTTTGTCAGGGGGTAACTATCTATTGGGAGTATCTGAGACTTCTCCCAGTTAATTTTAAGACCAGAGAATGTCCCAAACTGTTCTATTGTTTGTAGCTTATCGTCCGCGTACATACACATTTTTTCAGTCAGTGCGCCCCAAACTCAATCCCTTGATTTCTGGATTAGTCCGGATGTAGGTGGCCAAGGGTTCCGCTGCCAGTGTGTACAAAAGTGGCGACAAGGGGCAGCCCTGCCTCGTGCCTCTACTGAGGTCAAACTGCTCGGAGGGCCATCCGTTCGCCACCACCCTAGCCGCGGATGACTGATATAGCAATTGTACCCACTGGATACATTTTGGACCAAAGTCATTTCCCTCTATACACCTCCACAAATACTCCCATTCCACTGAGTCAAATGCTTTTGCTGTATCCAGGGTTACCACCACCCTAGAACCAACCTCAGCATGTGTGGCTTGTAAGTTAATAAAGAGTCTGCATAGGTTAAAAGATGTGTTGCGGCCTGGCATGAATCCTGCTGGGTCCGTATGGATTAATGAGAGTATAACTTGATTTAGTCTCCGGGATAGTATCTTAACTAAGATTTTAATGCCCACCTGTAGTAATGATATGGGGAGATAAGATGCAGGGTGGCCGGGATCTTTTCCCGGTGTTGGGATAAGGACTATGGTGGCTTTTCTCATCGAAGGAGGCAATGTAAATGTCTCAAATAAATTATTGTACAATATACGTAAGTAATTTTGGAATAGGTAGGTCACTGTACTGTGAATAAAATTCTATTGGGAGGCCATCTGAGCCTGGTGATTTCGATCTAGCAAAGCTAGCTATGGCAGAGACTATCTCATCCATGCTTAAAGGTTCTTTGAGAAGTACAATTTGTTCTCTCGTTGATTGGGGGAAATCTATGCTCTTGAGAAAACTCATTCGCAATTCTCTGAATTTAGTTGAAACACTGTGCGGATCTGTAATCTGTTGGCCCGCAGATCCACTAAGAGTAATGACAGCCGCGAGCAGTTTTACATAGAATTTTTTCCTTTAGAAATGCAATTTTCCTGTGGCACTGTTATAAACATGGGAAAGATGCGCTACTTTACAGGCGTACTAAGGACACCCTCAGGCACAATATTTGAAGAAAGAATTACATTTGTAATGTTTCACTTTAAGCATTATTAAAATCACTGCTCCAAGAAAAACTGTGGTTTTTGAAACTTTTTTTGCATTGATACATGTCCCCTGGGGCAAGACCCAGGTCCCGAAACACTTTTTATGGCAATAAGTTGCATATAAGCCTTTAATATGATCACTTTTGATTTTTCATGTTCGTGTCCCATAGACTTTAAAGGTGTTCGCACAATTTTTTTTCCTCTTCACATGTTCTGCTGTGAAGTGAACCTGGGCGGGGGGGTTGTTCCAGTCTTCCCTACACAAAAGTACTGGGGAGTCAGTGAATGTTTGCAAAAACATATCCCCACAGCCCACAGGATACATTACAGCACAGTGCTACCTGAGCCCATGTACCTCTTTCAGCATCTGGTTCTAGTACAGCACATCGTTGCCACTCTTCATATACCACCAAGACACTCTGTAAATGGTGAGTGGTCGTACTCAGTGAAGGCCTCACCCCCAATATGTGCAGTGAGTGCACAGTGGGCCCAATCTCCCTTGGAGCCCAGATACACCATGGGCACTGTAGATATTATAGAAACATGAGTGCCGATATAAATGTGCAACCTAACATACACAACATATTAGGGAGTGCAATGTCTTTTTGTTATTTGTTCCCCTAATGTTGATGTGTTCTGTTTATTACAAAGTTGCAGGTTTTTCTGGCCAGATATTCCACAGTCTCCGAATAAATGCTCCCTTTGGTTATAAGTAAATGTGATTTTATCAAAATGTAGGGTCATTTACACAAACAGGCAGATGATTTTAAATTTGACCATTCTTGGGTGGTCACACATCATTTTCAACATCAAAGCAATATGTAAGTTTGTACAAAATATTTATTAAAATTGAGCATTTCCCATTGTCTATGTCTTTTTAATTATTCTTTCAGACTTAATACTGTAAACTTCATGGTAAATCCTATTGGGCTTTGTCAATATTGGTGCTTTTCATATGTGCAGCTTTCTTCATTTAGTTTCAGAGATGTCTTCCTTTTATAATATATGCAAATTAAGTATGCTGCTCTTAACACAAACTTTTATCAACATCAGCAATCCATCTGTTCCAAATGAAATATACTTGTACAGAGGAATTAATACAGGTTATTTAAAGTATTTTGTTTTTGTCTATCAATAAATAAATGAAAAAAACATGTTCAAAGAAATGTTAAACAGTAAACCAACTTATGTATCTGATGTTATCTTTACTATTATATATTAAGTCTTGTTAAGATTGCACTGACACCCGCTGCAGATTGCAAGGGCAGTGCGATTTGAATGCAGTGTGGGAAACGTGCAAAAAATGCAGGTTTCCGGCACTGCATTCTAGTGTAAACCTCCCAAATACAACTTGAGCCTATGTATAGAGGCATTTTTGCCATACATGCCTCTTCAGTTCACACACTGCCCTGTCTCAAGCAAATGTGTTCAAATGCAAAACACAGCATTTACCAAGTAAAGACTGAGCTTCACCTGCTTTTTTTGCAATTTAACATAATAAGAAATACTACATCCAAAGAATACAACACAAGGTAAAATGCAGCCTCTATACTATCCTCTATACTTCTCCACTAAAGCAGTGGGAATCTACATTCTAAATCTTTCACTCTTCGTACTTCTGTTGAGAACTACTGTAATGTCCAACAAAAGGCTGCTGATTTAAGCCTTGTACACACTAGTGTTTTTTTTTTTTTTCATTCAACCCAGTAGGGCTGAACAAAAACAAACTGACAGCTCAGGGGGAGTGGCTGTACTAATTATCCAACATTATTACAGCAATTTCCCCTGCTGTTCTATTGTTTTCCAACAGGGGGACGGCCCCCTATCAGAACATTCTGGTCAGCGCTTTGAGCCATTGGCTGAGAGCACTGATTGGGAGCCGATCGGCAGACCTTTTTTGGTCATGCCCCTTTGACAGAAGGCGGCCGAACATGCAGGCTGCCATTTATGTGTAATGTGGCTCCTGTTAGGCAGGCAAGTTATAGGCAAATACAGTAAGATATATTTTACTTGGCTAATGATATCTTGCAAGTCTAAGGCAGATAAAAGACCACTTTTGCATTTGAGAATTGTTCCAAGCTTACATTTTAACATTATTTTCCTTGGCACAGAAGCTAAAATGTGTTGCAACTAGGGATGAATTCCCAGTACAGTCCAAACACAATTTTAGAGTATTGCTTATTTGGGCACATTTTAAGCCCCATACACACTAAGGCCGCGTACACACGCGCGGACTGTTGGCCCAACTTTGTCCGTCCAACAGTTTGAGCGAACAGTCCGCTCAAACTTAGCATGGACGGACATGGCCACACACGACGGACGAACAGTTTGCTGAAACCGTGCGCGATGACGTGAACGGCACGTACGACGGGACGAAAAATACGACGTCCTATACACTGCAATGCAACCTTCCGACGTGGAAATCCTTTCTGAGCATGCGCGAGACTTAGTTGGCCGAACAAGCCTACACACGAGCGAACAGTCCGCTGAAACCTTGTTTCAGCGGACAGTTTTTCGGAATTTCCGTAAGACCTTGTTCGGCCAACTGTCCGCTGAAACTGTCCGCTGAAGCCCCACACACGAGCGGACTGTCCGCCCAAACACTGTTCAGCGGACAAGGTTGGGCGAACAGTCCGCGCGTGTGTACGCGGCCTTACAGATTTTTTGCTGATTTTTGTCTTCAGATTTACCAAAACCATGTAGTACAAGGGCCTACCTGATTGCATACAAATTGAAACTCCTAAGGTTTGACCTCATATTACCTTATTTATCGGCGTATAACACACACTTTTTCCCCCTTAAAATCAGGGGAAAATCGTGGGTACGTGTTATATGCCGATCCCCAGCCGTTTCCCCGAGCAGCGAGACCCACCAAGAAGATGGACGCTCCGGACTACAGGGGACAGCGGTGACTTTGCTGGCTCCTGTGTCAGGTAAGTGACACATAATGTACACGACAAGTAGAGGTGCAAAAGATCAGAAAATAATATACTCCAGAGGGCTGTCTGTATAAAGTTATATTGGACGATAATATGAATGAGAACTTTTAGTTCTCAAGTCCCATGAAAGTGTCTTTTGTTCTTTGAGTGGGACTTTGGAATGCAGGGCTGCCACCACAGGGAGCTGAAACCAGGCTCCTAGACTGTTGCAGGAAAAAAGAAGAAGAAGGGGGCGCCTCTGGGTGTAGATTTTTAAAAGGCAATTTATTCACAGGTAAAACAAACAGATGATGCACTCACATTTTCCAAGGCATAAAAAGGCATGTAGAATACAAGGGGGGCGGTTTTTTCATCTGATTCGTCCGTCACATAGGATCCGGTCCGCGGGTGTCAT
Source organism: Lithobates pipiens (assembly GCF_037356315.1). Lineage (NCBI taxonomy): Eukaryota > Metazoa > Chordata > Amphibia > Anura > Ranidae > Lithobates > Lithobates pipiens. Next base: position 169,352,418 of record NW_027507903.1, on the reverse strand, counting down.
GTTGTCCTCTCCTGGCGTTACCACGAGTTTGTTGTTAAAAAATGCCAGCTTGGTGGACGCAGAGGATGTGTTTCCAAACATGCATAGTAGTCCATTATGCTTTCCCTTTGCAGGGAATCAAAGAGGAAGTAAACCCATCAGGGTTTACTTTCTCTTTAAATCACAAGAGATGGTGCCTGTCAACAATAAAAAAAAAAACACTGACTTCCAACACAATCCTCTTACTATAATGACAATTATTGAATGACAGCTCTGAGTGATGACAGCTCAGTATAAACAAATGGGCAAGGTCTTCCAGGTGACGTCATTGACCATATTTGGTCAATGATCTCACAGAGATCCCATGTAACTATTGTCCTTAAAAACTGTTCTAAGCTTCTAAGTTTGAAACATTATCCTTCTTGCTAGGGAAGATGACAATCCTACAACTTGAAGGATGCTGTATACTGTTAGATAAAAATGTCTTAGGATATGTGTTATATGACAAAAAAGCTTGCCATTTATTTTGAGCTTCATTTTATTTTTTTTTTAAAAATTGAAATCCGGCCCAACACTGAACAAAGGGGAGCTCACACACATCTGGAGATCTGGAGCTTCGTCAGGACAGAGGCCGTGGCTGTGCCCTAGGGGGTAGTGTGCCCTAGGCGGCTGCCTACTCCACCTAGTGGTAGCACCGGCCCTGCACAGACTAGCAGAAGGATAAAAGCAAATAGGATAAGCATAAAAAACATGAGCCGGGATTGAAAGGATAGAAATTAAAAAATTCAGATTTAAAAAAAAGAAGGTAAATTTGGAGATTCAGAAAACAGGGTATCACATAACCTAGGGGCTTTAAATGTAACCATACAAAAGTAACTACTGGAGAGAAGACCCAGTGGGGGGAGATATTTTATTTAACCCACAGTAATTATTGTATGGTCCTCAGGCATATAAGCATTTAGGGGTTGATTTACTAAAACTGGAGAGTGAAATGTTTGGTGCAGCACTACATAGAAACCAATCAGCTTCCAGTTTTTTTGTCAAAGCTTGATTGAACAAGCTGAAGTTACAAGCTGATTGGCTACCAAGGACAGCTGGACCAGATCTTGCACTCTCCAGTTTTAGTAACTCAACCTCTTAGGCTTGGTTCACAACAAAGCTCAGCATTGAGCCCGAAGAAGTGCCCCATAGCAAGCAGATTACTATGGGGCACTTGGCAGGGGGAGGATCCAGGAGAACCACAGGGGACCCCAAAAGTGGAGGACCAAGGTTGCTTTGTGCTAAAATAAGGCAAAGGCTAGGAAATCCAGAGACAGATATTGAGGGAAAGATAATAAGGGGATATACACACTAAGAAATAAGCACAAACAACAGGTAATAGTGGAGTCAAAAATATTTAGTATACAGTATGACAGCTAGCAAAAGCTCATGGATTTGTCATCAAACCCAACTGGATCATGACAGTAAATATCTGGAATGTATTCTAATGCAGATGAATGGCATATTTTCCATAATTCTAATAAATACTTGATTCAAATATTAAATATATATTAACATTTTAAGTATAAAAAGTTAGATATTTACCATAATACTTTGTAATTAGAACAAGCACATATCAATACATAAGCGCAAATCATTCTATTATATGTTCATGTAATAGCTGTGAGAACATTTGTTAAAACTAAGTTTCCATAGTAACTTTATTATTTGAGCTCCTAACAATGTATTATATATTGCATAAATTATGGCTAAAGCTTTCCATAAAGCTTGCCATAAATGGCTCATGTTTCTTCATTCAGCCAGTATGCACATGCATATTAGCACATTATGGCAGACTAACCTACCAAAGAAGCCCCCAGTGCTGCGGTGCCACCAATCTGGCAGGTCTCGGGCAGTCATATTTACCTGGTCTTCTTTCCAAGTTCTGTCTCTTCGGGCCTATTGAATGGCTGGGCTGTGATAACATCACTCCCATGCATGCGCACAGGAATCACATCACTGTGGCACAGATTGGGGCCATAGATATACTCTGAGATGCACATGCAGGGCTCACGGCAAGGCAGAAGGAAGTCTTTAAGGCAGATGAGATCAATAGGGTTTCTTCTATCATAAATGCTCTGCCTGCCAACAAGGTTTTATAAAGGCGGATTTAATACCACTTATGCCCCATACACACGGTCGGACATTCCGACCACAAAATCCGTCTGATTTTTTCAGACGGATTTTGGCCAAAACTAGTCTTGCATACGCACAGTGGCACAAAGTTGTCGGGAACTCTGATCGTTTAGAACGAGGTGATGTTCGTAACATAAGACGAGACTACGTAGAGGCCAGTAGTCAAAAGCTTTCCTCTCCAAATTTTTTCTGAGCATGCATGACACTTTGTGCGTCGGAATTCTCTACACACGATCGGAAAAAGTCAGATCGGATTTTGTTATCGGAAAATTTAAGCCCCTGTACACACGGTCGGAGATTTCGACAACCAAATCCGTCGGATTTTGCCGTCGGATTTTGTCCATCGGATCTTGTCCGAAACTGTTGCATACACACGGTCGGACTAAGTTGTCGAAAAATCCGATCTTTCAGAACGTGATGGCGTAATTTTGTTACGATGGAACTACATTCAGGCTAGTAGCCAATAGCTTTGATGTAGGAATTTGATCTGAGCATGCGTGGCACTTGGTCCGATCAAAATTCTCTACACATGATCGGAGTATGTCCAATCGGCCCAGTTGGTCGGGAAATATTTCCAACAAGTTGGAAAATTGGGTCCGACGGATATTCCGACGGAATCAGTCCGATGCATACCACACACAGTCGGATTATCCGACAACGCGGTCCGATAGGACACATTCCAACAGATTCTCCGACCGTGTGTACAAGGGCTTAGACCAATCTCTCAAACTTTTTCCGTCGAAAATTCCGAGAGACAAAGTCCGATAGAGCCCACACACGATCTGATTTTCCGACAACATAATCCGATCTGACTTTTTTCGTCTGAATTTCCGACCGTGTGTAAGAGGCAATAGAGTACCTCCAACAGGCCATGTTTTGGTAATTCTCCTTAAATTTAATAGCTATCATAAACGCCAAGGCCATTGACATTGATTTATAGCACGTCTACAAGACGAAGGACAGTTGTGTGTTGAACAACATCTTTTTCTGATTACTGAGAAACTGAATAATATACTTTTAAATCCTACAAGTATGTATGGCACATTTCATAGAAGCAATGCATGAATAGATAGAAAAAAACAGGTGTCATGATTATATTTAATAGTATATTTTAATTAAATGCTTTCAACTGAAACAAATGCAAACATTATTTTGATTAAAGTAATTGTAATGTAATATTAATATGAGAAACGTGTTTGAAAAAAATATATGCCCTCGGCCCCCACAGCCAGCCAGCCACCCCCCAGCCAGCCAGTCAACCAACCACTCACCACCCCCCCAGTGTTCGCTCAAACGATTGCCGATTTTCCCCCGCCCACCAAGCCCCTGCCAGCCCCCCACTTACCTCATCCAGGTTGCGGATTGGGCAGCTTCCCCCCTGGGTCTTCTCCTGAGTCCCGGTGGTCACTTCTCCTCCCAGACCAATCAGGACATAGGACTCACAGCCAATTGGGTCTTAGGACTCCTGGCCCTTCGGGTCTCAGGACCTGTTACCTGATTGGCTGGAGAAACAGGAAGACATTAGCGAATATTAATTGTGCCTGAGCCCACCCCACATAAGAAATAATTATATATATATATATATATATATATATATATATATATATACGTACAATTTAAAAAAAAAAAAAAAAAAACACAACGCACCACTAAAACGCATCACCTATATATACGATCTTCACTCCAAGATGCAGGTCTAGGCTCATAATAAGGGGGGGATGTTTGACCAACTTTTTTTTTAAATTGTACGCATATATATATATATATATATATATATATATATATATATATATATATATATATATATATATATATATATATATATATATATATATAATTATTTCTTATGTTTTTATAGATTCTACTATTTTGTAAATTTAATTGTGCTAAAATGGATCATCCCTGAAGAAGGAGTAAGATAACTCCGTAACACGTAGGTTACATTGGATGCACAATATTAACGCAATCTGACCTTGTTTGTAGAATGCTTTGAATACGCCTATATACATGTCATAGAAGTCTGTTCCTTTGGAATAAGATGTAGGAAGCAAATGTTTTCTGGTTCTATAAATATATGCACATGGAGGAAGTAATGTGTCCCTTTCTCCTGTTCAGAAATGTATGTTAATATATTATTCTTTGTTTTTTCTTTCTATGTTGAAATAAAATTACTTTTTTATATATTTTTACCAAATCAATTGGTGCCACAGTCTATGCCTAAAAAGTCCCGCCTTCTTTAAGGGGAAAACTTCTATAGTATTTCATGTTGGGATGTTGGCTACTATTAAGCGGATCTTAATTTATACCTCGCACAATTCAGATTTTTTTCTTATATTAGAAAAAAAAAGTGCCAATTTTTTTTCTAGCTCCAAGTGCACAGGTCACATGATTAGTCTTTATTCCTCAGCAATTCATGGACCTGCAGTTGGGTGTGTCCAAAGCAGGGCAGTACGTCTCTGAAAGTAATGTTTACTACCAGGCGTCAGCGTTTCCAAGGTAATGAAATGCATTCATATGAAGCGACATTTCATCACTTCCTCCAGTGATGTGCTGGTCCCCTCTGTCAGTCAATGGAGGAGAAAAGGGTGAGGGCATGGATTTAACCTGACCCCCTTCCTTCAGTGACATGCTGCCCTGCTCTGTCCTGCTGTCAATCAATGGAGCAGGGAAGGGATCGGCTTCCATGTTTAGTGTGGTCAGTTTATTACCAGGAAGATGGGCTCTAGTAGGATCAACTAGGTAACCCAGAATAACTTCCCTCACAAATCGGCTAGTGCTATTAAAAAACAAATAGAAATACCTTTAACCACTTTAGGACCGCTGCATGTAACTATACGTCGGCAGAATGGCACGGACAGGCACAAGCACGTACCTGTACGTGCCTGCCTTCCAGCGGGTGGGGGGTCCGATCGGCCCGCTGGCTGTGGAGGTCTGTTTCGCTTTAGGAGCGATCCAGGATGAGGGGATGGCCATTGGTTTCTGGCCATCCCCTCTCGATCACTCCCTGCCTGTGTAGTGTAAACACAGGCAGTACGAAGTGATGTCACCCTCCTCGGGGCGGTCTTTTTGACCGAACTGCGAGGAGAGAAGACATAGTAAGTGTGCACCAATCACTACACTGACATGTAGGTACACATAGGCACACTGTCACCCCCCGATTACCCCCCGCCCCCCCCAGTCACAGTGTCACTGATTGCAGTGAACATTTATTTACTAGTCACTGCATTTAGTGTCAGTTGTAACTGTAAAAACTGTAAGGGCAGTTAGTGTTAGGTCCAGGGTAGCCCCCTACCCCCCAATAAAGGTTTAACCACCCCCTGATTGCCCCAAGAGTTAACCCTTTCACCCCCTTTTGCCAGTGTCACTAAGCGATAGTTTTTCTGATCGCTGCATTAGTGTCACTGGTGCCGCTAGGTAGCTAGTTCTTTTTTAGGTTCACCGCCAGGTTTTTATAGCGTTAGGTACCCCCATATACTACCTAATAAAGTTTTAACCCCCTGATTGCCCCTAGAGTTAACCCTTTCACCAGTGATCACCGTATAAGTGTCACTGGTGACGCTGGTTAGCCAGTTGGTTATTTAGGTTTCCCGTCAGGTTTTTATATAGCATCAGGGACCCCCACATACTACCTAATAAAGGTTTTAACCCCCTGATTGCCCCTAGAGTTAACCCTTTCACCCCCTTTTGCCAGTGTCACTAAGCGATCGTTTTTCTGATTGCTGCATTAGTGTCACTGGTACCGCTAGGTAGCTAGTTATTTTTTAGGTTCACCGCCGGGTTTTTATAGCATTAGGTACCCCCATATACTACCCAATAAAGGTTTTAACACCCTGAATGCCCCTAGAGTTAACCCTTTCACCAGCGTTCACCGTATAAGTGTCACTGGTGACGCTGGATAGCCAGTTAGTTATTTAGGTTCCCCGTCAGGTTTTTATATAGCGCCAGGGACCCCCATATACTACCTAATTCACCACCAGGTTTTTATAGCATTAGGTAGTCAGGCCTGATCCCAACAGTTTTTTTTGGTAGCGTGTTATATTTAAATCCTGAAGGCAGTGCTTGGTTTTCGGGGTCCCGTACGCGGCTAGGCTCCCAAAAAGTCCCCCACATGTGGTATCCCCATACTCAGGAAAAGCAGCAGAATTTATTTTGCGGTGTAATTTCACTTATGCCCATAGCATGTGTGAGCAATATATCATTTAGTGACAACTTTGTGCAAAAAAAAAAAGTTTGCAATATTCCTGCAACATGTGGCAAAATATAAAATATTCCATGGACTCAACGTGCCTCTCAGTAAATAGCTTGGGGTGTCTACTTTCCAAAATGGGGTCATTTGGGGGGTTTTGTGCTATTTTGGCATTTTATGGCCTTCGAAACTGTGATAGGTGAGGAGTGAAATCAAAAATTTGCACCCTTAGAAGGGTCTGGTATGAATATTTAGGGGGAACCGCACGTAATTTTTTAAAAAAAAATTACGTGGGGTTCCCCTTAATATCCATACCAGACCTGAAGGGCCTGGTAATTGAATTTGGGAGAACCCCGCGCTTTTTTTTTTTTTTATCAATGACTGTTCTCTGTATTACAGGGAGCCGACAATTCATTATAGCCGCGAGTGATTTTAAATGACTTTTTTTCCTGCAGAAATTACACTTTGTGCAGGGACAGTTCTAAGCACGGGAAACATGCGCCCCTTTACAGGCATACTATAGACACCCCCCAGGTATGAAATTTAAAGGAATATTACACTTTTATTGTTTCACTTTAAGCATTAGTAAAATCACTGCTCCCGAAAAAATGGCCGTTTTTAAAACTTTTGTTTGCATTGATACATGTCCCCTGGGGCAGGACCCAGGCCCTCAAACACTTTTTAGGACAATAACTTGCATATTAGCCTTTAAAATTAGCATTTTAGATTTTGAACGTTCGAGTCCCATAGACTGTAATAGGTGTGGCAGCATGCAGGTAAAGTCACCTGGTTGTATCCAGGATGGGAAATATGTGTGCCCTAGATTCAGGCTTTATGCAGACTTTTACAATTAGAGGGGAAGAGTTAATGAGCCCAGCTGAAGTAAGTGGGCTCATTAAGACCTCTACAAAAAAAAACAGTATGCTTAGGGAGATGCTCCATCCTGGAACCAGTTTTGTGTGTATAGACTGGGGAGTGTGATACCTGTTCTGTGCGGTGAGTTAACGCCTGTGTGGCAAACCTCTACAACAGAGACAGGGACTGGTGCAGCACAAGGCTGCACTCAGTTGTTAGACAGGGAATCTAAGTGTGCAATTAGAGGTCAAGCTGACCAGGATTTATTTTCATGTTTTATTTTTGTTTGACTGTTATATGTTTCACTGCATGTAGCATAAATAAACCGCATCTTTTGTTTTTTTGCACCTACAACGCTGTCTGCTGTGCCTGATTTTGTGTTGTGAACCTATCCAGGGGGTCACACACACACACTGCCGAGCTAACCCCTCACAGTTGGTGGAGAATTTTGGCAGTTTTTTTTATTTTTTAAGGCCAGCATGGAGGAGATACTGAGACAGCTGGCTCTAGCAAATTCCAATCAGCAGCAAACAAATGCGGGTTTACAAAGGAGCCTTGCAGCCCAGCAGCAGATAAATGCAACTTTGCAGCAGAGTCTGGAAGCTCAGCAACAAGCCCAGCAGCAATCTGAAGCCCGCTTCATAGACCTGTTGCAGAAGCAAGAGCAGAATTTTCAACAGAAAATAGAGACATTAATACAGCAACGTCCGCAGACCAATGAAGCAAGTGGTTACAATAATATCGCATCCTTTGGTGTGAGCCGTTTACTGACAAAAATAACTGGAGAGGATGATCCGGAGGTGTTTTTGACCACATTTGAAAGGACTGCTGAAAGGGAAAAGTGGCCTAAGGAGCAATGGGCTGGACTGGTGGCCCCTCTGTTAACTGGGGAATCGCAGAAAGCTTATTATGACCTAGAGCCTGACCAAGCAAAAGACTATGTAGTGCTAAAAACAGAAATATTGGCACGGCTGGGTGTCACCCTGGCCGTCCGGGCTCAGCGTGTGCATAATTGGACTTTTCAGGTTGGAAAACCTCCCAGGTCTCAAATGTATGATCTCATTCACCTGAGCAGGAAGTGGCTGCAGCCAGAGACTTTGACTGCACCAAACATTGTGGAACGAGTTGTCATGGATCGTTTCCTGAGAGCTCTTCCTACTGCCATCCAAAAATGGGTAAGCCATGGAGACCCAGAAAATGCAGATAAACTTGTGGATCTGGTTGAGGGGTACTTGGCTACAGAGAACCTGACCACCTCTTCCAGGGACTCACGGACTTTCTACCCTAAGACCAAATCATCCCCAGTGGCGGGTAAGATGACTCCAAGGGGTGAGGGTGGAGAGAGTGAGAGGGTGGGAGTTCTACCTAAGGTCTGGCGGGAGCAGCCCAGGAAGCTCATGCTGCAAGAGGCAGCGAAAAAGATTATTTGCTACCGCTGCCGCCAAGAGGGACATCTTGCAGCCAATTTCCCAGTTGTGGATGAGCCTATGCAATGTGACTTTATAAGGGAGAGACGTCAGTCGCTGTTTGCGACAGTTGCATGCACTGCCATTCGGGGACCTGAGAAACATTTATGTAAAATGTGTATTAATGGTAGAAATGTTGATGTGTTGCTGGATTCAGGTAGCCTGGTAACATTGATAAAAGCTGAATTAGTTACTACAGAGGTCTCTGGGAAGAACAGGGTGGCTGTTATTTGTGTGCATGGGGACACACGAGAGTATCCTGTAACTTCAGTGTTTTTTGAGACCCCCAAAGGTAACCTCTCTCATCAGGTGGGGTTAGTGTCTCACTTACCACATGATGCTATTGTGGGAAGGGATTTTCCAAAATTCTGGGAACTCTGGGATTGTCCTGAGCCCCCCACTGGTGCCCCTATAAACCAGGAAGATGACCAGAATTCCTCTGGGAGTGGTGAGGACTCTCCTGAATTTCCCTTGTCGGTATTGGCGGGTGAAACTCGAGAAACTGGGGAGGAGCCAACATCCTCAGATGAAAACATGCCGTCTGTGGAGTTTTCGGATCTTGAGTTTTACAGGGAAAATTTTGCCACAGAACAGTTAAAAGACCCCACCCTAATAAAGGCACAGGAAAATGTGGTGAAAATAGATGGCGAGTTAGTGAACCCAGAGAAGACTTGCACTTATCCTTACTTCACTATGGAAAGGGACCTGCTGTATCGAGTGGCTCAAAGGGCAGAAGAAACCATTGAGCAACTTTTAGTGCCCAAACCTTACAGGAAGTTGGTGTTAGAATTGGCCCATGGGCACATTCTGGGAGGTCATCTGGGGACAGAGAAAACCAGAGAGAGGATATTGCAGAGATTCTATTGGCCTGGGGTCATGAAGGAAATAGAAAATTATTGTTCCTCCTGCCCTGTGTGTCAGAAGTCGGCACCTATGCCACATTTCCGTAACCCGCTGGTACCTCTTCCTATCATTGAGGTCCCCTTTGAAAGGATCGCAATGGATTTGGTAGGTCCGATAATGAAGTCCACCAGGGGGCATCAGTACATTTTGGTTATATTGGACTATGCCACCCGTTATCCGGAAGCAATTCCTCTTCGAAATACCTCGGCCAAAACCATAGCCAAAGAGCTATCTCTTGTTTTTAGCCGCGTGGGTATTTGTAAGGAACTGCTTACGGACCAAGGTACACCCTTTATGTCCCGGGTTATGAAAGAATTATGCAAGTTGTACAAAGTGACGCAATTGCGTACATCTGTGTATCACCCCCAAACAGATGGGTTGATTGAAAGATTCAACAAAACCCTAAAACGAATGTTAAAGAAGGTGGTGGATAGAGATGGAAAGAATTGGGACTGTCTAATACCCTATCTGATGTTTGCCATTAGGGAGGTACCCCAATCCTCTACGGGTTTCTCACCCTTCGAGTTGCTCTATGGGAGACACCCAAGAGGGCTGCTGGATATCGCCAAGGACACTTGGGAAAATGAGAGTTCTCCTCACAGGAGTGTGATTGAGCATGTCGCCCTGATGCAAGATAGAATTGCACAGGTAATGCCAATTGTAAAGGAACATTTAACCCAAGCGCAGTTAGCACAGCAGAGAGTGTACAACCGTGGGGCCAAGACCCGTACTTTTTCCCCGGGGGATAGGGTCTTGGTGCTAGTCCCTACGGTTGAAAGCAAATTTCTGGCCAAATGGCAAGGTCCAAATGAAGTAATTGAAAAAATTAGTGAGGTGAACTACAGGGTTAGACAGCCAGGAAGGCGAAAGCCGGAGCAGATCTATCACGTCAATCTGCTAAAAGCCTGGAGGGATAGGGAATCCCTAGTCGCAGAGACTTTGTCACAAGTACAGCCTGATTGCTTAGTTCCTGAGGTTGGAATAGCAGACACCTTATCGAAACCCCAACAACAGGAGGTTAAAGAGTTTGTACTTCGTAACAAAGAGATTTTCTCTGAGCTTCCGGGACAAACATCTGGCGTAGAGCATGACATTATCACCCCGCCAGGAGAAAGGGTAAAACTAAAACCTTATAGAATACCAGAGGCCCGACGGGAGGCAATACGTGGGGAGGTTCTTAGGATGCTGGAATTGGGTGTGATAGAGGAGTCCCAGAGTGACTGGTCCAGTCCTATCGTACTAGTGCCCAAACCTGATGGGAGCTGGTGGTTTTGTAACGATTTTCGACAATTAAATAACGTTACAAAATTTGACACCTACCCCATACCGCGTATAGATGAGTTGATTGACCGGCTGGGAACAGCCCGATATATGACAACTCTTGATCTCACCAAAGGGTATTGGCAAATTCCCCTGGCCGAGTCGGCCAAGGAGAAAACTGCGTTTGTAACCCCAGATGGGGCATTCCAATATAAGAGAATGCCGTTTGGGTTACAGAATGCACCGGCAACATTCCAGCGGAAAATGGATAAGATTCTGAGGCCCCATCAGAAATATGCTGCAGCTTACCTGGATGATGTGATTATCCATAGCACAGACTGGGTCTCACATTTGCCAAAAGTACAAGCAGTCCTAGACTCTATCCGGGAAGCTGGGTTTACGGCCAATCCAAAGAAGTGTACCATTGGACAGGAGGAGGCCAAATATCTTGGGTACACTATTGGGAGGAGGGTGATAAAACCCCAAGTCAATAAAGTCGAGGCCATACAGAGTTGGCCACGTCCCAACAGCAAGAAACAGGTACGAGCCTTTCTGGGAATCGCTGGCTATTATCGACGATTCATTCCCCATTTTGCTTCTCAGGCTGTGCCCCTCACCAACCTGACAAAAGGGAAAGAGTCTGTTATGGTTAAATGGTCCCCAGAGGCTGAAGAAGCATTCCAGTCCTTAAAAACAGCCTTATGTAGCCAGCCAGTGTTGTACTCACCAGACTTCTCTAAGGACTTTGTTGTACAAACTGATGCATCAGACGTTGGGTTAGGAGCAGTGTTATCCCAGGTCTGGAACGGGGAAGAGCACCCAGTCATTTACCTCAGCAGGAAGTTGAAGTCTCATGAGGTAAATTACGCCACGATTGAGAAGGAATGTTTAGCAGTGAAGTGGGCTCTAGATTCCCTTCAGTACTATCTGCTAGGTAGGCACTTTGACCTGGTGACTGATCACGCTCCTTTAAAGTGGATGGCTCAGAACAAGGAGACCAATAGAAGGGTAAATAGGTGGTTCCTGGCCCTACAAGAATTTAACTTTACAGTTAAGCATCGCCCTGGTGTTAAAATGGGGAATGTGGATGCTTTGTCTCGGATACATGCGTGTCTGAATGCTTGTGTTACAACCCCAAGGTTGAAACAAGAGGGGGAGGGGTATGTGGCAGCATGCAGGTAAAGTCACCTGGTTGTATCCAGGATGGGAAATATGTGTGCCCTAGATTCAGGCTTTATGCAGACTTTTACAATTAGAGGGGAAGAGTTAATGAGCCCAGCTGAAGTAAGTGGGCTCATTAAGACCTCTACAAAAAACCCCAGCATGCTTAGGGAGATGCTCCATCCTGGAACCAGTTTTGTGTGTATAGACTGGGGAGTGTGATACCTGTTCTGTGCGGTGAGTTAACGCCTGTGTGGCAAACCTCTACAACAGAGACAGGGACTGGTGCAGCACAAGGCTTCACTCAGTTGTTAGACAGGGAATCTAAGTGTGGTCAAGCTGACCAGGATTTATTTTCATGTTTTATTTTTGTTTGGCTGTTATATGTTTCACTGCATGTAGCATAAATAAACTGCATCTTTTGTTTTTTTGCACCTACAACGCTGTCTGCTGTGCCTGATTTTGTGTTGTGAACCTATCCAGGGGGTCACACACACCCGCTGCCGAGCTAACCCCTCACATAAGGTTCACACAAAGTTTAGGTCTGTTCGCAGGTTCTGGTGCAAACCGAACCGGGGGGTGTTTGGCTCATCCTTACTGGTCAGGGGGCAAAAGTGCCCTGTATTGAAGTGGTTAAAAAAATGTCAAAGTTCACTGGCTCAATTATATTACTACAAGGCTGCACAATGGTGTTTTTAGCATTATTATAGTGTTCATTGTTTAATCACAATAGTTTGCCAAGTATGGCTCCTGGGTAATGGACACTTTTGACACTATTTTGGGACCATTGTCAGTTATACAGCGATTGGTGCTATAAAAAATGACTGATTATTGTGTAAGTGACACTGGTAAGGAAGGGGTTAAACACTAGGGAGCGATCAAGGGATTAAGTTTGTCCTAGGGAGTGATTATAACTGTGGGGAGATAGGCTCACTACAACATGACAGAGATCACTGCTCCGGTGACAGTTGCCCTGTCATGTTGCTATGCAGAACAGGGAAAGGCCTTGTTTACATAGGCATCTCACCGTTCTGCCTCTCCTCGCCACTGGCAAATATCGAGTCCGCGGGCTTGATCCTGTAGAGGGCAGCGGGTGCGTTCATGCGCCCGATAGGCGCCAAATTTAAAGGGACATACAGGTATGCCCATTTGCTTGTGCCATTCTGCTGACGTATATGCGTGTGCTGCGGTCGGCAAGTGGATAAAGCTTGGAATTTGCCACTCAGGCACTGTCACTTACAGTAGGTTGCATGCTCTCCAACATTCAAAAGCCCAGGGGTCTGATGGAGCAGGGACCAGTGAGTATACGTTGCTGGGATAGTGAGCTATCAGATAACACTTTAGCTCTGGAAGGTTTACCTCCGTTTATGACCAGGCCATTTTTTGCGATACGGCACAGTGTTACTTTAACTGACAATTGCGTGGTCGTGCAACGCAGTACACAAATCAAATCAATGTGTTTTTTTTCCCCACAAATAGAGCTTTCGTTCGGTGGTACTTGATCAACTCTGCGGTTTTTATTTTTTGCGCTATAAACAAAAAAAGACAGACAATGTTGAAAAAAAACCCCCACTATTTTTTACTTTCTTCTATAAAACACATCCAATAAAAAAATGAAAAACCTAATTCTTCTATAATTTAGGCCAATATGTATTCTGCTACATTTATTTTTTTGGTAAAAACAATTACCAATAAGCATATATTGATTGGTTAATTACTGAGGGAGTGCTCCCCCAAATATCTTGTTTGTCTATTGTATGGATTCTGACCAAATCCTTTTGGGTGGAGCACCCCACTCCCTCAGTAAGTACCTCTCATTAGTGACCACCTGTGTCATGGTGGAGACCTCATGTTCTCCCATATAGAGGAGTATAGCTCCCATGGTTCAGAGAAGCAGGATCTCCCAATCTACGGATAGTGTAGGACCCATTAATCATGGGGTACTTTGTCGCAATAAGTGGGCTTAAGCACCATATAGCAATATGGTGTGATCAAATCCCCACATTTTTTGATAATGTTTTTTGAAAATATCTAGGTGTTTTTAAAAAGCCTTGCTGGAGGTAAATGTTAGTTTTGCATGTGTGCGCTGTAATATTTTTGTTCTGTCAGACCAGACTGAACCCACTTTCTTCTCTTCCCTGCAGACTTCCCTGCAGCCTACCTTGGAGGCTCTGGCTCTGGTGGTGGACTTGTGGCAGGAGGAGGAGGATGGACGAGCTCACATATGTGGATGTTCTCAGTAGCTGGCCCCTCAATCCCTTCTAAAGGGCATCAGAAATAAATCCTTCACAGAGGAGGCTTCTCTAATTCCAGCAACCTGGTGGCTAGATAGCAGCCATAGGCCTCTTCAGCATTGGGGTGGCTTCTGAGAAAATGGCTGGCTTCCCTAATGAGGCCCAGTGCTGTGTCCTCCGTCATTGTCCCCTTCCTGGGCCTTTTGGTTGTAAGGCAGAGGGGAGGCACCTGAAATTGGGTGAGGCTCCTATTGGGCCCAGCCACCTCCTGGCTGCCACTGGGCACGGCTTTCTCCTCCTGCCACTGGGCACAGCCTCCTCCTGGCTGACGCTTGGCATGGCCTCCTCATGGCTGACGCTTTCCAGACCCTCCTCCTGGCTGAGCTCATCCTGTGTAAAGAAAAAAAGGGACATAGTTATAGTTTTTTCATCAATCACACAATTTTCAACTCATGACTTGTAAATTGAATGTTAATAAATAGAAAAGGCTATCATGCTGACCCCAGCATTTTTCAAGCTGCTCACCAACATTTTTGGCCACTACTGTCTAGTGATATGTATACATCATTTTTGGTATAAAATCATTGATTTTTAAGCAATTATACCATCTAGTTAACATCATTAATATTAGGACAATAAATATGTCTAAAATCGAATATACCTGGCTCCAGCTGGGCGCATCCACTTCTTCCAGGATGGAAGGCCCAGGTTGTTCCTGGGAAGCCTCTGCTGGGGTGGAGGGAAGGGTGGAGGAAAGGCTGCAGGGAAGGGTCAAAAAGACAAAAACACTAATGTCAGCCTAAATTCATAATCTTATCCCAATATAGGCCTCCAACTTGAAGCAGTATAGGCCATTGTGATGGGCCAAGTTCAAATTTTACCTTAGTTTAGGACGCTCGCCACTTCCGTTCATCCTCCCACCCACAGATTGGACGTACAACGCATGTTAGCTTGATAAGACAAAAACACCAATTTCAGCCTAAAATCATAATCTTATCCCAATATATGCCTCAATCTTGAAGCAGTATAGGCCACTGTGATGGGCCAAATTCAAATTTTACCTTCGTTTAGCATGCTTGCCACTTCTGTTCATTCGTCCTCCACACACAGATCGTACGTACAACAGATGCGTCTCTGCCACAGACTTGGATGTGGAACACTTGAACAAAGTCTCTGCCACAGACTTGGATGTAGAACACTTGAACAAAGTCTCTGCCACAGACTTGAATGTAGAACACTTGAACAAAGTCACTGCCACAGACTTGAATGTAACTGAGGGACGTAGACAAATTTAGAGCACCATCATAGTACCAGAATCTCGCAGCCGGTCCGGTGATACCGTATGAGTTTAGATTCACTTAGTGTACTTCAACTGAGCCTCCAGGTTCCTTCTGAGAAGCCAGCTTTATGCGTGGCCTTCTCCTGAAGAGTCCTCCCCTGGTTGCTTCTCCAGTTGCTGGGCCTCTCCACAGATGAGATGGCACCGGACCACCTTTGAATCCTCCTCCCAGTTACTTTGCCTTGGGCTAGCCAGCCCTGAGACTTGAAATTGGATGGATCCGCACCCCAGGCCATGAAGGCCATGGGGGCTGGTCAGGAGGACCAGGACCAAGCAGACAGCAAGATCTTCTGGACCGAAACCCAGAAGCACGTGATGTCAGTACCTTAACTACCCTCTCCCAGAATGCACAGCAAGACGACACTCCCACTGGGCTGGTTCCAAGAAAGAATGGCACTCAATACGCCTAGTTTAACTGCGTTCTCACACTTGCCAGTGGTGACAGCGACACCTGTGGCCAAGCAGAACCCAGTGCAATCCAGCTAGACTGGCACTGAAAACATAATTTGGTATAATTGACCCTAAAACCCAACTGTGGCTTTAGGAATTTTAAATAAAAAAAACACATAGCACGTGCTCTTCGGGAGCCGGAGCTACATAGACGAGATGCAACATCGCCTTAACATTATGCAACAGGAAATGAAGAACATGATCGATATTTTGGGGAGAATACAATCCATTTTTCCCTCTAATTCGATCATGTTTTCTTTTTCTTTTTATATTACCCCCAAAAAAGAATTTGTGTATATTTTAAAAGCCACATTTTGAAGATGCACACGGTGTGTCAACATGTGCTATCTGCCATCAGGGGATCTCAATGTACGCGTTTTGTGGGTGCAACCCCTTCCTCATAACTCTAGTAGGTGAGAGGAAGGGATTGCACCCCAAAACATGTCAATTTTTTCCCCATGATGGGAGATAGCACATGTTGACATTACCCATTTGGACTCCCAATCTGTAGGTATCTTCAAAATTTGCCTTTTACAGGGGTGACATCACCCCATCATATTTACGGCAATGTCAAGACATTTTTGACACTATAATGTGTGATATTGCCTTCAGCTTTTATACATTGAACTTTGTAAGTAAGTTCCAGAGTTGTGTATGTTATGTTTTAAAACATGCCTGCTTGTAAAAAAAAAAAAAAAAAAATTGAGGAAAAAAATAATATATTGAGGAAAAAATATAAAAAAAAAAAATTGTGAAAGAAAAAAAAACATTTTTAACATATTTTCTAAACGCACATGTGTGAATGTGCACAGAGTAAACATTTTGAAATGCTCAATACCAGTTTTGTAAGTAATTTTGTGCTTACAGTGGCAATGGGGCTTATTTACTAAAGGAAAATCCATGTGGCACTACAACTGCACTAGGAGAACCTAGGATAAAAAGCCAAAAAGAAAAGCAAGCAATAAAGAAAATTCTAGATTTTATCTGAAAAAATGTTTTAATTAATAACAATTTTATACATTTTCTGGCATTGCAATGGCCCCCCTACCCATAAAATAATTAACATATTTCTCGCCAACTTCACGGGCGCTTTGGGGTGCCAAGCCAGTACAGCCAGTATCCAGGCTCATCAGGGAATTGTCTGTAATAAGTCCGGCCTCAGGCCCAACAGAGGCTAGATAATTCAGGGAATTTTTCCTTAAATAATTTTGCAGGATGCCGCACAGGATGATATGGTTGATTTTGTAGACCACCATATGGATTGCTGTCAGAAACAGGTGGAACCGGCTGGCCATTATCCCAAAGGTATTCTCAATGACTGTACTCACTGTGGGGTCCTTTGGGGGAATGGCCTCATCAGGTGCTTGCCCAGACTGAAGGCTTCGTCTGCAATAAAGACGAAGGGGAGTCCTTCCACATTGTCCTCATCAGGTGGCAATGCCAGGCCACCAGTCTGGAGACGCTGGTATAACTCCATCTGGGCAAATACTCCTCTATCCGACATCCGGCCATTCTTCCCCACGTCCACATAGAGTAACTTATAGTGTGCTGACACCACCGTCATTAACACTACACTATTAAACCTCTTAGCCCTTGTACACACGGTCGGACATTCCGACAACCAAATCCGTCAGATTTTCTCAGACTGATTTTGTCCGAAACTGTTGCATACACACAGTCGGACAAAGTTGTCAGAAAATCCGATCGTACTTAACGTGATGACGTTATTTCGTTAGGACAGGAATACGTTTAGGCTAGTAGCCAATAACGTTGGTCTAATGTGAGGCCACCCATTTTCTCATCATTGGGATGCTGTTTATATACAGATTTGAGGTGAGAGTTCTGTGAGCTTATTCCTTACTGGATACACATTGGGGGTTATTTACTAAAGGAAAATCCACTCTGCACTGCAATTGCACTGGGACATAAGGTCGCTGTAGATCCGAGGGGGACATGCAAGGAAAATAAAAAAGAGGTAGTGTCCTTAACGAGGCACACCGCCAAAGAGCCCAAGTGTTTTTTTTACAGGAAACTTTAAATCAGGATCCATTCCCCGCCTATCCAATAGTTGCTTCCCGGAAGTCTATCATGCAACCTGTGCTGATTCCAAAATGAAGGGAGCCTCCATAATACTCGCCTTTGGTTGTTCGCCTTTCGCCTCACTGGCCAGTTACAAGATCCAGAGGGCAGATTCCTCTTTATAAAGGGAATCTGGAAAGACAGACCAGTGACACTAGCTAATATCCATTGTCCCAACTCCAAGCAGGTGACCTTTTTGAAAGAAACACTTGTGCGTCTCACAACATTTCAGTCAGGCTTACTTGTTCTGGGGGGACACTTTAACATGGCCCTAGACCCACTTAGTGACACCTCCATGGGCACCTCCTCACTGTTGTTCTCTGCCTTACGGCAAGTGAAACTCGCTCTAGCCTCTCTCACACTCCATGACACCTGGCGCACCTTAAATCCGCAAGGGAGGGATTACACGTTCTTCTCGTCCCCGCACACCTGCTACTCCAGGCTGGATTACCTTTTCATACATCAGATAGTAGATAAACGTGCCTAAATATTAAAAAAGGGATAGTAATGATATAGTCGGTATCCCCATCCTCATAAATTATATACAGAAAGCAAATATAGGGAAAGGGCCTATGCATGGAACACTCCAACCATGGACTAGCCAACCATCCCCCAGTGGAGTAAAGGACTATCTTGATACCCAGAAAAATATAAAAGATTAATTTACAATTAAAATAGTTTTTATTTGAAGAAAGGAAAAATATAAATTTAAAAACAATTGTTGACAGACAACATAGTTACAACACACAGTAATGTATTTAGATGGTACCCATCCTTCTCCCATAGAGAGGTTCAGGGCAAAATAACTGAAGTCCAAGTTGATAGTATTTTTCAACTAGTTTCGCGGCTTAATGTCGCTTCTTCAGGAAAATCTTGGTACAGATCTACAATTAAATATATAACGTCAACATTGTTGGTATAGTAAACAAAACACATCTCAAAATCTCATTGTACAGAGTGTTTTTACAACCATAAAAACCTTTGGTACTACAGAGCAGATGGCTCACCACCGTAAGGAACCAAGATACGGACCAAAAATGGAACACGGGTGGTTCCCATCATCTGGGCTTAACCACCCTCGGGGCGGACATGGGAGGTTTGAATGAACAGAGCTGGCTGGAAGGAGAAAATAGTAAGTAACACCAGTGTCATTAATCTCAGTACATTGTGTTGCCATTAATCAGTTAATATGTAGTCAGGGTTAATTCAATGGGCACTTAACATACCAATATACTCATGAGCAAGTATCAGGTTAGAATCCACATCCGAAATGACTGCATTGATCACAGACAGTAACAAACTGGGGTAACAAACATTTCCACCAGACTAATATGTTATATATTTGTTCTACTAGGATCCCTATCTTAAGCCAGATTAATCTGAGGCTCCTCTTGTTGCTGCTACTTGGGACTACTGACAGGGGACCTGTTTCATATTATTGCCATACCAAGCCGCCTCCATAAAAACTGTCTGTGATCAATGCAGTCATCTTGGATGTGGATTCTAACCTGATACTTGCTGTTGAGTATATACTCCAGACTGGCAGGCCGTGGAAGCACCGCTGTCATCAGAGGAATGTATTGAGGCCCTAAAAATCTCCAAACCTGGCAAGTGCCTGGGGCCAGATGGATTCTCGGCACTATATTATAAAAGCTTCTCAGATCTTCTAGCACCAGGTTTCCTTAAGGCCTTTAATGGGCTATCTCAAGCCCCTTGTACTTCAGGGAATTTGCTAGAGGCATATATATCAGTAATACCCAAGGAAAATAATGAGCCTACTAATGTAGCCAACTACCGACCCATCTCCCTTTTTGAATGTAGATGTCAAGCTGTTCTCTAAGATCCTGGCAACCAGATTGTCTTTTCATGTGCCAGCTTGGGTGGATTTGTACCAGGTTGGATTTGTTCCTGGTAGAGAAGCCAGGGACAACACCATCAAAGCTCTAATCCTACACCATTGGCTTACCTAGACTAAAAGAGAGGGGTTCTTCCTGGCAACGGATGCGGAGAAGCCGGATTATATGGACGCAGTCCTGGAAGCTCTGGGTCTGGGAAGATGTTTGCGGGCCTTTATTAGAGCCTTATATGCCAATCCCACAGCCAGGGTGCAGGTCAGTGGCCACCTGTGCCTTCTCCATCCACAATGGAACCAGACAGGGGTGCCCTCTTTCCCCCCTGCTGTATATCCTTACTCTGGAACCTCTATTGCATTGTATTCGAGCAAACTCCAACATAAAGGGAATTGAGGTCCATCAAAGGGAATACAAGATAGCCGCCTTTGCGGATGACATCTTGCTCTTCCTTTCATCCCCACTGATGTCCCTGCCCAATCCGTTGCCAAAACTAGAACAGTTTAAAACCATATCAAACTTGAAAATTCATTATTCAAAGTCCTTTGCACTAAATATTTCATTACTCTCTAAGCTGGTACAACTCTGCCAGTCGAATTTCCCTTTCTGTTGGAAATCAGATGCCATCGCCTACTTGGGTATTCAACTCCCAGGAAAGCTGAAAGACCTCTATGAAAAAAACTTCCTACAACATACAACAAGATCTCCACAAATGGGAGGCTCCCACTGTTTCCTGGTTTGGTAGGGCCTCAATCCTTAAGATGACGGTGCTTCCCCAGATATTATACAAAATGCAGACCATACCGATCCACCTACCACTTTCCTTTTTTTGCATCCTACAGGAGTATGTGTAGAGTTTTCTTTGGGGAACCAAGCCAGCTTGAATGAGATGGGTAAAGTTAGTCCTACCAAAATCCGGGGGTGGTATAGGTTCGCCGGACCTTCATAGGTACTACTGGGCTGTCCATCTAGCCAGGGTGGTTGACTGGAGATTACGCACGCAATGCAAGAGTTGGGTGCTACTTGAGCAGTTAATCTCAGGAGCGAAACTTTGTTTAATCCCCTGGTTCTCTAAAAAACACCTCTTATACATACGCATCTGCTTATTGGGGCAACACTTCAGGCATTTGATAGGGCCTTCAAAATCCACATGATATCAGACAAAGACTGCGCAATCACCCCCATTAAGGGCAACCCAGATTTTCCCCCAGGAATGGCCAAAGCTTTCTTTTTAATGGAATGGCCATATGCAGAAATGCAGGCTGAACACTTTTACTCGAGGGGCAGGTTCCTCCGTATTGGAGAACTTGCCGCGCTGTCCAACACTAAATCTTTCCCTTTTTGGGCCTATATGCAACTTAAACATTATTTGGACAACGCGGCCAGCAGAGTTAGCTGCACAAAGCCTCCTACTGTTTTTGAATCACTGTGTTCTAGCTCATCTCCCAGAGTCAGGTATTTTCAGTGCTCTACGCCTCCATGCTCAAAGAACAGTATGCCTCTTTGTGCTCGGAGCATGTGTTCTGGGAAACTGAGCTGAACATGAAGATCAAGGACACCAGTTGGGACCGTGTCCAATTTATACATTCCTAAAGGCTCTCTGAATGTTCACACCCAGGAAAATGGGTATAAATTTAAAACAAGATGGTATAAGACCCCGGAAATACTTCACAAATTTATTCCGTTGGTCTCAGACCGATGCTGGAGATGCGAACAAGAACTGGGTACCTTTCTCCACATATGGTGGAAATGCCCTATGATCCAGCCTTACTGGTGGAGGGTGCACGACCTTACGACTGCAATCTCCTCTCTCACGTTGGAATTCTCACCAGCACAGTACTGTACCTCCTTCACCTCTCCAAAATTGCTCCAAAAAGATATCAAAAGTCATTGGCCATGCAGATGATCAATGCAGCCAGACTCTGTCTGCTGGTTCACTGGCGGTCTAAATCCCCCCCTTTAATGAAAGAATGGACATCACGCATTAATCAAATAGCAATGATGGAGGAGCTGATATACATCACTCAAGACAGAATCACTAAGTTTACAGCAACGTGGGCCAATTGGTTTGAATTTCAAACCTCTCAGCAATACCAAGAGCTAATACAAAACACTACCTAACCTGTGTCCAAATAGTATGGACACGCTTTGACAATATAATCCAAAACACTCTGGATTGGTGGTCTTTGGTGGCGCGCCCGGTGGCGAGTGGAGGGGGTAGCCGGTGGTTTCCCACCCCCCCCCCCCCCTATCATGCCCTCACAATTAAGGGTACTGTTAGTATTATGCAGATGTATACTGCAATGTTATTTATACTCTGTTCTACTATGAAGATATATCTTTTCAGATGCCTTTTGTATTACCTGTTTGAAAATTCTATTAAAATCTTTATGGGAAAAAAAAGAAAATAAAAAACAACATTTTAGCTTGCACATGATTGGATGATAAAATCAGCAGAGCTTCCACTCATTTCAGATATACCCCTTAGATTTAGCGTGACTGCACTTTCAAGTGCACTTGCAGTACAAAGTTGTCTATTGGATTGGATTGAATTATAAGATATATTGGGGAAGTCTTTTTATCAACATATGGATTTGAACCATTTATGTATTTCAACCATTTATACTTTTTCCAGTTTTCTTCCAGCTCTTGGGACTTTATGATTGATTGTCAGCTGTAGTTGTAGGCTGAGTGCTAACACACTATTGCGCAAGATCGCTTTTTATTTCACTCTATGAATTATGGTATTGTTTTATATGTACACATTTCACATATATTTTGATGCTTCGCTTTTAATTTTGTTTAATAATTTATTTGATTTATTATTTGATTTTTTTTTGTATCCACTTATGAATTAGAAGTTACTTATTAGACTTGTACACAATGGAAAATTTCGTTTAGTTTCGGTTCGTTGTCATTCGTAAAATACATAATTTCGTTCTGTTATATTCATTATGTTACGTTAATAAGTTTTCGGATGATTCGTTATTATTCAGAGTGTCGAATTCATTCGTTCATATTCATTGAAATTCGCTATTTATGTATGTATAGACATTCGTGATAATGATTCGTAGTTTGGAAAGTCGCTTGTTTATTAAATCTTTTAACACACACAATGACAACGTCTCTTCTCCTTGGCTCAAATACAATACAACACCCTTCTAACTCAGTTCTCAGGAGTGCACTTTGCCAGTAATCCATCCTCCGGCACAAAATTAATTAGCTGATTGGACTATAAGATTTACTTTGAGCTGACCTTTTGTTTCTTTAGATCTTTAAAGAATTACCGAATCATGACGAATTCATTCAAATTCATTCAAATTCATTCGTTATAGTTCTTTCGCATTCGTTGTAATTCGTTATTTTTTTATTCGGACATTCGGATGCATTCGAATGTCCGAAAGATGCAAAATTCGGCCGAATTTTGATTAGTTAAGTAACGAATTGCACAAGCCTATTACTTATATGCACTTTAAAGATAGCCCAACACACCTCTTCACCCAAGAGATATTGAAGACTGATTTAAAAAAAAAAAAAAAACATGTCATAATTACCTGCTCTATGCAGTAGTTTTGCACAGAGCAGCCCTAATCCCTCTTTTCTCTGGTCCCCTGCTGGAGCTCCTTGCAACTTGCTATGGGGGTACCCGAGCAGGCTTACTCCTGAGCCACTGCTTTGTCTGTCCATTTAGACACAGAGCGTGGCTCGGCCTCACCCCCGGTCTCTCCTCAGTGGCTCACTGGTTGTGATTGACAGTAGCAGGAGCCAATAGCACACTACAACACATGTGCATTTCGTTAGACTATTGGGATGCCACTCAAAATGAATGCCACTGAAAGCAACAATGCATGTAGCAGTAATAAGCTTGTTATCGCAAAGCAAAGAATAACTGGGCCCTAAAAGATAATTCATCTCTAGGTTTAATGTATCGCTTAGGTTGTCAGGAGGAAACAAAAATAAAATAGAAAGACTTATTGAGCCTTAAAATAACAAAAAAATAACAAAAATGATTTCCCGCTGTGCCTATTATTTGTTTACATCCTTGTACAATGTTTCCACCTATTATTCAGCTTTAAGAATGTCATGCCTGAATCTTGAAGGTCATATTAGTCATTCTAACTGATGAAATTATTGTTTTTCTTATTAATCCAATGTGTTTTTGCTCGTACATGCCTTTATATCTGTGTACATAATAATTTACAATAATTACAGGTTGCGGAGGCAATTAAAATATATTATGGCAGTTTGAGGTTAATGCTGTATATTAGAACACCTATGAATGATTATTTTATGCCTCTTTAAGGACTTCAGGTTTTGCTTCAAGTGTGTATTTTGTACTAATGATACATTGCATCATATGGAGGATACTTATTTATACCAATGTAAAATATAGTAAAATGTTCTTCAGGATTAGACGAGAGGAGATTGCAAACTGAAACGAACTGATCATTTCCTGAATTTGGTTTCAAACAGCATGTGTTTCTTATTAGTTATTGCAACAAACAGTGAAAACAAATGGGATGGAGCATCTTGTTTAGAGAGTTAAACATTCTTATGCAGATCTAAATCTGTAATTAGATAGCATATTTCTTAAAAAGGAAAGAAGGGCTGACAAAGCTGCGCATTACTCCCTCTTATTAAAGAAAACATACGTTTTAATTACACAGCAGTTCTGTATATGTGGAAGCGAAGCCAATATTAAGATTCCATGGCCTAATTGAACTTTAGAAACAAAAAAATGGGATGTGCTAAACTGTTGATGGATGGCGGTTTCTATCGCAGTGCAAATAATTAAGTTTGGCTGACTCTAAAATTTAATTTGCATTTAAAAAAAAAAGCTTTTGAAAGGTCTTGCTGTAATTGTAAAAAAAAAATATAAAAATATATGATTGTGAAAAATTACTTCATTTTTTATTTTTAATAATATAGATGCATTTTTTTTTCAATTAAAGAACCTTAAGGCTACCTTGCAAACAATAAATAAAGGCAACAACAACATGGACAACCTTCTATACTGCTACAATTGTCATGCCCAATTGTACACACGGCCGGACTTTTAGACAGCAAAGGTCCGACAGAACGAATCCGTCGGACAATTCGATCTTGTGTGGGCTTCATCAGACCTTTGCTGTCAAAAAATCAGACAGACTTTAGCTTTAGAACATGTTTCAAATCTTTCAGATGGACTTGAGTCCGGTTGAAAAATCCGTTTGTCAGTATGCTAGTCCGACGGACGAAAACCGATACTAGGGCAGCTATTGGCTACTGGTTATGAACTTCCTTATTCTAGTCGGGTCGTATGTCATCACGGTCGAATCCATCAGACTTTGGTGTGATTGTGGCCAAGTGCGTTCGTTCGGAAAGTCCATCATAAGTCCGCCGAAAGTCCGTTGGGAAGACTGTCGGACCTAGTCTGTTGAAAAGTGTGGCCTTGTGTACACTGCATATGACATCAGATCAGTGGATAGGATCTAATTCAGGCCAGTAAAAGTTCTTTATGACCCAACCTTCATTGGAACCTCACTCACTTTTCTGCAGCTTATGGGCACAACACAGCATTCATAAGTGCAGCACTTATTAACACTATATGCAGGCTGTACAGGCCAATGGTATTGTCGCTGGGCTATAAAGAACTCATCTACTATTTGTGAAGCAGCAATGGTCATCTAATGCTAACTGGGGTATTACAGTTATTCCTCAGATACTTTTAATTGATTATTTCCAATTAACAATAATCACACCTCACATAAACAGCATTGTCTATGATACTGCCACTGTGCAAAACTATTCAATGAGTATGTTAACTTAATTTACATATTGCAGATATTATTGTGCCTACCCATGTAAATCGTTTGTCAGAGATCATCCACTCTAAGGCCTCTTGCCTTAGAGTGGATGACTCGTAAAAAAAAACCCAAAAAAACAAAAAAAAACTAGGGCGTAAAAAAATAAATGAGCTGAAAAGCCAGTACTGACACCAGGAAAAAGCAGCTGTAAATGCACGATTTTAGAAGCAATTTGCAAGGGTGTCAATGCGTGTTTAGCCTCGTTAGTGTTTAGCAGCGTTTCTCTGTCCTCTTCTATTTTCCACTCCCAAATCCAATTACTACAGCTTAAAACCGCTTGTCGCAGCATAATGCCATATACAGAGTTAGCACGCATTTAGCTGCATCAGACATTTTTACAGTTGTAAAGCTGCTGCTCCAGAACGCGCTGGCCCTGGGTTTTTTTTGCAGCTTGAAAAGGCCTATGCCACTTACAGCCTAAAAAACTATGTGTGCATGGACACATATAATAACACAGAGAAGTGTTTTTAAGCTGTTAAAAAAGCCCAAAGCAATGCTTCATTTTTGAGGTAAAACTATACACAGCCATTGTGGGGTCTGGCAGGGGCCAAGTGTGTGTAGGGGTTTTTACAAATGTTATTTCTTTGTTCAAAGTTAAATCATATCTCAAGACAAAAAATAAATAAAATGTTTAGTACATCTTTGCAATACATAAATGTTTCCCCATGTCTTATCTGTTTGCAAGTACTGTTTGCTATGTTGATCTACCACTAGTATAGTATACTCCAAGGTCAGGCAGGCCGGGTCATACACAAGCTTAGAAGGACTAAAGCAGATGCAGGAGGCTGAAGGAGAGTTACGGATGAGCCAGAGGATAAGACAGATGCGAGGTCATGAACAGTGCAAAGGTCAGGTGCAGGCGGATAGCAAGGATAGTCACAAGGAAAGGCAGGATATCACAGGAACAGGTCAGAATACACAGATTACTCTCAGGGAACGCTGTAGATCAGACCGTAG
This sequence comes from Lithobates pipiens, assembly GCF_037356315.1. Taxonomy (NCBI): domain Eukaryota; kingdom Metazoa; phylum Chordata; class Amphibia; order Anura; family Ranidae; genus Lithobates; species Lithobates pipiens. The sequence goes on along the minus strand of NW_027507903.1, from coordinate 169,325,678 downwards.
GGTTTCACCATCACAACAGAGTTTAAATAGCGTGCCTGGAGCTGGTAATCGTGCGTTTGAGCACTCCTGCGCGTGCCCGTGTACTTGCAAGGCCGTATAGGTGCATGGGCACAAACTGCTACTCCCAGCAGACCTTTCCTGACAATAGATTTATTAACGTAAAATAGACAATAGAACTAGCTTAAAATGGGATATTCATTGAGCTGAAGTAGTAGAGTAGATATACAGTATTAGATTACCAACCTTTTAGGTTAGAAGATTCAGTGTGACATCCTGGGATTAGAGAATAAAGGAGTAATGCAGCTAGTGTGTTCTTGAGTGGTCTATTGGCAGTGAATTGTTTCTTTGGGCATGGGTCTATTGGTGCAGTAATTGCAGCAAGAGACAATTCCACCTAATAAATAATAGTAATCAAAGTAGTTAAGAGTCAATAGGGGAAGAGGAAAAGTAGATGGAATTTGTTATGCCGCATCTACAGTCCATCTCAATGTCAGATTCGGCACTCAGTACACGGCTGGCTTGGAGTTCGTATATATTTTTAGATGTAGTATATATTTTTAGATGTAGTGCTCTGTAATGTCCGGTAACTCACCCAGTATGCCTCCTGTTGCCATATATTCCCGGGGATCAGCCACCTTACTGGGGGCCACTCTTGATATCCTTTTATGCCTCCAACCCAGCTGACATTCTTTAGCCAGCTAACGCTGGTAGATAAGGTCACTGGGTCCGACTCTCCTCACCGCGCGGGTGCGGTGACCCTATAGTGGACTTGGCCAGCGACCATCATCCTAGCGGGAGTAAATCATAGCTATTATACAGGACTCTTCTGTTACCTGGAGAGGCACGTGTCTGCCGCTGGGGGAACTAAACTTCAAACTGGCACATACCTCAGTCAGTCTAGGAGCAGTGAAAAATACAATACCTAAAAGTTTTATAACATTGGATAAATGTAGGGTAGGGGACGGTCTGGTTATCCACTTCTCGACCAGCGCACGCTGATGTACGTCGGCAGAATGGCACGGGCAGGCATATTGGCGTACAGGTATGTCCAATCTTAAATGACACCCTGCCATTGCATCCTGGTTGGGACCCCTGTGAGTCCGGTCGCAGGTCCCGCGGAATTGATCACCGCAGGGATACCCGCGATCGTCTCACGGAGTGGCTGAACTGGGAGATGCCGTTGTAAACAGCATCTCCCCATTCTGCCTAGCAACAAGTGACGCTGATCTCTGCTCCATTTGATTTATTTGCAAAAAATAAAAAACGCAGGGGTGATCAAATACCGCCAAAAGAAAGCTATATTTGTGGGAAAAAAGGACGTCAATTTTGTTTGGGAGCCACGTCGCATGACCGCATAATTGTCAGTTAAAGCGGCACAGTGCCGAATCGCAAAAAGTGGTCTGGTCTTTGGCCAGCAAAATCGTCGGGGCTGAAGTGGTTAAAGATTTAACTCTAACCATCCTGCTAGCCCTATTACAACAAATGTATACAAATATAGAAATACCGCATTTTAAATAAAGTAGTGGTATTACTTAATTTTGATTTGGTATTAGTATCAAAGAAAGAAAGATTGAACCAGACTGAGCATGTTCATCACGTACAGCAAAAGGGAGAGTAAGGTCCATCCTAGTAAATATCTCTGTAAATATCTATATCTGACGTATTTTTTAAGGATATGATGATCGGTTAGGAGGTGCCAAAGGTCAGAGAGGAGATTTTTAAGTTGGTTATGATGGGCAGAAAATTCTGTTATTATTTTTACTATATACAAGTAAAGGTACAACTCTCAAGACAATAAACAAAAAGAAACCACGGAATAAAGTCCATTGATAATAAGGCATGAAGCCACTACAATATTCAAAGTCCAATATGGAGATAAGTTTAAGATGGACGAGTTCCACGGACAAGGCAGCCTCCACGAAGGAACTGAAACCAGGTTCCAAATTTCTACAATAAAAGCACAAGGAGAGGGGCGCCTTAGATATAAAATGCAATTTTTATTAAAAACATTCTCTATATAGGCAACTCACATTTTGTAGCAAATTGAAATAGAATAGGCCTATCTACAACCAGCAGTGTATTTTCATGACATGGCCAGGTGTCCCTTGTGAGCGGAGTGAGGGCATGATCGATCTGATAACTCCCTGATGGATTTCAATTCTATGCTTTCAATTTGATACAAAATGTGAGTTGCCTATATAGAGAATGTTTTTAATAAAAACTTCATTTTATATCTACACCAGAGGCGCCCCTCTCCTTGTGCTTTTATTATTTTTACTGTCTTTAATTGCTTCTTGCAAATAGAGCCATATAGGAGAGAGGATCTGGTAACTGTTAAGGCTTTATTATAAGCTTTTCTGAGATTAGATTTAGTATAGCCTCTTGACAGTAGGCGTTCATGTAGCTCCAAGGCCTGAGCATAGAAGTCTCAAGTATTGAGCATAGGGTATACTGCGTACCAGAGGGTGAGAATGTGCACTAAAGCGCGGAGTAACGTATTTCCGACCGTAGGTTTGCGATAAAGGTCTGTTTTGATTAGGCTGTTTGGACCTTTAATAATTCTCAAGTCTAGAAATGGTATGCCCTCTAACTACTTCAGCTCCATGAATATCCCATTTTAAGCTAGTTCTATTGTCTACTTTACATTACTAAATCTATATTCCTCTGTCTATTCTTTTCCCCTCCCCCCTTCACCCTTCCTTTCCCTTCCCCCCCACGCCCTTTTTCTCTTCTCTCTTTTTTTCCCTTCCTTTTTCTTCCTCCCCCCACCCCCATCTCTTTTTCTTTTCCCCCGTCCTTTTTTCCTTTATCCCTTTTACTCAATATATTTGATTGTATCACACACACACTAAAGATGAACATCAGAAGCTGAATCATATCATTTAAATTATACGATACTTAATATTCAGTGGTCCTAGACACCTCCTGTGCCCGCCGTGAGTGACATTCGCATTCGGGTGCCTCTGTAGATGCTGCCCCATTGCCCCAGCTTCCCTATTGTCTAGGTAAGAAGTGTTTTCGTAAGCTTCTCAGAACTAAAATTGAATGTATACAATATTAAAGAAAATACATTTCATGTTTTGAAATATATATTAACAACATTAAGAATGGTTCGAACTTGTAATTACAATTGCAATTTATTTTACTAGATGCCTATAACTGGCTTCTTCTGAAGAAGCATCTTTTGCTGAAAAAAAAGTAAAGGACATTTGCCAAGACGCATCATACTGTATACCTAACTTCCACCAGGGGGATTATTATCTTATTGCTTGTACAATTGTTTGAAGCAGTATATAAGGCTGTAACTATCAACTGCATTTCTGTAAATGTGGTTTTGTTCCACCATGATTTTATATTCTATGTACTATTAAATTGTTTTTCAACAAGTTATATATATTTTTGTCTATATCCTTGAGGTACCGACATAGTCCAAACCCTTTTCTCGCTTTCCAGAGGCACTTCTGAGGTGACCCTGGGCACACATTTCTTTTTTTCATTCAAGAAAAGTTTTATTAGCAAATAAAAGCACATATTACAAGAGTATGCAAAAAGACACTGCAAAAAAAACAATTATGCTTAACAAGATTGAATTTGTGTCAATAACATTTCTAGTTGGCTATAATAGGGGTATCATCAAAACATCAGATCCTTCCATTGCAAGCCCTACCGGACTTAGAAGAGTGATTCATTATCCAACCCCAGATTCCCTCAGGAACCCACCAAGCTCAATGTACATCTAGAAAACATATCAAAAGAACTAGTAATTTAGTAAAGAAGTCAAGTATAGAAATATATAAGGTTAGAAATAGAGAGTAAAGACAAACAGGGAGAAAGGGAGGAGAAATTCGCCTTGTTCCGGATGCTCTAGCTCATGGTCAAGAGCTGTGTTTGTATGGTATAAATTAGTGATTGACTAGTTGTCTGGACCCCACCACTCTTCAGGCCATCAGGCCGCTGCCCATGATGTCCCCAAAGGATTTGGAGTATTTAAAGGCAAACCACGGAGACCATGTTCTGTGATAACCCTCTACACGCTCATTCGATTGGGCTGCCGTGTCTTCCATCTCACAGATAGAAGCAATTTTAAGCAGCCATTCTCTTATGGTAGGTGTAGTTTTGGATTTCCAGTATAGTGGAATTAGAGAGTTGGCTGCATTTATCATATGTCTGGTGAGCGACTTTTTATATCTTTTGAATGAGGTGTTGGCAATGTGGAGCAAACAACTTGCCGCGTCCAACCTCAGACTGGTCTCCGTGATCTGCCCAATCAGCTCCTTCACCCCCGACCAATAACGCTGTAATTGGTCGCATTGCCACCAAATGTGGAATAGAGTGCCCTCCTCCCGTTCACACCTCCAGCATCTATCCGAAGAGTGAGGATACCATTTGTGGATTCTTTCTGGGGTAGCATACCAATGGGTCAACAGTTTGTAGGACGTTTCTTGCATTTTCGTGCTTAGGGAGCATTTGTGTGATAGAATACATGCCCTATCCCACTGATCGTCAGAGATTGGGGAACCCAAAGCCCGAACCCACTTTTCCCTGAGCCCGTGATCCTCTCGAGGACCTAGTGATCTCAACCATGCATATGTAAGCGAAGTAGTTTTTGGGGTGGGTTCACCTTTCAAGCAAACTGATTCTAGATCCGTCACTGCTCGTGTCAAGTGTGGTCTACGTGTTACATCATTACAGTAGCTCCTCAGTTGAAAATATGTCCAGAGTGGTAGTCTTGGTAAATCATTGTCTACTTTAAAATCAGTGAAGTCTTTCATCAAGCTACCGTTAAAACAGTCTAGTGCTAAGAGCGGTCTTTTCGGTCTCTGTATTTTAAGTAGTGGGTTCTGTAAGCCCGGCACAAAGTCCGGGTTATCTCGAATAGGGGTTAAAGGGCTCAGAGAGGTGGAGAACTCAGATTGTTTGGTCAGTGTATGAAAAATGTGAAGAGTAGTGCCTACAGTGGGGTGCGAAAGCATGGATCTGGGGTATCTAAGCCTTGGGATCCAGGGAGAGAACTGGAGGTTAATCACACTTGCTTCCTCCTCCAACAAGACCCAATCTTTAATCTGGGAGTGACAGTGCCAATCTATGATACGTGCAACATGCGCAGCATAATAGTAAAGTTTGTAGTCGGGTATACCCAAGCCACCCCTTTCTTTGGGTTTGGTTAAGAGAGACTTTTTCAACCTAGGGGGCCTACGGGCCCAAATAAAACTTGTCTAAAGGGAGTGTAGCGCTTTAAAAAAGCTCATGGGTATCTTGATGGGCAAGGTTCGGAGCAAGTAAAGTACCTTTGGCAGTACAGTCATCTTACAGATGGCCGCCCTGCCAAACCATGAGAAATAGCCCGATCCCCATCTCAGAAGGTCCTGTGTATTGCTTTTAAGTAGGGGGGGAAAATTCCGCGCGTACGTCAGTGCAAGTCTGGGGGTCAACCAAACTCCTAAGTATTTAATAGCTGAGGCTGTCCATGTGAAGGGGGTACCGACTCTGGCCACCGACAATCGGGCCTCGGGAAGAGACACATTCATGGCCATCGATTTAGAATAGTTTATTTTGAAATTGGAGATATATCCAAATTTTGTGAATTCCTTCAAAAGCGAAGGTATAGAGGTGTGTGGTTCTGTTAAATAGAACAGCAAATCATCGGCATAAGCCGCAATTTTAAAAGTTCTCTCTTTAAGTTGGAATCCCCTAATCGATGGGTTCATGATGGTGTGTCTTATGAATGGCTCTAGAGCAATAATGAAAAGCAGGGGTGACAAAGGGCACCCCTGCCTTGTGCCATTCTTGATAAGCACCGTCTCTGAGAGGGAACCATTCACTTTAAGCCTAGCTGACGGGTTCCAATATAGTGCCAAAATCCAGGCCATCATGCCGGGGCCCAAGCCAGCACGCCTGCACGCCTCAAACATATAATCCCAAGCTACTCGATCGAAGGCCTTCTCCGCGTCAGTTGACAGGAGAAAGCCCTCGATCTTTTGCTGGTGTGCCACATGAATCAGGTTCAGGGACTTCGTCACATTGTCTTTTGCCTCCCTGCCTGGCATGAATCCGGCCTGTTCGGGTCCAATCAATTCATGGAGTAGGGGTTTCAGCCTGTTGGCTAAGATCTTTGCTACCAGTTTCACATCTGTATTTAGAAGAGATATGGGCCTGTAGCTGGAACAGTTAAGTGGATCCTTCCCTTCCTTGGGGAGAACAGTGATAAAGGCTGATAGGAAGTCATTTGAGTTTGGTCTCTGGCTTGTCAAGGAATTCATTGCTTTTCTGAAAGGGTTGAGTATAACCTCTGTAAATGTCTTATAATAAATGGCACCAAACCCATCTGGCCCCGGACTCTTGCCCGTCTTCAAATCTCTTATGGCTGTCTTAATTTCGGAATCGTCAAAGGGTCTGTCCAACTGTTTACTGTCCTCTTCATTAAGTCTGGGTAGATTAACTGCGTCTAAGTAATGCTGTATCGCCTGGGTCCTGTCACCCCCCAGATCCGGCGGTCTCTGCTGATTCGGGAGGTTGTATAAATTTGTGTAGTAGTTTTGAAAGTGTTGGGCAATCTTCTCAGTTTCTAAATCTGTCTTCCCATCCTTGCCATTGATACCCCTGATGTGGTTGTGTGTTATACGGGTGTTCAGGGCCCTCGCTAGGACCTTACCTGTTTTGTCCCCATGTTCATAGTAAACTTTCCGTCTAAAAAATAAGAACCTCCTGGTAGTGTTGTCTAAGAGCTGTTTAAGAGCTTTCCGTGTCTCAAGTAGAGATTCTGCTGAGTGTACTGTGAGGGAGCGTTTATGCTGTGATTCAAGGGATCTTATTTTCGCGGTCAACTCATTGATCATTTTATCTCTCTCCCGTTTTTTACGTGTACCCATGCGTATCAGCTCGCCCCTAATAAAACATTTCTGGGCTTCCCAGATCGCCAGGGGGTTCATCCCAGGGGTGTCATTTAGCTTGAAAAATTCAGTCAAAGAGGAAGTCAAGTCTGGTAGTAGTGCTGGGTCAGTTAGTAATGACGATTTCAGTCTCCATGTAGTGGGTCTGGCCCGGGTATTTGTCCAATCTAATGTCACGGATATGGGAGCATGGTCGGAGATTGATTGTATCCCAATGTGGGCAGCACTCAGCTGCGACAAATCTCTCTGAGAAACGAAGATATAGTCTATTCGTGAGTGGCGGTTATGAGGGATAGAGAAAAAGGAGAAGTCCCTGCCCTCAGGGTTCAGGTGACGCCATGAGTCTACCAGATTCAGAGAATGCAGGAGCTTCTTAATGTTCTTAAGAGCCCTATAAGGGATGGCGGTTTTGCCATTGGAAGTGTCTTCAGTCGGTATAAGGGGTACGTTGAAGTCTCCACCCAAAATAAGTCTGCCCGAACTGAAGCATTTCAGTTCATCAATCAGTTTCCGACAAAAAGTGAGTTGGGCCGAGTTGGGGAAGTATACGTTTGCCAGAGTCAGGGGAGTTCCTCTGCAGGTCCCCTTGAGTAAAAGGAACCTCCCTTCAGGGTCGACCAGCTTGCCTGTAACCTCTAAGTCAGCATCCCTACTCACCAGTATCGAGACCCCTTTTGATTTCGTCCCAGGACTGGTGGCATGGTAAGCTTCTACAAAGTATGAGTCAGTCAGTCTTGGTGTATGTCCGGTCTTAAAGTGAGTCTCCTGTAAAAATACAAAGTGGGCCTACCTTTTTTGAGTTCTCTTAGTAAAGTGGTTCGTTTTTCGGGGATGTTAAGCCCTTTGACATTATGTGAGACTACCGTTGGGTTACGTCCCAAATCAGAATACGCCATGGTTCGGCCTCAGGGAGGTGCGGGATCCGACACCTGTAGGCACAATCTCAACAAGATAGCAAAAAGTTATGATGTATACAATAGTCAGTAATATACAGTATATATAAACACTGTCGTTTGAGTCGTAGCAAGGCGAAATAAAGAGAAAGAAAGCAGTGAAGAGAAAGGAGAAGATGAAGTGAGATGAGGACGGAGTCGTAGGTCACACCCCCTTAAGAGTAAATAACCGTCTCAAGGAGGTCAAAATTAGTACGTGAGACAGGCCCCAAAGTGACCTGCCTGATGCACTATTGTGGGGTTCGGGAAGGCCCTCCCCGGAGATAACAACCTTCACCGTGCAGGGCACCTCAGGCCAATTAGCCCAGTGTCTGCCCTGAGAAGGTATGTATTTGAAGGCACCGGACCGTTGTCTATCACGGTGGTAATTCAACTATAAGTGCAAGGAACCGTCGTGAGCGGCCCCATAAAGCGTATGAAAGGTGCTAATTGGTCTGTCACAGCAGCAAACATACATATAATGCAAACTGGTATCTGATTAATAAAACGGAAAAGCAATAAACATAAACCAGAATCAAAATAAAACAAAAGCGAGAATAGAACAAGAATAGAACAAGCAGGCCTAGCAAATGGCAATTAATGAGAAATTAAGGTACCTCCTACCCTCCAATGAACCGTACCCCTCCCGCCACCCGCTCATTACAATCTGGGGGGTCTATTATTGCCCTGGATAGGCATCTTCGCCCCTTGAACACGGATCCTCCATCACTATCGCCCTGCCAGGGCTGCGTTATTCAGAAAGTCAGCCGTTGTCCTGCAGCCTTTATACCCTATAAATGCAAATGTGTAATACTGCCGTGGTATTTCCGAAGAAACACCTAAGAAACAGGATGGAATCGAATGGATCGTGGTTTCACAAGGAGTCGTTTCTACGATATGGAAGCATGTAATTAGAAATGATCTACTGTTGGCGCTGGCGGAGCATGGAATCCCCGATGGCTAAGCGGTGGTCAGGTGGTAAAAGAGCGACGTTGTAGCGTCTGGAGGTAGGCAGGTACGAACGCTTCATAAATCTTAAGCTTCCATCAGATTCCTGGAGGAGTGTGGGCGACTTCGTGGGGTACCCCTTGGTGAGAAATCTCCTCGTCCTGGCCTCTGTCGTTTGGAGAGGTGTTTTTCCGGTGAGGCGAACGGTGAAGCTGGTGGACTTCTGTCCTTAGTTGGCATGGAGAACTCCTGATACCAGTCGGGCAGAACGATCGGATCAAGCTGGAGAGCTGCGCAAAATTCCGGGAGGTCTGGGCACACATTTCTATGATATATGGATGATGGTACCCACCCCTACCCTAGAATATACCCTAAACTGAGACAATACTGATATTGAGAAAGTTTGACTTGGTTAAATATACTATCTAAAGTGATCTATGATATCACACTAAATGGGATTTCATGAAAAATGCTTTGAGGAATGTACATATATGACATAATGATGGTATTTACAAAGACAGACAATGTATTATTCACAATGGGCTTTATTTGCTAGATTGTTAAGTATTATATGTCAATTTTGTTTTGCATAGATCACTCTTTAACTTGATTCTTCATACATTTCAAATGCTGATTTATTACGTTTTTTTTTAAGTAAAGAGAAGCATAAAATGAATAGTAAATGCTTACTTTTATGCTTATTTCAAAGTGCACATCTTATGTTTTATATGATCTGTACTATGATGGACATATTTTATTGTTTTGAAATGCTGTATTTAACAAATAGGGTCTAGACTTGCAATATTAATTTAATACATCAGGCATCCTTGCTGGGTCCTTGTGGTTGAAGGCTGACCTTTGCTTTGTGCATTACAGTCAACATTTTGTTGAATATTTGAAATTGCTTTGAGAAATGTTTCCAAAAAAGGGTCCAACTACCAGAGCATTGAACAGTTTTTTACCCCTAGTACCCAGGATTATGTGCACCGTGTCTATCCCAGGAGCTGAAGTATACTGAAGCCACGCAAAAACACCTCCAGAACACAAATTGCCGATCTTCATAGTGAATCGGAATGATGAATGCAAGTGATGACTGCCTGGATAAATGTAATATCCATAAATGAAATGGTGTTAGTGAGGAAGTGAATAGGGGTAGCCAAGTGAGAATTATAAGAATGTGAAAGCCCTATAAGTGAAGTGGTGATAGTGGACCGGAAACCAAGATATCAAAGTGTGAGCATAATGAAGAGAAAGTGTGTGCAGAACCATTCAGGCCAGTACCAAATTGCCAAGAATCATTTGCCAAAGGAGTGATTAGCTAAGTGAACAATAAAGTAGTTACCTTGAGTATAAGCATTGGAGCAAACGCTCCTGTGACATGCAGCATCTCCAAATGCATGGCAAGAAAGGCTGTGTTCACAGAGGTGCCATAAATACTCTACACATGCATGCAGGCTCCCACCAGCATCACGCTAGCATGGCACATGTGGGGCCCCTACCTGGGCGGTGAACACCACCCATGATCAATGCCCACATATCCCAGCTGTGTCAACAAAGATGTAAATGAACCTGCTCCCACTGTGACATCACCTGTAACACGATGTGTGGCGCTCATGCACTGTTGAAAGGGGCGGGCATACAGAGCATATTGCAGCTCCTGGGCATAAGACATGAAATGGCCCTTTAGGCAACCACATCTCACACCCAACCTAATAGTGCATTGCAGAGTATACCGCAAGAGCTCATGAACATGGTGCTGTAGCTTGCCTGGGTGTATGAACCTCGTATATGGTACGTTAACACCCAGGACATTGGTAACCCCGCACCTGGACGGCAGGAGAACATTCATTTGTATAGTACCTAAGCAGAGTGAGAGGACACATATACATCTTTTTTGCATGAAAATGTGTAACTTTAAATTTACATTAATGTCACAATAAAGTTCTTGTTATGCAATACTTTCAGTATGGTATTTTGCATACAGACTTGCAGATCTGGAATATAATTTTTTTTTAACTGCTGGAACAACACTACTTACAGGGTATGCAATACAAAGACTGTGTGGTTTTCAAACAGTCCGAGTAGGTTAATAGATTTGCACTAACATTTAGAAAAATTGAGTCCATATCCCTTTGTCCCTCTTGTAGCCTCATTTGTCCCTTTCCTTGGTCTGATGTGCACATCTCTATACAAATAGTACTATTTTACTTCTAAAAAATGTTGTTGTACTAAACATTTTATCCAAGCTCTAAATTACTGCATTTGTTATTTGGAAAAGCCAGTATAAAAAGGAATAGAGGTAAAAATGTACTAGTATGAATAAGCCAATTACTTTCTGCATTTTAGATCTTTGGTTAATGTAACCAGGGCCCTGGCAGGGCTGGATTTTTTAAAATCACACTTTCTCAGAATATATCCATCATGGGGTGACTCTAATGAAGTGGGAGTATGTATATTTTTAGCAAACAATCTCCTTTGGAATGCACATGGTGTTACATCTGTTTTCACAAGTGTAATTCCTGACTCTATGAAAACAGAAAAGGTCACATTAAGGGAACAATGCTTTTCCAACCATTTTGTATCTTATACTTGGGAACAATGTGAAGAATTTACAGCCATATCAATCAGGTTTTCAATTGGATTCTTGTTAGAGAATGTAGAATTTATAAATGAGTATTTTAAAATAATGAATGCCAATTTATAAATAAATTGCTCCATTTCATTACTTAACATTATAGTTCACAGAAAGCTTTTACCAAGGCAAAGAAAAATACATCTGTTAGATTCAAAATGAAGAAGCGTTGCTTCACAAATAAATCCTATCAGCATCCTTGTGAAAGGGCGCATAGCTTTTATACCATGTGAGTTTAAGAATCAACAACAGCCCCATACGCTTTTAAAACTAAAAATGATGACCTTTCTTTAGTAGTTATTAAAGGTTTAAAATAAATATATTACATTAGTAGAATAGTGACAGCCGCCTATCATTGGAAGGTATACCTACTTTCTGTTAGTAAAGCTACCAACGCTCCGAAGACTTCTATCCCACTTAACTTTTTCTTGCTGCAGATCTTGGCGAGTTGAGGGATTTGGAGGAGCAGTCAGTCAGTGAATGTGTTTTCTTCCTACCCCCCTTTTCTAAGCTCTTTTGGTTAAGAATTTCCTCACATATACAGTATATATATATGCTCTAAATGTGTGGGTGAATGTATATGTCCCCATATTCACTGGGATACCCCTGAAGTGCATGTTCTGTGTTGGCTTGGTCTCTGTATATAATCTAAACCTCTTAAATATGTTACCTCCCACTGCTTAAAGTAAACATTAATGTGGTTCCTGCATATTTGGAGATTCTTTTCAAATATTTTTATTCATCCAGAATACTTACCTAAGCTCCTGAGTAAGTAAACTTTTGTGAAACATTTTGCACTCTACAAGGCTATTCTGACAGATGCCAACCTCCCTTGGACTTTACCAGTATTCATGCAATCGGTTACTGTTGTATTATCCTTATGGGCAGGGCTGGACTTACCACTGGGCTTGACTGGGCTCAACTCCATGGGCCCCGCCCAATAGGGGGCCCCGCAGAGATACATAGCCGAGTGTACTCGGCTCAGCTCTGCTCACAGTCACGCCCAGTTCCAACCTATGATGGACATAACAAAGGGACTGGGCGTGACTGTGAGCCGAGCACACTCGGCTACTCTCGGCTCCGCTCAGGACTGCGAGAAGACCCGAGATACACAGGACTCTGTATCTCGGCGGCGCCATTTTTAAACTTCAAGACTGCAATGACAAGGCTACAAATGACAAGTCTGCATATGACAAGGCTATACTGACAAGGCTGCAGATGGATGGGCAAGGCTGCAGATGGACACTGATAAGGCTGCATTGATGGGCATTTAAATGTACGTTTTTTTCCTTAAAATTCCCTCCTAAACGGAGGGTGTGTTATACACCGGCACATGTTATATGCCGATAAATACGGTAATATATATAGAAGGTAGGGCCCGAAAATTACTCAAGCCCAGGGGCCCCCACCACCCTAAGTCCTGCCCTGCTTATGGGATTTGTCTGGGTCATTTGATTTTACTAGAAGCTTGATCTGATTATATAGTTTAACTCATGCTTTTATGAATGTTTTTTCATGAATTTATGTAGTCTAATAAAATTGTTTATTTTAAATATTTGGTGCCTATAAAGTCCATGTTTTCCACTTATTTCTCTCTCCATATTTATTAGGACGTGTCACTTTCTACAACTACTGCATACCCACAGTACCACCCGATGAAGGTGTAATTGTGATTTGTTGTATTTAAATGTTCAAAACATTGAAGAAGCCAGAATAGACAGGGAGGGCTTATCATTATGCGATAAGATGAAGTCTAGGATTCCAGATGTCTAGGCAATGAACTGCTTGCTATCTGTGATGTTTACGGCCATAGAATTGACCTCCCCCTAAAAGGGAAAACTCTGCTTTTGTTAGGAGGCATTCTGAATACAGAGCAATCAAAGAAATGTCCTTTCATGCAAATTTGATTACAACACTGGAAGTAGCTTATAGCAGACAGACTCCTCCATTTAGAATTCAGAAAGGTGGTGAAATGGAATACACATACATGTTTCAATAGAATAGCAGCAGGTAAAATCTTAAAGAGGAGGGCCGGTTTTAAAAAAAAGAAATTAAAAGTCAGCAGCTGCAAACACTGTAGCTGCTGACTTTTAATAAGCACACTTACCTGTCCAGGGCGCCCGCGATGTCGGCCGCCCTCGGCTAACCCGTCCCTCGGCTCTCGGGTCCCGGTGCCGCCATTTTGGCTAAGGGAAACAGGCAGTGGAGCCTTGTGGCTTCACTGCCCGTTTCCTACTGCTCATGCGCGAGTCGCGCAGCGCTTTGTGAATGGGGGCGCTGTGTTCTGGGACACACAGTTCCCAGAACACAGCGCGACCCATTACCCAGAAGACGCCACATAGAGGAGAGAAGACAGAAGATCTCCATGGAGGAGGAAGAGGCAGATTAGGACGATGTGCCTAGCAACAAGCATTTCCGGTAAGTTAAAAAAAAAATGTTTTTTCATTTTTTTTTTCAGATTTTTTTCTAATTTTTAATGTATTTTTTTTTTCAGGGTGGCCCTCCACTTTAAATTAGGTGTGCTAAAATCTGGATTATGTGGTTATCTGTATATAACCACAGACATAAAATTAATAAGTGCTGCGCTACATATCTCTATAAATATAGGAGTGAGATTACTAAAAAATCAACTAAAATAACAATGTGATAACAATGATGATAATAATGGAAAAAGGAAATTAAAGTAGAAGTTCACCCTAAAACTACAATCTCTAAATCTACATGTATCCACAATCTATGACTAACCTATCTAACCTTGTCCAGTTTGGTCTCAGTGGCAGAAGCTCTGTGCAGGAGACCGCTGACAATGACTGCAAAATGTCTGGGAAGTGACGTCACCCAAAGAGTTACTATGGGGCTTTCTGCAGGCTGGGAAAGGGAGGGTCAGCATTAAGAGCCAATCAGGTGTGCTGCATGCACATGTGTTGAAAATGAACAGCTCAAAAGGGAGGAAAGATCACAGAGAGGACCTCATGAGTGTACTGCTGAGCCTTAACTTTCCAATTACAGGCTAGGGGTTAATTAGCTGTGTTGCTTAAATTAAACCTTTCCCTCCATGAAGCATGCAAACAAAGTTGTACCTTCAGAATGTTTTTTTTTATCAACTGTTTCAAAATCACTCTGTTCAGCAACATGAACAGCCAGGCTTCATCTTCTATATACTGTACTAGAACTGAATTGTTTATGTGCGGCAGCAATTTCTCTGAACACTGACAAAAACATGGGTTGATTTAAAGTGGAGTTCCACCCAAAAATGGAACATCTGCTTTAAGTGCTGGTGACCCCCTGACATGCCACATTTGGCATGTCATTTTTAGGGGGGAGGGAGCGGGTACCCTGACCCTGTTTTTACAGCTCCCACTTCCTCCCCTGGCGCTGCGGCACCGGAACGAAGATTACCTCTCCCCCCTCCCTCCCTACAATCTTCTGGGATACATCACAGGTCCCAGAAGATTGCCAGGCCATTCACAGCGGGCAGCGCTGATCGCTCATATGCAGTGCATGCCCGGCTGTGAAGCCACAGACGAGCGCCCACATTTAGAATGCTGGTGCTGCAGAGAGGAGGGGGAGAGAAGCAGAGCTTCATATGCCTTCATATGCATTCATATGCCCGCATTGCTGGACCGTGGGACAGGTGAGTGTCTGATTATTAAAAGTTAGCAGCTAAACTTTTTGTAGCTGTTGACTTTTAAATGGGTGGAACTCTGCTTTAAGGCAAGATTCACATTAAGTGCATTTGCAGAGCACAGAAATGCAGTATGATCCATTTAATCTTATTTATTATGGGTCTTGTTCGAATCTATGCAGTGACTTGTAATGCATTTTTTTGAAAAGGTGCAGGGACTTTTTTTTGATGTAGTACAGTGCATTTTTAGTTCCTTCAAAATGCATGAATAAATTGCCAAAAAAACACATGAAAAGTGCATGTACATGTGTTTTGGAGTGTTTTCCTGGATGACAACAGACATCTCCTAGCAACATCAACACTTACCAAAAAAAAAAAAAAAAAGCATTAAAAATACATAAAAATCATGCATGAAAAAAACACAAAACATGGCAGAAAACTCATGGTAAAAATGCTTCATATGCATATACGGTATATGAACCTTTACTTTTCACTGATGTTCTTTCATTTGATAGCTGTGTGATGGGGTAGATGTTAGCACCAAAGGGGCAATGCCTAATCTCAATTCAGGTTGAGATCAAAGCTGTACAGTCTAGATCTAAGATCCAGTTAGGGATGTAGGGAATGATTTGGAGACTGACATAGGCACTTCCAGGCACCACAAGGAGCTGCACTTTACTGGTATCTTAGAAATATTTAGGCTAAGTCAATTTAACTATAATCCAGTTGAACTTTTTTTTGGGTGGTGGAAGGGGTTAGAATTTAATTTGTTCTTGTTATTTCTATCTGTGACCCTACTCTGGAAATTATGAATAACTGTCCTGTTCCTTCAAGGAGTAATGAGAATCTCCTCAGAGAAGCATAGATAGCAATAATAATCAGCAAGGGGTTCAATTCTTTGTCTCCTGTATGCTAAAAAGTTTTTTTTTCATATTCTTTATAGAAAAAAATGAAATGTTTAAATGTGAATATACAGATAATATCAACATTCATTGTAATAGAAAAATAATAATAATAATTCTAGTAAAGAATATTAAGGATTAAATGGTTAGGAAAAAGAAAGACTAATGTGGTATATAGTAGTGGAATTCCCTGAACTGAAATTAAAGTATAGATTAAAGGTTCTTATAGTAATAGTAAAAAAGAGTGAAGAAAAGGGGAAGGGGGTGTGGTAGGTAGCAAGCATCCAGAATGATTATTGTCATAATTCAGCAACAGGTTTCAAATTAAGCCTTTCCCTCATCAGAATACTTAAAGGAATTTTTTATAAAAAAAGTTATTTTTTACCTGTCAGTGCCCTCACTGAAGAAATTCTGCTCACTTCCAATTTTTGTGATCAACAGAAAGTGAGGTATTGTGTCCCACACAGTATTTTACCCTTCCCTACTCTATCAATACAAAACAAAAATTTTTGCGGGACTTGGACTTTTAGTGGCTAACTCTTTCTGAGTTTCATACACATCAATTGTACATAATTGGTGGTTGAATTCAATAGATATGCCTTTTTTCAACCTGAATAGTCATGTAACTACTGTATGTAATTGTGTAACCTAAGCACTGCAATCTAGAGCAATGAATGCCCACTGCAGAGACTCAAATTTAGATATAAAATAAATGAAAAGTGTAAAGGGAAAACACTGCGCTACCTTATAGTGATAAGTGAGAAAACTACAAAATATTCAAATAATAAATAAGTACTATCCGTGAGTGAACACACACCAGCTGCTGGCACACAAACAAACTAAGTTTACAATACAATATATCAGAAAGTGCAGAGCTAAAATACACCTATATAGGGCACTAGGTGTGTACAAACAATGTAGAATACAAGTGAAATCAATATAAGTACATAAATAAAGAATAGGTGAAGTCAATCTAAATGCATAAATGACCAGAGTTCCAGTACTGATGGATAAATGAATGTCCACTTGTAACAATCGAATTCATAAAAATTCAAATTTTCACACAGTCCAAAGCATTTTTGTATCATTGATTTTGTATGCATTTGTGCGCTTTTTATATAATTTTTCTACAATAAACCTTTAGTGGTTGAACTTCACTATGAGAAGCGCTTTTTTGGGCTTTCCCTTTCTATGGTGAACCTGTATCGAGCCTTCCTGGATCAAGCTCTACAGAAGTCCGAACCTCGACAGAATTGTTGATTACGGAGAACTGAGGATCGTGATGGTCAACCCTGAGGAGATGTACCATCTGGCTGGGAGGATCGTGACGGTCAACCCTGAGGAGATATACCATCTGGCTGGGAATCCTACCGCTTGGGCCATTATACCCTCTCTGAGCCTTTATGACACATTACTATATGGTAGTTGTGTCCAACATATCCGGTAAGAGTATCCCCCTCTTCTAGCGATTATCCTGTAGTCAGTGGCAAAAATCTGCAGTACTACGGACTGTGTGAAAATTTAAATTTTTATGAATTTTTTGAATTCGATTGTTACTAGTGGACATTCATTTATCCATCAGTACTGGAACTCTGGTCATTTATGCATTTAGATTGACTTCACCTATTCTTTATTTATTTACTTAGATTGATTTTACTTGTATTCTACATTGTTTGTACACACCTAGTGCCCTATATAGGTGTATTTTAGCACTGCACTTTCTGATATATAACATAAATGAAGCCAGATCCCCACATCCAAAAATAATCCACCCATTGTAGTGAGGTGAAACACTTGCATGTAAGAAGCAATGTCCCCGATATACAGTAGCTCTTAATGAACTGAAATGCTTGAATGTAATGTCATACTTCTTTGATGGACACAAATAGGCAAATGGTATGAAACTAGCCCATATTCACCCAATGCACCTTGGTT
Organism: Lithobates pipiens; assembly: GCF_037356315.1. Lineage (NCBI taxonomy): Eukaryota > Metazoa > Chordata > Amphibia > Anura > Ranidae > Lithobates > Lithobates pipiens. The sequence continues at coordinate 169,307,814 of NW_027507903.1, read as the reverse complement.
AACCATAGAGATTGGCATATAGACACAATTTTCCATATACAGCAAATACGTGATTTCAGACTACGCACAGTTCATTGTAATGACCCTTGCATGGGGACTTTGTATAGAATGGTACTGTCATTTAATTTATCTAATGCCAAGTTTAATGTGTAATGCCTAACTTGGAAAAAGTGCCATGGAGTCTTATTGACTTTTAAGATTATTGGGGTGGTAAGTATGGAGGCTGATATAAGTAGGGGGCAATGTTCTCTTATGTGATAAATACATGTTAATGTGCACAGGTAACTCAAACACGGGGAATAGCAAAAATGATCTGTAATACTTCATATGTTAATGCCAGCTATACTGCATGCGTTCCCACTATGTGAAAGTTGAATGTATTTAATGACATGAGAGATATTCAGACTAGATGCATGTAGGATTCTGAAATATTGTAACTGTGTGTATTTACTAACCATCAACTTTGAGAATGGTGTATTTGTCCTTTTTTTTTTTATCTATATAAAGATTGTTATAGTAGAGACTAATGAACCCGAGGGAGACCTACATTTCTATTGACCCCAAAATAAAAACATTGGCTTGTGTTCGATATCTGTATCTGTGCTGTTTTATGCCTACATGTAAAGGAATACTTTATGATATACTGATGATTTAACACATTAAAATTTAAACCACTACGTTATGCTTATAGAATCACTTCAGCCATGCGGGTAATCTTTTATGCTGCGTGTGCGATCACTTTCAGCTATCAAGAACACAGTTCTACTGTTACTGTTGTTTTGATCTCCTGTTACCATACAGTACTCAGAGAATGGCATACAGTACATCTTTGTGTAATATACTTTCTAAGTTTTGACTGTTTTGTGCATATGAAGCTACGTTGAGCTTATTTTAAGCCATATGTTTTAGATGTGCCTAAATTTTTATAGATTATTTTTACTAATTGCTACATTAGAGTGTGAAGGTCTCTTTTTTGTTCTTACTTGTTGTTTGACACCAAATTTACATGTATTTCTTCAATAAATGAAACTATCCTTATGTATACTGGTTACAAGGAAAATATACTAAACAGCTTAGTGGTTGCATATATTCAGCAATGACCATAAGGCTGTTATGCAACTGTATAGAGACCACATCCTAAAGAGGTATTGATATTTTTGTGTTGCAAACATAGATGTAAATGGTGGCGAACTGACTCAACAGGCAGAAGGCTAACATACAATAATGGAGTAGAGGTAATGGATAAAAAAAACACACTAAACAAACCAAAAAATCACAGACCAACATTTTAACCATTATGACATCATTACTGCACTATCACATAAAAAAAAAAAAAGTCAGAATAACTATCACACAAATTGCAACAGAAAGTAAGAGACTCACTTAACCCCAGCAATTTATAAATTGTGCAATCCAGGTTGCTGAATCAAGTCTGAGCCTCTTGAAAGAAAGGTGTGAGGAGTTTGTTCATTATTTTGCTAACAAGTCTCTTCAATGAGAGATGGAATTAGGTCTGAAAAATCTTCAGAATTCCCAGGGCCCAGTAGTACAGACTCCACAACAGCAAGCCTTTGGACAAAATTTGGTTGTAATGATGTCAAAGAAACTGTGATAATCATCAAAGGACTCTGTCCAACTGCATGGGACCTTTATCTAGGTCCAACATGACCACTATTGGCATGCATTAGCCACATTAGTTCAGCAGACAATTTTCACAGCAATGAAAGGAAGGCATTATCAAGCCATTACTAAAAAGCAAATCCAGAGATCTTGGCCAATTACAGACCAATGTTAAAGCTCCCTGGCTGACAAATAACCAAATCATTGACAAATTTCAGTCTGGTTTCAGAAAACAAAGCTATAACCTATTTATGGGTATAGACAAGAGAGAATGCCCCATCTTATGATCTTTATGCTTCATTTAACACCACAGATTTCAACATCTTACTGGACTGCTTAACCACTTTCCGACCAACCTCTGCAGTTGTACTGAAGCAGAATGGCACGGCTGGGTGAAGCAACATTATGTAACATCGCTTCAACCCGGTGGCCACTAGGGGCACGCACGCCCGCTGCTCACCCCCGGAGCTGATGCCTTTACCCGGCAGTCAAGATCACCACCAGGCTCCCGTGATAGTGGATGGCACATGGAGAACCGGGATCTGTGTATGTAAACACACAGTTTCCAGTTCTCTGAGGGCAGAAGAGACAGATCGTCTGTTCATACAGAGTATAAACAGCGCTATGTCTTCTCCCCTACACAGTCCACCCCCCCTTGAGTTAGAATCACCTCCCAGGGAACACAATTGACCCCTTGATCGCCCCTAGTGTTAACCCCTTCCCTGTCAGTGACATTTTTACAGTAATCAATGCATTTTTATAGCACTGATCACTGTATAAATGCCAATGGTCCCAAAAATGTGTCAAAATTGTCGGATGTGTCCACCATAATGTCGCAGTCCCAATAAATGCACATTGCCGCCATTACTAGTAAAAAAAAATAATAATAATAAAAATGCCATAAAAATATCCCCTATTTTGTAGACGCTATAACTTTTGCGCAAATCAATCAATATATGCTTATTGTGATTTTTTTTTACCAAAAATATGTAGAAGAATACATATCGGCCTAAATTGAGGGAAACATTTTTTTTATATATTTTTGGGGGATATTTATGAAAGCAAAAAGTAAAAAGTATTGCTTTTTTTCAAAATTGTCACTCTTTTTTTGTTTATAGCGCAAAAAATAAACCGCAGAGGTGATCAAATACCACCAAAAGAAAGCTCTATTCGTGGGGAAAAAAAAGAATGTTAATTTTGTTTGGTTACAATGTCGCACAACCTCGCAATTGTCAGTTAAAGTGACACAGTGCCGAATCGCAAAAAGTGCTCTGGTCAGGAAGGGGGTACAATCTTCCAAGGTTGAAGCAGTTAAAGATGCTCAGATGACACACAACTATACCTGTCTTTCAAACCAGACACTGATGACCCTGTGACCAAGATCAACAGGTGTCTTACAGACATACAAGGGTTGATGAAGATGAACTGTAACTGGATGAAACTAACGCAGAACAGACAGAAGTGGCAGCAAACACGTTCAACTGGTTCGAACCTTGGAAATAAAAAAATTATGTTCTTCCTTCCACCATCTCAAACAATCAAACATCAGATAAGATCAGATGATATGCTAAAATGAGTTCATGCTTTTGTTTAATTTAAATTGGATTACTACAACTTCTTTTACTATGGTCTCCTTGAAAAATAACTACATTGTTTGCCATTATTACAGAATGCAGCAGCCAAGGTATTCACCTACCAACCGCATTGCTGCTCACCCCAATTCTTTACTCTTTACATTGCCTTCCACTGAGATGGATGATATTCTTTTAAAATTGGCCTACTCACTTATAAAATTCTAAACAATTTGGAATCCCACCTATCTGACAAAACTTTTTACCCACACCCCGACATGCTTTGTCTTCTACTCAACAAAGGGAAAATTACACATGCCTATAACTGACTTAAAATGTTTTGGAACTCAAGCATTCTATCACAGAGAACCCACAATAAGGAACTTAATACTATTCATTATTTAGGAAGCACTCTCACTGGATGTTCTTATAAGCAGAGTTAAGACACATCTATTCACTCAGGCTTATAGCAACACCTGACAAATCCTTCTCTTCAAAGATCCCATGCATTTGGTGTCCCCAGTGAGAAAAGCACTCTAGAAATATTATAATTATTTTTACTGCAGTCGTAAGTGTTTTGTTTATGATTATTATTATTATTATTATTACAGTTTTAAGTAGTATAATTTTTCTTCTGTATTAGATTTTAGGCGTTAGTTTTAGCAATCCTGGCGAATATTTACTTTTCCACAGAAAGCCAGAATCCTTGCTTCATTTTCAAAAACTGGACTGCAGAAATGAAAGCTGATTCATTGTTTTCACACTTTTCATACATCAGCCCCATTATATTTAAAGTTGTAATAAACTATCCCCCACAACTTTATCACGTTTAAATCAGCATAAAAAACCCCTAATGATTGCTACTTATAGATGTCCCCTTACTTGCTCTGTTTTCTTGTAATACATCCCATTCTGTCTAATTATGTCACTGGTGTATGCACATCTCTTCCCTGATTTACAGCATGCTCCCTGTGCCATCTGTCCATTGATAGGATGCCGAGATTGTGATTTCCGTTCCCTGCGGCACTGCGCTCAAAACCCAAAGGACTAATGATTCTTTCAGAACTGTCTGCTACACCCCATGTGACGTCACATGAGGTGTGAACCTGGCATCGGCCTGCATACAGCGGCGGAGCACGGTTGCCATAGGAACGTTGGATCCAGAATGAGGCTTGGCTAAGACACAATCACACATGCGCGAGATTACAGCAAAAGCTAGATGAAAGGATGGAAATACTCACGCGGAAAAACAAAACCTAGATTTTGCCACCTTACCCCTGGAGACACTATTTCGAAACGTTTTCAAAAAAAGTAAGTAACATGTGATTGGGGCTGGATTACAATGAGTAATGTTTGATAATAACTTAATATAATGGACTAGGTGAAAAGCAGGATCAGATTGGGAGAGTTTACTACCGCCTTAAAGGAAACCCATCATGGAGGCAGAAAAGGGAAAGGTTCCCCCAAAATGGGGTTTTCAAGCAGCAAATGGGACAATTTAATCGATAAAACATTATTTTATTAATGATATCAAAAAACATAACATGGTGGTTAAAAAATTAGCTTCCAGTAGGAATAAAATAGAACCAGACATACACTTGCAGACAAATTTCATAACAACATTAATGAACAAATGTCGAAAAAATGAAAAATAAGGCTGACACGTTTCAACCCATACACCAAGGGTCTTCTTCAGAGGATCAGTCTGCTAAGAAAAATACATTCAAGGTACACATGTCATCATTATTTAAGCACAATACGAAAAAAAAAATGCCATAGAGTGCAGACAAGTAATATAATTACCTAGGAGTGTATGTCCAAAAAAAGAGAACTTCCTACATGGAGAACCTTTAAAAACTCCCTCTTCCCCCACGAAGTCCCAAAACACTCCGCGGCTACAGCAACCAAAGCAGGGAGGCACTGTATCCAGCAATATGGCTTACGAGAAGTCACACTAAAAATGCTCCCCAATAGGACGGAGACCAGACCGGGAATGGGCAACACCTGTGTTGGGGATCCATGGAAACAATTATTGAGATTTAGTGACATATCCACACTTTTCATGGACTATCACATCGGACTATCAAATAGGAAAAAGTAAAGAGTACTCAAAAGTAATCAAGATAGACACATATCCACATATATCGAATACATACACGTGAACACTATGTGAAAAAATATATGTATAAAAATAAATATAAATATAAAATATAAATGATAAAAAATGCAAATTAAAAAGAAAGAAGGTCAGTGTTCAAGCCCCGCTCCATATGTGAAAGTTTTTTTCACCCAAATATGTGTACATTCAATGAATAAAATTAAATATATATATATATATATATATATATATATATATATATATATATATATATATATATATATGTGACATATGTGTGTCAATAATAAGGAGTGAAAGATTCAAGAGTGAAATAGATACAGTGAGGGTGAATGAATGAAACAAACGGTGCACCCATACACCAATATAAAGAAAAATCAAAAATCAAAATGCATCAACAGCATGTAAAAAAAGTTGGAATACACAACAGGTGGGCGATGAAGCACGTGAGAGAAAAAAAAAAAGTCAGAATGAATGAATATGTGCATATTACCTTAAAAGATATAGTGAAACATATGTAACTTCACCATATTGCCAAATATCAAACCGTAGTTTGAGACCGAACCTGGGATTGGCCGCAAAATGTTGTCAGGCTCCTATGGGTTAATCCCCAATAGAAGTCGACCAGTCTACAAATAAATGAAATAAAAAGTAAGCAAAAATATATAGTTGGTTTTCTAAACCCAACAAAAATATCCAATCTATTACATAGTATAGGCATGGTGCAGGGACATAGTTGTATATGTAACTTACTGAGTGGGAGCTTCGCATACCTCTGAATCTCCTCAGGGAAAGGAAAATGCCAATCCACAATTGTTCAAAGTTTAAATAGGGCATTGGGAGTATATGCTAATAATTGGAAAGCCATCGCAGGTGTGTATACCCAAAACAACCCAGAGCCGGTTCGTCATTGAGAGCATGGCCGCCTAACGGCTCACTTCGTGTGGCTTCCCCTGCGTTCTTGAGGGCCGGGCAGCCCCCGAAATGATGTCACTCCCATCGTAAAAACGTGGCGTCCCTACGTCACGTGCACCTGTGGGGACTTGTGCCTGCGCAGTGAACAAGAACGTCCGGAAGTGTTCACGAACGCCACCAGCAAGGAGAAATGATCCCCAATCATGGAGGCTGCCTTTGTTGACCTTTCCTTGTGAAAGTGGTAGTAGTTTGGCTGTCATGCTCTGGCATTAATAGTTTGGGTCACAGGCCTTTGTTAATTATGTTAATTAGGATATTTATTTGACTTTCTTGATTTCCATACATGTTGCAGGTCAATGACATAAAGTACTGAACTCGGAGGTGCTGCATAACAGCCAGGCTACCAGAATTTTTATAGGGAGGTCAGTGCTGGTATTCCCTGTATTTCAAACATGACATGCTTAATTTGAAATGAACCACTGCCTTGTCTATGCTAGGCACAGGAACAGTTTTCCTATATTTCTTCCATCCCCAGTAGCATAAACGTACTGTTCCTTTATTCCTTCATTGATACTTTTAACTGTAAGGAGTTAGGAAAATGTAGAACTGAGAAGCTAAAGTTGGATTTCCAGTCGGAGCTTACACAGGGCTGTCTCCTTGCCCCAACTTGACAGTGCTAGCAAGCACCAATGCTATCACGTGGGACTTTTTATCCAAAAGTAGGAGGTACTTCTATTATTTCTGTTGGCTGAACAGAGCAGTGAGGGAGCAAAGAAAATCTGACTATGTGCTACCAGGAACCAAACTTTAAAGCAAACCAGTAATTGTGCACTGCAAGGACAACTTTGCATTAAAAAAAAACTCTAATTGGCATGGGGCTTTAGTTTTATTTATTTTTCTATTAACTGTACATGATACACTAATTAACCAATTTGTTAATATGGTGTAAAGACTAGTACTTGGCACTAACTCGCTGTAACTAATGATTATTTGACTTTTGGCACCTTAGAGTAGCAGATGAATAAGGCCAATATTTCCTAACCAATCTGTAATTTTCAGAGTTGTTTTGAATAGGGTAAAAATAGCCATTCTTCTCCATTGGGAGAATGTTATGCAGTCTTTTAGTTGTCTTATTACAATAGTAAGTGAAGTAATGCTTCTCTATAAAATAATAATGTGTAATGAAAAGTTTGGTAAATAGCATCTTATATTTTAATTTTACTTAGACAGCTAAAAATTTAATTTGCCTCATTAAACTTTTAAGCCTCGTAGATACTAAGGTAGAATTGGTGATGAAACATGTTCTGGGTAAGTAGAACTGAATATACAGCATGCATATAAGCAGAAATAAACTTGCTCAGTGTCAAGTGAATGAAATGGCTTTTTTCAGCATAATATGCCTAAGGCCTTGTATGCAGGTTTGCAAGATATTACTGGATAAGATAGAAAATATTGTTTTCTTTCCCTTAGGCCATTTCTGTCATAGCTGAAAACAAATAAATTTAAACCCATTGCTGTCAATAAATAACATTTTCAAGTCACAACAAAACTCCTAGCTAAAGCATTGCAAAAATAGATGAAGGAACATCACATTATTGATGTAGGATTATTTTTATATTAGCATAGATCCTGGTCTATCATACTTGTTATATTCTGTTGCACAGGACATTACCACTGAGGCCATTTCCATACCCACACCATTTCTGGGAGAAGAAATACAAACTTATGTTGTCTCTTTATGCAACTGACTAAAGCAAAAGTTGGTTTATATAAAGGCTTAGATATGATATTTGAGATGAAGCTGTTGTTGTGGAAGTTATTGGAAAAATACAAAATCGTCTGAAACCCACAATTTGCTTCTTGTCAAAATATATTTTTGAAGGACACATTAAATACTCATCAGTCCTCAAAAGCCTGAATTGATAAGAGAAGCGTGTGTATTTTGTTTTTAAAGCACATCTCTTCTCCTTTCACATGTTAAAGCAGTGTTTTACTGACCTAAGTCCATTTTCCAGGCCTTCACTGCCACTGTTTGCAGGGTGAGTTATCGGTAATTCTGAGCTACAGATGTCCCCACACTGGGTGGCCTTTTTACACTGACATCATTGCCTGCAGACTCCCTTCTGGATCCTTAGGGAACTTTGGCACCAATAGAAGGCTTCCACATCATGTAGGCAGCAACAATTACACCTGAAGAGGGATCCCCCTTCCTGTGCATGCAAGAAGAGAGAAGACTGGGCACTGCTGTAAGTATTATATTTTTTATGCCAGCAATTAGTTAGCATGATTTAGGTGGAGCCTGGAGGTCAGCTTTACATTTGAAACTTTGAGATTATGTCCAGTTTAAAAAAATGGTGGGAGGCATGTTCTTGGAATTATGCATGTTATTTATAATGGCCATTTAACCTCCCTGGCGGTACGATTATTTCGGATTTTAGGTGCTAAAAGCGGTACCATTATTTTGCATGAAAATTTGGCGTTTTATATTGTAGTCCTGCAATTCTTAGGAATAACTCTCTTAAATCTGTCCAAACCAGAGTCTAGCAGACATCCCGGGTAGGATAAAGTTTGAAAAATTAAATCATAAATTATAATATAATAAATAATTATAAATAATTGTACCAAATAATAATATAACAATAATAAAAATTATTCAATAATGTAATCAAATCAAAAACACTGAAATTTGCTCAGTTGCAGAATTGTCACTGTCATTACTTTTCAGTATTTGATGACGGATCTCCCCACAAATCGCTATCACTCAATTCTGCGAGTGATTCTAATTTTTTATCGCTGTTTTCTAGCTGGTCTAAAATCATTTTTGATGTACAGTGACAGTTTTGGTTGCTATGGGCAATCTCCAGTTTCCAGGCATAAAGAACAGTTTTTATTATATAAAACTGCATGCAGGACACTGGGCAGACCACTAGGGACAACGGGGATGTGAAATATTTACATACAGAAATGTAATCTGTAAGATTACATTATACTGTATGTTTACTGTTTGTTTCACTTTTTGAATTTGGCGCCGATCTCCGTGCCCGTGCGTCGCAACGCTCGCAGGGCACGGAGATCGGCGATGTAATGCATCGAGCGAGACACGGCTCGCTCGTACAGCGGGTAGACAACGCTGGATCCGAGGGAGAAGGTAAGTAAACCTCTTCCTGGATCCAGCGATGCAGTCCCGAGTCTGACTCGGGGATACCGCTCTTGGTATAAAAAATCCACCCCGAGTCAGACTCGGGAATACCGTCAGGGGGGTTAAAGTATATCATATGAATCCCATGATACCAGAATTAAAGTGGAAGTAAACCCATGGATTTAAAAAGTAAAAAAAAAAAGGAATGCTAACTGCACATTGGCTGTGCTCTCAGCCAAACTATCAAACCATCCAATGGCTGGTGTCAAAACGAATCACATGTGCAGCACCATAGCAGTTGAAGATTAAACAGAGGCAAAGATGGCAGCTTCCTTGGCTGAAAACAATAGGGGAGTTTACTTCCACTTTAAAGGATAAGTTCATCCTTTGTAATATGTTACATGTTACACCCATATTCAGGGTGTAACATATAATATGCTACAAATGCACCAACCACCATACTCCCCGTTTTGACAGCAAGTGGGGGATCTTCTCCCCCCACTCACTGCCACAATCTAAAGAAAACATGGCTGTGTGGGGCTCTGCCCACCCAGCAGTTATATCCATTCACAGTCTGTAGAAGGTGAATAAGGTGGCAGCACATCCTTGGAATAAAATCAACTTCTTTATTGAATATCCATTAAAAGATGAAACATGACAAACACACATTACAAGTAGAGAGTAAGCTCAGCAGTGTCCAGCGTGTCTACTGAGCATCTGTGGACCCTGTGTTTGTCATGTTTCATATTTTAATGAATATATTCAATAAAGGGATTGATTTTATTCCCTGGATGTGCCTTCATCTTCTACAGATCGTTCTTGGCTGAAGAACAAGCAGGCACTCAGTTTCTCACAGCAGTTTTTGGGATTTTGCAGGCTGCTTTGGAGCGGTGTGTACCTAGCTCTTCCTTGTACTGAACTATCCATTCACAGTATTATGAGAATGAAAAAACTACAAGTCCTGATAGCCTTTACGGCTACCAGCTTGTAGTTCTTAATGAACTACCAGAACATTGTTTAAACCAAATTCATAAAAGTAGTGAAGCCAATCCTCTGACTTTCCAAAGACCATAACAGTTGGTTGAAAAAGAGAATTCTGGTGATGATGTCTTGTTTTTGGAGTTTCTTTAAGATGAGAAGCCATGATGTCTGCTCACACTGTTTTGGATTTAAAGAGGAAAATTATATGTTTCATTATGAACTCACTGGTGGAAATTTCTTCATGGATGACATTGTGAATAGTGATGGACGAACTTCCGACGGGACATTTCGCTAACGCGGACCCAGGGCAGGACTTAGGGTGGTGGGGCCCCTGGGCTTGAGTCACTTTCGGGCCCTACCTTCCATACATTATCGTATTTTTCGGCGTACGCACCGGCGTATAAGATGCACCCGAAGTTTAGGAGGGGATTTTAAGGAAAAAAACTTAAATGCCCATCAATGCACCCTTATCAGTGTCCATCTGCAGCCTTGCCCATCCATCTGCAGACTTGTCCAGTGTCATTTGCAGCCTTGTCAGTGTAGCCTTGTCATTTGCAGCCTTGCCCCAGTGTCACTTGCAGCCATGTCATTTGTAGCCTTGTCATTGCAGTCTTGAAGTTTAAAAATGGCGCCGCTGAGATACAGAGTCCTGGCGGCTCTCGGGTCCTGTTGCAGTCCCGAGTGGAACAGAGAGTAGCCGAGTGTACTCAGCTTGGCTCACGGTCACGCCCAGTCCCTGTGTTATGTCCATCATAGGGTGGGACTGGGCGTGACTGTGAGCAGAGCCGAGCCGAGTACACTCGGCTATATATCTTGGCAGGGGGCCCCCATTTGGCGGGGCCCACGGGCTTGAGCCCAGTCAAGCCCAATGGTAAGTCCTGCCCTGCGCGGACCGCGAACGCGGCCGATAGTTCGCGAATCGTAACGTTCGCGGCGGGCCCCATTGACTTCAATGGGAGGCGAACTTTGCAAACCTACAGGTCAAATTTGCAGCCACAAAATAATTACTAGCTGTGCAAACATAGTCCCACTACATGGCCAATGACATAACACATGTATGAGGTGAATCTGGGATCAACAACTACAAGCATTCTTTTTTTATATGTGAAATTGTGACAATTCAGGACTGTGGAGCACATGAAGGCAATGGAGGAGAGGGAAGGTCAGGGTAGGCAAAGAAGAGGGTGCAGGAGATGATCACCAGCAGTGTGACATACAGCAATGACACCTGCACCGTGATAGTGCTCTCTATCACGGTGCTGGTGTTAGATCACTCTGAAATCAGCAGTGTGACATACAGCAATGACACCTGCACCATGATAGAGTGATCTGACACCAGCACCGTGATAGAGAGCACTGACATCAGCAGCGTAACATACAGCAATGACACCTGCACCGTGATAGAGGGATCTGACACCAGCACCGTGATCGAGAGCACTGACATCAGCAGCGTGACATACAGCAATGACACCTGCACTGTGATAGAGTGATCTGACACCAGCACCGTCATAGAGAGCACTGGCATCAGCAGCGTGACATAAAGCACTGACACCAGCACCGTGATATATAGCACTGACACCAGCACCGTGATATACAGCACTGACACCTGCACCGTAAGCAGCCCCAGAAGTAAGTCAGCATAACACAGGGATGGTGGGAGCCCCTCATAATGAGCATAGCACAGGGATGGTGGGAGCCCCTCATAATGAGGATAGCACAGGGATGTTGGGAGCCCCTCATAATATGCACAGCAGAGGTACAGCCTCAGGAGTAAGGCAGCATAGCACAGGGATGGTGGGAGCCCCTCATAATAAGCAGCCCCAGGAGGAAGTCAGCATAGCACAGGGATGGTGGGAGCCCCTCATAATGAGCATAGCACAGGGATGGTGGGAGCCCCTCATAATATGCACAGCAGAGGTACAGCCCCAGGAGTAAGTCAGCATAGCACAGGGATGGTGGGAGCCCCTCATAATAAGCAGCCCCAGGAGGAAGTCAGCACAGCACAGGGATGGTGGGAGCCCCTCATAATAAGCAGCCCCAGGAGGAAGTCAGCATAGCACAGGGATGGTGGGAGCCCCTCATAATGTGCATAGCACAGGGATGGTGGGAGCCCCTCATAATGAGCATAGCACAGGGATGGTGGGAGCCCCTCATAATGAGCATAGCACAGGGATGGTGGGAGCCCCTCATAATAAGCAGCCCCAGGAGGAAGTCAGCATAGCACAGGGATGGTGGGAGCCCCTCATAATAAGAAGCCCCAGGAGGAAGTCAGCATAGCACAGGGATGGTGGGATCCCCTCATAATGAGAATAGCATACCTATATATTGTGGACCTATACCAGTCCTTAAGGATTAGCAGACTGTACCTCACTCAACCCTATATACTCTAGTACGCTATACCTCACCAGTCCTTAGAAGGACCTTTGTGGAACTAGTAGGTTGTGATTAGCAGACTGTACCTCACTCAACCCTATATACTGTAGTACACTATACCTTACCAGTCCTTATAAGGACCTTTGTGGAACTAGTAGGTTGTGATTAGCAGACTGTACCTCAGTCCCTATACTGTTAAAGGACTGCTGCAGAATTGGGCAGCAGTCAGCAGTAGTGCACCTCAACCCTATATATTGTGGACCTATACCAGTCCTTAAGGATTAGCAGACTGTACCTCACTCAACCCTATGTACTGTAGTACACTATACCTTACCAGTCCTTATAAGGACCTTTGTGGAACTAGTAGGTTGTGATTAGCAGACTGTACCTCAGTCCCTATACTGATAAAGGACTGCTGCAGAATAGGGCAGCAGTCAGCAGTAGTGCACCTCAACCCTATATATTGTGGACCTATACCAGTCCTTAAGGATTAACAGACTGTACCTCACTCAACCCTATGTACTGTAGTACACTATACCTTACCAGTCCTTATAAGGACCTTTGTGCAACTAGTAGGTTGTGATTAGCAGACTGTACTCATAAAGGACTACTGCAGCAGAAGGGCAGCAGTCAAGTATAATATTCTTTCTATATTTGGAAGAAAGAATATTATACATGTACAAGCCTATTACCATACCAGTCCTGAAAAGAACCTTTGTGGACCTAATAGTAACAGCTACTGATTAAACTGACTGTCCCTCACTGCCACACACAGCTTCCTGTCTGTCCCTATTTAAACTGACAAAACACAGGCTGCTGCAACAATAACTTTAATAGCACTCAAAACTATATCCTGTACTACTTTACCATACCAGTCCTGAAAAGGACTTTTGTGGACCTAATAGTAACAGCTAATGATGAAACTGACTGTCCCTGCTGCACACAGCGTCCTGTCCCTCTCTCAGCACTGACAAAAGACAGCTGCAACAATGACTTGAATAGCAGTGCCTCAAACCTATATCCTGAACTACACCTATACCATACCAGTCCTTAAAATAACTTTTGTGGACCTAATAGCTAGCGATTTGGGTCACTGCAGTCTCTCCCTGCTCCACACAGCAACCTCTCCCTATAGTGACATACGAAAGAATGTAAAATGGCCGCCGGATCGGGTCTATTTATAAGATAGGAGGAATGTCCAAGTGTCCATGTGCTGTAATGTCTCAATTGGCTGTCCTGTACCACATGATGGATGTGTCATCATAGGTCAAAGTTCTTTTACACAGTAAACACGTAAGTCCGCCGGGCAAATAGCGGCAATAGTCCGCCGATCGGGCGGACCGCGAACATCCGAAATTCGCCGCGAACCGACCGCCGGGCGAACCGTTCGGCCATCTCTAATTGTGAACTGTTATGTGAATGTTATGTTATGCACTGTTCATCTCTTTAAGTGCTGCACTTTTGGTAGCTTTACAGTTTATTTATATAGTGTATCCTATACATAGTTTGATGACTGCTAACTTTGTTTTATTACCTTTAGCGCAGCAATTACTTTTTGAGTTTGTTAATCAATATACAATAACTTTAGACAAAAGTGAGAATCTAAATGATAAAACATACTATTTTAGTTCAGAAATTGGGTAAAAACAGTAATAAAAAAAACACACTAATGTTATTATAGATATATAAACCAAATACACATGAAACTTTACAATTGACTTTGCAGCACACACATATACTTTTATGTTTGTTTGTTTGTAAAATGATGGCAGCTTGGTATACTCTTCTATTAAAACTTTATTTGCTACATGAAAATACACACAGTGTACAAAATACTAACACATTTACGCTAATACAGCCTTCCTCATAGCATTAAACTTCCCAATTGACTTTGTGGCAGACATACTTTTATGTTTGTTCATGTATGTGAATAGAGTTGGCATGCAGTTGAAAGTTCAAGGTAATGGTAAATACAAGAGAAATTAAACACAAGAAAGATTGAAGAGACGGGAAATCAAAGGGGAGAGAGAAAAGGGAAGATTGATCAGAGAAGAAGGAAAAACCTTTAAGGATCTCAGCGCATAAATACCAGAACAGATGATAGATCCTTTGTCTAGAACAGGGATCTCAAAACTTTCTAAACAAAGGGCCAGTTTACTGTTCTTCAAACTTTAGGGGGCTGCACACTGTGGCTAGCGGGGGTAGAAAATGGCCTGTTGTCAGAGGGAGTAAACAGTGCCCCATGATTAGTATTAGGGGGGAGTAATAGTGCCCCATCATTGGGGGGAATAGTGCCCCACTACTAGTGTCAATGGGAGGAATAGTGCACCATCATTGGTTGCAATAAGAGGAATAGTGTGCCATCATGGGTGTCAATGGGAGGAACAGTGTGCCATTACTGCTGTCAGTGGGGGAAATAATACCCCAAGAGCCAGATAAAAGAAAGCAAAGGGCGGCAATCCAGCCCCTGGGCCACAGTTTGGAGACCACTGGTATAGAAGGATAATTGTACATTTTGAATTTATTATCCATGAATATTTATATTTGTCTAAAGAAAAGCAAGCCATTGTAGTATTCCTACAGTTAGGGGGAAAGCACTGTGCTATAGTTTGATATATGTAAAAAAAGGCCTCAACAGCCAAGACAGCAGCCAACACCAAAAAACAAACAAAGTTCAGCAAATAGAGTAATAAAAACAGTGTAGCGCTTCAATAATAATAAATGTGATCAACATAAATTATAAAGATAATAATATAACAGAGATCGTATAGATATAAATGCCTAGAGAAAAAAAGTCCAACATTGGGCGCACATTCCACAATGTAGCTGGCGCGGGGGTGACCGAACCGTCACAAAAGAGGAAGGAAATGCACTAGGCGAATGTATTCATGTGAATCTGCTTGACTGTAAACATCAGGGAAAAGTAGATAAATACTTCTTACCAACTCAGTTGGACTCACACAGTCGTATGACAGTTGAGTCTAGAAGGCTTAAGGTCACAATCTGGGACCAAGGAGTATAAGGAGGGAGGTCTGTTGAGCTGATGGAGGAGCTCCAAACGGTTGTATGCCCAATGATGTATCCTTCAGATGGAACGTCAAGGTTGTTTGTAGTCCAGCTCAGACGCGGCCCGTTGTGCTGATACTCCAATCTCCCCCGAATGGGGAGGAGGGTATTGTGGAGGTTTTAAGCCAAAGAAACGGAAAAAAGGAGAAAGAAAAAAAGGCTCCACATGGTGCAGGTCAAACGGTATAAAAATGTTGGTTTATTAAAGTCAAAAGATAATTAATGACTTTGTGATCACATAAAAAATAAAATAAAATTAAAAGCAATGTAGGGTGCCAACAGCTCGCCCAACGCGTTTCGACACATATGTCTTCGACAGGGGCATGTTCAGGGACATGCCCCTGTCGAAGACATATGTGTCGAAACGCGTTGGGCGAGCTGTTGGCACCCTACATTGCTTTTAATTTTATTTTATTTTTTATGTGATCACAAAGTCATTAATTATCTTTTGACTTTAATAAACCAACATTTTTATACCGTTTGACCCACACCATGTGGAGCCTTTTTTTCTTTCTCCTTTTTTCCGTTTCTTTGGCTTAAAACCTCCACAATACCCTCCTCCCCATTCGGGGGAGATTGGAGTATCAGCACAACGGGCCGCGTCTGAGCTGGACTACAAACAACCTTGACGTTCCATCTGAAGGATACATCATTGGGCATACAACCGTTTGGAGCTCCTCCATCAGCTCAACAGACCTCCCTCCTTATACTCCTTGGTCCCAGATTGTGACCTTAAGCCTTCTAGACTCAACTGTCATACGACTGTGTGAGTCCAACTGAGTTGGTAAGAAGTATTTATCTACTTTTCCCTGATGTTTACAGTCAAGCAGATTCACATGAATACATTCGCCTAGTGCATTTCCTTCCTCTTTTGTGACGGTTCGGTCACCCCCGCGCCAGCTACATTGTGGAATGTGCGCCCAATGTTGGACTTTTTTTCTCTAGGCATTTATATCTATACGATCTCTGTTATATTATTATCTTTATAATTTATGTTGATCACATTTATTATTATTGAAGCGCTACACTGTTTTTATTACTCATTGTAGTATTCCTGAATGATTTGAGATTTCAACATCTGTGTACTGTTATGGTTATCTATGCTTAGTCCATTGGAGAAAACCATAAAAAGGAATCTAGTGACATTAATTTGTATGACTGAATAAAAAATCATATCCAAAATTTTTTAACTTTAGAGCAATGCCATTACATGCAATCATTATCTACCTTGTGCCTGTCTCCCTTTAATGTGAAACTCCAAGTTTGAGCCGGGTTTAATCTACAGAGCATACCAATATTGGAAGGACAGGGGCTTCCCAAAGATTGAATTGTTTGTGAAGTGTAAGGGAGAGCTGATCTCCTGTAATGAACTGAAGGAGAAGTTTGGCCTGCTGGTTAAAATAGCTTTATCTTACTTGCAGATTAGGGATTATTTTAAGAAAAACAGGCAACTGGGAGATGAAACTCAGTTCATTATTATTGCAATCCTGGAAACTTAAGAAGAATTAATGTTTAGTATGTTTCCACTAAAATGTATTAATGGGATTTTTTTTGGAGTAAGACATTAATAGGGTGGATCATTGCTATGATTCAGAATAGAAAATTCTTGCCACATACAATGGGAACAGGACATTTAGTGTTAAAGGTTACAGTATATATCTTTAAACTCACAATAAGCTCTATTTGAGAGAGTAATATATGCTAATTTAAATCACATTATATATCAATGTTGTAAGATTAGAACATTTTGGAGTTTTGGTGTAAGTTCCTGCAGAAATATCAACTTCAGCAAATAGTAGGATGTTATTAAGATACTATGAACTACTGTAAGGGTTTGATGTTTTCTTTTCCATAGTACTTTTTAAAAGAAATTTAGAAATATATAAACAGGTAGAACAAGAGTTACATGGGCCCAACGGCCTAAGGGTATACCTAAATCCTATAACCATAGCAAGGATGAGTGGAGTTTACCAGGTATACGGATAGTGTAGCACATGACTGTAAGTTGAATATATTAGCCAGTTGTACAGGTTACAAGGAAAGAGTGAGGTTTTTTTTTTTTTCTCTGAAGCCAGGAAATACTAGATCTTTGGAGAAGCCAAATTCATGTTGGAATTAACTGTGCTGTGATTTGAGCTGGCTTCTTGGGACATGATGTGTTGAATATTTGCGTTTCTTTAAGGTGATATGGTAGTTAGGTTTTTGGTGTGACAGGTATCACAGGGTGAGGTTTGCTTACGGATCTTAACAAATGCATTTGTTCGCTCACATTGAAACGACGTTATGCTAGGAACGACAACACAAGTCAGAGAGTGGACAAATCACCACCTGAAGTGGGTAATGACTCTATGTCAACTTAATCCCAGGATGATATTTTGCAAATTTTTGAAGACCTGTGGGCAGAAGGTAATTTAGTGAGCCAAACACAGGAACCCTTTTTGGATTCTGAGATTAGAAATGCTAATTTTAAACCTTCTTCTACACTTAACCCCACACAATCTAAAGGTCCACATATAGAGACATTCTATCAGGTGGTGTATAGGGACTTTGTGCAACTGTGTGTGATACTTTCGTTAGACAGAGTTCCACCAATTTAAGTGCACCCGAGCGTTCAGCCCTCAAAGATCTTACTAGTAATAAAGACATTATTGTAAAACAGGCTGAAAAAGGGGGTAGCCTGTTTGTGCAAAATAAATCAGACTACCTGGCTACCAGCCAGAACTTGTCACATGGTTGAAGCTGCTTGGAAGGAGGGGATACTTAACAAAAAAGAGAAAAGCTTCTTGCCACCGGCAATTTCCAGCATATCCTATTTTTACCACCTTTTACCTAGCTTCACCAGTGGTCTGTCGGTCTATATAGATTTTCTGTTTCAGCCTATAGTCTATCAACTGTCATCCTATAGTAGGGATTTGAGCCGTGTCATCAAAGTTTTAAAAAAATATTCTTGGCAGGGGGGCTATATGTGGGCGTCCTTAGGCATTGCTTCACTATATAGGTCTATACCTCACAAGGTTGACCTTGCCGCTGTCCAATATTTTCTCATGAAGACTGGAGAGATGAAGTCCCTACAATCCAAATGTTTTAAATAGTATAAAGTTTTGCTTACAGTATAACTATTTTACTTTTTGGATCTACCTTCAGTGTAAAGGGACAGGCATAGAAGCCAATTTTGCTCCAGCATACGCCTACCTTGCCAAGGGTTATTGGGAGAAGGGGCATGTATGAGCCAACAATCCCTACTCAGAGCACATTGTTTTTTACGGATGGTACATTGATGATGTCTTGCTCATTGGAGTGGTGGCCTGGACCTGTTCTCCTCCTTCGTCACCCACTGTAACATCAATACCCTGGGACTTTTCTTTACACATGTGTTAGATCCCATGGAGTTGGTGTTTTTTTATTTGGTCCTGTCCCAAGACCAGCATAACATCATTACCTGTAATCACACCAAACCCACTAGTGGTAACTCCTACTTACACTATGACAGTTGTCACCACCCTACCTGGAAAAACAACATCCCCAATAGGCAGTTCCATAGATTAAGGAGAAACTGCACAAGGGTTGAAGATTACAATTTAGTAATTTAATTTAGGCCAACATATGTTAAAAAAGTTCATAGAAAAGGGTTACCCCAATGACCCATTCTGAGATGCTTTCCTTTCCCACACCAACAAATCACCAAAAAATAAAAATAAAAGACAATCATACCAAGGACAGGGGAAACACTGTTAGATTTGTTTCTACATTCAATACTAAATATAGGACCATTTAAAAAATGATTCACAAACACTATAATATTTTAAAATTGGATCAACGTTTGGCTCCCTGTTTACCTCCCAAACCAAAATTACATTTAGAAAAGCACGTACTATAAAAAACATCATCGCTCCTAGTAAGTTAGAAAAACCCCATAGTAGACCCCTTTCTGACATCAGGACATTTTTTGACAATAGAACAGGAATTTTTCAATGCCAGAAAAGAGTCTGTCTCACGTGTAAATGTATTAACCAAGAGTGCTCTAAGAACGTTACGAATGAAGGTATCTCGTTCCCAATTAAGCAGTTTATTACTTGCTCTACATAATTTGTTGTCTACATTCTATGGTGTCCATGCAATTTACTATACGTTTGTGGCACTATACCTACCCTCCATACGAGAGTGGGCAAACACCATTGATTTATTAAAAAGGGCTTTGACAAGCAAAGCATCCCACACCATTTCCTCAATGCACATAACAAAGACTTTCGTTGCTTGGAAGTTTTTGCAATTGAGAATATCCCAAAGGGCACCCTAACTGATAATGAAAGGTTTTCTCTCCTTTGTAAGAGAGAAACCTTCAGGATCTATCTGTAGGGTTCTCTCAAATCGGGGGGCCTCAATGGGGAACTGGAAATTCACTGCATCATGTGATGCCCCTCATGCCCATATTCAGTAAACTATAGATTAATATAGCAAATATTGGACTAGCCATACGCATGGGTAGAATGACTTTTCAGTTTTTTACAATTCTATATTGGTTCACCTTCTTTTATACAGGCACAGTTTTCAGTATGTTGCCCCTTTTTTCTTCATCCCCCCATTGTAGACATCAATAGATTCCGATTTGTAATGGTTTGGTCTATTTAAAGAACTATTTCTCTATACTGTTAGCCAGTGATCATTTTCTTTTACATTTATATTTGTTTTTATGTTTTTAATTGCCATGTATGTAGTCCAGTTTTACATGTGCGGGTGCATTACTATCATTATTGTGGTACCGCCTGTGTGCATGTGTGCACGCATGGTCTCTTAAAATGGTTGTAAACCCTTACAAACCACTTTGACCTACAGATAAGCCTAGATTAAGGCTTACCTGTAGGTCCAAGAAATATCTCCTAAACCTACACGGTTTAGGAGATATTTGCCAAAAGACAGGCACTGCTGTCTACGGCGCATGCGCCGTAGACAGCGGCACGCAGGCGCACTGAGCGTGCCGCTGTCAGCGGCGATATGCCGTGAGTGGCGGCTCCCGTGTGCATGCGCGGGAGTGACATCATCGCAGCTTCGTTGAATGACAGCGGCGGAGCAGCGAGACCCACGAGAAAATAGATGGATGCTCCAGACTACAGGGGACAGTGGTGACTTTGCTGGCTCCTGTGTCAGGTAAGTGATGCATAGTAGTCCATTATGCTTTACCTTTGCAGGGAATCAATGAGGAAGTAAATACATCAGGGTTTACTTCCTCTTTAATATATATATATCATTTTTCTTTATCATCACCATTATTCATTATCCTTAATTTTTTCATTTATGGTTAATTGTTTGATTTTTAATCAATGTTTTACAAATTATCTCAAGACAGTTTTTATTCTCCTTACTGAGCACAAACAGGGGCTGTATATGTATGTTATGTAATATTTTGTAGCCTCTGTCAATATATGCTATGGGCTTGTGAGTATGAGGGGTTAACAGCACTCTGTAAATTTTCTCCTCCTTTCCCCTCCCACGCCTTAGCCTCAATACCCATAAATTCTCTCGTTGCCGCTGCCTCCGTAGCTTTGACAAAGTGCAGGCGCGTGAAACATGTCAGCTACGGCAACCCTTCAGCTTGCAGTCCACCTTTACTGACCAGGTTCCTATTCCCAGAGGAGTACTGATGTAGAGCATACGTTTTCGCACACGCCCGGTTCCATTTGCCACCTCCGTCTCGCTTGGCTTGGCTCCACCGTGGTGAAAGATGCACACACGGCACCAGCTTTTTATCTGCACATCCATCGACCCTGTGTCAGCAGGAGGTGGCTTTCCATCACCCCACTCCTTCAGATTGAAGCTAGATTGCCCTCCACACACCCCAGGATGACCTCTTTCCATCTGTGAATGGCAAACTTCCAAAGATCAGTTAACCCCTCTCCTTCAAGATCATATGGTGGTACAGTTGTTAAATTTTTCTGATCAATTGTACACCTACAATTTTTCTTCTACTGCAGTTTACACCAACATATACAGCCCTGTGGATACCTCTGGGCTATATTTTAAGTGCAATAAATATTTTTTTAATCAAATCCAAGGTGTATGTAATTTGATATATCTACATATATATTGACATATATGACATATTTTTTACTTTTTCCCATAGAGCGCTGCCCAATGCTTCCCATTTTTCTACACCTCCCACTCACTTTCAGGTTGAGCGCTTCAGGAACTTGTTGCTTTGTTTTTTTTAATTAAAACAACAAACATAATACTTATCTGCCCTGATCCTCTTCTTCTGGGGTGCCCCACCAGCACTCCATGCTCCTCCTCTTCTGCAAGCGCCCTCCATGGAAAGCCGGTTTCTATGGGGGCACCTGTGCAGGCTTGCTCCTGAGCTGCCTTTTCTGTATCTATTGACACAGAGTGGATGGCTTGGCCCTGCCCCCTCTTCCTCGTCACATCAATTGATTGACAGCAGTGGGAGACACTGCTATCAATCTGCCCAGTGAAGAGGGAGACAGTGGTGAGAGCCGCTGCTCTCATGCGCATGGCTGGATTGGATTGGGCTTGGGTAAGAATAAGGGGGGCTGGGGGGATTCTGCAGCACAAAAGGTTTATTACCTTAATGCATAAAATGCATTAAGGTAGAACAACTTGAGGCTTTAGAACCACTTTAGAACCACTTTAAATACAACTAAATCCTTAGGCCTATAGGTTTTTGAAGCAGAAAAGAGCTTCAAATAAACTCATTCAGGAACAGACAGGGAAGAGCTTATTCTTTTTGAACATTTTTTAATGAGTTTATAAAGCGTCAATTTATTTTTAAAATAGCAAACAGGTGTATACTTACCTCTTCTGTGATTGGAATTTCATAGAGGGGGCATGAACCTCCTTTTCTCGGGTCCCCCACTGGCACTCCTGGACCCCCCCCTCTAGCCAGAGAGCCCCTATAGAGAACTACAGGCTCCTGAACCTCACTCTCTGCAGACACAGACAAAGGGATTTGGCTCCCCCTGCTCCTCCATCACTGACTTTGATTGACAGCAGAGGGAGCCAACTTTAGTACGACTTCTCCTTTAAATTTCTTATCGCTCTTCTGTCCAAACAGTTTCACAGTGTCTGTGGATGGTGAAACTGTTTGGACAGAAGAGCGATAAAAAATTTAAAGGAGAAGTCGATTCTGTGGACCTGGGGAGAGGAGTTTTAAAGGGACCTATGTTTACATGCGATTCTCTCCTTACCATAAGGTAAGGGGCCATTGCCTACTAAAGTGTGGTCACAGCGGGATAGAACACCGGGAAGCTGTCACCTTATTTGAATTTGCACAAGTTTGCACAGAAAAGCACTTGCACCTAAAGGAGATTGTTTCTTCACATCACTTATGAATTGAACATTTATATATTTATATATTTATATTTTAAGTCAGAAATATCTTAAATGAGTATGGACATTTAATTCACAGAGCTTGGAGTGATTTGTTTGACGCATGTTTCAGCTGCCTTTGTAGTGCGTTTACTATTTTTCTTTGCACGCACTTTATTAATACACTACTCTGATATACTCTATAATTTGGACCTGTAGATTTTCCAATATTTATTACTATTACTCACTTTTGATTTTACACATTTTTATTCTCTTTGATAACCTCTGTAGTGTGTTTTTTTACTTATTTACACTTTTTTAAGCAAGCACTTAGCACTTTATGATTAATTTATTTATGTTTGATTTACAACTATATTGAATGAATTTGCACTTTAAATGTTTTTTAGCATATTTATGTTAATCAATCTACCTTTGACATATGGCCACTAACTGATTGATTTTGAATTTTTTATAATCAGTACATTGATTTACTATTAACTGAGATAATCCTCCCACATAGATAGGTAGAGGAAAGAGAAAGATAGATTCCCTGTACTAATAATTTAATGTAAGAGCAGCGCGACACCAATATACCCCCTACCCCGCCCCGATAGTGGCCGAAAAGCGCTGCTAAATCGATGGTAACCACTAACTCCCGGCGCGTCTCAGTGTGAAATGTGTCTTATTGTCAATCTCTAGACTTGGTGTTCTTTAGTTTGTTTTTGCTCACTTTCCTTTTTTGTATTTGCCACTTGTGAACTGTCACTTTTTTCTAAAGTGACCTTGTAGCCACAAGCTCACTTTTACAAAAAAATCCCACCTATAAAATAAGCATTTATTCACTTACCTTTTAGATGGTCCATGTAAGGAAAAGCCATCACTTTTCTGCTCCTGGCTGCTGCGTGTATTCTATTCTACTGTTATGTCAGTCAAATGCTTGCTCCCCCTGCTGGCCACTGTGGTGCAGGGGGAGGAATCACAGTGGCTAGCAGGGGGAGTATATATTCGACTCATCAAACAGTTGGATGCATGTCACAGCTGGGGAGTGGGAAAGGGGTGGCTTTTCTTACATGGACCACCAGCAAATTAAAGTGTTACTAAACCCAGGACCCTACATTCACTATATCAGGTCTCCCACCGTACATAGAATATGAAAATGCAATTATTTTAGTAAATATAAACTGCTAAATACGCTTTCTCATCAGCAGTTACAGCAGTCTTGTGACTTCTATCAGTGTCTGGTTAAAAAATGTAGGAGGAGTTTTCATTCTCCTCTGACTGTCCTATCAGGCTGCAGGACTCCTGACCCTCTGTCTGGACAGTGCTGATCACATGCACTCTCCCATGAAAAAAAACTCTTTAGCAATACACACCAAACTGAGCATGTGCAGCTTGTCTCCTAGCCTCTGCTCTATTAGGAGATGGGTTGGGGACAGTGGAAAAAGGGGAATATCAGAGAAGACAAGATCAAATAGCCTTTTTACACAATGCAGAGGATTTAACCCTACAGTGATTATAACAAGAATGATTTACAAGCATGATTTACTGCATATAGATTTTACTGTTGTGGGTTTATTAACACTTTAAGTGAATACTTTTTTTTGGCTTTTTTTGTAAGTGATCCTGTGGTGACAAGGCAACTTAATTATGTTTTGCAACTTTTTTCACTGTTTGTGCGGCACTTTTAGTATCTGTGTTTCCACCTGTCTCCAAAGGGTCCTGCTCCCTTGATGAAGTCACGTCGGTGTGACGATACGCATCAGGACTAAGTGACGGGCATACCGGAAGTTACACAGGAGGACGAGCTAGTGGATGTTTTGTTTGCATCAGTATTGTTAAAAGTGAGTACTTTACAATTTTTTTCCTAAACGGTATCACACTGTCAGAGACTTCATTTTCTTACACATAATTTCTTACAGATCCATAAGCAGGGGCAGACTGACCATTTAGTCACTAGGTCGCCGGCCGAGGGCCCCGGAGTCAGGGGGCCCCATGAGCTGCTCAGTCTGCCCTTGGATGTGCCCGCAGCTTGTTATGAAGGATTGGGGAAGTTTATGCACCGCGGAGGTTGGGAGCGATGTCATCCCTGCCTGCAGTTGGTGAGGCTATATGAGAGGACTGGGGTGATGGCCAATTACAGAGTGATTGTGGAGCAATGAGAATGATAGCAGTAACAGGAGCTCTGGCCACCTCTCCTCCTGGGGAATTCAGCAGAGAGGTGGGGCCACAGTGTACATCCATGCTGCGAGGGAAAGCCGGTGAGCGAGCTGGAGGCTGCAGATAACAAACATTCCTTTTGAAGGTCCAAAGACAGGGTTTAGGCTTGCTAAGAATATAGTCAGCTCCATTCATGCATAAAGTCTTAACACTGATTAGATTCAGGACCAGGGGTAATGTATGGGTAAACGTGGAAATGGAGTGAAGAAGGGAACTGGATTAAGGATCATCCCTACTAATTGGGTGTTTTTATTTTAAATTTGTCTCAAAAGAATGTATACTTATAAATACATTTCAGTCAAGTAATGATTAAAGTGATACTAAAGGAACATTTTTTTTTTAAATAACCAAGTAATGATTGTTTTTTGTTTTGTTTTTAATTAACAAACATGTCATACTTTCCTCCACTGTGCAGCTCGTTTTCCACAGAGTGGCCCCGAATATCCATTTCTGGCGTCCTTCAGCAGCTCTTGCGACTCCTTCCCACATTAGATAACCCCCTTGGAGAAGAGCTCTCCCGAGGGGGTTAACTTGCTGGCATGCTCCCGAGTCCAGCATTCGGCATCCATAGAGATGCCGAATGCAGGACTTGGCCCGCCCCCCAGTGCCAGCGTCATTGGATTTGATTGACAGCAGAAGTAATCAATGGCTGCACTGCTATCAATCTATCTAATGAAGAGCCGGGGAACCCGTGGAGACAGGGATGGCGGGGACACACCGACAGAAATTTGGGGCTCAGGTAAGTAAAACGGGGGGGGGCGGTGACTGCAAGGTGTTTTTACACCTTAAAGGGGTTGTAAAGGTTTTGTTTTTTAAATAACAAACAATCATATACTTACCTCCACTGTGCAGCCCGAACCTGGTCTTCTGGGGTCCCTTGGCGGCTGTCTCCGCTCCCCCCCGCAAGGACTTCTCACGTTCATGCGAGCTCCATCTCATGGTAAGAAGTGCTTGCGGGCGTGCTCCCGTGATACAGCCGGTGGCCATAGCTCACTGTATCACTCTTCCCCGCCCGACACACCGCGTCGTTGGATGTGATTGACAGCAGCGTGAGCCAATTGCTGCGCTGCTTTCAATCCATCCACTGTAACCAATCAGCGGCCAGGCTGATCAGCAAAGAGGATGTCAGGTGCGGGACTTTCACGGGGTCAGGTAAGTAAAACGGGGGGGGGCTGGGGGGCCGGCATTGTCTGATGTTTTTTTACCGTAATGCGTAGAATGCATTAAGGTGACATTTTTTTTACCTTTACACTTTTACAACCCCTTTAATGCATAGGATGCATTAAGGTGAAAAAAACACAAGCCTTTACAACCCCTTTAAGTGGTAGTAACATTTATCGATTTATTACAGGTACTTATATAACGCTGACAATTCATGCAGTGCTTACATATATATTGTACATTCACATTAATCCCTGCCCTCAAGGAGCTTACAATGTAAGGTCCCTAACACACATTCATATGTAAACATACTAGGGCTAATTTAGACAGGAGTCAATTAACCTACCAGCGTGTCTTTGGAGTGTGGGCAGAAACTGGAGTACCCGGAGGAAACCCACGCATATCAATATACAGTATTTGTACTGTCCAGTGTATATACTATATTGGTAATAATACTTGCCATATATGAGATACGTGTGGAATGCTATTTTTTTCTGCATGCAAGAAAACAGTCTCAGATTTATTTATTAAGGTTATTTATTAAGGTTAACAGCAATGATACATTATATAAACCCATAGAAACCAATCAGAATAAACTCTTTATTAGCCTGCTAGCAGCAATCGCATAAAAGCTGATTTCTGACCAGCTGCCAATGGTAACTTTTTTTATTTTTTTTATTTATATCATTAAATTACATTTTTTTTATACTTTAATACCTAAAATAGCATCTAGGAAATGCATGCTTTTTTCTTGTAATGTTACATTATGTTCTTTCTTATGGTCTTTCTGTTCATTCCTATTAACAAGAACCATTAAATATTCAGTGTATTTTCTCATGCCTTCCCCACTAATGCCTTCTAGATGATTCACTAATAGGTGAGCTACACTAACTTTATCTTTACTTTGCAGTGATTTCAGGATCATTTACATAATTGGTAGTCTGCAAACAAAGGAACTAGGCATAATTATTTATATTGCATTAACCCCAACTAGTCTCTGTGGTTGCTCGGACTGAATTTCCATCCCTATTAAAGGTGACATTAAGTTCCACTGAGCAGGCTGTGATCTGGTTTTTTGTAAAGAATTCACTTATTCGAAGAACACTGCAACTTATTTACTTACAGTTAATGACCACTGTTCTTTGGAGTAATTTAATTATTCCACTGAATTTATACTAAGCAGAGTGTGGCATGCATATTAATAGCTCAGTTATAAAATATTGGAAGGCAAAACTAATTGAAAAACTAATTTACATTTGGGATCAATTTATCTAAGCTTTCTGGCTTTGCATTCTGTAACAATACCGTATACTCCCTCTAGTGGTATTTGAGTATACATACATTGAACTTTAGTAAAACATGGGCAAAAGACACAACATGCATGTAAGATGGATAAGCTAATCGTATTCCATGCTATGCAATTGCCCTAATTGAAAGTAGACAGTTCCTGTGTCACTCAGCAGATGCAGATGTTTATTGAAGAAAAATCATTTTGCAAGGCGTACAGTTTCTCGGGTCCATGAAATTTACTATGTGGTCTGTTTATTAAAACTGCACAATAGAAAATGGAGAACTAAATCTGTTGACCAAAGTGACCACTGAGATTCCTTTTTTCATTTATTTTAACAAAAGAATAAAAGATGGAGCCATGTGCTACATAGGGATTTTTTTTTACATTTTTTGGATGAGAAGGCTTAAGGTTTTTTTTTTCCCTTTTCTATTTTTTGATATATTTTATATTGTTTATATGTTTAACTACATAGTATTATGTAGTAGGTGAGGTTTAAAAAAGACACAAGTCCATCAAGTCCAACCTATGTGTGTGATTATATGTCAGTATTACATTGTATATCCCTGTATGTTGTGGTGTTTCAGGTGCTTATCTAATAGTTTTTTTAAACTATCCATGCCCACCCCCCCGCTGATACCACCACCTGTGGAAAGGAATTCCAGATCCTTGCCGCTCTTACAGTAATGAACCATGTACATAGTTTAAGGTTAAACCTCTTTTCTTCTAATTTTAATGAGTGGCCACATGTCTTGTTAAACTCTCTTCCGTGAAAAAGTTGTATTGTGTCCTATCGTGGAGTCACCAGTATGGTATTTGTAAATTTAAATCATATTCCCTATCAAGAGTCTTTTCTCCAGAGAGAATAAGTTCAGTGCTCGCAACCTTTCCTCATAACTAATATCCTCCAGACACTTTATGAGCTTTGTTGCCCTTCTTTGTATTCGCTCCATTTCCAGTACATTCTTCCTGAGGACTGGTGCCCAGAACTGGACAACATACTCTAGGTATGGCTGGACCAGAGTCTAGTAGAGCGGGAGAACTATTGCTTTATCGCTGGAGTTGATCCCCTTTTTAATGAATGCCAATATTCTGTTTGCTTTGTTAGCAGCAGCATGACATTGCTGAGCCTATCATCTACTACGACCCCCCAGGTTCTTTTCCATCCTAGATTCCCCCAGAGGTTCTCCCCCTAGTGAGTAGATTGCATTCATATTTTTTGCCACCCAAATGCATTATTTTACCTTTTTCTACATTAAACCTCATTTGCCACATAGTTGTCCACCCGATAAATTTGTTCAGATCTTTTTGCAAGGTTTCCACATCCTGCAGGGAAGTTATTGCCCTGCTTAGCTTAGTAGCAGCACAAAGAACACATAACACTGATAGCAAGTAATGTCCCTTGTGCTGATGTTTGTGTTTATTTTTTATTTTTACTACACTTAGGATTAAATCACTAACATTCAGAGGTAATCATATGTGCTAACAATCACACATACACGCACATACATATGCAATTTATGCACAATGTATTATTGAGTAAAACCAACAGAAAAGAGTGATGGCAACTATTAAGCATTTTATTAAAATTAATAAAGAATGGGTATGTTTTGTTATTCAATACATTTTATATTATCAATATTTTTTTAACCATTGTTTTACATAAGCATATTTACATCAAAGTCAACAAAATATCTAAGAACTATTCTAGGTTCTAAGCCCTTGTACACACGGTCGGACATTCCGATGGACAATGTCCGATAGGCCCGTGTTGTCGGATAATCCGACAGTGTGTGGGCTCCATCGGACTGTTTCCGTCGGAGTATCCTACGGACCAAGTTTTCTAGCTGGGCTATAAAATTTTCCAACAACATTATCCAGTCAGACTTTGTCCGTTCATGTGTAGAGAATTCCGATCGGACAAAGTGCCACGCATGCTCAGATCAAATTCCTAGACCAAAGCTATTGGCTACTAGCCTGAACGTAGTCCCATCCTAATGAAATAACGTCATCACGTTAAGTACGATCGGATTTTCTGACAACTTTGTCTGACTGTGTGTATGCAACAGTTTAGGACAAAATCCGTCTGACAAAATCAGACGAATTTGGTTGTCGGACTGTCCGACCGTGTGTACAAGGGCTAAGAGCTGTAGAAGTAATTGGGCAAGTTTCCACTATAAAGCATAAATTTGCCTTTGACTGCCTACTATAAAATAATTGAAGCACGGTAAGCCATGACTTTCCTTGCAGCATTTTATTCAAATTACTACTTTTTCAGTTTCAAAACTGCTTTCAAATTTTGACATAGAGCATGGTAGTAAACTCTTTGCGGTTATGTTAAATGTTGTTTGGAGAGTCATACGATGGAAAATAAAAAATGGCAAGTAACAGCTGCCCTCTACAGGAGCAAAACACTTTCTTTTTTGTTTAATTTCTATAATCGCTAGAGAACGCAGGGTAGATAGTTTTCAGATTCATACCTGGCAATCATTCTTACAGGAGAAAAGATCTTGTAATTACATAGAAAGAAAATCTTTCTGTGTGTTAACATCTCTTTACAATGCACAAGTGATTTTTAAAATAAATGCACAAAGATGACTTTTAGCTTTACATTATTACAATACCTAGAAAGAAAAAGATATAATAGAACAAATATTGTGGAAATGTTGCACAATCCACCACGGAATATATTCTGTTCATTTTAGAAATGCATTGTTGTCAAGAATGAAGCACCTATAGGTCTTCTAATTGCAAACTACTGTTTGTTATCTAATATAGTAATTTTTTGCAAAACAAATGAAAATCAAGTCATGCAGAAGTAAGAGCTTACAACTAACCTATGTTAGCAGGAAGCAGAAACCATTTCAGCAGCACAGCCCACCACACTGTTGCACAGCCATTCACTGTTAATCTCAATGTGTCACTGATTCCCCCTCCCCCAGCTCTTATGCAGCTGAGAACGCAATCACTTATAAAAAAAAAAGGAGAAGAGGGTATTTATAATATATTTTTTATATCTATAGAAAACTCTTTTGCCTTTCATTTCTATTTTAAACTGAATGTTTTTTTTTTTTTTACAAGGAGATCATTTACAACCACTTTAAAGCGGAGTTCCACCCTTAAGTGGAACTTCCGCTCATCGGAACCCTCCCCCCCTCCGGTGCCACAGTTGGCACCTTTTGGGGGGGGGGGGGTGCAGATACCTGTCTAAGACAGGTATTTGCATCCACTTCCGGGCATAGACTTCCACGGGAGTCTATGTCTCTTCCTGTCCCAGCGTGCTGTCTGCTGGGACACACACGGGTCCCAGAGACAGCGCGGACCACTCCCATTGCGCTGTGCAGCTCGCGCATGAGCAGTAGGGAACCCGGAAAGTGAAGCTGCAGCGCTTCAGTTCCTGATTCCCTCACCGAGAATAGCGCCGACAGCAGCCGAGAGCCAAGCAGTTGTTTGACCTCGGCTGTTGACATCGCTGGACTCCAGGAAAGGTAAGTGTTCATTTATTAAAAGTCAGCAGCTGTAGTATTTGTAGCTGCTGGCTTTTAATAAAAAAAATTCAGGTGGACTCCCTCTTTAAGTCATCTTAGGCACATGCACAGGAAATTCTTAGACTGAGGGCTTCAGATATGCATTTAAATCACAAGTAATAGAATAAATTATCAATCCGAAGAAAACAAAACATGGCAAATGTGTACCTCTGGGGGCGTGGCCTGGACCGGCATGGCGTGAGGAGCACTGTGTGTGAGCTCCGCTGGACCGATATCCGTTTACCTACATCCTGAGGCTAATACTGCTGCTAATTTGTGCTGACACGGGCTACCGACCCTCCTGAGCCCACAGGGGACATGTCCCCATCCAAAGCTAAGCTGGAAGCTGCGGCTAAACTCGCCAAATTCCGCCACGCAGAGAAGGGCAACATGGCCGCGGATGGCGCCAGTCCCCCCTCCTCCTCCGCACTTGACCCAGACGCCAGAGTGCTAGAAGCTATCCTGGACTGTAAAGGTGCTTTGATGGGGAAAATTGAGGAGGTAAAGGTGGATGTGTCCCTCCTCCGGCAAGATATGCAGAAGCTGCGCAAAAGGGTGATCGAGGCAGAGACCCGCATAGGCCGCGTGGAAGACGAACTACCCCCACTCCAGAGGGCCGCCGAGCGCCTGCAACACCAGCTATCCACGGTCCTGGCGAAACAGGACGATATGGAGAACCGCTTAAGGAGGTGCAACCTGCGCTTTGTCGGCTTGCCCGAGGGGGAGGAGGGCAATGATCCCCCCACATTTCTTGAACAACTGCTGATCACCTCCTTTGGCCGTGCGGAATTTTCCTCGTCTTTTGTGGTGGAGAGGGCCCATCGCATGCCTGCCAAACCCCCCCCCCCCCCCCGCAGGGGGCTCCTCCTAGAACCTTCATTGATAAGCTACTGAACTTCCGTGACCGGGATGCAGTCCTGCGACTGGTGAGATTGAAAGGCAATATCCCCACCACAATACTGAGATTAAAGTTTTCCTGGACTTCTCAGCGGAGGTCCAAAAGAAAAGGGCACTATTTACTGAAGCCAAGCGTCAGTTGCGCATACTCCATTATTCCTACGTCATGCTCTTTCCGGCTCGGCTCCGGGTCGCGGGGGAGGACAGGGCTCATTTCTTTGATACCCCGAGGCGGTGTTTGGGTGGCTGGAGAGCAGGGCAGCACCAGCACGAGACGCAGCCTAGGATCCCATGGACCCGCTGGGAACTGTAGCTGACAGTTTGATGGAGACTCGGGGAGATGAGACAATTTGGATCCTGCTTCCCAGGCTGCAACGGCAGACTTTCCTATGACAAGGTACTGTACTTTTTCTCACCCTGAACCGCTTGCCCTGGGGGGCGTTATGGCCTGCACTGGATGTTTCCCCTGCGAGTGGACTCTTTGCCTCCCCTCCTGTTCCTATCCCGCACCCCTTTTGAGTTCCCCCCGGCCCTCTTATGCTCGGAGTTCCCGAACTACCACCTTCTTCTTCTCCCCTGCCCACTCTCCCCACCCTTCCCCTACTATGGAACCGAACTGGCTGCCCTTTTCCAGGCTTGCACTGGCCCGTGTCATTGATATGGATATTAAGCTAATTACATGCCTGCTTTACACTCTATGTCCCTACAGCGGGCTCGGACCCAATATGGCACCCCGGGCGGATACAGGACGATGGCCTCCATGCTGTATCCCATCGCCATTTGACTATCTGTGGATGTACCCGGGGGCCACGCTCCTCATGTTTTTGTTTGTTTTTCAGAGATTAACCGTCACACTAGGTTTGTTTTATAATGGGATCTTAGCTTGGTCCCGCAAGCCGCAAAACTATGTTCTTATTTTTCAAGCTTGGTTTCCCTGGGCCGGTCGGCGCTGGCTCCCCTCCTCAGCTCCTTGGCTGGGACGGGGCCGTGCCGGATGGCCTGGTGTATGTTCTACAGTATGCTTTTTAGTTTACAGTTTGGCTGCTGTTTTAAAACGTTGGTGTTTATTGTGTCAGAATATGAAAGACAAGTGTTGGCTTATTTACATGTACGACAGAGGGATGGGTGTTATGCTCATGTTTTATATTTTGTGGGAGGTGGGAGGGGGCATTGGCTATCCATCCTCAGTAGATTTTGGTTTACCTTGCAATGGGTAGTCTGAAATTCCTTACCTGGAATGTCAAGGGGATTAGGGCAAAACAGAAACGCAGTGCAGTCCTGGCTTATCTTAAAGCTCAGAGAGCAGATATAGTAGTGCTGGTTGATACGCATCTTACTGGTCAACTTATGTTAACGCTTAAAAAACCCTGGGTGGGCTGGGTGTATCAGGCCCCATTTTCCGCCAATTCCAGGGGAGTGGTGCTTCTGGTGTCCAAGTCAGTACAATTTTTACTCCTGTTGCTTAAGTCGGATCTCGAGGGGAGGTATCTCTTCCTACACGCCAAGATTAACGGCCAGGACATCCTCCTCCTGGCTATTTATATATACCCCCCCTTCCAGTTCTCTGTAAATGAAGGCCTGGTGTTTATGTCCCAATTCCCCACTGTTCCGGCAGTGTGGATGGGGGACTTCAATAACGTCGCACACAGGGACCTAGACAGACTTACATTGACCCCCCCCACCCACGCAGAATCCTGGGCTCACAAGGTTTGGCACATTCTTCCTGGAGCTTGCTCTGGTGGACTCCTGGCGATATAGATTCCCTACGGACAGGCAATACTCCTGCTTTTCGGCATCGCACCCCACTATGTCTCGGATCGACTTTATTTTCTTTTCCCGTTCCCTCCTCCCCTATTTAGGCGAGGTGGGATTCAATCCACGTGTACTATCAGACCATGCCCCGTACTGGGTTGTGCTGCAATTTAAGGGCCCTCCAAAGTCCTATACCTGGAAACTGAACCCCTTTTGGTTGGGGGTGACCCCTGGGCTGGAGGAGGCAGGGTCGGAGTGGGAATTATCTTTTCAAGCGAACCGCGATACGGCCCCCTTTGCGATGGTCTGGGACTCATTTAAGGCCCACGCCAGACTATACCTTGCCCAACAGATTTCCCAATATCGCAGGACGTCCACTAGGGCATTATACCAAGCGGAACGTCAATTGACTGTTGCTGAACAAGACTTTGTTAGAAACCCGTCCCCTGACACTGCCAACCGCCTCAGGATGCAATCCAGGGTGGTTAATGATTGTTGTGGGCTGCTGGCACTACCTCAGACTGGTATTAAATCCGAACCTGCCTTAACCATTTATTATCCCTAAGGGCTATATATATATTGCGCCCGTGTTGAATATTATATCCCTATTATTGTGATTAAACCAAAAAAGGGTTTTTTTTTTTCCTTTATATCCTTGATCCAACCAAATGTGACTATACACTACTTATGTTAATTACCATAGATAAATTCACTAGGTTCATCACTTATTTCAATAAAGAGCTAAACACAAAAACCATAACCAAAACACAAAAAATCAAAAAGACCAAAATAATATTCAAACTATTCTGTGATGGTGAAACAAATCCCCATATATGGGAAGTATAACCTCTATACCTCCACCACACGTGCACAATCCTTGTGCTAATTATTATTTATACTGTAGAGACCCCCAAACCTTAATAGCTAGATTTAGGTGTACCATCAAAAGCAATCATAAAAAATACAACCTTATTCAAAACGACAAAGATTATACATAAAAAACAGAAAATGTGTAAGAATAAATGTGAGTAAAAACGTGTACAATCCTTGTGCTAATTATTATTTATACTGTAGAGACCCCCAAACCTTAATGACTAGATTTAGGCGTACCACCAAAAGAAATCATAAAAAATGCAACCTTATTCAAAACGACAAAGGTTATAGATAAAAACCAGAAAATGTGTAAAAATAAATGTGAGTAAAGACATATAAAAATATATAAAAAATCATATATATAGTCCAAAGATAGTCTTTTTTCAGGTATTCCCAGATGTACAATTATTTCACTTCAGGAAACAGAAAAGTGACTTTTGTGATTATGCCTGCTTATTGGTGACTTCCGTGCTCTTTCCCCCTCAAGGGTCCCCACTCACCGAATCCACTCACCCCCTAGGGGGTTACACGCCTGTAATCTGTATTCCACTTAATTGAGGATCCCACTGCTTGGCTCTGTCTTCAACAGGTTCTCTCCAGGTTTTTTAGAGGAGATGGGAGAAAAAATCCTTTTGTCCGCCGGTAGTTCCTTTTTCCTGAAGATGTGTGCCTTTTCTCAAACTCAGTTTCAGGAAAAAGGAACTACCGGCGGACAAAAGGATTTTTTCTCCCATCTCCTCTAAAAAACCTGGAGAGGACCTGTTGAAGACAGAGCCAAGCAGTGGGATCCTCAATTAAGTATTATATATATACTATATATATGATTTTTTATATATTTTTATATGTCTTTACTCACATTTATTTTTACACATTTTCTGGTTTTTATCTATAACCTTTGTCGTTTTGAATAAGGTTGCATTTTTTATGATTTCTTTTGGTGGTACACCTAAATCTAGTCATTAAGGTTTGGGGGTCTCTACAGTATAAATAATAATTAGCACAAGGATTGTACACATTTTTACTCACATTTATTCTTACACATTTTCTGTTTTTTATGTATAATCTTTGTCGTTTTGAATAAGCTTGTATTTTTTATGATTTCTTTTGGTGGTACACCTAAATCTAGCTATTAAGGTTTGGGGGTCTCTACAGTATAAATAATAATTAGCACAAGGATTGTGCACGTGTGGTGGAGGTATAGAGGTTATACTTCCCATATATGGGGATTTGTTTCACCATCACAGAATAGTTTGAATATTATTTTGGTCTTTTTGATTTTTTGTGTTTTGGTTATGCTTTTTGTGTTTAGCTCTTTATTGAAATAAGTGATGAACCTAGTGAATTTATCTATGGTAATTAACATAAGTAGTGTATAGTCACATTTGGTTGGATCAAGGATATAAAGGAAAAAAAAAAACCTTTTTTGGTTTAATCACAATAATAGGGATATAATATTCAACACGGGTGCAATATATATATAACCCTAAAGCCCCGTACACACGAGAGGACTTATGTCCGACAGACCTCCAAAGGAGTTCCGCCGGAGTTCCGACGGAGTTCTGGCGGAGTTCTGGCGGACTTTTCGACCGAATGGACTTGGACACACACCATCACACCAAACTCCGACGGAGTCGAACGTGATGACGTACGACTGGATTCGAATAAGGAAGTTCATAGCCAGTAGCCAATAGCTGCCCTAGCGTCGGTTTTAGTCCGTCGGAGTAGCATACACACGAGCGGATTTTTCGAAGGGGACCGGGTCCGGCGGAGTTCCGTCGGGAAAATTTGAAGCATGCTTCATTTCTAAAGTCCGTCAGACTTTTGCGAAGCTAAAGTCCGTTGCAGCCCACACACGATCGGATAGTCTGACGGACTCGGTCTGACGGACTTTGGATGTTGAAAAGTCCGCTCGTGTGTACGGGGCTTTAGGGATAATAAATGGTTAAGGCAGGTTTGGATTTAATACCAGTCTGAGGTAGCGCCAGCAGCCCACAACAATCATTTAACTTTCAAACCCAGGTTGGTCAATGCAGCCTGTGGTCTTCAGGGAGGCAGCAACCTCATAAAAATAATAAAATTTCTATATTTTGCGTAATTAATAACAAATTATTAAGAGAAAAAAGGTTTTGGGGGTATATAAATATTCAAACAGAAAATGTGTAAGAATAAATGTGAGTAAAAACGTGTACAATCCTTGTGCTAATTATTATTTATACTGTAGAGACCCCCAAACCTTAATGACTAGATTTAGGCGTACCACCAAAAGAAATCATAAAAAATGCAACCTTTTTCAAAACGACAAAGGTTATAGATAAAAACCAGAAAATGTGTAAAAATAAATGTGAGTAAAGACATATAAAAATATATAAAAAATCATATATATAGTCCAAAGATAGTCTTTTTTCCTGAAGATGTGTGCCTTTTCTCAAACTCAGTTTCAGGAAAAAGGAACTACCGGCGGACAAAAGGATTTATTATCCCATCTCCTCTAAAAAACCTGGAGAGGACCTGTTGAAGACAGAGCCAAGCAGTGGGATCCTCAATTAAGTGGAATACAGATTACAGGCGTGTAACCCCCTAGGGGGTGAGTGGATTCGGTGAGTGGGGACCCTTGAGGGGGAAAGAGCACGGAAGTCACCAATAAGCAGGCATAATCACAAAAGTCACTTTTCTGTTTCCTGAAGTGAAATAATTGTACATCTGGGAATACCTGAAAAAAGACTATCTTTGGACTATATATATATGATTTTTTATATATTTTTATATGTCTTTACTCACATTTATTTTTACACATTTTCTGGTTTTTATCTATAACCTTTGTCGTTTTGAATAAGGTTGCATTTTTTATGATTTCTTTTGGTGGTACGCCTAAATCTAGTCATTAAGGTTTGGGGGTCTCTACAGTATAAATAATAATTAGCACAAGGATTGTACACGTTTTTACTCACATTTATTCTTACACATTTTCTGTTTTTTATGTATAATCTTTGTCGTTTTGAATAAGGTTGTATTTTTTATGATTTCTTTTGGTGGTACACCTAAATCTAGCTATTAAGGTTTGGGGGTCTCTACAGTATAAATAATAATTAGCACAAGGATTGTGCACGTGTGGTGGAGGTATAGAGGTTATACTTCCCATATATGGGGATTTGTTTCACCATCACAGAATAGTTTGAATATTATTTTGGTCTTTTTGATTTTTTGTGTTTTGGTTATGCTTTTTGTGTTTAGCTCTTTATTGAAATAAGTGATGAACCTAGTGAATTTATCTATGGTAATTAACATAAGTAGTGTATAGTCACATTTGGTTGGATCAAGGATATAAAGGGAAAAAAAAAACCCTTTTTTGGTTTAATCACAATAATAGGGATATAATATTCAACACGGGTGCAATATATATATAACCCTTAGGGATAATAAATGGTTAAGGCAGGTTTGGATTTAATACCAGTCTGAGGTAGCGCCAACAGCCCACAACAATCATTTAACTTTCAAACCCAGGTTGGTCAATGCAGCCTGTGGTCTTCAGGGAGGCAGCAACCTCATAAAAATAATTAAATTTCTATATTTTGCGTAATTAATAACAAATTATTAAGAGAAAAAAGGTTTTGGGGGTATATAAATATTCATATATATCACTGTTCGATTGTGGCCTATCCCATAAGCGCGGCTTTTTTTGCATAATTGTTCAGGGTGGTTAATGGCTTGCATTTTAAAAAAGCAGAACGGAATATTTTTCATATCAAACAGAGGGTGTATGAGTGCGGGGAGCGGGCGGGTCGCTTACTGGCCTACCTGGCTCATATGGACCAAAAACCGCCTACAGTGGTCTCCCTGCGTGGCTCCGGGGGGATGTTGATTTCTGACCCCGATGTGGTGGCTGAGGAGTTTAGGGCATTTTATGCCTCTTTGTATTCCTCGGTAGCCACCAATGCTGGGGAAGGAGAGGGTGGGCTTCTTAGAAATCTTGACTTACTCACTCACACCGACCCAGGTAACGCTACTGGAGGCCCCCATTACCACTGACAACATTGCGGAGGCTATGTCCCAACTAAACTCGTCCAAAGCCCCCGGTTCAGATGGGCTCCCTCTAGAATTTTATGCCAAATATGCTGACACCCTGACACCTAAGCTGCAAGAGCTATTCCATCATATATTTGAATTGGAAACCCTTCCCCCCTCAATGTGTGAGGCATATATAGTCCTTATCCCCAAACCTGGGAAGAATTTGGAACTCCCCGAGTCTTATAGACCAATTTCCCTACTCCAGCTAGACATCAAGATCCTGGCCAAGGTCCTGGCTATCCGCTTGAACACGGTTATTCTTGACCTTATCCACCCCGACCAGACGGGGTTCATGCCATCCAAAAACATGGCCTACAATTTGAGGAGGCTCCACATGAATCTGCAGGCACAACACAACCTGGTGGGGTCTAAAGCGGTGGTATCCCTGGACGCAGCCAAAGCGTTTGATTCGGTAGAATGGCGATACTTGTGGAGCTGCTTACAGCGCTTTGGCTTCGGACCCCGCTTTATTAAGTGGATCCGCCTTCTGTATAGCAGTCTTTGTGCCAGGATCTTGGTTAATGGGCGGGTGTTGCCCCCTTTCCCTCTCTTACGGGGTACCAGGCAGGGTTGCCCCCTGTCACCATTGTTGTAAGCCATAGCAGTAGAACCACTCGCGGCGGCTCTTAGGGGACATCCGAGTATCAGTGGGCTGGAGTGTGGCAACCTGGAGGAGAGGATCAGCCTGTATGCGGATGATATGCTGCTGTATTTGGCGGATACAGGCCCCTCCCTTCGGGCAGCTCTTGAGACGATCCAGATGTTTGGCGAGTACTCTGGGCTCAAAATTAACTGGGAGAAATCCCAAATATTGCCCATTGATTCATGTGCTCCCTCTGAGAGCGAGGCCTCTACTTCCCTTCTAAGGGTTAGCGCGATAAAATACCTAGGCATCAAAGTCACCCGATCCCCAGAGGAATACGTCAAGCTAAATATAGATCCCCTAGTAACAACTATGAAAACCAAGATTAAGACGTGGGCTAAACTTCCATTGGGTGTCATGGGCCCAATAAATTTGGTAAAAATTATTATTCTACCCGGGTTCTTATATGTATTTTGGCACTCCCCTGTATATCTACCCTTGCGGCTGTTTAAGTCCATTGAGGCCCTGCTAAATTGTCTGGGGCTCACAGCGTCACAAAATTCCATGGCAGGCACTGAAGGGCCC
This sequence comes from Lithobates pipiens, assembly GCF_037356315.1. Classification (NCBI taxonomy): domain Eukaryota; kingdom Metazoa; phylum Chordata; class Amphibia; order Anura; family Ranidae; genus Lithobates; species Lithobates pipiens. The sequence continues at coordinate 169,267,768 of NW_027507903.1, read as the reverse complement.
TGTGGATTTGGGAGGGGCGGCCCTGCCGGATTTTGCCCTGTATTATCTGGCAGCCCAGGTGTCCAACCTATACCACCTGGACAAACAAGACAAGAACAGGTACCTGACACTTATTTGCCCTAGACGAGGACACTCACTCACCCATCCCTTTCAATTAATATTTAGGGACCATATCTCGGCGGGGTTTCAGGGAAATCGCAAAGGGCTGATTTATGCTCATTGTAGGACTTGGGAGGTATTTAGGAAAAAGCTGAAACTTCCTATGACCCACTCACATACCCCACTCTGGGATAACCCCGGTCTACGCGAACTGCGGCTACTCCCTGACTACTCGGTATGGCCCTCACACGGGATTGTATATCTTTCTGATGTATACCGAGGACAGGTGCTGAAGTTGTTCCAGGAGCTTAAGGAAGAGTTTGCTCTCCCGAACACAATGCACTATAGATACCTCCAGCTTCGACATGCTCTCCGGTTCAATTTGCGCTGGATATACTGCTGGGACAGGATTCACGCAAACTGATCTCCAGTATCTATACCCTCTTAATCAGACCCCCAGCGATAGCATTGACAGAGGCTCTCAGAGGGCGGTGGGTAGAGGACGTGGGGGAGCTGGAGGATGATGAATGGGAGGAAGCCCTGGACAATGGTAAAAAGGCCTCACCTAAACTCTCGGACCGATTTACGCAACTAAATATCCTACACAGAACCTACTTGACACCAAAACATATAGCCAAATACAAACCTGAGTACAATCCCCCTTTGCCCCAGGTGTGATAGCCCACAAAGCACTTTCCTCCATATCCTGTGGTCCTGCCCGCTGATCCAACACTACTGGTCTCACATAATACGATTTATCCATGACGAAATAGGGTCACCTCTGACGCTGTGCCCTAAACAATGTCTTTTGGGAGTTTTTCCTGATCCGGTATCGGACAAGTACCACAAGATATTTTTGCACGAATCTCTATTCATGGCTAGGCTGTTGGTGGCAAGAAAGTGGTTGCAGGCTCAACCCCCCACACTTCAGGAGTGGATGGCAGCGATCAACAATGTGCTCCCATATAAAAAAGAACTTTATGCCCACAGGGGCTGTCAATCCAAATATAATAAGGTCTGGGATGCATCGTTGAATAATGCCGCCACATGCAATGAGATTCCCTCATAGAAGCTGAGGGGCCCTGTATATGTGGCCCAGAGACTGCCAGGACTGCGCTGCGAAACAACGCCAGGGCAATTTGCACCCAATCTGTAGATTTAGACTTTTACGCTGTCTAAGCTTAGGAATATAGGATTACCCTCCAAAGTTTTTTTTTATAAACAAATGATTTGATTTGTTGGCAACATATGTTCCCCCTGCCACGTACCATATATTGTTTCTAATACTACGGAATGTTATAATACTGTCTCTGCTGAATATTGTGTGTACACTTTTTCTTTGATTTCAATAAAACACCACATTGTTTGTAAAAAAAAAATGTGTACCTCTACTACAATTATAGATGTAGCACCCTTGACCTCCAGGAACATGCAAGTGTAACACCCTTTCGTTAGGTATGAGCTAGAGGTTAGATTTTTCTATAGAGTATGGAAATTTAGGCAGGCCTAGCTTATGGCTAGGCCTGTTTTTTTTTCATTCTGGGCTGGGAGTGGCTCAGGGCAGGGATGGGTGACTCACAGGTAGCATCACTGTCATCTCCTTCTTCTTTCTAGAAGGTCAAAAAACAGGAAGAAGATCTGGACAGCCGCACTCAAAAAAGTTTTTTTGCCTTTTATTCAAAAATTCTTGTGAACAAAAATACAAGCCACGGCAGGAACAGACAGGAGCTAACACGTTTCACACTTCAATGTAGTGCTTAGTCATGGCAGGGTCAGCACATTTGTCTTTGCTTAGTGATGGTGCCCATGCTTTCCAGCCACAGCATGCAGAGGAGGTGGCAACTGGCTTACTAAACCATTCTCATCCTACTCATACTCTATTACCCAAGCTGACACTAGTGCACAGTCCACCACAGATGCCAGAGCGGCCTATTCTGCCTCCTTGTCCACAGCTACTCCTGCTATAGCCCCAGCATCATGCATTGTGGAGTCAGCAGCATTATGTCAACACAGCATCAGCCACTTGCTTCTTGACGATGCACAGGCTTTTATTTGAATCTGATGTTGGTTCTGAGGTAGAGGAAGGGAGTAAAATGACCCTACAGAGAAGGGAGAACACTGATAAACAACAAGTAGGTAGTCATGTTCCCACAGCTGCAGTGTATGAGTGATGATCCAATGATGATGAGGATGATGGGGAATGATGATGATGAGATCACTGACTTTATCGAAAAAAAATTGTTAATCTTGGCCTAAGTGTACTATAATTTGACTTCTTTATATAAGGCTTGCTCACTGTGCAAAACTGTGTTATTTCCACCCAAAGTCTGCCAAAGAGACACCAGAGTTTATAAAAAATGTAAAATCTTGTTCCGAGTGCACTAAATTGTGGCTTTATCGTATAGACTATGGGTATGTTGAGCACTGTAGAGGATAACCTGTAGGTAGGTAAAGGCTGTATTCAAAGGGACTGGTACATTAATAAAGGATACCAATGGTATATAAACATAAATGATAAGTCCAAGAATAAAAGTCCATATGTAGTGTTGGTCTCAGTACGAAGCACTGTGGTAGATAGGCAGCCAGCTGTCAGAGTAAGAAGCAGCTCTTTTGGTTATAGAGAGGTAAAAGCAAGCAGTGCCAATCTAAGTACAGCATTACATAAAATGGATCACGTTTATTAAAAGGTACACTCACAGGATAAAAGAAGCATTTGAGGCATATGTAGATCAGTCACGCTGTGTGGAGTTCGTACAGGTGGAAAGTTGTTGTCTGCGGTGTCTCACGTTGCAGGAGAGCTGACCTGCCACAGTATATCTGCGTGAGCAAGTCGGCTAGTGGTTAAAGGAATTTTTCATTTTATTGTTTCACTTTAAGCATCGTTAACCACTTCCTGCCCATATGACGTCCAGCAGGATAAGCCGATCATGTGCACCCCCGGGGAGCGCAGAGCAGTGTTCGGTGGTGCCGTGTGTCACTCTGACACACCGCATCTCCCATCATGGTAAAGAGTGTGACGCAGGCTCTTTACCACATGAGCAGCTGTGACTAATCACAGCTGATCAAAGTGGTAACCAGGAAGTGCCATTAATTGGTTTTCCTCAGTTTTCGCTGACAGGGAGAGCTGATTTGTGGCTCTCCTGTCGGGGGGGGGGGGGGAGTGCTGATAATCAGCACATTGATTATCAGTGCAGCCCCCAGAGGTGCCCACCACAATGCCAATCAGTGCCTAACAAAATCTCAGTCAGTGCCCATCAAAATGACAATCAGTGACCACCAAAGTGCCAATCAGTGCCCATCAAAGTGCCAGTCAGTAACCATCAGTTTTGCCTGCCAGTGCCCTTCACAGATACCAATCAGTTCCCATCAGTAATGACTGCCAGTACCTCCTCATCAGTGTTGCCCATTAGTGCCTTCTATTAGTGCCCTCTCTCTCCTTTCCTTCTCTATCTCTCTTCTCCTCTCCCTCTCTCTCCTCCTCTCCCTCTCTCTCCTCCTCTCTCTCTCTCCTCCTCTCCCTCTCTCTCCTCATCTCTCTCTCTCTCTCTCTCTCTCCTTCTTTATCTCTCCTCCTTTCCTTATCTATCTCTCCCCCTCTCCTCTATTATCTCCCCTCCTCTCCTTCTCTCTCCTTCTCCCTATCTCTCTCTCTCTCTCTCTCTCTCTCTCCCTCTCTCCCCCTTCTTTCCCTGTCTCTCTCTCTCCCCCCCTTTTTCCTTCTTTCCCCCCCCTTCTTTCCTTCCTTCCTTCTCTCTCTCTATCTTTCTCTCTCCTATTTGTTCCTTCCCTTTCTCTCCCCCCTTCTTTCCCTTCCCCCTTCTTTCCTACTTTCTCTCTCTCTCTTTCTCTCTCTCTTCCCCCTTCCTTCATTCTCTCTCTCCCTCCCCCTCTCTCTCTCCCCTACTTTCCTTCTCTCTCTCTCTCTCTGCCCCCTTCCCCCTACCCCTTTCCCTCCCCTTCTCCACCTTCCCTTCCCCTCCTCTCCCCTGCCAATGCCATCACCATCCCCCTCTCCCCTTCTCCAACCATCCCCCTCTCCCAAGTCCCCACCATTCCCCTTCTTATTCTCTTTATTCCTCTTTCTTTTTTTCCCCTCTCCCTCTCTATATCATTTTCAGCAAGAGCTTATATAACTTTGTAACACTAGTTACGCCACTCTAGCATCAATCAACTCAACACAGTGTTGATGTTGACTGACTGACAGAGGCAGCTGGCCTGGCAGCCTGGTAAGTGCCCGAAAAGGCCTGAGTGGCTGTGCCAGTGGCACTGGCAATTGCAAACAATCATCACAGTGAACCTGAAACATATGATATTATATTTGGTATAGCTTTTCTAGCACTGGAGAAGAAATGAAGAATGGTTTCTACTTTCTAATTCTATTGTGTGTCCATTTAGAATTTTTACACTAGTGTCTGTCATGTTTAAAACTGTTTGTCTCTAGGGGTTTAACATGTCAATCTTCCCAGTGACCCTTGGATCATCCTTTTCCAAGGAACCCATTGGAATCTATAAATGCTCACTCGTTCCTCACCTGCTAAACACGGCCAAAGTTTTAATACCAACCCTTTAGGGCCATTTTTCTGCATCTGGTCTTTAGATGTTATAAATTGTTCAGGTAAACTATTGCACTTTACATGTAAAATTGCATAGTCTATGTTAAATGTCTATCTTTTGCCTTTTAATGTTCCAATAAACATTTATTGAACAAGAAAAATCATGATTATGATTCAGTGACATGTGCCAATTAAATTTTGTATTTAATTCCAGACAACTGACGCCCGCCAAGCCACCAGAGGAAGGAAAATCCTTGAAAGAATAAATTTAATTTTAAAACCTGGAGTAAATCTTTATTGGATCACACAAACACACACAAAAAAAAAACATGCACACCGACCTGACTTCATGTCTGACTGTGGCTGTGCCATTGCCCGCCTGACCTGTGGCCTACCCTTTATCATGATTATGATTCAGTGACATGTGTGTTTTTTTGGTATTGTGGTGTGTATATATTTGTGATCCCATAAAGATTTGCCCAAGGTTTTAATATTTTCTTTTATGAAGAAGTAAACTACTGCACCAGTACTATACAACAGTTTGAAGTCACACTCTAACAAGCAGGGCCCTCTGATCCCTCCTGTATTGATTTGTATGGTAAGTGTACTGTCTGCCCTCATATTGTAAAGCACTGCGCAAACTGTTGGCGCTATATAAATCCTGAATAATAATAATGTCACAGTACTTTTTTAAATAAATACTGTTGTCTGCTGCACTGTTCATGTTCAGACTTTGCTATATGCACTGCAGGGAACTTAGTGTATTTTTTTTAAACAGCAGATGAAAATAAATATATTTCTTCAATTTCTGACTGTTTGAATAAATTTTTTGATGAAAAGTTGAAAACCCTGGGCACTTGGGTACTGTAATCATGATGCATCGTGGAATCGAATGAAATTGAATCGTGGACAGGATAATCGTAATCACATCGAATTGTGAGACCAGTGAAGATGCGCACCCCTAATGCAAACTGAACCAGGGGGTGTTTGGCCCAACTCTACCTATAAGCAGCGTAAGTTATGTTTGCCAGTTGCACAGTAGGGCTTAAATATAAATATTACAGGACTTGTTTAAAATGATGTAAAATCAGAATTTTTGTCTTTCTGCAAAAGGTACTTTAAATAGCGATTTTTTTTAATATGATAATGCAAGTCTTTGAGTTTCAGAGGTTTCTCACTGCAGAAACTATTGTATTGATTAGGAATTCCATAAATTTGCTATCAAAATTTTTACCTTAAACTGATTTATTTAACCTCTGCCAAATGTAAAATTCAAGGGCAGGCTTTGTTTTAAACAAATGACCACTATATTAAAAAATTCTTGTATTTCCTTTAGTGAGCTGAACAAGGTGGCCCCTTTTGCCTGTGTTTGTAAAATACATAATTTGTTACTTCTATTAAATGTAACATTTTAAAAATAAATGACCCCCCATCCCTGTGTAAAAAACACCCATTGGGGTGAATTCCTGGTATTTTAGGGTACAAGTGCAGATTCCCTCTGCACACATTGTAGTGCTTAGTGCCTGAATGCAAAATTGCCAAAGGACCGTATGTTCTGTAGTGAACATTAGGAATAAGCCGAACACCCCCCGGTTTAGTTTGCCGCAGAAAATACGAACAGGCAAAAAATTTGTTCGAACACATGAACACCAAAGTCTATGGGGCATGAACGTGAAAAATCAAAAGTGAAAATTTTAAGGGTTAATATACAAGTTGTTGTCATAAAAAGTGTTTGAGGACCTAGGTCCTGACCCAGGTATCAATGCAAAAATAACGTTTTAAAAATGGCAATTTTTTCGGGAGCAGTGATTTTAATAAAGCTTAAAGTGAAAGAATAAAAGTGAAATATTCCTTTAAATTTCGTACCTGGGGGTGTCTATAGTATGCCTGTAAAGTGGCACATTTTTCCCGTGTTTACAGTGCCTGCACAAAATTACATTTTTAAAGAAAAAAAATTCATTCAAAACTGCTAGCGGCTATAATGAATTGTCGGGTCCTGGCAATACAGATAAAAGTAATTTAAAAAAGGGCATGGGATCCCCCCAATTCATTACCAGGCCCTTTGGGTCGGGTATGAATATTAAGGGGAACCCTGCGTCAATTTTTTTTTAAATGGCATAGTGGTCCCCCTGTTTAAGTACCCGGGTGGCCCCGCCCCCTATGACACCACGGGGAAGCCAAGTGCAACAGAGGAGGGGGTGGGGTCACCCAGGTATGTTACCATGTGGCCCCGCCCTCAGTTATAAAAGAACTGTCATCAGCGTTGAAGCGTCACACGGCATGTGCCTCCTATGGAGGTGGATCTTTTTTATTTATTTTTTCGGTCCATCAGCGGAGCGAGAGAAAAAGATAAATGGACTTCATGGGACATTTTTTTTAAATAAAGGACTCGTGTCTTTTTTAACATTTTGACACTTTTTTTGTGAAATGGTAATGGGTACAATGTACCCATTATCCCAAAGCACCCTCCCCATGTTGAGAACATGTGGCCTGGTACAGTCCAGGAGGGGGAGTGCTCTCATCCCCCCTCTTTTCTAGCAGCCTGCCAGGTTGCGTGCTTGGATAAGGGTCTGGTATGGATTTTTGGGCGGACCCCCAGGAAATTTTTTTTATCTTGGCGCGGGGTTCCCCTAGATTTTGAGGGGAACACCTACGATATTTAAAAACAAAATTGGCACAGGGTTCCCCTTAATATCCATACCAGACCTGAAGGGCCTGGTATGGAATTTCAGGGGACCCCCACGCAATTTTTTTTTATTTTGCTTCTGGGTTCCCCTTAAAGCGGGAGTCCACCGGGACTCCGCGTTTTTTTTTTTTTTAAAAGCCAGCAGCTACAAATACTGCAGCTGCTGACTTTTAAAATAGTGACACTTACCTGTCCAGCGCGCCCACGATGTCGGCACCCAAAGCCGATCTCTAGATCGACACTCGAGTGCTGCCGCCGCCATCTTGGGTATGGGAATCAGGAAATGGAGCCTTTCAGCTTCATTTCCCGGTTCCCTACTGCGCATGCGCGAGCCGCGCTGCGCAATGAGGATGGTCCCCGCTGCCTCTGGGATCTGTGTGTTTCCCAGCAGGCAGCGGGGCACTTGCGGGAAGGGGCGGGCACTTGCGGAAAGGGGTGTACGTTATGCCCCTTTCCGCAGAGAGCTATCCCAGAAGTGGGTGCAGTTACCTGGATTATCCAGGTAACTGCACCCCCCTCCCCCCTGAAAGGTGCCGATTGTGGCACCGGAGGGGGGGAGGGTTCCGATGAGCGGAAGGTCCACTTTAGGGTGGACCTCCGCTTTAATACTCATACCAGATCCAAAGGGCCTGGTAAAGGACTGGGGGATCCCATGCCATTTTTTTTTATTACTTTTATCTGTATTGCCGGGACCCGACAATTCATTATAACTGCTAGTAGTTTTAAGTTACTTTTTTCCTTTAGAAATGTAATTTTGTGCAGGGACTGTTCTAAACATGGGAAAAATGTGCCACTTTACAGGCATACTATAGACACGCCCAAGGTATGAAATTTAAAGGAATATTTCACTTTTATTGTTTCACTTTAAGCATTATTAAATCCCTGCTCCCCAAAAAAACGCCAATTTTTAAAACTTTTTTTGCATCGATACATGTCCCCTGGGGCAGGACCTGGGTCCCCAAACCCTTTTTATGACAATAAAGTGCATATAAGCCTTTAAAATTAACACTTTTGATTTTTCATATTAATGTCCCATAGACTTTAACGGTGTTCCGGCGGCTTTCGAATTTGCCCCGAACATAGCATATTGTTCGGTGTTCACAGAACATCCGAACAACCAAAATTTGGCCCAAACGAATGCTTGGGCCGAACCATTCGACCATCCCTAGTGAACAACGGCACTACAGAGGCTGTAAATGCTGATCAACTATAGGCTGAGATAGTGTGGACAGCCAGAAATCTCCATCTGATTTATGTTATTCTGTTTGGGATTATAATTAAGTTGTGTCAGGTTTTATATGGGACAGCTTGTGGAAACTTAAATTACTATTTTAAAAAATTGGGGGTAGCCACTATCTTTACCTCTACTTTGCTTAGCTTTACTGAAAATTCTCTTGTATAGCTCCATCTTTACTGTTTAAAGCTACACTGTAACTTTATTATTGTAATTTTCTGCAATGACAGTATCACTTTAACACACTGGCATGTCTCTAATGTGTGCAATGTGCATTCATCCCAACAGAGAGGGCGTCCACAGTGCACTCCTTGCACACATTGGGGGTTTTATTTGGGAAGCCTGTCATTTATAGCTGCAGCTCAATGTAGATTCAATTAAGTCCTAATATCTGCTGTGTGTTAGGTAGTCACCTGCAAGGCTGTGCTACCTCTTTACAAACCATCTTATGGAGAAATGGAAGAAGCAACCAAGGAAATGAAAATCATTTTTATGTGAATGAGGAGGAGGGGGAGACAGGTGAGGCCAGAGCTCGCTCATGAGCATCTAAGTCGCCCAATCAAAAGTGAAAGAAGGCAGGAAAACAAATGGTTTTAGGGAGTGTGTTGGAGTGGCACACCCCTTTTCTATCACGAGCATTGATGTGGAGTGATTCCAGAGATTACTGTAGGTTGTGTGATTCCCTAAAGCCATCTGAAGAGAGGGAAAGAAAATCATATCAACTACTATTAGCCAAGTGGGGAAGCACTTGAATTGTGTGGAGGGTTTGGGGGTGCAGATGGGCTTCCGAGGGGGACCAGACAGCCTGGCTGGGCATAGAGGAAGGAGAGAAAGGCCTTTTTCCTGAAGCCCTAGAATGGCAGATACTTTAGTGCCCCACCTGTCATTTGGTCACACATTGAAAAGAAGTGATGATAGGTCAGGGTTAGATACAAGGGTTAGGTACAAATCTATGTATGACACTTGACTAGAGCGGCACTAATCTCTAACCCTTCCACATGAATGGTTACATCCGAACAGACCCAGGACACAAGTACTTAGGGATTGATTTACTGAAACTGGAAAATGCAAAATCATGTGCAATTCTGCATAGAAACAGCTTCCAGTTTTTTGTTTTTTTTGTCAAAGCTTAATTGCACAAGCTGAAGTTTTCAGCTGAATGGCTACCATGAACAGCTGCAGCAGAATTTGCACTTTCCAGTTTTAGTAAATCACCCCTTTAGAGCCAAAGGCAACTGGATCAGGGTGCATACACATTGGATGCTAAAAAACACCCATTGTGTATGTTCCCATAGCCTAAAATTGTGCCATGTCCAGGACTTTGCTTGAGTATGTTTCATTTAGGTCAGAGAGTTAATATTAAAAAGATCCTGTCAGGACTGTTTTTGCTCGCCACAGCTGAGTCAGTACCAACGTATGCCAAAAACTGAACTACATATTCCAGATGAGGTATTACTAATGATTTGTTCAGGGGCCAAATGATGTACACTTTAGAAACTGCAGAATGGCATTGCATGCTATTATTAAGTCTATGATCTACCAGAACAGCCAACTTCTTCTCTCTCAGTTGTTCTACTTCTAGAATGTATGATTCATGCATGTTTTACCTACCCTGATAAGTTCTTTAAATACAAAGGAAACAAATCTGTTTGGAAAAGCCTGATATATAATGGAATGGAATTCACAGACCAAAAGCCCTGAAAAGAAGATGCAACCTATGAACATCTAATGAGAAGAATCCTCTTTCTATGGCAGATATCCATACCATATATTATATATACAGTATATATATATATATATATATATATATATATATATATATATATAAATATACATATATACATATATATATATACATATATACATATATATATATATACATATATATATATATATATATATATATATATAAAACATAGTCGTGCTCATGAGCGCCTGTGGCACAAGACCAAGTCTCAGAGAGATTTCGACCAATATAAATCTGCCCTCCAAAAATACAATTCTAGTCTCCTCTCTGCCAAGCAGAACTATTTTATCACTCTCATCAGCAACCTATCATCCCGTCCCCGTCAACTCTTCTCTACTTTCAACTCTTTACTTTGTCCTCCACCGCCTCCACCCGCCAACTCACTCACTGCCCAGGAGATTGCTAATCACTTCAAACAGAAGATTGATACAATTCGCGCGGAGATCTCTACTGTTCTGATACCCTCCAAGCTTTACACATCATGCCCACAGGCACAATCATTACTTCCTTCTTTCAACCCCACCACTATAGACGAAGTTGCTAAACTACTTGGTAATGTCCACCTTACCACCTGCCCTCTGGATCCTGTTCCCTCGCAAATGCTGCGTTCACCCTCTGGCTCTATGCTACACTCTCTAACTCACATCTTCAATCTCTCCCTCTCTTCTGGCATCTTCCCCAAATCTCTAAAACATGCACTTGTCAAACCCATACTTAAAAAACCCTCACTGGACCCATCCAATCCTAACAACCTACGCCCCATCTCCTTGCTCCCCTTTTTATCCAAACTACTCGAACGTCGGGTCTACAACCGACTGAGTGTCCACCTCGCTGATAATAGCCTTCTTGATCCCCTTCAGTCTGGATTTCGTCCTGAACACTCCACAGAAACTGCTCTCCTAAAACTAACAAACGATCTACTAACGGCCAAAACCAATCGACATTATTCTGTACTCCTCCTCCTGGACCTCTCTGCTGCCTTTGATACTGTTGACCACCCCCTCCTTCTCAAAAAACTCCACACCTTTGGTCTCCGTGACCGTACTCTACGATGGTTCTCTTCCTACTTATCCAAATGCACCTTTAGCGTTTCTTACAACTCTACTTCCTCCTCTCCTCTTCCTTTCTCTGTTGGGGTCCCCCAAGGTTCTGTTCTTGGACCACTCCTATTTTCAATCTATACTTCCTCCCTGGGTCAACTGATAGCCTCCCATGGCTTCCAATACCACCTCTATGCTGACGACACCCAAATCTATTTCTCTACCCCTTAGCTCACTGCCTCTGTCTCCTCACGTATCACTAATTTACTATCAGATATATCAGTCTGGATGTCACATCACTTCCTCAAACTCAATCTATCCAAAACCAAACTTATAATTTTTCCTCCTCCATATGCCCCTTCCCCTGATCTCACTGTCAAAATTGATGGCACAACCATAAGCCCATCCTCTCACGCCAAGGTTCTAGGTGTAGTCCTGGACTCTGAACTCTCCTTCAAGCAACACATCCAATCACTGTCCAAATCCTGCCTCCTCAACCTCGCAACATCTCCAAAATACGCCCCTTTCTAACCAATGAGACAACAAAGCTCTTAATTCACTCGCTGATCCTCTCCCACCTCGACTACTGCAACTCCCTTCTCATTGGCTTACCTCTACATAGTCTATCACCTCTTCAATCCATCATGAATGCCGCTGCCAGACTCATCCACCTTACCAATCGCTCGGTGTCTGATACTCCTCTCTGTCAATTCCTCCACTGGCTTCCACTCAGCCAAAGAATTAAATTCAAAATACTAACACCTACATACAAAGCCATCCACATCTCTGCCCCCAGCTAGCTTAGTCTCTAAATACCAACCTACTCGTTCTCTTCGTTCCTCTCAAGACCTCCTGCTCTCTAGCTCCCTCATCACCTCCTCCCATACTCGCCTCCAGGACTTTTCCAAAGCCTCTCCAATCCTATGGAATGCCCTACCCCAATCTGTCCGCCTATCTCCTACTTTATTAGCTTTTAGACGATCCCTGAAAACACTTCTCTTCAGAGAAGCCTACCCCACTCACACCTAACTGTATTTTCATGTTCTCCATCAGCTCATCCCCCCCACAGTTATTACCTTTTGTTTCAACTTGACCCTCCCTTCTAGATTGTAAGCTCTAACGAGCAGGGCCCTCTGATCCCTCCTGTATTGATTTGTATTGTAAGTGTACTGTCTGCCCTCATATTGTAAAGCGCTGCGCAAACTGTTGGCGCTATATAAATCCTGAATAATAATAATAATATATATATATGTATATATAATATATGCATATCTGCCATAGAAAGAGGATTCTTCTCATTAGATGTTCATAGGTTGCATCTTCTTTTCAGGGCTTTTGGTCTGTGGCAATTCCATTCCGTAGTTAGAGTAAAGTTTCACTTATTACTACTGTTGATCCTATCTGCATTATTCTGTGAATAATCTTGAATGCGACAAAGAATTCTTATCACTAGAATGGTGTTTGAAACAATCTGCCGAATGGCTTAAAAACTCATTTCCTAACAACGCATATTAAAATGGATTACAGAAATGGATTCATGCTAGAAGCTTTACCATTTACTCTTGGATAAATGTATTCTACTGCTAATTATTTCTGCATTTGAATATACCAATGAAATGTGTATGAGCACATTCAACTGTATCAAAAAAAGGAAACACTGTAATTAGATTTTTTTTTCTAAATTAAATACCAACTTTTTTGATTTGCTTCTAGACTTAAAACTGAAAATTACATGTAATAAAATTATTCCAAATATTTTGCCGCAGCCACCCTGGCGGTATGATTATGTGAGATTTTTGTGTCTCGAATCGGTACTTTATTTTTCATAGCAATGTGGTGTTTTATATTGTAGGCCTGTAATTATTAGTAATGACACACTTACCGTATATACTCGAGTATAAGCCGAGATTTTCAGCCTCTTTTTTGAGGCTGAAAGTGCCCCCTCGGCTTATACTCGAGTCGCCGCTGTCTGACTGCTCGATCAGTGTATCGAGCAGACAGACGGCGGACATTAATTTTCAAAAGCCGCGCCTCCTTCTCCGCCTCCGCCTGTGATAGGCGGAACACTGAATTTCCCAGCAGTCAGTGTTCCGCCTATCACGGACATCCGCTCATTCTCATACTACGGACGAGTATGAGAGGATGTCTGTGATAGGCGGAACACAGGCTGCTGGGAAATTGAGTGTTCCGCCTATCACAGGCGGAGGCGGAATTTTGAATTGTAGAATGGCCGCCGAGAAGAGCGGCGATCCATCGGCACGGGACGGAGGAGGCACGGCACGGCACGGGACGGAGGAGACACGGGACGGAGGAGGCACGGCACGGGGGAGGCACGGCACGGGACGGAGGAGGCACGGCACGGGACGGAGGAGGCTCGGGACGACGGCGGCTCGGGACGGAGGCTTGGGACACAGGTAGGCTGGACACACACACAAGGCTGCACGGACACACACACACACACACACACACACACACACACACACACACACACACACACACACACACACACACAGGGATGGATGGATGGATGGATGGATACACACACACACACACACACACACAGGGATGGATGGATGGATGGATGGATGGATGGATACACACACACACACACACACACACACACACAGGGATGGATGGATGGATGGATACACACACAGGGATGGATGGATGGATGGACACACACACAGGGATGGATGGACGGACACACACACAGGGATGGACGGACACACAGGGATGGACAGCCATGTCTCACCCTCGGCTTATACACGAGTCAATAAGTTTTCCAGTTTTTTGGGGGTAAATTGGGGGCCTCGGCTTATACTCGGGTCGGCCTATACTCGAGTATATACGGTAAATCTGCTCAAACAAGAATCTAGTAGACATCCCCGGTATGATAAAGTTTGAAAGACAAAATCATAAATTATAATATAATAAATAGCTATAAATAATTATAAAAAATAATAATATAATAATAATAATAATAAAATGAATTTCCTCACTATTCACTATCGCTCAATTCTGCAAGTGTTCTTGTTTACTATCGCTGTTTTCTAGCTGGTCTAAAACCACTTTTGATGAAAAGGGACACTTTTTGGTTGCCATGGACATTCTCACGTTTCCAGTATATATAATATAAAAGTGCATGCAGGGCATTGGACAAAGCACTGGGGACAAAAGGGATGTGAAATGATTTGATACAGTAATGTAATCTGTAAGATTACAATGCACTGTATGTGTTATGTTTTGTGTACTTTTTGAATTTCCTGTCAGGCTCCACCCTCATGCGTCGCTCGCAAGGAACGGAGCCTGGCACACAGAGCTTTGGGCAGAGGACACAACCTGCAGACACAGCAGGGGGACATCGTAGGATCCTGGTGACAATGTAAGTATGCTGTACCAGAATCCTGCGATGCAATCCTGATTGTTGCTCGGGGTTACCGCTAATGGTACTGAAATTTAACCCCCGAGGCACACAATGGATTACCGCCAGGGAGGTTACTATAAACCCATCACAAATTTGAACATTTGATGACAATAAAGCCGGGGTTCCTGTTGTCCAAAATGTTTATCAAAATATCAAAATTACCAGAGATACAGGCAGCTGAAGATATATGCAGTTATCAACCTTTCCTGTATTATGAGTTGGGCCCTGTTCTCTACACCAACTAGCATCCATATTGGTCAAAAAAAATAAGGACTAAAAGGGAGGTCTAAACTTGAGATTTACATATAGCTTTACCCATATTATTGGAGTAATGGATGTGGTTAACCTTTGCTTATGAATTTTGTTGATTGTTTGCTTGATTTAGGCTGTCCACCTTTTTTTGGAAGGTTTACTTTAAAAAAAAGCCTACTTATATTGGTTAGCAGAGAGTCAGTCAGCACCCCAGCCCAATATAGGGTGGTGGCATTTAGCCCCTCATGTTCCCTGGCCAGGCTAGTAGGGAATCAGCGGCTGTGGCTGCACCCTCGGCAGCAGTGCACCCTAGGCAGCTGCCTAGTTTGCCTAGAAGTAGCACCGGCCCTGACTCCAGAACAGGCTACATGTAATTACTCAGGACCAAATTCCTAATAGTGACACCAATGGACCATGAAAGCGTATGTGTGTTGGGAAGTCCACTTATATGGGTCAATTTACTAAAGGCAAATTCTTATTTTGCAAGGGAATTTTCCCTTAGCTGAGTGAATGAGGTGAATCTCCACTGCCTTCCTTCATCCAATCATGTGCAAGCAAAAATATGTTTTCCTTGCATATGATTGGGTACTCTTTGCAAAGTGAATACTAGATTGGGGCCTTCTGTGGCACACTTACATAATATCAAACCCTTTCATATTTTTCCCCCTGCCAAAGATTCACTTAAGGCTTATTTTTAAATTCTAGGGTTGGAATAAGGGGTAAGTGCAGGGTTAGTATTGGGTTTAGGCTTATTTAAAGGGTGTGAGGAGTGGCTTAAATGTTACATTTTGGGTAAAACAATGTGTGGAATATATTTTTTTGATTTATTTTTAACAATGAAAACCTACCAAACATGAAGATCTCTTTGCAAAAGCCATCATATGAACCCAGTCAGGTTCAGGGAAATTTAACAAATATAACATTACTTAAACCACTGAAACTAAAAATAAGAACAATCCCCTAAAACTGATTGGGTATTTGAAGTGAATGGGAGAAATGAATGATTGCAAATGCTGGTTTCTAAATATTAGGTAAAATATTCCAATGTTTAGTAGACTACATCTCCTGTCATATTTATCATTATTAAAATGCACCGTAGGGTATTGATTGTCCAACAAAATATATTTTTCACATTGTAGATGGTATAAGAATAGTGGAAAATGAAGTACTGCCAGTAGGGGCGTTCCGTCCATTAAGGGCACACAGGTTTATTTAAATATGAATATTTGCTTTTCTAACACTGAACTACCTCTCCGCCAATCAGGTAGCATGGGTCTATTACCCATTACCCGATTGGCTGAAGGCAGAGGTGCGCCGATTGGATGCCTAACAAAATGGAACAACAGAGGAGGGGGAAGCATGGAAGACACAGGAGCTGTCCCACAGCTCGCCGCCATCATCCGCTGCCTGACCCACCACTAAGATGGGGTAAGTGCCGGGCAGACAGCAGGTGGGGGTCACAGTGGCGGTATTTGATGGGCACAACTGCTGGCATTTGATGGGCACAGTGGCTGCATTTGATGGGGCACAAGTGACTGCATATGATGGACACAAGTGGCTGCATTTGATGGGCACAAGTGGCTGCATATGATGGGCACAGTTGCTGCATATGATGGGCACAGTGGCTGCATTTGATGGGGCACAAGTAACTGCATATGATGGACACAAGTGGCTGCATTTGATGGGCACAAGTGACTGCATATGACGGGCACAGTGGCTGCATATGATGGGCACAGTGGCTGCATTTGATGGGGCACAAGTGGATGCATATAATGGGCACATGTGGCTGCATATGATGGGCACAGTGGCTGAACATGATGGGCACAGTGGCTGCATTTGATGGGCACACTGGCTGCAATTGAGGGCACAGTGGCTGCATTTGATGGGCACAATGGTTGCATTTGATAAGCACAGTGAGGCTACAATTGATGTTTTTTTTTTCAGTATTTCTTAGTTTGTTTGCGCCCCCCAAAAACTTTGAGAACCTGCCCCCATTGACTGCCAGCTATTTCATTGTTATCACTCGGTAAATGTAACTTTCATTATTCAGTAAAAACTTATAGACAGACATTATGTTGCATATGTAATTTTTTTTACAAATGTACCAGTAACTTTAGCTGTTTTTTTTCAATATTAAATGCGAGACTGAAAGCACAGTCTGTTCTGGACTTTCCTTATTGGAGGCATCACACACAATTCAGTAACTCTTAATGGATGACAGTATAAATGTGATTGCAAATATCTTCACAAATGGAACTTCAACTGATGTTTGATATATTGTGTAATAAATGTTCGTGCTGACAGTGGCAGCTTAAAAATAATGTGTATTGGATGCACACTGGCAACAATGCATCATTTCATTTATCGCTATTAGCAGTGATTTGGTAGATAATATATCAAAAACTCTGTATGAAGAAATACAATATCATGTTAAAAACTGTCATATTGAAATATGGAAGGTGATGAAGGTCATTGGCATAACAAAAAAAATTCTTCCTAAAAAACTACACCTATAAAGTGATGTACTTACCTTAGTAATACCTGCTTGAAATGTAGTAGCCTCTGTGTCATAAAATTGTAATCATTATCACCATCATTTTTAAAGCACTTATGCTAATTGGAGCTCAAGGTGGATTTGGATGAATGGAAGCTCAGGCCATTCTTTTCTTTGCTTGGCAATGGACTCAGACTTTTACAGAAGAATTCAAATGTGTTCCCAGCCAACATGGGGATCTAGTCTTTATTGTGTGTACTGAGTTTGCTCTTAATCTTTCTGCCAATATGACACATGTACCAAGACACATTACTCTAGGAATCAATGTCATTGTCATCCTACTGAACATATTTAGTGATCAAGCATAGTACACAAATGTTTTACTCTACTAATTTAAATACTATTAAATACACTGTATTGTCAAAAGTATTGGGAAGCCTGACTTTACACGCATATGAACTTTAATGGCCTAACAGTCTTAGTCCATAGGGTTTAATATTGCGTTGGCCCACCTATGAAGCTATAACAGCTTCAACTCTTCTAGGAAGGTTGTCCACAAGGTTTAGGAGTGTATGTATGGGAATGTTTAAACATTCTTCCTGAAGAGCATTTGCAAGGTCAGACACTGATGTTGGACGAGAAGACCTGACTCACAGTCTCTGCTCAAATTCATCCCAAAGGTGTTCTATCAAGTTTAGGTCAGGACTCTGTGCAGGCTAGTTAAGTCCCTCCACTCTAAACTCTCTCATCCATGTCTTTATGGACCTTGCTTTGTGCATTTGTCCAAATCATTTGATGGAGAGGGGATTATGGTGTGGGGTTGTTTTTCCAGGGGTTGGCCCCTTAGTCCAGTGAAGGGAATGCTTAAGGCACCAGTGTAACAATTTTGGACAATTTCATGCTCCCAACTTTGTGGGAAGAGTTTGGGGATGGCCTCTTCCTGTTCCTACATGCCTGCGCACCAGTGCACAAAGCAATGTCCATAAAGACATGGATAAGGGGGGGGTTTGACCGACTGAGTTCTAAGATGGACACCTGAACTAGGAGCTCTGCTCGGCTGCTAAAGAAAACGAACATCTGTGAGAGCCTCCATGCAGCTCCCAAGCATTACGTGGCACAGAAAGAACCCTCCACAGACTCACAAGCTGTCAGGTTTCTTTTCCCCTATACAGCGCGGGCAACAACAAAATGGTAGCGGCGCCAGTATGCAGCAGCCAGTAAACAAGGCTGTGGCGCGCTCAGGAAGCCACGAGGGGTCATACAATACCCACCCCAAAGCAAACACGCAAAGTACATCATCATCTGGGACTTCCAGCCCATCCACCAGGAGCCTGGTGAAATCCAACCATGCAAGGACTCTCCGGCCTGGCTACAAGCAGATCCTGACATGGAGGTAAGCGGAACCAACATCACCAATGCCATGGCACTTTTCATATGACTGACCCCTTTGCCACCTTTCCAACCTCAGATAGACCAGTATCTGATGCCATGATGAAAGAAATGTTGCTGTCCTTGCAATCATCCCCTCAATCTGACATAATGGCAGGTATCAACAAATGCCAAGTAGAGGTCCAAGCCATTGGGAACAGAGAAGACCACGTTGAGCAGAAAATGGAGGAATATACATCCTCTCATAACACACTAGTAGATGTGTACACTGCCCAGAATGAGGAACTGTCCTGGCTGAAAGACAAAGTCACAGACCTGGAGGACAGATCCAGAAGGAACAATATTAAAATAAGAGGCGTTCCAGAATCTGTCCCAGCTATCCAACTACTGCAGTACACTTATATCCTGTTCTCCACACTAGTGCCATCCTTAACAGCCCATGATCTAATAGTGGACAGGATCAACTGGATGCCAAAACCCTCTTTCCTTCCTGCAGAGACTCCCAGGAATGTGCTGTTATGCAACCTACTCAATACTGATGAACTGTTTAATGCGTGGAGTTGCCTTCATGCTAACAAAAGAGACTACACCTTTTTCTCACACAGACACTGCTCAAACTCACGCATCAGCATGTTTCTAATGGACAAGTGGCTCCTCCAGAAAATATCTTCCACTCATATACACAACATTATGTGATCTGACCATGCTGCGATTTCAATGACAATAGCTGAACAAGATGCCCCCCCACCTGGCATTTTAATGTTAGATTTTTACAAGAACCTCAAACTTCCCCAGTATTCTCTCAGCATCTCCAGGACTTTCTCTACAACAATGCAACCTCTGTAGAGGATCCCTACACCTTGTGGAATGCCCACAAAGCATTCATGAGAGGCATACTCATACAACTAGGGGCTAGAGAGAAAAAAAGCTACACCTCGAAACTCAACACGTTGCTATCTGAAATCAAAACTGTAGAAACCCAAAACAAGTCCTCACCTATCACAACCTTTACCAACACCCTCTTCAAGCTAAGAGAGAACCTACGAGAACTTCTCCTACAGCAATATGACAAATACCTTACAAACTGGATCTTACGCCAATGCTAATAGAGCAGGCAAGGATTTGGCTAACAGAATTAAAACAGTTCGCACAAAAACGACAATAGCACACTTAATCCATCTTACCCTTCCCCACAAAATCACCAACCCATGAGAGATAGCTAACCAGTTTGCAGATTACTACGGCGCACTGTATAATCTACATAAAGACCATTCGATCCCCCAACCAACTGCTGCGAACATATAGCAATTTTTACAGAAGCTAAATCTTTCTATTAAAAAGTGGTGTTGCGCTCCTAACGTGAAAACATAGTCCATGCGATGTGATAAATAAATAAATATAAGGTCAATAGTACATGAGATAAATAAATAAAATATATAGGTGAAACAAATCTAAAATATAAAGTGAATAGTGCTATCAATAAAAGTGCTGCTATGCTAATAAATAGCCCACATATTACATAAAGTGCTAGTGTGCTATAATATTCACAGTGATCAAAAAGCAATAATCAAACATAAAAATATCAGTATAAAAACAAGCAATAAATCCACGTGGCAGATTAATAAAGGAATCTGTGATATACAATATTGCATATATCCCGATCCAAAATATCAAGGGTCACTGGAGTGAAAGTCTATATATACAGTGAATTAAATCCTCCAAACGACAGTGAGGGAAACATCACACATAAGTGGCAAATAGTGTCCAGCAACACTAGTGATTCTCAGATGTCCACCAAGCCCGTGAGTGTACCAGGTAATTACCTTACAGCTGTATGGTGAACAGCACAAATGTTAAATCCTCAAAGGGGGCTGGCTTCAATGTCTCACTTCTCCTCCTGTCCAAACCACTTCTTATTCCCAAATAAATAGCGAGGGTAACTTAAAAGAGATGCTCAGAAAACAAAGGTGGAGCCTGCCATAGTGTAGTAGTTCGCATATTCAAGAATTTTATTAAAGATAAATACTACTCACATTGTTTTAAAAACAAAACAAAAAACAAAATGCACAATACACAAATACAAGCAGCCCGCTCGTGTATGAACGTTACCCTCGCTATTTATTTTGGAATAAGAAGTGGTCTGGACAGGAGGAGAAGTGAGACATTGAAGCCAGCCCCCTTTGTGGACTTAAAGGGGTTGTAAAGGTTTGTTTTTTATTTTCTAAATAGGTTCCTTTAAGCTAGTGCATTGTTGGTTCACTTACCTTTTCCTTCGATTTGCCTTATAAATGTTTTTTTCTTTGTCTGAATTTCTCACTTCCTGTTTCTCCTCAGTAAACTTCTCACCATCATCCGAGTGGTGGTGTTTAGTCAGCCAGAACAGCTTACTGAGGAGAAACAGGAAGTGAGAAATTCAGACAAAGAAAACAAAGAAAAAAACATTTAGAAGGGAAATCGAAGGAAAAGGTAAGTGAACCAACAATGCACTAGCTTAAAGGAACCTATTTGGAAAATAAAAAACAAACCTTTACAACCCCTTTAACATTTGTGCTGTTCACCTTACAGCTGTAAGGTAATTAATTACCTGGTACACTCACGGGCTTGGTGGACACCTAAGAATCACTAGTGTTGCTGGACACTATTTGCCACTTATGTGTGATGTTTCCCTCACTGTCGTTTGGAGGATTTAATTCACTTTATATATAGACTTTCACTCCAGTGACACTTGATATTTTGGATCGGGATATATGCAATATTGTATATCACAGATTCCTTTATTAATCTGCCACGTGGATTTATTGCTTGTTTTTATACTGATGTTTTTATGTTTGATTATTGCTTTTTGATCACTGTGAATATTATAGCACACTAGCACTTTATGTAGTATTTATCACATGTAAATAACTTATTTTCGGATGATATAATTCTCCTCTTGACAGAACCGCTTACTTCAGTTCTGCAAAGCCACAAAATGATAATGGATTTCAGTGACATCTCGTATTATAAAGTCAACTTTACTAAATCTCTCATCTTGGGAGTATGGATGTCCATTAGATGTCGCTCTTTTTTGTTTATAGCGCAAAAAAATAAAAAGCGCAGAGGTGATCAAATACCACCAAAAGAAAGCTCTATTTGTGGGGAAAATCACGTCGCATGACCGTCAGTTAAAGCGACGCAGTGCTGAATCGCAAAAAAACGCCCTGGTCTTTGGCCAGCCGAATGGTCCCGGGCTGAAGTGGTTAACCTGCACTGAAATGATCAGCTAGGAATGTGTCATGTCAATGTAAGTAGCATATAGATAGAAAAATAGAAATAACATTCAAAGGAGGAGTTGGAGGAAGAATGTAAATGCAAATGTAAAAAATAAGGCATGGTTTAAAATAATAAGTATTTTGGTGGTGGTGGGGTGGGTTTGTATTTATAAAAAAAATTAAAACGTATATTGTATTCACATCACACAACTGTATAATTTTTATTCTTAATCAATGAGCAAAAAAAAGCAGATAAATGCTGTTTTCCTACGTGCTCCAGTGACATCTTCAGAGCCTTCTAAAATGTATAGCAAAAGTACAAAAAAATTACATAATCAAAACATGGACTAACTCCTAGAAGTGTTTTCTTTAAGAACTTACAAAAGGAAACACAAAGACATAAATCATGTATAATAAGGATAATGTGGGACAGGATCGTTAAAGTAAAGTACTACATGTTCTTTCTAAATTGGTTACAACTGAATGTTGTATATAGAATAAAAAATGGGATGTACTGCCGGAATGTCAGCACAATAGCAAACAAACTCACTGTAGACTTATGTGCATTTAAATGAATTTGCTGGGGGACAAGCTGAAGGCACCAGACAGTGAACAGAAGGAAGAAAGGGTTTCAGAGGATGCAAGTAACATGAGCATTCAACAGTGGAGAACTGTTAAATAATACATAAAGAGACTGTAATATATGATTTATTTATGAATAGTAAAATTCATAAAAATAGAATCTATCTCGGAATTTCAAAACGCAGTCACTAACTCATGAAGTTGTTTGATTATTTTATATCATATCATTTTTAAAGCTTAACAAAATGTGATGGAGGACAGGGCACTTGGCACTGTAAGGATGGTACTGGAAGCTTCTAGGTCAGAACAAGGAGAGGAGCAGGTCCTGGGCACCCAGCTGCAGCTCAGAGTGTAGGGATGGAGGCCCTGTGTGGCCTGGCAATGCGGGTCTACTCAATCCCAAATTTTGGGTTATGCCCAGAAAAGTAGTAGAGGGGAAATCTTCAAATGGGGGCACTAGTTCTGATCTCCCTTAACTTAAGTAAGAGGAAATCCCTGGAGACCTCCAGGTCCCTATTGGAAAATTTTTGTTCTATTATTTACCGCTATTGGTCAGCGATGTTGAGGAGGGTGTATGGTGTTATTTCAGCTTTACATTTTTTCTGTAAATGTAAATGTAATCCATACAGGATTTTCATTAAATGCATGAGGCTTTGTTTACATGCAGCTCTACATGGAATTAAAGTAAATCATCTAAACAAACATACAATGTGAGTGCTGTGTTCATTTTCTATTTGGGAGGTGACCAGTTCAATAGTTAGTAGTCTTAATCAGGGGCTGTATGCTTATAGTATTTCCATGTTCTAAGTTGTATTGAGCACAGTCACTGAAATGGCACGTACTGTACATTAACATCTGTTATAATTTTGAAAGCATCTTTTTTTGGGTCAACAATGTTGATGTCCTCTAATCAGGGCTTTAAAATACATACAAACATTACACACTTTATACAAACAGCTATATCCGAATATAGCAGGGTCCTCTGATTCCTCTTGTACCAAATTGTAATGTAAATGTAATGTCTGCCCTCATGTTCTAAAGCGCTGAGCAAACTGTTGGCGCTATATAAAACCTGTATAATAATAATAATAATAATATTAGAATAATGTGAACTCTAGTCTTTTCTTCCCTTCCCCAAAATATCTATATAATTGCCAAAAATTGCAGACATTCCTAATAATTCATACATACATCAAACCGGAGTTGTTTTCTTTCTTTTACAATAACAAAAATAAACGTGACTTCGAAATTGATTTTAAAAATCTTACTTTTTGAGTCATGGGGTATGGGGTGGGAGGACGGGAAATGGGACACTGTAACACTGTAGAATGTAATATTTTTCAAATGCTCTGATACGTATTTACTATGGCCGGGGGGGGGGGGGGGGTGAATACGTAGACTGTGGTGTCCTGGAATGTTAGGGAACTGGGTAACCCATTCAAGTGTACTATGGTTTCTACATTTATGTGTAAATACCTCCCTTGCTATTTGTGCGTTACAGGAGACTCACCTCACCCCTGACACCCTGAATTGCCTGAATTTCTGTTTGGTGGGCAGGGCCTGTCATTTCACTCACACCTCCTTTTCCAGAGGGGTGAGTGTATTGCTACATGGCTCACTAGATTATCAGGAACTTGATAGTGTGGTGGAAAGTTCCCCAACTCCAAAGCGCCGCCGGAGGATGGAATTCCTGCCGAGGTGTATAAGCAGTACCATGAATAGTTATTACCTAAACTGTTAAGGGTATTTGACGATGCCAAAAAAAAAAAATGGTGCCTCCCTACCTCTAAAACCATTATAGTTTTGCTGTGGAAACCTGGAAAGGATCCCTTAGACTCAAGCTTTGAAAATACTGGCTAAGGTGCTGGCCTTAAGACTGAACAAGGTAATATCTTTCATAATTCATTCAGACCAAGCGGGGTTCATGCCTCAAAAATCTATGGCTATAAATTTATGTAGGCTATTTGTCAATTTACAATCTAAGTCTGATAATATGGGGGACAGGGCGTTGCTTTCTCTTGACACCCACAAAGCCTTTGACAGTATTGAATGGTCTTATCATTGAGCCATCTTGCATAAATTTGGGTTCGGAAAGGATTTTATAGCTCCCCAAAGGCAGCCATTATAGAGGCAGGGAAGGTATCTCAGTACTTTAGTCTATTTAGGGGCACTAGACAGGGATGCCCCTTGTCCCCTCTACTGTTCATGCTAGCCGTAGAGCCAGTGGCAGCCCATACCTGCTCTAATTCTACAATCAGAGGCTTTCAATACAGAGAGCATCATGAAAAGTTAATGCTATATGCTGATGACACAATGCTCCTTTTGGGAGACACATCATTGTCCCTAAGGGAGGCTATTGAGGTTGTCCTAACATTTGGCCTTTTATTCAGGATTGGTGATTAACTGGACTAAGTCATCTCTCATGCTATTAGATAAGAAGCCTTACCCACAGTTGTCGACTCTACTAGATATCCCTGTGTTTAGATACTTGGGAATACAGGTTACACCTAACCTTCTAGAGTATACCACCTTGAATCTGACCCCTTTGCTAAATTACTGCAGGGATCGGGTGAAGGTGTGGTCTAGTTTGAAACTGTCACCGGTGGGTCGGATAAATTTGATCAAAATGATCTTGATGCCACAGATTTTATACATACTCCACAACTCCCCTATGGATGTTCCATTGAAGCAATTCTGAGTTATTAATTCCATTTTTAGGTCTCTTATTTGGCTTAACTCAACAGCCAGGATAAAATTGGAACAGTTAAAGCACCCTAAGGAAGCAGGCGGGTTAGAACTACCAAACCCTTGGTTGTACTATCTGGCCTCCCAGCTACAGCACATAGCAAGGGCTCTGTGCCCTGCTAGTACTCTGGTGTTGAACTTGGTGGACCCTATAGCACGTCTTCTCAGGGTTGCAACTGGGGGGAGGTAGAAGAGGGCTTGGAGGCGTTACGGTTCTCTAAATCAAACAAGCAATTTCCAACATACAACTTGATGCAGAAAGTGTGGAGCAAAGTTAGAGCACTACAACAAGTTGATGGATTCACCAGGTTTAGCACCATATGGGGTAACAAGAGGTACTTGGAGTTGAAGAAATTACAATATGGCACGAGATGGCAACAATACGGGATTCCTCATATGACCCAAATATTTAGGGATGGCAAACTACATCCCTTCCATGCTTTACAGATGAAATTTAAACTCCCTGTCTCCATGCTGTTTTATAATTTACAACTCCAACATAATGTCAAGGCCCAACTGGAAATCGATGTGTGGACTCAGAGCCCAAAATCCATTTTCAATTATATGAGGGAAGTAACCTCACATAAAGGCTTTATCTTGTACAGCTATTCCATGATGCTTAATAAGTTTGTCCCTGACAGTAATGCAGGGGTCATATCCAAGTGGAAAAATTACATTGGGGCTTTTGAGGAGGGCCAATGGGAGGAGGCACATGCTGTAGTTCCCCGGTGCTCCCTAATTGTGGCTTAAAGGCTGTCCCAACTATATTTAATCCTATGTGTCCATTACATGCCAGCTAGACTCGCAAGAATGGGTGTGCAAGACAATCCTTCCTGTACAAGATGCATGAGAGACCACGGTGATCTGATCCATATGTTATGGCGGTGCACAAAATTGCATATCTATTGCAAGGATGTGTTGGGAACTATTGACTGAGTATTTCAGGTCTGTCTCATGGAAAACCCTAAACTATACTTGTTGGGAATTATTGATGATGTCCCTGAGGAGGAAGCCTCTAGACTAGCGATAGCTAGGGCTCTTTTCCAGGCTAGAAAATTTAGACAATGGAAGTCAATGGAACCCCCCACAGTGAAATAATTGCTGAATCAAATTGAAGATACTATCAGGCTGGAAAAATACATTTATTGGCACGGGGTAGTGTGAAAAAATCCAACAAAATTTGGGCGCCTTGGCTGGAGGATCCTGGTCCAGCTCCGGCTAATCTAATTATGGACCGCCTATTATTGTAGAAGGGATATGATAGTCACTGGAATGTGTATTCCACCCGGGATTAGTGCTACATACCAAAGATTGAAGACGTATGCCTAATATGTACATGATCTTGCAAACTGTGCTGTTTCTCATTTATTGTTCTTTCAATAAAATTCTTGAATTATAAAAATTATATCTATGTCGCAGCAAATCAGCAAGTACAAGGGTTGTTTCATTGGAAAAGTCTGCGGCCCTGTGTAAGCTACAAGTTGAGTGACTCTTAGCCCTTGTCCAATCGGACCGTGTTGTCGGATAATCTGACCGTGTGTGGGCTCCATCTGACTTTTTCCGTCGGAATGTCTGACCAACAAAGTTTGAGAGCTAGATATAAAATTTTCCGACAACATGTCCGATCATTTGTAGAGAATTCCAATCGGACAAAGTGCCACACATGCTCAGATCAAATTACGAGACCAAAGCTATTGGCTACTAGCCTGAACGTAATCCTGTCGTAACGAACAAACGTCATCACGTTCCGAACAATTAGATTTTCCGACATATTTGTCCAACCGTGTGTATGCAACACCAGTTTTGGACAAAATCCGTCTGAAAAAATCAGACGGATTTGGTGATCGGAATGTCCGACCGTGTTTACAAGGGCTTAGACAGGTAGACTTCTTTTAGCAGTAGAAAAGAGAGGCATATATAAATTGCACATGCTGCTTGCAAAATTCATTATGAGATCTTTACCAATTTAGTCAATGGAACAGTTCTTATGTTCCCATGTGCTATTGACTGTTCTCATTATACATTTAGTGCTTTGCATGCACTTACTTATGCCATGAATGGATAAGTGAAATCTGGGGCTAAGAATGAAAAATGTTACAAAATCATGTCAGGGACCATGAAACAGACGGAGACAGAAAATGCAATAAAAATCACATCTTTAAATAAAATGGTAAAAATGGTACAACTGGTAAACGTAATCAAAACATAGCCAGGGTTTGGTAGCTAAATCGGATAGTCAACAAGCCAGAAAATCAGGAAGCCAGAGAAGGATGCCAGCCAGGCATGTCTTCAACAGGTACACAGTAGAGAGTCTCTAGATATGTTGACCAAGGTGAAGGCATTAAAGAAATGAACCAGGCAGTTTAAATAGCCAGAAGGGGCTGGCTGTGGGCTTGACTGACGATCAGGAGATGATCAACAGGTGAGCCACTGTGAAACGATGAGTACTCGCAATTAACCAACAGCTGAGCAACCTAATCACAGAGAAGGGAGGGCCCAGCCCTGACAAATCATAACCTTTGCATGTAGTGGCTTAGTGATTAGCACTTCTGCGTTGCAGTACTGGGGTCCTCAGGTAAAATCAGGGCAGGACACTGTCTGCATGGAGACTGCATGTTCTCCCTGTGCTTGCATGAGCTTCCTCTGGGTACTGTAGTTTCCTCGCACACTCCAAAGACAAACTGGTATGTTATTTGGCTCCAATATAAATTGGCCCTAGTATGTGCGTGCATGTACTATATATATATATATATATATATATATATATATATATATATATATATATATATATATATATATATATATATATATATATATATATATATATATATACATACATATATATATATGCATGTGAAGTGAGGACCTTACACTGTAAGCTTCTCGAAGGCAAGGATTGATGTCAATGTACAATATGTAAAGAGCAGGGATGAGGTGAACTGCCCTAGGTTTCGGTTCTAGCATTTGGTGAACTTCTAAGAAGTTTGGATGCCAAACCCAAATCTCTTTGAAGCCAAAACTGTTAAATTGAAAATGCTAATTTTCTTGGCTAATAGATTAGGGAGTGTCAAAAAATAGCATGGTGATGGTGGGCACCGCTCTTGGAAACAATTAACTTAAATGTAATTAATGTTTAAAAAAAATAAAAATAATGAAAAAAATAATTCTATCAAGCATTTTTTTTTACTGTATTTATCAGTATAATTTTGTAGTTTATTTCAATGATTAAAAGCCACATAGAATTTTTACAAAGCAAGTTCTATTATTTTCATCACAGTAATGATTTATAAATGTACTGTAAACAGCAAATTAGATATAATGTGACCATTTAGTCTGTTTCCTTCAGCTCTTTTATTGTAAAAAGCAAATGTATCCATCAATTCCACTCTGCTACCTATAGCACTTTGCCTGCGAGGTGTATTTTCCTGTTTCCTTTAAAGTCAACATTAAGAAAGACCGTAAAAATATATCCCCAATAACCATCTCAATTTCGATGCACCGGGCATCTGAACAAATGAAAACTGTGTTTAAAACACACACATACATGAGCGTGTGCATACAACCCACTCAAACATGGCCATAAGTGCTTGGTTTAAATTTAAATATTAATCTGCTGAAGGTTGACACGCTAGAGGTCAGTGCCTGATAT
The DNA here is from genome assembly GCF_037356315.1 of Lithobates pipiens. Taxonomy (NCBI): domain Eukaryota; kingdom Metazoa; phylum Chordata; class Amphibia; order Anura; family Ranidae; genus Lithobates; species Lithobates pipiens. The sequence continues at coordinate 169,238,623 of NW_027507903.1, read as the reverse complement.
CTGTAATATTCTAAAGGAGAAGCACAATAATTTGATAATTTCTAAAGAACAAAAGAACAAGGTTATCCATTTTTAAAAAGTGGAGTACGTGATTGAAAGATAATAATGTACCAAGATATCATTACTATCGTTACAATAAATATTGCATTGTTGTATATTTACTGTAAACGGTATAACTGTGTTGAAGGAAAAAGCACTGAAAAGAAAGTGAAATGCAAAATTCAAGCATTTGGCTTTAAAGCAGCACTGTAGACAAAAATTTTTTTTTTTTTTTAGGATAGAGTAAAGGAGGGGTATAACCCTTGTTGCTTTATTTTTTGCCATCTTTTCCCCTTTGGGGAAATTTAACTTCACTTCATGTTCCATAGTCAAAACAGCAAGTGAGAGGAAATCCCTGCAAATTAAGGCAATCCCTTGAGGACCCCCAGGCCATCAGAACCAGTATCCCCATTGGAAGATTTCCTCTTTATTACTTTTCTGGGGGCAACCCAAAATTTGGGATTTTCAATACTAATAGTAAACAGGTCAAATAGAGTGGGTGAATCTTCCTAACGGGTGGCACAGACAGCAAAAAAATCTGTCAAGTGTTCTAATCCCTCTCGATTCTGTCCAAAAATGTATACTTTAAGTTCAAGGACTGCTTTTTCAGAAAACTGAAGGTATGATGTAAACATTGCTTGAAACGTGGTACACATTTAAAAACACATCAATAGGTGCAGCATGTGCTAGCAGTAATTAGCAGGATGGTACTGTAACACATACTGCATTTTGGAGGAGTATACTTTGAGTTTGTCATGTCATGGAGTATTTGGGAACTCTCTAAAGTAGAAAGAATCCCCTTTATTACAGTGATTTTTGTTTCACGACATACACTATGTTGTTAATAATAATGACAAAGATATGTGCCGCAACTAGCTGACTATACTGATTGTGGATCACATCCCTGATACATAGAGTAAACACAGCTTCCTCAAATGGGGACTTTAACCACTTGCTGACCATCCGCCGCAACTGTACTGCGGCAGAATGGCATGGCTGGGCGAAACTACAGTATGTAACGTTGCTTTTCCCTGTGGCCACTAGGGGCACGTACGTGCCTGGCATTCACGATCACCGCCATAATGTCGCAGTCCCAATAAAAAATGCAGATAGCTGCCATTACTAATAAAAAAAAATGTATAATAAAAATGTCATAAAAATATCCCTTATTTTGTAGACGCTAACGCTTTGCGCAAACCAATCAATATACACTTTACCAAAAATATGTAGAAGAATACATATCAGCCTAAACTGAGGGAAAAAAAATTCCTGACAGGGGTGATGGTATAGTGCAGGGTGTCCCGGCTATAGTCTACACCAGCTGTAGACTATAGCCGGCAATTTTTTCTGCCCCATCTGCTGCAGCAAAAAAAAGAAATACAGTCCATGCCACCCATAATGCCCAGCATTTAAATGCAAGCTGGTCAAAGCTGCTGGCTCTACAACTTCTGCCTTTCCGTCTAGTGGATTCTGCCCTCTTCTGTGAATTTGCAGAGTGTGCTGTGCCACAAATGGCAGGTTCCTAGTTGCTATTTCTTTTCATGTGAGGCAATTCCAGCTCTGTACCATCATGTGGAAGGCAATGTTGTGGCATTGTTGGGCAAGGCAGTCAGCCGCAAAGTCCACTGCTGACACGTGGTCCAGCAAGCGTGGTCAGAGGTGATATATTTCCTTCACAGTACATTGGTTAACTCTGATTACAATTCGTAAAGATGCAGGGCAGGGCTCAGTGCTGCAGCTTGTTGTGCCCTCACGTCTCCAAACAGCTAGTGGTGATGATACGATATTTGTCCACTCTACCCCCTTCTCCTCCTCCTCCTCCTCCATGCCCTCCTCTGCTGAATTGTCCTATGAACCAGAAGTACCCCTAAGCATTCAAGGGGCTATTCAATGAGTCAGGCTAAAAGGTGTCATGCAGTGCTTCAGCTGGTGTGTCTAGGAGACAGGAACCACACCGGAGCAGATATTCTTGCAGCTCTGCAGGGGCAGGTTCAGATGTGGTTCACACCATGCCAGCTGGAGCCAGGAATGATGGTGTACGATAATGGCACAAACCTCCTGTCCCCCCTTAGACAGGGAAAGTTGACACATGTCCCATGCCTGGCATATGTCCTCAATTTGGGGGTGCAGAATTTACTAAATGGGTATCAAATGTTGGAAGATCTGCTAAAGCAGGCCAGAAGAGTATGTAGCCATTTCAGGCGGTCATACACAGCCAGTGCTCAGTTGGCTGAAATTCAGCTGCTATGTTGTTACTGATTCAGCTAAATAATGAATGAAGTGCTTACATAATTAAGATGTTTTTCCTTTTCTCCACAGAAAAGGTAGTGCTGTACATGATGCCCTATGATGATCTACTTGTGTGATGTTGATTATATTCATTGAATGAATTTGCCCTTTACTGCACATCTACATGCTCTGCTTGTTGAAGAGATGCCTTTTACAATTCTTGCTTTCATTAAGAGGCATGTGCCAAGGCTCAGAAATCACATCCTAATGTGTATACTTTGGGAAAAATAATTACAAATGTATAAGGTGTTTCAATCATTTCCCTCCTAACATAAATGAAACAATCTAGACTGGAATGCTTAGTACAGTTTGGCAATGATTTGCTGCAGGGTGTCTTTCCCTTGCATTACCATCTTTCTTCTTAACTGCTGCATTGTCTTATCCACTAAAAGAATGCTTATTCCACTACCTACACTGCAATTATAATTCTGAAAGAAGAAACTGTTGCGTGATCAATACTAATTTAGGTAACATACCGGCTGTGTCTTCAGTGGCAACTTAAAATGATTGAAAGAAATAAGGACAGAAGTCATCACCAGTTGTTTTCCAAGAATTCAAATGGGCATTCCGTTGATCTAATATAATAATGAAAAAAAAATGTTATTTATTTTTATGCAGGGGTGCAGCTATAATGCCAAAAAAGCTCAGAGCATGTGGACACATACATTAACATGCATTAAAGTGTTAAACACAACGCACATGGAGTTAATACAACTTAAAGGTCTTTCTATTATCTTTTAGGTTTATTGATAAGTTTATATTTACACCATTATATGTTGGATGCACACAAAGCACAGAAAATAACTGTTTTCATGGAACAGTAAACTTGAATAGGTACTGTATATATCATAGATGTTCTCGGTGGTATCGGACTCCAGACAAACTCCACAAATACTTTTCTTCTGTTTCACCGCTATGTTGGCGTTGTGGATTGGGTAGAGGAACCCCACTTCATATTTGGTGGGATTGCACTCGGCTTAAAACATTTTGGGAAGGAGTACATGAGACGATCACCAGTATCTCCAGTTATACCTTGGAGTTTACATCAGCTCAATACCTTTTACATTACACCAAGCTACCACGATCGACGTATAGGAAATCCATTGTCCCACATCTCCTAAATGCAGCCAAATAATGTATACCTCTCTATTGGAGGAGCAATACCCTACCTACCTTACAGGACTGGTTCAAACGTATAGAAAAGATCTCAGAGATGGAAAATTTGATCCACCAAGCCAGAGACTCACCAACAAAATACAATAACACATGGGCATGTTGGTTACACTTCCGGGAGTCACCGCAATTTCGAGAGTTACTACGCACAACTTAACTCTCTTTCCATGTAGGGGTTTACCCTCACCCCAAATTCCTAAAAGCTTCCACATGCCAAATTTAATTCCTATGCGGTATCCGCCATGCCTTGTTATCCTTAGGCCTCTTTTATTTGACATTGTTTTTTGTATTCTTCCTTATCCCCCTCCTTTCCCTCTATTTCAGATAGTTCCACCAGCAAAGGTCCTAAAGGAAAGGGACTGTTTATATTGCAATGGTCATATACATTAACAAATAATGCTATGTTCCAGCTTGCCCTGGACAACTCCCTCACATAGGTAGTCATTTACCTTCCTCATTGCATAGCTTATCCCCTTATACGACTTGGATGATAGGTTACACTCATGTGCTATTGCGAGGTAGAATTCACTACTGCTCCAAAAATTTAGACCATTACTACCACTTTCTGAAGAAATTCTCATTTACCCTCCCCTTCCATACAGCGTGATCCCATTTGGGGTATGGAAGTGGAGAGGGGAAGCTACGTCTCTACTTATATATCCTCCAGATATACTTCTATATCTCGCATCATGAGCTTTTGTTCATCCTGGTTACCCTATCCTATTTATGTCCGACTTACCGCAGGTATTTATCTGTATTTTGCTGAATTTACTGAGTTGACAGTATATTATTTCTGTATAGAATATGTTAGTGGCAATATTGTAATGCTATACGGTTGTACCACTAATTGTGCACATGTATTTGGGCCTTTTGTAACAGCCCTTTGGTTGTGTTATGATGGATTGTAACTATCTTTTCTTTACTAATAAAAATTGTTTGGAAAAAAAAAAAAAAAAAAAATCATAGATGCTTTTTTCCACTTTCTTTCTTGCTATGTTAATCTTTTAGGTTTATAATGCTAAGGCATGTGCATGGGGTTTACCGGCAGCATGGAAGTCGGATGTGGTCAGGAGAGGGGGTGATCAGTGCGGGGGGAAGGGGGGACTTGCTGAAGCAGATAAAATCCAGCTTCTCCTCCTCTCTCCCACCAGCTTTCAGCTGTGGAAAGGAGAGAGACACAACGGGGTCAGTTCTTATAATTGCCCCCCCCCCCATGATCACCCTCCATGTCCAGAATTAGACAGAATGCTGCCGGTGTGTGTTCCCCGCCCCACTTGCAGCGCTAACGCTTTGCTCCACTCCTTTCCGATTGGCTACTGTGGGCAGATGGGGAGGGGGGGGGGGGGGGTCTTCAGGATAAAGAGCAGGGGAAGGGGCCAAAAAGACCTCATATTTACTAGCCCCTTCCTTTTGTGAATGAACACAGTGAATGATCAGTACCAATCACCCACTACATTCATTCATAAAGGAAGTATAGTAAACTGTTTACTGTGTTTCAGTTTGTGAATGAACAGGAGCCTCTGTGCAGTATCTTCTGTTCATTCACTGTCCAGTGCAGCTTTTTTGACCAAAATTTATACTGCTACATATCTTTGGTTAAAATAACCCAAATTAGTGGATATTATTTGGTCTATGTGAAAGTTAGAGAGTCTACAAACTGTGGTGAAAATCATAAAAAATTGATCACACTTGATGTACTGGTGGTCTATCTCATTTCTTGCGACTCGAACAAGCCAGGAAAGTACAACTATCCCCAAAATGACCCCTTTTTTGAACGTAGACATTCCAAGGTGTTTAGTAAGATGCATGGTGAGGTTTTTGATGTTGTAATTTTTATCCCAATTCTTTGCAAATTTAAGATTTTTTTCCCTCAAAATTGTCATCGTAATAGGTTATCTATCTCACATGGCATGTGTATACCACAAATGATGCCCCAAAATACATTCTGCTACTCCTCCTAAGTATGGCAATAACACATGTGTGGGACTTTTTCATGCAGGGAGCACCATCAGGTGCTCTAGAAGCATAAATTACACATCTAACTTGTTGACAACCTATTACATTTTGAAGGCCCTGGAGCACCAGGAAAATGGAAATGCCCACAAAATGACCCCATTTTGGAAAACTAACACCCTAACATATAAGCTATGAGGCATAATGAGTCTTTTGAATGGTTAATTTTTTTCCACAAGTTTTTGGAAAATGTGGAAAGAAAATGAAAAAGCATTTTTTGTACACAAAGTTGTCCATTTATTAGATATTTCCAACACATAACATGTACATAGAAAAAATGACACCTCAAAATACATTCTGCTACTCCTCCTGAGTATGGTGATACCACATGTGTGAATTCTTTACACAGCCTGGCCGCATACAGAGGCCCAATATTGAAAAAGCATCTTCAGGCATTCTAGGAGCATAAATAACCCATCTAATTTCTCAACCACCTATTACATTTTTGAAGGCCCTGGAGCACCAGGGCAAAGGAAACGCCCACAAAATTACCCCATTTTGGAAAGCTAACACCCCAACATATAATCTATAAGGCATAATGAGTCTTTTGAACGGTTAATTTTTTTCCAGATTTTTTCCAGATTTGGAAAATGTGGGAAAAAAATGAAAACGCATTATATTTACACAAAGTTGTCCATTTATAAGATATTTCCAACACATAGCATGTACATAGCAAAAGTAACACCCCAAAATACATTCTGCTACTCCTCCTGGGTATGGCCATACCACAGACTTTTACACAGCCAGGCCACATACAGAGTCCCAACATACAAGGAACATCATCAGGTGTTCTAGGGACACATAGCATGCACATACCAAGAATTACGCCCCAAAATACATTCTGCTGAGCAAAGGGTAAACAAAAGATTACCTATGGTTTTAGTAGTTGTAGTTGTTGTCCACAATAGCGTAGCACTGGTCCAGGCAGAAGGTAGGGACTTGGTCAGCAAAAGCAAATGAAATTTTCCAGGTATCAGGCAAGAATACTATCCATAGTCAGTACAAATACAGTTCAGGGCCAGTGCAGGCAGAGATTCTCAGCACTGCCAAAATATTGGTCCTGTAGTAGGCAGGAATGTGGTCCATGTGGTGTGGTCAGTTCATGCGACAGGCACAGGCATGATGACATAGGTCTTACAGGCAACAAGCAGAAGTAAGGCATCGTTAAGGGTAGAATGGGGACAGGGGTAGAGGCTTCTCCCACCCAAATCTCTTTGAAGCCTCCGAGTCTCCAGACCCTAATCTAGGCATGAGAAAACAAAAAAATTGTTTTCTTCATCCAGAAAAACAATTCTGAGCCCCTCACATATGTGAGACCCCATGTTATGAATCCCAGTAGTCCAGTGGCAGGGTGAAAGATCTCTCCATCTCCCTTCTTCTTAAATTCTTGTTGACGAGGCTTCGAGGAAAGCCCTTCTGGTTCGTCCTTACGGTACCACATGCTGGAGTGTTCTTTCTGTGAAGGTTGCAGAATAGAGGCAAACTTGGGTAAAAGTTATCGACATACAAATGGTAGCCTTTCTCCAGGAGTGGGTTTATGAGTTCTCAAACGACTTTGCCACTTGATCCCATGTAGTCTGGGCAATTAGGGGGATGCTGCTGGGTGTCCTTTCCTTCATATACCATGAAGGCATATGTATACCCTGTGGCTCGGTAACACAATGTATAGAGCTTCACCCACTCATTCACGCATATGTGTTGGTCTGGGGTAAACAACTGGGGGAAGATTTCAGAAAAATAATTTAGTAATGGCCGAATTTTATAAAGTGTATCACAATTTGGGTAATTTTGGGGAGGGCGCTGGGTATTATCATTATAGTGTAAGAAACTCATAATCTTGAGATATCTGATTCTGGGCATTACTGAGGAAATGATGGGCATGTGGAAGATGGGGTGGGTTGACCAATATGAACGTAATTCCTTTTTTTGGTTAGTCCCACACAGAATGTGAGGCCCAAAAAAATCTTAAACTCCTCCACTGTTAGGGCTCTCCACTCCTAGGGATGACCATAATAGGACGGTGGGTTACTTGCTATGAATTGTTGTGCATACAGGTTGCACTGGGCCACAATTGGTGCTTGCATGTCCTCAGTAAAAATTTTAATGGAAAAATCTGTCGGGGGGGGGGGGGGGGGGGGAATGTCTGTGTCCACCTGGACTCCTGGCTGGGCAGTGAAAGAGGGAATGTTAGCTTCTACTGAATAAGGAGGCAGCCACAAGGGGTTCTGAAGGGAATAGGGAAGGCTGGCATGGGACCTAACCCTTTGGGACTGAAGGACACTGGTACGTAGCCTTTCTTGCCGAGGTACTGCGGCGCTGGTGGGTGGCACTGCGGTGCTTGTGGATGGCACTGCCTCCTCACCAGAACGCCTTTGTCTGGGGGGCAGACTATCATCCTCCTCTGAGGCTGTCAGTGTTTCACTGCTTATGACGGGCTCGTAGTCAATGTCAGACTCTGAATCTGAATTTGAGAAGGAATCTGATGCAGAGAGCTCCCGGTTGCTCTCGTTGGCCACAAGAATATTGTAGGCCTCCTCGGCTGATAATCTTCTAGACATTTTTGTTGGGCATTTATGGCACTGATGACAGAAGGCACTGATGACACGTGACACTGATGACTGATGACAGAAGGCATGCTAAATGCCCGCTGTGATTGGCCATTTAGCACGATCTGTGATTGTCCAAGGGACACGGCCAATGCAGATTTTCCCCGATGCACACCCATGGTGGTGTGAGGGGGAACAAGTGAACAGGAGCATGTCCAGGGATGCCCTCCCAGCAATTAAGCCCCGCACTGTAGCCGTCTTTCAGCTATAGCATGGACGGGGAGTGGTAAAAGTGAAACAATAAAAATGAAAAATTCCTTTAAATATTGTGTCTTGGGCGTGTCTATAGTATGCCTGTAAAGTGGCACAGGTTTCCTGTGTTTAGAACAGTACCACAGCAAAATGACATTTCTAAAGTAAAAAAGGTAATTTAAAACTGATTGCGGCTGTAATGAATTGTCGGGTCTCGACAATATAAATAAAACTCACTGAAAAAAACATTATGGGTTCCCCCCAGTCCATTACCAGGCACTTTGGGTCTGGTATGAATATTAAGGGGAACTCCAAATCAAAAAAAGTTTAATAAATTGCCTCGGGGTCCCTCCAAAATCCATACCAGGCCCTTCAAGTGTGATATGTATACTAAGGGGAACCCTGCACCAGATTTTTTTAAAAAGGCATGGGGTCCCCCCCAAAATCCATACCAGACACTTCAGGTCTGGTATGGATTTTAAGGGAAACCCTGCGCCAAAATTACAAAAAATGGTCCACAGATCCACAGAAAACCCTTATCCAAGCATAATATAATAGTTCTTCAATCTAAAAGTTAAACAAGGAATAGGGGCTTGGACCTTCACCCCCCACCCCCCCCTTTCCCCTTCTCTCCTTCCCTCCACCCTCCTCATATTGAGGGCATGTGGCCTGGTACGGTTCAGGGGAGGCAGTCTCTCATCCCTCCTCTCTTCCTGTGGCCTGCCAGTTTGCTTGCTCAGACAAGGGTCTGGTATGGATCTGGGGGTCCCGTTGTTAAAGGGGGCTTCCAGATTCCAATAATCCCCCCCGCCCGCAGACCCCCACAACCATCGGGGAAGGGTTGTGGGGATGAGGCCCTTGTCCCCATAAAGATGGGGACAAGATGCTTTGGGGGCTACTGCAAAGCACCCTCCCCATGTTGAGGGCATGTGGCCTGGTAGGGTTCAGAAGGGGGCACTGTGTGGCCCCCTTCTGTTTTCCTGCGGCCTGCCAGGTTGTGTGCTCAGATAAGGGTCTGGTATGGATTTTGGGGAACCATTTTTTCAATTTGGTGCAGGGTTCCCCTTAAAATCCATACCAGACCTGAAGGGCATGGTATGGATTTTGGAGGGACCTCCACGCAATTGTTTTAAAAAATGTTGGTTTGGGTTCCCTTTAATATTCATACCAGACCCAAAGGGCATGGTAATGGACTGGGAGGGGAACCATGACCTGACAATTCATTACAGCCACGATTATTTTTAAATTACTTTATTTCTGTAAGAAATGTAATTTTGCTGTGGTACTATTCTAAACGCGGGAAAACTGTGCCACTTTACAGGCATACTATAGACACCCCCCAGGCACGATATTTAAATGAATATTTCATTTTTATTGTTTCACTTTTAGTATTATTAAAATCACTGCTCCCGAAAAAACTGTCCTTTTTAAAACATTTTTTTGCATTGATACATGTACTCTGGGCAGGACCCGGGTCCTCAAACACTTTTTATGACAATAGCTTGCATATAAGCCTTTAAAATTAGCACTTTTGATTTTTCATGTTCGCATCCCATAGACTTTAACGGTGTTCGTCCAAATTTTTTGCCTGTTTGCAAGTTCTGGTATGAACCGAACCAGGGAGTGTTCGGCTCATCCTTAGTAGCGACCATTTCACTTTGCAAAGAATATCCAATTGCATGCAAAATTTCAAAGACAGCATTTTTGCTTGTGCATTATTGGATGATGGAAGGCAGCAGATTTTCACCTCATTCACTAAAGTACAGAGCTTTTCCAGTTTAGCGTTCGAGGCAGTAAAGAAATTTGACAAGTTTAGGTGCAACAGATTCAGCATACAGGTCTTCAGTTATTACAGAGCAAGGGGAAATATTGTAGGGTGTCTTCCATAAAATCATAAAGTCTTAAGCTCAGAAATTTTCTAGCGACTACTCCCAGTTCCTCATGAAAGGCTTCTCTGGGGAGAAGTGTTTTTTACAAAAAGGGTGAAACCTTGGTAATCAATGGGGCACCATCTCAACTGTGCACCTAGCTAACTGGAATGCACAAGGGAATCCTGGTCCTGCCTGAAACCTCCTTTTCCTGATTCCGTTCCCTGCTAAAGGGATAAGATCACTTCTGAACCTAATCTGTCCCTGCTCAAGACAGGTTTCTGTCATTGTACAGAACATCTGTGTTCCAAAACAACTTAAAAAAAACTCATGTAAAGGCTGTGCCAAAAGTAACACAGACTCTCTCAAGAAGACACCTAGAGCCCATGGCAAAGGACACATTAGTCCTATGTGAAAATGTCCCTGCTCTGTTTACAACTAAATAAAAGGGGGCTTAGAGATCATCATTTCCCAGTACAGCTAACTTAACAAAGCAAAACCATTACTCATTGGGCACCATCCAACTTTCTGCTTACAGGCATGGGTAGGAAATTGACATCCTGGCTACCTGTGATCTTTGCACTCTCTGTATGTTGAAAAAAATGGCAATTTTTTTTCTCTTCAATATTTTTAATAAAGGTTTAAAAAATACAATATATGTCAGAAACATTTTTTAGCACACAATGTACAAAGAGTTTGGTAACATTAAAGTATACTCAAAAGAGTAATAAATGATAGGTCAAATTTTATGGGGAAAGAAGACAGTATATTGGTATTTGTTCAATTTACAGATATCTGCTTTGGGTGATATGATAGGATCGGGTTTGAATCTGGGTCCACACAAACTGGTTTGCTCATTTTTATCTCTTTAATTGTTCTTCCACTGTTCTAGTTAATGCCTCATTGTGCATCTCAGCTCAGAAAATAAAAGGTAAGCTCCTGACTCCTGAGTAGAATTATGGTTTACCTTTGGAGAATGCTATGCTTCAATGATTCACTATTCCAAAAGGTCATACATTTAGTTAAACTGAAATATCCGAGATCTATTTGTGGTTATTATAATCAGCCCACAGCAAAAACATTTTTTACATTTTTGCCAATTCACACAATGTTTTTCTGGGACACACATGATGAGATGACCATTCTAAGTTGTTTGCTCAGAGGGATTTTCTGTAATCGGCGAAAATCTCTAAAGTTATTGCTGAAGATTTTCACTATGAAATGCTATTTAGAGCTCATAATCTTGATGCTTCTATTTAGTTAAAAACTACTTGCTGGCTGCCTGCTGTACATATACGTCAGCACTTTGAAGAGGGATATCTCGGTAACGGCAGCAGCTGCTGCCACAACCGAGATATCCATCTTTACAGGAGGCGGTTGCGTTTACGATAATGGTGCTCTCCGTGGCAGGTTCGCCGCGAGATCACCGTTATCGGGAGAGGTGCCACCCCCCTCCTGTTGCTCTTCCGTGCCCTCTGACATTTACTGGAGCCGTCAGTAGCGGCGGAGGCGATTGGGTCCTGCACACTGCTGGGTATGGAGACGAGTGAGGCTAAGATGGCCCCCACTCATCTTTATACCATAGGAGGGCGGAAGCAACGTCAAAACGTCACTTCCGCCTATACCTCTTAAAGCAACATTTTTTCAATGTAATTTTTTCAAATGACATTTTTTTTTATTGCATTTAAGTCCAAATATGAGATCTGAGGACTTTTTGACCCAGATCTCATATTTAAGAGGACCTGTCATGCTTTTTTCTATTACAAGGGATGTTTAATGTTTTTTTTTTTAAATGGTGTAAAAATAAATAGAATCAAATAAAAGAAATACGATTTTTTTTTTTAAACACCCAGTCCCAACGAGCTTGCACGCAGAAGCAAACGCATATGTGAGTAGCGCCCGCATATGAAAATGGTAGTCAAACCACACATGTGCGCTGTCTAACATATAGAGCACAAATATAGAGCACATAGGAACAAAAGTTAAAATTGAAAATTAAAATTTGCATTCAAGTTGGGAGCTGCCTCAGAGTAGAAGAGTGAACTTTCTTTTTCTTCACCACGTTATTTACATGATATTTTAATAAACCAAGCAATATTACACTATTGGATCCTCCTTGTCTTTTCTCAACTCATGCCCCCGCTGTAGGGTAGAGGAGAGCACAGTGTTGGATAGCCCAAGATTGCACCCCAGGCTGCAAGATTGCAGCACAAGCAAATTCTGACCTTTTTTTTGGTTAAGAGGTCATGCAGTCTGGTGAGCAGGTTATTTTACAAGAGCACGTTGGGTGTTGTTGGATGTTTACAAGCGGTGGACGATATCTAAACTTATTGATTGAATCAATCATGTTTCTTGTTGGAACATTCACTGAGAAGTATGGACTATTTTTATTTTTAATTTTTATGTCTATTTCTATTAACTACAGAATTTTATGTTGTTATATAGCATGTATTATTGCATCTGTTCACAAACTGGTACACTTAGGTTTTAATTTATTTAATAGTCACAGAACCCCCTTTACATTGATTGCACAGTAGGTATTCTACAAGCACTATGGGGAGCAGCTTAATTAGCACAATTATTAGACATTGGCGCAAGACTTCCATTAATCACTATTTTATGAACCATGTTTACTTTGAGGAGCATTTATGAATTTAGTTCTTTTCTTAACTAACCATTTCATGTTACTTTTGGACTGCTGAATATATCCAAAAAGTATTCAATTTAGTGCTCTATATATCCATTAAATTTGAATGCTAGATGAATTATAGAATTTCTTTTTATGTTTCCTCGAGGGTGCTTAATCCTTAAAGTGTCATTAGGTCACAACACAAGGGCCGACAATTAGTCTGGCTTTTGGGCCTGGACTGTAGCAGTGGATTGGCAGTCTTCTCTAATGGAAGAGGCACAGGGAAGGGTCATGTAACAGTAAACTAAAAACAAATATTGATAATGGTAACCTTAGGAGAATTACTGCTTGCTGGCTGCCCACAGTACATTTACTGCGGCAGAGCAGCACAGGCAGGCTGGATTACACATATGTTGTCATCCAGCCTCTTCTGGGTTGGGGCGCAAAATGTGCTGCTACCACGACTGATGTGTCCACTGGACATAGCATATAGCTCCCAGTACCCAGATCACATTGTCAACAAAGATTTTTAATTCTCAACAGCTGTGATACCTTTAGTGATGCTGTGATTGACCAACAGCTATCACATGGTACCTGGGCTAATCATAGCATCCTGTACCATGTGATAGCTGTGGGCCAATCACATCATACAATAGTAAATTGCAGCTGTTATGAATGTAACCCAATAATAACAGTTCATACAATTGCTGTTACAGTGATCATTAGTATAACAGCAATTAAATTGTAAAAAAAATCCCTGATCAAGATGTTTCATTTATATAGCAAAAAATATATGATATAAATATAATTTGCGTACTGTGTTGCATAACCATGCAATTGTCAGTTAAAGTAGCACAGGGCCAAACAACTTAAAATGGCCTGGTCCTGAATGGGATAAAACCTTCTGGAGGTCAAGTGGTTAAAAAAAGAGTAGGAGTGAGTAGCGTGGGAATTTTTTTTTTTCCAAACATGAACATATTCTATTATGCTTTACTCAATGGATAGGTATGCAATATATATGTGCATTCCCATTCATTCCTAAGTGGCACCCAAATGCTCATATATTCTAGGAAGATACACACCAGCACTGTAGCACATTATACTTTAGCACATTGCAATTTCAAAAATAGTGCAGATGTGTTTTTAACAAGATTTGGCGCATAAAGGTGAGGAAAAAGCCCACTATCATGCCTTACAAATAAGATTCAGTCAATCATTTGTGTACACAACTAGCAAGCTAATATCAAAATTATGTTGTGGTGACTTTGCTTTTCTGAGTATCTAATTCTTCCCCACAGAATCATGATCTTCTCTATATAATCAGACTTAAGCAGACAGATAATCAGATAAAATCCAAAAACAATATTGTTTTTAATTACATTTTTTTCACTGTCAGCTCTGCTGCACTGAACAAACTGCAATAATCACCTTTGTTGTGTGTATGTGTGCCACTCCGAAGACAAATTTGTTTTAAAATAATCTTCTTTTCCATCTGAGTTCATGGCTGAAAGGCAATGTTGTCTTTTCTGCGGTAGTATTGCATGCATCCTAGGAAAAATGGTCTTTGCTTTTATCATCAGCCTTTCTTACAACCTTGGACAATGTTTGAAAGGACAGCATGGCTTTTCTCTGGATCTGTTGAACCACAGAATAAAAGAAACATGTTGTTCATTATCAGCTTCCCTGCACAGCCCCGATTTGAAAGTCTATAATGTTGCTTGCTGGACCCTTGCAAATTCATATTTTTTTCTTCTTTTGGTCCTTTAAGTCTTCTGTTGATGGTTCTCTCCAGTGGTACTCAAACTGTTCACAGACTAAATTAAATATAATAAATATATACAGTATACTATATTTTATATATGTATATATACAGTATATATATTGTACAGGACATGGGAATGTGTCTTGAACGGCATGCATCATTATCAATTTTCGAGTTGTCGTCCCATTAAGACTTGGTAGATTACTGAAGGGTGAGGGGTTCCAGGGTAATCCAGTTGGAAAGAGAGGACTTATTGTCAATGCTTTCTTAGTTGATACGTTATTATTATTGACCTGGATCTTTGGAGTTTTTTGAGGGAAGAACTCTGACTACAAGGACTATAAGGGTTAAGCCATAGCAAAAAGGAGCCTTAAAACGCAGCAGAAAGGGATCAGCACCTGTGTCAATGAGGCTGAGTGAAGTGGTTCACAGATTGTGAGCAAGGTGAACCCTCTGCCAAACGAAACCCCTGTGGCCTGTCTGGTACTTTGGTACACAGAGGAACCCTAACCCAGTATGAGATTGAGAAATTGCCAATGAGCCTGTGGTGTGCTTTCTTTTTTTGTTCCTGAACTGTGCACTTTTTTGATTTACATTTGGCTGAAGAAAGCTCTTTGAGTTTACTTGCTTTGGAGATATCAATAAAAGGACTGCTTGTTTTTACCTACTCGGCTGGCTGATGTTCCCAGGCTACCTCATATGTATAGTGAAGATCTGGGAGCAGAAAGATCACTGACTGGCCCACCAATCACATGTCTGACTATTGATGACAGTACTGACAGTTTTTTTGCCACTGTATAATAAAACTATATCTGAACCCTTTTGGAATGATATGGATTTCTGCACAAATTGGTCATAAAATGTGATCTGATCTTCATCTAAGTCACAATAGACAACAAGTCTGCTTAAACTAATAACACACAAAGAATTAAATGTTACCATGTTTTTATTGAATAAACCATGTAAAAATTCACAGTACGGGTGGAAAAAGTATGTGAACCCCCCTAGACTACTGAGATCTCCAAGAGCTAATGGAGTGAGGTGTCAGCCAACTGGAGTCCAATCAATGAGATGAGATTGGGGGGTGTTGGTTACAGCTGCCCTGCCCTATAAAAAAACACACACCAGTTCTGGGTTTGCTTTTCACAAGAAGCATTGCCTGATGTGAATGATGCCTTGCACGAAAGAGCTCTCAAAAGACCTACGATTAAGAATTGTTGACTTGCATAAAGCTGGAAAGGGTTATAAAAGTATCTCCAAAAGCCTTGCTGTTCATCAGTCCATGGTAAGACAAATTGTCTATAAATGGAGAAAGTTCAGCACTGCTGCTACTCTCCCTAGGAGTGGGCGATCTGTAAAGATGACTGCAAGAGCACAGCGCAGACTGCTCAGTGAGGTGAAGAAGAATCCTAGAGTGCCAGCTAAAGACTTACAAATGTCTCTGGCATATGCTAACATCCCTGTTAGCAAATCTATGATACGTAAAACACTAAACAAGAATGGATTTCATGGGAGAATACCACAGAGGAAGCCACTGCTGTCCAAAAAAAAACATTGCTGCATGTTTACAGTTTGCACAAGAGCACCTGGATGTTCCACAGCAGTACTGGCAAAATATTCTGCAGACAGATGAAACCAAAGTTGAGTTGTTTGGAAGCAATCCACAACACTATGTGTGGAGAAAAAGAGACACAGCACACCAACATCAAAACCTCATCCCAACTGTGAAATATGGTGGTGGGCACATCATGGTTTGGGGCTGCTTTGCTGCGTCAGGGCCTGGACGGATTGCTATCATCGAAGTAAAATACATTTGCAAGAGGACTTAAGGCCATCTGTCCACCATCTGAAGCTCAACAGAAGATGGGTGTTGCAACAGCACAACGATCCAAAGCCTAGAAGTAAATCAACAACAGAATGGCTTAAACAGAAGAAAATACGCCTTTTGGAGTGACCCAGTCCGAGTCCTGACCTCAACCCGATTGAGATGCTGTGGCATGACCTCAAGAAAGCAATTCACACCAGACATCCCAAGAATATTGCTGAACTGAAACAATTCTGTAAAGAGGAATGGTCAAGAATTACTCCTGACCGTTGTACACGTCTGATCTGCAACTACAGGCAACGTTTGGTTGAAGTTATTGCTGCCAAAGAAGGTTCAACCAGTTATTAAATCCAAGGGTTCACATACTTTTTCCACCCGCACTGTGAATATCCGAGTTTCCAAATAACAATAGTAATGGATTTTATTAAAATCGAATGAATTCCACATGTTTATAACAATTAAAATTCTATGTACGAAGAATAGCTTGTTGTTAAGGAGCAGGCCAGGAGGCCGGCCGCAGTGTCCTTAACAACCGATGACTCATCCAGCTGACAGTGAGTTTCCCCACATAAAGTTGAATGTAAACAAAAGAATCCTGTCAATAAAAAAGGGGGAGGTGAGTGATTGCTCCCCCCTCTTAAACCATACCAGGCCACATGCCCCCAACATGGGGGGTGATGTTTAAAGGGAGTGGGGTCACCCGGCGATGCCATTGGGTAGCCTGCCCCTTAGTCATTTAAGAACTGTCAGACAGCAGAGCTGTCAGACAATGGGAGCCTTTGTCAGGTCTGTAACTCTTTTTTTTTGGGGGGGGGGTGGTATCAGTGGTGACGTTCATAGTGATTGACACTGGATTTACTTTGGGGGACTTTTTATTTATTGTTGACATTTTTTTGGATGAATGAGTAGGGGTACATACTCATTCACATGGGGGAGCCAGGATCTGTGGGGGGGCTTCCAGATTCTGATAAGCCCCCTGCCCGCAGACCCTCAAACCACCAGCCAGGGTTGTGGGGAAGAGGCCCTTGTCCTTATCAACATGTTGAGGGCATGTGGCCTGGTATGGTGGGGAGCACTTGTTTGCCCCCCTTTCCTGACCTGCTGGGCTGCATGGTCAGATAAGGGTCTGCTATGGATTTTGGGGGGACCCCATGCTGTTTTTTGTCTTTATTTTTCATTGCTGACATTCTTTTATTCACATTCAGCTGTTAGTGGGTAAATCTGCTGACAGCTGATGAGTCATCATTTGTTAAGGACACGACAGCCAACTTCCCAATCCACTCCGCTGGTCATGGCACTGTCTTTTGAAGAAACGGCATGGATGGCCGTCTCTTCAGAGCCCATGCAGTGTACAGTAAATATCTCCTAAATGGCATATGTTTAGGAGATATTTACATTACCTATAGGTAAGCCTTATTCTAGGCTTACCTATAGGTATAAAGTTTACAACCTTTAACAACCAACTGTTTTTCACACAGAACTCAGATCGCTTGATACATTTTTGGCGGATTCGAATTTGAATTGCTCTGAAAATTCGTAATGAATAAATGAAAACTAAACAAATTCCATAACAAATCCATGAAACAAAATTGATAACAGGTCTAATTATATATAAAAATGGCAAATTATTTAACTTTTCTTTTTTATCATCATTACCAGCCTCTCTTCCTCAACCAAGATGGTGATGCTGCTGCTTCAATGCTGTGGTGCTGCCGAAAGAAAGGTTTAACAATTTTTTTTTTAATTTAATGCTTGGCCTACCTGCTTGGTCCATGGCTGCAAGTCCATGTTTTTTTTTTTACTGTGGCTTCAACGGTAAAATTAATTATCACCCTAACAACTCATCTAATGAAAGTGACAGTTTTCATTATTTACCGATGTAGCACCCTGATGATTAGGCAGGGCTGCTATCACATTTAGTTGCCAGGCATCAGTTGCCTTGGCAAATTGTTAGGAGATCAATTGATTTCTCCCTAATTCTGGTATTGCTGAACTTTTCTCTTCTGTCACCAGGTGGCATTGTAGCTGGTGACATTAGATAAGACAAGGACAGATTAGGAATGAATGGGGTGTCTCAGCCAATGGACAGTTATTTTCTTGGGTCCCTTGGCCTGCTGAGTGACCCTATTTGGATGGAGTCAGGTGATCGGGGTTCTGTGCCACCTAGACAGCTGTCTGGGTGGACATGTGTTTCAGTGCCCCTGGCTGCTAGGCCAGAAACCTAAGGCCTATCCTGGGGACATCTGGCTGCTAGGCTGTCTGAGGGCCTATCCATAAGCAGGAAAGGCAGTGTAGGGTTGGGACTGTGGGCTTGTAGTTCTGCCAAGAACCAGTTGTGGTGGGGGGTAGAGGGGTAGCTGTCGCCACTAAGAGACCATCCACTTTAGTCCCAGAGACCATTGGGTGTAAGCTGAGGCCAGTACCAGAGCAGACTACTCACCAGCCAGGGACAGTGAAGAAGTGGGAAAACTTCAGCAAGTGCCAAGTCAGGGACCCAGCTGGACAGCAAATGTGAAGCTTGAAGAGTATATTTGAGTGCCAAGCCAGGGACCCAGCAGGGAAGCGGGTTGATGCTTGAGGAAGATACTGAGTGCTAAAGTGAAGGAGCTCAGGGGATCCAGTGGCTAGTGGATCTGAAGTCTAGTGAAAGACTCATTTCATGTTCATTGAGTGAAGACCCACAGTGAGTGAGTGTGGGGAAAGCTGAGAACTGTTCATGTTGCAAATAGTTGAACACAATTGTCGTTAGTAACAGCTACAAGATTGTTGCTATAGGAGACAGTGGTCCTACCTATACAGAAGTGGTGTCCGGCTTGAGGCCTTCACCTGTATAGCTGTATACCTATAGAAGTTTCTGAGTCTGCTAAGAGGTGCCCAAAGCTGTTTCGCTACTAGAGAGAGGTACTGGAAATTATAGACCAGGTATTTGGAGGTGCCCCCAAATCTGGATGTTAAGTTAGGTGTTCTTGGCTTGGTAAAGGGAGAAGTAAACCCTAGAAGTATTTAAGTCACAATTCTTAGATGCTTATTCCAGGAAAGGAAATTGATAGCTCAGAGATGGCAATTGGTTCTACCCCCGTCCAGTAGAGAATAGGAACGCGGCATGAATGAGACAATTTTTAAGGAAAGGTCAGAATATGTTAGACAAGGTGGGGTAAAGAAATACAACAAGAAGGACAAGGAAGAGGAGATGGAAGGGGTAGTAGTATCAATACCTAAATAGGGAGGGAATAAAGATAAGGACAGGATGTGACATAATGAAATGGGGGTGTAGCATAAAAGGAGAGTGAACGGTGTTGGATGGTAGGGTGAGTTTGATGGGCGTGACTGCGGAGGTTGAAAGATTGGTGTGGGGTTACTGGGGGAGGATCTTGGCATAATCGAATAGGGGCTGAGTGGAAGATATTAGGGCTCTCTCCATTGAATAAACACTTGAGAAGATTGTAGCTTATATGTTTAACCTTTTACTTTTGTGTTTTTTTTTTTTATACATAGATTGGCGGAGGGAGGGGGAGAGGGGAGATGGTTGATTGTATGGTAAGATGTTTAATGAAAAAATGCTTCAATAAAGATTATAAAGTAAAAAAAAAAAAAGAAAGGGTGTCCTGGCCCTAACCCTCTCTCCTACAGTTCTGTTTTAGAGACAATAAATCTCTTTGCATTCAAAAAGTGTCACTCTACATTGAAGGATGTCAGGATGTCAGCTCTCCCTAACTCTGGAGGTCACCATTAGTCCTAAAGAGGCCTGGGACTTTGCTACACCATAAAAACCTTAGAGTTAATTTACTAAAGGCAAATTTGGCTGTTCACTTTGCACAGGAATTTTCTCTTAAATTAGTGAAAGAGGTGAAGCTTTGTTGACTTCCATGATCCAGTTGTGTGCAGGCAAAAACTGGCAGTTTTCAGAGAAGTAGACAATTGCAAATTCAAGCAAGCTAAACTGAGTAAACATTACTCAGGCTCGGGTCACATATGAGCCGCATTTGGCTCGCAGCAGGGGTCCGGTGCGTGTTGGTCCACCATTTCAGGTTCGATTTTAGCCCGAATTTTGGGCTGAATTCGTACCTGAAACAGACCAAAAGACACAGCCTTTTTCTGCAAAACGCACCAGACCTGCTGCGGAGATATGTGAACTGGCTCCACAGAGAGCCAGTCAAAATCTCCTGCATCCAATTCACAATGGTGTGAACCCAGCCTTAAAGTGCATTTGAAGGCCAATTTAATTTATTTAGTTTTGGGTAGAGTATTAGAGGACAGGTCAGGTTTGTATCGGTGTTTGTGTCTCTGGTAAGAAGATTTCATCTTTCTTTTTTTGTCCTTGTGACCACTATCACCAGAACTGAAAGAGAGGGAAAAATCACAAATTTTAGGTCTTCCTCATAACAGGAATAGGGACACATGTTCAACTTGTTGTTGACAACTTGAGGGGATTTACTTTACTTTGAATAGATTCCCTCCACTTTCCTCATTTCCTGTTGTATGTACAGGACAGGAAGTAAAAGACAATCTTTTGAAGATATCACAGTTGGCAAAACAAAGCCTGACAGGGGATTTCACTGTTCCTTCTATTTCCACACAAAAAAGGTTTTAGCTATAGATACAGTATACTTTAACTGTTGATCCTGATTCCATGATCCAAAAGCTACAAGCACCAGTTTATTCACGTTCAGGAACTATGGCCAACTTTTATGTCATTCCAGTAATATTTGTTTGTCAAAACTAACTGGGGACTAAAGCCGGCTATAGATGGAGCAAATTTCTTTCCTGCAACCACGGGTTTCAGGAAAGAAAATGACTTCATTCCTCCATCAACACAGTCAGTGTTGATGGTGGGATCCCTTTTGCAGAGACATTGTGTTTCCCATTGGGAGAGCTCACCGATTACTGCAAGCAGCTATAATAGCCGCTAGCAATAATTGTATGCAAAACCTGACTGGTTCTACACAAGTTGATCCATTGATCAGCTTGGGTACATTCAGCCTGCCCATGCATGGATTTGAATCATCTACAGCTGGCCTAACTGTCAGTGTATTATGGCATCAAGGCCGCAATTTGCTAAAACTGGACCAATCAGAATCTGGTACAGCTGTGCATGGTAGCTAATCCGCTTTAAACATCAGAAAGTCCAATTATGCTTTGAAAATAAAACCTGAAAGCTGATTGGTTTCTATGCAAAGCACCAGATTTTGCACATTCCAGTTTTTGTAAAACCCCCGTAATGTGTCTGTGAACAGTTGTTAACTAAATAGCAACAGTTAGCTGAAAACGGCATAATACATGAATACATTTTTATCTTACCAGATGTTCAAACTTGTCATTAACATAAAATCTCTCCAAAGAGAACATTGAAAAGCAGAAATATGAGGTGCTCTGTAGAGTTTAATAATGTTATTTTTTACAACATAGGGACAGTTAAATGATTTCTTACTTTGTAGAGTTTTAAGAACCTTGAAAAGTTTAATAATTTAAAACATGTAGCTGCTGCTTCCTATCAGTAATATACTAAAGATTTGTGATGCTGCAGTGATTTATAAGCTTCACTGGGTTCATTTTGGCACCACTATGATAATGATAATGCTTTTTGGTACAAATATATGGTAATAATGTAAGACATCCATTTTCTAATTACCACACGTGAGAGCCTAGATAAAAGCATTTTAGAACCACCTTGTTAAGAAGGTGAAACCTATCATTTATATTACTTTCATATTGAAAAAAAAAATATGTTTCTACAGATCTTGCTGTTGACCTATAAAAAGTTTCATACAAGCATTTATTATTGATTGATACAGTAAGTGGATAAACTGCCTGAATGCTAAAGGAAAAATAAAAATAAACTTGAAAGCTCAAATGGCTATTATATTACCTCAGCTAATAAGGTTTTAGCTAAGGCTAGTGTTAGCCAGCCTAGATTTACATTGGGCATGTAGGACACTGGAAGCACAGGGGGAGATTTACTAAAACTGTGCAGTGGTGCAAAGCTGTGCAAAGTAACCAATCAGCTTCTAACTTCAGCTTGTACAATTACATTTTGGCAATAAAACCTGGAAGGACAGATGATCTATTGTACCACATAATATGATCTTCCAACCTATTTTACAATCTTTCTTTTATTTTTAGCACATATGGTCACTGTTGACCATTAATAATTCTTTTGGAATTTCCTCTTTTGGAAACTATCTTTGTCCAGTCCTGGTCTGCCTAAACCACCTCGGCTCCCACCAGTGATACCCAAATTGGGTTATTCTGACTCATTTTGGCACATTGCTACTGCATAGATACAGATAATGTAAGTACTTTTGAAGTGGTTTTGGGGGGGGGTTTATCCTAGCCAATATTACTTCTAATTACTTTATTTTAATCTCTGCTTTCCGTGACAGGGTCAGACCTTACAGATATTCTTATTATTATACTACAGCATTCAGTTTTCCACGTGCATGCTCCTGAAGAGTGGATGAATCCAAGAAATGCATAGAGCTACTATATGCCATGTTTTATGCCAACTATATGTTTTACTTACTTAATGATCACTTGTAATATGTTATTTGTATTTTTAGTGGTCAATTGTTATTGCTATATGTTTATCCATTGAATGGAATATATTGTACTTCTTGGTGTACTCATGATTACCCTCATGCAACTTACCATTGATTTTCCAATAAATGTAAATGTTTTACACCTGCCTGCTTCATTTAAAGTCCCAACCCCCAGTCATCCTGATTGCTTTATTCAAATAGGGATGGAGGCAATTGACCTTACCCAGTCACCGCCTCATTTAAAGTCCCAACGTTCTCTTTTTCTTCTAAAAAAATGGTGTAGGTCAAAAAATGGGTGAATTTATTTTAAAATTAAAGTACAAACACCAGTGATGATGTGTACAAATTAAAATCAATGTGATCACATGAAATGAGCAAAAAGAGTGCAATGTATGGTGAGTATGATCGTGATCAAAGCTGTCCCAAGAGCTGGTAATAATCTGAAATTTGTCGGCCAAGCAAGACATTTTCCATTCTTTTATTCTAGGGATTTTCATAGGCTGCAGTCAGTAATGATTCCAATTGGATTTTGTCTGAGCCAGTCCCACATAGAACAGAGAAGCCAGCCTTGCGCATGGCCTTCTCCTCCCCTGGGGTTTCTCCAGTTGCTGGGCCTCTCCTTTGGATGAGACGGCACCGGACCACCTTTGGATCAATAGGCCCGGAAATCCATTCAGGCCTGTCCCTGCAGTTGCATAGTCTCGGGCTAACCAGCCCCGAGACTTGAAATGCATGGTTCCGCACCCCAGGCCTGGAGGGCCACGGGGGCCTGTCAGGATGACCAGAACCCCACAGACAGAAAATATTCTCTCCAACAGAGCAGAACAGAACCCCGAAGCACGTGATGTCAGTACCTTAAATACCACCTCCCAGAATGCACAGAAGGAGAACACTCCCACTGGGCAGGTTCTGAAAGAACAGTGGCATTCAATACACCCAGCTAGACTGCGTTATCAACCCTGCCAGCAGTGACAGCAACACCTGAGGTCAAGGAGAACCCAGTGCAACCCAGCTAGACTGGTAATGAAACCAGAAATTTCGAAAATTAGCCCCAAAACCCAACTGTGGTTTCAGGAAAGTTAACTTTGAAAAAACAATAACGCCTGCTCGTCAGGAGCCAGCGCTACATATATGTACCAGATTATGTCATTGGTTGATATGCATAACTGTTTTAGCATTGCTCCAGATTTTCTTTGTTCCAAGTTTTGTAAATCAGTTGCAGAATCCATTCTGAATGCATCACCTGTAAATATTGAAAGATTCAACAACTAACTTTACCGATAAAAAAACTGTCAGTTAATGTTTTTCCTGCCAACATGAAGTCTGAAATAATCAAGCTAAACTTGCCATGGTCAGTTACCATTTTTTCTGCTCAGGAGATGTCACAGTCAGCCACTGCTTAACAATCCCAAAAGATATACCCATGCTTTGTCTGTCCTATCCTAGAAACATTTGAATAAATTCTTACATTCTCCCAATGCTATACTGTGAAAGTCTTTATTCTATGATCCACTTCTATAAATCATTCATGCATGCTGAAACTAAATCTTTCCACCAGAAATTCAGGGAGATGTGTGCAAACTTTGGCTATTAGTATAAGGTTATGATACCTAAGTAATTACATAAATAAAATCATGGCAAAGACAATATTGTTAATACTGTTGCTTAAGTAATATTAATATCCAACTATGCATTGAGTCATGTTGGTGTTAGAACATAATTGCAATTTGAAACAGATAAATTAGGAAAATAAATAATTTGGAAATGTTAGTAATAAATAGATGACATTTCTTTTTAGTACTAATGAATTTACTATATTTATTGCCTCAAGGAGTCTTCTTTCAATAATTTAGTGCTATTCAATTATTAAACTCAATTTCTGCTGTATTTTCTCTTTTATAAAATGATAAATCTTTTTATTGTGGAGAAATTAAAACTGCACTGTAAAACTTTTTACATAGGCATTTTATTCTATATTAGCAATGATGGTCAAAAATTATGCTGATAATACTTTCTACTTATAATTATTATTTCACCAGTGACCCTCTCATCTATGACATATTGTGCGTTGATTTAATTCTGCAATGTTCTGATAAGTTCATAGAACTATGCCAATCACAGTCATTATGAAATCTGCATCTAACATAAAGATCATTGCAAATATAGGAACCTAGAACAGCATGCAAGAATAAACAGAGCAGCATGATGTGCTGTAGATTAAAGATAATGACGCTAGCATTACTGTTTAATGCAGTTTAGTATCAGTACTGCAGCCAGCAAACTGCTGCTATACTGACAGCAGAGGACACATAAACTCCTGTCCTATTTTTTCCAAGCTATCTGACAAGCAAATGTTACCGGCTCTGTTCTGGATAATTATGTAGGAATGACAGACCTCTGATGCCATGGCAAAAGAGGGGCCTTACTGATAGAAGCAGAGCATTAGATAAAAGTAAGATTTCAGGTTGCATAATTAGGGCAGTCATCAGAAATGTTGGGGTCCATTACACCATTACACAGCTTTAGGCCTGCCCCCCCCCAAACTTGATCATGAACATTCCCCAAGGCCCATCCTCCGGCTGTACCACCAAATCCGCCCACTGCCCATCCCACTGAGTTCTTCAGTGCACCCACTTTTATATTAACATTCTTACAACTTAATATATGAAAATGAAGCGTGTATTCCAAGTCATGAGTGCTTTCCAGCTTTAACAGTAACACATTATATTTTGGTCACAAAAATATGAAGACTGCCACCATAAGAAGGTGTACTCTTGAGCAGGACCCTACACTAACACTAACTGCACTACTTTTCTCACAGAGAAAGCCCAATCCAGCAAAGAGACAGCCCCATATATTCAGCAAAGAGATGGCACAATGCAGCAAAGAGACATACTAAGCCAGCAAAGAGACATCTCCCTATATTCAGCAAATGAACATCCCAATCCAGCAAAGAAACATCCCCATATATTCAGCAAAGAGACAACCCAATTCATCAAAGCGGCATCCCCATATATTTAGCAAAGAGATTACCTAATTCAGCAAAGAAACAGCCCAATTCAGCAAGATACACCCCCATATATTCAGCAAAGAGTCAGCCCAATCCAGCAAAGAGACAGCCCAATCCAACAAAAATACATCCCCATCCAGAAAAAAGTCATCACGATTTATTCAGCAAAGAGATATCCCCATATATTCAGTAAAAAGACTTTCCAAACCAGCAAAAAAACAGCGCAGTCCAGCAAAGAAACACCCCCTTATATTCAGCAAAGAGACATCCCAATCCAGCAGAGACATCTTCATATAGCAAAGAGACATCCAAATCCAGCAGAGACATCCCTAAAATGTAAAGAAACAGCCCAATCCAGTAGCAACATCCCCATATAGCAAAGAGACAGCCCAATCCAGCAAAGAAACTCCCCATATAGTAAACATTCACTAAGCCTGCACAACCTTTTCCATCTGTTACAGGCTGTACATGTGCTGGAGGGAGAGAAGTGGATGGAGGCAGCTAGGTAAAGGTTTGAGTGCCAGGCCTCTGTCTGAGCCCCCCACATGTGTATGGGCTTTCCCCCCTGATAGTGGCCCAGTGCATAATTAGGGACATTATGCTAAAAGAGCTATTGGCTGCCATGGCTATAGGGGAGGGATGGAGCAGTCACACCAACAAATTCCTACCTTGCTTTATTGGCAGTGTTTTACCTTAACAACATTAAAACTTGTTTCTGAGTTGTGCCTTATGTGGGCTTTGTGCCAGGGCTCTGCTCACGCTTTGCGGGTGAATCTGCGCGCACGCATGCGCACGTGCGCTGTTAGGCAATCCAAGCATCGGCGCGTGTGTGTGCGCCAGTATGCACCTCAGACGCACGTGCAATGGCTGCGTGTGCATGCATCCCGCGCTCACACGTGTGCGCGCTAGCTTGGTTTGGCGCCAGTGGCCCTAGTTAAAGGTACAGCTGCATTTGTTCAGTGCTGTTTGACTGCAGCTTGTACTTGAGACTCCTGTTATCTGTTCATCTGATTGCTATTACTGACCTGACTTACGTCTGACTCTGCTAATCTCCCCTGCCCTGATCCCGGCCTGCCTGACTCTGTTTATGGACTGCCTATTTGTTGCTGAACCTTTGCTAGCCTGTGACCTTGCCTTTGCCTGCCGTTACTGCCTGATTGCCTATCTGCTCTGACCCGGCTTGTCTGACCAACCCTCTGCTTGTTCCAAGTGTGCTGAGTCTATCCAGGATCCGCTGCTGCTGTTCTTGTGCCTTCTTCTACCCGGCTTGCTGTTTGTCCTCCTGCTCTACCTACTTCTGCCAGCTCTGCCAACTTCTGCAAGCTCTGCCAGCCTCTACAGTTCCAGCCATCAGGAAGACCATCAACACTGCCTGCATCAGCTGCTGCATCCAGCTCAGACACTCATACCCCTCTGCGCTCACGGGACCACTGTCTTCACTCCTCACTTCAGTGGGCCCTGAACCAGAGTCGTAAGAGAAGTCTTCTTCCACCAAGTCAGGCTCACCACCCAGGTACCTAACACTTTGGTTTGTGAGACACCTGTTGGAACATATGGTTGGAACATATGTTGAGAACAGTCTAACAACGTTATCTGTGATTGGCCTAGAAGTTCTTCATACATGGAAGACTGAAGATTGATTATCCATTCATATAAAAAAGATGCAGCAAGAGGTGGCTGTTCAAACTCCTTTGTGCCATTTCCTCTCGTCTACTATGCAGTCTTCTTCCTCCTAATTAGGGATGAGCTTCGTGTTCGAGTCGAACATACGTTCGACTAGAACATCGGCTGTTCGCCCGTTCGGCGAATTCCGAATGTTATGGGCCGTTCGCGCGAAATTCGTGTGGCGCTCACGGCCCACAATGCACTGCGATGGCGCAGTGCATTGCTGGCTCATGATTGGCCAAGCATGCACTGTGACCCCACATGCTTGGCCAATCACAGCGCCGGCAGCGAGGAGAGCCATGATTGGCCACAGGCAGGATGCCTGTGGCCAATCATAGCTCAGGCTGTGTAGTACACGCCCCACACTATATAAGGCCGCCAGCGCGGCGGCCTTGTGTAGTGTGTTGGCGTCTGTAGCAGTTAGTGGGTGTTCTGTGTACCTTCAACACAGTATACACCGATCGTTATCGGCCGATTTTTCGTTCTTGCTCTTCTGTAGTGGTTGTTGTCTGCGTGCCCTGACCGCAGTATACACCGCTATATTCACCTATATAGCTAGCGATATATCTATCTTTTATAATAGAGCTTTCAGTCAGTGTTAGGAGATTGTGCATGCTGTTTGCGTGCTCTGAATGCAGTATACACCGCTATATCCACCTATATAGCTAACTATCTTGCTCGTTTTAAATAGAGCTTTCAGTCAGTGTTAGGAGATTGTGCGTGCTGTCTGCGTGCTCTGAACGCAGTATACACCGCTATATCCACCTATATAGCTAACTATCTTGCTCGTTTTAAATAGAGCTTTCAGTCAGTGTTAGGAGATTATGCGTGCTGTCTGCGTGCTCTGAACGCAGTATACACCACTATATCCACCTATATAGCTAACTATCTTGCTTGTTTTAAATAGAGCTTTCAGTGTTAGGAGATTATGCGTGCTGTCTGCGTGCTCTGAATGCAGCATACACCGCTATATCCACCTATATAGCTAACTATCTTGCTCGTTTTAAATAGAGCTTTCAGTCAGTGTTAGGAGATTGTGCGTGCTGTCTGCGTGCTCTGAATGCAGTATACACCGCTATATCCACCTATATATAGCTAACTATCTTGCTCGTTTTAAATAGAGCTTTCAGTCAGTGTTAGGAGATTGTGCGTGCTGTCTGCGTGCTCTGAACGCAGTATACACCGCTATATCCACCTTTATAGCTAACTAACTATCTTGCTCATTTTAAATAGAGCTTTCAGTCAGCGGTAGGAGATTATACGTGCTGTCTGCATGCTCTGAACGCAGTATACACTGCTATTCCCACCTATATAGCTAACTATCTTGCTTGTTTTAAATAGAGCTTGCAGTCAGTTGTAGGAGATTGAGCTACACTTTAAAAATGTACCAGTTTAAAATTACAAACAGATTCAACTTAACACAACAAATCTACATAGTCCCTGTCTTGATTGCACCGCCTGTATACTGCTGTTCTGAGTATATAGGGCCTGGGGGCCACACGTATTTCCTTTTATTAATATGGGTACGGGGTTCCCCTTAATATGCGTACAAGACCCAAAGGGGCTGGTAATGGGCAGGGAGGGCTACCCATGCCATTTTTCTCAATGATTTTCAACCATATCAACCAGATATAACATTAAAACCGCAAGCAGTTTTAAATGGCGTAATTTCCGTTAAATGTCATTTTGTGCAGGGACTGTTCTAAACACAGGAAACACGTGGCACTTCACAGGCATACTACAGACACCCCCCAGGCATGATATTTAAAGGAATATTTCACTTTTTTTCACTTTAATCATCATTAAAATCAGTGCTCCCGCCAAAATGGCCATTTTTAAAACTTTTTTTGCATTGACCCATGTCCTCTGGGGCAGGAGTCAGGTCCCCAAACCCTTTTTAGGACAGTATCTTGCATATTAGCCGTTAAAATTAGCACTTTTAATTTTGAACGTTCGAGTCCCATAGACTTCACTGGGGTTCTAACGTTCGTTCGAATTTGGGGTCCGTTCGAAAGTTCTGGTGCGAACCGAACCGGGGGGTGTTCGGCTCATCCCTACTCCTAATGTTAGTTAGAAAGAAGCTACCGTACACCTGATTATGAAAATGGATGTTTGGAAATGTATCTCTGTTTATGGGGCTTCCGCTTTGCATTTTTTTCCTTCAGGAATAGCTACTAGTTCTGTATTTATTGCCCAAGACTGACTGCTCTTGGATTTTCTTGTTATATCTACATTGAACCACAGTTTAAAAAAATGTTTCAAATGTAGTTTTAGTTCAGTACTAAAAAAATAAAGTTCACCCAAATTGCTGCCTACATGAATTGGGAGTGCACTATCATAGCACACCACATACACCTGTAGACATAAAAGCTGTATTGTTGATTGTAATGGTACATAACAGAACTTTTAGATGCAATGTACAGGTGCAGTAAACTGCACTCCAATGTTGCTATACAGTATGTATGAGTCCTTAACTGAAGTATAAATAGCTTGAGTATTATAATGATATATGTTTTTAACTGCTCTTAATATAAAAAACATTGTTTTAATCTAAGAGCAGCTAGGGTTAGATAAGGTCACTCTGTAATCCATTCTAGGCTCCGCCTGTGCATTTGTGTAACAAGTTGGGTAATCGGCTGAATAACCAGACAGAGAGTAATTGTAACTTGCAGTTCACTAAATAGGTACACAGTTAAAATCAATAATGTAAAACAGGGTCGGAATGGCAAATTCATAAACTGTAGAATAATACAAAACAGACTGTCTAAGCTGAATAAACATGGGCAATTGACAGAAATGGCTCTATGGCTCAATCAGGTTAGTGTGCCTTTATAGGATAATCTCAATAAGACTTTATAGCATGACAATTGGTATAGAATCATACATGCTGGTTGTGGTGGTGGAGGACCTCCCACCTGGCTGCAGATCAGTTGCCCAGCTACCTGTGCCTTACCAGCTGGGGCCTCTCGGAGATGCTTGGGCCTGGACATAAACAGAAGGCAGGAAGTTGTAAAAAGTTGGAGGGGTCTGCACTCCATCTTAGCATTGTGAGTAAATGGGCACTCTGCTACACTAGTTCATCATCAGTTGAAAGACAGAAATACCAACAGAAATGCAGTTTAAGGACTGCCAAGAAAGGAAAGCTCAGGAGCAATACTGTGGTAGGTTAGACAAGGCCTTTAGATTACCATAATTATTTTATGAAGTATTTTGCTGGGTAGAAGAACATGTGACCCAGTCCACACCATCCCCAAGCTTATAGGTATGCCCCTAAGACATGTATTGGTTTGTTTTGTCACAGTGAATTGGGTGAATTTATGAACACAGTCCATGTTTCCTCTCAGTAATTAGGTTAATGGGTTGGCAGTAGGGATGGGAGAACGGTTCAGACTGAGTATAAGTTTGGGCCAAACTTGTTCGGACGTTTGGCGAACAACGAACATTATGCAGTGTTCGTGGCAAATTCAAAAGCCGTGGAACATCATTAACCACTTCAGCCCTCATCAATTTTGCTGGCCAAAGACCAGACCACTTTTTGCGATTCGGCACTGCATCGCTTTAACTGACAGTTGCGCGGTCATGCGACGTGGCTCCCAAACAAAATTGATGTCCTTTTTTTCCCACAAATAGAGCTTTCTTTTGGTGGTATTTGATCACCCCTGTGGTTTTTATTTTTTGCTCTATAAACAAAAATAGAGCGACAATTTTGAAAAAAAAACGCATTCTTTTTTACTTTTTGTTATAATAAATATCCCCTAAAAATATATAAAAAAAAAAATTTCCCTCAGTTTAGGCCGATATGTATTCTTCTACATATTTTTGTTGAAAAAAATCGCAATAAGCGATTATTGATTGGTTTTCACAAAAGTTATAGTGTTTACAAAATAGGGGATAGTTTTATGACATTTTTATTAATACTTTTTTTTTACTAGTAATGGCGGCGATCAGCGATTTTTATTGTGACTGCGAAATTATGGCAGACACATTGGACATTTTTGACACATTTTTGGGACCATTGTCATTTATACAGCAATCACTGCTATACAAATGCAGTGATTTCTGTGTAAATGACACTGGCAGTGAAGGGGTTAACCTGTGGGTGGCAGTGTAGGGTTTAAGTGTTCCTAGGGGTGTGTTACTAACTGTGGGGGGCTGGGATTTCTTTTAGTGAACACTGATCTCTGCTTTAATCACATGGAGCAGAGATCAGCATCACTTGTTGCTAGGCAGAACGGGGAGATGCTGTTTACAACGGCATCTCCCAGTTCAGCCGCACCGTGAGACGATTGCAGGTATGCCCGCGGTGATCGAGTCCGCAGGACCTGCGACCGGACTCACGGGGGTCCCGACCACTTAAAGTGAAACAATAAAAATGAAATATTCCTTTAAATATCGTGCCTGGTGGGTGTCTATAGTATGCCTGCAAAGTGGCACAGTTTTCTTTAGAAGAGAACCACAGCAAAATTACATTTCTAAAGGAAAAAAGTAATTTAAAACTGATCGCTGCTGTAATGAATTGTCGGATCTTGGTGATATAGTTAAAATTCAACATGGGGAGGGTGCTTTGGAGTAGCCCCCCCAAAGCACTGTGTCCCCATGTTGATGGGGACAAGAGCTTTATCCCCACAACCCTTGCCCGGTGGTTGTGAGGTCTGCGGGCGGGAGTCTTATTGGAGTCTGGAAGCCCCCCTATGTGAATTGGTATTGGGTACATTGTAACCCTACTATTTCACAAAAAATGTGTCAAAAATAGTTAAAAAGACAGGAGACACTTTGGGACAAGTCCTGTATTAAAAACGAAAAAACTAAAAATGTCCTGCAATGTATATCCATCTCACGCTGCCCAATGTGCCGAAAAAAGAAAAAAACAAAGCCACAAGAGGCTCCCGCCAAGTGACGCGTCTTCTCAATGACAGCTGTTATATAGCTGAGGGCGGGGCCACTTGGTGATGTAAATGGGCGACCCTGCCTTCCTCTGACGTCACGTGGCGTCATAAGGGGGATGGGGTCACCCGTTTATGTCATTGGGTTGCCCCACCCTCAGCTATATAACAGCTGTCACTGAGAATAAGCATCACTCTGCTTTTTTTTCTTTTTTCAGTCCGTCGGGTGGCGGGAGATGTATCTACATTGCAGGACATTTTTACTTTTTATTAAAGGATTTATCCCAAAGTGTCTTCTGTCTTTTTACTATTTTTGACACTTTTTTATGTGAAATGGTAGAGAGGCCGGTATCTGGGGGTCCCCTTGTTAAGGGGGGCTGACATATTCGGATAAGCCCCCCACCCACAGACCCCCACAACCACCAAGCAAGGGTTATGGGGATGAGGACCTTGTTCCCATCAACATGGGGACAAGATGCTTTGGGGGTTACTCCAAAGTACCCTCCCCATGTTGAGGGCATGTGGCCTGGTACGGTTCGGCGGAGGGGTGCTCTCTCACCACCCTCTTTTCCTGTGGCCTCCCTGGTTAAGGGGGCCCAAAGGGCCTGGTAATGGACTGGGTGGGGGTACCCATGCCACTTTTTTCAATTAGTTTTATCCATATTGCCAAGACCCAACAATTCATTACAGCCGCGAGTGAGTTTTAAATTACTTTTTTTCCTTTAGAAATGCAATTTTGCTGTGGTACTGTTCTAAAAACGGGAAACATGCGCCACTTTACAGGCAAACTGTAGACACCCCCCAGGCACAATATTTAAAGGAATATTTCATTTTTATTGTTTCCCTTTAAGCATTATTAAAATCACTGCTCCCAAAAAAACTGAAGTTTTTAAAACTTTTTTTGCATTCATACATGTCCCCTGGGGCAGGACCCGGGTCTCCAAACACTTTTTATGACAATAACGTGAAAATAACTTGCCTTTAAAATGAGCACTTTTGATCTTTCATGTTTGTGTCCCATAGAATGTTGTTCGTCCAAATTTTTTGTTTGTTCGCAAGTTCTGGTGCGAACTGAACTGGGGGGGGGGGGGGGTTGACTGGTGTTTGGCTCATGCTTGGTTAGCAGGCTGTTTTATAAAATCAGTAAACATTCCTTTCTAAAGTGTAAGACATTGGAAAAAAATGTTGCAGTACACTTGTTCATGATTATAAAAGGAGTCAGCTATTTTTTTAATTCCTCTTTTTTATCTCAAGAGAAAAACCATGTAATTACATAACTTAAATTGAATGTCATTTTAGCTGTGATTTAATGTACTGGGGCATTAACAAATTACTAAGTGAAATAATGTGAAACTAAAGGCATCCATCAAATTGGACATCGTGTCACTGACTTGTTTTAGATAATGACAATGTGGTTTCAGGCTGTACTGAAACTAACTACACTTACGGGCTAAAAAAACATTGCTGAACTAAATATTTAACTAATTTTAATTGTTAATTAACTGCAGTTTCAAAATCCTAGAACTTAATATTTCAAATATTCTAATAATGCATAAGCTATCTGTTAAATTGTTATACCATGCTAGTTTTAGAGAAAAATAAAGGAAAGGAATTTTTTTTGTTTAAAGAAAATTGACTATACTTGGTGGAATTTGATTTTATTTAATTTCTTCCCTGACACCCTGCTAGCTAGTTCACCCTTACCAAAAATCACACTCAGATTGCCCAGACTTACATAAATGACTTTAGCCAGTGGTTTCAAACTTGTCCTTAACCCCTTCCTTCTCCCATCTCCCAACCGTTTAAGAGACTTTAAATGTCGGGAGGCGGAGGCAGGGATTCCAATAAAGTGACCACTGTGATTGGCTGTCACAGCGGTCACATGATCAGAAAGCTCCCGATTGCAAGTATGCATCGGGAGCTTTCCAATAACCATCAGTCTTGGTGCTGAGAGCGCGCAGGGTGGCACAATAGAGAAAACGCTTAAATGGTGCATGGTCACTGGGTTCCTCTAGTAGGCATGAAATGGGCACTACATCTTTAAGCAAAGCAGCCATACCAGTCCCCTAATTACTGCATTCATTTTAACAAAGGCATTAGAGTTTGGGACCCTTCAGGCGGTGTTGTCCAGGAGTCACATTTGATGAAGTATACCCAGTACTGCAGCTTTAGGATGCCAGTTGGCAAGGTGATCTTTGTAGCTGCAAATAATGTTCGGTTGGATATAGTAGCCTTGTGTTGGAGGCCCCAGAACAGACTTAGGAACCACTATATAGTGTATTTAATAAATCAATGGAGATTACTCACTTAGCAACATGAAAATGTTAACCTTACAATGTTTATATTCCCTTTGAAAAATGCACGTTCACTTAGCCCTTGTACACACGATCTGAGATTCCGATGGAATGTGTCCGATCGGAGCGTTTTTGTCGGATATTCCGACTGTGTGTGATCTGCATCGGACTGTTTCCGTCGGAATATCCATCGGACCAAATTTTCCAACTTGCCGGAAATATTTTCTGACAAAATGCTCCGATCGGACATACTCCGATCATGTGTAGAGAATTTCGATCGGACAAAGTGCCGCAAATGCTCAGATCAAATTCCTACATCAAAGCTATTGGCTACTAGACTGAACGTAGTCCCATCGTAACGAAATTACGTCATCATGTTCTGAAAGATCGGAATTTCCGTCAACTTTGTCCGACCATTTGTATGCAACAGTTTCGGACAAAATCCGACGGATTTGGTTGTCGGAATCTCCGACCGTGTGTACAAGGGCTTACAGTAACTTTGTAAATAAAATTGAGCTGCCTTCACTTCTATCATCCAATCAAGTACAAGCAAAAATCCTGTTTTTTGGTGTTTTTTTTTGTTTTTTTTTGTTTTGTTTTTAAATGTACCTGACATATAACTGTGTGTTCAATATGAACAATTCTTCTAAGCCATACACTAAGCTATACACTTTTCAGAGCAAACATTATTTTTGTTCGGTGAACGGTTTCTATTGTTATAGCAAATCAACCCCACTTATTTCTAAGATGACTATACAAATGATGTAAGCTGTGTATGAGCAGAACAGCTATTTTGCAATAAAAGTCAGTGACGTGTACTGTATATCCTACTCTTTGAAGGTACATTCTATTTCTCTGTAAAAAAAAAGAAGAAATTATGAGTGTGCACAAATACTGGTGGGTCAAAATGTAAATAGTGCAAATTGTTTTGAAAATTGAACACTAAAAAGGACACAGATAATAGAAGAAATTTAGAATTTCAATGCTGAATTGAAAAGACTTATAGGAAAACATAAAAAAATATATATGAAGTTTGGATGTGTCATACATTGAATGGCATATGTATGACACATGTGAAGAGAAGTAATGGATTGTTTTATAAAATTCTCTAATGGATTTATGGCAAACCTAAAGACATTTCTATTGTCTAAAATTTGAGGCACAGTTCTCATTGTGATATTATTGTTGTTATTAAAAATGTCTAACTAAAGGGAGATTTAAATTCACTCTGACTGTTACTTCTATCTTGAATATATTATGTTTATTGAAACAAGAAAGGCAAAGGGCCGTTTGAATTTCTCCTTTTTGTTACATTTAAATGACTGGCTCCTTCATAATTATATTCAGTCTTTGTAAGGAGGTGACCATGTATGACACAGTCTTTTTAATGTAACACTACTGAGCCATCCACTTAATTCCCTAAAGGGCAAATGCTAAGCCAGAGAACACTTTCAAACAACATTTAAAGACTATGCAATGCTTAGCATGACATTTACAATAATTGAAGATGGTATAATAAGTGGACTTCTAGACTTACAAGCCTTCGGTTAGCAGTTCAACTTTTCTCTTGAATCTAGAAGAGCATAGAGCATTTGGAATTTGTAGAAAGAGTACTTCATATTTGCCCTTGTAATCTAGCAGAGGACATTTTGGTGCACACGTAAATAGCTTAGTGATTTTGCCCAAAAGAAAAGCTTAAAATGTCACTAAACCCACATCATAAAAAACTAACATAAATGGGGTATTACATGCTGTTCATACTCACTGAGTTGCTATGAGATTAGTTTTCTGTATTCTGCAAAAAAAAAAACTGGCTGATCTTGCTGTTCTCTATCCCCCCTTCCAAATCCCCAATTAAGCTAGGGATTTTGCAGCTGTGGCGGCAAATTTGCACATGCTCAGTTGTCAGTGAGTTTCTATGCTGAGCATTTCCTCCCCATCACATCTGAGCAGCCCATATGACTATATCACACATGTGGGCATATACAGAGTGGTAAAAGACAGCCCACTCCCTCCCTCCTTCCTCATTTCCACTAACCAGCTAAACACAAGGGAGGGCGGAATATTACTTGTAGATTGATGGAGGCTTCACCTCTCTGTTATTCTAAGACACAGGCTGGAGGGGTATGACAGCCTGTGACTGGCAGAAATCCAACCACACAATGTTATTGCCAAAAAATAAAAGTTTTTATTTCAAATATATATTTGAATGTATTATTTCGTCTCTGTATTCCAGACACATTGTTTTTGTTAACATGTGACCAGCAGCCAAGGACTACTAGCTCCTCCTGCTTAGGTATCCCTACAGACAGGCTGAGAAAAATATGGGTCATTTGACAGCTGTATATCGATTAGGAAAAAGGTACTTTTGTTTTAATTAAAATAATTACAGTGCCATCATCCACATACAGAAATAAAAGGGGCAATGTAAACAGTGTGTGTTTGGTATCACTTTAAATTGTATGTTATATTCTAACTGGGTAAGCATCTCCACAGTCATAGGGCTGTACAGAATTTTGCCTCAGTATTTAGCAGTTAAAATGCATTTTCACATCTACATTTATTATTATACAGTGGTGTGAAAAAGTGTTTGCCCCCTTCCTCATTTCCTGTTCCTTTGCATGTTTGTCACACTTAAGTGTTTCGGAACATCAAACCAATTTAAACAATAGTCAAGGACAACACAAGTAAACACAAAATGCAATTTGTAAATGAAGGTGTTTATTATTAAAGGTGAAAAAAAATCCAAACCATCATGGCCCTGTGTGAAAAAGTGATTGCCCCCTAAACCTAATAACTGGTTGGGCCACCCTTAGCAGCAACAACTGCAACCAAGCGTTTGCGATAACGTGCAATGAGGCTTTTACAGCGTCCTGGAGGAATTTTGGCCCACTCATCTTTGCAGAATTGTCCTAATTCAGTTACATTAGAGGGTTTTCGAGCATGAACGGCCTTTTTA
Source organism: Lithobates pipiens (assembly GCF_037356315.1). NCBI lineage: Eukaryota > Metazoa > Chordata > Amphibia > Anura > Ranidae > Lithobates > Lithobates pipiens. Next base: position 169,200,880 of record NW_027507903.1, on the reverse strand, counting down.
AGGTCATACCACAACATCTCAATAGGATTCAGGTCAGGACTTTGGCTAGGCCACTCCAAAGTCTTCATTTTGTTTTTCTTCAGCCATTCGGTGGTGGACTTGCTGGTGTGTTTAGGATCATTGTCCTGCTGCAGAACCCAAGTTCGTTTCAGCTTGAGTACACGAACAGATGGTCGGACATTCTCCTTCAGGATCTCTTGGTAGACAGCAGAATTCATAGTTCCTTTTATCACGGCAAGTCTTCCAGGTCCTGAAGCAGCAAAACAGCCCCAGACCATCACACTACCACCACTATATTTTACTGTTGGTATAATGTTCTTTTTATGAAATGCAGTGTTCCTTCTACGCCAGATATACTTGGACACACACCTTCCAAAGAGTTCCACTTTTGTCTCATCGGTCCACAGAATGTTGTCCCAAAAGTCTTGGGGATCATCAAGATGTGTTGTGGAGAAATTGAGACGAGCTTTGATGTTCTTGTCACGGTCGTTCCACCACCCCGGTCACCCAAGTAAGACTTACCCGCAGGTTCCCGGTACGAGGGGATCGTCGGTGCCTTCGGACGCGGGTTGGCGCTAACGAACGCACGCAAGTGCACATAGTCCCCAACAGGCGCACGCGGGTGCGCGTTGACACGAGCGGGCGCACGCGGGTGCGCGACGAGCCGAACGGGCGTACGCGGGTACGCGGGGTCACGAACGGGAGCACGGTCACCCGCGGGGATACGTAGACGTACCGTGCGACCGTTCTTGGCGCCCAGTTGCCTACTTAAGGGACCTGCTCCTGCTGCTCTGTGCTGTCCCGTCTGCAGCTTTCCCGTGACTCCTGCTATCTGTTCCTGTGTGTGTGTTCCTGATTCTGTACCCGGCCTGTTCCTGGACTTTGCCTGTTTGCCGCCTGCCTCCGACCCTTTGCCTGATTGACTACGCTTCTGCCTTCTGCCTTGTACCTCTGCTGCCCGATTGTTGCCGACCCAGCTCGTCCCTGACTACTCCTGCCAGTCTGCCTACGGACCTGCTCTGACTACTTCTCCCGCAGCTCCTGCCTGCTCACCTGTGCCAGCCGCCCAGCGGTTCCTGTCCAGCATCCTGCGCTGGGTCCACCATCTGCTCCGGTCTTCTCTACCAGCTGACCAGTCTGGCACTTGTGCCCTCCGGACTCCTGAATCCCTGTTCCCATCTCCAGGGGCTCTCGAGCCGGGGCTTACGAGGCGCCGCTCCCTGCACGCTTGGGCTCTCCAACCAGGTACGTGACAGTTCTTTTTGCTAGCAGTGGTTTTCTCCTTGGAACTCTGCCATGCAGGCCATTTTTGCCCAGTCTTTTCCTGATGGTGGAGGCATGAACGCTGACCTTAACTGAGGCAAGTGAGGCCTGCAGTTCCTTGGACGTTGTTGTGGGGTCTTTTGTGACCTCTTGGATGAGTCGTCGCTGCGCTCTTGGGGTAATTTTGGGCGGCCGGCCACTCCTGGGAAGGTTCACCACTGTTCCATGTCTTCGCCATTTGTGGATAATGGCTCTCACTGTGGTTCGCTGGATTCCCAAAGCTTTGGAAATGCCTTTATAACCCTTTCCAGACTGATAGATCTCAATTACTTTCTTTCTCAATTGTTCCTGAATTTCTTTGGGTCTCGGCATGATGTGTAGCTTTTAAGGATCTTCTGGTGGACCTTACTGTGTCAAGCAGCTCCTATTTAAGTGATGCCTTGATTGTGAACAGGTGTGGCAATAATCAGGCCTGGGTGTGGCTAGAGAAATTGAACTCAGGTGTGGACAACCACAGTTATAGTATGTTTTAACAAGGGGGGGGGGGGCAATCACTTTTTCACACAGGGCCATGATGGTTTGGATTTTTTTTAACCTTTAATAATAAACACCTTCATTTACAAATTGCATTTTGTGTTTACTTGTGTTGTCCTTGACTATTGTTTAAATTGGTTTGATGTTCCGAAACAAAATGTCCGACCATCTGTTCGTGTACTCAAGCTGAAACGAACTTGGGTTCTGCAGCAGGACAATGATCCTAAACACACCAGCAAGTCCACCACCGAATGGCTGAAGAAAAACAAAATGAAGACTTTGGAGTGGCCTAGCCAAAGTCCTGACCTGAATCCTATTGAGATGTTGTGGTATGACCTTAAAAAGGCCGTTCATGCTCGAAAACCCTCTAATGTAACTGAATTAGGACAATTCTGCAAAGATGAGTGGGCCAAAATTCCTCCAGGACGCTGTAAAAGCCTCATTGCACGTTATCGCAAACGCTTGGTTGCAGTTGTTGCTGCTAAGGGTGGCCCAACCAGTTATTAGGTTTAGGGGGCAATCACTTTTTCACACAGGGCCATGATGGTTTGGATTTTTTTTAACCTTTAATAATAAACACCTTCATTTACAAATTGCATTTTGTGTTTACTTGTGTTGTCCTTGACTATTGTTTAAATTGGTTTGATGTTCCGAAACACTTAAGTGTGACAAACATGCAAAGGAACAGGAAATGAGGAAGGGGGCAAACACTTTTTCACACCACTGTAGCTGTATGCCTTCCTTTAGCCCAAAGTGAGTGTGGTACCACTCCAGCAGAATGATGCAGGGTTCTCAACCAGGCAGGTTGAGGGGCTCCAGGGGAGTTGTTTATTTGAGAGGAAACTGGCTTTTCAGTTTCCTCTTTGCTTACTAAAATCCAGTTGGGGACCTGGAGCCCGGAGATTCTATAGCGTTATGGGTGGGACGGAATCTACAATCCTGGGACCGGGTTTTGGGAACAGCCAGGAGTCTGACTGGTTGATTTAGCAGCTGTGTCCTGGGCTTATAGCAGATTCAGGACCAGAGTTCTGGGCGCCACCCTCCCGAGGAGTCCAGGTAAGCAAGGGAGAAGTGTGCATGTCTGCACAGTTCTGTCTGTCGGCCTGTGGGCTGGAACAGCAAGGAAGCTGGAAGAGTGCTGAGGTACAGAGTGTACAGGAACTCCGTTATAGAGCCGAGAGGGTAGAAGCATAAGCCTGAGCAGCAGTGCTGCTAAAGAGAGCCAGGTGGCTTGGTATTTTCTGTTGAACTTACTGTATTTGCTGTGGAAAGCTGATACCCCTGTGTGAGCAACCCTTCTGTTATTGGACTTGTTTTCCTTTTCATTTAATAAAAGTGGGCCAACAAGCCCTTAAATGGCATGACTGGCATGGACTCTGCTCACTGGTGAGCTCTACACAGAAGCTAAAACACCCCCAAATATCACTATATATATATATATATATATATATATATATATATATATATATATATATATATGTATTTATACAGTATCTCACAAAAGTGGGTACAGCCCTCACATTTTTGTAAATATTTTATTTTATCTTTTCATGTGACAACACTGAAGGAATGATACTTTGCTACAATGTAAAATACAGAGTGTACAGCTTGCAGTGTAAATGTGCTGTCCCCTCAAAATAACTCAACACACAGCCATTAATGTCTAAACCACTGGCAACAAAAGTGAGTACACGCCTAAGTGAAAATGTCCAAATTGGGCTCAAAGTGTCAATATTTTGTGTGGCCACCATTATTTTCCAGCGCTGCCTTAACCCTCTTGGGCATGGAGTTCACCAGAGCTTCACAGGTTGCCACTAGAGTCCTCTTCCACTCCTCCATGATGACATCATGGGGCTGGTGGATGTTAGAGACCTTGCGCTCCTCCACCTTTGAGGATGCCCCACAGATGTTCAATAGGGTTTAGGTCTGGAGACATGCTTGGCCAGTCCATTGCCATTACCCTCAGCTTCTTTATCAAGGCAGTAGTTGTCTTGGAGATGTGTTTTTGGTCGTCATTATGTTGGAATACTGCTCTGCGGCCCAGTCTCCAAAGGGAGGGGATCATGCTCTGCTTCAGTATGTCACAGTACACATTGGCATTCATGGTTCCCTCAATAAACTGTAGCTCTCCAGTGCCGACCGCACTCATGCAGCCTCAGACCATGACACTCCCACCACCATGCCATGCTTGACTGTAGGCAAGACATGCTTGTCTTTGTATTCCTCACCTGGTTTCCACCACACACGCTTTACAACATCTGAACCAAATAAGTTTACCTTGGTCTCATCAGACCACATGTCATGGTTCCAGTAATCCATGTCCTTAGTCTGCTTGTCTTCAGCAAACTGTTTGCGGGCTTTCTTGTGCATCAAATTTAGAAGAGACTTCCTTTTGGGATGACAGCGATGCAGACCAATTTGATGCAGTGTGCAGTGTATGGTCTGAGCACTGACAGGCTTACCCCCAACCCCTTCAACCTCTGCAGCAATTCTGGCAGCACTCACATAGCTATTTCCCTAAGACAACCTTTGGCTATGACGCTGAGCATATGCACTACAACTTCTTGAACAGAAGATGGCGACGACGACGGCGACAGCGGCGACAGAAGACCGGGCCACCGCTTGTAGAAGAGCTAGAAGAAGGCGCGGTGGCCCGGCAAGAAGAACCGAAGAGGGGGACAAGACCCCGAAGAGGGGGACAAGACCCCCAAAGTCAGAAGAAGAGGGCGGTGGCGAAGAAGAAAGCCGGGCTCCTCCGCTAGTGAAAGAACTAGCAAAAGAGCAGAAGATAGCGGAGGAGTCCGGCGAGAAGACCCCCGAAGACGGAAGAAGACCCCCGCAGCTGTGCAATAAACTATTTTAACCCTTGTGTGTTGTTTTTTTACTTTTTTTCACAGTTGAATGGGTAGGGGTACATTGTACCATACTCATTCACATAGGGTGGGGTTATTAAAGGGGGCTTCCGGATTCCGATAAGCCCCGCCGCCCGCAGACCCCGACAACCAACGGCCATGGTTGTCGGGAAGAGGCCCTTGTCCTCATCAACATGGGGACAAGGTGCTTTGAGGTGGGGGGGGGGCGCGCGGCCCCCCCTTCCCCAAGGCACCCCCCATGTCGAGGGAACGCGGCCTGGTACGGCTCAGGAGGGGGGTGCTCGCTCGTCCCCACCCCCTTTCCTGGCCGGCCGGGTAGCGTGCTCAGATAAGGGTCTGATATGGACCTAGGGGGGGACCCCACGCCGATTTTTCGGCATAGGGATTCCCCTTTAAGTCCATACCAGGTGACGGGGCTAGCGATGCCTCCTTCGCTGGCCCCCCGGCTACCTGGAGATGCGCTCAAAATGAGCGGACTTTTCTCCGGGCGGGAAAAGTCCATTCATTTCAAAAGTACGGCGGACTGCCACACACACGGCCATACTGTCCACCGAAATGCGAGTCCAGCGGACAGATTGGAGTGCAAAAATACTTTCTTAGTCCGCCAGACTTTTGGGTAAAAAAAGTCCGCCAGAGCTAACACACGGGCGGATTGTTTTCCACTGGATTGTTTGATCGTGTGTATGAGGCATAAGATTGCCCTGTATTTGACTCCAGCCATCTTGCCATTAACTCTGACCAGCTTCCCTGTTCCTGCTGAAGAAGAGCATCCACACAACGTGATGATGCCAACACCATGTTTCACGTGGGGATGGTGTGTTCAGGGTGATGCGCAGAGTTCATTTTCAGCTACAAAATTGCATTTTGATTTTAGGCTAAAAAGTTCAATTTTGGTCTCATCTAACCAGAGCACCTTCTACCACATGTTTACTGTGTCTGCCACATGGCATCTCACAAACCGCAAATGGGATTTCTTTTGGCTTTCTTCCAACAATGGCTTACTTCTTGCCACTCTTGCATAAAGGCCAGATTTGTGGAGCACACGACTAATGCCCTCTACACAATAGGAATTTCTGACAACAAAATTGTGGATATTTTTACAAAGGATGTTGGCTCAAACTTGTCTTGCATACACATGGTCACACAAATGTTGTTGGAAATTCCAAAAGTCAAGAATGCGGTGACGTACAACGCCTACGACAATCTGAGAAAATTTAAGTTCAATAGCCAGTGCGGCTCTTCTGCTTGATTCCGAGCATGCGTGGACTTTTGTGCATCGGAATTGTGTACAGACGCTCGGAATTTGAGAACCTGCTCTCCATGCATCCCCACGTGAAACATTTGTTGCCAGAAATTCCGACAACAAATGTTCTATGAAGCATACACACGGTCGGACTTTCCAACAACAAGCTCACATCCAACATTTATTGTCAGAAAATCCTATCGTGTGTACATGGCATAATAGTTGTCCTGTGGACAGATTCTACCACCTGAGCTGATCTCTGTAGCTCCTGAAAAATGATCATGGGCCTCTTGGCTGCTTCTCTGATTAATGCTCTCCTTTCCGTTTGCAGTTGTGCCATACTCTTTTCATTTTTAGATGATGGATTAAACAGTGCTTCATGAGATGTTCAAAGCTTGGGATATTTCTTTATAACCTAACCCTGCTTTAAACTTCTCCAAAACTTTATCCCTGACCTGTCTGGTGTGTTCCTTGGCCTTTATATGCTGTTTGTTCACTATGGTTCTCTAACAAACCTCTGAGGACTTCCCAGTACAGCTGTATTTATACCGAGATTAAATTACACACAGGTGGGCTCTATTTATTAATTAGATGACTTCTGAAGGCAGTTGGTTCCACTAGATTTTAGTTAGAGATATCAAAGGGGGCTGAATACAAATGCATGCCACACTTTTCAGATATTTATTTGTAAAACATTTAGAAAAACATTTATCATTTTCCTTCCACTTCACAATTACCTCTCACTTTGTGTTGGTTTATCATAAGAAATCTCAATAAGATACATTTACCCTTTTGGTTGTAACATGACAAAATATGGAAACTGTCAAGGGGTATGAATACTTTTTTCAAGGAACTGTATATATATATATATATATATATATATATATATATATATATATATATATACATATATATATATATATATATATATATATATATATATATATATATATATATATATATATATATATATACATATATACATATATATATATATACATATATACATATATATATATATATATATATATATATATATATATATATATATATATATATATACATATATATATATATATATATATATATATATATATATGTATATATATATATATATATATATATATATATATATATATATACAAAGATTGCAGGAATTGGGAGTGTGTAACACGCAGATTAGATTGCAAGGGTCCAGAAAGTAATGCATAGATTGCAGGGGTCAGGTTTATGTAATGTACACAGAGCAAGAGTCAGGAGTATATACAGCACAACACCCCTTATGATTTATTTCATCAGTACCTCCTTATGTATAACACAGCAGTACTCCTTGCTGACACACACACACAATGTATACACACACACTGTACATGCACAAATTGTATATGCATATACTATATATACTGTATATGTGTGTGTGTATATATATATATATATATATATATATATATATATATATATATATATATATATATATATATATATATATATATTTACTCCTCTGAAAACATGGCCCTTCATCCGCTCCCACAAATGGTAAAGTGTAGGGGTGTTGAGAGGAGCAGCTTGACAGGCTATGCTCTCCTATTGATTGGATAGAAAATATGCGGTGGCCTGAAAGTAACATATTGGGCAACCACAAGCAGCAAAGAAAATGCCATAATGTCAAGACTCATAGCACTAGACAAGAAATGTAGAGCATGCATGCCACAGATACATACCATTATCTATGCCTCTTTAGTAACATGAAGAAATATCATTATCCTATTTTGCTCATTACTGAAGGCATAGCTTAATCATGACACCTCCATCTATACTATGAAAAGTTAACCCAGGGAGTATAGTGTGCATGGAGGAAGAATACTGTGTAACGCCAAATATTTCTTTGCATGTACAAGGAACAAAGCAGTATCAAATAATCAACTATATTTATCTCAGAGGTTTCTGTAAAAAACAGTTGCTTATAGGTAATCTTATAGGGCTTGATTTGTGACCTTGCTAGATAATTGTACTGCCATAGACTTGAGTGTGGCAGGTGAGACTTGACAATTCTATAATATGCTATACTATCTTAACTTCTTTTGCAAAGAGCAAATGGTTTTATGAGCTTTGATAAATGCCAGAGAAGACATATTCCATGCTTATTAACATTCAAAGATTAGAATCCAGAGAAGATTAAAAGTGAACTAATGACTCTTTCTTGAATCTTGCAAAACTCTTTCTCTGCGACACACTGAACATTGTTATCATTTCAATGAAGAATTGAATTCCATTCCATTTCATTCTGTTCAGGAACATAAAGTACATTAAGGAGAATTTTATCATTGATCACATGGTCCTTTCAAAGTAAATTTTTTATAATGTATGTAGTTTAACTAAAGTGTTTAATTAAGGACTCAATTGTATTATTAAATGCAATGAACCTGTGCCAGAACAGCATTCTTCAATCCACTTACTGTGTGTTTGCAGTAAAAGAATATAAAGGGTTATACAATTTGCTTATTGGATCATAAGTGGTGTATTTAATAATAACTTATAATTATATTATTTCTTACAGAACAATGTGTACATTACTTTACGTTAAGATTGCTGTCATAGTCATTGTAAGCATACATACAGTATATTTTTTAGATTGTAAACTCTAACGAGCAGGGCCCTCTGATTCCTCTTGTACGAAATTGTAATATAACCGTAATGTCTGCCCTCATGTTGTAAAGCGCTGAGCAAACTGTTGGTGCTATATAAAACCTGTATAATAATAATATTAATTACATATTGGGCAGCATAGTGGCTAAGTGGTTAGCACTTCTGCTTAGCAACACTAGGGCATGGTGGTAAGTTAATTGGCTCCTGTCCCCATGTGTATGTATGAATGTGAGTTAGGGACCTTACATTGTAAGCGCCTTTGAAGGCAGTGACTGAGGTGAATGTTTAACGGCTTGCCAACCAGCCGCCTTCATTATACTGTGGCAGGTTGGCACAGTCCCTTGAGCCTTCGTAGCAGGTGACGCATTCCTGCTGCACTGCGGGGGAACCGATGCGCGTGGCTGGCGGTTGTGAACGTGGACAGGAGAGCCAGAACAGGGACGTGTGTGTGTAAACACTCAAATCCCTGTTTTGTGAGTAGAGGAGAGACAGAGCATGTGTTCCTGCTAGCTAGGTACAACTATCTGGCTTGTCCTCTAGTCAGTTCCTTCCCCCTACAGTTAAAGCACACAATGAGGGAACACAGTTAAACCCTTGATCACCCCCTAGTGTTAACCCCTTCCCTGCTAGTGACATTTACATGGTAATCAGTGCATTTTTATAGCACTGATCGCTGTATAAATGTCAATGGTCCCAAAAATGTGTCAAAGTGTCCGATCTGTCCGCCACAATGTCACAGTCACCGCCATTACTAGTAAAAAAAAATATAATAAAAATGGCATAAAAATGCCATAAATCTTTTCCATAGTTTGTAGATGCTATAACTTTTGCACAAACCAATCAATATACGCTTATTGTGATTTTTATTACCAAAAATATGTAGAAGAATGTATATTGACCAAAACTGATGAAGAAATTCGATTTTTTTTAAAAATGTTTGGGGATATTATAGCAAAAAGTAAAAAAATTTTTTTTTTTCAAAGTTGTCACTCTTTTTTTTGTTATAGCACAAAAAATAAAAACCGCAGAGGTAATCAAATACCACCAAAAGAAAGCACTATTTGTGGGAAAAAAGGGCATCAATTTTGTTTGGGTACAGTGTCACACAACCATGCAATTATCAGTTAAAGCGATGCAGTGCCGTATAGCAAATAATGGCCTGGTCATTAAGCAGGCAAATCTTCTGTTCTGTACGTGGTTATTATATATAATAGTATATAGTACTATAGTACTATAGTATAATAGTATATATAAGTACCTGTAATTAATAAAAATACACTTATAATCACCAGGGAGGGATGCTGGTCAAAGTTAGGAAAGGACACACCTAGTACCGACAATGGGGAAATAGAAGATAGAAACAAGTAGTCACATCAAGAGGCCAGGGCATAAGGAGCTAGAGCAGGCCATTGTTCATAGCAGAGATCAGAGACAGATACAATGTGATAAGAGATAGACTAAAAGTGTTACTAAACCCAGGACCCTGCATCCACTATATTTGGTCTCCCACCGTACACAGAACATGGACATTCAATTATTTTAGTAAATATAAACTGCTAAATACCTTTTCTTATCAGCAGTATATAGCAGTCCTGTGACTTCTTTCAGTGTCTGGTTAAAGCTTGTAGGAGGAGATTTCATTCATCACTTACTGTCCTATGAGCCTGCAGGACCCCTAACCCTCTGTCTGGACAGTGCTGATTGGCCCTGTGCTGATTACGTGCACCCTCCCAAGAAAAAAAAAACCTCTCTAGCAATACACACCAAACTGAGCATGTGCAGAGTGCCCGCAAGGCTCTGTTCTGTGAGCAGATGGATTGGGGATTGTGGAAGAAGAAGAAGATCAGAGAAGACAGGATCAAGCGCCAGGATCAAGCAGTCTTTTTACACAATGCAGAGGATTATCCTCTTAGGTTCTACAGTGGTTATAACAAGCATGCTTTACTGCATATACAGACTGATTTTACTGTTGTAGGTTTAGTAACACTTTATTACTCAGCATGGTTATTACTCAGCATGGTGATACTATGCATCGCATAGTAGTCCATTATGTGTCACTTATCTGACACAGGAGCCAGCGAAGTCACTGCTGTCCCCTGTAGTCCGGAGCCTCCATCTTCTTGGTGGGCCTCGCTGTCATTTGTCGGAGCCGCGATGACGTCACTCCCGCGTAATGCGCATGGGAGCCGCCACTCTCGGCATATTGCCGTTAACTGCGGCACGCTCAGTGCGCCTGCGTGCCGCTGTCTACGGCGCATGCGCCGTAGACAGCGGTGCCTGTCTTTCGGAAAATATCTCCTAAACCGTGTAGGTTTAGGAGATATTTCTTGGACCTACAGGTAAGCCTTAATCTAGGCTTACCTGTAGGTCAAAGTGGTTTGTAAGGGTTTACAACCACTTTAAGAAGGGAGGTCCCAGGGCTTCTGACTTTAGGAGTCTCCTTTCATATGAGCTACAAATATTTACCTTTATTCTACTTCCCCAAAACTTCTGTATGAGCCCCTTCCTATATGGCTGATGTGGGTACTAGAGTCTTAGGTGTGAAATAGTAAAAATGCTTTGAAGGAAATTGTAACTGTATAAGACACTAAAGCAGAGGCCAGCAATCTGGGAACAACACTCAACATACAGTCTGGGAACAAAAATGCTAACAAGTAGAAGCAAGGTAACAGCAGAACAGATACTGGTGGAAACAAAGAGGTCAACTAAGATGGACAACACTATGGTGAGAACAAGACCGAACAGTGCAGTGAACCGTACAAGAATCTTAGGGGAAACAAGTTACATCCAGTTCCAATATATGATAGGAAAATAAAGATCACTAAAATTGTAAAGCTTCTGTCCTTTTTTTCGCTGTCTGTTTCTCTTTTGAGGATATTTCCCTCAGTTTCTGTTTCAGATGAAGGAGTGTTTAATTATTATTATTATTATTATTATAATACAGGATTTATATAGTGAGACAATAATGAGACAATACAGTTAAAATACAATAAAATACAAGAGGATTAAGAGGGCCCTGCTCAGAAGAGCTTACAATTTAATAGGGTGGGATAGGTGGTACAAAATGTTGTAACTGTGGGGAATGAGCTGATGGAAGTGGTAGGCGATAAGTTGGAGACGTGATAGGCTTTCCTGAAGAGATGAATTTTCAGGGATAGCCTGAAGGTAGCAAGAGTAGGATATAGCCAGACAGGTTGAGATAGCAAGTTCCAGAGGATGGGAGAGGCTCTGGAGAAATCCTGGAGATAAGCATGGGAGGAGGAGATGAGAGAGCTTGAGAGTAGGAGGTCAATTTGGGTGATATTTGGAGACAAGATTGATGATGTAGCTTGGGGTACAGTTGGAAATGGCTTTGTAAGTTGTGGTTAGTATTTTGAATTTAATTTGCTGGGTGATTGGGAGCCAGTGTAGGGACTTGAGGAGAGGGTTGGCAGACACTGAGCGGTTGGTAAGGTGTATAAGTCTGGCAGTAGCATTCATGATAGACTGAAGAGGAGATATGGAGTGACAGGCCAATGAGAAGGCAGTTGCAATAGTCAAGGCAAGAGATAACGAGGGAGTGAATGAGGAGCTTGGATTACACCTAGTACCCTGGCGAGAGGGGAGGGACTGATGTTGCATTGTTGATTTTGATGGAAAAATCATGGAGGGTGGCACAGGCGGGGGGGATATTAATAGCTCAGTTTAGAGAGATTTCGTTTAAGGAAGTGGTGCGACATCCATGCTGATATGTCAGTTAGTAGGTTAGTAATGCGAGAGGAGACTGAAGGAGTGAGGTGAGGAGTAAACAGATAGATTTGGGTCTCATCAGCGTATAAGTGGTATTGGAAGCCATGGGTGGTTATCAAGTGACCAAGGAAAGAGGTGTAGATAGAGAAGAGAAAGGGTCCAAGAACAGAGCCTTGGGGGACCCCCACAGAAAGGAGCAATGGAGAGAAGAAGGCAGAGTTGTAGGTGACACTGAAGGAGCGCTGTGATAAATAGGCAGAGAACCAGGATAGAGCAGAATCTCAGTGGTCAAGGGAATGCAGTTTATTGAGAAGGAGTGGGTGGTCAACAGTATCAAATGCCGCAGAGAGGTCAAGTAGTAGGAGTATGGAGTACTGGCTGTTGGTTTTAGCAGTTAGTAAATAGTTAGTGAGTTTTAGTAAGGCGGTTTCTGTAGAGTGCTGTGAGTGAAAGCCAGACTGTAAGGGGTCAAGAAGGTTATTTTCACTGAGGTAGGAGCTAAGACGGTTGTAGACTAAGCATTCCAGAAGTTAAGAGGTGAATGGGAGCAATGAGATGGTTCTTAAGTTTTTCAGGTTGGTAGGGTCCAGTGAGGGCTTTTTAAGTATGGGAGTGATCTGTGCATGTTTTAGAGGGAAGGGGAAAGTGCAACTAGTGACGGAGAGATTGAAGATGTGAGTAGGGGAGCATAGGATAGAAAAAGAGGGTGATCGTAGTAGTTGTGAGGGAACAGGATCCAAGGGACAATTGGATAGGTGGGCATCTGAGAAAAGTTTTGTAACCTCTTCAGTAGTAGCCAATTCAAAAGAGGAGTGTGTTGAATGTGCTGTTAGGCAAGGTATGTTGGGTGGGGAAGATTTACGCACAGTGGAGGTGTCCTCACAAATTGCACCAATCGTGTTTTTGAAGTGATTGGCAATCTCTTGAGCAGTGAGTGAGTTAGTGTGTAGAGGGGGGGGGGGGCAAAGCGGAGAGTTAAAGGTTGAGAAGAGCCGACGGGGACTGAATGCCAAGGAATTAATAAGAGAGACACAGTAGGCTTGTTTGGCAGCATGGAGGCAGAAATTGTATTTTAGAAGGGCAGATTTATATAGGGTGAAGTCTTATAGGCATTTGGTTTTACGCCACAGTTGTTCAAGAGCACGGAAATGTCTCTTGAGATTTCTAGTGTTGTCACTTTGCCAGGGTTGTAACGGTCGGGCTTGATTCTGTGTGTGGTTAGAGGAGCAAGTGCATCTAGTGATGATGAGAGTGAACTGTTGTAGACAGAGGTGGCCATGTCAGGACAGGGGAGGGATTATGTCATATAGGTGGTCAGTAGCAGAATAGAGAAGAGAAGGATTTAAATGGCTAAGGTTTCTACAAGTAATTGATTGCTGCTTGGAGGGTTGGGTGGTTGGAGGCAAGGATACAGTGAAAGTAATGAGGTTGTGATCAGAGACAGGAAAGGGGGTGTTGGTGAGGTTGCCAGGGTTGCAGAGATGGAAGAATACAAGGTCAAGGGTATTACCATTGGAGTGAGTGGAAGTATGTGCCCATTGGGTTAGGTCAAAAGATGAGGTTAAGTCGAGAGGTTTAGCTGTAGTTGGGCTGTTAACATTGACAGGAATGTTGAAGTCACCAAAAATGATCGTGGGTATTTCAGAGGAGAGAAAGCGCGATACCGGTCCAGGAGGCCGATAAATCTGTTTGCTCTGTTTTTTGTACTACTTATAATGATCTAGTGCCTTGTATGAACTATACAATATATTGTATGTTTTTATTAAATGATGCTGGGGACCCTACTAATGTTACAGATTCTCTTTCTGTTACTTGAAAATACAATATAGATATATTGTTAATATATATATACACAGTATCTCATAAAAGTGAGTACACCCCTCACATTTTTGTAAATATTTTATTATTTCTTTTCATGTGACAACATTAAATAAATTACACTTTGCTACAATTTAAAGTGAGTTTACAGCTTACATAACAATGTAAATTTGCTGTCCCCTCAAAATAACTCAACACACAGCCATTAATGTCTAAAAGGCTGGCAACAAAAGTGAGTATGCCCCTAAGTGAAAATATCCAAATTGGGCCCAATTAGCCATTTTCCCTCTCCGATGTCATGTGACTCATTAGTGTTACAAGGTCTCAGGTTTGATTGGTGAGCAGGTGTGCTAAATTTGGTGTTATTGCTCTCACTCTCTCATACTGGTCACTGGAAGTTCAACATGGCACCTCATAGCAAAGAACTCTCTGAGGATCTGAAAAAAAGAATTGTTGCTCTACATAAAGATGGCCTAGGCCAGATGAATTTTGCCAAGACCCTGAAACTGAGCTGCAGCATGGTGGCCAAGACCATACAGCGGTTTAACAGGAAAGGTTGCACTCAGAACAGACCTTGTTATGGTTGACCAAAGAAGTTGAGTGCACGTTCTCAGTGACATATCCAGAAGTTGTCTTTGGGAAATAGATGTATAAGTGCTGCCAGCATTGCTGCAGAAGTTGAAGGGGTGGGGGGTCAGCCTGTCAGTGCTCAGACCATACGCCGCACACTGCATAAAATTGGTCTGTATGGCTGTCATCCCAGAAGGAAGCCTCTTATAAAGATGATGCACAAGAAAGCCCGCAGTTTGCTAACGACAAGCAGACTAAGGACATGCATTACTGGAACCATGCCCTGTGGTCTGATGAGACCAAGATAAACGTATTTGGTTCAGATAGTGTCAAGCATGTGTGGTGACAATCAGGTGAGGAGTACAAAGACAAGTGTGTCTTCCCTACAGTCAAGCATGGTGGTGGGAGTGTCATGGTCTGAGGAATGGTGGTGTGTGATAATGGCACAAACCACCTGTCTGCCCTTAGACAAAGAAAGTTGACACATGTGCCATGCTTGGCACATGTCCTCAATTTGGTGGTGCAGCATTTCCCAAATAGGTACCCAGGGTTGGAAGATTCACCAAAGCAGGCCAGAAGAGTGTGTAGCCATTTAAGCGATCATACACAACCAGAGCTCCGTTGGCTGAAATTCAGTGGGAATTTCGCCTGCATGTAAACTGCCTGATTTGTGACATGCTCACCAGGTGGAACTCGACTTTGGCAATGCTGCATTGGCTGCACATGCAGCAGAGGGCTAGCAATGAATACCTGTGTGAGTATAGCACAACGATAGGCTCAGGCCGGCTCGGATTTTTTTTCCCATGCCAATGGCTGCTCATAAAGGATGCATGCACTGTACTGTCACCATTTGAGGAGGCCATAAGGATGGTGAGCCATGACAATGCATGCATCAGTGACACAATCCCTGTTGTGTTCCTGCTGGAGCATACTCTGCGTGGCATTATGGACAGGGCACTCGAGGCAGAGCAGAGGGACGAACAGGAGGACTTCCTTTCATCTCAAGGCCCACTTTATACAGACACAATTTGTTAGGGAACCTCCGTAACAAACGCTTGTTTCCATATACCAGCCACCAATCTCCGTCCCTCCAATGCGAAAGTGTCAGTGCTGGATTGTCTCAGCTTGTTCCTGTGTACCTGCTGTTACCTTGCTTGGCTTATCCTGATCCTGAACACCCGGCTCTCCCTGACTACTCTTTCGGATTATCTCTGCAACCTTGTCTGCCTCTGTTTTCCTGCACCGATCCTGGCTTGGACTTCTGTCTAAGGCTCTGTCTTTTCCGATTTTGTACCTTGCTTCCAGCCCGTTACCGACCTCTGCCTGTCCCTGGCTAGGAGCCTGCGTTCCGTTTGTGTACCTCTCTGCCAGCCCGTTGCCAACTCCTGCTTGTTCCTGACTCTGCAAGTGTCTCTGTTGGACTTTCCCTGGATTAGTCCGGTATCTCACCTCCTCCGCACAGGCTCCGGTGTTCCTGATCTGCTACCACCTGTCTGCAGGCACCTTCACCCTTCCGCTGCCCTAGCAGTTCCTGTCTCAACCTCCAGGGTTTCTAGGACTGGGACCATGCGAGAGGCCACCCTCCTCATTTCGGACTCCGCTGTAAGGTACATGACACCATTGTTCCTATGCCACAGAGCACACAAGAGGAGAGAGATTAGGAGGGGGGGGGGAGGATTCTGGCAGTTTCTGGCAGTTTCAGAAGGAACTGAAGCAGAGGAAGACATACGTCAAACAGTAAGAGATGGTTTTCCATCCCCTGAGAAGTAGTACATGGCTGGGAAGAGGCAGTTCCAGATACTGTAATCCTCAGTGACCTTGAGGAGACTGCTTCTCATGCCTCTTCAAATTTGCGGTGCATGGGCTCCCTCATGTTTCAAAGCCTGCAAAAGGACCCAAGAATACATGGTGTAAAGGGAAAGGATCACTATTGGCTGGTAACCCTCCTTGACCACCGTTATAAGGGGAAAGTCTCAGAACTCATCCCCTCATCGAACACTTTTCCCAACCGGTAGGTTACATTGTCATGGAAAATGTAGTTTTTAGGCTTCTGTTGGTCAAGAGAGGAGCGGTAGAGAAGGCGGCCGCCCAAGTGATGCATTTCTGAATTTATTTAGTCCTCGCTGCCCCGGGCTGTCAGCTTCCACATCCCATCGGCAGCATCTGCATCACATGGATGATTGTCCATGTGATAATAATAGATGATTATCTAGGGGCAAAAACAGTGATGGAGAGCTTTCCAGTCGATGATCCACTGGCTTACTGGGTCATGAGAATAAACCAGTAACCAGAACTTGCCCAGTATGCTATTGAGCTGCCTGGCTGCCCTGCATCCAGCGTGCTTTCCAAAAGGGGCATTCAGTGCTGCTGGAGGTTTTGTTACTGATCATAGAACGCGTCTGTCCACAGTCTCCCTGGATCACCTATATTTTATCAAAATTAATCAGTCTTGGATTACCAGCAGCTATGAAGCCCCTGATGCCGATGTCACAGATTAAGTGTTTTTGATTTTGCAGAAGTCCTAGGCTGTCAAGTGTTGTGGGTGTTGATTTTATCTGGAAGAATGTTTTTGGTGTAGATTTCATGGGCACAAACACCCCAAGAACAATTTTTCCACACCTGTTTGACAGGGACTGTATTTACAATGCTGTGAAAAAGTATTTGTCCCCTTTCTGATTTTTTATTTTTCTTGCATATTTGTCATACCTAAATGACTCAGATCATCAAACAAACTTTACTATTACACAAAGATAACCAGAGTAAATACAAAATGCAGCTTTTAAATTATGGTTTCATTTATCAAGGCAAAAAAGCTGTCCAAACCTGCCTGGCTTTATGTGAAAAAGTAATTGCCCCCTAAACCTTATAACTGGTTGTGCCACTCTTGGCGACAACAACTGCAATCAAGTGTTTGCGATAACTGGCAATGAGTCTTTCACATTGCTGTGGAGCAATTTTGGCCCACTCTTGTTTGCAGAATTGTTTTAATTCAGACACATTGGAGGGTTTTCCAGCATTAATGGCATGTGTAAGGTCATGATACAGTATCTCAATTGGATTTAAGTCCCGGATTTGACTAGGCCACTATAAAACCTAAATTTTGCTTTGTTTGGACCATTTGGAGGTGGACTTGCTGTTGTGTTTTGGATCATTGTCCTGCTGCCTAACCCAAGTGCACTAGAGCTTGAGGTCAGGAACTGATTGCCGGACATTCTCCTTTAGGATTTTCTGGTAAAGCTCAGAATTCATAGCTCCATCAATTATGGTAAGTTGTTCAGGTCCTGAAGCTTCAAAGCAGCCCCAGACCATCATACTACTACCACCATGTCTGACTGCTGGTATGATATTCTTGTTATGAAATGCTGTATTAGTTGTATGCCAGATGTAACGGGACGCACACCTTCCAAAAAGTTAAATTTTTGTCTCATCTGTTCACAGAATATTTGCCTAAAAGTCTTGGGGATAATCAAGATGTTTTTTTGGTAAATGTGAGATGTGCCTTTGTGTTCTTTTTGGTCAGCAGTGGCTCTAGCCTTGGAACTCTCCCATGGATGCTATTTTTGCCCAGTCTCTTTCCTATTGTTGAATCATGAACACTGATCTTACCTGAGCCAAGTGAAGCCTGCAGTTCTTTAAATGTTGTAGTGGGTTCTTTTATGACCTTCTTGATGAGTCCTCATCATGCTCTTGGAGTAATTTTTGTAAGCCGGCCACTCCTGGGAAGGTTCACCACTGCTCCAAGTTATCTCCATTTGTGGATAATGGCTCTCTCCATGATTCACTGGAGTTCCAAAGCCTTAGAAATGGCTTTGAAACCCTTCCTAGACTAATACATGTTTGCTTATAATCCTTTCTTGAATTTTTTAGATTGTGGCATGATGTGTGGCTTTTTGTGATCTGTTAGCGTGCTCCACTTTGTCAGACAGCTTCTATCTATGTGATTTCTGGATTCAACAGGTCTGGCTGTAACCACTTTAAAGTAAGTGTTAAATGTTTTATCATATTTGTTACATCACAAAAGTCTATTACATTATACAATCTAACAATCCACTGAAATTACATAAAGTAAAGCATCACGATGACTAAACATAAACATATGTTCTGAGATTTCATTCTTAATAAATTTGGTATTTAACCGCTTCAGCCCCAGAAGATTTGGCTGCTCAATGACCAGGCCATTTTTGCGATTCGCCACTGCGTCACTTTAACTGACAATTGCACGGTTGTTCGACACTGTACCCAAATAAAATTGTGGTGTTTGATTGCCTCTGTAGTTTTTTTTTTTTCGCTATAAATAAAAGAAGAGCGACAATTTTGAAAAAACATAATATCTTTTACATTTTGCTATAATAAATATCCCACATTTTTTTCATCAAAAAAATATTTTTTTGCCTTAGATTAGGCTGATATGTATTCTACATATTTTTGTTTAAAAAAAAAAAAAATCGCAATAAGTATATATTGATTGGTTTGCACAAAAGTTATAGCATCTATAAAATAGGGGACAGATTTATGGCATTTTTATTATTATTTTTTTTTACTAGTAATGGCAGCGATCTGCAATTTTTATTGGGACTGTGACATTATGGCGGACACATCGGACACTTTTGACACATTTTTTAATCCATTGACAATTAAACAGCGATCGGTGCTGTAAAAATGTACTGATTACTGTGTAAATGCCACTGGTAGGGAAGGGGTTAACACTAGGGAGCGATCAAGGGGTTAACTGTATTCCCTATATTTGTTTCTAACTGTGGGGGGATGGGACTGTCTAGGAGGAGAGAGAGATTGGTGTTCATACATAGGATGAACACACAATCTGTCTCCTCTCCCCTGAAAAAACCGGGATCTGTGTGTTTGCACACACTCATCCTTGTTCTCGTTCTGTCACGAGCAATCACTGGAGCCCGGCGGGGCGTGATGACCGCATTGGGGTTGGGCACACGCGAAGGCGCGCGTGAGCTCCCCTAGTGGCCAAAAGGCAAAGCAACGTAACATAACCTTGTTTCGGCCAGCCGTGCCATTCTGTGCCAGTAAAACTGCAGCGGCTGGTCGGCAAACTGTTAAATTATTACTCCAAGCTAGCTGTTGGTTATCAAATCTACATTAGCATGTGCCAGGCTGGAAATGCTGAAACCCAAACGGTGAATAAAGATTTACACTGGATTTAAAGTTTTTAAAATTAAGCTGGTTAAGCTAGAAAATCTGACCCGGTGTTCACCTCAGTAACAGAAATGTATGAGATAGTATTATTCTGGGATCAGCACTCATTCAATGTGTTAAGATCAAGTGAAATAGATCAAAGACTTGAGATAATATAAAAAAAGCTTCTATATGTTACAAACAGTCTCTTTAAGCTTATATTGCTATTAGCAAGACAGCATCAGGGTTCTGTGCCATCCTGCTGATTTCTAAGGCAACTGCTGTCCTGTACCTGCTGGAGTAATTAAGCTTATCTAAATATATGTAGATACTCAGTGTGAAATAAAACCACATGCTTATGTAAAAAAAAACAAAAAAAAAAAAAAAACAGCAACATTTTTGAAATAACTAAAATATTTTCTTTTCTTACAGCTTTGGTACATTGAGTATTCGCTGCTAATTGTTTAGATTCCTCAGAAAACCGACAGTTCAAATCAGCTCCCTTGGCTTGCTCTTGCTGCTCTGTTGCTTTGACCTCAATTATAGGTCCTTGTTTGCTCCTCTGGACAACATTTAGACTCTTTTGTGCACACATACAACCCATGGACTCCTGAGGATGGTGGATCCATGAACTCTACTCACCTTCCTTACTTAAACCCTGCGGACACTTGCACAAACATTGTGCTGGTTGCTGGCAAAACCTGGGCCCAGAATTGAAAGTTTCATCCCTCCTAAGTCTCTGAGAAGCCTGTGGGCTCCAGGATCCATATTGGGTTTTACCAATCTCCGAGGAAAATTGAGTTTCCTCCAAATTATTACTATTATTATACAGGATTTATATAGCGCCAACAGTTTACGCAGAGCTTTATAACTTGAGGGTAGACAGTACAAATATAATACACTTTAATACAGAAGGAATCAGAAGGCCCTGCTCCAAATGACATAAGCACATCGGAGCCCCTTGTTATGAACCCAAGAGTGACAAAAAATTTTTTTTTATACCTTAACAGGGTACCGTACATTTTCAATAAATAGCAACAGTATAATTTGCAAAAAATCTTTGCCTTTCGGCCTCATGTACACAGGACGTTTTGCAAACTCTGCTAGAAGCCTTTCCTCCTGGCAGCAGCGTTTTGGCAGAAAAAACACATGCCATCGAAATTAATTAACCCCCAAGCATTTGATGCCTGTAAACGCGCCCAAGCGCTTGTAAAAGCTTTAGACACTTTTACAAGCGCTTGGGCGTGTTTACAGGCATCAAATGCTTGGGGGTTAATTAATTTCGATTGTCAGAATAATAATTCAGTCTGGTCATTGAAATAAATTAGCGTTCAAGGGCTAAACACGCCTAGCCTTAACACGTGTTTAGACGTGTTTACATGTGTTTACAAGTGTTGAGCGCTTTTTCTGCCAAAACTTTTTGACGCACTGGCAGTGTTTTTTTTTCCTGTCTGTAAAAGCTCCTGCCATTAACCACTTCAGCCCCATAAGGATTTGCCCCCTGCTTGACCGGGCCATTTTTTGCGATACGGCACTGCATCTCTTTAACTAACAATTGCATGGTTGTGCAAAGTTTTACACAAACAAAATTTTTGTACTTTTTTTTCCAACAAATAGAGCTTTCAGTGGTATTTGATCACCTCTGTGATTTTTTTTTGACGCTATAAACAAAAAAAGAGCGGCAATTTTGAAAAAAAACACAATGGGGGTTATTTACTAAAGGAAACTCCATTTTGCACTGCAAGTAAAGTCCCTGTAGATCTGAAGCGGACATGCAAGGAAGATAAAAAAAAGGATTTTATCTTGCACATGATTGGATGATAAAATCAGCAGAGCTTCCACTCATTTTAGATCTACCCCTTAGATTTAGAGCGACTGCAATTCCAAGTGCACTTGCACTGCAAAGTGGATTTGCCTTTCATAAATAACCCCCAATATTTTTTGCTTTAATAAATAACCCAAATTTTAAAAAATAATAATAATTTCTTCCTCAAAAAAATCGCAATAAGCGTATATTGGTTGGTTTGCACAAAAGTTATAGCGTCTACAAAATAGGGGATAGATTTATGGCATTTTTATTTATTTATTTTTTACTAGTGATGGCGGGGATCTTCAATTTTTATCAGGACTGTGAGATTGCTGCGGACAGATCGGACATGTTTGACACTATTTTGGGACCACTGACATTCACTGACATTTACACGGTGCTTTAAATAGCCACTGATTACTGTATAAATGTCATTGGTAGGCAAGAGGTTAATACTAGGGGGTGATCAAGGGGTTAACTGTGTTCCCTGTGTGAGTTATAACTGTAGGGGGTATGAGACTGACTAGGGAAGGAGACTGATCGGTGTTCCTGTATACTGGCAACACACGATCTGTCTTCTCTCCCCTGACAGGACATGAATTTGTGTGTTTAAACACACACATCCCCATTCGTGCTCTGTCAGGAGCAATCGTAAGTGCGTTGGCGGAAATCGCTCATGGGTTTACCAGTGACGCTGCTGTCCCTAATCCCCTTAAAGGGGCCGCGATACAGCTATGGCGATTCACGCAGGGGAGCCATTCTGTCACCGTCAATCAACAGCGGGTGGTCTGGAAGAGGTTAAACACTGCTGAAAGCCTATGTGTGGACACATTGGGTAACACAGAAGGGCGTTTAGAGGCAGGAAAGAGAAAAAAAGACACCTGACGCCTCTAGAAGCAGCTGCACAAATGTTCAGTGTGCATAAAAACTGGCCTTGTGCTCCAATGAAGCAACTATACCTATGCTGAAATGTTGTCATTAGTCTGCTGCAGATAGAAATAAACATTTCCACAGTCTTCTCTTCCCCTGTGATCAGACTGCAACATTGTTAATTTGTAGCACGTCACAAGCTGGGAGGCAGTAGCAAGGGTTTATATGTATTAGACATTTGTGAACACAGTCAAGAACTACACAGAAATCAAAATTTATATGAGTGTCATCTATAAGCTGGCATTTCAGTAGATGTTGATCCTGGATGATGCCTGTTTAAAATTGGTGCAATCCTTCTAGACAGAAAAGCAGCTGATGTCATTGTCAGCGAGAAAAGTGTAATCTTTGAGGTAATAAATAGCTGTAAGTCTTAAAGTGATATCAAAGTCTTTTTTTTTTCTGTTTAAAAATAACAAACATGTCATACTTACCTGATCTATGTAGGGGTTTTGCACAGGGCAGCCAAGATCCTCCTCTTCTTGGGTCCCTTGCCGATGCTCCTGGCCCCTCCCTTCTGCTGAGTGGCCCCACAGCAAGCAACTTGCTATGGAGGCACCCAAGCCGAGCCGCTGCTCTATGTGTCCATTCAGACACGGAGACGTGCCTAGGCCCTGCAACCTCTCTCTCCTCATTGGTTCCTCATTGGCTCACTGACTTGATGCTGCGGTGTCCATTCAAATCGAATATGACCTCCATCAGAGAATTATCTGATAAGGCTCTGGAAAGATACCTGACCCCTGATATAATCGGCAGACCATCTATGGAGGATAGCAGCATGTCAATTCTGGTTAGTGTCCTATGAGTCTCCGACGACAGGAGTATGCTCTGACTCCAGTATTATTTCGACACCACACATCAGTAAGAGCATAGCTTTCCAGCCATGACGAGAGGGTGTGGTGCGAGTCAGATGCACACCCATGCCTGTCTAGAGCCCCATCTGACATCACATTATAATCGACCATCAACAACAGTGGGCCCTGTGTGATCAGCACAGTTTCTTTTAGAATGTCTTCTAATATTTGGAAAGAGAATGGCAGTGGAATATATACACAGACCAATGTTAAATATACATAAAATATTTTACATACTAGTATAGCATATCTACCATTGGGATCTGATTTGATTGGCTTTTTTTAATGCCATAACTTTAGAACCTTGTAGGTGTGTCTCCTGCAACAGGATAATATGGGGTTTATACCACTTTATAAAATCAAATACAAGGGATCTCTTTACATTAGAGTTCATACCATGTACATTCCAGGACAGTACACTTATCTTACCCGCCCTTTAGATAAGACTGATACCAGTACCCGTTCCCCGGCAGAGCAGCGGCTAACCAGTCCTTGGTCAGCTCATCCGATCTTTGGGCATCAAAACAGAGATAAACAGCAGCACACAACACTAACTAATAAAGCATAACATCCCTCCCCTTCCCTCCCTGCACACAACCTCAATATGTTGTGTGCCCATATCCCATAACTGCAACAGTAAACAACCTCAGGGTGTCAGCGGTCTTTCATATTCCACCAGTAGGATCCCACTGGTGTGTTGAGCCTCTGAGAGGGGCTCAGTAACATCTAGAACTCAAGTCAGTTCTTCCTTAAGTTATCCCCAAGAGAAAAAAAAACAAAAACAAAAGGATTCTGGGGGATATAACAAAAGTATGTAGTGGAAAGATCCGGAAATAAGTAAATAAGATTGCGCTATGGACAGATTATACAATACCTATTCACTACAGAAATAAAAGAAAATCAAGTGAAATAAAAATGAAATAAAAAGTAGACTCGAGAGGTTGAAGCTGCCTGTGCTTAGAACCTACCCCTTAAAGTAAAATAAAAGGAGTAGGCCAGAGATATAAAGTATGAATTAAGCTGTGGCGCTAAAACCTTTCCTAACAAATACCCTGGTGTCGCTAAAACCTACAGACACAAAACAACATCACTAGACAGGATATCCCTGCCACGCCAGCTTACAGAAGACTAGAAAATAGAAATTTTGAAGAACAAACCCAGAATAGATACTGGGGCAACCGCACTCCCTATACGCCAAATATCCCAAGGCATTCCAACAGGTATTCGCCTCTGAGGGGATATCCTCAACACACTCCCTATAGAAGATACGATAGGGATTTTTTTCACAGGGGACAGGAACGCAGGCCACCCAGAATACCGGATACTCAATACGATCCACGGAGAGAAGGGAGACCCTTCCGGTACCCAGGAAGGAACCAACAACGGGGTCCCTACAGAAATGGAGGTTGGAATCCAAGGTGGACCAGACAAGACAATTCAAGGAGAAACCAAGGAGACTACGAGCGTCCTTGGCAACAGAGAAGGGAAGAACCGTACAGACCACCGGATTGGCAAACAGAAAACGCACAAGGGGGAAGAGAGGAGGCCTCCAGAAAAAGAAGAAGAGAATATTAGGGGAAGGTATTTATAATCTTAGTCAGATTGAATTTACAGAAGAGGAACTCAGGGTCTTGGATATGGGGTTGAAATTTGCCCCTGATAGGGGCCTTGACAAATTTGAGACCTACATTGATCTTCAAAAATTTGTGCGAAAACTCAATATCAAAAAATATTTCGGCATAGCAAAGCCAAACGCAAGGGACAATGACAATACTATATACAAACATTCCCAGTTGAGGAACAACTCTACATTTAACCCCAAGGTAACACAGGATGAGAATATAAAAGTCTTTAAGAAGATGGTGGAGAATGACCTGAAGAATTTAGAAATAAAAAGAACCAAAGGAAAAAATATATGGGAAACCATTAAACAAATAGAGAAGCAGAAGGGTATAGTCATCAGACCAGCCGACAAGGGGGGGGGGGGGGGGGTTTGGTAATTCTAAACAAGCAAGATTATGAGAAGGAAATGGAAAATCTACTTAATATTCCTAATACCTACAAGAAATTGAAGAAAAACCCCAAAGCTGAGTATGAAAAGAAACTCAAAAAGTATGTTGATAAGGGGAAAACCCTCGGTATCTTGAACAGAAAGGAGTCTAGATATTTGCTGCATAAGGCACCTAAAACTCCTATCATATACTATGTCCCCAAAATTCATAAGAACCAGAACAACCCACCAGGGCGACCAATTATAAGTGGGATTGACTCCCTGTTCTCCAGATTAGGGGCCTACATTGATGTTTTTTTACAACCACTGGTAACTAGAGGAAAATCCTATCTGCGTGACAGCAAACAACTGATAGGGGAATTAGGAGGCTTGACGATCGAAGAGAGCGACCTATTGGTCACCATCGACGTGGAATCATTATACACTAATATCGAACAGGATGATGGGCTCAGTAGCGTTGAGTGGGCATTGCAGCAGTTGTCTGACCTAAAACAAGAGCAGATTAAATATCTGATGGAAGGTTTAAAAATGGCAATGAATCACAACTACTTTTGGTATAAAGGAACATACTATAATCAGACCAAAGGTGTAGCCATGGGGGCTAAATATGCCCCAAGTGTAGCGAATCTGTTTCTCAATAGATGGGAGGAAGAGCAAATTTATGGCGTACACAGGAAGAACCTTAAAATGTACCGTCGATATATAGATGATATCGTCATTGTATGGGGAGGCACAACGGAACAACTACAGGAGTTCTTTAATGAGATCAATAACAACATTTACAACATAAAATTCACTGGTAATTATAACAACTGCAGTGTGGACTACTTAGACTTACAAATATATAAGGAAGGCAACAGGTTGGGTACACGCACCTTTTTCAAACCCACGGACCGCAATGGCTACATCCCCACAAACAGCTGCCATCATGCTAAGTGGCTGGGGAATATACCTAAGGGCCAGCTGATGCGATTATATAGAAATTGCAGCAGAAGCATTGATTATGAACAACAGGCGGAAATAATTATTGAAAGATTCAAAAATAAGGGATATGATGAAAAGGGTTTACACAAGTTGAAAAACGAAATAAAACAAATGGAACGGAACAAACTACTGTAAGATAAAAGACGAGAAAAGGTTAACAATTTACCAATTGCCTTCCTCACAGGGTACAATAGGCAACACAGGGATGTGGAATCCATTATCAAAAAACATTGGCCTATCCTGAAAGCGGACTGTACACTCAAAGATATTCTACCAAAAAAACCTCTGTTTATTTACAGAAGGGCACCCACACTGAGAAATAAATTAGTTAAAAATACCATTGATCCCCCAAGACAAATAAAAGTAGCAGGTAATTTAAAAGGTTTTTTCAAATGTGGCAAATGCCTCCCTTGCAGAAATAGTAAAAGAACAGAAAAAAAGAGAACCACTTTTCAGTCATCCTCAAATAAAAGAGAATACAGAATAAATGAGCTCATCACGTGTAAAAGCACTCATGTTACCTATATTATAGAGTGCCCCTGTTTCAAGCAATATGTAGGGCGAACCACGAGAGAACTCCAAACCAGAATCGGAGAACACATTAGGAACATCAAAAAAGGGTATCCCAAACACAGTGTCTCCAGACACTTTAGGGACTTCCACAACCGTGACCCAGGGCAGATGGTGTTCTATGGAATTGATAAAATAAGGGCCCACTGGAGAGGAGAGGACAAAACAATTAAAATATCTAAAAATGAGACCAAATGGATATATGACTTAGACACCCTTCAACCACAGGGAATGAATGTGGAGCTGGATCTGAATTGCTTTCTGACCAATTTCTGAATGTGCTTAATTTCCCCTTCTTTATAGTTAGACCATACACCTTTTGAGATAGGATTGAATACAATAGGGGTTTACATTCATGAAATCAAAGACATCATATTAAGCATAATATTCGACCCATAAATAAATGAGGTTCCTTCTAATCCATTGAATAATAATTTGTAGTACTATATAAAAAAGACCCACCTAAAGTTCTGGCCCCTAATAGTATAACTCGGGGCCCAAACAAAGGATTATACACATGTCCCCTATTGGGGGCAGTATACACATACATACAAAAAAAAATACAAAAAAATACAAAAAAATGTTGAGCCTACAATAGATTGATTATTACGCATCACCCCCCAATGAGGGATTTATATGTATATATTCCTTTTTCCTTTTCTCCACCCTTGGGAGTAAGTATTCCCCAAAATGGAAACATACCGGTACTCTTTTACAATATGCTTCCCTCATAAACCTATTTTCACCGGTGGTTACATATTACCTTATCCCATATCCATTGATTTCAGTTAACTGATTGACTGAATGGGTTTGCATTATAAATTTCTTATAATAATTTTTTATATAATTTTTTATATAATATATTTTCATTATTGTTTGCAATCTTATACATATAGGTGAGTGTATAGATGGGTGTGTATATATACACACACACACATGTTTTTAGTTTGTTTCATTCATCTTTCCTTTTTTCCTGATTCCGTGTCCATTAGAATGCCATAATTACATTCATTTCCTAGAGAAGTGTCTGCAACAGATTGATTTTTGTTTTTGTAATCTTAATTTAAAATTTTTAAAAATAGAACAAATCAGGTATTTTAGGAGTTCTGAAAGTGTCATACATATGGGGTAGTCTGTTAGTGGATTACATACATACCGTTTTAGTGACACATTTTTATTTATATATTTGTGTGTATTTTATATTTTATATTGTATTTTATTAGTTTTTTCTATTGCCTGTTTTGGTTCTAAGTGCCTGGATTAAATATGTGGGTTGCAGTGCTCCATAGTTTAATATAATAATATAACAGTTTATTATGCCCTGTGCCCGCAGTGGAGATGAAAACACGGACTTTTCTCCGTATCTGTGCTGTTATGAGGGAACACACAGCACGTAGTAGGATCCGTAGCGGTACAGTCAGGGCATTCCCACAGTTAGAATGGCGCGGATCCATCGCGCAAGCGCAGTGGAGCGCTGCACCCTACATAAGCGAAAAGGTGCACCAACATGGCCGCTCCAGATGACGTCGCTCTGACGAAACGCGTAGGGCGTGGCCTAGGACGTGCACCTCATACTGCTATACAGGCAGCAACGCCAGCGCAGCTATTACAAAGGCGAATTGTTTTATTGGATATTGTGAGTAATTTGGATTTTAGGTAAATAAATCGTTAGAAAACAGTGTTGCACTATGGTTGTACTTCTGTTTCCTCCCTCATGCACTTGCTAAACGGACTATTTGCGGAAGTAAAAGGGCGAACATTCCCCCAGCACAGCAGGAGCAGAGCCCAAGGAAAGCTGCACAGTGGCTTATACTGTGACTGCTCGGCTAACCCTTTTAGGGTTCTCTGTCTGGTGAGCGCAATTATTTTCCTGACACTGAGTGGCGCACCGGAGAAGATTGTTCCTAACCTTTCTGCACTAGTCACTTTGGTCTACCCTTTTTATTTGAAAAGACTTTATGCGTTTTTTCCAGCAACTGTGTGATGCGATTTTGAAAAAATTTGTTTGGGCATTGAAAGAATTCCTTTTGTTTTTGTTGTTCTTGTTATTTTTATGACTATTTAGGACTGTCACTCTTGGGACTCATAATATAGAGCACAGTTTACAGACCACTAATATTGTGGCTTGTGGTTCGCATATGATCTCTCTCACTTAGCATATATGGTTTATTTATTTACAATTTTATGCAATATTTTCACTATTCTTTGGTTATAACACATGTGCACTTTTTGAGTTGCATGCCAACAGGCAATTTTTTGTATTTTAATTTTTTATACAACACGCATTTATAAGAAGTATATATATAGTATTTGGCAGGCACCACTTATATGGTGGTCCTCAGGAGACTACACATTTCACATTAATTCACAGTATTTATTTATATTATTTTCTGGGGCAACAAATAGGGCCATCTATTAATTACACTGATTAGATCTCTACACACCTTTTTGACACCAGGGTATTTGTTAGGAAAGGTTTTAGCGCCACAGCTTAATTCATACTTTATATCAGTGGAAAGATCCGAACTGGAATGCAGAAGAAAAGTCAATCATAAACAAAAATAGATGAAAAATGTAAGTCAGTCTATAGATGTAGAATTAGTCTAGCTGGGAGCTGAAAAAGAAAATGAATGTAGTGTCAAAAAGAAAATAAGAAGCTACACTTCCATATAGGCAGAGAGTGCATGAATGGTTTGTCTCTCCAGTAGTGGGCTAAACGACGTACAGATTCTTCATCCATGTGTTGGAGGGCTACTGCACCCCCTAGTGTCTAACCATCATGACGCTTCCGGGGGGTGTTAAAGAAGAAAACTTTGTCCCTATGCACCACTTTCAGTTTTGCGGGGTATAGCATGCTATATGCCAATTGTAAGTCCTGCATCCATTTCTTTACATGAACAAAATTGGCCTTTTGTCTCTGCTTAGCTGCTGAGAAGTCAGGGTATATTGAAATGCGATTTCCATTATACTGTAGGTCATCCAGGGTGCGTGACCCCTGCAGGGTGTTTTTGCAGTCTCTGAAATACAGTATGCAGCCTATAATGGGGCGTGGATGTGCATCAGGTAGGGGGAGGTTTAGATGGTATTCTATGGGCCAGTTCTAGGGCAAATAAATGTTAAAATGTGGAATCCGCACATTGTCCGGGAGCCAAAGTTAGAAAAAGTTCTCAGGCTGTTTTCTCTGGGAACCCCACAAAGCGGACATTGTCTCTTCCGGTATT
This sequence comes from Lithobates pipiens, assembly GCF_037356315.1. Lineage (NCBI taxonomy): Eukaryota > Metazoa > Chordata > Amphibia > Anura > Ranidae > Lithobates > Lithobates pipiens. The sequence continues at coordinate 169,170,685 of NW_027507903.1, read as the reverse complement.
CCATGTCCCCCAATCAGTGTGGCCAGTGATTTCACTTTGTAGAGTTTGTGTTGTGCTTTCTAATGGACAGAAAACATCCTCCAGGTCACTGATTCTATTTTCAGCTTCTGTGGCTCTCTCTCTGATATTTTGCACATTTTGCTTAAAAAAATTACATTTCTGCCCTCATGCCATCTATATGTGCCATCAGGGTGGTTTGGCATGTGAATATGGCCTCCATTATTTGCTTCAGGGAAGGTTCCTCCTCTGCCTCTGCTAGCGCTGGATCCCCTGGCTCTGCATGGAGCAGTCTGTCTAATGAGCGGCCCCTTCTCATGCCTCTGGATCTGTGGGGCAGTGGGCTTACCTTGCTGGAGGTAGTGGGGGAATGAGTCTGTGTGCTGTGTGCTGTTTGGGCCCCGGACCGCCTCCTCATGGCGGCCACCATCTAGGGATTCCCATGTAAAGCGTGACAAAGGATCTGCGGCCAAATCCATGGGTGCTGGCCCATATTTAACCATCTCCTACCATTCCTACTACTCCAGAGTATAGTAGGTTATAGATTTGGTACAGGATCTGTGTCTCTGAGGCCGCGTACACACGCGCGGACTGTTTGCCCAACCTTGTTCGTCAAACAGTTTCATCAAACAGTCCGCTCAAAATTTGCATGAGCGGACTTGCCCACACACGAGCGGACTGTTTGAGCGAGCTGTTTGCCAAACAGTTCGCTCAACTTTTGAAATGAACGGACTCGCCCACGTAAGGAGGAGGCAAATCCGCCCATTTCGAGCGCGTGTACAGGTAGGCGGGGCCCGCGAAGGAGACGTCGCGGGCTCCGCCGCCTGGAATGGGCTTAAAGGGGAACCCCAACGCTGAAAAAAATAGGCGTGGGGGTTCCCCCAAAGTCCACACCAGACCCTTGTCCGAGCACGCTACCCGGCCGGCCAGGAAAGGGGGGCGAGCGAGCGCGCCCCCCCTCCTGAGCCGTACCAGGCCGCGTGCCCTCAACATGGGGGGGTGCCTTGGGGAAGGGGGGGCCGCGCGGCCCCCCCACCCCAAAGCACCTTGTCCCCATGTTGATGAGGACAAGGGCCTCTTCCCGACAACCCTGGCCGTTGGTTGTCGGGGTCTGCGGGCGGGGGGCTTATCGGAATCCGGGAGCCCCCTTTAAGAAGGGGGCCCCCGGATACCGGCCCCCCACCCTATGTGAATGAGTATGGGGTACAATGTACCCCTACCCATTCACCTGTGAAATAAAGTACAAAAAAAAAACACAACACAGGGGAAAAAATATTTTATTGCACAGCTCCGGGGGTCTTCCATCTTCGGGGGTCTTCTCGCCGGACTCCTCCGCTATCTGTGTGTAGCTCTTTTACTAGCGGAGGAGTCCGGCTTTCTTCCTCCCCGCCGCCGGCCTCTTCTCCCGACTTCGGGGGTCTTGTCCCCCTCTTCGGTTCTTCTGCCGGGCCACCGCGCCTTCTTCTAGCTCTTTTACAGGCGGTGGCCCGGTCTTCTGTCGCCGCTGCCTTCCGTTCTTCTGTCGCCGCCTTCGGTTCTTCTGCCGGGCCACCGCGCCTTCTTGTAGCTCTTTTACAGGCGGTGGCCCGGTCTTCTGTCGCCGCTGTCACCGCCGACCGTGTGACCAACCCATGTGACATATACCATGTGACCCCGCCCCATTGTCACTATATAAGTGACCGCACAGCGAGGCTCTGGCATTCCGGCCGGAGGGAGCGACGTGTCAACATCTCCTGGAGAAGAACAAGAAGAACAAGAAGAAGAACACGAACGGAAGTCGGCGGCGACAGCGGCGACAGAAGACCGGGCCACCGCCTGTAAAAGAGCTACAAGAAGGCGCGGTGGCCCGGCAGAAGAACCGAAGGCGGCGACAGAAGAACGGAAGGCAGCGGCGACAGAAGACCGGGCCACCGCCTGTAAAAGAGCTAGAAGAAGGCGCGGTGGCCCGGCAGAAGAACCGAAGAGGGGGACAAGACCCCCGAAGTCGGGAGAAGAGGCCGGCGGCGGGGAGGAAGAAAGCCGGACTCCTCCGCTAGTAAAAGAGCTACACACAGATAGCGGAGGAGTCCGGCGAGAAGACCCCCGAAGATGGAAGACCCCCGGAGCTGTGCAATAAAATATTTTTTCCCCTGTGTTGTGTTTTTTTTTTGTACTTTATTTCACAGGTGAATGGGTAGGGGTACATTGTACCCCATACTCATTCACATAGGGTGGGGGGCCGGTATCCGGGGGCCCCCTTCTTAAAGGGGGCTCCCGGATTCCGATAAGCCCCCCGCCCGCAGACCCCGACAACCAACGGCCAGGGTTGTCGGGAAGAGGCCCTTGTCCTCATCAACATGGGGACAAGGTGCTTTGGGGTGGGGGGGCCGCGCGGCCCCCCCTTCCCCAAGGCACCCCCCCATGTTGAGGGCACGCGGCCTGGTACGGCTCAGGAGGGGGGGCGCGCTCGCTCGCCCCCCTTTCCTGGCCGGCCGGGTAGCGTGCTCGGACAAGGGTCTGGTGTGGACTTTGGGGGAACCCCCACGCCGATTTTTTTCGGCGTTGGGGTTCCCCTTTAAGCCCATTCCAGGCGGCGGAGCCCGCAACGTCTCCTTCGCGGGCCCCGCCTACCTGTACACGCGCTCGAAATGGGCGGACTTTCCGAGCGGGAACAGTCCGCTCATTTCGAAAGTACAGCGGACAGGCCCACACACGGGCGGACTGTTCGCTCAAACACAGTTTCAGCGGACAGTTTTTCGGAATTTCCGAAAGACTTTGTCCGTCCAACTGTCCGCTGAAACTGTCCGCTGAAAGCCCACACACGAGCGGACTGTCCGCCCAAACACTGTTCAGCGGACAAGGTTGGGCGAACAGTCCGCCCGTGTGTACGCGGCCTGACACTTAGGATGACCGTTGGAGAATTTGTCCCAGCTGAAGCTCTCACTCAGTGCTGCTTACATGTCTGCCGCTTAGGGGTTTGCACGTTAAAAATTTTTTGATTTTGTTTTCATAATTCTTATGTTTTCTCCCCTGAGATGCCTTGAACTGTTTGGTTTTGATTCTAGATGACTCATAGAAGGTTTGGAAGGAGACTCTTGCTTGCTCAAGCTAAAGATGGATCGGCTTGGCGGGGCACATTGCCTCACCCTCACTGGAGACCGCCTTACTCCCCCTCATGTCCTTTGACTGCAGTCAGAGACACCTGAGATGCTATTTTCAGGTCTGCAACTGTTGTTCCTGTTCTACCTTTTTAGGCCATTCCGGTCTGCTTGTTACCATGCTACTGATCTCTGCCCAGTTTTTTTTCTGAAGACCTTTTTGTTTTTCAAATTTTTCCTTTTTGTTTTTTTATTCCCATTGTTATTGTGTATCTTTTGCTTTCCAGGTTACAGTAAACTGTTTTATTAGATACAAGGTTACTGCTCTGTTCCTATACCATAGGGGTGTTACTCTGGCTTACTAATTTAGCCCACTTATGGCTCTAAAGATATTGTCCTATAATGTGAAGGGTTTCAATTCCATCAAGAAACGATGGCTGGGTCTGAAGGAATTCAGGACCTCCGGCGCAGATGTGATCTTGATTTAGTAGAAACACTCCCGAGCCAGAGGTTTATTAAAATTCACTTCCAAATACTTCCCGGTATTATACAGTATATGGCTTTGAACTCATCTGGCAAGGCAGGAGTTGCAGTGCTTGCCAGATGCTCCTGTCTTCTCCAGATTCAGTCCTCTCACTTGGACCCGCATGGTCGATACATAATACTGCAATGAGTATTCATGTCTAGTCCTCTTACCTTTATGAATGTTTACGCACCAAGTTTGGGTGAGCTTACATTCCTCACTGAAACATTTGATCTGTTGAAACGTTTCTCTAGGGCCTTTACGGTTGTTGGGGGTGATTTCAATGCCATCCTATCTTCTACAAGAGATAGGAGATCTCTATTCCAAACTAAGCTGCCTCTCCCAGTGTGATTACTAGCCTCCTCCTCCCGTCAATTGATACATCATCTCTTTGACGCCTGGAGGATAAAACACCCCACAAGCAGACAGTTCTTATTCTACCTCCCCACCCCCCCCCCCCCCACACGCACAAAATGTTCTTCAGTTTAGACTATTTCTTTGTGACTGCCCCCTTCTGCCTAACACAGTGTCTTTTGATCTGGACCCTATCACCTGGTCAGACCATGCTCCATTAACCCTAGATCTTTCCCTCTCCACTGCTTTTCCCAAGACATGCCATTGGAAACTCAACGAGTCTTTATTGAACCACCCTGATATCAAATGAAAACTTCTCTTGGCACTAACCGAATACTTTCAACTCAACACAGGTTCTGTCCCCAGTCTGTCCACTCTTTGGGAGGCTCATAAGGCCTTTTTCAGAGGGCAATGTATTTCTGTGAGCTCCCGCAGGAAAAAAGATGCAGCCTTTTTAAAAACCTCTTTACTAGCCAAACTACAAACTGCTGAGCGTTCTCTGGTGATTTCTCCCACAGTGGCCCAACTGAGGGCAGTAACCTCTTTGAGAAATCAGACAAAATCTTTGGACATGTCCGGAATAGCTAAGTCCCTTCTCTGGGCGAAACAAAAATGCTATGAGTTCTCCAATAAGCCTCACAGCATGTTGGTCTCCAGACTCAACCCTAGACCCTTTCATTCCTTTCCTGACCATTTGAAACAATCAGATGGTACGCCTACCCATTGCCCACAGACTATCACCCAGGTCTTTGGTGACTTCTATGACAAACTTTACAATTGTTTAACCTCATCCTCCATTCCCCATTCGACCAAGGGACATTCAAGACCTACTTGGATTTATTAAAATTAAATGCCCCCATTACTGAAGACGAACTAACCAACACTATCAAGCACCTACTCTCCTGCAAATCCCCTGGACCAGATGGCCTTCCTTATTCTTACTACAAGAAGTTTTCACCAACCTTAACACCCCATTTACTGTCTCTATACAACTCCCTTTTACAAGGCAAGCTCCCCCATCACACGTTTCTAAACTCCTACAACTTGGTCATACCCAAGTCAGGCAAAGACCCATCCCTTCCAGACAACTATAACCCGATAGCTCTTTTAACCACTTGCTTACTGGGCACTTAAACCCCCCTCAGTCCCAGACCAATTTTCAGCTTTCAGCGCTGATGCACTTTGAATGACAATTGCGCGGGCATACAACACTGTACCCAAATGAAATTTTTATAATTTTTTTCCCACAAATAGAGCTTTCTTTTGGTGGTATTTAGTTACAGCTCGGAGTTTTATTTTTTGCTAAACAAACAAAAAAAGATGCAAAAAAAAAAAATCATGTTTTAATAGTTTGTTATAAAATTTTGCAAACGGGTCATTTTTCTCCTTCATTGAAGTGCGCTGATTAGGCGGCACTGATAGGCTGCATTGGTGGGCACTGATGGGCTGCATTGGTGGGCACTGATAGGCTGCATTGGTGGGCACTGATAGGCTGCACTGGTGGGCACTGATAGGCATAGTTAAGGCGGCACTAATAGGCACAGATAAGGCGGCACCGATGGGCACAGATAAGGCGGCACTGATGGGCAAAGATGGGCACAGATAAGATGGCACGGATAAGTGGCATGGATGGGTGGCACGGATGGGCACTGATAGGTACCACAGATAGATGGGACTGATGGGCACTGATAGGTGGCACTGATAGGTGGCTCTGATAGGTGGCACTGCTGGGCACTGATGGGCGGCACTGATGGGCACTGATGGGCGGCACTGCTGGGCACTGATGGGCGGCACTGGGGTGCAGCACCTTTGAGGCAGATTGTGGGCACTGTGGGTGGCACTGTGGGTGGCACTGTGGGGTGGCACTGTGGGTGGCACTGTGGGTGGCACTGTGGGTGGCACTGTGGGCACTATGGGCACTGACGGGGGGCACTGACGGGGGGCACTTACTTTTATTCAGGATGGCACTGCGGGAGGCAGGTGGGCACTGGCAGGTGGCAGGTGGTCCCTTGTATTGCTGGCCGTGATCGGGACTGATGTCCCGATCACGGCCGCCGGTGATCGGCTTTTTTTTTTTCTCCTCGCGCTGTCAGCGCGAGGAGGAATAATAGCCGATTACCGGCTCCATTCTATCACATGATCAGCTGTCATTGGCTGACAGCTGATCACGTGATAAGGGGTCGGGATCGACCCCTTGCACGGATCGGTGATCAGGCGAGTCTCATGGACTCGCCGATCACAGAGCGTGCCGCGCGTGCCCCTCAGGGGGCGCGCAGGCCGCTCGTACACGGGACGACGTCAATAGACGTAGTCCCGGAAATGTAGGTCCGCGCTAATGCCGTCATTTGGCAATAGCGCGGATCCCAAGTGGTTAAATACTGACTACAAACTCCTGGCCAACTGTTTATCCCAATTCCTGACAAAATTGATCGACAAGGATCAAGTAGGCCTCGCCCCTACCAGACACGTGGGTGGCAATACTAGATGTACCATAGACCTCATAGACATGTTGAATAGAGTATGCAGACCTGCCACAATCCTTAGCTTAGACGCTAAGAAAGCGTTTAACAAACTGAGCTGGCTCTACATGTTTGTCACCCTAACCAAATTTGGATTCTGAGGCCCCTTTATATCTGCTCTAAAAACCTTTTATTCCAACCCTTCATGCTAGGTCCAAATGGCCTCCTTTTTATTTCAGACCTTCCCAATGACTAATGGCACCAGGCAAGGCTGCCCTCTCTCCCCGTTACTTTTTATCCTTTGTCTAGAACCCCTAGCAGAGGTAATCCAGTCACACCCTGACATCTGAGGGATACCCATGCACCAAAGGGAATATAAATTATATTTATTTGCGGATGACATTCTATTGACTCTCACTAACCCACATATTTCCCTCTCATCTTTACATACCCTACTATCAAGATTCAGTGCTTTGTCCGGGTACAAAATCGATGCCTCTAAAACAGAGGCGCTGCCTCTCCATATCTCTCTTCGCCATGCTCCCCATTATCTAATGTACTCTTCAACCTACTGCTCCCAGACAGCCTATCCCTCTCCCATATGACCTCCTGGGTACAAGCTGACCTGTTTCAACTTCGCCATTTTGTCCACCCAGCCACCTGTAAATTCCGAACCTTCGCTATCCTCCAGTCTAAATATCAACTCCTCAAAAATTTGCACTACTCTTATCTAGACATGTGCGAATAGTTTCATACAAATCAAAAATTTGTACGAATTTCCGGAAATGTAGAAGTGTAGAAGTAATATTCCTTTAAACTTCGTACCTGGGGGGTGTCTATAGTATGCCTGTAAAGTGGCGCATGTTTCCCATCTGACAGCAAAATTTAATTTCTAAACACATAAAAGTTCATTGACAAAAACTGCATGGGATTCCCCACAGGGGAACTCCAAACCAAAATTAAAAAAAAAAATGTGTGGGGGTCTCCCCAAATTCCATATTAGGCCCTTCAGGTCTGGTATGGATATTAAGGGGAACCCCGCGCCAAAATTTAAAACAAAATGACGTAGGAGTCACCCTCAAAATCCCGCCCGCCCTCAGTTACAAAAGAACTGTCACCTGAGAGGCCCCATCATTATGGCGGGTGCCTCCCATGGAGGCAGACCGTAGGCGGCTTACGGCTTATTTTTTTTTTCTTTTTCAGTATGTCAGAGAGCGAGAATAAGAAGAAGACTCTGTTGGCCAGTTTTATTTTTTTATTTTTTTAAATAAAGAACTTGTCCTAAGGTGTGTAGTGTCTTTTTTTTAACCATTTTCACACATTTTGTGTGAAATAGTAGGGGTATGGGGACAAGGTGCTTTGGGGTGCCATTACCCCAAAGCACCTTCCCAATGTTGAGGGCATGTGGCCTGGTACGGTTCAGGGGGGGCGCTCTCTCGTCCCCCCTCTTTTCCTGTGGCCTGCCAGGTTGCGTGCTCGGATAAGGGTCGGATAAGGGTCTGGTATGGATTTCCATTTTTTTTTTATTTTGCCACGGGTTCCCCTTAAAATCCATACCAGACCTGAAGGGTCTTTTAAGGATTTTGAGGGGGACCCCCACACCATTTATTTTTAATTTTGGTTCAGGGTTCCCCTTAATACCCATACCAGACCTGAAGGGCCTGGTATGGAAATTGGGGGGACCCACATGCATTTTTTTTTTAATTTTGGTTCAGGGTTCCCCTGTGGGGGAATCCTATGCCATTTTTATCAATGAACTTTTATGTGTATTGCTGGACCGACAATTCATTATAGCCGCGAGTAGTTTTAAATAACTTTTTTCCTTTAGAAATGTAGTTTTGCTGTCATACTGTTCTAAACACGGGAAACATGCGCCCCTTTACAGGCATACTATAGACACCCACCCCCCAGGTACGAAGTTTAACCACTTTCAGACCGGACCAATTTGCTGGTCAAAGACCAGACCACTTTTTGCGATTCGGCACTGCGTCGCTTTAACTGACAATTGCGCGGTCGTGCGACGTGGCTCCCAAACAAAATTGACGTCCTTTTTTTCCCACAAATAGAGCTTTCTTTTGGTGGTATTTGATCACCCCTGCGGTTTTTATTTTTTGCGCTATAAACAAAAATAGAGCGACAATTTAGAAAAAAACGCATTATTTTTTACTTTTTGTTATAATAAATATCCCCCAAAAATATATAAAAAAACATTTTTTTCCCTCAATTTAGGCCGATACGTATTCTTCTACATATTTTTGGTAAAAAAAATCGCAATAAGCGATTATTGATTGGTTTGCGCAAAAGTTATAGCGTTTACAAAATAGGGATAGTTTTATAGCATTTTTATTAATAATTTTTTATTTTTATTTTTTTTACTAGTAATGGCGGCGATCTGCGATTTTTATTGTGACTGCGACATTGTCGGGGACCCATCGGACATTTTTGACACATTTTTGGGACCATTGTCATTTATACAGTAATCACTGCTATATAAATGCAGTGATTCCTGTGTAAATTACACTGGCAGTGAAAGGGTTAACCAGTGGGTGGCAGTGTAGGGGTTAAGTGTTCCTAGGGGTGTGTTACTAACTGTGGGGGGGTTGGGCTTTCATTTAGTGTACACTGATCTCTGCTCCAATCACATGGAGCAGAGATCAGCGTCACTAGTTGCTAGGCAGAATGGAAAAATGTTGTTTACACAGCATTTCCTCCAATCGGCCGCTCCGTGAGACGATCGCGGGGATGCCCGCGGCGATCGAGTCCGCGGGTCCCGCGACGGACTCACGGGGGTCCCGACCAGCGCGGGAGCGCGCCGCCGGCGGCGAGCTCCCGATGGCAGGGCGGCATCGAATATTGGACGTACCTGTACGCCAATATGCCTGCCCGTGCCATTCTGTCGACGTACATCGTCGTGCGCTGGTCGGGAAGTGGTTAAAGGAATATTACACTTTTATTGTTTCACTTTAAGCATTATTAAAATCATTACTCCTGAAAAAAATGCAGTTGTTAAAACTTTTGTTTGCATTGATACATGTCCCCTGGGGCAGGACCCAAGTCCCCAAACACTTTTTATGACAATACCATGCATATAAGCCTTTAAAATTAGCACTTTTGATTTCTCCCATAGACTTTTAAAGGGTGTTCCGTGGCTTGTGAATTTGCCGCGAACACCCCAAATTGTTCGCTATTCGGTGAACAGGCGAACACCCAATGAACTTACGTTCAACTCGAACATCGGGACCATCCCTAAAAGTAACCAGAAGCGCACTATTATCTATCTATCTATCTATCTATCTATCTATCTATCTATCTATCTATCTATCTATCTATCTATCTATCTATAGCTATTTATATATATATGTTTTTACATAACTTTTAGTATTGGTGATATATAGGTGCAGCTCTTTGTTAACTCATTACACTTCAGTGCAGAAACACACTTTTGTTTAAAAAAAAATGTGGTGGCATGTCGGTGACCTGTATTCACTGAAGCATTCTGAAAATGACTGGAATGTGATAAGAGCACTGTGCACTTTATTTTATGGATGCTTTCATGGACATTTGATGATTATTTGTTTATTCACAGGATTATTCTTGACCACCATAAAAAAGCATTAAACCCTTGCAGTGCAGGGAAGGTAGGCATTGCAAGATGATTTGTTCCAGCTTTAAATATTCAGTATAACAAGAAAATTTCTTGTCTACAATTACAGATACTGAACGTGTATTTTATTAATAAATCGATGTGTTTATTATCATCACCAATCTGATGAAAGCATTTTGACTCTTATTTTTGTGGGTTGATTTTGAAGTTGTCTTATTGTATTGATATCACATAAAATTGTATCTTATTTTATCTTATTAAAAGGGATATCTAAGGTACTCAGCTTATTGAAAATTCATGCTTTATGCCAAAAAATGCCTCAGGATTTTATGTTCCATAATAACTTCTGATACATTTCTTACTGGACTACAGCCAGTTTCAGGAAATGCTTCCTGGTTTTGTAAGACTACAGACAGGACATAATACAATGATGTAATATAATTCTTTGATAAGTGCCGTAGACAAAAAGTTTTTTTCAGGATACGAATGTTCCCTTTGATACATAGGGCTAGATGGGAATTACATTCTTTATAAAAAAAAAATGCAGAGATAGCAGAAATATATATCAGGCATTTTACTTCAAGTGCAATACACCATGCGGATGTTCCTTGACAGTGCAGTAATAGTGATCATTGACTGTAATTAGGTTTTTAAAATATATTGTATTAAGAAATACATGTACAATACCAATGCTGACCTCATTTTGAACATGCTAGCTACTTGAATATATCTAGTAAGGATGAGTGAAATTGAAAAATTTAATTTCCCAGAAATGTTGGTGAAATTTGAGAGATTTTTGTGACAAACTGGATTGGAGTCATGCAGAAAGCCAAAATTACACTTATAGAATTAAACAAAAAAAATTAAAAATAGTTTTGAACCGTTGATTACATTTTCTATCAGGTAATGGGGTCAATTTCATGATAGTTCTTGATTGTATCGATGAAAGAAATCAAAGTAACAGGATGGAAAATTTGTCCCAAATTAACAAAATTCTTATGACGCGTACACACAATTGGAATTCTCGTCAGAAAAAGCTCTGATAGTTTTCCCGATGGCATTCTGACGGGATTTCACTCAAGCTGTCTTGCATACACACGGTCACACCAAATTCCAACTGTCAAGAACACGGTGACATACAAAACACGTACAAGGGGACTAGAAAAAGGAAGTTCAATAGCCAGTAGCCAATAGCTTCCATCTCATAGTTGAATCTGAGCATGCGTGAGTTTTTGCGTGTCGGAATTGCATACACACGATCGAAATTTCTGATAGAAATTTTTTTCCGGCAGGAAAATTGAGAACATGCTATCATTTTTTTGCTTGTGGAAATTTGGCCAGCTAAATTCCGATGGAGCCTCCACGCGGTTGCATTTTCTGATGAAAAGCTCTCGGTCTTTTGCTGGCCGAAATTCCAATCGTGTGTACGCGGCATAACAGTGAATATGGTTTTCATTGGGGAAATCCTATTCATTCCAAAATCAAAGATTAAAAACAAAGACAATTTTTAGGTACCTAAGAACAACATTTATCAAGTCATTGATGGCATTATCAAATATTATATCCAGTGGTGGCTCGTGCTCAAAATTTTTGAGGGAGCGCAAACAAACTGAAAAATTCTTAAAGATACTTAAAAAAAACTCAATTGCAGGCTCACTGTGTCTATCAAATGCAGCCACTTTGCCCATCAAATGCAGCCACTGTACCCATCAAATGCAGCCACTGTGCCATCAAATGCAGCCACTGTACCCATCAAATGCAGCCACTGTACACATCAAATGCAGCCACTGTACCCATCAAATGCAGCCACTGTGCCATCAAATGCAGCCACTTTAAGTAACAAAGAACTCAGAAATAATTAAAAATTATGTATATTGTTTTACTAAAAGGCTCTTTTGAGCCTACTAATATTAACAACCTATGCTTAATATTTACTTTCTAAGGTTCTGTACAGTAACTAGTGCATGGAAATGCCAGGAGGAGCGTTTTATGAGATGATACAGCACCCATATCTGGCACCAACAATCATTTTATTATCTAAAATGCATTGATAATGTATCAGCCTATTCTAATTTTTGGTTGAACAACTGAAAAACTGTATCACCTGCTATGTCTGTATGTTTTATGCATTGAGTTACATCTACATAACTCACTGTTTTTTGCTATGCGCTTGAATGGAAAAGATGCCAAGTTGCCAGTTTATGTATGATGAGTACCAGAGTTTTGTATTATAACCACATGATCAAGGATTCATGAGGAACGGAGCAGTCAAGTGTGATTGCATAAGAACATAAAATGTATTTTACATTGTGAGTTATTTACACTTTCAAGTAGTATTAAACCCTCACCATTTTATTTATTTGAACACATTTAGAACAACAAAATAAACATTGCCTCATAAACTATTTGTTAAAATTCTTGTCCAAGCACTTGGCGTTTACAACTGTCAATGCTGCATGCTCTTGTTCTCTCAGTGCTGCTTCCCTTAACTTCCACAAGAAAGTTAACAGTGGACAGTGTAGTTTTAAATCAGTTTTTTAGCTTGGTGAAAGGAGCGGAGAGGAGCAGGGAAGTGCCTTGCCATCCTACTATGAGCCCTTGTACACACGGTCGGAGAATCTGTCGGAATGAGTCTTATCGGACCGCGTCGTCAGATAATCCGACTGTGTGTGGTATGCATCGCACTGATTCCATCCGAATCTCCGTCCGATCCAAATTTCCAACATGTTGGAAAGATTTCCCGACCAACTGGGCCGGACGGACCTAATCCGATCATGTGTAGAGCATTTTCATCAGAGTAAGTGCCACGCATGCTCAGATCAAATTCCTACATCAAAGCTATTGGTTACTAGCCTGAATGTAGTCCCATCGTAACGAAATTACGTCATCACGTTCTGAAAGATCGGATTTTTCGCCAACTTGGCCCGACCGTGTGTATGCAACAGTTTCGGACACAATCCGTCGGACTAAATCCGACGGGCAAAATCCGACGGATTTGGTTGGCAAAATCTACGACCGTGTGTACGTGGGCTGAGAGTGATCATGGCTTAAACTGGAACATAAGCAATGGTTTTATTTAATTTATTTATTTATTTTGTAGACATGTCACTGGAGAAGTGATCGAGGGGGTGTACATCTCACCTAGGTTGCTACACAGTGTGAGATGGTAAATCCAGGATGGATCTTTTTCTCAGCAGCGATATGCTGCTGAGTTGTTATTTAATTTTGCCGGGCCTGGGTTTATATGGAATGGCAGGTAGGTTTGGTAGAGGGACCTGTCATTCCACATCCCCCGATCCAGTTCTGGGTTTGGGATCAGGTGAGCTTGGATCCTAATTAGCCTGGGAAGCTAAAGGCTCTGTAGGGTCTGCAGGTGATTGCTTCTCAGCCAGGGAATGAACAATCTGTGTGTTGAAGGAAGCTGCAAGCACAGCCACTGCTGGAGCTAAAACTCACCCTGCGATATCCAGGCGAAAGACGCTGTGTTTGTAAGTGTCAGATAGGTGAGCAGAACCTGTTAGTAAGCGCCCAGCCGGGCTAGGACTTTTATTTTTGTTGTACTTAGAAAGCACGGTGTTGCTGTATATTTTGTTTGCTGGACTGTTTGTACCACGAATAAACGCCAAGATCTGCTTTATCAAATTCCAAGTCTGCTGTGAACTGTGTCCAAACACACCCTACCCCGGGAAGATCCCTTACAATTGGTGGAGGTAGCGGGCAACGCGGTTGCTAGGGGCAACGGTGTGGACAGACTTGGCTACAGCTGCTGATGTCCTGGGTGAAAGCTGCAACTACACTCCAAAAACAGTCCAGCAACATGGAGGAGATGCTGAAGCAGTTTATGCAAGTGAGTTTGCAACAACAGCAGGCTCAGACAGAGGCCAATAGACGACATGAACAGTCCATGGCTGAACAACAGCAGATGATGGCTGCACAACAGCAGGCGCAGACAGAGGCCAATAGACGACATGAACAGTCCATGGCTGCACAACAGCAGATGATGGCTGCACAACAGCGGATGCATAAGGAAGAGTTGCAAGCTTTGCGCCAAAGCCAACAACAACTTATCGAGCACCTGATAGTAAATCGAGAGGCGCCTGTGGTTGCTAATCCACCCACAATGGAGGGAGCCGCTCCAGAGATTTTTTCTGGGAGAAGGACTGTGCAGAAAGCGCTGCAAAAGATGACTGCTGAGGACGATGTTGAGGCCTATCTAACAGTATTTGAGCGCGTGGCTGAGCGAGAGAAGTTACCAGCCGCTGAGTGGGCAGAGGTAATTGCGCCCTATTTAACAGGTGAACCTCAAAAGGCCTACTATGACCTCAGTGAGCAAGAGGTTAAGGACTATACTCGGCTAAAAGAGGAGATGCTTGCCCGACTAGGAGTTACTACTGCAGTCCGTGCCCGGAGGGTACGCAACTGGAGCTACAGTCTGGACAAATCAGCGAGGTCCCAGATGTATGACCTAATCCATTTGGCAAGAAAGTGGTTGGAGCCAGACACTTCTACTCCTGCACAAATCCTAGAGAAGGTCGTGATGGATCGCTACCTCCGAGCCCTTCCTACTGACTTGCAACGCTGGGTGGGACAAGGTGATCCTAAGAATGCAAACGAACTTGTCAACCTTGTGGAGAGGTTCCAGGCGACTGAGGACTACCTCCGTGATGTTCCTGCAGCATCTTCACCTCCCCGGAGCGCCAGATCTGTGCCGTCAGCTGGTAAGAGACTTCCATCTATTGGGGGAGTGTGGAGGGGTGCTGATGGGGGGAAAAGGGCTCAAGTGGTGTCTCAGGGACAAAAGACTGGTGATGGTCCCGGGTGGCTAAGGGGCTCTGAAAAGGACTCCTTGCCAAACAGACCAGGCCCTATCCAGTGTTGGAGATGCCATGAGGCGGGACACGTGTCGGCCCATTGCCCTCTTACCTCTGAACCCATGGAATGTGACGCTAGCAGGCGTCAGTCGCTATTTGCGGAACCATCTTGTGCTGCAGTTCCTGGACTAGAGACTGAACCGCAAATCTGCAACATCACAATCAATGACTTTCCTGTTAAAGCGTTAATGGACTCAGGAAGCCTTGTAACCTTGGTGCATGCTAGCCTGGTGACTGGGGACTTAGAGTCTAAAAAGCATATGAGTGTTGTGTGCATACATGGTGATACAAAAGTGTACCCTATAGTGCTGGCTAAAGTCGGGACTGAACAAGGCACCGTACAATATGAAGTGGGTGTGGTTAAAAACCTCATGCATAATGTAATATTGGGGCGCGATTTTCCATTATTTTGGGCTCTTTGGGAAAAAAGAAAAATCCCCAAAAGGAGTGAGGATACCTCTAAGGGGGTTGCCTTGTCCACTGTGAATGATAAAAATGTGCAGGATGAAAATGATTGTTTTCCTTTGCAGGTCCTGGCTGGGGAGGAGGAGGCTCCTCCCACTGAGCAAAATATACTAGACTTAGAGGTGTCTAGCGATAATTTTGGGACTGCACAATTACAGGACCCCACTCTCAAAAATGCGAGAGAGCAGGTTGCTGTTATGAACGGGGTACCTCAGGAACCAGATGCTGAAAAAAGATTTCCACATTTTTCGGTGACTAATGATCTTTTCTATAGAGTCAATAAGGTTAAAGATGAGATTGTGGAACAGCTTCTGGTACCTAAGCCGTACCGGCGTCAGGTGCTTGACATGGCACATAACCATGTTCTTGGGGGACACTTGGGGACTGACAAAACGCGAGAGAGGGTTCTCCAGAGGTTTTTTTGGCCGGCCATATATGATGACATTAAAAAATACTGTGAGTCGTGCCCCACATGTCAGGTTAGTGCCCCAGTGTCACATTTTCGCAGTCCTTTGGTTTCGCTCCCTATTATAGAGGTGCCTTTTGAGCGTATTGCCATGGATTTAGTGGGTCCCATTGTAAAGTCAGCTAGAGGACACCAGTATATTTTGGTAGTCCTGGATTATGCGACCCGCTATCCTGAGGCTGTACCCTTAAGAAACACTGCATCTAAAACAATTGCACGTGAGTTGTTTTATATGTTCTCTAGGACTGGGATCCCCAAAGAAATCCTAACTGACCAAGGTACGCCATTTATGTCGAAAGTAATGAAGGAATTATGCAGACTATTTAAAATCTCACACATCCGTACCTCTGTGTACCACCCCCAGACGGACGGATTGGTGGAGAGATTTAATAAAACTTTGAAACATATGTTGAAGAAAGTGGTGGCAAAAGATGGTCGTGACTGGGATCATTTATTACCCTACCTCATGTTTGCTATTAGGGAGGTGCCCCAAGCGTCCACAGGGTTCTCACCATTCGAGTTGGTCTATGGTCATCACCCTAGGGGTCTACTAGACATTGCAAAAGAGACATGGGAGAATGAGTCCACCCCATACAAGAGTGTTATTGAGCATGTAGCACAAATGCAGGACCGTATAGCCACTGTAATGCCCCTGGTAAGGGAACACCTCCAGAGAGCTCAAGAGGCCCAAAGTAGAATTTACAACCGGTCCGCAAGAATCAGGACATTCAACCCAGGCGATAGGGTCCTTATACTAGTCCCCACTGTTGAGAGTAAATTCTTAGCGAAGTGGCAAGGTCCTTATGAAATTGTTGAAAAGATCAGTGAGGTGAACTACAAGGTGCACCAACCAGGTAGAAGGAAGCCTTTCCAAGTTTATCACATAAACTTGATCAAGCCCTGGAAAGACAGGGAATCCTTGGGGGCGACAAATACTGTTAATAATTTGTCACAACCAATCCCTCCAGTCAAGGTAGGTGATACTCTATCAGTGTCACAGAAACAGGAGGCTCAGGAATTTTTACAGAAAAACAAAAACAAGTTCTCTGACCTCCCAGGGCGTACACACCTCATCCATCATCACATTGAAACTGAGCCTAGAAGCAGAGTAAACCTTAAGCCCTATAGGATACCCGAGGCACGTAGGGAAGCCGTATCTGCCGAGGTAAAACGTATGCTTGCTCTGGGGGTAATTGAGGTGTCACAGAGTGAATGGTCCAGCCCAATTGTGCTAATCCCAAAGCCCAATGGAACTTGGAGGTTCTGTAACGATTTCAGAAAGTTGAATGAGATCTCCAAGTTCGATGCGTATCCTATGCCCAGGGTAGATGAGTTGATTGAGAAGTTGGGTAACGCCAGGTACATAACCACCCTCGATCTCACAAAGGGCTATTGGCAGATTCCACTTTCTGACGAGGCTAAAGAGAAAACTGCTTTCTCCACCCCTGATGGGCTATTCCAGTATGTAGTGATGCCGTTCGGGTTACATGGAGCGCCTGCAACTTTCCAGAGGTTGATGGACTTGATTCTGCGACCACATCGTGATTACTCAGCCGCCTACCTCGATGATGTGGTCATTTTTAGCCCTGATTGGGAAAGTCACCTCTGTAAGGTACAGGCCGTGTTGGATGCCATAAGTGATGCAGGGTTGACCATAAATGCCGAGAAGTGTGCTCTAGCCCTAGAAGAGGCCAAATATCTGGGCTACATTGTTGGAAGAGGATTGGTTAGGCCACAGCTAAATAAAATTGAGGCAATACAGAATTGGCCTAGACCCCTGACAAGGAAACAGGTTAGAGCTTTCCTGGGTATTACGGGTTATTACCGTAGATTTGTGCCGAACTTTGCCTCAGTTGCTGCTCCGCTAACTGACTTGACAAAGGGCGGAAAGACAGCAATGGTCACGTGGACCCCAGAGGCCGAGGAGGCTTTCCAAAGCCTTAAGTCTGCCTTGTGCCAACCACCTGTGTTAGTCACCCCCGATTTCAGGCGAGAATTTCTGGTCCAGACAGATGCCTCTAGCACAGGCTTAGGTGCAGTACTCTCACAAGTAGTGAATGGTGAGGAGCATCCGGTGACGTACTTGAGTAGAAAACTAACCCCGGCCGAGAAAAATTATGCCATTGTGGAGCGAGAATGTTTGGCAGTAAAGTGGGCCCTAGAATCTTTAAAGTATTACTTGCTAGGCAGGAAATTCAAGTTGGTGACAGACCATGCCCCCCTAACATGGATGAAGTTAAACAAGGAGAGAAATGCAAGAGTGACTAGATGGTTTCTCTCCCTACAAAACTTTAATTTCACTGTGGAACACAGGCCAGGGAAATTACAGGCAAATGCTGACGCATTGTCAAGGGTAAGTTGTCTGTGGGGACAAAAGGCTCAGCCCTCCGGTCTGAAAAAGAGGGGGGGGATATGTAGACATGTCACTGGAGAAGTGATCGAGGGGGTGTACATCTCACCTAGGTTGCTACACAGTGTGAGATGGTAAATCCAGGATGGATCTTTTTCTCAGCAGCGATATGCTGCTGAGTTGTTATTTAATTTTGCCGGGCCTGGGTTTATATGGAATGGCAGGTAGGTTTGGTAGAGGGACCTGTCATTCCACATCCCCCGATCCAGTTCTGGGTTTGGGATCAGGTGAGCTTGGATCCTAATTAGCCTGGGAAGCTAAAGGCTCTGTAGGGTCTGCAGGTGATTGCTTCTCAGCCAGGGAATGAACAATCTGTGTGTTGAAGGAAGCTGCAAGCACAGCCACTGCTGGAGCTAAAACTCACCCTGCGATATCCAGGCGAAAGACGCTGTGTTTGTAAGTGTCAGATAGGTGAGCAGAACCTGTTAGTAAGCGCCCAGCCGGGCTAGGACTTTTATTTTTGTTGTACTTAGAAAGCACGGTGTTGCTGTATATTTTGTTTGCTGGACTGTTTGTACCACGAATAAACGCCAAGATCTGCTTTATCAAATTCCAAGTCTGCTGTGAACTGTGTCCAAACACACCCTACCCCGGGAAGATCCCTTACAATTTATTTCAGGTATTTATATAGCGTTGTCAATTTTTGCAGCGCTTTACAAATATTGTACATTCACATCAATCCCTGCCCTCAAGGAGCTTACAATCTAAGGTCCCTATCTCACATTCATACGTACAACATACAAGGGCCAATTTGGACCGGATCCAATAAACCTACCAGAATGTCTATGGAGCTTGAGAGGAAACAGGAGTACTAAGTTACTCCTCTGTAAGTGATTAAATCAGCTGCTGAAAGTGCTTAAAAAAGGGAGGGTTTATTATCACTTTATGGTATAAGTGGTGTGCATCGCCCCCACATTATTGGATGGTAGCAGCTGATATACTCAGCAAGTATAAAGTCATGTAAAAATAGCCAGCGGTTTTACAGTAGGTCTAGTCACATACGACTTTTCCAAATAATGACATAATGGCTGACTAAGTATATTTCAAGACAGTAGCTGCCATATGACCAGACTTTGAATTGAATATGTTATCTTGTGGATCAGCAGTTTAACTTTCAGAAATAAAACTATAAAATCCATGCTAAAAAGTGATAGCTGAACGCAACAAAATAGCTGTATCAGTATAGTTTAAATTAAATTTATTAATAAAGCATAACAGTGCAGCGCTACTTTCATTTAAACACAATTAATCATAAATAAAATGTGTTGTGCAAAAAAAAAAGATGCAATTTTTTTTTTTAAGTACAATAGTGTAATGCAAAGAAAGTTCAATCCCATGTGTCAACATAAATCATTATAATCCAATTGTGCTGTCCAAGGTCATAAAAAGTGTTTTCCCTTTTCTGAGATCTAGGCTTTGTAGGCACCAATCTGCTTCACCGTCACTCAAAGAAAACAAAAATATACCACATATGTGTACTACTTAAAACCGCATTTATTTAAAAGCTTTAAAACACACACTCACATGTGTCAACATAAATCATGATAATCCAACTGTGCTGTCCAAACAATAAATCAACCGCAGGTTCCACAGAACTTCAATTCACTCTGTGCAGTATCCCCAGTGATTTACGCCACTACTCTTCCACCGCAAGTGCAGATGTGCTTTCACCTTAAATGGATTACCTGCCTATTATAGGGGTCACATAAAGCTTTATTTCCCCTTCCCTGGGATCCAGGCTCTGTAGGCATAGGCACCAATCTTCTCCACCATCACTCAAAGCAAACAAAAATATATCACATAGTGTGTACTGCTTAAAGGGATTGTAACGTCTCATTTTTTTCCTATAAAAATAACAAATATATCATACTTTCCTACTCTGTTGCAGTGGATTTGCACAGAGCAGCCCAGATCCTCCTCTTCTCGGATCCCTCTTTTGTGATCCTGGCCCCTCCCTCCTGTTCAGTGCCCCCACAACAAGCAGCTTGCTATGGGGGCACCTGAGCCGAGTCAGAGCTCCCTGCGTCCATTCAGATATGGACCCCTGACCCGATCCCACCCCCTCTCTTCCCTGATTGGCTAGCTGACTTTGATTGACAGCAGCGACAGCTAATGGTGCAGCCGCTATGTTTCAGCCAATCAAGAGGGAGAATCTTGGACGGCTGAGACACTTGTGGACATCGCTGGCCAGAGAGGGACCTCAGGTAAATGTTAGGGGGGCTGAAGGGGGCTGCAACACACAGAAGGTTTTTTTATCCTAATGCATAGAATGCATTAAGATAAAAAAAAACTTCTGCCTTTATAACCACTTTAAAACCACATTTATTAGCTACTTTCCGCTCACCCACAGTACATTTACTGTGGCAGGGAGGCAGCTCCAGGTTAAGCGACGTACTGGTACGTTGCTTAGCACATGCATACTGGTGCTGTCACGCAGTGGCATAATCCCATGACCACTGTGTTTGTTGGACTCAACAAATTACAGGGCTCGGTACCTGGCCTCTGTGAGCAGATGGTGTATCATGTGATCGCTATGATTAATCATAGCGATCACATGTTTAAATGTAAGAAAAACTGCCATGAATGGCTTTAATTCATGAAGGCTTGCTTAATTTTGAGATGCTGTGATTGGCCCACAGTTATCACATGGTGCCTGGCACCCTGTACCATGTGGTTAGCTGTAGCCAATCACAGCATCACAATAGTAAGTAAGCTGTCATGAATGAAAGCCATTCATGACAGTTACAGTAAATATATTGCTTAAAGTAGTGATCATCACTGTTATAAGCAATAACAGTTTAAAAAGAAAAAAAAACCTGATCACAGCATGGTGACATTGAACTACTCTGATGACAGTATGTAAAAAAAAAAGGCCATCAGTACATCAGGATTGATACATTTTCAGATATACTGTATATATATATATATATATATATATATATATATATTGTAATGTTCAAGTCGAACCAGCTAGATCACAGGACACAGGCTTTTCAATCAAAAGGAGGTTTATTAAACTTAAACAGCTTTACAGCAGCAAAAAACAGCAGAAAGAAATATCAGTCTCACCGACTTGCAGAGCTCAGAACTGCTGTTGCAGTTAAACAGTCCTTAAAGCGGGAGTCCGCCGGGAGTCCGCCGGGACTCCGCATTTTTTTTTTTTTTTAAAGTCAGCAGCTACAAATACTGCAGCTGCTGACTTTTAAAATAGTGACACTTACCTGTCCAGCGCGCCCTCGATGTCGGCACCCGAAGCCGATCTCTAGATCGACACTCGAGTGCTGCCGCCGCCATCTTGGGTACCTTTCGGCTTCATTTCCCGGTTCCCTACTGCGCATGCGCCAGCCGCGCTGCGCAATGAGGACGGTCCCCGCTGCCTCTGGGATCTGTGTGTTTCCCAGCAGGCAGCGGGGCACTTGCGGAAAGGGGCGTAATGTACGCCCCTTTCCGCAGAGAGCTAGCCTGGAAGTGGGTGCAGTTACCTGGATTATCCAGGTAACTGCACCCCCTACCCCCTGAAAGGTGCCAATTGTGGCGCCGGAGGGGGGGAGGAATCCGATGAGCGGAAGGTCCATTTTAGGGTGGACCTCCGCTTTAACTTGTATCGCAGGTAACTTTACCCTGCTAGTAGGTTTCCAGGCAGGACACTGCCGTGCGCTTTCACAGCTGTCCACCATCCACTATACTTCTCCACACCCACCTACAACTTCCTGTCTTGTTTTAAACCCAATTCCTCTGACAGTTAAGTTAACCCTTTTGTTCCCTTAAAGGGATCATATTCCAAATAGAGGGGAAATATAACATCCTTCCAAGACCCAGCCACGGCATCCTGTACATATCCCCCCCTGTGCCCCAACGATAGCATAGTTTTTCTCCGCTGGTGTCAACTTCCTACTGAAGAAGACTACCGGGTGCTCCTCATCATGAACAACCTGTGACAACACCACTCCAAACCCTACATCGGAAAGCATCAGTCTGGACAACAAACCCTTTTAAAAAATTGGTACTATCAGGACAGGGTGTTGGCACAGTGCCGACTTGAACTTCAAAAAAGCCTTCTCAGTGTCTGCATTCCAATCCCCCATGACCGATTTCTGACCTTTAGTCAGATCAGTCAACAGAGCCGCCAGTGTGGCAAACCTCCTGTAGTATCCACCATACCCAGGAATGCACATACCTGTTTTTTGTGACATGGCAGGGCTAGTTCTGTATAGCCTCTAACTTGCTGACCTGAGGTTTCACCACCCCTCTACCCACAATTTATCCCAGGTATTTCACCTCCTCCATTCCCAAAGCACATTTTTCAGGGTTTATTGTAAACCCCTCCTTCCAGAGGGAGTCCAGTACTGTCTGGACTTTGGGAAAGTGTGATCCCTGCTAAAAATGACAATGTCATCCAAGTACACTGAGGCATACTCCCGGGTGTTCTTTTGTACTGAAAACTCCCCACTGGGAGAAAAATCAGTTTCTCTCTAGCAACCTTGGTCAATGGGATTTGCCAATACCCCTTGGTAAGGTCTAATGTAGTGATATACCTGGCTGGACTTAGTCTCTCAATAAGCTCATCTAACTGGGGCATGGGGTAGGCATCAAACCTTGAAACTTCATTACGTTTACGGAAATCTTGGCAGAATCACAGAGTCCCATTGGGCTTCGGTACCAACACAATCCGGCTCGACTACTCACTCTGCGATTCTTCAATAATCTCCAGGTCTAACATCTTCTTCACTTCATCTGAAACAGCCATCCTTTGAGCCTCTGGGATGCGGTAAGGCCAAACAAAAACTTTGACTCCTGGTTCCGTGATAATATTGTGCTTTATGACACTAGTTAGCCCTGGCAAGTCTGAAAATGTTTCTTTATTTCTCTGCAAAAACTCCTGGGCCTGCTGACTTTGGATCTTAGACAGGCCATTTGCTACTTGGACACTCTCCACCCCAACCTGAGGCTCAAGTCTTGCAGCAGCCAGGCAGGTCACCGGTTTCCTGTCTGTCCAGGGCTTTATCAAGTTTACGTGGTATATCTGACATGGTTTACATGGTATACCTCCGCATTTTTTCCATAACTTCAAAGAGACCTTGCCATCTGGCCAAGAATTTACTTTCCACAGTGGGAATCAACTCCGCTACTTGATCCCCCACTTGGAAGTGCCTTATTTTAGCGGCCCTATTATAGACCCGGCGTTTGGTCTCCTGGACTTTTTGTAAATGTTCCATATGAGTACCAGAGTACCTGAGTACCTGTCACAGTCCATCTGAGTACCTGAGTATCTATCACAGTTCATCTGAGTACATGAGTACCTGTCGCAGTTCATCTGAGTACCTGAGTACCTGCCACAGTTCGTCTGAGTACCCGAGTACCTGTCAGAGTCCATCTGAGTACCTGTCACAGTTTATATGAGTACCGAGTACCTGTCACCGCCCTTCAGAGTACCCAAATATCTGTCACCAGGCCATTAGAGTACCCAAGTACCTGTCACCAGGCCATCAGAGTATTTGAGTACCTGTCACCAGGCCATCACAGTACCCGAGTACCTGTCACCAAGCCATCAGAGTACCCGAATACCTGTCACCAGGCCGACAGAGTACCCGAGTACCTGTCACCAGCCCATCAGAGTACCCAAGTACCTGTCTGCAGCTCATCAAGTTACCCGAGTACCTATCTGCAGCCCATGCCTCATAGAACATACGTTGTGGTGTTTGCTTTCCAAAATGGGGTAATTTTGTGGGTAAGTCCACTGTCCTGGTGCTCAAGGACCTTCAAAAATGTGATAGGTAGGAATGAAAAGAAATGTGTAATTTATGCTCCTAGAAGGCCTGAAGGTAAAACTTCAATGTTGGGCCTTTGTATGTGGCCAGGCTGTGTAAAGGTCTCACACATGTTGTATCACCATACTCGGGAAAAGTAGCAGAATGTATTTTGGGGTGTAATTTTTGCTATATGCATGCTATGTGTTAGAAATATCTTATAAACTGACAACTTTGGCTAAAATAAATGCGGTTTAATTTTTTTCCGCATGTTCCAAAAACTTCTGGAAAAAAATGAACCGATCAAAAGACTCATTATGCCTCATAGATTATACATTGAAGTGTTTGCTTTCCAAAATCATTTTGTGGGCAATTCCATTGTCCTGGTGCTCCAGGGCTTTCAAAAGTGTAATAGGTGGTTGAGAAATGAGATGTGTAATTTATGCTCGTAGAACTCCTGAAGGTGCTACTTCAATGTTGGGCCTTTGTATGTAGCCAGGCTGTGTAAAAGTCTCACACATGTGGTATCGCCATACTCGGGAAGAGTAGCAGACTGTATTTTGGGGTGTAATTTGTGGTATGCATATGCTGTGTGTGAGAAATAACCTGATAATATGACAATTTTGTAAAAAAATAATCTTCATTTTGCAAAGAATTGTGGAAAAAAATGACAACTTAAAAAAACTCTCCATGCTACTTACTTAATACCTTGGAATGTCTACTTTCTAAAAAGTGGTTCTTTGGGGGGTATTTGTACTTTTCTGACTTGTTAGTGTCTCAAGAAATCAGATATGATAATTTTTCTGTGATTGGCAACATAGTCTATAACTTTCACAAAGACCAAATAATATACACTAATTTGGGTTATTTGCACCAAAGACATGTAGCAGTATACATTTTGGCCAATGTGTACTTGAGCATCATGGGTAATGTAGTTTCAAAACATCTGGGGTGCCAAGGTTCACCATCACTGCCATAACACATCGTCATGGGCCAGGTCCAGAACTTTTCACCTTTACTGTTGGGGTAAAAACAATTGCTCTATCACATTTTCTCTCACTTTGTTAACCCGATAAAGCAATTTAATACATATTGCGAAGTGTGGCCATCGCTCATCCACACCTGGCTCTTGGGAAACCCCATTTACCACTACAACCAGTTCCCATGCTTGGGCCAAAGTGGGATCCTGCATCTGGACTGTACCAAATGCCCCCTGGGGAACACCCATATCTGGCAGGGCAAGGTTAGAGGTCACTTCCTCATCCTCCTCCCCCCAGCATTACCTGGAGTAAAGAATGCCCCCCCCCCCCTCAGTATGCAGGTAGGTCTGTGAACCACATGTTTTGACATCCTTAATGGTATCGCCATTAACCAAATCATTAGCAGTTTCATCATCTGGATCAACATTTATAACATTTGGCAGTTCAGGGTCAACAGCAGGAACAGAGGGGTTAGTTTCTACCCAGTCTCTGGAGAATTCATGTAATTCTCCTTGTTCCCACAGTTTTGCAAATAATGGGCAGTCTCGTCCTATTATAACATCATGCACCAAGTTCTTCACCACCCCCACCTCATGAGTACCAGTGCCATGGGCTGTGGAGATGGTCACCGAAATGAGAGGGTACTCTCTAGTGCACCCATGAATGCACACAATCTGTAAAGTTTTGCTTACTGGTCCGATCCTCCCAATTACTCTGGGATAAACCAGGGTCACCATGCTTCCGGAGTACAACAAAGCCCGGGCAGGGAGGTGGTTCACTTGGACTTCACACTCAAATTTCCCCTCACCCAGGTCAAGGTGTTTGGTATTTGCTTTATGGGCATAAAAAGACCCCCACCGGAGAACCCCCACATTTCATGGGCTCCTCTTACAGTGCGCAGTGTGCCCGGGTATGACCCAAAGAATGACATAACCATCATTGTACATCCCCTCCTAGATGGGGTCATGTATACAGTGCATGTTATTAGAGGATCCCCTCAAAAAGGGAAATGGAAGAGAAATCCTTAACCAATGTATGTGCGGGTCTGCATGCAGGGGGCTTATCAGAATCTGGAGACCCCCTTTAAATTAAAAGGACTCCCTAGAAAGACCAACCCCCCCCCCCCCCCCCCCACACACACACACACACATGTGTGAGTAGGGGTACATAGTATTCTACTCATATACAAAAAAAGTGCAAATGAAGACACACACCTATTTTTAAAAAAATGTCCTACAATGTAAATTAATCATCAATCAAGTTGTGCAGTGATGTAGATCCGTGTCAATCATGACGAACAACTATCTTGCTAAAAAATCTGCTCACTAACAGACCTGTCCTATCCTGTCACTACACATGCTGCAAATGACAGTTCTTGTCCTTGGTACAAAATATAAACAAAGGGGCTGTCTATGATCAATTATGGCCATATTTGGTCAGTGATGTCAGAGCTATGCCTATCTCTCTGTGTAAATGGCCAAAAATATGTCTGGCAGATAAATGAGGTCGGGTGACATCTCTGGTTACTAAAGCCCCATACACACTATCAGATTTTCTGCTGATTTTTGTCTTCAGATTTACCAAATCTGTGTATGGGGCTTAAGAATGCATAATTAAAAACCATTGACAGAGAAAACTGTTCTATATGGTTGTGGTAGAAAAAACACTACTATATATAACAAACTCCTGACAAACAAAAGCCTTAATACTTCTCACCCCTGCACTTTGTCAGTTTTGTACTCTTAACCCCTGTGCTCTGTCCGTTACATACTCATGCCACATGTACATTGTGTGTTTGGAACTCCTGTCCCATGCACTCTGTGCATTACATACTTCTGACACCTGCACTCTTTATGATATTTTGTACAGTATATACTCCTGACCAAAGAGCTGGTTGCTAAGTAGCCCCCAACTATTTAAATTAAGTTTTTCTTTAAGTTAGGTTAAAAAAAAGTGTTAGCGCTTTATACAGTCATGGCCAAAAATATTGATACCCCATGCATTTTTATCAGATAATGCACCACTTCAACCAGAGAAAATTGTTGCAATTGCAAATGTTTAGGCATTCTCGTGTTTCCTTCTTTTGTTTGGATTGGTAGGGCACAAAAAAGCGGAGAAACAAAAAGCCAAAACATTCAACACAAAATTCCAAAAATGGACTGGACAAAATTATTGGAAACTTCTCAAAATTGTAAGAAATAACTTCATTCCAAGTTTGTGATGCTCCTGTAATCTGTCATTAAACTCACTTAACAGGTGCTGACAATATGTAAATCACAACGGCAACCAGTTAACATGGGGAAAAATTTACTCAACTTCTCTGCTGTGTGTCTCTGTGTGCCACACGGAGCATGGAGAAGAGAAAATGCAGCAAATAATTGTCTGATGATTTGAGTACAAATATTGTGGAAACGCATGGACAATCTCAAGTCCATTCTCCAGAGATGTTAATGTTCCTGTGTCCACTGTGCGCAACATTGTCAAGAAGTTTATAATTTTGAGAAGGTGCCTATAATTGTGTCCATTGCAATGCCTAAACTATTGTAATTGCAACAATTTTCTGGGTGAAGAGGTGCATTATCTAACAGAAATGCAGGTGTGACAATATTTTTGGCCATGACTGTATGTGCCTGTGAGACTCTTGTGGCACAGTAATTCAAACATATTTTGTTTGCACAAGGACTCATGTGTGCCTAAGGGTGCCCCAGGTCTGTCCAATCATAACAACATCCCAATTTGGGAAGGTAAGTTAGCTACACCCTGCCAAGGCAAACTGGTAAAGGAGTCCTTTGGACTACTGTATGTTTGTGTGAACTAAGTGAAGAGCAAACATTTAAAGTGGAAGTAAACTCCCTTATCGTTTTCAGCCAAGGAAGCTGCCATCTTTGCCTCTGTTTAATCTTCAACTGCCAAGATGCTGCACATGTGATCCGTTATGACACCAGCCATTGGATGGTTTGACAGTTTGGTTGAGAGCACAGCCAATGTGCAGTTAGCATTCCCGGCATGCCGGGAATGTAACTGTTTTTTTAAACTGTTTAAATCGATGGGTTTACTTCCACTTTAAGTAAACATTAACACTATCCCTCCTTGTTCTCCACTCAAACAAGAAAAACAGACCCTGGTGTTAAAAAAAGGAAAACCAACTCCCCTCAAAATAAGATTTGATAAAAATGTGGGCAGCCGATGATCCTCAGAGTTTTCCTCACATCTGACAGTTAATGGATTGATTAGGTAATGCACCCTTTCATGTGTAGCCATTAAGATTTCTTCTATAAATAGTGGAGAGGCCACATGCCAAAGCTAGCCTTAAATTGTCAGAATGCATTCGTAAGCCATTGTCACTTTACATAAGTGCACGTGTATAGTCTCATGGCAATTTTGCCACAGTTTAAAGCTAGTATATCTAATATCTAGGATTGCTACTCACAGTTTTAGCACTTATTAAAAATGTAGCTAACATGGCTCCTCACATGGCTGTTCTTTTATGACAGATGGATTGATTTACTAAAAATTGAGAGTTCGAAATCTGGCGAAGCTCTGCATGGAAACCAATCAGATACACGTTTTATTGTCAAAGCTTAATTGAACAAGCTGAAGTTAGAAGTCGATTAGCTACCATGCACAGCTACACCAGATTTTTCACTCAACTTTTAGTGAATTAACCCCACAATGTTGTAACAAAATGGCATGTTGCACTTTGTACATAAAATGCCAAAACCAATGCAGATCATATGAAAAGCCCAACCTTGGGGTATTAGTGACAGCAGGCAGTGGTCTTCCACAGGAAGACTTAAATTGTATTCAAACTAAAAATTTAAATTGTATTTATTGCAGCTTATCAGTCCTTAAATATGATGGCTGCATAAGTTTTAACTTTTAAGGTTTTTTTTTCCTTTATTTTCATAAGCCACTGGTCCCAAGTTGACAGCCACGTGGGTGTCTTTCCTTGATTCAGGAACACACAATCACACCTACACTACTGTCAAATGTCCATGCAGCCACTGTATCCCAACAGACATGCATGGGACTTCCTTCATGCAGATTTTCAGGTCACCTGTGCATGTTGTGCAGGCAAAGACGCACACGTATATGGATAGGTACGCCCATGTGGATGAGGCTTTAGATAGACTTGACTAACAAGTTAAAGCAGTTTAAGGAACAGATTTTTCCTTTTGGATAAATGTTTTACATAAATTAAAATGGAACTTTAGTCAGAAAATTAAGTCCTGCTAGATCCCTTCAGGCTGGCCCCTTTTGCAGGTATAGCTATGTAAAGCATTAAAAATAAGTGTTTATACTGTTTAAAATCCAGTACTACACTGTCTAAACCTGCTCTGCACATGCTCAGTTGCTCTTTATTTTTATGCACTGCCGAATTTGTAGAGGCCCACCTGCTGACAATCTTAAAGTGGAAGTAAACCCTCCTATAATTTTCAGCCAAGGAAGCTGCCATCTTGGCCTCTGTTTAATCTCAAACTGCCATGATGCTGCACATGTGATCAGTTATGACACCAACCATTGGATGGTTTGACATTTCTGGTACATGCCGGGAATATAACTGTTTTTTGAAACTATTAAATCAATGGGTTAACTTCCGCTTTAAGGCCACACACATGTAAGTTGGACAACTTCCATTGTAACTTTGCCCTATGACTTCATGGCCAACTTCTATGCAACTTCAATGAACGGGATCCGACATCGATCTGACAATACCAGGCCCATTGAGTCTTAAGGGGAACCCCCATGCCAAAAAAACGGTGTTGGGTCTCCTCCAAAATCCATACCAGACCCTTATCCGAACATGCAGCCCAGCAGGTGGGGAAAGGGGGAGGGGCCAGTGAGTACCCTTATGGACCATACTAGGCCACCTGCCCTCAACATGGAGAGGTGGGTGCTTTGGGGCAGGGGGACCTGCACCCCCTACCTCAAAGCACCTTGTCCCCATGATGGGGAAAAGGGTCTTTCCTGACAACCCTGTGCTGCAGTTGTCAGGATCTGCAGGCGGGGGCTTGTCGGAATATGGTAACCCCCTTTAACAAGGGGTCCCCCAGATACCGGCTCCCCACCTATGTGAATGAGTATGGTGTACATTGTACCCCTACCCATTCACCCAAAAAAAGTGTCAAAAACAAATAAAACCAGTACACAAGTTTTTGACAAAGTCCTTTATTAAAGTAGCTACAGTGTGTCTTCTCCCTCCGATTTCTATTCTCGGTTCTTCTCTCTCCGGCGATATTTTCTTTCTCTGCTTCTTCTCGTTGTGTGAATGTCTACTTCTGGTTCTTCCTCCAGTTCTTCTCACTGCATTGATGTCTTCTTCCTCTGCTGATTTTTCAGTGTGTGACATTACTTATAAAGACATAGGACGTGGCCATCCAGTGACATCATCCAGAGGCCCCATCCCTTGTGATGTCCCCGTGCCATCATGCCCCGGGTGGTAACCCCCCTTTCCTCACCTGCTGAACTGCTAATTTTGCTAGCATTATTATTAATGTGAAGTATATGTTCCTTGCTAAAGAACATTATTTTTTATCAAGTTGTTATAGATAAAGTTCCACTTTAATAAAACTGCCCATTGTTAAATGGTTTATTTCAACGCTCCAACTGTCACTTCGTCTGGACTGCTTGGTCTGTTAAAAGAAAATTAAAAAATAACAGACTTATTTAACAGTTGAAAATAAAGGAAAAAAAAGCCTAAAAAGGAAAACTAATAGACATGTGCAGAACGAAAAAATGTGTTTAGTTTAGTTTCCATTCATTATTTACATAAATTAATTTAGTTAAATTTGTTTCAAAAAGTTTTCAAGTCAATTTCAAATAGTTTTCGAATTCGAAACGTTTTCAAATCAATTTCAAATAGTTATCGAATTTGAAATTTTTTAGAATTTGAAAAGTTTTTGAATTTTAATAGCTTTCCAATTTGAATAGTTTTTGAATTTTAATAGTTTTCCAAATTCCAAAAAGAATAAAATAGAAGAGAAAATAAAGGAAAATAATATAATTTTTTAAAATTATTATTCTATTCCTTTATTTTCTATTCTATTTTATTCTCTTTGGAAAGTGGAAAACGATTTGAATTCGAAAAGTTTTCGAATTTGAAAACTATTTGAATTTGAAAAACGATTCGAAAACTATTTAAATTCAAATTTTGCCTGAATTAGAATCTCGCTAGTTCGGACTCATTTAAATTTGGTACTATTCCAATAATAAAAATTCATGAGAATTTTAATTCAGAGCGAAACGAACAGCACATATCTAAAAGCCATCCCAAAAAATGGCAAATTTTCCCCTCTCCAGAAATAGCATACATACTCAAGGAAGTCCAATCAGTAATAAAAATGCGCAGCTTTGTAAAATGTTCTTTAACCACTTGCTTACTGGGCACTTAAACCCCCCCTCCTGCCCAGAGCAATTTTCAGCTTTCAGCGCTGATGCACTTTGAATGACAATTGTGCAGTCATACAACATTGTACCCAAATTAATTTTTTATCATTTTTTTCCCACAAATAGAGCTTTCTTTTGGTGGTATTTAATCACAGCTGGGGTTTTTATTTTTTGCTAAACAAACAAAAGAAAGATGGAAAATTTTGAAAAAAAGAGAAATCATGTTTAAGGCCCGGTTTACACTTGTGCAATGCGAGAACCCTGTGAATCAACTGCGGGTTCCCGCATCTCACATGACACGCATGGCAGTTCACACTGCCATATGCAAACTGCTGGGGAGTGTCATTATATGTTAACGACACCCCCATTTCTGCTTGCATATCGCACTGCGAACTGACAGTTCGGACATGAATAGGATCGCATATGTGTGACCACATATGCAATCCGATTCTGCCCCGAATAGAAAAAAGGGTCCTGTACGTGTTTGGACCGGATGCACAGACATCGCATGTAATGTGAACAGCAGTGCGCTGTGAATTACATGCAATGTCTGGCATCGCACAAGTGTGGACCGGGCCTAATAGTTTGTTATAAAATTTTGCAAACTGGTAATTTTTCTGCTTCATTGATATGCGCTGATGAGGCAGCACTGGTGGGCACTGATAGGTTGCACTGGTGGGCACTGATAGATTGCACTGATGGGCACTAATAGGCACAGTTAAGGTGGCACTGATAGGCACAGATAAGGTGGCACTGATGGGGACAGATAAGTCGGTACTGATGGGCACAGATATGGCGGCACTGATGGCCACTGATAAGATGGCACTAATGGGCCCTGATGGGTGGAAAGGATGGGTGGCATGTTGGGTGGCACTGATGGGTGGCACAGATGGGTGGCACTGATGGGCACTATTAGATACCACTGATAAATGGCACTAATGGGCACTGATAGGTGTCACTGATGGGCACTGGTAGGTTACACTGATGGGCACTGATAGGTGGCACTGATGTGCAGCACTGTTCTTCAGGCACTGATTGTGGGCACTGATAGGAGGCACTGTGTGCACTGACAGATGGCATACTGCTAGGTGGCACTTGTAGGGGGCACAGGTGGGCACTGAGGAGCTGGGGACAGCTCGCAGTGATCGGTACTGATGTCCCTCTCACTGCTGCCGGTGATCGGCCGATTACCGGCTGTGTTGACATCACATGATCAGCTGTCATTGGCTGACAGCTGATCACGTGGTAAGGGGTCGGTATCGACCCCTTACTCCGATGTATGATCCAGTGAGTCTCATAGACTCGCTGATCACAAAGTGAGCCGTAGACGTAGTCCTGGCAATGCAGGTCCGTGCTGTAGCTGTCATTCGGCTATAGCGCAGATCTCAAGTGGTTAATTCTGTCATACCTATAGGCCATTTGCTACCGCCCCCATTTGGTAGCTTATCAAATAAACTCTCAGTTAGCAATTAACTTGTTCTGTCTTGTTACTAGGACACAAAAACGATTGGTTTTCCTGTAATGTTGGGAGTAAACGTCGAATGCTTTGTATGCCCTAGCAACAAGGTAGCACATGAGGATTTCTAGCTGGGAGTTTTTTTAGACAGGCTTCCAGGGAGGCCCAAGTGGCCTATAGAAGTGACTTAAAGGGGAGGGCCACCCTGAAAAACAAAAAAATGTTAAAAATTACAAAAAATCTAAAAAAAAAAAATGAAAAAAAAAAATTTTTTTTTTACTTACCAGAAATGCCTGTTGCTAGGCACTTTCTCCTAATCTTCCTCTTCCTCCTCCGCGGAGATCTTCTGTCTTCTCTCTTCGTCGCGGCGTCTTCTGGGTAATGAGTCGCGCTGTGTTCTGGGAACTGTGTGTTCCAGAACACAGCGCGTCCCATTCAGAAAGCGCTGCGGGACTCGCGCATGCGCAGTAGCTGCGGGACTCGCGCATGCGCAGTAGGAAACGGGCAGTGAAGCCATAAGGCTCCGCTGCCTGTTTCCCTTACAAGGGATGGCGGCGCCGGGACCCGAGAGCCGAGGGACGGGTCGGCCTCGGGCGGCCGACATCGCGGGCGCCCTGGACAGGTGAGTGTGTTTATTAAGTCAGCAGCTGCAGTGTTTGCAGCTGCTGACTTTTTTTTTTTTTTTTTATAACCGGCCCTCCGCTTTAAAATGAATCAGCATTTTAAAACACTGTACATTTTTTTTTTATTAGCTTCTGGGGCCCCTTGACTGCATAGGCTTATTTTGCCGGATAAGGTGAACTTAGCATTTAAGGATTGGTATGCTGCAATTTGTAACATTTATATTTGTGGGTTTAGCTATGCTTTAGCTTTGACTAAATGTGACAATTAACCTCCAAATCTTGAATCCTTGATTCCTCTTTTGTGTAGATGTGGCCTAATAATTTCTAGTTTAAAATACTGGAACCCAACCGGGAGGTACAAAGCAGATGTAAAGCTTTGGCATTCTGCAAATCTGCAGTTCAGACCTAATCAGCAGCATTTAGCCTTTATCTTAGTTGTTTAATGTCAGTTCACTCATCCTCATTCTTCGCCAGGAATGTAAACGATAAGCAGAATCATTGTTGTCCTTATCAGCCTTGACACGTAATAAAACACAGACGTAATTACCGTAGTTTTATTTGCTTTTAATCACAAAGTTGCCACTAAGTGTGTGTGGGTGTCAGGTGTCAATAACTGTGGAATTGTTTTTCTTACATTTACTCTCCTGTTTGTTGGTGTCTGGTTCCTCAGGGTCTCTTGCCATATCTGTACAAAAAGCTTACAAGCAATTAGATGGTACAGAAAAAGTAATTTGGACAAATTCATGAAGGTGACAGTTACGCTAAAACTGTACTGTCCATTTAAGTCTTCATGCACACTGGGGCTTATTTAACCACTATCAGCCCCGGACCATTTTGCTGGCTTAAGACCAGACCACTTTTTGCGATTCGGCACAGCATCGCTTTAACTGACAATTGCACAGTCGTGCGACGTGGCTCCCAAACAAAATTGACGTCCTTTTTTCCCACAAATAGAGCTTTCTTTTTGTGTTATTTGATCACCTCTGCGTTTTTTATTTTTTGCGCTATAAACAAAAATAGAGCAACAATTTTGAAAAAAACGCATTATTTTTTTACTTTTTGCTATAATAAATATCCCCCAAAAATATATAAATTTTTTTTTATTTTTCTCAGTTTAGGCCGATACTTATTCTTCTACATATTTTTGGTTAAAAAACCCGCAATAATCGATTATTGATTGGTTTGTGCAAAATTTATAGCGTTTACAAAATAGGGGATAGTTTTATGGCATTTTTATTAATCATTTTTTTTACTAGTAATGGCGGCGACCAGCGATTTTTATTGTGACTGTGACATTATGGCGGACACATCGGACATTTTTGACACATTTTTGGGACCATTGATTCCTGTGTAAATGACACTGGCAGTGAAGGGGTTAACCGGGGTGGCAGTGTAGGGGTTAAGTGTGTCCTAGGGGCGTGTTACTAACTGTGGGGGGCTGGGCTGTGTGTTAGTGAACACTGATCACATCACAGGGAGCAGAGATCAGTGTCACTTGTTGCTAGGTAGAATGGGGAGATGCTGTTTACATCGGCATCTCCCCGTTCAGCCTCCCCGTGAGACGATCGCGGGTATCCCCGGGGGGTCCCAACTGGCAGCGCGCACGCAATGGCAGGGCCGCAATTACAAATGGACGTACCTGTATGCCAATTTGCCTGCCTGTGCCATTCTGCTGGCGTACATCGCCGTGCGCCGGTCGGGAAGTGGTTAAGGACCAGGCCTATTTTTCCAACGTGTTGTTTACAAGTTAAAATCATTTTTTTTTGCTAGAAAATTACTTAGAACCCTCAAACATTATATATATTTTTTTCAGACACCCTAGAGAATAAAATGGCGGTCGTTGCAATACTTTATGTCACACCAAATTTGTGCAGCAGTCTTACAAGCTCAATTTATTGAGAAAAAATACAGTTTTTAATTAAAAAATAAGAAAACATTTTTCTTTTTATATTGTGAAAGATATGTTACTTTATAGCCAACATGTCACGCATCAAAATTGCACCCACTTGTGGAATGGCGACAAACTTTGACCCTTATATATTTTCATAGACGACGTTTAAACATGTCTACAGGTTACCAGTTTTGAGTTACAGAAGAGGTATTTTGCTAGAATTATTGTTCTCGCTCTAATGATCACGACGATATCTCACATGTGTGGTTTGAACCCCGTTTACATATGTGGGCGCAACTTACGTATGCGTTTGCTTCTGCACGTGAGCACAGAGGGACGGGGTGCTTTAAATTTATTTTTATTTATTTTTTCTTAATTATTTTACTTTTTATTTTTATTTTTACACTGTTCCTTTAAAAAAAAATGTTGGATCACTGTTATTCCTATTGCAAGGAATGTAAACATCCATTTTAATAGGAAAAAAAGCATGACAGGACCTCTTTAATGTGAGATCTGGGGTCAAAAATACCTCAGATCTCACATTTACACTTAAATGCAATAAAAAAATTTAACAAAATGTATTTTTTTCAATAAAAAATTTCCCTTTAAGGCCGTTGGGAGGAAGTGATGTTTGATGCCGCTTCCGTCAATCAATGTCATTGAGTCAAGTGGGGGCTATCATTCCCTCACTCAACACAGTGCCTCAGAGGGGAAAGGATCGGATTGCCTTCACCGCTACCGATGGCTCAGGTAAGCGACGAAGATGACCGGAACACGTGGGGGGGCCCTCTCCTGCCTCCAAAAAAATTTGCCACGAAGACCACTTTTATCTGAAAGCAGACCACCCGCCGTTTAAGAATATACTGGGGTTATAGCAGCTATCTGCTGCCATAACAACGGTATTCAACGTCAAAGTACTGGCATATGACGACGGCGGGCGGTCTGGAAGTGGTTAAACTCTTTTCTTCTGGCAGGGGAAAAGCAGCTTCAATAACGTGCCTAAGCTGAGTTTTTGCAAACCTGTTTAGGCACATCGAGCGCTTGGGTGTTTATTTCCTAGTCAAGAAAGTCAATTTATTCTGGTCATTAAAATAAAAAACGTTCAGGTGCTAAACATGCTGAGCGCTTAGGCACGTTTAGACACATTTACATGCACATCGGCACGTCTGCCTTTTTTTGCTAAAAAGCTCCTGTCCTGAACACGACTTTGGTGTGTTTTTTCTGTCTATAAACTCCAACATGGAGGGGCATTTGTAAGGCAAAGAAAAAAAAAGCTCAAAAGCCTGTAAAAGCAGTGTTTTAGAGCTCAAGTGTGCATGAGGCCTACAAGTAAAGGAAAATAAGTTTCTTGTTAACTAATGCAAGCAGTAACAATTTTTTTTTTGTTTTTTAAAGTGTTAAAAGAAGAAAGAAATACTTTCTAATTGTACTATAATCAGTATTTATTTCTGTTTGTAAATCATCTGGCTCAGTCCAATGGATTACAGCATGAAAACATAAACACGCATAATCTGATAAATACATCAGAGATTAGTATTCATTGAGCTTTTAATGACTATGATTAAAATTAGGTGTTTTTATGTAAAAAAAAAAAAACATCTGAATCTATTTTTTTAATGAGTCGGGAAGAAAGAATTATGCATGAAATGAAAATATTTAGGTGAGACAACTCAGCATCCACAGTTTGGCTGTGTGCGTTTTTTTCTAAAAGAAAATGTATAGGCTGAGGGCCCTTTCACACTCGTGGGCTTTTGTTCTGTTCCCCTGACTTAAAATGGAAGGTGCCTTTTTGGTGCACTTTTGAAAAACTTCACCAACGTTACATAGGATTTGATGGGGAATAGTTTTCATGCTCTTTTGTCACCCTGGAAAAGCACCAGTGTGTAAGAGGCCTTAATCATCAAAGCAGGGCAAAGATCAAAGATCAGGGGTCAGGTTTATTAGCCACTTTAAGACCAGGCCTCTATTTTAGATGTGGTGTTTACAAGTTAAAAACATTTTTTTTGCTAGAAAATTACTTAGAACACCCAAACATTATAAATTTTTTTCCCAACATCCTAGAGAATAAAATTGCAATACTTTCTGTCACACCGTATTTGCGCAGCGGTCTTACAAGCACACGTTTTTTGAAAAAATACACTTTTTTGAATCAAAAAATAAGACAACAGTAAAGTTAACCCAATTTTTTTTTATATTGGGAAAGATAATTTTACGCTGAGTAAATTGATACCCAATATGTCTCGCTTCAAATTGTGCCCTCTTGTGGAA
The DNA here is from genome assembly GCF_037356315.1 of Lithobates pipiens. Classification (NCBI taxonomy): domain Eukaryota; kingdom Metazoa; phylum Chordata; class Amphibia; order Anura; family Ranidae; genus Lithobates; species Lithobates pipiens. Next base: position 169,133,107 of record NW_027507903.1, on the reverse strand, counting down.
TGGCGAAAAACTTTTACCCTTAAAAATCTCCATAGGCGACATTTAAAAAATCCTACTGGTTGCATGTTTTGCGTTACAGAGGATGTCTAGGGCTAGAATTATTGCTCTTGCTCTACCGGTCGCGGTGATACCTCACCTGTGTGGTTTGAACACTGTTTTCATATGCGGGCGCTACTCACGTATGCTTTCGCTTCTGCACGTAAGCTCTGTGGGACGGGGCGCGTTTAAAAAAAAATTTTTCCTTCTTTATTTTACCTTTTACTTTTTATTTTTACACTGTTTAAAAAAAAAAAGTGTCACTTTTATTCCTATTACAAGGAATGTAAACATCCCTTGTAATAGAAAAATAGCATGACAGGTCCTCTCACATATGAGATCTGGGGTCAAAAAGACCTCAGATCTCATATTTACACTAAAATGCAATATACAAAAAAAAAAAAAAAATTGTGATTTAAAAAAAATAAAAAAAATCAAATGGCCATTTAAAAGCTTTGGGCGGAAGTGACGTTTTGAGTCATGGAGATGGGTGGGCCATCTTCCCCTCACTAGTCTCCATGTCAGCCCAGGGGACAGACGCGATCGCCTCCGCTACTGCTGACAGCTCTGGTAAGCGGCGGAGGGCACCGGATCGCGACGAGAGGGGGGCCCTTTCGCATCCGCCGCAGAGACCACTTTTATCTTGTACCGGACCGCCAGCCGAACATGGGGATACCGGGGTTATGGCAGCTAGCTGCTGCTATAACAACGATATCCATCCCCAAATTAGGGACGTACATTGGCATGCGGTGGTCCAGAAGTGGTTAACCCACGACAGCAGAGGCAAAACCAGAACCTTCAGAGCACCGGTGCAAGAAACCATTAAGGGTACCAATGACCCCCCGTCGGAACTCTTCCATCTCCCCTTTTGTTTTATTCTACTTACCTTTTTTTACTTTATTGTTTTCTACAGTAGTATTTTTAAATTTTCTGCCGATCCCAGAGTTCTGCTTTAGATAGAATAGGTGATGTCTACCGTTTAAAACTAAAATAAAAAATTCTAGCTGAATACTTTAAAAGAGAATGAATAGAATAGTAAACATTAAAAAAAACTGCGTTTGTAGCAAAACCCACCAGATTTCAGAGCCCTGCTTGGTGCTCAGATGACCAGCTGCCTCTCTCCTCCTTTCCTCCTCTCGTCCCTACTGACATCAGTGGGGGATTCTCAGCCCCTCCCACTGTAGCTGTCAGATTGAGAGAAGCAGCCGGTCATGTGAGTGCCGAGCGGCGCTCTGAAATTAGGTATAGAAGGGCATTTTTTTTACTGAAACACAGAGACAGGGGTACACAGCATTAGAAAACACAGAGGATTATATGAAGACATGACAGTGGCTTAACAAGAGATGGACGAACTTCTGATGGGACATTTCGCGAACGCGAACTGCGAGCGCGGCCAAAAGTTCACAAATCGCAAAGTTTGCGGCAGGCCCCAATGACTTCAATGGCAGGCGAACCTTAAAAACCTACAGGTCATATTTTCAGCCACAAAATAATTACTAGCTGTGCACACATAGTCCCACCACATGGCCACTGACATAACACATGTATGAAGTGAATCTGGGATCGACAACTACAAGCATTCTTTTTTTATATGTGACATTTTGTCAATTTAGGACTCAGGAGCGCATGAAGGCAATGGAGGACAGGAAAGATCAGGGTAGGCTATGAAGAGGGTGCAGGAGATGATCACCAGCACCATGATAGAGAGCACTGACACCAGCACCGTGATAGAGAGCACTGACACTAGCACTGTGATATAGAGCACTGACACCAGCACCATTATATAGAGGACTGACACCAGCACCGTGATAGAGAGCACTGACACCAGCACCATGATATAGAGCACTGACACCAGTACTGTGATATAGAGCACTGACACCAGCACCGTGATAGAGTGCACTGACACCAGCACCGTGATAGACTGCACTGATACCAGCACCGTGATATAGAGCACTGACACCAGCACCGAGATATAGAGCACTTACACCAGCACCGTGATATAGAGCACTGACACCAGCACTGTGATATAGAGCACTGACACCAGCACTGTGATATCGAGCACTGACACCAGCACCGAGATAGAGGGCACTGACACCAGCAGCGTGATATAGAGCACTGACACCAGCACTGTGATAAAGAGCACTGACACCAGCACCGTGATATAGAGCACTGACACCAGCACCGTGATAGAGAGCACTGACACCAGCACCGTGATATAGAGCACTGACACCAGCACCATAATATAGAGCACTGACACCAGCACCGTGATAGAGTGCACTGACACTAGCACCGAGATAGAGAGCACTGAGACCACACCAGCACCGTGATATAGAGCACTGACACCAGCACCGTGATATAGAGCACTGACACCAGCACCGTGATAGAGTGCACTGACGCCAGCACCTTGATATAGAGCACTGACGCCAGCACAGTGATAGAGAGCACTGACACCAGCACAGTGATAGAGAGCACTGACACCAGCACCGTGATAGAGAGCACTGACACCAGCACCGTGATATAGAGCACTGACACCAGCACCGTGATATAGAGCACTGACACCAGCACTGTGATATAGAGCACTGACACCAGCACCGTGATATAGAGCACTGGCACCAGCACTGTGATATAGAGCACTGACACCAGCACCGTAATATAGAGCACTGACACCATCACCGTGATAGAGTGCACTGACACCAGCACCGAGATAGAGAACACTGAGACCACACCAGCACCGAGATCGAGAGCACTGACACCACACCAGCACCGAGATAGAGAGAGAGCACTGACAGCAGCACTGAGATAGAAAGCACTGACAGCAGCACTGATACCAGCAACTCACTGCTGAGCCCCAAAAATATGACACCGCTCAACCTCTTCAAACAGGAGGATACGGGCATATAGTACGGTGTGCTTTTTTTGTACAATGAAGTGAGCCAAGGGTTAAAAAAAGTCAGTGTGCTAGATTAAATAAATCGTTTATAGAGATATACATGGTTCCTCCGAGATCCATGCCTCATTCATTTTTAGAAATGTGAGATAGTCAACACTGTCGTGAGCTAGGCGAGTGTGCTTATCGGTCATAATCCCCCTGCTGCGCTGAACGTCCTTTCGGACAGGACACTGGACGAGGGGCAAGCCAACAGTTCCATTGCAAATTGGGCAAGCTCTAGCCAGAGGTCAAGCCTGCCCACCCAGTAGTCCAGGGGTTCATCACTCCTCAGAGCATCCACATCGGCCGTTAACCCAATGTAATCGGACACCTGTCGGTCTAGGCGTTCCCTAATGCTGGATCCAGATGAGAACTGTCGATGGGTCGGCTGAAAGAATTACCTCATATCAGAAGTCACCAACACATCTTGAAACCCCCCTCTTCTTGCAGGTACTGTTGGATTGGTACCCGCAACTCTTTCTCTGGGAGTGGGAATTCCTCCTCTGCCAGCGCGCAGAAAAGCAGAATGCAGCATTTCTCGAAGCAAGGCCTGGAAGTACACCATTCTGACAGCCCTCTGTGACGGTGGTAACATTTCCTCCATTTTGTGTTTGTACCGGGGGTCTAAGTACATTGCCACCCAGTACTGGTCCTTGACCCTTATGCTTTTTATACGGGGGTCCCTGTTAAAACACTGGAGCATGAAGGCCCCCATCTGCAATAAACTGGAAGCGGTGTGGTGGCCTGACTCCTGCTCATCATCCAGGATAATGTCGTCCTTCTCGTTCTCCTCTCCCCATCCACGCACAACAACAAGGATCCCAGAAAGGTTTAAAGCATGCTCTTCTTGCTCCTCCTCATCTGCCCCGGCACCATCCTCCTCTGACTCCTCTTCAGACTCCTGTTGTTGACTTGTCTCAGATAGAGTACCCCCCCGGAAATTCATCCAGCATTGCGACTTCCTCATCTTCCTGCTCCTGCTCCTCCATGGCTTGATCAATGACACGACACAATGCACGCTCCATAACGAAGGCATAAGGTACCATGTCACTGATGGTGCCATGGCTGCGACTGACCAGTTTGGTGATCTCATCAAATGGCCGCAGAAGTCTGCAAGGCGAGCCATGGCCGTGTAAGATCTTCTGAAATGGACCGAGATTTTCTTTGCCTCCCGCAAGATGTCCTGGACCCCAGGGTATTTAACAATGAATCGCTGCATGACCAAGTTTAAGATGTGTGCCATGCAGGGCAAGTGCGTAATTTTGCCCTGTTTCAATGCGCTGAGCAGATTGGCACCGTTGTCACACACCACTTTACCAACTGTCAAATTTAGCGGTGTTAGCCACTGATCTGCCTGTGAACGCAAAGCTGAAAGGAGTGCAGGGCCAGTTTGGCTCTTGGCTTCCAGGCACAACAGATGCAGCACAGCATGCTAGACCATGTGTCTGTGGTCAGATGTATCTTAGCACCGGCACTGTGTGCCAGAGATACATTATCTTGCCACTGAACATGGCCATATAGCTCTGGGATGCCCTTCTGTGAGAAATACTTCCTTCCTGGGACCTTCCATTGTGGAGTTCCAATGGCCACAAATTTTCCAAAAGCCTCCAAGTCCACCAGTTTATATGGCAGTAGTTGGCGGGCTATCAGTTCTGATGAGCCAGCCATCAACCGTTGGGCAAGAGGGTTATCCGGTATCATAATTTTTTTTTACGTTCGAACATTTGGCCCATGGAAGCCTGCCTTTTTGCAGAAAAACGTGAGGACGGCATGATGGAAGGTGGAGTGGAGGACAATTGTGAGGAGAGAGGAGAAGGAGAAGTAGAAGACGAGGCTGGACAGTGAGAGCCTGGAGTGTGGCTTCGTGTGTTCCGTTGCTCCCACTGGGCTCGGTGATGGCAGCTCAGATTGCAGATGGCAACACTATTGTCAGCAGCGGACACGTTAAAAAAAGCCCACACTGTGGAGCCATGTGCCGGCATCCTGGGAGCGCCAGATGTGACTGTACATGGTTGATGCCTTGCTCCTGATACATTAGCAGTCTGCTTTGTCCCTCCTGTACAATGTAAGTTCTTCCTGCTTCTCCTCCCTATCTGCTGGTCCATATCTCCCTCTGAACTCCCCTCCTCTTCCTCTCTTGTGGGCATCCATGTGACATCACTAGACACGCCATCATCGACGTCACCTTCCCCACCGCTATAATTAGAGATCTCGGAGTAGGCAGCAACACCGGGGACCAACCTCCTCCTTTGGCTGATCTGGGTACTGTCGTCAGACTGCTGAGTGGCAGTTGTTGCTACCTCCTCTTCCTGATACAATGCCAAGAGTGGCTGCACATTGGAAATGTCTTGATATGGATCGGAAAATAATTCCAAAATAATAATTGACAAAACACAGCTGCAATCACCAGCACAGCAGTCCTTAACTTGATGCTGACCGCCGGCTGTCAAATGACGGCCAGGCGGCGCACCTATTGTGGCGGGAGGCCATCATATGACGGCCTCCCGTTTAAACAGGGAATGCATCCCTGTTTCTTCGGTGGCGGCGTGTCACGGAGACACTGCTCGCCACCGAAGGGGGTGAACAGCCATTGGTTATGGCTGTTTACCACGTGATCGGCCGTGATGAAATCACGGCCGATCACAGATGGTCACACCCCCACTATGCACAGCGCATGCGCGCGACCGTGAGCGTGCTGCGCGTGCACGTGGGTGGCGGCGTGTTCCCCGGGAACACTTTTTGTCACCGACGCTGGTAAACAGCCATTGGCCGGCTGTTTACCCACGTGATCGGCTGTGATCCTTTCATAGCCGATCACTAAAATGTAAACAAACCGCGGTAACGGGATGTTACCGGGTTCTCCTCCTCACACACCGATTGTGTGTGAGGAGGAGATTGTGGTAACATCTCGTTACCGCCTACAGTGTACACCAACACACACTGATTGCCCCCCCCAATAAAGAGGACCTGTCACCACCCCTCATAGTACCTGTCAATCACAGTCCATCAGAGTACCTGTCACAGTCCATCAGAGTATTTGAGTACCTGTCACAGCCCATCAGAGTACCCGAGTACCTGTCCCAGCCCATCAGAGTACCAGAGTACCTGTCCCAGCCCATCAGAGTACCCGAGTACCTGTCCCAGCCCATCTGAGTACCCGAGTACCTGTCCCAGCCCATCTGAGTACCAGAGTACCTGTCACAGTTCATCAGAGTACCCGAGTACCTGTCCCAGCCCATCAGAGTACCCGAGTACCTGTCCCGGCCCATCAGAGTACCCGAGTACCTGTCCCCGCACATCAGAGTACCCGAGTACCTGTCACGGCCCATCAGAGTACCCGAGTACCTGTCACAGTTCATCAGAGTACCCGAGTACCTGTCCCAGCCCATCAGAGTACCCGAGTACCTGTCCCGGCCCATCAGAGTACCCGAGTACCTGTCCCCGCACATCAGAGTACCCGAGTACCTGTCACGGCCCATCAGAGTACCCGAGTACCTGTCACGGCCCATCAGAGTACCCGAGTACCTGTCACGGCCCATCAGAGTACCTGAGTGCCTGTCACGGCCCATCAGAGTACCTGTCACGGTCCATCAGGGTACCTGAGTACCTGTCCCGGTCCATCAGGGTACCCGAGTACCTGTCACGGTCCATCAGGGTACCCGAGTACCTGTCACAGTCCATTAGAGTACCGAGTACCTGTCACAGTCCATCAGGGTACCCGAGTATCTGTCACGGTCCATCAGAGTATCCGAGTATCTGTCACGGTTCATCAGAGTATCCGAGTACCTGTCACAGCCCATCTGAGTACCCGAGTACCTGTCCCAGCCCATCTGAGTACCCGAGTACCTGTCACAGCCCATCAAAGTACCCGAGTACCTGTCACAGCCCATCTGAGTACCCGAGTACCTGTCACAGCCAATCTGAGTATCCGAGTACCTGTCACAGCCCATCTGAGTACCCGAGTACCTGTCACAGTCCATCTGAGTACCCGAGTACCTGTCCCAGTCCATCTGAGTACCCGAGTACCTGTCCCAGTCCATCTGAGTACCCGAGTACCTGTCCCAGTCCATCTGAGTACCCGAGTACCTGTCACAGTTCATCTGAGTACCCGAGTACCTGTCACAGTTCATCTTAGTACCCGAGTACCTGTCACAGTCCATATGAGTACCTGTCTCCGCCCTTCAGTATGAGTACCCAAATACCAGTCACCAAGCCATCAGAGTACCTGTCACCAGGCCATCAGAGTACCCGAGTACCTGTCACCAGGCCATCAGAGTACCCGAGTACCTGTCACCAGGCCATCAGAGTACCTGTCACCAGGCCATCAGAGTACCAGAGTACCTGTCACCAGGCCATCAGAGTACCAGAGTACCTATTTGCAGCCCATGTCTCATAGAATACACGTTGGGGTGTTTGCTTTCCAAAATGGGGTCATTTTGTGGGTAATTTCACTGTCCTGGTGGTCCAGGACCTTCAAAAGTGTGATGGGTAGGAATGAAATGAGATGTGTCATTTATGCTCCTAGAACACCTGAACATACTACTTCAATGTTCGGCCTCTCTATGTGACCAGGCTGTGTAAAAGTCCTACACATGTGGTATCGCCATACTCGGGAGGAGTAGCAGAATGTATTTTGGGGTGTAATTTTTGCTATATACATGCTACCGTATATACTCGAGTATAGGTCGATCCGAATATAAGCCGAGGCCCCCAATTTACCACAAAAAAACTGGGAAACTTATTGACTCGTGTATAAGCCGAGGGTGAGACATCCCTGTGTCCATCCCTGTGTCCCGTCCATCCCTGTGTCCATTCCTGTATCCCGTCCATCCCTGTGTCCATCCCTGTGTCCCGTCCATCCCTGTGTCCCGTCCGTCCCTGTGTCCCGTCCGTCCCTGTGTCCCGTTCGTCACTGTGTCTCGTCCGTCGCTGTGTCCCGTCCGTCGCTGTGTCCCGTCCGTCGCTGTGTCCCGTCCATCCCTGCCTACCTGTGCCAATCTGCAGCCTCTGTGTGCCATGCTCTCCTCGTCTGACAGACGGCGGCCATTCCTCTGTTCAAAAGCCGCGCCTCCCTGTCTGTTATAGGCGGAACACTCAATTTCCCAGCAGTCAGTGTTCCGCCTATCACGGACATCCTCTCATCCTCGTCCGTAGTATGAGAATGAGCGGATGTCCGTGATAGGCGGAACACTGACTGCTGGGAAATTGAGTGTTCCGCCTATCACAGACAGGGAGGCGCGGCTTTTGAATAGTAGAATGGCCGCCGTCTGTCTGCTCGACACGCTGATCGGGCAGGCAGACGGCGGTGACTCGAGTATAAGCCGAGGGGGGCACTTTCAGCCTAAAAAAAGAGGCTGAAAATCTCGGCTTATACTCGAGTATATACGGTATGTGTTAGAAATATCTTATAAAATGACAATTTTGTGTAAAAGAAAAATGCGTTTTAATTTTTTTCCACAAATTCCAAAAACTTCTGGAAAAAAATTAACCATTCAAAAGACTCATTATGCCTCACAGATTATGTTGGGGTGTTTGCTTTCCAAAATGGGGTCATTTTATGGGAAATTCCATTTTCCTGGTACTCCAGGGCCTTCAAAAGTGTAATAGGTGGTTGAGAAATGAGATGCGTCATTTTTGCTCGTAGAACGTCTGAAGGTACTACATCAATGTTGGTGCTCTGTATGTGGCCAGGCTGTGTAAAAGTCTCACACATGTGGTATCGGCGTACTCAGGAAGAGTAGCAGAATGTATTCTGGGGTGTAATTTGTTGTATGCACATGCTGTGTGTGAGAAATAACCTGATAATATGACAATTTTGTAAAAAAAAAAATAATAATAAAAAAATCTTCATTTTGCAAAGAATTGTGGGAAAAAATTACAACTTAAAAAAACTCACCATGCTACTTACTTAATACCTTGGAATGTCTACTTTGTAAAAAGGGGTCATTTGGGGGGTATTTGTACTTTCCTGACTTGTTAGTGTCTCAAGAAATGAGATACACCTGATGTACTGAAGGCCTGATCAGAAGTGATCAATTTTCAGTGATTGGCACCATAGTTTGTAGACTCTATAACTTTCACAAAGACCAAATAATATACACTAATGTGGGTTATTTTTACCAAAGATATGTAGCAGTATACATTTTGGCCAAAATTTATGAAGAAAAATTACTAATTAGCAAAAAATTATGACAGAAACAAAGAAAAAGGCATTTTTTTCACAAAATTTACGTTTTATTTTATTTATAGCACAAAAAATAAAAACCCACTAGTGATTAAATACCACTAAAAGAAAGCTCTATTTGTGTGGAAAAAAGGACGCAAGTTTCATATGGATACAGTTTCGGATGACCGAGTAATTGTCATTCAAACTGTGAGAGCGCTGAAAGCTGAAAATTGGTCTGGTCAGGAAGGGGGTGTAACTGCACTGTACTGAAGTGGTTAAAAGGACTTTTGTGGACCTAATAGCTAGTGATTTGTGTCACTACAGTCTCTCCTTGCTGCACACAGCATCCTGTCCCTACACTGACAAAAGACAGGCTGCTGCAATCACTAGCACAGCAGTGCACTGAACCCTATATACTGTACTACACATATGCCAGTCCTTAAAAGGACTTTTGTGGACCTAATAGCTAGCGATTTGCATCACTACAGTCTGTCCCTGCTCCACACAGCATCCTGTCCCTACACTGACATAAGACAGAATGTAAAATGGCCTCCAGATCAGGTCTATTTATAAGGTAGGGGGTATGTCCAATTGTCCATGTGCTGAAATGTCTCAATTGGCTGTCCTGTACCCCATGATGGATGTGTCATCATGGGTCAAAGTTCTTTCACACTGTAAACACATATGTCCATCGGGCGAACAGCGGCAATAGTCTGCCGATCGGCACGCAAAATTCGCCGCGACCCGACCGCTGGGCGAACAGTTCGGCCATCCCTAATTAACAACCACTCTAATGACATGTACATTTTTGGGCAGTCTGTGCATTCCTGTGGGAGGGTTTATGGGTGCAGCTGCAGGCGATAAGCCCCATACAAAGCATGTTTGCATGCAGAGCCAAACAATCACAGGTTAATGCTGCATTTCTGATTACTTGCAAATGGCTGTGGTTACTATCAGCCTCTCATTGCTTTGTATAATGCCCCATACACGTGATCAGAAAGTCTGCCAGCAAAAGTCTGATGAGAGCTTTTGGTCGGAAAATGCGATTGTGTGTATGTTCCATCGGACATTTGCTGGTGGAATTTCGGCCAGCAAAAGATTGAGAGCATGTTCTAAATTTTTCGGTCAGAAAAATTCCGACATGCAAAATTCCTACGCATGCTCGGAAACAATTCGACGCATGCTTGGAAGCATCAAACTTTATTTTCTCGGCTCATTGTAGTGTTGTACGTCACCGCGTTCTTGACGGTCTAAAGTTCAGAGAACGTTTGTGTGACCGTCAGCAAGACAGTTTGAGTGGAATCCCATCAGAATTCCGTCAGAAAAACCATCAGAGCTTTTTCTGACCAGAATTCCGATTGTGTGTATGCGGCATTAAGCTTCCCACCCCATAAATCCTGTTGAGTCCTCCTAAACACACATGTGAGTGAGGTGCTGAGGTAACTACAAATGCTGGCTGACATTGCTGCCTAACTGACTCCTGCTAGTTTGTGGCAAGTAAAATTTAAGTTAAGTCAGAATATATACTTCTCTTGGTCAGTGATCCAGAAAGCAGTAAAGTCAAGGATGACAAAGGTAGTTTTTCTAGAGGAGCCAGCCCTTTGCTTGCATTGGGACTGAGTGCTCTTCAGAGGAGTACTTTGGTAGGGTGCTGCAATGTTTTCAGGAACGTATGTACAGCTCCCTGTCGGCTCTTCCCATCATCCATGATCTTCCTAAATTGCAGAAACATAGAGATGAAATCACTGGTTTAAATATAGGGTATGTATTGAAAACCAAAAGGCTTTATTTAAAAATGTCATTAGAATGATAATAAGATGGAAAAAGCGCCTAGAAAATGTACAATTTAAGTAGATTAAACTTCAACTTAAGTTATGGATTTCACCGCTTGTTAAAAGAAAATAAAGCTGAATTGAAGTGCTGGTTCTTTTCCTTCCAACTGGCGAGGAGTGTGGATCTTTGATTTGTTTTTGTTAGGAAGATAAAGTAAAATGGCACAGTAATTGGCTATTGTCAGATGAGGAAAGCCATCAAAGTAATACAATGCATGATGAATCAGCAGCTGTAGCCAACAATATTACAATATAATATCACTGCACCATTTAATTCAATTAACACTACAGTACATTTTACTGCTTAAATGAATGCTAACGCATTTCTACTGGTGTAGAAAAATTCATGGAAACAACAGAAGATGTCAATAGCCTCTTCTCAGAATATATGGGTAGGATCTAAAGCAATGTTTCTTAATTCCAGTCCTCAAGTACTCCCAACAGGTCATGTTTTCAGGATCTCCATTATTTTGCACAGGTGATTTTATTAGTTTCACTGCCTTAGACTGGCCATACACCTATAGATTATCTTTCTATGGTCAGATGGAAAAAGTGGAACAGACTCCTCCATCTACGCTAAACTGTGTGGATGGAAGAAGCTCCCACTGGACAAGTTTCCATATCTTGCTAGTCGGCCCTGCTGGCTCTCACAATACCTGAACATTCTGATTGGCTGCAGGCATTGTTTAGGTTGAGAGCCAGCGGGGCCAACTAGCAAGATACTGAAGCTTGTCCCGTGGGATATTCCTCCATGCACAAAGTTTAGCATACATGGAGAAATCTGTTGCACTTTTTCCATCTAACCATAGAAAAACTGCAGATAATTTATAGGTGTATGGCCAGCTTTAGTAATAACCACAGCCGTTTCATCTGAGGGAACTCCTGAAAGTATGACCTGTTACTTGAGGACTGGAGTTGAGAAACATTGATTTTAAGCTCTTCTGAGCAGGGCCCTCTTAATCTTCTTGTATTTTATTGTATTGTAACTGTATTGTCTCCTTTTATTTTGTAAAGCGCTACGTAAATTGTTGGTGCTATATAAATCCTGAATAGTAATAATAATTGATTTAAAGCAAATGTCCAGTAATTCAGCCACTGTTTAAAAAGTGATGGCTTACAATGGCTGAAGTCCAATGAGGTGTATGCCACCTTGTGGACCTATCTCTTGTATTTACAATTCATATTTTTACTGAGACATGAGAGTACAGCTATTTCTGTAATCCTGGTGCTCTGGTAGGATCTATGCTGCTTTCTTACACAGCAGCCGCTCTGCCCATCCCTCCCCTCCTCTCCACTGTACATTCACAAAATACTTTGTATTTTAAGAAGTGGCTCATGTAATACAAAGTTCACTATTATTTGTGCAGGTGGGGAGGAGGGGTAGTTACCTACAACTCTGCTGATTCTGCATTTGAGACCCGATGCAATGTCGGAGCAGCAGAAGTATAGCTGTAGTTGTACTTCTGGCACTCATTACAAATATAAATTGTAAATAAAAGAGATATTGTTATACACTTCCTTTGTCTCTCTCTCTAATGGAACAGTGAATAGTCCCATCTCTAAAGAGATAGGGAGAAGGTGAGATTATTTCTGAATGTTTTGGCTTAGACTAGTGTACATATACTGTATAAAGGCAGATAGAGATGAACCTGCTGACTTGGTATAAAGGATAAACGGTAAGCTACTACACGTCTTATAGAGATAATGGTCTGGGTGCAATCCTAAATAGAGGCATGTAGAATCACAGGCAAAAAGCAGATGTGCTCCATGGGTCCTAACAGCAGGAGGAACATTCAGTAAAGTGTATTTTTTCCCCTATCATCATTAAAAATACAATCATCAAATATACATTTATTTACACAGTTATAATATTTTAAAAAAACGGACCTCAGCAAAGGTATTATTTCTGATCATATCCAATTGCAGACTCTGGGTGTGCTAGACAAGTCCAAAAAAATGTCATCATTGTACACAAGGCATGTCTAGTACATTCGGTTCTTCTGCCTTTTTGCCGGGATATCCCTGTCCCAGTACACAGCAATTCAGCTCTGATGAATCATAGCAGCATTGCCGAGTACACAGAGAAGGTCCCGGCAGCAGGAGCTGTAGAAAAAAAGCAGTCCGGCAATGTTTATCAACAACATTGCTCAGCCACTAATACAGAAAAATACAAAGAAACATTGTTTCAGTTTGTACCTTTCTTTTTATTCCTCTGCAGATCAAAGGGATGAACTTTAATCTGCAGATGAAGTCAGTTAAAGGAAAATGACAAATAAAAAAAAGGCCTTTTCTTTTCATTAAAATGTCCCACTGTTGAACCCCTTATTAACCCTTTAGTTTACTATAATCATCATTTTTATTTATTTTTTTATATTTGATTAACTAATAATATTAGGCTATTAGAAAATGGCCGCCTCAGCAAACACGTCTGAGGCTGCCGAGAAAATTTTTACACCTTGTTAATATATTTACACACATCACACTGAAAAAAAGCACAAAATTGGAAAAACTCTTTATTTTATTTGTAAATAACTTTTCAAACAGGACACATTACAGAATAAAATGCACACGTTTTATATGCAGCATTGCTATTTATTTTTAAAATAACATTGCTCAAAAAAGAAAAAGTAACCTTTGTTTAGTTTTATTACGTTTAATTGACAAAGGACTATGAAAAAAAAATACATTTTTGCAGGACAATATTCACGGAAAGAAAGCCTTGTTTGTCCTTAAAAAAACAATATATGTTTTATGTTGCTAACTTAAAGTGGTTGTAAACCCCATTCATGAAATTTGACCTGTGCACATATATCTGTAGTGTTTACTTATCTCTCTCCAAAGCTCTAAGTGCTGTTTATTTCTGTTGCTCTGTTCCTCTGCAGAGTCACTTCTGACAAGTTCTCTGACATACAAGATAATAGCTGTTGAAAATTTGTGTCAGGGAGGGAGCTTAGAGGTAGATTAGCAGAGAGCGTGTCTATTCAGACTACAGCTCTGCATGTTCCTTCACTCCTCTGCCTATGTAGGGTGGGGGTGTGTCCCTTTCCATCAATCAGCTCTCACACAATGTAAACCCAGACTCCACACCAACTGCTGGAAGAGGAAGAAGGATTTCATACATGATCTACACTTTCTAAAGAGTGTAGAAAAGGTAGGACAGCAGATATACAAATACAACTTATGTAGGGAGATTTGTTTCAAATTTGTGTATCATCTGAGGCAGTTTACTTCACTAGGTATAGGAGAGGGTTTACAAACACTTTAAGTAATGATAAAATCACGACTGAATAAACAGACTCATCGCAGAAATTAGAAAATTGCTCTGGTCCATAAGGGGTGAACAGGTGTGAGGGCCGAAGTGGTTAAGTTGGATCTTTGGGCTCCCTGATATCTGAGTACATCAAACTGCATTGAAATAACATTTGTTGTAAAGCACTCAACAAAACAGGTAAGTATGATTCAAACAATTCCATACATTGAATAAAGTCTGACTTTAAGCAAATTCAATTTTGTATAATTTTTTCACACAAATAGAGATAGTGTATAAATAAAGAAATATCAAAATTAAAAAAAAAAAAACAAGACAATATTTTCTACCTTTTGTAATAAAACATATCCAATAAAATGAAATTTCTTAATACATTTATGCCAAAATGTGTTCTGCCCTTGGTAAAAAAAATTCCAATCAGTGTATATTATTTGGTTTGTATGAAAGTTATAGAATGTACAAACTATGGTACATATATTTGAAAATGTATATTTTTTTACATACTGTCACCAGTGCAGTACAGCATCATCATATGACTGGTGTGGTGGTGATCAGGGATACTGATGGGTAACAGTATGTAAAAAATAAATAAATATTTTTTTTTTTATTATTACATTTTTCTTTTTTTTTTTACTTTTTAAGATTTTTTTTTAATTATTATTATTTGTTTTACATACTCTCATCATAGTAACACTGTACCACTCTGGAAAAGGGGGTGATGGGGGATTTTTTTACACTATTGTTGCTTATAACAGTGATGATCACTGTTATAAGCAATAGTTTTAGCATTCATGACAGATTGTGATCTGTGATTGGCTACAGCTAATCATATGGTACAGAGTACATACCAAAGCAAACCAAAGCCATGAATAGAAGTCGTTAATAACAGTTTTGTTTACGTTGTAATAATGTAATCGCTTTGACCAGACATAGCGATCAAATGATACCTTGGCTGCCGAATGCTGTGATCTACTGTGTTAACCAAACACAGTGGTCACAGGATCGCCACCACTGTGTGATCCCAGCAAATGATTAATCAACTGGGGCAAACATTTAAGCCCCTCCCCTTCTTGACATTGTCGAAAAGCAGGCTGGGCATGGGTGTCCATAAAGCCCCCACCCCCCCAAAAAAAGTTCAGCGGACACCCATGAGTACACCATATCTGGAATTTGGAGCACCTGCTGGCTCCAGGAACTGGCAGAGTGGCAACACTCCTAGTAATAGATACATGCTGGTTAATCCTTGTGCCAGGATAGGGCACTTCATAATGTGAGAAATCATTTTATTTCTATTCTGAGTCTGGAATGAATAAAATTACTGCACTATATAGTGCTTTTTTAATTTGGGTCTTCGTGTTGTAATATCCTTGTGGAGAAACTGAACAGAGTGTATGGTGGAGCATATAAATACTATACAAATTACCGGGGCCTTTGTGGAAGGAGAGGAGCATCCTGTGGGACTACAATAAAATGCAAAGTAACCTTTTGTTTAAATAAAGGGGTCAATTTTATCTGGTGAGTGCGCATTGGTGGATGGCCTCACCGGGTGCATATGTATGGTTTTGGTGGAGGAGAATAGATCTAACCTATCAGAAGAAAGTTGGTCTGCAAGTTCATATGGAGAAACTTTTCACTAATTACAGACTGACATAAATATTTATGGTTGCACAGAATTGTCACTATATTGCACTATTTTTACTATTTTCATTATTGAGTTTGTTCACTATTGATGTTTTTATGTTATTCATTGCTATATAATAACATTTAACATAATCCCCCACGTTATATTTATTCTATTGTAGTGTTAACACACCACAATACGTTGGCAGGTTAAAACATTTTTTTTTTGTTTTTGTTTTTTGGTTTCTATATATTTTGGTGTGGATGTTTTGTTTATTATACCAATCAAAATGAGTCCAGTCCCTGCTAAACTAGCTTAATTTCAATCAATGTATGGCCAACTTAAGACAGATAGGCAAATGCTTCCCTTTGCTCAGATGGGGGTCTGTGACTAGAAGGTCTGACTTCATACCTTCAATACTGGAAGCCTCACAGTTTTGTTTTCTGTTACTGCCCCTCTAATGAAGCCCTTCTCCCACCCCAGGCCTCATAGCAGCAGCCCCCCCCCCCCCCCCTCAAAAAAAAGGGTTTACAGCAGCATAAAAAAATACCTTACTTCTTCATCTCAACAACATTAAAAAAAAGTCTGCCAAACTTCAGCGTAATAATAGTACAGTCACTGACTACAGGCTTGCAACCACAGTAGGGGTACCACAATCCCAGAACTTTTTTTTTTTTTCTAACAGAGACTCAGTCCTTAGCAGGCTCAGCAGTTCTGCGGCTCATAACAGCTTTTCCCAGTCTCCTGTCCAATTCTCAACTCCTACTACTCCACACAAGCTCCCAGGAGTTACTGTAAAAACAAAACAAAAAAAAAAGTGATGCTTTTAAAAACCCCATTACGGTAATTCAGAATTAAACTAAAACTACAGCTTTTATTTTTTTATTTTCCCTCTGGTGTACAGATGGGTATGTACTATGTAAGTAGTTATGTGCATCTATCAAAGAGAAGGTTTTTTGTTTTGTTTAATTTTTATTTTATTTATTTTTTTAATTTATTTACTTTTTTCCTAATTGCTGTATCAAGAAAGGCTGATGTGATGTGGGGACAAAGATTCAGTGTAGTAGTGACAGGTTCTCTGCAAGGAGACATCACCTGTCACTAGCAGCCGCAGGTTTGTTTTTGTTCTTTGAAGCACCACTGTAGCATGTGCAGTGAAAGGGTTAAAAAAAAGCCCACAATGTGATTGGTATGGTAACCAATCAGATATTCAACACAGAAGTCTGCAGCTCCTTTCTCAAGATCAGAGCCATCTTCAGAGAGCGCAGCAGCTGCAAATGTTTAAAGTAGTTGAAAACCCTTACATATACTCACTGAAGTGACTAGCCTCAGGTGATAAACAGAGATATAACATATTCACCTACATGAGTTGTACCTGTTAATCTCTTCTCTACATCCTTCTAAAACATACAGATCAAAGTCTAATTCTTAGTTCCAGCAGACAGGGGCAGGGATCTAATGTCACACACTGTACAGCATAGAGCAGGGAGCTGAGTGTAACCTGAGACCTGAGTGGAAGGAAAGAACACATCCCCTTCTATACAGTTGCATTGGGAAGCATGCACAGCTGAGGCCTTTCAGTCACCTTCTGTGCATTGGAGGAGGGACATTTCCTGAGATTTTGTGGTGTCGGGATAACCTGTCAGACTGAATTCCACGCATCTGGGGCAAGGTGTCTGGGGTCTGATCGCTGCTACAGCCACCCTTTTTTATAGTATTATTTATGCAGCTGGCAAGCCGATTGGAGTGTACACAGCCAAAGGATCCATACAGAGCCGAGGGGAATGTATAAAGTCAATGGAGGTGTACAGAGCCTGGTGGAGCATGCACAGCTGCTCTCTCTCTCTGCCTCCCCTCATTTCATCTCTCTTTTTATCTTTAACCCTCCTATCTCTGATATCCCCCCCCCCTGTGTCCTCCCTCTGTCCCTCTCTCTGCCCCCTCTCTTTGTCCATGTGCCCCCCATCTCTGTTACCCCATCTTTGTGCCCTGCCTCTCTCTGTGTCCCGTCTCTTTGTTCCCTCTATCGCTTTCTCTGCACCTCTTTCTCTCTGTGTCCTCCCTCTCTCTCTTTGTCCCCTCTCTCTTTCTCTCTGTGTCCTCCCTCTTTCTCTTTGTCCCCTCTCTCTTTCTATCTGTGTCCTCTCTCTCTCTCTCTCTCTTTCTCTCTCTGTCTCTCAGTCCCCTCTCTCTTTATTCCTGTGTCTCCTCTCTCTCTCTCTCTCTCTCTCATTCCCCTCTCTTTTTATTCCTGTGTACTCTCTCTCTCTCTTTCTCTCTCTGTCTCTCAGTCCCCTCTCTCTTTATCGCTGTGTCCGCTCTCTCTCTCTGTCTCTCAGTCCCCTCTCTCTTTATCTCTGTGTCCTCTCTCTCTCTTTCTCTCTCTGTCTCCTCTCTTTTTCTCTGTGTCCTCTCTCCGTGTCCCCTCTTTCTTTATCTCTGTGTCCCCCCTCTCTCTCTGTCCCTCCTCTCTCTTTCCCCCTCTCTCTCTATCTCTGTCTCTCTCTGTCTCAGTCTCTCTCTGTCCCACCTATCTCTTTCTCTCTGTGTCCTCTCTCTTTCTCTCTGTCTCCTCCTTCTCTCTATCTCCTCCCTCTCTCTCTGCTCTCTCTCTCTCTCTCTCTGTCCTCCATCTCTCTCTCTCTGTCTCCTCCCTCTCTCTCTGTGTCCTCCCTCTCTCTGTCTCTGTCTCCTCCCGCTCGCTCTCTGTCTCCTCCCTCTCTCTCTGTCTCCTCCCTCTCGCTGTCTCTGTCTCCTCCTGCTCTCTCTCTGTCTCCTCCCTCACTCTCTGTGTCCTCCCTCTCTCTCTGTCTCCTCCAGCTCTCTCTCTGTCTCCTCCCTCTCTCTCTGTGTCCTCCCTCTCTCTCTGTCTCCTCCAGCTCTCTCTCTGTCTCCTCCCTCTCTCTGCCTCCTCCCTTTCTCTCTCTCTCTGTCTCCTCCCTCACTCTCTGTGTCCTCCCTCTCTCTCTGTCTCCTCCAGCTCTCTCTCTGTCTCCTCCCTCTCTCTGCCTCCTCCCTTTCTCTCTCTCTCTGTGTCCTCCCTTTCTATCTCTCTGTGTGTCCTCCATCTCTCTGTCTCTGTCTCCTCCCTCTCTCTCTCTCTCTCTTTCCTCCCTCTCTCTGTCTCTGTCTCCTCCCTCTTTCTCTCTCTGTGTCCTCCCTCTCTCTGTCTCCTCCCTCTCTCTCTCTGTTCTCCCTCTCTCTGTCTCTGTCTTCTCCCCCTCTCTCTCTCCTCCCTCTCTTTGTCTCTGTCTCCTCGCTCTCTCCCTCTGTGTCCTCCCTCTCTCTGTCTCCTCCCTCTCTCTCTCTGTTCTCCCTCTCTCTGTCTCCTCCCCCTTTCTCTCTCTCTTTCCTCACTCTCTCTGTCTCTGTCTCCTCCCTCTCTCTCTCTCTCTCTCTCTCTCTCTCTCTCTGTGACCTCTCACATTATCTCTGTGTCCTCCCTCACCCCCTCTATCCCCCTCTCTCTCTCTCACCCTCTCCGCCCCCTCTCACTCTTTATCTTTGTGTCCTCCCTCCCTCTCTCTTTCTCTCACTCTGTCTCCTCTCTCTCTTTCTCTCTATGTCCTCTCTCATTATCTCTGTGTCCTCCCTCTCTCTCTCTCTGTAGGATGGACCACATTGAATAAGTGGGCCTTGTCTGAAGTGCGAATCCACTTTAAGTATTTTTAGTTAATTAACTGCATGTATCCTATCACTGCGGTGGCTGAAATAATAATTACAAATTAACTGCATTACCAAATATACAATGAACTAATTATAAAATTGAAAGGTATGGACTAAAACACAAGAACATTTGGCAGCTTAATTGAAAGTGTAAAATGCCAACAAATGCTGTATATTCAGGTAATTGAGAGATAAAGTATTCGTAATTACATATTAATTGCTAAGCTTTTTAAGTGTTTCTTTAATCATATTTTATATCCGTGATATAGACATCTTAGTAAAAGGACTTTTCTGGAGCTTCTTTCAGCAGAATTCAGCATCATAAATGTCTGAATATTTTGGTTCCTTGCAGTCTGGAAGTGGCAGTAAAGCATACATCACTGGCATTATTATCTGTCCAAAAGATGTACCGGTAAATTAAAATATCAATGTTGCAAAAATTTAAATTAT
Organism: Lithobates pipiens; assembly: GCF_037356315.1. Taxonomy (NCBI): domain Eukaryota; kingdom Metazoa; phylum Chordata; class Amphibia; order Anura; family Ranidae; genus Lithobates; species Lithobates pipiens. The sequence goes on along the minus strand of NW_027507903.1, from coordinate 169,113,139 downwards.
CAGCTTTAATTACTAGGATTGAGCCTTAGAAAACACTGTTCAGTAAGATCATTGAACGGAAGTGGTAACAGCAGAAGTAAACTTTTAGAACCTGTCACTCGTGGATGGATTTTTATACCTAGTTTGACAGTGCTAGGTCCGGGTGCTGTGTAAGTATAAGGAAAAGCAATACAAGGTTCACACTAATTCAGAGCTCCAGAGTATTGTGTCAGAGAGGAGAAAAAAGGGTTTTCAGTTTTCCTTTGTAATCAAAAAGGGTCCAGAGTCTGAAGCCTTCAAAGCAGTGGCGGAACTACCGCCATAGCGACCCATGCAGGCGCTATGGGGCCCGCAGCCGCGTGGGGCCCGCAAGTGGCATACTAACTGGGGGTGGGGGGTGGTCCGCACTGGGTGGCACACGCTGCGGGGATGTCAGACGGCGTATGAAACAGTGACAACGGGCAGACTTGGTAGCAGCAGTGGCAATGTGTGCAGGGAGATCCCAGCTCAGGTGGACTGAACCATCAGGCATAAATATAGGGATGTCGGCTGTACTTGACACAATGCTGTGCATTACGTTCTAACAGCCCAGCGAGTACAACTCCCCCCCACCCCCTCCACAGAAATGGAAGAGGCTGCATCGGCTCTGCTCCCTCTCTCCCTCCCCTCTGTGTCCATCCAAGCTCCGTGCAGCCGTGTGCTGTGTCTGAAAGGAATGTGGGGGCGGGAGCGTTTACAAAAGTAGCCGACAGCTACAGAAGCTAGTGTGAACATCCTGGGAACATCCAAGTGAGTTTGCAGCACTATCACTGTGTCTGGACTCTGCCCTCTCTCTCCCAAATCTTTCTCTCCCCCTCTTTCCTCTGTTGTCCTTCAGCAGAATCTTTCATTAACTCTATCCAAAACATTTTCTTTTAACCAGCCGATACTAATAGATGGCCACATCATGTTCCTTTAGCCATGTTTTTCACTAGTGCAATCACAGACATTGCATGTGATTCGCACCACATTGCTGTGCAAATCACATGCAATGTCTGTGCAATGCAAGTTTAGCCATACAAACTGTATGGCTGAAATCATTGCATTCTCTCCAAAATGGTGCAGGACCCTTTTTTGGTCTGCACTGGAATCGGATCGCATGGGTGTTCACACCTATGCGATCCCATGCCTGCACCATTTCACAGTTTGCACTGTGATCTGCAAACTGATCTGGGGATGTGAGTAACTTTACATTGACCCCCGTAGCAGCTTGCAAAGGGCAGTGTGAACCTCCAGAAAACGACATGCAATGCAGGAGTCCGCACTAGAATCGCGCTGATTCCTGCATTGCATATATGTGAACCAGGACTCGAGTTGATTCACACTGATGCACTGTGGTTCAGTTGCAGTGATGATGTATACAGATTTTTCCCGCATTTAACTCCATTTCCACTACAGTCCCACAGACTTCTATTAGGTTACACATTTTGACAACATTTTCTGAAAGCGCACCAAATGTCCGCTATACTGCAACTTTGGTGTGCTTTCAGAAAACACAGTAACATTATACAAACTAATAGAAGTCTGTGGGACTGCAGCTAAAAATGGGGATAAAATGCAGAAAAAACTGCGTGTACCCCAGAACTGCGAAAAACTCCAGGACAGCAATGTGAACTCAAAGGCTGCAGGGTGCTGAGTAATATAAAGGGGTCCAGAGATGCTGTGTAATGTAAAGGGGTCCAGAGGTGCAGGGTGCTGTGTAATGTAAAGGGGTCCAGAGGTGCAGGGTGCTGTGTAATGTAAAGGGGTCCAGATGTTCAGGGAGTTGTGTAATGTAAAGGGGTCTAGAGGTGCAGGGGTTCTGTAATGTAAAGGGGTGCAGGGGGTTGTGTAATGTAAAGGGGTCCAGTGGTGCAGGGGGTTGGGTAATGTAAAGTGGTCCAGTGGTGCAGGGGGTTATTTGATGTAAAGGGGTCCAGAGGTGCAGGGGGGCTGTGTAATGTAAAGGGGTCCAGTTTTGGAGAGGGGGTACAAAGTAGTGACAAAGAGATATTGGGGGATGCAGAGGTATGCGGGGGCACAGGGGGTTGTTTTTACATTTTAAAGTGGGGGGGTGCCAGATATAGGATCTGCCCTGGGTGCCAAATGCTCTAGGTACCCCCCCCCCCAGGGCCCGGTGAGGATGAGGAATGTAAGTTTACTGTTAAGCCTCCCAGGCCCTGCGAGTCCGGCCATGTCTTGACACACGCAGCCGCATACAGCAGGAGCAGAGAGCAGAGTGGGTCAGGCAGAACGCTTGAGAGCGCCTGTGAAGGGACATCGTTTTCAGCACATGAGGAGGCTCTGGAGTCTGAACAGGAGGTAGGAAAGGAGTGTAAGACTATCATCTTTTTTTTGTGGGGGGGAGGGCCCAGTACAACATTTTGCTATGGGGCCCTGTGATTTCTAGTTACGCCCCTGCTTCAAAGAGTCTTGAGTGGGGACCTGCAGGCTGTGTGAGGGTGCAGATGTACACACTCCTTATAAGCAAGCCCTTGCCATAGGTCAGTGTTCCTGTCAGGAGACAGGTGTGTGCTTCATGCAGGAGACAAACGTTCTTCCATTAGGAGAGGTGCTCCACTCAGGAAACAGCACTTCATGCTGGAGGAGAGATTCCTCACCCGCGGGACTGAGGAAGTCAAAACAGCTAAGAGGGTCTGGAGGACTGGGAGAGCTGAGGTGACTAGATGAATCCAGGGGACTAAGAGGGTCTGGACAGCTAAGCAAGTCTACAGAACTGGGCGAGCTGAGCTGACTAGGCAAATCCAGGAGGTGAGAGAGGAGTGAGAGATCCTGGGGTGCCAGGACTATCCCTATTGAGAGAGCGGGATTGGGCCTGTGCAGCAGAATGCTGTAACTACAGGCTGAGTGAGCCAGGAGAGCATAGAGATCCAGGAGCTGGGTAAGATCGTCTGAGGGACCAGCAAGTAGCCAAATTTGAGGCCTAAGCAGGGACACTGTTGAAGAGGGTGACTTGTCATATTCTGTTCCTGTCTAGCTGGTTAAAACCCCTGCATGGTGAACTGTTCTATTTTAAACTGTTCTTTAGCTTTGTTTAATAAAAGCAGGCTTGAAAGCCTTAAAACCACAGATCAATGATAATAGTCTATCAAATTATAAAACAACACCAGCTTTTGCTGCAATATTCAGCTTCAATTAGAGATTTACCATGCAGTACTTTTTTTCTGCTGCTATATCCTCAATCTGATGGCCAGCATCATTTAACCTACTTCCTCTGAGTCCAGGTTGTCCTCGACCCACCCCAGCCTGTGTCTGGGCAGTGGAGTACATCTTCCTGTCACTTTCTTTTCCTATCATCATGCTTCTAGTCAGCATATGAATTGATTGGCTCCTTGTGCTGCTTCTTCCTCTCATACTCCAACCATGCATTAAAGGGATTGCAGGAGGCTGATACCAAGTCAAATTAAGGTACCTGCATTGCTTGAATTTCAATAATACATAGAATTTTGTATTTGTAATTACAGACAAGTTGCAGATTGCAGATTGCATTAATTTGTATCTGTAATATCTGGAGTTCATTTTTAAAGATCCCGTTTGAACCTTTGTTTAGGTGCATTTTCCCCAATGTGCATTCCCACAACTCTTTTTACTGTGTATTGTAGTGCATATTGACATGCATCATGACATGCACTGACATATTTTAACAGCTTCTGGCCTGGCCACTGTACATATACAACCAAGAGGGACAAGTATTGTTCTTGGAAGGCATACCTGTACGTCCTCCCACTCTGAAGGTGTGCAGAGGCACAATCTATGATAGCTGTGTTCCTTGGAAGCAACGCATCACTGATTGGGGTACTGGGCTAATGAAATTGAAGCACAAGTTCTAGTAGACAATTTTCCAATTTTCCAATTTATAGCAAATGTACATGGCAAGTCTTTGGCAAGAGCAAAGTTGCAGTGGCAAGAACTCTGCAAGTCTACAGCATGAAAATTCAGTCACAATGACCCCTGTGGTGGTGTGACTATTGCACAACATAACTGAACAGGAACTTGCAGCAGACTTGCAGAATGTTTGCAAAGAATGTTGATCTGGAGTTATGCAATGCGGACTTGTGCAACAAACTTGTGAAGCCTGGCAATTCTAACAAAAGCTTAGCGAGTCATTTTCCATCTTGCAGCACAATTGCTTGCTATCTGGGTATGTAATGAATGATCATGAGGTTTCTACACCTTATTGGCAGTTTCATGTGTCCTTCCTAAAATCATCCTGCATACGACAAGCTGTTGAAAATTAGGCCACTCATCATTTTTCCTTTTGCAAAACAATTTGTGAAATGTATACTCCCAACAAAAATACGTATCTGTGTTGATGAATAGATTTTCCATACAGACTGGACATCAAACAGTATTTCCTCAGTAAACAAGTCAGATACGAGGTGAAATTATACAAACTTTGTGAGAGGGCCACAGGGCACACAAATGACTTCTGGGTTTATAAAAGAAAATACAGACAGCTGGAGCCCCCTGGATGCCCAATTTACTGTATATGGAGAACAGTGTAAAAATTGTGTGGGACCTTGTTTTTCCCTCTATCACGTCAGGGATATTTAAAGCAGAGTTCCACTTAAAAGTGTTTTTTTATTTTTTTACTTCATTCACAGATTTATGTAAGTAATCCGAGTTGGGTTTTTGTGAGCTTATTAGTGGGTTCACCTGACAATTAGCATCTGCCCTTTAAAGCTATCACTTTATATAGTTAGCACCAATTATTGCACATTTTTTACATTATCACCTTCCAGACTTGATACTATGTATATTACTTCATACGTGTGTATAAATGTAAATCTCTGCGCTGCTCTGAATTGGTGGAACAGCTGCTACTCAACACCAGGAAGGAATCAAATAAATACTAATAATATAAATGGTGCGCTATTCCTTGTGTTAAAGTATGTAACACAATATATTGAATGAACAAAGAGTGACTGATGTGTACACAATAGTATGTGAGGTAATTGCCTTTTCAGCATAGGAGATTAATGCAGGAATCTGTCTGAAAAGATTCCACTTGCTGCATCTTTGTTCATGAATATAAACTTTGTGCGATATAATTGTTTATCACGTAAGGCACATTTTTGTTCATACATACATTGTTTATTTATATGTACTGTTTTGAGCACCTCAGAGTGTCACTTATGCACCAGTCTCTTTAGTATTAGTCTCAATCTATCAAGGCAATTACCTCACGTACTATTGTGTACATATCAGTCACTCTTTGTTCATCCAATACATTGTGTTACATACTTTAACGCAGGGAATAGCACACCATTTCTATTATTAATTCATACACGCATTTCTTATTTACTTGTTTCGAATTGCACATATTACAGATGACAGTTACAGCTAGGGGCTCACCCTGGGAGTGCTTGGCTTCCACTCCCTCTCCTCGCGTATATCCACAACTCCTGGTTAGAAAACAGTGGACCTGTCAGTTGTTTCATCCTGGCCTCCCCTTTTTGTACATACTTGGAAGACATTTGTTTTTAATAATTTGCTTGCCATACTATTATATCAAGGTGGAATTTGGCCACAACTCTCACAACTGTAAGTAAAAAATGTGAGGTGTGACGTATGGTGGGGTTTGGTACTTTGGTACTTATGTGTATCCTTTGTCTCTAGATATTCTCTGTGCTTCTCCTGAGGAAGTGAGGTTTTTACCTCGTGAAAGGAGCCGAGTATACCAGCACAGATTTTCCAGGCTGACAGTAGATATCATTACAGACCATATAGGTTCTATGCAAAATTTTCAGTAATTAAACTGTACAGCATTTGGAATGTACTTCTATCTTTGCTACACATGTATGACCTGCTGTTTTAAAATTAATTTAAATACATTTTTGTATATTTTACTTATGTTTGAAATGTGACTCAAAAGGTCCTGTGGGTTTTAAATAAGTTGTTATCCACTCAAAAGTGGAACTTCTGCTTATCCATCTCCTCCCCCTTCCAGCGCCACATTTGGCACCATTCAGGGGGAGGAGAGAACAGGACAGGTAGTTGTTTTTGACAGGTACCGTTCCCCACAAAACTTCCAGGAGACCAGCCGCAGCTGTGTTTCCAGGAAGTTTTGCCCCCTTCTCCTTCCTCCATCACCAAATGTTATGAATTAGAATGTGACAGAACAATTAGAAAGCGCAAAAATGTTGTGATGTGTCAACAAGGCCCCTGCCACCCGCTTGACCATTTGTGGTCCTTTATACTGTAAATTGGGGATACCACCTCCTGTGGATAATTTTCACACCTTCCACTTTTCCTCCACCTTTATCTTTAGCAAACTGTAGCATGTGATACAATGAAACCAAATTGGAAGAGCTTCCCACAAAGACTGGTCACCACAAAGCTGAAAAGGTGGTAGTCAATCAGTTTGCCGGTTAAAGAAATGTTGATCCTTAAATGGTGGCATAAGCAAAATGTTTATGTCCTTTTTTCTATCCACCAAGACACTTCAGTGGATATCTAAGGAAGGCATGGTCCAGTCCAAAAACCTGACTGCATACATGACTACAATCATTTCATTGGAGGCAGGCCCATATTGGCCATAGGGCAAACCGGGAATTTGCCCGGTGGACCGAGCGCCGACGGGCCGCATGTCCTTGCAGGGCCCAGTTCAGCTCAGCCATCTGCACCAGGGGTGGCGGAAACATGAAGGGGGAGGAGCTAGAGGAGACACCTTCAGCCTCTCCACGGCCACCAGTATAGTTCAGCCATTGGTGCCAGGGGGCCTGATCATGAAGGGGGAGGAGCTAGAGGAGACCCCTGCTGCAGACACCATGGAGTCTGATCAGAGAGAACGTGAGTGCACCCCCCCCCCGTAACCTGGATAGGAGAAGCATTGGAGTGGCTGCATATAGAAGAAGCATTCTCTCCATCTTCCTCTTGCAGTCTCTGAATGCAGGCTCCTGCTCCTCTCCCTCTTGCAGGCTTTTAGAGACTGAGGTAGGAAGATGGAGAGAAGGATTCCTCTATATGCAGCCACCCCAACGCTCCTCCTATCCTGCTTATTTCTACTGCCCCCTCAGTTCCAAAATGCCCGGGCCTGTTTTTTGTCCCAGTCCGGGCCTGGTGGGAGGTGTAGATTATAATGATCAGATAATACATGTCTATCTAGCCAACAGAAGATTCATACATTGGTACCAAAAAGCGTCCATAATCCTGTTCCAATTATCCCTGTACAATTCCTACAAAGTCCACAGAAAGACTTGGCTCCTACCTGAAGTATCAAGAATAGATTGTAATAGCCCTGAGTTATCAGGGAGACCATGCAATTGAACACCTTCATTCTGATACAATGAGCAGGCTGCATGAATGACACTTACCAATGTTATCCCTCTTACAGAAACAGGTTGAAACCCCCCAAAAAATGCAGTGTATGCACTGTTAATAAAAAAGGATGCGACATCTGATACTATTGCCCCAATGTCTTTCATAACTTTACGTCTGTATAGAAGACTGCATCTGGCACTACCATACCTCACTACGATATTAGTGAACGTATGGTGCAGATATTGCTCATGTATTTGACTCTCCTATTTGAATCTCCTATTTCCCTGTATCTGATGTCATGTTTAATGACCATTTGCCTGTCTTATCTCAACCAAGCTTCTGCCTACTGCTTGTACTGACCATTTGCCTGCATACTGACCATGATCTGTTTATTGACCATGTGTCTGCCTTCCACCTGAACTGACCTTAGCCTGTTAATTGACCATGTTTTTTTCCTAGAACAGCTGCAAAGTGCTCAGTCTATGTGTCTTTACTAAATCCATACATTACATGTAGTAAAATAACTTTTTTTACAATTATTTTTAGAGATATCTTCCTACTGACCATTAAATGTATCATGAGTTGTAGTAATTTTTAGCTGGGATTTCTGGAGACTGGAAAAATATTCCAAGGGGTTCTCAGTGTTTACAAGGTTGAGGAAGGCTGCTTGAAAGTGTAACTAAAGGAAAAATATTATTCTTCATTTTGTAATGGAGGGTTAGAACCTCTGTCAGGTTTTTTTTGCCACCTGTGTCCCATTGGGGAGATTTAACTTCCCTTTCTGCCCCATTGCTAAAACAGGAAGTGAGAGGAAATCCCTGCAAATTAAGGGAATCCCTTGGAGACCCCCAGGTCACCAAAACTAGTGTCCCCATTGGAAAATTTCCCCTCTATTACTTTTCTAGGGTCAACCCAAAATTTGGGATTTTCCTTTATTTCCCTTTCAATGATTATGGTAAACAGGACAAATACAGAGGGTGAATCTCCCTAATGGGAGTACAGGGAGTAAAAATGAATAAGTGTTCTACAACCTTTTTCTTTCTTAAAACGACAATCTTATATTTTTTATTGGTGGAAGAAGGGTATTTTTTATATGTGTGTGATTTTTGCTACTATTTTCATCCAATATTTTACATTTATAAAGATATTTTGTATTTGCTTATTTTAACTTAGTTGTTTTTGATACACCCCATGTGTCCTGTGAAAGCAGCTTCCCTTTGACTTGTATTCTAGTTATCTGTTTTCTTTGTATTAATACATATGCTGCAGGGACCACACTAACTTAGCAAGTTTACATATTTCTATGGTTTAAACCATTTTACCTTATTAGCAATAAAAACTGACAGGGGTTCTAAATTTTCTTCTCAGCATCTATCCCACTGGATATCGCATAAGATAAAATACTGCATAGTTTCATCAGATAAATACTGCATATTTCGGAAAAATATTCCATGCTGTATTTTAGAAGCTTTTTAATGAATGCCAAAAATGTTTTGAAAAACACTATGCGGTACTAGATTGGACTAATCTGCTGCAATCTGGACTGTGCGCAGGAACCAAATTTCAGGAAAAAAATTGCAAGTATTTTTCACGTTCAATCCAATTTATTTTTACTGTTGTTATTGTCTGTTTTGTAATAGCTGATTCTCTAAATGCTCTAAATGATAAATTAAAGAATCCTTACTTCTTTGAAGAACACTATCATATTTTAAACTCTGTTACCTGCCTGTCTGGTGTGCCAGTGAGTGTCACAGACATTTATTAAATGTCAGAATTGTTACAGCAGATGCTGTGAATGGTGCATGTCTCAGTTAAAACATGCAGTGATAGCTATTGTTTGTTTGTGTAAAGGGTTACCTACAGTGTAAACCCACCCCAGTGATAGTTATATGCAGTCTTCTGGCTCTTAGAATGTTTTACCGCAAGATGGAAAATCTCTACCCAGGGTGAGGCTGAGAGTGATATTATCACAGTAAAATGCAGGGTTGCCAAACTAAATTTTCATTCTTTACAAACAGAAGACAAAAACACATTGGACAAAAAAATATTTTCACCACAAATGTAACTGTCCTTTTCACCTGTATAATTAAATCCTATTACTGTGGTACATTGTAAACTCTTCCATGTTATGTAGCCCTCCCCCTATACCATAGTAGATTGAAACCTTCTGCATCCTCCTTTTTTACCATGGCAGATTGCAATCTTCTTCACCTTTTGTACACTTTCCTGAAATGCAAGGTCAACTGCCTCCTTCTCTCTCATCTTTTTTACAAGGCTCAGTTCTATTAAATATATCTCTGAAGCAAAAATCTGGACCAATAATTTATATAGTTCTCCTTAATAAAATATATTAAAATCTGTGTGACTGTAGGCTTATCGTAATGTGATAGCATAGCATACTATAAGGATCAGGGCAAGAGTGTAATATATTTAAGAACAGTGGAGCAGTATGGCATGTATAATGCCCTGTACACACGGACAAACTTTCCAACGGAAAATGTGTGATCGGACTGTGATGTTGCAAATTCTGATCATCAAATTTTTTCCATCGGAAATTTCCAACACCCAAAGTTTAAGATCTGGATTTAAAATTTCCCGACAACAAAATCAGATTGTTTAAATTCTGATCATGTGTATACAATTCCTATGCACAAAGTGCCACGCATGCACAGAATAAATTACGAGACGAAAGCTATTGGCTACTGGCCTCTTTATAGTCCCCTTGTACGTGGTTTATGTCACATCGTTCTGAACAATGAGATTTTCCGACAACTTTTTGCAACCATGTGTATGCAAGACAAGTTTGGGCCAAAATCCGTCAGAAAAAATCAGACAGATTTTGTCATCGGAATGTCCGGCCGTGTGTACTGGGCATAAGAGGCAGGGGAGCAGTGTATAGGTATAAGGGGCAAACTTCCTGCAAGCTGTAAACAGGTAATAAACTGTATTGCTTAAAGTGTAAGTAAACCCCACTATCATTTTCAGCCAAGGAAGCTGCCATCTTTGCCTCTGTTTAAACTACAACTGCCATGATGCTGCACATGTGATCAGTTATGACACCAGCCATTGGATGGTTTGACAATTTGGTTTTGAGCACAACCAATGGGAGTTTAACATTTCTGGCATGTGACAGTTTTTGAAACCGGTAAATGGATAGGTTTACTTACGCTTTTAATTTAAACCAATGTATAGTGAGCATTCCTAGCATTGGGTTAAATGGGTGACTCAGTTTGTTTTTTTCTAGCTCATATTAGGAAAGGATTTTAACAGTAACTGGAGAGCAGATCCTGACTTATTGGGCGGCTTAAAGGGGTTGTAAAGGTTTGTTTTTTATTTTCTAAATACTGTATATACTCGAGTATAAGCCGAGATTTTCAGCCTCTTTTTTGAGGCTGAAAGTGCCCCCCTCGGCTTATACTCGAGTCATCGCCGTCTGTCTGCCCGAACAGCGTGTCGAGCAGACAGACAGCGGCCATTCTAACTTTCAAAAGCCGCGCCTCCCTGTCTGTGATAGGCGGAACACAATTTCCCAGCAGTCTGTGTTCCGCCTATCACGGACATCCGCTCATCATCATACTACGGACGAGGATAAGAGGATGTCCGTGATAGGCGGAACACAGACTGCTGGGAAATTGTGTTCCGCCTATCACAGACAGGGAGGTGCGGCATTTGAACAGGGGAATGGGCGCCGACGAAGAGCGGTGATCCTGGGACGGGACCGGACGGAGGCTCGGCTCGGGACGGGACGGGACCGGACGGAGTCTCGGGACGGGACGGGACCGGACGGAGGCTCGGGACGGGACGGGACCGGACGGAGGCTCGGGACGGGACGGGACCGGACGGAGGCTCGGGACCGGACGGAGGCTCTGGACACAGGTAGGCTGGACACACAAGGCCACACACACACATTATGTGCCATCTGCATACTTTGATCACTACCACACCTGTTTGGCAAGTGCTGCTGACATTCCTACTTCCTCCAGTTCCACAGTCCACTGCCTTAATGTCTCAGGAACTCTCAACTTCATGCATCCTCCCCCTATGCAATGCTTTATTTGCATGTTCTCTCTTTTAGGGAATGTAGAAAATGTACACACACACACACACACACACACACACGGATGGACACACACACACACAGGGATGGATGGATGGACACACACACAGGGATGGATGGATGGATGGACACACACACACACAGGGATGGATGGATGGATGGACACACACACACACAGGGATGGATGGACACACACACACACAGGGATGGATGGATGGATGGACACACACACACAGGGATGGACAGGCATATCTCACCCTCGGCTTATACACGAGTCAATAGGTTTCCCAGTTTTTTGGGGGTAAATTGGGGGCCTCGGCTTATACTCGGGTCGGCCTATACTCGAGTATATACGGTAGGTTCCTTTAAGCTAGTGCATTGTTGGTTCACTTACCTTTTCCTTCAATTTCCCTTCTAAATGTTTTTTATCTTTGTTTTCTTTGTCTGAATTTTTCACTTCCTGTTCCTCCTCAGTAAGCTGTTCAGTAAGCTGTTCTGGCTGACTAAACACCACTCAGATGATGGTGTGAAGTTTACTGAGGAGAAATAGTAAGTGAGAAATTCAGATAAAGATAAAAAAAATTTAGAAGGGAAATCGAAGGAAAAGGTAAGTGAACCAACAATGCACTAGCTTAAAGAAACCTATTTAGAAAATAAAATACAAAGCTTTACAACCCCTTTAAATTGCTGAAATGACTTCAAGAACACACTCCACTCAAAATTGTTCCTTCTCTTCTGGTAATTCCAAAATGTTGCAGGAATCGCCAGTCCAGCATTTTAAAATATACTTCCCCTCTGCCATATTACTGAGCATGATCCTTCATCATATGTCACAGGATCATGCACAGAACATAAAGCTGATTATTCAAACATAAATACTGACACTTTGCTCCTGTCAACAGGCATTATGGACAGAAGCAAGGAAATTTTATAAAGGAAGGAAATGGATGGTTGCCATCCCTGGTGACATTGTGGACAGAACCATGCTTAGAATCAATGCTGCCTTAGGTACAGTAGAATAGTGATACGCTTTTGTAAAAAGCTTCCAATTGTTTGGAAAGTGCTGCATGCTTGTCTTCTGTGTACAGAACTTCTGAATGTAAGTTCCTTAGTTGAGAACTCTTAAAGATTGTGGCTGTGTATGACCTGGGCTACAGTTGAGTGATATCTTTCTGCATCTGAACCTTCCCTCGGATTTAGATCTGGTGCTGAAAATTAACCAGTGTCCAAAGATTATCATAAAAAGTTAAATAAAAAATAAAGTGTAATACCCTGTACACACGGTCGGACATTCCGACTACAAAATACATAGGATTTTTTCCGTCGGATTTGGTCGAAACTTGTGTTGCATGCACACGGTAGGACAAAGTTGTCGGAAAATCTGATCGCTCTGAACAACGGGAGTATGTAGAGGCCAGTAGCCAATAGCTTTCGTCTCGTAATTTATTTTGAGCATGCGTGGCACTTTGTCCGTCGGAATTCTCTACAAACGATTGGAAAAAGTCATATTGGATTTTTATCCAAAATTCTCAAACTTTTTCCGTCTGAATTTCCTACGGAAAAAGTCCGATAGAGCCCACACACGATCGGATTTTCCGACAACATAATCCAATCAGACTGTTTCCGGCAGAATTTCCAACCGTGTGTACAGAGCATTAGTAGTAAGTCGTATCTCTTGGGGTTGCCTCCTTATTGTACTGTCCTAGTAAAGATCAGTAGGGTAACTAGGATTGCATTTGTCATACCTAATCAATAGCATATAAAAGTGTAAAAACATATTTTAAGCCACAATACATATATATATATATTTTTTTTTTCAATTCAAATGTGTAAGACTATTTAAGTTAACAAAATGTGGCTATTATCACAGTATGGACTTTGTTCCTCAAAGCAGTACAGTTCCATAGGCCTTATAGACAGCCAAATACATTGCAAATGACTTAATGGAAATCCTGTAGTGTTAAAGAGAAACTGTAGAAAGGCAGACACTCCTATTCTTTGATAGACTTCTGCATATTGCAGATGACATGTCTTTCATTTAACACTTCGATATCTGAATGAGATCTGAGAAGATGAAAGACTTGTCTGAAGTCACTGAAGACACAGGACACCCTGAGACAAGTCACTTTCAGAAGCTGGAGGTCTTGAGCATCTCTTCTGTACATTCTCTTTGTGCTTCCATAAAAGGAAGGAATATGAACAGGGAACAAGATGTAGGCAAGGATTCCCAGCAGCCTGAAGCTGGATTGCTATGTTAAAATAATCTCAGAATATAAAATACACTAATATATTATACATACTGATGTTTTTCAGAGTTCATTGCTATTTATCTCATATGGGAAGGAAGCTCATAACCCAGTTCTAAAACTCACTTTAAAAGGCCAATAAAGCTTGAAATGAACAATTACAGCATTTTAATGTTACAACGGGAGAGCTGTTGTCTAGTATACTAAAAAGTATTATTGGAAATAAAGCAGCAATTGAATGAGTTTTCAGTATTATGACATATAAAAATGTACTTTACTATGTAAATAGGAAATAAAACTTTAAACTTGTTTGTGTGATAGGAATATATTATAAGCTAGTAGCAAGGCACTACTGTCCTCCACTAATAGGATACAGAAGCTAAAGTAAATACAAAATGTTATCCTCAAATAATTTTTAGGCCTTATGCACACTGGGCATTTTGCCAGCTCTTCTGATCATTTTTTCTACCGACAGGAGAAAAACAGCATAAAAAAACCACGCCTAAATGTTTTGCAGACATGTTTAGGCATGTTAAGCATGTTCGTCTTGAACACTGGCAGTTCACCAGTTCAGCGAAACCAGAACATTATGGGCCATTCGTGCCAAATTCGAGTGGCGTTCACGGCCCATAATGCCCTGCGCCATTGAAGTGCCTTGCTGGCTGATGATTAGCCAAGCATGCACTATGACCCACATGCTTGGCCAATCACAGCGCCGTCAGCGAAGTGAGCCATAATTGGATGCCTGTGGCCAATTAGGGCTCAGGGGGTTTAGTACACATCCCGCACTATATTAGCCTGCCTGCGTGGTGGCCTTGCGTAGCGTGTTGCGGCTCATAGAGATAGACAGAGTGACAGTGTGTTTATTTGCTCTGAAACGATTGCAATTACAGTCAATGTATTGTGCAACCTGCACAGTGTACACCTGAAGCTACCCCAATTGCTGGTGTTCTGCTGATCCTATACCGCAGGCAGCTCCAGTAATTACAATCGATGTACTGTGTCATCTGCACAGTGTGCACCTAAAGCTACCCCAATTGCTGGTGTTCTGCTGATCCTATACCACAGGCAGCTCCAGTAATTACAGTTGGTGTATTGTGTCCTCTGCACAGTGTACATTTAAAGCTACCCCAACTGCTGGTGTTTTGCTGATCCTATACCGCAGGCAGCTCCAGAAATTACAGTTGGTGTATTGTGTCACCTGAACAGTGTTCACCTAACGCTACTCCAATTGCTGGTGTTCTTCAGATCCTATACCACAGGCAAGCAGCTGCAGTAATTACAGTCGGTGTACTGTGTCATCTGCTCAGTGTGCACCTAAAGCTACCCCAATTGCTGGTGTTCTCATCTCCCTGCTGGCCATTAGTATGTCTGGAAGGCCAACAAGGAGAGGCAGACAGTCACGAGCCAATAAAAGAGGGCAAGCAGGCTCTGTGTCTAGCGGCAAACAGTGCTGATCGTGCACACTGTGCATCCTCATCAGCACCTGGCAATGGGACACGCTTGTCCTTATTTTCGGCAGCTGGATATGTTGAGCTGCAACATGCCGAAGACTTGGTAGAGTGGATGACCAAGCCCTCCTAATCCTCCTCCTCCTCTCTCACACAGGCTCAGGGTACTGGCAAAGCAGTTGCAAATGTGGCCTCTTCCCTCGTCTCAATGGCATCAGTCACTCCTTCCCTAGACCCACCATGTCCTCCAGAGGAGTCCCCCAAACTGTTTGAGCACAGTGTTGACTACATGCTTCAGGAGGATGCCCAGTGTTTAGAAGGCTCTGATGATGATACCCAGCTAGAGGTAGGCAGTAGCATGAGCCCAGAGAGAGGGGATGCCCAAGAAGGACAGCAATCTGGCAGTCATGTTCCACCAGCTGCAACATACTGCCAGGTTTGCTCCAGTGATGAGGAGGGAGGGGATGATGAGGTCACTGAGGAGGAGACATGTTGTTTGTTCCTAGTAAGTAGGAACAGTGATATGTCTCTCTCCTTTCTCCATACAGTTAGAACACACTGAGGGAACACACATTTAACCCCCTGCTCGCCCCCTAGTGTTAACCCCTTGCCTACCAGTGTCATTTACATAGTAATTGTATTGCATTTTTATAGCACTGATCACTGTATAAATGTCAATGGTCCCAAAAATGTGTCAAAAGTGTCCGATCTGTCCGTCGCAATAATAAAAATGCCATAAAAATGTCATAAATCTTTCTTATAGTTTGTAGACGCTATAACTTTTGCGCAAACCAATCAATATACGCTTATTGTCATTTTTTTTTTTTTTTAACAAAATTATGTAGAAGAATATATATTGCCTAAACTGGTGAAGAGATGTGTTTTTTTTTTATTTTGGGGGTATTTATTATAGCAAAAAGTAAAAAATATTGTTTTTTCTCAAAATTTTCATATTTTTTTTTGTGTATAGTTCAAAAAATAAAAACTGCAGATTTGATTAAATAGCACCAAAAGAAAGCTCTATTTGTGGAGGGAAAAAAAACGCAAATGTCAGGTCACCTTGAGGCGAGGTGACAGATGCACACCGTAGGGATCAGGAGTGCACCGCAAGGTTGTGGACCCTACGGCTGACTGCTGCGGACGGGATACAGGTCCCACCGGGGTTAGAGCGTAAGATTTCCTGGGGCGCGGAGTCTAAGAGCCAGCAGGTGTTCACCAGAGCCTCGAGTGGTGAGGATGGATTTGGCTGCAACTGGCTCCAGGTTGCGACCCCCAGGGTCCCCCAGCTCACACCCACAGTAGGCAACAGGAGGATAGGGATGGTGAGGGACAAAGCCAAGGTCGGGACCACAAGCAGACAGGAATAGTCAGGGACACGCCAAAAAGGTCAGGATCACAGGCAAACAGGGATAGTCAAAGACACGCCGAAGTCGGTAACGGAACAACAGAAGAGCACACGGCAGGTAACAGGAAGCTAAACACACAAAGGAATACACAATGGTTGATCAGCACTGTTGGCTTGCAGTGCACAGGGTACTATAAGGTTCCCTGATAGGGCCTGGGGTGGAGCCATGCTTAGAGGAGAGGTTATAAAAACCACCTGGTGGAAGTGGCTGGCCTCTTAGTCTGAACACATGAGGGGAGGTAAGCAAACAGGAAGATCACTGCATAACCATGACAGCAAATTCCCTTTGGGTACAGCACTGCATGACTGTGCAATTACCAGTTAAAGCAACACAGTGCAAATTGTAAAAAGTGCTCTGGACAGGAAGGGGGTAAAACCTTCCGGGTCTGAAGTAGTTAAATGCCTGTAAATGACCATGTGTGCATGGACACATAGGCTAAAATGGAGTGGGGACGATTAGATAACAACAAAGCCTTGGGAATGCCCAGGAAAAAACCCAAGCCTGCTTACCACTAGCTCGCAGATAACCAAATGAACCTGTCTAGGTGGTGGTGAAACAGTTCAAGGCTCCAGAAGCCATTTAAATGTTAACTTTTCATAAGCAGCTATACATTCATCCCCCACTAAATCCAATTTTGTATTAGTTCCAAAGTACAGTACTTCCCAAATGTATGCAGGATTTCCATGAAGTGTTGTCCAGTTAACACTGACAGAAATATCTCTGCAATTTTCCGATCCCCATATGTATTCATCTTGTAAGATACAGCACCTGTCAACACCCCTTTAAATTTACAGACAGAGACTCAACAAGGTTGTTCCCTATTGCCTATCCATATTGCTCTAGCCCTAGAACCATCAGCAATTCAAACTAGAACATCTTAAGAATCTTAACAACATCTTTAATATGGCTGACAATGGTCATCCTCTGCAATCTTTGATTTTTTTATATTAATTCTTATTTTGGTTTACAAAATAACTCAACTAAAGCAATATTTCTAGAAAAAATAGACCATGCAATACAGTGTTTTATCTTTATTTTTTTTATTTCCAATAAAGTGGGAAAATTAACAAGATGAAATCTGAAATCTTTATACACTATACCCATAGTCAGTTATTATGTTGATTTAATATTGGGTTGGTCATTGTAGCATGAGATGCTTTGCAGCAGAGGACACCTGGAGAAAGACAAATGAAAACTGAAAACAAAGTAGGAATATGAATATTGAAAGAGGCAGCTTTGTGATTATTTTTTTAATTACTTTTTTAATGTGGAACTTTAGTCAGAAAATCAAGTCTTGATAGATCACTTCACTCTGGCCCGTTTTGCAGGTATAGCTATGTAAAACATTAAAGCGTAACTTCACTTTTGTTAAGAAAAAAAAAACCATTCTCCTTTGCCTTTGCCCTATGCACATTGGAAGGATTATAACAAACTTTGTTGCAGATTCCTATATTTTGTTATTCTGAAGAAATCCATGTTTTCCGTGTTTTTCTGTGCCGCTGTACTGAGTGGGTCTAATGGGAGTGGTTTCATAATTTACTGTCAGGTGTGGAGCTGAAGGGCACTAATGAGGAATTTGCTGGTAGTGCATTCCTATGGACATGCTCCTAATGAAAGTATCTTTAAAAAAAATTAAATTTTTGTTGCAGGGGATGCCTGAAATCTGATTTGTATCTTAGGCAGACTTTTGGGAAAATTGATGAGCCAATCACACAAGCAGGAAATTATGTTTCTGGGGAGTGGTCAGTACACTATAAACCAAATGTTGCAGCTTACTATAAACACTAGTACATACAGGGGCCCTATATATTCAGTCACATCCGATCATAAGTCTCATGAAGGGGGATGTCTCCATGCCCAAAGAACAGAACAAAAAAAATCATTGTGAACCTCAACCAGAGGGGAGTGGGGAGGCTGTTGTGGGCTCCGCCAACCACTTGGACCACACTTAGTATATTTCTTGTGGCATCAGCGGTTTACATAGGTGTCTTATAAAGTGGTAGATTAGTGTTTATTAGTTGTCTCCAAAAAGAGGTAGACCCAATGTTTTTTCCAATGCAAGGCAATGGCTTTCCTGGCATAGAAGAGCAGAAGGCTAACCATGGTTCTTTCTGCTACTGTGGGGAGCAAGTGTTCAACCAAACCTAGCAAGCATATTGTCATAGTAGGTCTTAAGGTAGTGGACATCAGTGTGTTAACTAATACCAACATTTCCTCCCAAAACCCTTTTACTGTGAAACAAGACCAGAAGATGTGGGACAAATCTCCTTGAAAATGGCCACGTTTCCAGTATTCTTGTGGGTGATTATTTGTATGTTTAGTACTATTCTGGCAGCATCATAGAGACTTACCTTTCTTCTTCTGCAGTCAGCAGGTGATTTGTTCATAATCCATTTCCTCATATCTTTTGTTGGGGTTCTAGATATCCAAAAGTTGCTTTACAAAGTAGGAGGCTGTTATTCTGATTTATTTTTTATTATTATTAAAAATAAAGCAGTTACAAACTTTTTGAGCTTGGTTAAGGCCCACAATAAATACTGCATTTTGCATGATATCAAAGCACACTACAGCAATTTACAAAAAATTACAATGTAGTGTAATAGTGGTGTTAACTGGTCTTTTTATAAGATGACATAATAATTTTGTAGATGCAATAAAATGAATTGGTGATAGTCAGCCAACAAAAATCAACTGTATTTATATGACCTTATTGATCCGCAATCAATACCAAACACTAAATTCCTTATAGTAATCTGTATAGTTGTAGGTATACACCACATTGAACGAAGGCAAACACCTTTGTCAACTAGTTTGATACTTACATACTCAGATCTCATACTCCGATCTCTTTTACAGCTAGACTGACCGAATTATAATTTAGTAGTATACAGCATAAAACTCTTACTAACAGTAAAAACCCATTACTTTTCTGATAGCAGAGAACATCTTCAAATTTTATTTAATCTTCTGGAAATGTTGATGCATTTCATATCATGCAGAAAAAAAACACTCTTCTGTGATATTAACTTAAAATATTTCATGATTGAAGCAGAGCTGTCTTTCCATATCGTATCCTGCCTTGATATATATTATTTGATTTAATATGCTAACAGAAGTCGTTCCTATTCATGAATTAAGTAAACAGTTATTATCATCTCAGTATCTTTATGAATAGTTTAAATATATTGCAAATATCAATCATAACAAAAAGCTGTTTTGTATGGGCAGTGTCAGCAGAGCTTTAAAATATGAGTGGATTTCAGGAAACCATCTGAGAAGAGGTAAATGCTAGCTGATTATCAGGTACAAATAAGGCACAAGATTAAATAAATAAATCTGCAGCATTCAATGTATATCTTAGCAAGACCACACACAACAGTTTACACATAACTAGGCTTTAAGAGATTTATATAAAAAAAAAACCTGAACATTCTGCCAGGAAAGGATGCGAAGCCCCATCTCAAAGCACTGACACCAAATGTAATATGCATGATATTTACTAGCTTTCAGCAACTGATTCCATATTGGTTGGCACTGAAGGTTAACAAATCCTCTTGATAACACTAAGTAACCTTTTTATAAAGTGGAAAAAAAAAGCTATGGCAGATGAAAATACAACAACGCAACTCTGCACCTACCTAGAATTTGAATGCTGTAATGTTTCTTTCTTTCTCTGTGGAGGCAAGGTAAAAGAAAAAATCCTAGATTGGATCTGTTGAGCAGTTTTAACATTATAATTTTTCAAGGATTTGGCCATAGAGTAAGCATTTTTTGGCAATTTCACCCACTTTAAACCAGCTTTCAATAGCAAAAAAATAATTGAACTGTTGGTGGTAAGTTACCCTGATAATTTATTTTACTAAATGTCATGTTTAGAAAGAAGAAGAATTCATGGAGAACAGTCTTTAGCAAAACAGTTAAAAATGCAGGACGGTACATTCCTGGACTATTTAAACAATCAATGCTGAGTGTTATTTGTGTTCTAGTTTGTCTTACATACATATCAGACACCCAGTAAATGTCCTAGCAGATATTGTTAGCTTACTGACACCCTAAAGCATCCTTTCTCAATCAGGGTTCTGTGGAACTGTAGGATCCCTCCATAGTTTGCTAGGGGTCCCTTGATAAAAGAGCAGCGACAGATACATTTCCTGCCCATGCTGTCCACCAGCATACTGTAGGGGTAATTTCTACAAAGACCACCACTGGTCACTTCTAAACTGACCAACTATGTAAGAGGTCACCTCTACATTAACCAACAAAGTCAATACAAGTTTCACTTTCTTTCACCGATGAGGGAGTGCTCCAATAGTTTAGCCACCATCAAACGTATTGATTACACACTTACCAAATGGCATGTGACTCACTAATTAAGAAAAGTCAAATTAAGCCTGTAATATGGTGCCCTGCCTTGGGTTCTCATAGGAAAACCCTCCGGTTCCTCCATTGCTGATGGTCGGGACTAATGGGCACTGATTGCCCCTCGGGTATTCCCTCATATGGTATGCAAATATAAAAGAGATGCTCCAGTAAATCAACCCCATAGAGTCCAAAGACACATGTAGCCTAACATATCTTTGTCTGAGGCTTGATATTTATGTTATCCTTTCAGTTTAGGTACACAAACTTAAATTGAATAACTAAATCGCACGCAAAGCTAAATGGTTTAGCCTCTGAAAGTTAAATAATTTTCATCCAAATACACTGCAACTCAGGTATTTTGGATCTAATAATTATAGTATCATGGTAGTGTGCCTCATTCAGAATTTTTTAAAGTGTATGCAAACCCATTTTTTTTCTAAAAGTAATTATAGGGTATGGTTAAGACCTGTAAAAATTCTGGATGGACCTTCTGTACATCTTTTCAAGCAAACTTTGCAATAAACCAAACCTGGATTTTTATTTAACATACATTGCAATACAGCTGGCCAACTGTATCACAGTAATACCTCTCTGGCCAGTCCCAACTCTACTCTGCAAAGTGTAAATGCTACAGTGGATATAGTGGCAATATGGGGCAGATAGACACAAGTTGTAAGAGAGCTATAAGGTTAAGGCCTGATCACCGACCTACAATGCAATAGAGTAAAATATGCCTGGGAGTGCAGGTATATTTCCTTCTATGACAGATTATTTGATGTTGGATGTCAGCTGTAAAATGTTAGGTTTCCCATCATTTTCTTTACAAGCTACAAGGGTTGTCAGAAAAAATAGAGAGGGCGACTCTCCACATCAGCATTGCAGACATCACTAAAAACCCGTCAGGGTTTCACAATCCATCAGAAAACAAAAAAAAAGTTTTGGTTTTACATACAGTACACATTAACAAAATGATTGCATACTTGAGGTCCTATTAGATAGATGCTGCCACCCATCCTGCATAGCAGTTTGCCTTTGCTTTTGCACCTGCATCAGCTCTGAGCTACGTGCAGGTGGCCTATAGCGGTAGAGGCAGACATCTTGAATGAAAAATATGTCACAGTTTCAATGATTCAAATTTGTTAGCACAAATATTTTGTAGTCATCATAAATTACATGACACAATGAAAGATAATGAAACAGGCTCCTCTTAAGTATTTCTGCAAGGCTATGTAGATATTGCACTGTTTTTGAAAACTGTTTCAATCATTTTTAATTGGGTTTAAACTAAGTACAGCTATGTATAACAGTACATATGGTAAAGGCATATGTGCATTAGGGACGGGCCCGATGTTCGAGGCGAACGTAAGTTCGCCTTGAACATCGGGTGTTCGCCTGTTCGCCGAATAGCAAACAATTTGGGCTGTTCGGGGCAAATTTGAAAGCCACGGAACACCCTTTAAAAGTCTATGGGAGAAATCAAAAGTGCTAATTTTAAAGGCTTATATGCATGGTATTGTCAAAAAAAAGTGTTTGGGGACCCGAGTCCTGCCCCAGGGGACATGTATTAATGCAAAAAAAAGTTTTAAAAACTGCCATTTGTTCAGGAGCAGTGATTTTAATAATGCTTACTGGGCACTTAAACCACCCTCCTGCCCAGACCAATCTTTCTTTTGGTGGTATTTAATCACAGCTGGGATTTTTATTTTTTGCTAAACAAACAAAAAAAGATGGAAAAATTTGAAAATAAAAATAAAAATCATGTTTCATGATTTGTTCTAAAATTTTGCAAACAGGTAATTTTCCTCCTTCATTGATATGCGCCGATGAGGTGGCACTGGTGTGCACTGATAGGCTGCACTGGTGGGCACTGATAGGCTTCACTGATGGGCACTGATAAGCATAATTAATACGGCACTGATAGGCACAGATAAGGCAGTACTGATGGGCATATATAAGGCGGCACTGAAGGGTGGCACTGATGGGTGGCACAGGTGGGCACTGATAGGTACCACTGATGGGCACTGATGGGCGGCACTGATGGGCACTGGTAGGTGACACTCATGGGCACTGTTAAGTGCTGCACATCAGTGCCACCTTTGTTGAGGCACTGATAGGTTGCACTGTGGTCACTGATGAATGGCACTGTGGGCACTGATGAATGGCGCTGGTGGGCACTGGTAGGCAGCACTGTTGCCTACTACTAGGTGGCATTGGCAGGGGGCACAGGTGAGCACTAAAGATCTGCAGCAGCTTGCAGTGATCAGGACTGATGTCCCGATCTTGGCCACAAGTGATCAACTATTTTTTTTCTCCTCGCGCTGTCAGCTGTCAGATTACCGACTCTGTTTAAATCACGTGATCAGCTGTCATTGGCTGACAGCTGATCACATGGTAAGGGGCCGGGATTGACCCCTTACTCTGATCTGTGATCAAGCGAGTCTCATAGACTCGCTGATCACAGATCCCGCCACGCGCACCCTACAGGGTGCACGCAGGCCGCTCGGGCACGGGACGACATCAATTGACGTTGTCCCGGGAAAGCAGGTCCACGCTGTAGCCATCATTCGGCTATAGTGCGGATCTGTAATGGTTAAAGTGAAATAATAAAAGTGAAATATTCCTTTAAATTTCGTACCTGAGGGGTGTCTATAGTATGCCTGTAAAGCGGCGCATGTTTCCCATGTTTACAACAGTCCCTGCACAAAATGACATTTCTAAAGGGAAAAAAGGTTATAATGAATTGTTTGTCCCGGTAATACAGATAAAAGAAGTAATTGAAAAAAACAGCATGGGAGCTCCCCAGTCTATTACCAGTCCTTTTGGGTCTGGTATGAATATTAAGTGGAACCCCAAGCCAAAATAAAAAAAAAATGCGTGTGGGTCCCCCCAAATTCCATACCAGGCCCTTCAGGTCTGGTATTGATATTAAGGGGAACCCCGCGCTGAAATTTAAAAACAAATGATGTGGGGTTCCCCCTCAAAATCCCTACCAGACCCTTCGGGCCTGGTATGGATTTTAAGGGGAACCACGCACCAACATTTTTTAAAAAATGGCATGGGGTCCCCCCAAAAATCCATACCAGACCCTTATCCAAGCACGCAACCTGGCAGGCCACAGGAAAAGAGGGGGATGAGAGAACGCCCGGTGGTTGTGGGGGTCTGTGGAGGGGCTTATTCGAATCTGGAAGCCCCCTTTAACAAAGGACTCCCAGATCCCAGCCTCCCCCCTGTGTAAAATTGTAACAGGGTACAAATGTACGCCTACTATTTTTCACAAAAAAAGTGTCAAAATGGTAAAAATGACAAGACACGGCTTAGGCCAATCCTTTATTAAAAAATAAAAAATGTCCCACGAAGTCCATTCATCTTCTTCTTCTCTCGCTCCGACGGACCAAAAAAAAAAAGCCGTGACCAACCCACCTCTATGGGAAGGCTCCCACCGCATTTTGCGCCTTCACAGGTGACAGTTCTTTTATAACTAAGGGCAGGGCCACGCGGTGACGTCCACGGGTGACCCCGCCCACCTCTGATGCATGGGGAAGCCATAGTGCTTCCCTTGCATCAGAATCGGGGTGGGGTCATCCGGGGACATCACCATGTGTGTGAATTAGGGGGGGCTGGGGGGGCACTACACACAGAAAGTACATCTATAGAATACATGAAGGTAAAAAAATCTTCAGCCTTTAGAACCACTTTTAGATGTAAAAGACATAGATATAAGTAGACGTACAGTTCTATCAATACAAATAAAGTTAATAGATGAATTGAGAATACCGATATCTAAAAAGGAAAATAAATACAAACTTTAAGACAATCTCAATGTTAGTGGTTGAATAAAATAAGGGGTTATTTTGATATACATTCCTTACTCCCTTTGATTACTTCAGTGTAGATGTTTAATTGCGCTCAGGATGTTTTTTCTTTTTTATGCAAACCTATAGGAAGTGCATGATTTTGCCACTTTGCTCTCTTTTCTCTGCAATGCAGTGTTACAAAGTAAGATTCCTCAGTTTAACCACTTCACAGATCCCAAATTAATGTAGTACATTCAAATGTAAAAAAAAAAAAGTGTAACTAATTATGTGAACCAGCAGCAGGCATTTATTTTTTTAACTTTTTTTTTCTAGCAGAAGCTTTTCAATAATTTGCAAAACATTTTTTTTTTCACATTCTGCAGATGTTTCAGCAATGATTTTAGCTGTGAATATAGGCATTTTTTATCAGATTTAGGGATTTGAGTAAACTAGTCTTATTGTTTCAGTAAAAGAAATATGCTGCCATCTACTGTACATGAAAATGATTGCACACAAAAAGAAACGTAATCTAAACAATGCAAAGACTGCAACACATAAACCAACATAAAAGGATTTTCCAACATATGACCAATATGACCAGCCACAGTGTAAAGAAATAAAAATATAAATAAAAATAATTGAATAAATAAATTAGAGCGTTGTATTTGTACATTTTTAAAGCTGTCCTTTGAAAGTAAAGAAAGATGAAATTTTCTGTCCGTTGGAGGACATGGAAGTAGGAATGCTTCTGCAAACAATGTTGTTCTGCATGTTATTTTTCCAAAAGCAGGAGCAATTCTTATATAAATGTAAAGACCGTAAGATGCTAGTTGTGCTGGAGGCCACCTGCATAGACCTTTGTGTTTTTATGTTAGTCATTTTTCTCATCCTGCCATAACATGTTTTCTAGGAAGATTATTCTTCTGTCTACCTTGCTGTACACTCCAACTTTTTTAGAATAAGTGATGCTATAGAATCATAACAAAATATCTGAGCAAACAATAGCTCTGCAGTATATGGCCAACGCATTCGGATGTGAACACAATATGGGAGTGGTTAAAGTTACTCTTATGACACATAAAGGCCTCATTACACTTATAGTTGGGGGCCATAAAAACACACTACTGAGCTGTGTTTTTCCCACCCCTTCCAACTGTTCCTCCTTAAGTTGAAAAGGAGGCAAATTGGGGTGTACACTTGTGTGTAAAAAGTATCCCCTCCTGTTGTACTCAGATACTGCGTGCTGAATGCTACCTGAATGGGGCTACACCACAACTTCCCTGAAACCATGTGCAATTCACTGTGGTGCGGGTTTTTAGGGCTTTTTAGGACTTCTGAAGAGAGATATGTGGCGCTTTTCAGAGTTTTTGACAGACAGTGAATAAGGCTTTATGTCACCTGTTTTAACCCCCTGTGGTTGTGGCATGGCTCCATTCAGTTGAATGGGTTGCGTTGGGGGGGGGGGGGGGTTATGCTTAAGGGGGAGCGGCTGGGGTGGAAAAAATGCAGTTCAACCATTTGTATTTAACACCCCCCAACTACAAGTGTTTACAAGGCTTTGGGGATTAAAACAGGTAGTGAGGAGGCTTCCTCACTGCATGCCAAATGCCATAAAAAATCCTATTGGCTATGGTTATAAAATCTGACTCTTGAATCCTTGATCCTTTGTATGATTGATTGGCTAGATTGTGCTGCCTGGGCACACCCTAATCACCCCATGTGCATTAGCATTATCCAGGAGCAGCACCAGGTAGGTGGTTGGGGGTGCCAGTGGCCAGTGTAAATGCCCCCATTATATTAAAGTCAAGGTTCTACTTTAGGAACTTTACACCCGTATTTAGGGTGTACTGTAAGATGCTACCCAATCAACTGTCTCCCATCACCAGAGCCCCCTTCCTCTGACAGTAGGTGGCGTTCATGTGTGTTTGAACTTTGGGGTGCACACCCTAATGCAATAGGCAGCACACACCTATGTGTACTGCATAATGCATATACTAGTATTATTAGAGGATTTTTCTTTGTACTCTGCAAAGGACAGTTTGGAATTATACAGAAAATGGCATCTAATACAGTACACACACGAGCGGATTTTCCGTCGGAAAAAACTTGGATGTTTTTTCAGACGGAATTCCGCTCAAGCTTGGCTTGCATACACACAGTGTCACACAAAAGTTTGCTGAACTTTCGACCGTCAAGAACACGTTGACGTACAACACTATGACAAGCCGAGAAAATTAAGTTCAATGCTTCCGAGCATGCGTCAAATTGTTTCCAAGCATGCGTAGGAAATTTGCGCGTCGGAATTTGTACAGACGATCGGAATTTCCAATCGGAACTTTTTCTGAAGGAAAAATTGAGAACCTGCTCTCAATCTTTTGCTGGCCAAAATTCCGACCATCTTTTGCTGACATTTTCCGACCAAAAGCTCTCATCGGACTTTTGCTGGTGAAATTTCCGATCATGTGTGACATTTAAAAGAGAAGTGTTGGAATGAAAAACAAACATTTATACTCATCTAGATGGCTGCAGCATCAGTCCGATGCTGCAGCTTTCTCTACACTGAGTGATCAAAGACTACGGATTGCTCAGTTTTCAGGACTGTCGGTCACGGTTGTGTACTCCGCCCCTTCAACACTCACTGGAGCTCCAAGCTGTGGAGGGGGTGGGAGTGACTGGTTCAGGCTTTCAGCAGCTCCCTGAGCCACATTGTTGTGGGAATCCCTGCAGAGCCTGCACCAGCTCTGTGACGTCAGCTGAATCTGGGCCACATGAGTGAAGAAGTAAGCACTACTGTGACCCACAGGAGAAGTGTGGCCAACTCACTGTTGTGTCCCACCTTTATACCGTTGTTGGACCACCCTTAAGGAACAATTTTATATTTCTACCATGGGCCTGTTTATTCAGCGTTAATGTTGTCATTACTTTTGATAACATAATAATACATACATAATTTTTCCAGGATAAACAAGGCTTTCTTTCAGTCTTTAAAATTATTTTATTTTCCATGTAACCCATATACAAACAAGTCAGATTGTCTATCAGTAGGAAAGGCATTGATCCTGTGTTCCTGCAAAGTAGGAACATGGATCCATACCTTTGCAAAGTAAAATCACCTCCCACACAGTGATAAAAAACACATTGTTAAGCACACAGTTAACCCATTGATTGCACCTGATGTTAACCCCTTCCCAGCTAGTGTCATAAGTACAGTGACAGTGCATATTTTTAGCACTGATCACTGTATTAGTGTCACTGGTCCCCAAAGAGTGTCAAAAGTGTCAGTTAGCAAGTGACAAAAGTGCAGCGGTAAAAATGGTAGTTACACCAATAAAGTGTAAAGTGCAATAAGTGAATATATGCAATAAATCCAGATGGTGAACCCTTCCATAGGAAGGAAAAACTGTAAATATGCAATAACCATCGTATGGTGGAACAGTCCAGATATAAGTGGAAACCAAGATCTGTTTGGTTTGGTTTCCACTTTTATCTGGACTGTTCCACCATACGGTGATCATCGCATATTTACATTTTTTCCATCCTGTGGAAGGGTTTACCTCTGGATTTATTGCACATATTCACGTATTGCACTTATTATCTGTATATGATGTCACTATCATTTATATATATGTTTATGATTTGTTATATATTTTGCACTTTTGTCACTTACTAAGTTTTGCACATTTTTCTGTTGGATTGTAGTGTTATCTGCTATTGTTATATGACTTTAACGCAGTAATTTTATGATATAGTCAAAAGTGTCAGTTGGTCAGTAATATTCAAATGTGTCAGTTAGTGTCCAATTTGTCCGCCGCAATATCGCAGTCCCAGTATATCCCATAGTTTGTGGACACTATAACTTTTGCACAAACCAACTAACATACACTTATTGGGATTTTTGTTTACCAAAAATATGTAGCAGAATGCATATTGGCCTAAATTGATAAATACATTTGATATTTTAAATTTTATTGAAATTATTTATAGCAAAAAGTAAAAAATGTCGGTCTTTTTTGTTTATAGGGCAAAAAATTCAAAATCTCAGAGGTGATAAAATACCACCAAAAGAAAGCTCTATTTGTGGAGAAAAAAGACATATATCTTTTTTGGGTAGAGCATTGCATGACCGTGCAATTGTTAGTTAAAGTAACACAATGCAGTATCGCAAAAAAATGGCCTGGTCATGAATGGGGGTAAATCTTCTGGAGGTCAAGTGGTTAAACAAAATTCATGTTACTGTAGTATACATTTTATTCATTTGTCCTGCTTATAATTACATTACACTACAATATATAGGGACAAAGCACTGCAAAGTTATTTAAAACAAAAAATAAAGGTGTTTTTTCCAGTTATGCTTTTAGCCACTTGACCTCCGGAAGGTTTTACCCCCTTCAACACCAGAGCATATTTTGCTATTCAGCACAGTAATTAAACTGGCAATTGCCCATTCATGGAAATAATATTTTTATAATTTTTTTTTCACACAAATAGTTTTCTTTTGGTGGTATTTGATCGCCACTTTTTTTTTTCGTTTGTTTTTTTTTTTTGCAATATAAATTTAAAAAGACCAAAAAAAGAAAAAACAAAAACAATATTTTCTACTTTCTGTTACAAAACATATACAATAAAATAAATAAAAAACATTTCTTCATGCATTTAGGCCTAAATTTATTCTGCTGCATATATTTCGTAAAAAAAAAAAGTGTATATTAATTGGTTTGTGCAAAAGTTATAGCATCTAAAAACTATGGTATATATAACTGAAAATTTATATCAAATACTTACCATAATTTTCTTTTCCTGATAGACTCCATGGCAGCAACATGTGGGTTAGCCCCACCTCCATAACTACCCAATAGGACCCTTCTCCTATAAATCTTTGCTATAGGCTGCTATCCATGTCCTGTAACTAGCCTACTCCAGACATTTGGGAGGGAACTCCTGCTGCCATGGAGTCTAT
Organism: Lithobates pipiens; assembly: GCF_037356315.1. Lineage (NCBI taxonomy): Eukaryota > Metazoa > Chordata > Amphibia > Anura > Ranidae > Lithobates > Lithobates pipiens. Next base: position 169,083,585 of record NW_027507903.1, on the reverse strand, counting down.
AACGAAAGGAAAATTACGGTAAGTATTTGATATAAATTTTCAGTTTTCCTGACAGACTCCATGGCAGCAACGTGTTGGAAATAACTCACCATACACACCTGGGTGGGCAAAATTTTGAGCAAAGAAACCAAATTTTATTTAACATTGTCAACCGACAATGTAAACACTTGTAAACCAAAATGAATGGATGACAGAGCAGCTAGTTCAACACAATAGTGAGAAACAAATGTGTTGATAGACATCCAAGAGGCCGCTCTACAAATGATTTTAGGTGAGACATGCCGAGAAGCTGGTCAAGATACTCCGGGTCGAATGAGCCGTCACTGCCTCAGGAGGAGCCAAGCCCCTTGCTTTGTTTGCCCTTTGAACGGTCTGCACAATCCAGGAGGAAATTGATCTGACCGAAGCTCGCATTCCTTTGTTTTTACCATGGAGAAGGATGAAAAGAAACTCTGTTTGTCTGAAAGGAGCCGTCACCTCTAGGTATTGTTTTGGAGTGTGGTCTACATCAAGAGGATGAACATCTTGATTGTCTGTTGTTTTAAAAGTAGGAAGCACAATCTCTTGTTTTCATGTGTAGCACTAACCCCCGAAGGAGCTGCTGGTTTTAGTCAGGCTAATGCCGCGTACACACGGGCGGATTGTATGGCGTACTTAGTCCGTCGAAACACATTTCAGCGGACAATCCGCTCGTGTGTGGGCTTCAGCTGACTTTTTCAGCGTGCAGTCCGGAGTACTAAGTATTTCGTTTTTTTTCGAAATTCTGTCCGTCGTACTTTGGTTTCAGCGGACAATACGGTCGTCAGTATGCTAGTTCGACGGACTAAGAATGGCGCATGCCCAGAAAGGATTTACACGGCGGAAGGGTGCTTTGCTGTGTCTTGGACTTCCTATTTCTAGTCCCGTCGTACGTGCTGTACACGTCATCGTGCAAGCTTTAGACGGACTGTTTGTGTATCCGTGTGTGGTCAAGTCCGTTCAGTGGAAAGTACGACGGACTGTCCGTCGGATTGTATGACGGACTAAGTACGCCATACAATGCGCTCGTGTGTACGCGGCATTACCGTTACCTCACCTGCTCGCCTTTTTGGGGGGTCCCGTTGGAAAGTAGCCCAAATGATAATAAATCCGACACTTAGTCCTTTTTGAAGATTCATTTAGGGATAACATCAAAGAAAGACAAAAGACACAGTCCTTCAATAGAGGGTTAGAGGATAAAGGGGAGTTCATGCACCTAGTAATTGCGGGTAAGAGGTATTAGTTAGACCCAGAGCCCCTCTCTCTTGACCCAGCAGCCGATGAGATGCTCAACAAAGTCTCTGCCACAGACTTGTCAATGGAACTTAGAGATTTTGAGAGTTTTAGGAAGAACTACCATACAGTACCAGATTCTTTCAGCCAACCCGGCGATACTGTAAGGATATTGATCCGGGTTGCATCCTTCAACTGAGTTTCCAGGCTCCTCCAGAGACACCAGCCTTGCGCTCGGTCCTCCACCTGAGAAGTCCTTCCCTGGATCCTCCAGTTTTCTTGGCTTCTCTCCGCAGGCGAGACAGCACAGGACCACCCCTGGGTCAGCAGGCCCCAAGACATTCCTGGGCCTACACTCTCAGTTGTGAAGCCTCAGGCCAGCCAGCCCTGAGGCACAGATCCATGCAACATAGGCCCCAGGCCAGGAGGGCCATGAGGTCGGGATAGCGGACCCCAAGACAGGGACCCGGAAACAGACCCAAAAAATGGTGTCGATACCTTAAATACCCTCTCCTAGAATGTACAGCAGGGAAACCACACCCACTGAACTATTTCCAAGCAAGAGGTGGCATTCAATGCATCCAGCCTGCTGCTGTTCCACACCCACCGATGGTGACAGCGACACCTACTGTCAAGTGGGAATCAGTACAACCCAACTGGACAGGTACAGAAACCATAACTTTTAGAGAAATGTGTCTGAGCCAAACTACAGCTTCAGACAATTAAATTTGAAAAAAAAAACAATAGCATCTGCCCATCAGGAGCAGGGTGCTACACATGGAAGACTGGGGTCACTTTAGGTTTTGACCCTAGCATGGGAATCAACACTGCTCTGTCTGGAAAAAAAAGTCAGAAAAGGCTCCTTTGAACCTAAATTTCTAATTTCTGAAACTCTTTTAGCCGAAGTCACAGCTACCAGAAAAGTAGTCTAGAGCGTGAGGTCTCTTGTGAAAAGAGATTTGTCAGGATCTGATCCGAGATTGGAGAGGAAATCCAAAACAAGAGGGAGGTCCCATTTGGGGTACCTAGGTCTTCTTTGAGGTCTAAGCCTGATGGATCCTTTAAAGAACTGACGGACCAGAGAATGATTTGCCCATGAGAATCCTGTGAAGGCCAAGATGGCTGAAACTTGAACCCTTAATGAGCTAACTGCCAGAAACAGGTCAAGTCCTGATTGAAGAAAACTCAGTATGTCTTGGACTGCTGGAGAGTTACAAGGATTCGACCAGGAAGAAATATGAGCTGTGAATCTGGACCATATACACTCATATACCCTGTACTTTTCCTTCTGGCATTGAGAAGTCTCAGAATAGCTTCCTCAAGGCAACCTAGAGCTTCGAGCCTTCCCTTCTCAAGAACTACACCCTAAAGTGTAGGCAGGATGGACAAGGGTGTAACGTCGTGCCTTGAGACAGTAGATCCAGCCTGAGAGGCAGGGTAACTGGGTCTTGATAGCTGAGGAGTGATAACAGAGGGAACCAAGGCCTGTTGGGCCAGAAAAGAATCATTGCAATGATTTCCACCTCTCTGTCCGGAGAAATTGAAGAATCACCGGTACCGGAGGGAAGGCATAGGCCTTCTGAAACCTCCACTGATCTGAGAGAACATCTGTCCCATATGCCTGAGGGTCTCTGAACCTCGAATAATATTTGTGCATTTTGTGATTGCATGGGGAAGCAAACAGATCGACCTCTGGAGACACTCCCAGGGTCAGAAGCCATTTGAACACCTCTCTGTGGAGAGACCACTTGTTGTTGTCCATTTGAACATGAGAAAGGAAGTCTGCTTGTACATTCTGAACCCCTGGAATGTAAACCGCAGAGATGTTGGACAAGGTCTTCTGAGCCCAGCTCATTATTGGCTCCACTTCCTGTATCAGGGATCAGCTGCGAATTCTACCTTGCTTCTTTATGTAAGCTACCGCGGTTGTATTGTCCAACCTTAACTTTACTGATGAATTCATTATTAGATGGCGAAATGACAGGAGTGCCCTCAGCTCCAGAATGTTGGAGACAATCCCTTGAAAAGGGGAATTCCAGCTGCCCTGAGCCACTTCCGAAAAGGCAGTGAGCACCCCATCCCCGATTGCTGGCATCCAATGTTATCGTGACCCATGAGATGGGAATGATTGAATGGCACTTGTGCAGATTTTTCCCTTGAAGCCACTAAAGGAGGGACGTTCTCATGGTTGGAGTAAGGAGTATGCGCTGGGTTTGGCTGGAAGAATCCCATTGTTGAAGGAATCCTTTTTGGGAGGGCCGTGTATGCCATTTAGCCCACTTCACCATAGGAATAGTGGCTGTCATTGTGCCAATTACTTTCAGGCATTGAAGAGCAAAGAGGTGAGATGACGCGAAGGCTGTATGTATTCTGTCTCAAATCACTACAATCTTCTCTTCTGGAAGGGAGATAGTGCCTTTTACTGTGTTGAAGTGAGCCCCTAGAAACACAAGGGATTGTGTTGGCTCTAGATGGCTCTTCTCTGGAATTAGGAGCCACCTAAATTCTTGCAGAGTGGAAATGACTAAGCTCCTGTGCTCCAAACGGTGGTCTTTGTTCTGAGCTAGGAGAAGTAGGTTGTCTAGATAGTGGTGGAGATGAACCCCTTTGACTCAAAGAAGAGCCACAACAGATAATAGGACCTTGGAAAAGACCCAAGGTGATGACGTTAGACCGAAGGGTAGACATATGAATTGTAGATGCTGATCGTCTACCATAAAGTGGAGGATTTGTTGAAAGTCTGTAGCCACTGGCATGTGGAAGTAGGCATCTTTTAGATCAATTGAAACCAACCAGTCTCCCAGATGTACTGACTGTTGAATTGTAAGTAAGGATTCCATTTAGAATTTTTCCTTCCGTATAAAGGAGTTGAGATGGGTTAAATCCATGACTGGTCTCCATGTACCATTTTTCTTTTGAATCATGAACAGAGAAGAATACATGCCTTTGCCTCGTTCGACTTCTGGAACAGGGACGGCTGCACCTTGATCCAATAAACAATTCCCATAGGTTAACAGGACCTGCTTTTCTCTTCTGAACCTGGAAGAGTTGTAAGAACAAATCTCAGTCTTGGGGTGTTGTTGAAGACCCACTTCTGACTGGAAGAGACCATCTTGACGGTCCAGTAATCCCAGATTGAGACCGCCCAGACATGCCTGAAGCGGAGCAGACAAGCCCCCACCTGGCCTGCCTGAGCGGGTTCACTCTCAAAAGGACTTAGTGGAATCCTGGTTACCAGAAGAACCACCTTTTGTGGGTTTTTTGAAAGAGGACTGCCTAGATTTCCAGGACCTTGAGTACTCCTGACCTGGCCTGTAACTGCTCGCTTCCCTAGCTCGATCAGAATTTTGTCTTGTAAATTTCTGATTCTGTAGGCGTGGATCTAGAGGGAGGAAACCAGACTCACCCCCTGTGGCCCAAGTTATGGCACTATCAAGCTTGTTGCCAAAGAGGGAAGTTCCTTCAAAAGGAATTCGACACCAAGTTTGTTTAGAAGCTGGATCCGCCAACCATGGACAGAGCCATAAGGCCCGACGCGCTGAAACAGCCGACATCAATAGATGTCTCCCCAAGAAAGGCAGACACCAGTCTGATCTCCTGGATAGGAGAATCTTTAGCCATTTCACTGGACATACCTCTTAGGAACTCATCAACATTGTCAGACCAAGATTCCATGGCCTTGGATACTGCCGCTATCGCAAGTACTGGCTTGCATACCATTCCTGCTCTCAGATAAATCCTTTTTAAATCAATCCATCGTTCTAAGGGATCTTTAAAAGATACAGCGTCTTCTAAAGGAAGAGTTATGCCTCATACACACGATCAAACAATCCGGTGGAAAAGTCCGTAGAGGGGGACAAGACTCCCGAAGAGCGGGACAAGACCCTAAAGTCGGAAGAAGACCCCCAGACATCAGCGACGACGAAGAAGAAAGCCGGGCTCCTCCGCTAGTAAAAGAGCTAGCAGAAGATAGCGGAGGAGTCCGGCAAGAAGACCCCCGAAGACGGAAGAAGACCCCCGGAGCTGTGCAATAAACTATTTTAACCCTTGTGTGTTGTGTTTTTTTTTTTTACTTTTTTTCACAGGTGAATGGGTAGGAGTACATTGTACCCCATACTCATTCACATAGGGTGGGGGGCCAGGGTTGTCGGGAAGAGGCCCTTGTCCTCATCAACATGGGGGCAAGGTGCTTTGGCGGCCCCCCTTCCCCAAGGCACCCCCCATGTTGAGGTTACGCGGCCTGGTACGGCTCAGGAGGGGGGGCGCTCGCTCATCCCCACCCCCTTTCCTGGCCAGCCGGGTAGTGTGCTCGGATAAGGGTCTGATATGGACCTAGGGGGGACCCCCACACCAATTTTTCAGCGTAGGGATTCCCCTTTAAGTCCATGCAAGGAGGCATCGCTGGCCCCAGCTACCTGGAGACGCTCTCAAAATGAGCGGACTTTCCTCCATGTGTGCGGACTTAGTACGCTGTATTAGTCTGCCGAAAAAGTACCATGTGTGGGCCGGTAGCTCGTTCGGAAAGTCCGGCGGAAAGTCCACCAGACTAAGTCCGCCGGATAGTCTGCTACGTGTGTACGCGGCATTACATATCTTATTAATCTCATAAGTGCTGCATCCACCAAAGGATCTGACTCAAGGCGTTTCACTTCCTCTTCCTTGAAAGAATACAGTTTCAAGACCTTAGACTGCATGAAACTCTTTTTGTCCATCTTGCTCCATTCATCAGATATGATGTCACCCAACTCAGAGAGAAAAGGAAAGTATTGTCGCTTGAAGAATTTTCTCTGTTTTGGGGGAAGTGACAGGGTCTTCCCACTTCAGAGCCTCTCTTACTGCTTTCACCAATGAAGGAACTAAAGCATATTCAAATCCCAATCCAGGATCTTCCAGATCTGATTTACTTTCTGAGATAGGAGCAAAGTGGCGACTTGGCTGGGAAGATTCCCATGTCTCATGTACTAAACCTTCTCCCACTGGAGGGCATAGTGGGTCGGATGGGGAATCACGGGGTTGTTGCGCCTCTCTTTCCTGTAGAGATTCCTTCACAACCTGCCTTGCCATAGATTCTAGACGCTGGTCTGCACCATCCCTCTCATCTGTGGCTTTAAAAAAGCAGTGATCACAGAGAGATTTCCCTGCTGGAACAGGCATCCTACACTCCCAACACGATTTTTCTGGTCTCTTGCTAGAGCGAGATGGGTGGGGGGGGGGGGGTATGTGAGGAAAATCTTTACTGCGCTGTTCTGATCTGGAAGGAGAAAGAAAGAAAGAAAAAAGGAGAAAAAGAGAAGGCAAGAAGGCAGCGACGGCGACGACAGCGACAGAAGACTGGGTCAACGCTAGTAAAAGAGCTGGAAGAAGAAAGCGGAGGCCCGGCAGAAAGAACCAAAGGAGGGGGACAAGACCCCCGAAGAGCGGGACAAGACCCTAAAGTCGGAAGAAGACCCCCAGACATCGGCGATGACGAAGAAGAAAGCCGGGCTCCTCCGCTAGTAAAAGAGCTAGCAGAAGATAGCTGAGGAGTCTGGCAAGAAGACCCCCAAGACGGAAGACCACCGGTGCTGTCTAATAAATTATTTTAAAAACTTGTGTTGTGTTTTTTTATTGACACATTTTCCCTCAGGTGAATGGGTAGGGGTACCATGTACCCCATACTCATTCACATAGGGTGGGGGGCCGGCATCTGGGGGCCCCCTTATTAAAGGGGTCTCCCAGATTCCGATAAGCTCCCCACCCGCAGACCCCGACAACCAACAGCCAGGGTTGTCGGGAAGAGGCCCTTGTCCTCATCAACATGGGGACAAGGTGCTTTGGGGTGGGGGGGCCGCAGGGCCCCCCTTCACCAAAGCACCCCCCATGTTGAGGGCGCGGTCTGCTATGGCTCAGGAGGGGGGGCGCGTTCGCTCGTCCTGACCCCCTTTCCTGACCGGCTGGGCTGCATGCTCGGATAAGGGTCTGATATGGACTTTGGGGGGACCCCCACGCCGTTTTTCGGCGTAGGGCTTCCCCTTTAAGTCCATACCAGGTGACGGGGCTCACAAGATGTCTCTACTACCTGGAGCCGTGTTCAAAATGAACTGACTTTTCTCCGTGTGTGGGCAAGTCCGTTCATTTCAAAAGTCTGGAGGACTCCCGCCATAGTCAGGCGGATTGTGTGCCGGACCTAGTCCACCGGAAAAGTTCGTTCATGTGTGGGCAGGTCCGCTCATTTGGAAAGTCTGGCGGACCTCCACTGCAAAGTATGGCAGTTTGTCCACCGGACTAAGTCTGCCGGATAGTCCGATTGTGTGTACGCGGCATAACACAACCTTTTAGAGTCCTTTCACCTGCTGCTGATCCACTCTGTTCGTCAGGGAATCCATGAGCAGATCCCCTGCTGAATCAGAGCTGACCGGCATGAATGTTAGTTTGTGACATCAGTACTCATTCAGTTTGTGTCTGCATTTTGACAGTGGAGTTGGCAAACCCGTGATAGTTATATGGGCAGCTGAATGTAAACAAATGTATATCTGTTTACATCAGGATCCGTATGATCCATCATATTTAGGTCCAGAAGGATGTAAAAGAATGCATTCCTTTTACATTTTCTTCCAGACCTGAAGGGGCTCTGAGACAGACACTTTATCCACCTGCCCATAGAGCTGCATGGAGCTTGGGTCTGCCTGAAAAACTGACATGCGGACCTGATCATAAAGCCTATATGAAAAAGGCCTTAAGAGGAAAAAGAATGTGTTTTTGGGGAGGTTTACCATTTTTAGAAATTATATAACAGAAAGAAACCAAAAAGACAGATACTGTAAATGCTCTCTATATAAAATTGCAGTTACATAGTTACATAGTTAGTCAGGGTAAAAAAATACACAATTCCATCCAGTTCAACCTTAAAAACAAATAAATAAAATAAAAAATAATCATACAATCCAAATACCCAATTGTATGCCCACAATTGATCCAGAGGAAGGCGGAAAAAAAAAACCCAGCAGAGCATGTTCCAATTTGCTACAGCAGGGGAAAAAAATTCCTTCCTGATCCCCCAAGAGGCAATCGGATTTTCCCTGGATCAACTTTACCTATGCAGTTGTTGAACAGGGTTGCCAATCTCCCGCAGCATTTTTTACTGACAAAACATGGAAATTTTAGTGGCGGAGCACAATTTTTACTGGTCACCTGAGAAATTACAGAACTTCTATTGAAAACTAACACAGTGAATATTTAAACAATATAAACATGATCTGGAAACACTGACAATACCTATAACAAAGTAATTTGCTTGATTTACACTTAAAAAATCAACACAGCATAAAATTATCAGCCCCTGATATTTACTGGCAGTTTTTTTTAAAAATCACAGATTTTTACAAACTGTCAGTAAATTTACTGGCGGTTGGCAAACCTGTTGTTGAATGAAAACAAGAATGTTAAATCAAAGCTATACCTGCCTAGGAGCAATAAGTGTTAACTTGTACAAGTAGTTTCCCTAATTTTCAGTCACACCTTATGTTAGCAAAGAGAAAGTTCTCCTTCAGCAGTTGTTTCTTGGATAAATACACAGCACAGCACATTTAGCACTGAACTGTGCCATGAGGTAAACATTTCCTTTCTTGCACAAGTTAATAAACACAGCTGGTTTACATCCTGCATTGTCTCAGTAGGCCTCTGCACTGATTTTCAAAGTTTGTATGGAGTCCGTTGCTTTAGAAATTTTATAATGTATTTCCTGTTAAGTCATTTCCAGGAAACTTGCTTTTGATCAGCTTCCTGTTCCCTGTTTTTATTTGTACTGAAAAGAATGGCTCTCTAAACTGTGATCAGGTACAGAAATAAGCTGTGTAGCCGTATGGTTGACACAATAGGCAATTGATAATGAATATTGTTGAGGTATCCTGTTTCTGTGTCCTCTGTTAAAAATAATTCACACTGACTCTATTTTCTTACAACTCAGAAGGTTGTATTAGCACTTCTAGCCTAAAGGTGTTTAAAATCTTAAACAGAGCAATAGCTGTCAAAACCAAGCTACAGAATACATATAAATGTACATATCTTTCATATTAGGAAATATAATAATAAGTGTCAATTCCGCGCTAACTTATAAAACTAAAAACCAATAAAAATTATAAACTCCAACAATAATAAATGTGTGTTGGTGAATCCTAATGGTGGCTGCAAACAGTGAATAGTTTACCCACAAACTATTATGAGAAACTACATAAAAATGAAAACCTCATATCAACTCCCTACCTCCAGAAAAAAGCGCCTGCTAGAAACCTGTGTTCCAGTGCAGATCAATATTCAAATAAAGATACCCATCAAGTGAAACAAACAAAAATGTATATTATTGTTCAGGAGTAAGAGAACGTATATATAAATCAATATAAAAAACAATAAATTAATGTTTCTTTAAACGACTCACAGTCACTTTATAATAAGCTGATACATTTAAAAAAGTGCCTTCTTTCTTCACATCCAAACTTTTTCTTTTTTATTACACCTCTTGTGTTATATTGAAATTTCAATATAGTGATTCCCACCATTGTTCACTTATGCGCTCGCCTCAAATGGTGGACCTATCATGTGCCAGGTCATAAAACTCAATATGCAGCAATGCAACAATAAAAATCTTTAGCAATTGTGTCAGTGGTAGCAGTAGAAAAACGGTGACAGCAATAGTAACCCCTCTTTGTTGGTGTCAGTGACAGTGGCATCAATAATAACCCCCAACCCCTTTACTGCTGTGACACCAATAAATATTCCTCATCCATTGGAATCAGTGGCAGTAATTATAATTCCCCTTTCATTGGTGTCCAGTGATTACTTTTGAGCACACTAATACCATGCGACTTCCCCCCTCCCCTAAAATGGTCAAACTGCAATTTCTGAGCAACTGCTTAAGTATATTTCATTTGGAAATTAAAAAAAGTGTGTCTTTTTGTATTCAATTGAAAAGAAAAAGAAAAACATGAAACAGTTTGCACCATACCTTTGAACCCTTTATTGTATGAGCCACAATTTCTGTGGCTAGGAGCAAGCTCATTGCATCTGGAACTATAAAATGAGTGTCTTGTTTTGGAGACTGGAAATGGGAAAATGTTAGAGTATTGCACTATACTTTTCAAGCCTTCATTGCAATCATCTGCAATTTCTGAGGGTGATATTAGGAGTACTGCAACTGGCAGCATGGCATTAACTTCCTTTTTGACAGACTGAAATAGAACAATTTGACAGTTTTGCTGCTAAGCTTTTATCCTTTTTGGCCTGGACACTTTTTCTGAGAGAGATCAAGTAGATTACAGTTTAAAATAAGAAATGTTTTTTTTTTTTCGTTTCAAGAATGAATCAAGGCAGTACATGTAATAGATTAGCTCGACAGCTTTTAACCACTTCAGCCTCGGAAGAATTTACCCCCTTCCTGACCAGAGCATTTTTTGCGTTTCGCCACTGTGTCGCTTTAACTGACAATTGTGCGGTCGTGAGATGTGGCTCCCAAACAAAACGTGCGTCCTTTTTCCCACAATAGAGCTTTATTTTGGTGGTATTTGATCACCTCTGTGTTTTTTATTTTTTGCGCTACAAAAAAAAAAAGAGTGCCAATTTTGAAAGAAACGCATCCTTTTTTTTATTTTGCTATAATAAAAATCCCCCAAAAATATATAAAAAAACACTTTTTTTTCCTCAGTTTAGGCCGATACGTACATATATCTACATATTTTTGGTAAAAAAAATTGCAATAAGTGTTTATTGATTTGTTTGCACAAAAATTATAGCATTTACAATATAGGGGATAGTTTTATGGCATTTTTATTAATATTTTTTTTTTTACTAGTAATGGTGTTGATCAGCGATCTTTATCGGGACTGCGACATTATGGCGGACACATCAGACATTTTTGACAAATTTTTGGGACCATTGTCAGTTATACAGCAATCGGTGCTATACAAATGCACTGTTTCCTGTGTAAATGACACTGGCAGTGAAGGGGTTAACCACTAAGGGGCAGTGTAGGGGTTAAGTATGTCCTGGTGAGTGTCTCTAACTGTCGGGGGGCGTGGCTACATGTGACACGTAACTGATCTCTGCTCCTGATCACAGGGAGCAGAGATCAGTGACACTGTCAATAGGCAGAACGGGGAGATACTTGTTTAAATTATCATCTCCCTGTTCCTCCTCTCTGTGAGATGATCTCGGGTATCCCCGCGGCGAACGAGTCCGCAGGACCCGCAACACGACTCACGGAGCTTGACGCAGGCGTTTGCGCGCCTGCAGGCCAACCTCTTAAAGGGCAACATACAGGCGGTTGGCAAGCGGTTAAGCATGTTTGGAGAACAGGCTGCAATATGTTTGCCATACAACAAGCAGGTTACATCTTCCAAAAAAAAAAGTGCTTTTTTCCCATACAGAAGAGAGAAACAATATAAATTCAGTACGGCTTTTAGACACCTTGGGCAGGCTGATAGTGCTGAGGTAGAGAGCATGAAGATTGAAAGGAAAATTATTCTAATTTATTTGAAGTGTAAAGCTGAAAAATTTAAGTGGTGTCAAGCATACCTTTTAAGCCATTTTTGAATAGAGCAATATTTCTAAAGGAAAAGGCAGGCATATTTCTGCAATAAATATCAAATTAAGTGGAATATTTGTGTAGACATATATATAAGTATTGTTAAGATTTGCTGCAAAGAATTACATCCTTATTAACTACTTCCAGCCAACCAGTCACCATAGTTGTACTGTGGCAGGTTGGCTTCCCTGCGTGAAATGCTGTGATTGTACGTCAGACGCTTTAAGAGGAATAGGGGTGCGACGCCAGAGCTGATGCGTGTAGCCGGCAGCTGCAATGTCCTCCAGCCACCCGTGATCGATCCACAAAGAGACAGAGCTGGGGTCTGTCAATGTAAACAGATCCCCATTCTGTCAGGGGAGTACAGAGAGATCTGCTGTTCCTAGTGGTCAGGGACAGCGATCTCTTTCCTCCTACAGGCAGTCCCATCCCCCCACAGTTAGAAACACCTCCCTAGGAAATACTTAACCCCTTGATCGCCCCCTAGTGTTAACCCCTTCCCTGCCAGTGACATTTATACAGTAATCAGTGGCTATTTTTAGCACTGATCGCTGTATAAATGTCAGTGGTCCCAAAAATTTGTCAAAAGTGTCCAATTTGTCCGCTGCAATGTTGCAGTCCTAATAAAAATCACTGATCACAGCCATTGCTAGTAAAAAAAAAGGTCATAAATCGACCCCCTATTTTGTAGACGCTATAACTTTTGCACAAACCAATCAATATACGCTTATTGTGATTTTTTTACCAAAAATATGTAGAAGAATACATATTTGCCTAAACTAATGAAAAATATTTTTTTTTTCATTTCAAAATTGTCAGCCTTTTTTATAACGCACAAAATAAAAACCGCAGAGGTCATCAAATACCACCAAAAGAAAGCTCTATTTGAGGGGAAAAAAGTCCATAAATTTTGTTTGGGTACCGCGTCGCATGTCTGCACAATTATCAGTTAAAGTGACTAAGTGCCGTATCGCAAAAAGGCCTGGTTAGGTAGGAGGCAAATCCTTTCAGTCCTTAAGTGGTTAATGAGAGAATTCTTTTGAGGCAGATACCTACAATTGCATTTTAATTATATAGACTTCTGTTGAGCAGGAATGGCCATGCTGAACAAACTGAATTTCAATACACTATGGGCAAATTGCAACAGTAAGTGTGTTACTGGCCAGATCACCTCAGCTTTGTTATTTACATAGTTAAATAATAGGTGAGGTTGAAAAAAGACACAAGGCAATCAAGTCCAACCTATGTGTCTGATTATATGTCAGTATTACAATGTATATCCCTGTATGTTGCGGTCGTTCAGGTGCTTATCTAATAGTTTCTTGAAATTATCGATGCCCCCTCTGAGACCACCACCTGTGGAGGGGAATTCCACATCCTTGCTGTTCTTACAGTAAAGAACGCTCTGTAGTTTAAGGTTAAACCACTTATTTTCCAATTTTAATGAGTGGATGCGAGTCTTGTTAAACTCTCTTCTGCAAAAAAGTTTTATCCCTATTGTGGGGTCACCAGTATGGTATTTGTATATTGAAATAATTTCCCCTCTCAAGCGTCTCTTCTCCAGAGAGAATACGTTCAGTGCTCGCAACCTTTCCTCATAACTAATATCCTCCAGACCCCTTATTAGCTTTGTTGCCCTTCTTTCTACTTGCTCAATTTCCAATACATACTTCCTGAGGACTGGTGCCCAGAACTGGACAGCATACTCTAGGTACGGCCAAACCAGAGTCTTGTAGAGCAGGAGAATTATTGTTTTATCTCTGGAATTAATCCCTTTTTTAATGCATGCCAATATTGTGTTTGCTTTGTTAGCAGCAGCTTGGCATTACATGCTATTGCTGAGCCTATCATCTACTAGGACCCCCAGGACCCTTTCCTTCCTATATTCTCCCAGAGGTTCTCCCCCCAGTGTATAGATTGCATTCATATTTTTGCCACCCAAATGCATTATTTTACATTTTTCTACATTGAACCTCATTTGCCATGTAGTTGCCCATCCCATTAATTTGTTAAAATCTTTTTGCAAGGTTTCCACATCCTGCAGAGAAGTTATTGCCCTGTTTAGCTTAGTATCATCTGCAAATGCAGAGATTGAACTGTTTACACCATCCTCCAGGTCCTTTATGAACAAATTAAACAGGATTGGTCCCAGCACAGAACCCTGGGGGACCCCACTATGCACCCCTGACCATTCCGAGTACTACCCATTTATCACCACCCTCTGAACTCGCCCTTGTAGCCAGTTTTCAATCCATGTACTCATGCTATGGTCCATGCCAAGGCACCTTATTTTGTACAGTAAACGTTTATGGGGAACTGTGTCAAATGCTTTTGCAAAATTCAGATACACCACGTCTACAGGCCTTCCTTTATCTACATGGCAACTCACCTCTTCATAGAAGGTTAATAGATTGGTTTGGCAAGAACGATTCTTCATGAATCCATGCTGATTATTGCTAATGATACCGTTATCATTACTAAAATCTTGTATATAGTCCCTTATCATTCCCTCCAAAAGTTTACATACTATTGATGTTAGGCTAACTGGTCTGTAATTCCCAGGCGTATATTTTGGGCCCCTTTTTAAATATTGGTGCTACATTGGCTTTTCTCCAATCAGCTGGTACCATTCCAGTCAGTAGACTGTCAGTAAAAATTAGGAACAATGGTCTGGCAAATACTTGACTGAGTTCCCTAAGTACCCTCGGGTGCAAGCCATCTGGTTCCAGTGATTTATTAATGTTAAGTTTCCCAAGTCTAATTTTAATTCTGTCCTCTGTTAACCATGGGAGGTGCTTCCTGTGATGTGTCATGAGGATAAACACTGCAGTTTTGATTACTGAAGCCCCTCAATTCAATACCTTCGCCATCTCCCCATCCTTTGTAACCAAATGTCCTTCCTCATTCTTTATGGGGCCAATATGGTCTGTCCTCCCTTTTTTTACTGTTTTTTTGCTCTCCTCCGCTATGTGTCTTTCATGTTCTATCTTAGCCATCCTTATTGCACCCTTACATTTCATGTTGCATTCTTTATAAAGTCTGAATGCTGCTGATGATCCCTCAACCTTGTATTTTTTGAAGGCCTTCTCCTTTGCCTTTATATGCATTTTTACATTGGAGTCCAGGACTTTTGTTCGCTCTTAAATGTATTACCCAATGGGATGCATTGGCTAATGCCCTTATTTAATATGCGCTTATAGAAAACCCATCTCTCCTCCGTGTTCTTTGTTCCTAAGATTGTTTCCCAATTTATGCCTTCTAGCAAGGTTTGCAGTTTAGGGAAGTTGGCACTTTTGAAATTCAGTGTCTTTCTATTCCCCTTATGTTTCCTATTTGTGTGATTTATACTGATGCCAATTGACCTGTGATCTTTATTACCTAAATTGTCCCGTATTTCCACATCCGTGATCAGGTCTGTATTGTTAGTAATCAGTAGATCCAGTAACGCTTTATTTCTAGTTGGTGCGTCTACCATCTGACCCATAAAATTGTCCTGCAAGACATTTAGGACCTGGCGAGCCTTATGCCACGTACACACGATCAAACAACCTGGTGGAAAAGTCCGCCGGACAATATGCCCGTGTGTAGGCTCCGGCGGACTTTTTTTACCCAAAAGTCTGGCGGACTAAGATTGGAGTTTTGCACATCAATCTGTCCGCCGGACTCGCATTTCGGCAGACAGTACGGCCGTGTGTGTGCCAGTCCGCCGTACTTTTGAAATGAACGGACTTTTCCTGCCCAGAGAAAAGTCCGCTCATTTTGAGCGAGGCTCCAGGTAGCCGGGACCAGCGAAGGAAGCATCGCTGGCCCGTCACCTGGTATGGAGTTAAAGGGGAATCCCTACGCCGGTCCCCCCCTAGGTCCATATCAGACCCTTATCCAAGCACGCTACTCGGCTGGCCAGGAAAGGGGGTGGGGACGAGCGGGCGCCCCCCTCCTGAGCCATACCAGGCCGCGTGCCCTCAACATGGGTGGTGCCTTGGGGAAGGGTGGCCGCGCGGCCCCCCACCCCAAAGCACCTTGTCCCCATGTTGATGAGGACAAGGGCCTCTTCCCGACAACCCTGGCCGTTGGTTGTCGGGGTCTGTGGGCATGGGGCTTATCGGAATCCGTGAGCCCCCTTTAATAAGCGGGCCCCCGGATCCCGGCCCCCCACCCTATGTGAATGAGTATGGGGTACAATGTACCCCTACCCATTCACCTGTGAAAAAAAAAAAAACACAACACACAAGGGTTAAAATAGTTTATTGCACAGCTCCGGGGGTCTTCTTCCATCTTCGGGGGTCTTCTCGTCGGACTCCTCTTCTGCTAGCTCTTTTACTAGTGGAGAAGCCCGGCTTTCTTCTTCGCCGCTGCCCTCTTCTTCCGACTTCGGGGGTCTTGTCCCCCTCTTATCCGTGCTCGGATAAGGGTCTGATATGGATCTAGGGGGGAACTTTCACGCCGTTTATTCGGTGTACGGATTCCCCTTTAAGTCCATACCAGGTGGCGGGGCCAGCGACGCCTCCTTCGCTGGTTCCGGCTACCTGGAGCCGCGCTCAAAATGAACGGACTTTCCTCCGTGTGTATGGGCGAGTCTGTTCATTTCAAAAGTACAGCTAGTCCGCCGGACCTAGTCCGCCCAAAAAGTGCCGTGTGTGGGCAGGTCGCTCCTTCAGAAAGTTTGGCGGACAGTCCGGCGGTTTGTCCGCCAGACTAAGTCCGCCGGATAGTCTGATACGTGTGTATGCGTCATTAGATGAATGCGTGGTTCCCTCTGCCCAGTCTATGTCTGGATAATTAAAATCCCCCGTTATGATCACTTTTCCCATCCTTGCTGCTAATCCAAATTGTGATAGATCTGTTTCCCCTTCCTCCCTCAGGTTAGGGGGCCTATAGCATACTCCCAGTATTATTTTCCCCTTAGCTTCATCCCTTTGAAGCTCTACCCATAAAGGATTCCACATTCTCCCTAGCTCCCTTAGTGATGTCATCTTTCACATTCACTTGTACATTATTTCTGATATATAGGCATACCCCTCCCCCTTTTTTACCCTCTCCATCCTTGCGATAAAGGGTATATACCCTTGAATGATTGTCAGCCAATTATGAGAGCTGTTGAACCAGGTCTCTGAAATTCCCAAAAAATCCAAATCCTCCTCGTACAACAGTATCTCTAGTTCACCCATCTTGTCCGCCAGGCTCCTGGCATTGGTAAACATACCATGTAGTTTAGACCGGTCGCATATTATCCTCTTATTGGGTCTTCCGAGATTACAACTAGGACTTGCTACTATACTTACCTTGGGTTTATGTGCTTTGGTCAACCTACCAATAATGCTCCCAATACTACCCTATGGAATATGTTTCGCACTGACTATCTCTACCTCTGGACCCTCCCCCCATCGCCTAGTTTAAAAACCACTCTAACTTTTTAGTCATCTTCATTCCCAGCTGATCTGCACCCTCCTCATTTAGGTGCAGTCCTTCCCTTCTATAGTACTGGTTATCCTCCGGGAACCCAAACCCCTCCTTACTACATCAGCTCTTTAGCTACTTGTTTACTTCCCCAATCTCCCTCTGCCTTTCTGGTGTGGCTCTTTGTACCGGTAGTATTCCTGAGAATACTACCTTGGAGGTCCTTTTCCTCAATTTTTTCCTCAATTTCCCAAGTCCCTAAAATTGTTCTTTAGGATACTCCATCTGCCTCTGACTTTGTCATTGGTGCCAAGGGGCACCATGACAGCTGGGTCTTCCCACAAGACAATACAAAGGCACCCACAGACCTATGTGCACCTGCAGACCCACGTGCACCCACAGACCTACGTACACCCGCAGACCTATGTGCACTCACAATACACAAGTACACAGTACACAAGTACACAATACACAAGTACTAACGATCCACACACACTACTCAGACAACATTTAGGTACTCACACTAAACAGGTACTATGACCCCTGGTATAACCTCCTGTTTTCAACTCTGGTTTTTAACTCACCGTTTAGTCCAGTTCCACCAACTCTTGTTTTTAACTCACCACTTAGTCCAGTTCCACTAACTCTGGTTTTTAACTCACCACTTAGTCCAGTTCTACTTGGACAGAGTTCCAGCAAGCTCAAAGATGAGCAGGCTCACAATGAGTTCTACACAAGTTTATATAGGCCTCAAGCACCTGTGACCAATTAACCACTCCCCTTAATTAGTAGGCTGAAGGAAGCAAAGAAAAAACTGTTTAAAAAGTGTCAGAAAAGGTGTTAAAAAGCTACAAGGAAAAGCCCCAAAAAGAACCTAAAAATGCAACCCAGCAATCACCAGCAGTCAAAATGCAGGGCTTGTTCACTCTCCGCTCAAGGTCCCCACTGTTTAGCTTCCAACCAGCAGTATGATTGGAAGCTATATATGTTTGTTAGGTTTCTTGTAAGCCCAGGACATTGTCTGCCTGCTTCTGCAGAGTGTTCTCTATTAGATAGAGTGAGAAGATACAATGTATTGGTTTATGAATATTTATTCTTCCCTGGCCAATCACTAGGGGATTCATGCCAATGATTTGAGCCAAGAAAGAGCATAAACATCTAGTCTTTGTCTCCCAGGCCTAGACAAGTGATGGTGGGCCCCTCCCTCCCAGTCTGTGCCTGGAGAGGTTACTTATTGGAAGTCTCCAGTCCCTTTCCTCCTAGGCTTGCCTCTGAAGGGTATAGCTGCTGGGAAGTCATGCTTTATGCTATATAGGCCCCTTGGGAAGGAAGCTGAAGTTGAAGAAGAGTTCTGCTTAGTCAATTGCCCTTCTGGGCTTAAAAGTCTACAACTGGCCTGTGAGAGGAGCCCAAGATACAAGTTAACCTGATCTGCCTTGGACATGCTCTTCCCTATACACTCAGAACAGCAGTATACAGGCAGTGCAAACAAGACAGGGACTGTGTAGGTTTGTTGTGTTAAGTAGAATCTGTTTGCAATTTTGAAGTTGTACATTTTTAAGGTGTAGCTCCAGTCAAAAAATCTATTTTTAAGCTTTTTGGAAAACATAGGGAAGGGTTATCACCCCTGTATAATTTTTTTGCCGTGCGTCTTTTTTCATCTCTCTTCCTGTTGTCTCCTTCCGTTTGCAAGTAGGAGACGTTTGTAAGTTGGATGTTTGAAAGTAGGGGCCTGCCCTATATGCTCTGCATAAATTTGGGGTTAGGGTGCTAGTGTTGCCACAACACTGTAAGCCCTCAAAGTGACTCTTGGTGGGCGCTGGAATGCCCTGCTGGGAACTATTATATCAAGATTTGTAATTACATGCCATTGTTGAAAAGTGGTAGAAAAATTGGGCCTTTGGTGGTTGTGGTGGTGGTGGTGCTGGTGCCACAACACTGTAAGTCCTCACAGTTACTCTCAGTGGGCTCTGAAACGCCCTGCTGTGAACTATTATATCAAGAATTGCAATTACATGCCATTGTTGAACAGTGGTAGAAAAATTGGGCCTTTGGTGGCTGTGGTGGTGGTGCAACAACACTGTAAGTCCTCACAGTTACTCTCGGTGGGCGTTGGAACGGGCCCTGCTGGGAAATATTATATCAAGAATTGTAATTGCATGCACCTGTTAAACAGGGGCTGAAAAATTGGGACTTAGGCACTGGTGCCACAACACTGCAACACCTCACAGAAACTCTAGTTGGAGAGAAGGAATGAGCCCTGCTGCAAAGTATTACATCAAACATTGTAATTACACACCCCTGTTAAACAGGGGCTGAAAAATTGGACCTAATGCCACGTACACACGACCGGACTTTTAGAGGGACTAGGTCCGACGGTCTTTCGGCGGAGTTCCGACGGACTTTCCGAATGAACGGACTTGGCCACACACAATCACACCAAAGTCCGACGGATTTGAACGTGATGACGTACGACAGGACTAGAATAAGCAAGTTCATAGCCAGTAGCCAATAGCTGCCCTAGCGTCGTTTTTTATCTGACGGACAAGCATACACACGAATGGATTTCTCAGTCCGGTGGAGTTCCGGTGGGAAAATTTAAAACGTGTTCTATTTCTAAAGTCCGCCGGATTTTTGGCAAGCAAAGGTCCGATGGAGCCCAAACACGATCGAATTGTCTGACGGACTCGTTCTGTCAGATCTTTGCTGTCAAAAAGTTTGGTCATATGTACATGGCATTAGGCACTGGTGCTGGTGCCACGACACTGCAACCACTCACAAATATTGTAGTTGAGCGCAGCAATGAACCCTCCTGCAAAATATAGCATCAAAAATTTTAATTACACGCCCCTGTTAAACAGGGGCTCTAAAATTGGGCCTTAGACACTGGTGCCACAACACTGCAACCCCTCACAGATACTCTAGTTGGAGTGCAGGAATGAGCCTTGCTGCAAAGCATTGCATCAAAAATTTTAATTACATGCCCCTGTTAAACAGGGACTGAAAAATCAGACCTTAGCCACTGTTGGAGTTACCCAGAACCAAAAATGTTCTTCCAAGCTATCAGCAGGATCATTGAGGAGGAAGAGAATAGTCAGTCAACATAACAGGACAGTCCCTCAGCATCAGCATAGGCAGTCTTGAAGGGATGTGACATTTCAAAAAAAATTATTTGGTTACATCAGCTTCAGGTGCTTGGTAGCTGGTGGTAATCCAAGAGCTATTCATCTTTATGAAGGTCAGTCGATCAATCGAGTCGGGGGACAGGCGCACCCTGTGATCGGTTAAAAAGCCTCCAGCAGCACTGAATGTGCATTCCGAAAGAACACTGGATGCAGGACAGGTCAGTAGCTCAATTGCATACTGTGCAAGCTCTGGCCAGTGATCCATACTCATGACCCAGTAACCCAGAGGATTTTCAGTGGGAAAGGTGTCCAAGTCTGACCTTGCCCTTAGGTATTCCTGCACCATGTAAATCAGACACTGGCGATGGTTGCTGGAACCGATCATACCTCGGGGCTGCGGGCTAAAAAATTGTCTGAACGCATCAGTCAGATGGCCACCTTCTCCATCGCTCCTTCTGTGACCGACCAAAGCCTCAGCAACACGTTGTCCAGGACCAGGAGTTTGTAACCTCCCAGTCTCTGGGAACGTGTTGCACAGACCTTTCTGCAAGGCCCCCCGGAGATGTCTCATCCTCTGCTCCCTCTGCGATGGCAAGATAAGTTCTGCAACCTTACCCTTGTACCGTGGATCAAGGAGAGTTGCCAGCCAGTAATGATCCCTCTCCTTGATCCGCTGAATACGAGGATCCTTCTGCAGGCTTTGCAGGATCAGGGAGGCCATGCAGCGTAGGTTAGCTAAGGCATTCGGTCCGGAATCCTCGGGGTCACTAAGGACTAAGGACATGATCCGCAGCCACCTCCTCCCAGCCACGTACAAGTCCATGGGTTTCTTGGGACTGTAATTCATCCCTAAAAGACTGCTGCTGATGCTGTGTGCCAGGCTCCACCTCCATGCTGACACAATCCTCCTCCTCCTCTTCCTGTGTGATCGGTGGGACAGCAGGGGCACTGTCTGGAGAAAGGGGCCCTGTCCATTATTCCACGCAACGTGTGTGCCAACAGGTGGACAAGAGGTACAGTGTCACTGATGCATGCACTGTCACTGCTCACCATCCTCGTGGCCTCCTCAAATGGTGACAGGACAGTGCATGCATGCCTGATCATGGCCCACTGGCGTGGGGGAAAAAACGAGCTCCCCTGACCCTGTCATAGTCACAAAGGTACTCATTGATTGCCCTCTGCTGTGTGTGCAGCCACTGCAGCATGTGTGGAGTTCCACCTGGCGGGCATGTCATAGATAAGGCAGTTCTTGGGCAGGTTCAACTCCTTTTGGAGCTCAGCCAGTCGAGCACTGGCATTATATGACTGGCGGAAATGCACACAGACTTTCCTGGCCTGCCTTAGGACATCCTGTAAGCCTGGGTACCTGCCCAAGAACCGCTGCACTACCAAGTTAAGCACGTGAGCCAGACAGGGCACATGGGTCAGTTGTCCCTGTCGGAGGGCGGAGAGGAGGTTGGTGCCATTGTCGCAAACCACCATTCCTGGCTTAAGCTGGTGTGGCGTCAACCACCTCTCGGCCTGCCCCTGCAGAGCTGACAGAATATCTGCCCCAGTGTGGCTCCTGTTCCCCAAGCACACCAGCGCAAGCGCGGCATGGCATATTTTTGCCTGCCTTCTTGTGTAGCCCCTTGAACGCCTACGGAGCACTGCTGGTTCCAAGGACAAAGCACAGGAAGAGGCCATGGAGGAAGTAGAAGAGGAGGGGGTAGAGGAGAGAGGTGTGTCACAACCAGTAGTAGCATTTTGGAGGCGTGATGGCGGAACAACCTCCAACACTACTGCACCTTGTCCTGCATCCTTCCCAGCTGCCAGAAGAGTGACCCAATGCGCAGTGAAAGATAGATAACGTCCCTGTCCATGCCTGCTGGACCATGAGTCAGTGGTAATATGCACCTTACTGCTGACCGCCCTGTCCAGTGAGGCATGGACATTGCCTTCCACATGCCGGTAGAGAGCCGGAATCGCCTTCCATGAGAAAAAGTGGCGTTTAGGAACCTGTCACTGAGGAACCGCACATTGCACAAACTCACGGAAGGGGGCCGGGTCTACCAACTGAAAAGACAGCAGTTGAAGTGCTAGCAGTTTAGCCAAGCTAGCATTCAACAGCTGGGCATGTGGATGGCTGGGTGTGAACTTCTTTCGAAGGTCCAGCAACTGGGGCAGGGAAATTTGCCTGGTACAATTGGACATCTGTGTACTGCTAGCAGAGTGCCCGCAAGTACTTGGCTGTGACACACCTAATTCTACACCTTCATTCCTCTCAGTGCAGGTTTCAGAGAGGACTGAAGGTATAATGGGTTGGAGATCCCAGCTGATGAGGAGCAAGGAGAGGTCCGCTTTGTTCTTTGGTGTGGGTCTTTAAGGTACGCTTGCTAACGAGCTGCATGGCAGGTCAACATACGTCTGGTCAAGCATGTGGTGCCCAGGCGGCTGATGTTTTGGCCACGCGAGATATGCTTGAGACATATTTTTCAAATAGCAGCGGTGCGATCTGATGCACTCGTCTCAAAAAAGGCCCACACCAAAGAACCTTTGGAATAACGTGCAGAGGCAGCGCCCTGCACAGGCGGAGCTCTGCGATGTGATTCAGTCGGTGTGCTGCCCTTAATCTGGCCCCTGGAGGGCATCCTGCCTCATTGGAGATGTGCCTCCTCCTCCTCCTCCTCTCTCCTATCAGGCACCCACGTGGAGTCAGTGACCTCATCATCCCCTCCCTCTTCATCACTGGAGCAAACCTGGCAGTATGTTGCAGTTGGTGGAACATGATTGCCAGATTGCTGTCCTTTTTGAGCATCCCCTCTCCCTTGGCTCATGCTACCGCCTTCCTCTAACTGGGTATCATCATCAGAGCCTTCAAAACACTGGGCATCCTCCTGGAGCATGTACCCAACACTGTGCTCAAACAGTTCGGGGGACTCCTCAGGAGTACATGGTGGGTCTAGGGAAGGAGTGACTGATGCCATTGAGACAAGGGAAGAGGACACGTTGGCAGCTGCTTTGCCAGTACCCCGAGCCTGGGTGAGAGAGGATGAGGAGGTCTTGGTCATCCACTCTACCAAGTCTTCGGCATGTTGCGGCTCAACACGTCCAGCTGCCGAAAATAAGGACAAACATGTAATTACTGCAGCTGCCTGCCTCTGGTATAGGATCTGAAGAACATGAGCAATTGGGGTAGCTACAGGTGTATACTGTGCAGGTGGCACAATACACTGACTGTAACTGCTACAGCTGCCTCTGGTATAGGAACAGAACAACACCAGCAATTGGGGGTAGCTTGAGGTGTATACTGTGCAGATGGCACAATACACCGACTGTAACTGCTGAAGCTGCCTGTGGTATAGGAACAGAACAACACCAGCAATTGGGGGTAGCTTCAGGTGTATACTGTGCAGGTGGCACAATACACCGACTGTAACTGCTGAAGCTGCCTGTGGTATAGGAACAGAACAAAACCAGCAATTGGGGGTAGCTTCAGGTGTATACTGTGCAAGAGGCACAATACACCAACTGTAACTGCTGCATCTGCCTGTGGTATAGGAACAGAACACTAGCAATTGGGGGTAGCTTCAGGTGTATACTGTGCAGGTGGCACAATACACCGACTGTAACTGCTGCAGCTGCCTTTGGTATAGGAACAGAACAACACCAGTAATTGGGGGTAGCTTCAGGTGTATATTGTGCAGGTGGCACATAACACCGACTGTAACTGCTGCAGCTGCCTGTGGTATAGGAACAGAACAACACGAGCAATTGTGGGTAGCTTCAGGTGTATTCTGTGCAGGTGGCACAATACACCGACTGTAACTGCTGAAGCTGCCTGTGGTATAGGAACAGAACAACACCAGCAATTGGGGGTAGCTTCAGGTGTATACTGTGCAGGAGGCACAATACACCGACTGTAACTGCTGCAGCTCCATGTGGTATAGGAACAGAACAACACCAGCAATTGGGGGTAGCTTCAGGTGTATACTGTGCAGGAGGGACAATACACCCACTGTAACTGCTGCAGATGCCTGTGGTATAGGAACAGAACAACCCCAGAAATTGGGGGTAGCTTCAGGTGTATACTGTGCAGAGGGCACAATACACCCACTGTAACTGCGTTAGGCTCAATCACAAGAAATGCCTATCCTTCTCTCTGAACGCTCTCTATGAATGCTGCAACACACTACACAAGGCAGCCTTATATAGTGTTGGGCGTGTACTAAACCCCCTGAGCTATAATTGGCCACAGGCATCCAGCCTGTGGCCAATTATGGCTCTCCTCGCTGCCGGCGCTGTGGTTGGCCAAGCATGCGGGTCACAGTGCATGCTTGGCCAATCATCAGCCAGCAATGCACTGCGATGGCGCAGTGCATTGTGGGCCATGAGCGGCACACGAATATGGCACGAACGGCCAACAAAGTTCTGGCTTCGCCGAACGGGCGAATACCCGGTGTTCAAGTCGAACACCCAGCTCATCCCTAATGAAGACCATATAATCTTGACAGTCTAGATCAGGGGTGCCCAACCAGTGGCCCAGGGGCCACATGTGCCCACGGAGCCTTATGATGTGGCCCGCGACCTCCTGCTTTGGGATAGCAGGTTCTCAAGCCCAGATCGTGGGCTGCCGACCCGCCATCCCAAAGCATCAATGTTTTAAATGAAGCCAGCGGTAGAGGAAGCAAGCGGCTGCGGAAGGAGCAGAGCCGCCTTTGCAGATGCTTCATGTATAGTGCCGGCTCCTGTCCCAAGCGGAGCGATACCAAATGCATTCTGCCTGGAACAGCAACAGCCAGCAATACCTGAATGGAAGACTGTTATTAAAGGTAAGTTTATTACTGAAACAGTGTATATGCTTTCAAACTGATCCACAGGTGCAGCGCATTGCACCTTCTGGTTACCTACACTGAGTCATAGACTTCTGCTATTATCTGCTGGTTTGGTGCGCTTTCAGAAAGTGCACCACACCTGCAGGATATAATAGACATCAATGGCAAGTGCAGCTAACCTGCAGGAAAGCCACAGGTGCACTGTACTGTACCCGCAGTGCAGGTAAACTGCCAAACGTCAGTGTGAAAGCAGCCTTAGGCCCATTTCACATGATCGGTTCAACCCACGCAGACCCTCCATTCACCTCTATAGAGTGGCAGATGTAAACGGACTTGTGTCCATTTGCACCCACCTACCTCCAATCCGATCCACTAAAAAAAAAAAACAGAAGGGGATCCGTCCCCTTACATCTGGTTGGATCAGATAGGGGGGCCCACAGAGTAAACTGGGCTGTGTCCATGTCCGCTCTGCATATACAGAGCGGACACGGATCTGTCTTCTGTCCGCTCCACTTATTGTGGCCCGCGACCAGTTACCAAGTTGCTTAAGTGGCCCTCTCTCTTCAAAAGGTTGGGCACCCCTGGTCTAGATGTTAGGTCATGAAAATAAGCTGTTTTTTTATGCAAGGCAAGAAAGATAATTTTTGTGATCACCAAATAAAGTGATTTAATTAAGCAAGCCTGTGCCACACTGATCTAATAAATATGGATTACAAGGATGGGTCCACTTATATTTCTCTGTGCAATAATGCAATAACCCACTAGATGGCAAAGCAGTGCCTATAACTTGATCAGTACAATGAGAGTACCTTTCATTAATTCCTGATGTACAGTTCAAATTACTGTTGTGTTTTCAAAACAGACAAAATTCCAGTAAAATATTTTATTTCCCTTATTAAAAATATTGATGTTTACAGACTGACAGCATTAGAGGCCATTTAATTTGTGGCTGGCCCAAACAATAGACTGATTTAATATGAAGAGGAAGAGAAACTAACTCAGATTGGCCTATGGCCAGTGTTTAGTTGCTGCATGGGATAAATGCATGAAAATCTGTTAATGAGATTAGTCATAGTTTAGATATAATTTGATACAGTTGTACGCTAGCACATATGTACTAATTTATTTTAGATTTAGCCCCGTTCACGCCGGTGCGATTTGTCGTGCGATTTGACAGTTCCAAATTCCCCGACAAGTCACACTTCATTGTCGGCAATGGAACCATTCAAATTGTTGCGACTTATGTGGCAGTGACTTTGAAAAAGGTTCCCACACTAGTATTTGCTGGTGTAATTGTGACTTGCATACAGTGATGTAGAGCAATTGCAAAGCCACATCAGTGTGAATGGGGGCTAAAGTATATGTATAGCCAAATAGGTAAGGGTTGGATTTTTTATTTAATTTTTTTGCTCTTTGTGTTTTGCTGGGGAGATTTTCCTTTACTTTCTGTTTTGGGGATGCAGCAGAAGGTAATTTCCCGTGACTGAGGCAAATTCACATCTTAAACAGTTTGTCTCCATTGGAAGAATTCCTTAACCCCCCGCCCTCATGACAATTTAGTATACACCCTTATTTTCTGTTTCAGGCTGGCCATACATTAGCAATTTTCTTTCCTTCAACCACAGGTTCAATTTATACTTTAACCACTTGCAGACCAGCCACTGCAGTTATTTTTCAAGATTGTTGCTGATCTTTTGTTTATAATGCAAAAAATAAAAAATGCAGAGGTGATCAAATACCACCAAAAGAAAGCTTTATTTGTGGGAAAAAAAGGATGCCAATTTTGTTTGGGCACAGCATCACATGACCGCGCAATTGTCAGTTAAAGTGACACAGGGCCATATCACAAAAAATGGCCCGGTCATTGAGCAGCCAAATCTTCCAGGGCTGAAGTGGTTAAAATAGCATTTGGATCAACAAATAAAAAATAAAAAAAAAGGAGGAAACTGCGCTACTCTAAAACCTGCCCTCTAAGCAGCAGCTCAAATCGTTATACCTACGACAGTCAAAATTGTATACAAAATTGTATACAGTGGGGAGCTGCGGTAAATGTATATATGAAAGGTTTTTCTGTGACCACAAAAACCCCCAAAAAATTTATTATATTCAGCACTTTCACTCAAAAGAGTGAAAATGATTTAAATAATTAATTTAAATGATCAAATAAAGTTTATGGAAAAATCAATTCCTCACATAAAAATATAAAAATAATCATAAAAAACACCAATCACAACTAATTGATATGTGAGGAGGAACACCACAGAATGTACTAACACAATATTATCACAAATTAATAAGTGAATAAATACAAATGGATAACACATATATAAGGATCAAAAACCTCATCAAATATATAAATACAAATAAATAGAAAATGAAAATTACATAAATAAATTTCATGCAGTGTATATAAAGCAAAAAGACACCAAATAGTCCATACAAGTCCCAAAAAAATATATCAGTTGATCCAATGTGCAATGGAAAGTGACACCAATAAAAAATCGTGTAACAGGGATTCCACTGTAGCACCTCCACCAATGGATAATGAGAGCCGCTTACCAGAGCGTAAGATCTCAGTGTTAAGTGAGATCAAAAACGTATTTGAACATATTCTAGATAGACAGTCCTGGGAACCACACCAAGCCTCTCTCTCCAGACACTCCAACCAGTTAGAACGTTAATGTACCAAAGTTTTTCTCCTTGTAGATCCTACATACATGCACACACATACATATATACATATGCACCCTAGGGATGACCGAACTGTCCGACCGGCGGTCAGTTCGCGGCAAATTTTGCGTGTTCGCGATTCGCCAAACCGGCGGACTATTGCCGATGTTCGCCCGGTGGACATATGTGTTTACAGTGTGAAAGAACTTTGACCCATGATGACACATCCATCATGGGGTACAGGACAGCCAATTGAGGCATTTCAGCACATGGACAATTGGTCATACCCCCTACCTTATAAAGAGACCTGATCTGGCGGCCATTTTACATTGTGTCTTATGTCAGTGTAGGGAGAGGTTGCTGTGTGGAGCAGGGACAGACTGTAGTGACACAAATCGCTAGCTATTAGGTCCACAAAAGTCCTTTTATGGTATAGGTGTAGTACAGTATATAGGGTTCAGTGCACTGCTGTGCTGGTGATTGCAGCTGTCTTTTGTCAGTGTAGGGACAGGACGCTGTGTGGAGCAGGGACGGTCAGTTTAATCACTAGCTAGCTATTACCACTAGGTCCACAAAGGTCCTTTTAAGGACTGGTATAGGTGTACAATATATAGGGTGCTAGTGCATTGCTGTGCTGCAAATTACTGCTCGTATCTTTTATCAGTGTAGGGCAGTGATGGCGAACCTTGGCACCCCAGATGTTTTGGAACTACATTTCCCATGATGCTCAACTACACTGCAGAGTGGCTGAGCATCATGGGAAATGTAGTTCCAAAACATCTGGGGTGCCAAGGTTCGCCATCACTGGTGTAGGGGCTGAGGGACAGTCTGTAAATCACTAGCTACTAGGTCTACAAAGGTCCTTTTAAGGACTGGTATAGTTGTACAATATATAGGGTTGTGGTGCAGGGCTGTGCTGCAGATTAATGCTAGTTTCTGCAGCAGTTTTTTATCAGTGTAGGGACTGAGAGACAGTCTGCAAATCACTAGCTACTAGGTCCAAAAAGGGTTGAGGTGCACTGCTGCTGACTGCTGCCCTATTCTGCAGCAGTCTTTTATCAGTGTAGGGACTGAGGGACAGTCTGCAAATCACTAGCTACTAGGTCCACAAAGGTCCTTTTAAGGATTGATATGGGTGTACTATTTGATGTGCAGTATATAGGTGTGTAATACACGTATAAAATACTTGCACAGATAGAAAGCATAGTATAGTGCATTTCCACTGTGCAGCATTGTGACTGCTGAGCGGTTCTGCAGCGATACTACAAAAAGCGACAAACGCAATAAAAAAAAGTATTATAACTGGTGTGATAGACCAGTGGCCCCCAAAAACGACAGATTGAAGCGGGGTGTTATATACCTTCTTCCACATACATACTACACTTCTCTAGATACTTTTGTCACAGGGTCTTTAAAAAAATGACAGGCAGAGGAAGAGGCAGGCCCTTCCGTAGGGGTGGTAGGGGTAGGGCAGGAGCAACAGGCTTGAGCCAAAGTGTCAAATTGCAGAAGGTGCGTGCGATTACGTCAAAGGACACACCAGACTTGGTTGAGTGGCTCACTCAGCCTTACACTTCTGCACCCTCCTCATCCTCTCGATCTGCACCCTCTTCTTCACTCTCTGCTGTGTGCACCCCCAAAGACACTACCACCAACACCATCACCATATACCTTCCGCTTGAGTCACAGGAATTATTTTCCGATCCATATCAAGACATTTCCGATGCGCAGCCACTCTTGGCATTGGATCAGGAAGAGGAGGTAGCAGCAACTGCCACGCAGCAGTGTGACGACAGTACCCAGATCAGCCCAAGGAGGAGGTTGGTCCCCGCTGTTGCTGCCTACTCCGCGATCTCTAATTATAGCGGTGGGCAAGGGGACGTCGATGATGACGTGTCTAGTGATGTCACGTGAGTGCCCACAAGAGGGGAAGAGGAGGGGAGTTCAGAGGGAGATATGGACCAGCAGATAGGGAGGAGAAGCAGGAAGAACTTACATTGCACAGGAGGGACAAAGCAGACTGCTAATGTATCAGGAGCGAGGCATCAACCATGTACGGTCACATCTGGTGCTCCCAGGATGCCGGCACATGGCTCCGCAGTGTGGGCTTTTTTTTTAACGTGTCCTCTGCTGACAATAGTGTTGCCATCTGCAATCTTTGCAGTCAACGCATAAGTCGCGGTAAGCCCAACACTCACCTAGGGACGACCGCCTTAAGAAGGCACATGAGCTGCCATCACTGAGCCCAGTGGGAGCAACGGAACACA
The DNA here is from genome assembly GCF_037356315.1 of Lithobates pipiens. Lineage (NCBI taxonomy): Eukaryota > Metazoa > Chordata > Amphibia > Anura > Ranidae > Lithobates > Lithobates pipiens. The sequence continues at coordinate 169,053,506 of NW_027507903.1, read as the reverse complement.
CAAAGCCACACTCCAGGCTCTCACCATCCAGCCTTCTCTTCTACTTCTCCTTCTCCTCACAATTGTTCTCCACTCCACCTTCCATCGTGCCATCCTTACGTTTTTCTGGAAAAAGGCAGGCATCCGTGGGCCAAATGTTTGAGCGTAAAAAAATGATGACGCCGGATAACCCTCTTGCCCAATGGTTGATGGCTGGCTTGTGAGAACTGATAGCCCGCCAACTACTGCCATATGAACTGGTGGCCTCGGAGGCCTTTTTGAAAATTTGTGGCCATTGGAACACCACAATGGAAGGTCCCAGGAAGGAAGTATTTCTCACAGAAGGGCATCCCAGAGCTATATGGCCATGTTCAAGTGAATGTATCTCTGTCACACGGTGTTGGTGCAAAGATACATCTGACCACAGACACGTGGTCTAGCAAACACGGGCAGGGAAGGTATATCACTTTTACTGCCCACTGGGTGAACCTTCTTACGGCCGTTAAGCATGTAACCCGTGTAGATTTGGTTTTACCGCCACGGATTGCATGCAGGCCTGGCTCTTCTTCTCCTCCTCCTACTCTTCCTCAGCTAACTCCTCCTTTTCCGCTGCTAGCGTCTCTTCCGCTGCACCGCCCAAGCTCCCTAGAACCTATTCGACATGCCAGGCGAGACGTTGCCATGCTGTGCTGCGTCTGTTGTGCCTGGAAGCCAAGAGCCACATAGGCCCTGAACTCCTTTCAGCTTTGCGTTCACAGGCAGATCAGTGGCTAACACCACTCAATTTGACAGTTGGTAAAGTGGTGTGTGACAACGGTGCCAATCTGCTTAGCGCATTCAAACAGGGCAAAATTACGCACGTGCCATGCATGGCACATGTCTTAAACTTGGTCGAGCAGCGATTCGTTGTCAAATACCCTGGGGTCCAGGACATCTTGCGGCAGGCAAGGAAAATCTCGGCCCATTTCAGAAGATCTTACACGGCCATGGCTCGCCTTGCTGACATTCAGCGGCGATGTAAACATCCCTTGTAATAGGAATATGGCACGATCGGTCCTTTTTACAGTGAGATATGGGGACAATAAGACCACACATCTCACCTCTAGACTGGGAAGCCTAAAATAGAAAAAAAATAAATAAATCACGGCTTCCCAGCCGTGACAGCACTGTTTGTTTTAATGCAGAGGCCGGGCGCGATGTTATGATTTTTTTTTTCTTTGGCCTCCGAACGATCATAGAAACTCCGTCGACCATCTGGTTCGCCGGAATTCTCTATGATAACCATCTGGGGGCGACGGATCAGTTCTCCGACTCACCGATAGAAGCGGTGAGTCGGTAGAAGCACCGGAGGGTGACGAGGGGGGGTTGTCCCCTCCTGCCACCCATAAGAACGATCAAGTGGCGGAATAGCCGCTATGATCATTCTTATAGTGTAGGGAATCTCCGGCTGAAAAAGCAGATATCTGAATGATGTCTGTTGCTGGGCTATATCTGATGCCTGCAGCTAAGTCTAGGACATCCTTGGACGCTCTCCCGGCACAAAGTGGTTAATAATCAGCAGTCCTTTACCTTAGCACTTCCTGCGAGGTACTGCACTGTAGGGGGAGACAAAGAGCACATCACACATTGCTTTCACTTTAAGTGTATTCAGTGTGATGAACTCCTCGCAGTGGCGAATTACAGTCTGGCTCAGCCTCCCTTGCCGCTCCTCCTATCGAGGTCACTGCTACATACAGTTCATTCAACACATGTATTAGTAAAGGAAGTTGCTTGTTTTAAGCTTTAACCACTTGAAGACCGTGCATTTTCTGGTACTTTTATTTTTCATGTGAAAATCTGTTTTTTTTTGTTTTTGTTTTTAGAAAATGAGTTAGAACCCCCAAACATTATATATTTTTTAAAGCGAAGGCCCTAGAGAATAAATTGGTGGGTTTTGCAATTTTTTTATGTCTCACAGTATTTGTGCAGCCGTTTTTCAAATGCAGTTTTTAGGGGAAAAAAATTAAAATTTTGTCGCAAAAAAAAACACAATACATAACACAATTTTATTTGTAAAGTACAAAAGATAATGTCACACCGAGTAAATAGATACCAAACATGTCACACTTTAACCATTTCTCGACCGGCACACACCGATGTACGTCGGCAGAATGGCACAGGCAGGCATATTGGCGTACAGGTACGTCCAATTTTAAAAGCCGGTTGGGACCCCCGTGAGTCTGGTTGCGGGTCCCGCGGACTCGATCGCCGCGGGCATACCCGCGATCGTCTCACGGAGCGGCTGAACCTGGAGATGCCGTTGTAAACAGCATCTCCCCGTTCTGCCTAGCAACAAGTGACGCTAATCTCTGCTCCATGTGATTGCAGCAGAGATCAGTGTTCACTAAAAGAAAGCCCAGCCCCCAACAGTTAGTAACACGCCCCTAGGAACACTTAAGCCCTACACTGCCACCCACTGGTTAACCCCTTCACTGCCAGTGTCATTTACAGAGGAATCACTGCATTTGTATAGCAGTGATTGCTGTATAAATGACAATGGTCCCAAAAATGTGTCAAAAATGTCCGACGTGTCCGCCATAATGTCGCAGTCACAATAAAAATCGCTGATCGCCACCATTACTAGTAAAAAAAAAATATTATTAATAAAAATGCCATAAAACTATCCCCTATATTGTAAACGCTATAACTTTGGCAGAAACCAATCAATAATCGCTTATTGCAATTTTTTCTTACCAAAAATATGTAGAAGAATACGTATCGGCCTAAACTGAGGGAAAAAAAATTGTATATTTTTGGGGGATATTTATTATAACAAAAAGTAAAAAATAATGCGTTTTTTGTTTATAGCGCAAAAAAAAAATAAACGCAGGGGTGATCAAATACCACCAAAAGAAAGCTCTATTTGTGGGGAAAAAAAGGACGTCAATTTTGTTTGGGAGCAATGTCGCATGACCGTGCAATTGTCAGTTAAAGCGACGCAGTGCCGAATTGCAAAAAGTGGTCTGGTCTTTGGCCAGCAAAATGGTCCAGGGCTGAAGTGGTTAAATATAGGCACCACGTCCTGAATATACATGTACAGTACTGTATATGAATAATTTGATCCAGCAATGGACTTTAATGGTGCACAATGAACTAGATTTCACACAATTAAAACTTGTATAAAAAAAAAATCACACAGTATAAAACATTAAAAACTCTACAGTGATAAGTGTTTATCCCTCATACAGCACACTCCACTTGGAGTATGATTAGCCATACTATTATAACGGAAAATTGTATCAAATACTTACCGTAATTTTCCTTTCCTGACGCCAAACCATGGCAGCATACTAATGATAGACCTCCGCCTCTTGACCACTCCCTCAGGACCAGTGAATAGCATAAATGAAAGGCCTAGTTAGGCCCAACACCATTCTCTGTATTTAGCTACATACCGAAACGTATAAGGGTGGGACTGCATGCTGCCATGGTTTGTCATCAGGAAAGGAAAATTGCGTTAAGTATTTGATACAATTTTCCATTTTCCTGACGCCAACATGGCAGCATACTAGTGATAAATAAATAGCTGACAGGGTGGGATCTACTTGCCAAATCAATCTTCTAATTAGGATGAGACAGAGGACTGAATAGTCCTTCCTACAAAGTACCCTGATGACAAGGCCCCCGCATCTATTCTGTCAAATTTAAGTAGGAATGTTGGAGCGACCATGATACCCCTGTACAGATGGGCAACATAGATTCTCTTGAATGTGTTGCCTATGAGGCTTTAACCTCTCTGGGAGAGTGCTCTCCCGCTGCTGACGGAGGCTCGTGACCCCTAGTCCTATATACACAACCAATCCTGCTATGATCCAGGCAGTAACCTCTTTCCCTTGATGATTAGCAGCTGGAATGACAAAAGGTTTATTTAGATGACCTGAAAGGGACAATTGTGGAGAGATACTCCTTTAAAGTTCTGAAAATGAACAGTACGTGTGACTTTCCTGTGTGATGTTCTGGAAAGTTAGGCAATGTCCAGCTGTCTGTTAAATAACAGTCTATTGCTACATTTGATGAAGGATGATCTACAAGATCAAACTTTACTCTTTCTAGAAAGAAAGGAATACAATTATATATATATATATATATATATATATATATATATATATACGGTATATATATATATATATATATATATATATTTTTTTTTTTTTTTTACTTTGAAGCTCCAAGAACTTGAATCTCTCGTGACCTTCTGCTTAAAGTTCTTGCAATTGATACTGCCTTTTAAGTGATGGCCTGAACCGAACATTGCTCTGTTGGAAAGAATGGTTAAACTGATATGAGGTCCAGCAACTGCAATAGATATTTCTTCCTTGGTGACTGACTCCTCACGACTGCCCTCAAAAGTTGTGCAAACTAAAGGATTAGTGGCCCATTTAAATGTCTTATTGCCAATATAGCCCACACTCGTGAGTTATGTGAGGATAGGCTAAGGCCTGGAGGAAATATAGAACAATTGACACTGGAAGGGCAGTAGGATCAATGTCTCACCCTACTAAGAAAAAGCAAACTTGTTCCAGAATTAGACCTAGATGTTGTAAGAAGAATGTTTTTTCGCACACAACAAAGTAGAGTGGAGTGAAACTGAAGCAACCAGAGTTGTCCATCCTCCCCCTTTAATGCCCCTGCTTGCAACCCCTGTCTGCGTATGCTATGGAGGGGAAATGTCTTCTGTACCCTGAAATGAAAGGCCAGGGAATACCGAGAGCCTCCTGGTCAATATGAAGGACTGGCTATGACCACTATGTTCGCCCTTGACAGCTTTAAAAGGAATCTCATTTACGGGAACTGTTAGGGAAAAATATATAGGTTAGATTGCAGTACCAGGGAGAGACCAGAGTATCTGCCCCTTGCGCCTTGGAGTACTGAAACAAAATCAGACCAAAGTTTGTGATTACTGTGGGAAACTAGGAGTTTTGTCTGTGGTAGGCCCCACTTGTGGACCAGCTCAGAGAAGACCTGGGACGTGGATTCACTCATTGTGCTCTGGGAAGCTTGTACTTGTTCAATAGAAAAAATCTTTTGAGGTAAACTGCTTCCAAAATTTTGCTGGTGGTCTTCCGCCCTAGGCGTTATGGGTTTCACCTCTCCCAATAGCATATTATTGTGAGTTTCATCCTGAAGCTGAATATAGGCAACTGCTGCCCTGTTGCTAAACTGCAAACTTGACTCTGTGTAGTAAGGCCAAAGTGCTAAAAGGGTTGTTTGAACTCCCAGTGCATTCAAGATTACACTTCTTGGCTTGGAAGCTCTGTTTGCCCTGACTGAAAGTCCCTCACAGTGCATCTTCTCGGCTGTCTTGCAGACATTATTCATAGCAATTCTCCTGTCTAAAAGGTCCTAACAGACCGAGACTTCCTCAAGGTCTTTCCATCACTACGGACCACTACTCATACTGAGTAACACTTATTAACTGTGTTCTATCCTATTTCTTCCCTCGCCCTTAGAATTCTAGATAAAATTTGCGCAGCTGCCCATGCACCCCAGGAATCATCTATATGCATGATGACATTGTGCCCAGATGACTGAGGCACTGAGAAGCCATCAAACAAGCGGAAGAATTCATCCTCAGAAATCTGTTCCTGACTGTTACCACTTCCTCTGATGGAAATAAAACAGAGGAACTAGCAGAGTTCCATTGGGATGGAGAAAGTTGGCTTTGCTTTCCCTCCAAAGGTGTGAGGATAGGATAGGCATCCTGATGATCCAGCAACAGCCTCCAGCCATGTGGTTATACTGTTTAATGGACTCAGTCTTAAAGAGCTCAAAGAGGGCCCCACGGGGTTCAACCTCTTCCAATCTGCAACTGGATACTAGCCAACATCTCCTGCGAACTCCAAACAGGATTGGGTAAAAAACTTGCAAACCCTCTTGAGTCTGAGGTGCCTGTAAGCAATGTAGCAGCCCACCCGCTGTTGTGGTGGACTTGGCAGCTTTGTGGAAGAGAGGAGCAGTGAGGAATCTTCTGAAGTGACCATGAGTGTCTGATACCTTCATCCAAGACTCTGTACAAAATGCCATCCAGAAACCCGTGAAGCGTGCCTTCTAGGTCTAGGCCTAGGCCTTCTAGGTCTAGAGTCTGGGCATGCACTCATGTGACTGGCTCACTGATCCCCTCCAGAAGTCTGCACCAAGACACAAGCAAGACCCTGGCATCCGCTGCTACAAAAATTTCATTTTTGGCAAGATACATCCATTAGGAAATCATGTCTAAAAGGATGCAGACCCTGCCACTCTCCTCAGAGTCCTGCAGGTGCAGCAGCTGGTTGATAATTATTAAACCATTCCCGTTAGACTCACCCAGTACATGGGCTGGTTATTGCTGGTCTTCCAGCATCTGCAGATGCTACATCATGTATGAGCGGGTATACAGTATGTAGGAACAGGTTCAGAGTATACAGTTTAGACACCCTGTTTATATGGGCATTTTTCTCAAACCCCCTTCATTCATTCTTCCCCACTTTTGTTCCTAGGAAGCAATACGCAGCCCAGGGTCTCAACCATATGGCTTCCCTAGCTGCCAAAGTGCCAGGGTGCTCTTTCAGTGGCTATACAAGCAACTAGGAGGGACTTCCTGGTCAGACTCTATATTTTGAGTAGCAGACTGCTGTATCTGTAATATATGTAGCAAGGACCCAGGCCCCCTTCAGTCCAATGAGAACCTCCAGAGCCATGAGTTGTCAACATCCCTCCACATAGAGTGGGTCGTAAGGCATAGTAGGTGAAGAGCATGTCTTTGGTTTGTGGTGAGGAACCCACACAGGGAGAAGATATAAACTTCGACACAAACATTAGCATGTTGGGGAATTGAACCAGCAATCCCAGTGCTGCTAGACAAAATTGCCACCCACTTAGCCAGCAAGCAGCCTCTGCAAAGTAGATTTATGGGCGCCAGACACCTAGGGTGTAGTATCTGTCCAGGATTCAGTTGGGGTTTTCAGTCCACCTGAGACCTGGACATATAATACTCAGACCAGGCTATAGCTCCCCAAGAAACCAAGATAGTCATATACAAAACTGTTGCCCCTGTTTGGCCTCACTGAAGGGCGATGATGTCAGCAAGGGCAATTTGCCCACACCCACTAGAGCGCTCTGTGCATTACATTACTACTCTCCTTGGGGGAGCCAAATGTGTCTGTGCAACGCTAACCCGGCAGACTCGCAGACTTCTACAGGAGGACAGCCACGCAGGGAAAAGCATCCAGCAAGATACTACATCTGCACGGACAAGAATGCTGTCTCCTATGGCAACAGTCTTCAACAGTTTCCAATACAAGTGTAACAGTTGCTTCAGGTAATTAAGGCAAGTTCAAAACAGAATCTTGTATCATTTGTATCAATAACAAAGACATTTGGCATTGCCTGTTAGCTGCATACTTCTCCAGACAGTGTCTACTCACCATCTTCCTGGGCATAGATACAGCGCCACAGGCCCTACAGGACTCTTGCTGGGATGCTGGCTCTGGGGAAAAGGATCAAAGACATGTTCCTTAGAGCTCTTCTCTGGAGTGGGAGCACCATCCAGGCTATGCTCCTCTGAAGAACGTCCGCCTTGCCTTGGCCCGGCCCTTGTGAGAGCATGACCATGCGGGGCTGAAGCAAATCAAAGCCAATCCGCATGAGAGGGCACTCTTTTTCCTGAAAACCTACCGATACAGTAGTCCCCACCCTAGTTGTTGAGGGTCTTTATATGAGCGGTAACTGACTTTTGATCTGTGGAGAAATGGGACGGCCAGGATCAGGAGTAGATATATTAAAAAGGATTCCACTTTCCTTTTTTTATTTATCTACATATACCCTACATATATACCTATCTACATATATACACACATACACTGCAGAAGGTCAGTCTGGGGTGGGTTAGGAAAGGGTTAATTAAAGAGGGTAGGAACTTCTCCTTCAGCCCTGCTTACTGTCAGCTGAGCTGAAGATGTCAGAGAAGAGTGTGTTTGGAGAGAGAGACACATGCTGTGTGAGGATCCACCGCCGGACCGTGCACCCGCTGGGGTAAGCAAAAGCACACCAGAGACTGTATCTCCAGCCAGAGCCATGCACCCCACCCACACATCGGCTCGCTGGGCAAAGAGACCGAACCCACCCCCATCCCTGCACCCATGCGACAAGACAAGCCCATCACCCTTCTCCACCTGTCCCGCTGAACAAAGACACTTTCACTACACTGAACCATCTGAACCGGCCCCCCACCCCTCCGATCCTCCACAACACACACATGTATCCACACATACCCCCACGCATACATACATTTCCCTCTTTTTAAATGTGTATATATGTATACACACACCCACATCACACATACACACATACATACATACCTACAAATGCATACAACACCTGCAGAGGAAAGCAAGGAATAGGAAAGGTAATGAAAGGTAATGAAAGACAAAAGAGGGAGAAGTAGGTAAAAGATACAGGCAACCCTGTATGGCACAAGGGGCTTAGAGAGAGAGAGAAAGCATAGCTGGCCCCCCACATTCCACAAGCGCTACAGATACCAATTTTAAAAGCAGATTTCGTTCCTAAAGAGGAAACACTGCAGGGGCCCCAATAAGACCCACAGAAGGGGCTCCCAGACTATAGCACCTGTTAGCAGACTGAGCGCTGGGACTTCGCAGTGGGACTTCGCACTGGGAGAGGCTTGAACCCCGGATGCTGCACAGAGGCAGAGGAGGGGGACATAGTAGTGCTTACTCTTCACTGGTGCATTGAGGTATGAGGAAAAAAAGAAGAATGGGGTGGGGCCTAACTAGGCTTTTCATTTATGCTATTCATTGGTCCTGAGGGAGTGGTCAAGATACGGAACTCTATCACTAGTATGCTGCCATGTTGGCGTCAGGAAAGCGGAAAATTGTATCATACTTACCGTAATTTTCCTTTCCTGATGCCAATCCATGGCAGCATACTAGTGATAGGCTCCACCTTTCTCCCCTCCCGCAAGACCAATGAAATAGCATAAATTAAAGGCCAGTTAGGTCCCATCCCATTCTTCGTAATTAGTTAGATACTGAAACGCACAATGGTGGGTCCGTATGCTGACATGGATGATGCCATGTCATGGCATCAGGAAAGGAAAATTACGGTAAGTATGATACAATTTTCCATTTTCCTGACGCCACCATGGCAGCATACTAGTGATACATATCCTAGCTGACAGGGTGGGTTCTACTTAACAAACCAAAATAATTTTTTTATATATATTTTTTTTTAAATGGGACAGAAGACTGAACAGTCATTCCTCGGAAGCCCACTGATGACAAGGCACCCAGATCTATTCTGTAAAGGTTGAAAAGGTCTGCTGGGAAAAGCATGCCACTTTCCTGTAGAATGAATCCATAGGTGCTTTCAACTGGGCCGCCTATGAGGCCTCCCAGGAAGAGGATGCATCCTGCCACTGAAAGCGGCTCATGACCCATCTCCCATCTGCACAACCAATCTTGCTAAAGTCCAGGAGGCAGGAGACCTCTCTTGTCTGATGAATTCCAGCTGGAATAGTGAAAGACTCATTGTATAAATTGAAAAGTGCAATTGTGGACAGAAACTTCTTTCAAGCTCTGGGAATGACCAATTTGTGTGGTTTTCTTGCTTGAATGTCTGGAAAGTTAGGCAATGGACAGATAATTGATAGATGGAGGGCTGTCGCTACCTCTGATATAAGCTGAACTACAGGATGCAGCTTTACTCCTTCTGTAACAAAAGCAACATGCTTTCCTGAAGCTCTAAGGGCTTGAAACTCAAACAGACTTCTGTTTGACGATTTGCGCCAAATACTGGTTATCAAGTGATGTCTTAAACCGAACACTGATCTGTTGGAGTAAACAGTTGATTTGAAAACCCCAACAGCATTGAAAGATTTTAAATGTGAAAGATTCTCTCTCACGGTTGACGAAACCTCCCGACTGTCTTCAAAATTTTGCAAACGAAAGGGCCTTCGACCAAATTAACCTTTGTTATTGCCAACACCTGCAACCTCAAAAGAGTATAGGGGAAGGTTCATGTCCAATCCGACCTACAAGAACACCAGAATAGCTGTCACCAGAGCTGCAGTATGAATAATATCTTGCCATGCAAAATAGAAAAAAAGACAAGTTTGTTCCAGATCTTGGCATAGAAGTTGTTAGTAGCATGCCTTTCGCACCCCCCAAAGTAGAGCTCACTCTTGGAGCAACTCTGGAGCAAGCTAGGTTCTGCGGCTTCACCTTCCCGCCATCATGCTTACATCTCTGGCCTGCGCATGTGTGAAGGGGAATCGACTTCTGTATTCTAAAGTAGATAGCCAGGAAGCACCAAGACTCCTATGGTCAGAATGGAGGGGTGGTCATGACTACCATGCTGTCAGGGCTGGCTTAGCCCTTCCTCCTCTGGGCTGGCCGCTCAGCTGTCGGCTAATTGCCAGCTCTCTTCTCTTTCCACAGTTACCAGCTGTTCCCGATGATGCTCGTCTGACCTGCCTATTTAAAGCCTTCCAGCTCACTCTTTCCTTTGCCTTCACGTTGGTCACATCCCAAGGAACCATCTCCTGCTGTTTGTTTCAAGACTAGCTTTCTGACATCCCTCCTGGCTTCTTATTCTGCTTGCAGTTGCTCTCCTTGGATCCCTGACTTCTGGCCTGGCTCATTACCCGATCTGGTTAATGAACTTTGGACTGGCTGACTACCCGATCTGGTTACTGGACTCTGGCTATGCTTGACTACGCTTTTTTCTATTTACCTTTTTATTTTTAATAATAAACAAGTGTGATTTGATTTTACTTCTGTCTCGGTCTGTTTCATGGTTCCTGACACATGCTCATTCTTGACAGCTTTCAGAGGAATTTCATTACGAGAGAAGATTGGGGAAAAATATACTGTAGGCTTGATTTCAGTTTCATGGAGAAACTCAGCTTCTGTTCTCTCTGCTTTGGGGAGCGGAAACCGAGTCAGACCTCTTCTTCTTCTTAAATTGGCATTTGCTGTGAGAGGCCACCTGGGAACAAGCCTCCCCCTCATGCTCTGGCAAGCTTGCATGATGGACAGTATGTTCATGTATTTCAGTCCCCTAGGAGGTAAATTGCTTCTGGAATTTGCTGGTGATCTTCCAACCCAGACATCCTGGGTTCTACCTCTCTCAATAGCATATTGCTGCAAGATCCTCCCTGGAGCTTAAAAATATGCAATTGCTGTCCTGTTCTGCTCACTGCAAGATGACTGGTCACCCTTGATCCTGTGTAGAAAGGTCAAATTGATAAAAAAAAAAGTCTGTCTGACCTTCCAGCACTTTCGAGACTACCCTCTTTGGCAAGCAATCGCTGCTTGCCTTGACCGACAGACTCTCGCCGTGCGCCTTCCAGGCTGTCTTGCTGATATGATTTGTCACATTGCTCTAGTCCAATGGTTCGTGATATCCTCAAGGTCTTTCCATCACCGCGGACCGCTATACATGCTGTGTGACACTGACTAAAGCTGCGCCGGATCCCGTTTCCTCTGTTGAATTTGAAACTGGCACAGGTGCCCATGCACCCAAGGAATCATTGGTATGAATGACAACATTATGGCCAGGAGGCTGAGACACCTAGAAGTCGTCCAGGAAGTAGAGGCATCTGACCTCAGAATTCTCCTCCTGACCATCACCGTCCTTTTCTGATGGAAGCAAAACAGAGGAACCAGTAGAGCCCCCACAGGCACTTTAACTTTAACTGTTTTTTTTTTTTTGTAGAAAGGAATGACGCCCGGGTAGGGGCAAACTGGGAGGCCCTGTTCTCCAAGAGGAACTGACATGGCACTAAAGCCTCTGTGAACATTCTTGGAGATATTCATAGGCTAAAAGGTAGGCTGATAAAGCGGAGATGTGTCCAACTGATCACCAAATGTACTTACATTGGAATAAAAAAGAAAAAAATTTGGGATGTAAGGATAAGAATCCTGATGATCTAGCGAAAGTCTCCAGCCATCTGCTGCAAGCGAATGCTCATCTCCAACCCCTGCAACCTACAAACAGGGGTGGGTAGGAAACCTACAATCTCTCCTGTGAGATGGGACCAGGACAACTCCCCCCTGAGTCTGAAGTGTCTGTAAGTATTTTAACCGCTGTGGTTGCGGTGGATCTGGCAGCTCCATGGGGGAGAAAAAGGTCCAGAGAAGGAATAGTGAGGAATCCACCGAAGTGACCATGAGTGCCTATCCTCCAAGGATCTGCACAATACACTGTCCAGTAACCTGTGAAGCGTGCCCCCTGGGGCTTACCTTAAAAGTCTGGTCATGCGCCCAGAAAAAGAGTTTTGTGGATACCTGTGGTACACCCAAAGATTCTCATTTATGGACCTTATGACAGGTTGCCCCTAGAGGAGCTTAACCTAGCATGAGAAACACATTTCTCCCTTTATTTATTTTTATTTTTTAAATTCTTATTTACTTTCCTGCTTTCTGTTATGGGAGAAGAACAGACCCCCTCCTGTCACTTCCGACATGGCTGTCTCTGGTTCATATCAAACCGAGATCTTGCACTATAAAGTGACTATTCCAATTTGGATTCAAGGAAGCCAAACACAGCCCCAGGTCTCAACCATAGGATACCCCCTAGCCATAACTGAGTATAGTATTGACTTGGCCAGGCACCAGGTACAGACTATTGCTGGTTCCGCCATGAAAATTTGCTGATACATCTTGGATGGGATCCTAAGGATTTCCTCCCCAACAGCACCCTGGGAGCAGAAAACAAAGGTACCCATCGCCAAGGTAAGGGCCACTGTTGAGTGGCAGGCCCTTCCCAGCCACCACCCTATTGTACAACAGCCGGTCCCATTTTAGGCATGGATTTCAGCGATGGTATATCCACCTTGAATTAAACCAGTTTCCTAATGGAAAAGTGATTGCTCATTGAAAGTGTAAATATGACTTTGTCTTTTAACCCATGTAAGAGTCTGCGTGACTGCCTGGATACACAGTTCCCCAAAGAAAAACTGACACCAAGTAGCTCTAGATCTTCCTCTAGTGCAAGGGAGCTAAAATCCTTTGCAGTCTGCCCCCCTCATCAGGAGAATTGAGAGGATGAGTGATTCATGTGGCAGGTTGTTCTGCTAGCGCAGTGATATGCAATTAACAGACCTTCAGCTGTTGCAGAACTACAAGTTCCATGAGGCATAGCAAGACTCTGACAGCCACAAGCATGACACCCAGGGGCAGAGGCATGATGGGAGTTGTAGTTTTGCAACACCTGGAGGTCTGCTAATTGCATATCCCTGTGCTAGTGGCTAGACCCGCAACAAGGGAGCTGGCTAGCTAGAATAATTACAGTGAGTTTAAAACAGAAGTTTTGTGCCACCTTATTATCTGTTAGCTGCAAACTTCAACCAGACCGACTTTTCTCACCAGCCTCCTGGGCATAGGCACTGCACCACAAGTCCTACGAGACTCTTGTTGGGGTGCTGGGTCTGGGAAAGAGGAGCTAAGATGTCTTCCTTGGACTTCTCTCCTGAGTGGGAGTGGCATCCGAGCTATGCTTCTCTGAAGAACATCCCCCTTTCCCTGGCCTCTGGCTTTCAGAGCGTGGGCGCGTGGAGCTGAAGTAAATCAAAGCAATCCGCATGAGAGGGCACTCTTTTCCTGAAAACTTACCAACACGGTGGTCCCTACCCTAAGTGTTGAAGGTCTTTTGTATGGGTGATGACTGATACTCGAACCGTGGAGAAATAGGACGACCACCTGAGAGACAGACAGCCGCAGAAAGACAGAGAAGAGGGAAAAATAGATAAGGCAACAGCGACTTCGCTTCTCTCTCTATTAATGTATATATAAATATATATACATATACACATATATACCTACAAATAACACTCTCCCCTTTCCTTTTTTTTATACATGCATATATAAATACAAGCACATACCTCTCCATATAACACCCCCCCCCCCCCCCCCACCCCACATACATACATACATACCAACCAACATAAGAACACACACATATATACACAAACATATATATATATATTGTGAGGGGTTTGCTCGGCAGCGGGTGTGTGTGACCCCCTGGATGGGTTCACAACACAAAATCAGGCACAGCAGACAGCGTTGTAGGTGCAAAAAAAAACAAAAGATGCGGTTTATTTATGCTACATGCATTGAAACATATAACAGCCAAACAAAAATAAAACATGAAAATAAATCCTGGTCAGCTTGACCTCTAATTACACACTTAGATTCCCTATCTAACAACTGAGTGCAGCCTTGTGCTGCACCAGTCTCTGTTATAGAGGTTTGCCACACAAGCGTTAACTCACCTCACAGAACAGGTGTCACACTCCCCAGTCTATACAACACAAAACTGGTTCCAGGATGGAGCATCTCCCTAAGCATGCTGGGGTTTTTTGTAGAGGTCTTAATGAGCCCACTTACTTCAGCTGGGCTCATTAACTCTTCCCCTCTAATTGTAAAAGTATGCATAAAGCCTGAATCTAGGGCACACATATTTCCCATCCTGGATACAACCAGGTGACTTTACATGCGTGCTGCCACATACCCCCCCCCCCCTCTTGTTTCAACCTTGGGGTTGTAACACAAGCAGTCAGACATGCATGTATCCGAGACAAAGCATCCACATTCCCCATTTTAACACCAGGGCGATGCTTAACTGTAAAGTTAAATTCTTGTAGGGCCAGGAACCACCTATTTACCCTTCTATTGGTCTCCTTGTTCTGAGCCATCCACTTTAAAGGAGCGTGATCAGTCACCAGGTCAAAGTGCCTACCTAGCAGATAGTACCGAAGGGAATCTAGAGCCCACTTCACTGCTAAACATTCCTTCTCAATCGTGGCGTAATTTACCTCATGGGACTTCAACTTCCTGCTGAGGTAAATGACTGGGTGCTCTTCCCCGTTCCAGACCTGGGATAACACTGTTCCTAACCCAACGTCTGATGCATCAGTTTGTACAACAAAGTCCTTAGAGAAGTCTGGTGAGTACAACACTGGCTGGCTACATAAGGCTGTTTTTAAGGACTGAAATGCTTCTTCAGCCTCTGGGGACCATTTAACCATAACAGACTCTTTCCCTTTTGTCAGGTTGGTGAGGGGCACAGCCTGAGAAGCAAAATGGGGAATGAATCGTCGATAATAGCCAGCGATTCCCAGAAAGGCTTGTACCTGTTTCTTGCTGTTGGGACGTGGCCAACTCTGTATGGCCTCGACTTTATTGACTTGGGGTTTTATCACCCCCCTCCCAATAGGGTACCCAAGATATTTGGCCTCCTCCTGTCCAATGGCACACTTCTTTGGATTGGCCGTAAACCCAGCTTCCCGGATAGAGTCTAGGACTGCTTGTACTTTTGGCAAATGTGAGACCCAGTCTGTGCTATGGATAATCACATCATCCAGGTAAGCTGCAGCATATTTCTGATGGGGCCTCAGAATCTTATCCATTTTCCGCTGGAATGTTGCCGGTGCATTCTGTAACCCAAACGGCATTCTCTTATATTGGAATGCCCCATCTGGGGTTACAAACGCAGTTTTCTCCTTGGCCGACTCGGCCAGGGGAATTTGCCAATACCCTTTGGTGAGATCAAGAGTTGTCATATATCGGGCTGTTCCCAGCCGGTCAATCAACTCATCTATACGCGGCATGGGGTAGGTGTCAAATTTTGTAACTTTATTTAATTGTCAAAAATCATTACAAAACCGCCAGCTCCCATCAGGTTTGGGCACTAGTACGATAGGACTGGACCAGTCACTCTGGGACTCCTCTATCACACCCAATTCCAGCATCCTTTGAACCTCCCCACGTATTGCCTCCCGTCGGGCCTCTGGTATTCTATAAGGTTTTAGTTTTACCCTTTCTCCTGGCGGGGTGATAATGTCATGCTCTACGCCAGATGTTTGTCCCGGAAGCTCAGAGAAAATCTCTTTGTTACGAAGTACAAACTCTTTAACCTCCTGTTGTTGGGGTTTCGATAAGGTGTCTGCTATTCCAACCTCAGGAACTAAGCAATCAGGCTGTACTTGTGACAAAGTCTCTGCGACTAGGGATTCCCTATCCCTCCAGGCTTTCAGCAGATTGACGTGATAGATCTGCTCCGGCTTTTGCCTTCCTGGCTGTCTAACCCTGTAGTTCACCTCACTAATTTTTTCAATTACTTCATATGGACCTTGCCATTTGGCCAGAAATTTGCTTTCAACCGTAGGGACTAGCACCAAGACCCTATCCCCCGGGGAAAAAGTACGGGTCTTGGCCCCACGGTTGTACACTCTCTGCTGTGCTAACTGCGCTTGGGTTAAATGTTCCTTTACAATTGGCATTACCTGTGCAATTCTATCTTGCATCAGGGCGACATGCTCAATCACACTCCTGTGAGGAGAACTCTCATTTTCCCAAGTTTCCTTGGCGATATCCAGCAGCCCTCTTGGGTGTCTCCCATAGAGCAACTCGAAGGGTGAGAAACCCGTAGAGGATTGGGGTACCTCCCTAATGGCAAACATCAGATAGGGTATTAGACAGTCCCAATTCTTTCCATCTCTATCCACCACCTTCTTTAACATTTGTTTTAGGGTTTTGTTGAATCTTTCAACCAACCCATCTGTTTGGGGGTGATACACAGATGTACGCAATTGCGTCACTTTGTACAACTTGCATAATTCTTTCATAACCCGGGACATAAAGGGTGTACCTTGGTCCGTAAGCAGTTCCTTACAAATACCCACGCGGCTAAAAACAAGAGATAGCTCTTTGGCTATGGTTTTGGCCGAGGTATTTCGGAGAGGAATTGCTTCCGGATAATGGGTGGCATAGTCCAATATAACCAAAATGTACTGATGCCCCCTGGCGGACTTCATCATCGGACCTACCAAATCCATTGCGATCCTTTCAAAGGGGACCTCAATGATAGGAAGAGGTACCAGCGGGTTACGGAAATGTGGCATAGGTGCCGACTTCTGACACACAGGGCAGGAGGAACAATCATTTTCTATTTCCTTCATGACCCCAGGCCAATAGAATCTCTGCAATATCCTCTCTCTGGTTTTCTCTGTCCCCAGATGACCTCCCAGAATTTGCCCATGAGCCAATTCTAACACCAACTTCCTGTAAGGTTTGGGCACTACAAGTTGCTCAATGGTTTCTTCTGCCCTTTGAGCCACTCGATACAGCAGGTCCCTTTCCATAGTGAAGGATAAGTGCAAGTCTTATCTGGGTTCACTAACTCGCCATCTATTTTCACCACATTTTCCCGTGCCTTTATTAGGGTGGGGTCTTTTAACTGTTCTGTGGCAAAATTTTCCCTGTGAACCTGAAGATCCGAAAACTCCACAGACGGCATGTTTTCATCTGAGGATGTTGGCTCCTCCCCAGTTTCTCGAGTTTCCCCCGCCAATACCGACAAGGGAAATTCAGGAGAGTCCTCACCACTCCCAGAGGAATTCTGGTCTTCTTCCTGGTTTATAGGGGCACCAGTGGGGGGCTCAGGACAATCCCAGAGTTCCCAGAATTTTGGAAAATCCCTTCCCACAATAGCATCATGTGGTAAGTGAGACACTAACCCCACCTGATGAGAGAGGTTACAGGATACTCTCGGGTGTCCCCATGCACACAAATAACAGCCACCCTGTTCTTCCCAGAGACCTCTGTAGTAACTAATTCAGCTTTTATCAATGTTACCAGGCTACCTGAATCCAGCAACACATCAACATTTCTACCATTAATACACATTTTACATAAATGTTTCTCAGGTCCCCGAATGGCAGTGCATGCAACTGTCGCAAACAGCGACTGACGTCTCTCCCTTATAAAGTCACATTGCATAGGCTCATCCACAACGGGGCAATTGGCTGCAATATGTCCCTCTTGCCGGCAGCGGTAGCAAATAATCTTTTTCGCAGCCTCTTGCAGCATGGGCTTCCTGGGCTGCTCCCGCCAGACCTTAGGTAGAACTCCCACCCTCTCACTCTCTCCACCCTCACCCCTTGGAGTCATCTTACCCACCACTGGGGATGATCTGGTCTTAGGGTAGAAAGTCCGTGAGTCCCTGGAAGAGGTGGTCAGGTTCTCTGTAGCCAAGTACCTCTCAACCAGATCCACAAGTTTATCTGCATTTTCTGGATCTCCATGGCTTACCCATTTTTGGATGGCAGTAGGAAGAGCTCTCAGGAAACGATCCATAACCACACGTTCCACAATGTTTGGTGCGGTCAAAGTCTCTGGCTGCAGCCACTTTCTGCTCAGGTGAATGAGATCATACATTTGAGACCTGGGGGGTTTTCCAACCTGAAAAGTCCAATTATGCACACGCTGAGCCCGGACGGCCAGGGTGACACCCAGCCGTGCCAATATTTCTGTTTTTAGCACCACATAGTCTTTTGCTTGGTCAGGCTCTAGGTCATAATAAGCTTTCTGCGATTCCCCAGTTAACAGAGGGGCCACCAGTCCAGCCCATTGCTCCTTAGGCCACTTTTTCCTTTCAGCAGTCCTTTCAAATGTGGTCAAAAACACCTCCGGATCATCCTCTCCAGTCATTTTTGTCAGTAAACGGCTCACACCAAAGGATGCGGTATTATTGTAACCACTTGCTTCATTGGTCTGCGGACGTTGCTGTATTAATGTCTCTATTTGCCGTTGAAAACTCTGCTCTTGCTTCTGCAACAGGTCTATGAAGCGGGCTTCAGATTGCTGCTGGGCTGGTTGCTGAGCTTCCAAACTCTGCAGGTGAGCTTTCTGCTGAGCTTCCAGACTCTGCTGCAAAGTTGCATTTGTCTGCTGCTGGGCTGCAAGGCTCTTTTGTAAACCTGCATTTGTTTGCTGCTGATTTGCATTTGCTTGCTGCTGGTTTGCATTTGCTAGAGCCAGCTGTCTCAGTATCTCCTCCATGCTGGCCTTAACAAAAAAATAAAAAAAAATGCCAAAATTCTCCACCAACTGTGAGGGGTTTGCTCGGCAGCGGGTGTGTGTGACCCCCTGGATGGGTTCACAACACAAAATCAGGCACAGCAGACAGCGTTGTAGGTGCAAAAAAAACAAAAGATGCGGTTTATTTATGCTACATGCATTGAAACATATAACAGCCAAACAAAAATAAAACATGAAAATAAATCCTGGTCAGCTTGACCTCTAATTACACACTTAGATTCCCTATCTAACAACTGAGTGCAGCCTTGTGCTGCACCAGTCCCTGTCTCTGTTGTAGAGGTTTGCCACACAGGCGTTAACTCACCGCACAGAACAGGTGTCACACTCCCCAGTCTATACAACACAAAACTGGTTCCAGGATGGAGCATCTCCCTAAGCATGCTGGGGTTTTTTGTAGAGGTCTTAATGAGCCCACTTACTTCAGCTGGGCTCATTAACTCTTCCCCTCTAATTGTAAAAGTCTGCATAAAGCCTGAATCTAGGGCACACATATTTCCCATCCTGGATACAACCAGGTGACTTTACCTGCGTGCTGCCACAATATATATATATATATATATATATATATATATATATATATATATATATATATATATATATAGATAGATAGATAGATAGATAGATAGATAGATAGATAGATACATACATACATATATATATACACACATACACATATATACACATATATACACACACCCCAACCTGCCCCAAACCTATACATACACAACCTACAGACATAAGCTATACCTACAGCCGGCTGCAGGGGCGCCAGTGGATTTATCTCAGTGGAGGGCCCGAGAAAAAACAATAAATAAATGCTGGAGCTATGGATAAGATCCTATCCACCGCCCGCCAACCTACACCTATTGGGGCCCCAAAACTATCTTCTGGAGAGAAAAGTCTTTTTTGGACCTTCCTCTCCATTAGTAGCAAAGAAGGCACAATTTGTCCATAGTCAAAATGGCGCCCGATCTCTCGGCCGGCCAGTGCACATGTGCGAACTGGCACGCTCTGATGATGTCACCGAGCACATCCCAGCATAGAAAAACAGAGCTGGGCAACCGCGTTTGCCCTAAAGGGATGCTAGGACAGCAAAGCACAGAGAACCTGTCTAGGGGAGTAATGTACCCAGAACAGTGCCACCGCAGGAGGAAAAGAACAGGAGAAGCAGAAAATGAGAAAATGACAGGTGACAAACAAAGGCTCAGAGGGCAAAGGTAAGAAGGATGCATAGCTGGCCTACCTAAACCCAACAAGTGTTGCAGTCACCAACCTTAAAGGCAGATTTCATTCCTAAAGATGAAAAACTGCATAGCTCCATCGAGACTCACAGAAAGAGCTCCCAAGCTACTCTGGCACCTTTAGCAGCCTGATACTGGGACTTCGCACTGGGAGAGGCTTAACCCAGACGGCAGCTGCCTGGAGGCAGAGAGGGGAACATAGTGCTGCTTCACTGGTGCGTGGAGGTATGAGGACAAAAAGAAGAATGGGACGGGGCCTAACTGGCCTTTAATTTATGCTATTTCCTTGGTCCTGAGGGAGGGGACAAAGGTGGAGCTGTGCAGTGGTTATAGGATATCCTGGAAAAGGCTGTATAGAATCTTGTCATGCTTTTCGGGGTGCGCGCTTCAGAAGAGGGGGAGTTACACCCAATTTACAATTGAACATAGCATCATAAATAGTACATATAGTATATTACACATGTCCATCTTTTTTACAGTTGTTTGAATATAGTAACCATATGATAGAATACCAAGTTGAAGTTGATCTTCAGCTGAAGGGAAATGGAGAATGTTTATAGATCAGCAGCTGCAACTGATGATCATTTTGACAGCAGTGGGTGCTGTTGTCAATTGGGGGATTCCTCCATTAACCTCACATGTGTGAATGGAGGAATCTGTTGGTTTAAAAAAAAAATTGTCTTTTATTGCCAGCTTAAAGGAGAAGTGTGGGGTTAAAAATCAACAAACCTACATACTCACCTCCATGCTACAGGTTCAGTCTGATGCTGTAACTGTCCTTTGCTAGCTCTAAGCCCAAAAACTAAGCGGTCACATGATCACTGATTGCTCAGTTCTCAGTCAGTAGTCTGAGTAGAGAGTGAAAACTGTCAGTGGAGTGCCATGCTCAGGGCCAGATTAAGAGCATCATGGGCCTGGGGCTGAGGATTTTGGTGGGCCTTATTATGGAAATAAATAAAATGAAGATACAAACAATTTTTTGTTAAGACAAATTAAATATTTTAATTACCATTAAAGTGCCAACAGAAATATTGAAATATGTATTTTTTGTAAACAATAGAAAACTTGCTATTCAAATAAAACCATTATAAATAGAACAGTCACAACAACCATTTTTTAAATAAACGTAAACCGTATAAACAATTTAAATATACGTGTATGATGTTTGGCTCATACAAATATGTAAGCATCATAATCAATACAGCCTGCTGTTATGATGATGATGCAGAGAGTAACTCTTGAAATAAATCGCAACCACTATAAACACACCAACAGGTTATTCACTGAACTGTAAACTGCATTTAACCTATATGAATCTAATTGGCAGATTATAAATAAAACTACACATTTACTTTTCTTGCTTTTTTACTTGTAAATTCCTCAATTGTAGATTCAAGATTAAGCTCGTTCAGCAACCCATTTTCAAGTCACAACAGAGAAAGCGCATTTAAATGCTCCTGACCCATGGAAGATCTTAGTTCATTTTTTATACGTTTTAATGCTGAAAATGAACGCTCACCACTGCAGTTGCTGACCATTAAACACAAATACATGCGGAGGGTCACATATGTATTTGGAAATGCACCGAAATGCAAAAAAGTCCAAAAACCTACCCATAAAATGGCCAAAGTTGTTCACCCAAAAAATGACCACAGACCAGAGATACAATGTATCAAGAATAAAAAGACACCAACAAGGGACCACCTGCGGCAATGGCGGAACTACCAGGGCCATAAAGGTTTCTCTTGTGACTGGGCCCTGGCAGTCTGCCCACTGTGGAGGGACCACAAGATGGCAGAGTTCGGTTCACATGACTTTGGGTGCTGCCACCCAAAGTCAACTTTGTTGCAACTTTTATGATTTAACATTGCAGTGTATGGCACTCAAATCGCACCAAAATCCCATAAAATTGCTGGAATTACTGTCCCCGCGCTTTGAGTCACATTGATTAAGACTGCACCCACTGAAGAGAATGTGTTTTGATTTTTGTCTTTTTTTTTTACACAAATCAACTTCTCATGTGCACTGCTGATGCTACACTGATAGGCGGCGGTGATGAGGCTGCACTGATATGTGGCACTGATGATCAGCACTGATATGCAGAACTCATTAGGCTTTTGCAATTCGTTTCGTAACTAATTGAAATTCGGCCCCGAAATCGGGTCGCAAAATGTCATTCTCTGCTCTAATAACTAATAACATTTTGCGACCCGATTTTGGGGCCACATATAGCTAGAAACCCCAAATGGTATGCAAACACAATATTACTAGCACTACAACATATCCAAATTTGGAGTTTCTAGCACCAAGTGACCCCGAGATACATGGCCCTAAAGTCGGGTCACAAAATATTTTCGAATGTGGTTGAAATAATGTCGAATCATGTTGAAATAATTTCGAATGCATTCGACATTATTTCAACCGCATTCGAAAATATTTTGTGACCCGACTTTAGGGCCATGTATCTCGGTGTCACTTGGTGCTAGACACTTCAAATTTGGATAAGTTGTAGTGCTAGTATTATTGTGTTTGCATACCAAATTTGGGGTTTCTAGCTATAAGTGACCAAGAGATATGTGGCCCCAAAATCGAGTCGCAAAATGTTATTAGAGCAGTACAACATATCCAAATTTGGAGTTTCTAGCATCAAGTGGCCCCGAGATACATGGCCCTAAAGTCGGGTCACAAAATATTTTCGAATGTGGTTGAAATAATGTCGAATCATGTTGAAATCATTTCGAATCCGGTAGAAATATTTTCGAATTTGGTTGAAATATTTTCGAATGTGGCCGATTTTTCGAATTTGGTAGAAAACTAAACGAAATCCGAAAACGAATTTAAGGAAGTTAACGAATATAACTAAAACGAAATTAATGAATTAACGAATTAAAACAAAACGAAACCAATTTTTTCCTTTTGCACATGTCTAGAACTCATGGGCTATGATGAGCTGCACTGATAGGTAGCACTGATGGGCAATGAAAACTGGCACTGATGAGCTGCACTAATGGGCACTGATGAGCAGCACTGATGGGCTCTGATAGGCGGCACTGACAGACAGCACTTAGGGGTACTGATATGGTGGCACTGGTGAGGCAGCACTATTATGCGGCACTGACACTGATAGGTGGCACTGATGATCTGCACTGATAGGCAGCACTGATGGTCATGATAGGTGGCACTGATGATCTGCACTGATGGTCAATGATAGGTGGCACTGATGATCTGCACTGATAGGCAGCAATGATGGTCAATGATAGGTGGCACTGATGAACTGCACTAATGGGCACTGATGGGCAGCACTGATAGGGCTCTGATAGGCGGCACTGACAGACAGCACTTATGGGCACTGATAAGGTGGCACTGGTGAGGCAGCACTATTATGCGGCACTGATGGGCACTTATAGGCAGCACTGATGGGTGGCACTAACACGTGGCACTGAGGATCTGCAGTGATAGGCAGTACTGATGGTCAATGATAGGTGGCACTGGTGAGCTTCTCTTATAGGCAGCACTAATGGTCAATGATAGGTGGCACTGATGAACTGCACTAATGGTCACTGATGGGCAGCACCGATGGGCACTAATTAAATGCACTAATGGTCACTGATGGGCAACACTGATGGGCTCTGATAGGCGGCACTGACAGGCAGGACTTATGGGCACTGACAAGGTGGCGCTGATGAGCTGCACTGTTAGGCAACACTGATAGGTGTCACTGGCATTGATGAGCAGCACTAATGGACAATAGGTGGCACTGATGAGCTACACTGATAGGTGGTACTAGAATTGATTGGATGGCACTGATGAGCTGCATTGATGGGCAGCACTGATAGGTGGCATTGGCATTGATTGGATGGCACTGATGAGCTGCACTGATAAGTGGCACTGATAGAGGGCACTGGCACTGATAGATGGCACTGATAGAGGGCACTGGCACTGATAGGTGGCACTGATAGAGGGCACTGGCACTGATAGAGAGCACTGGCACTGATAGGTGGCACTGATAGAGGGCACTGGCACTGATAGAGGGCACTGGCGCTAATAAAGAGCACTGCCACTGATAGGTTGCACTGATAGGTGGCACTGATAGAGGGCAGTATGTCCGTAGTCTCTGATTGTCTCCTGCAGTATGTCCCCAGTCTCTGATTGTCTCCTGCAGTATGTCCGTAGTCTCTGATTGTCTCCTGCAGTATGTCTGCAGTCTCTGAACCTCTCCTGTAGTATGTCTGCACTCTCTGACACTCTCCTGTAGTATGTGTATTAATGTGCCCCTTTACTTGCTCAATTATTTAGGATTGCTCCACTGCTCAGTGAGAGGTAATGATGTGCATTAACCTGTAGCAACCAATCAGCGAATCGTAGTGATCTGCTTTAATCTCTAGCAGCCAATCAGTAAGTGGTAATGATGTGCATTAACCTCTAGCAACCAATCGGCAAGCAGAAATTATGTGTTGTAACCTCTAGCAACCAGCCAGCGAGCAGTAAGGATAGGCTGTAACCTCTGGCAAACAATTGCAATCACTGCGTGATCTGCTGCAGTAAACTGATTTTGAGTCTACCTGCTATTTTTTGTATGAATGGAGGGGGGGCCCCAAGAAAATGTTTGCCCAGGGCCCAATCAAAATTAAAGATGGCCCTGGCTGACAGCCAAAGCCAGCTGTCAATCAGGCAGCTGGGTGGATCCCAACAATATGGTCAGGATCTTTCCAGAAACTGAAGTGGTTCTGTGAGGGAGGAGGGAAAAAGTACTGCACTCCTGGGAACCTGAAGAGAAGTATGGTAAAAAAAGATTTCCCCATAATTTTCTTTTAATACATAACATGCATGGCATGTTCTATATTGGTACAAACTATACCCTTAAAGTGGTTTTAAACCCTCACAAACCCCTTTGACCTACATGTAAGCCTAGATTAAGGCTTACCTGTAGGTCCAAGAAATATCTCCTAAACCTACACGGTTTAGGAGATATTTACTAAAAGACAGGCACGGCTGTCTACGGTGCATGCGCCGTAGACTGCGGCGCGCAGGTGCATTATCGCCGTTAGCAGCATGCTGCTGCTAACAGTGATATGCCGTTAGTGGCTGCTCCCGTGCCCATGCGCAGAAGTGATGTCATCGCTACTATGGTGCTGTGAGTGGCCGGAGCAGTGATACCCAGAAGAAGATGGATGCTCCATGCTACAGGGGACACCAGTGACATCGCTGGCTCCTGTGTCAGGCAAGTGACACATAATGGGCTACTATACGATGCATAGTAGCCCATTATGCTTTACCTTTGCAGGGAGACAAAGAAGAAGTAAACCCATCAGGGTTTACTTCCTCTTTAAATTAAAGTGTTATCAAATATATAGGTATTCAACAGGACATACTTTTTAAAAATAAAATATTGTAGTTACATATTTAATATTAATATTAACCCCTTCACAACTGCGCTATAGCCAAACGACGGCTACAGCGCAGCTGCACTTTGTCGGGGGAGCGTCATATGATGTCCTCCCATGCTCGTGCTGCCTGCAGGCCCCCTCTGGCATGCATCAGCAATGATCTGTGATTGGGGTGAAGAGCAAATCATAGTGGCTCTTTACCACAAGATCAGCTGTGCCCAATCACAGATGTAAACAGTATTTGCCAGTTAATGGCTATCCTTCCCTCACGCTGACAGCGTGTGAGGAGAGGAAAGCCAAAAACCAGCAAATTCATACAGGGGACATCTCCACTGACAATCAGGGCACTGATCATCAGTATTCTGATGATCAGTGCCACCCCAACAGTGCCCACCAGTGCTGCCAATTTGTGCCCAACAGTGCCCACCATTGCTGACAATCAGTGCGCACCAGTGCAGCCAATCTGTGCCCATCAGTGATGCCTGTCAGTGGAAATCAGTGCCGCATATCAGTGATGCCCATCAGTGCAGCTTATCAGTGCCATCCATCAGTTCCCCCTATCAGTATCCATCAGTGCCTCCTCATTAGACTCCATGCACACTGGACTAAAAAACGCTCATATAGAACATTTTTTGTACAAAGTTTAGACGAGTTTAGGAGAGTTTTACTTTTTTTCTGCCCCCAAGCTCCAATCAGAAACACGAACCAGGAGGTTCTTTTTTTCTGCCTCTAAACTTTAAACTCAAAATATGCCTTTTAACCTCCTAATGTGCATGGACACATAGGATTTTAAACCAGTGTGCATGGAGCCTTAGTTTCCATCAGTGCTTATCACCGCCCATCAGTGCAGCCTATCAGTGCCCATCAGTACAGCCTCATCAGCAAACATCAGTGAAGAAGAAAAATTACTTTATAAAAGTTTATAACAGAAACTAAGAAAAACTTTTATTTCAAAATGTTTGCTTTTTGTTTAGCAAAAAATAAAAAACCCAGTAGTGATTAAATACCACCAAAAGAAAGCTCTGTCTGTCTCAAAAAAATAAAAAATGTTGTTTGGGTACAGTGTTACATGACCGCACAATTATCATTCAAAGTGCGACACCGCTGAAAGCTGAAAATTAGAATGGGCAGGAGGGGGGTGAAAGTGCCCAGTAGGCAAGTGTTTAAATACTATATGAAACCTTGAGGATAAACAGGAATAATCAGTAAGATATGTACAGTGCCTTGCGAAAGTATGCTAGGACCTGTCTGCAATATAAATCAGTCTGTTACAATATTTACTGGCCTTGGACTGGTTAACAGCAGAATGTGCTGATTGCTGAAGATGGAGCCTGATATTGTATAGCAAAACATTTACTGCCTACAGAATTTCCATACCGCACAACCACTAGGCTCAAAAACTGTACAATTTGAATCATTTGGCTTCCTTTGCATAAATGCATGTAGTCTAAACAAAAACTTGAGTGGTGTCAAACCTATTACTATAATCATGGCTTGCCTGCTTTAGAATAGTAACAATTGCTATGTGTGTTAAGTAATTACACGGGTAAAGGAATTAAATTAAATATAACCTCTCCTGCACATAATTGGATATTTGGAGCAAACACTGGTTAACTTCACACCTAGTGAAAAAAAAAAAAACTTTAATATATTAATTCATACATGCATATGGCTGGGAACAAAATATGTATCTTCTGTGTTTGTCCCACGTTCAAGTTGAATACCACTATATATTGATATATTGACAAAATACAGTTTTGGGTTAGAGTCTTTAGCTGCTTTAACATACAATGAGCCATATAAAATATTTCTGTAAACGTTAACATTGGATTAACTGATTCATTACCAGTTTCAAGCACCAGCATAGCATTCATTGTAAAAATACTTCTAATATGAATATTAAAGTGGCTGTAACTACTAAAAGTTATTGTTATTAAAATAACAAACATGTTATACTTACTAGTTTTGTGCAATGGCTTTGCATAGAACCGCCCTGATCCTCATCTTCTGGAGTCCCCTGCCGGCCCTCCTGGCTCCTCTCCTGTGCCGAGTGCCCCCATAGCAAGCCACTTGCTGTGGATGCACTTATGCGTGCTCTCTTCTGTGCCGGGTCTGTGTATCCATGGACACACAAAGCACAGCTCGGCCCCACTTCCTGCTCCCTCCTCACAGGCTGCGATTGACAGCCGCAGGAACCAATGCTGTGTCTGAGCCAATGAGGAGAGAGAGAGAGCCAAGAGCGACTCTGCACATCGTTGGATCAGGATTAAGCCGGGAGGGGGGGGGGGGGGGAGGAGCTGC
Organism: Lithobates pipiens; assembly: GCF_037356315.1. Lineage (NCBI taxonomy): Eukaryota > Metazoa > Chordata > Amphibia > Anura > Ranidae > Lithobates > Lithobates pipiens. The sequence continues at coordinate 169,025,678 of NW_027507903.1, read as the reverse complement.
ATGCAGAAAGTCTTTATATTAATGCACTTATCTTAATTACCTTCAACCTTTAGAACCACTTTAAGAATATCTTATAGTGGGCAGAATACACCAAGCCATCCCAGATAGAACAGAGCCCTCTTATAGTTGCAATTTTTTTCCCCAAAATATTTATTGTTCCTGTCCTTGAAGACTTAGTACTCAAAAACTGATAAAGCTTTGCTTTCTTTATCAATGAAGAAAATTGTTTGGGGGAGTATTGTACTTTTGTCTGAAATATTAATCAAAGTGTCTGAAACCTGCCTGTGTTTTCCAGAGTAGCAAGCCAGATTTAGAACTGCAATACAACATGACAGCTGCTGAATGAAAGTTTATAAAAGTCTGAATTTGTTTCAGTATTGTTTTTTCAGACACTTTAAACAACAAGCCCTCAGTGTTCATCTCAATGGGCTTATAGGTCCTGGTGCCTGCACTTTGTGCTTTAAATAATCCTGACCCCTGCACTCTGTGCATTATTTACTTTTTAGAGGTTCTGAACAGCCTGGGTAGAGGTGGGGGTGATAAAGTTATCTTTGTGGTTACTGGCTCAGGGGAAAGTCAGTATAGTGCAGAGTTTACCAATGTTCGCCTTAACGCCATTTGTGATGTGGCTTTCACATTGCCATATGCTTAAAGTGACCATGTCACAAAAAAATGGAAAGAAGGCAATAAATACTCTCCTGTCTCAGTGCCTTCCCCACTAAACTATGCTGTAAAATTGTCTCTTGAAATATGCTGGGCTGGTAAACTGAGACTTTCAGGGGTATTAGGCTGGCCATCTACAGAGTGAATTTCTTTTCTGCAACCACGGGTTTTAGGAAAGAAATTTGCTTGATGCCCCCATCAACACAGACAGTGCGGGAGTCCCTCCTGCTAGACCATTGTCTTCTCCCCATGGGGGGGGGGGGGGGGGGTGGAGGAAGTCGTCCCCACCAGAGATTATTCTAGTGGTTAGAGCAGACACTAGGGATAATCACAGGTAAAATCCAGCATGCTGGTTGTACCCAAGTTGATTAATCATCAACTTGTTACATTCAGCCTGGCCATACACAATTTGAATTTCAGCCGATTCCTGCTGAGCTGACTGAGATTCAAACCGTGTATGGACTGCCTCCTGGGTCCTCTGCAGTTTATTCTGGCTCCCCCTTCTGATCCCATGTCACTGTAGAGTACAGAGCAATGGTGTGATCACAGGGCTTTAATCTTAAATTTTTTCTCACTGTATTAAACAATAAAATTTGTAGATCAGCCACTAGGGATGAGACGAACACCCCCCCGGTTCGGTTTGAACCAGAACTTTCGAACAGACCGAAATTTCGTGCAAACTTTAGAACCCCATTAAAGTCTATGGGACTCGAACGTTTCAAATAAAAAGTGCTAATTTTAAAGGCTAATATGCAAGATATTGTCCTAAAAAGGGGTTGGGGAGCTGGCTCCTGCCCCAGGGGACATGGGTCAATATCTAAAATGTTTTTAAAAACCTCAGTTTTTTCGGAAGAACTGATTTTAATGAAGATTAAAGTGAAAAAAAGTGAAATATTCCTTTAAATATCGTGCCTGGGGGGTGTCTATAGTATGCCTGTGAAGTGGCACGTGTTTGGCCGCGTACACACGCGCGGACTGTTGGCCCAACCTTGTCCGCTGAACAGTGTTTGGGCGGACAGTCCGCTCGTGTGTGGGCTTTCAGCGGACAGTTTCAGCGGACAGTTGGACGGACAAGGTTTTACGGAAATTCCGAAAAACTGTCCGCTGAAACCTTGTTTCAACGAACAGTCCGCCCGTGTGTAGGCTTGTTCGTCAAACAAAGTTCCGCGCATGCTCAGAAAGAATTTTCAAGCCGAAAGTTATAATGCAGTGTATAGGACGTCGTATTTTGCGTCCCGTCGTACGTGCCGTTCACGTCATCATGCACGGTTTCAGCAAACTGTTCGTTCGTCGTGTGTGGCCATGTCCGTCCATGCTAAGTTTGAGCGGACTGTTCGCTCAAACTGTTGGACGGACAAAGTTGGGCCAACAGTCCGCGCGTGTGTACGCGGCCTTTCCCGTGTTTAGAACAGTCCCTGCACAAAATGACATTTAACAGAAAAAAAGTCATTTAAAACTGCTTGTGGTTTTAATGTAATATCTTGTTCCAGCAATATGGATGAAAATCATTGAGAAATATGCCATAGGTAGCCCCCCCTGCCCATTACCAGCCCCTTTGGGTCTTGTGTGGATATTAAGGGGAACCCGGTACCCATATTAAAAAAGGAAAGGCGTGGGGCCCCCAGACCCTATATACTCAGAACAGGAGTATACAGGCGGTGCAAACAAGACAGGGACTGTGTAGGTTTGTTGTGTTAAGCAGAATCTGTTTGTAATTTTGAACTGGTACATTTTTAAAGTGTAGCTCCAGTCAAAAAATATATTTTTAAGCTTTTTGGAAAACATAGGGAAGGTTTATCACCCCTGTATAATTTGTTTTGCCGTCTTTTTTCATCTCACTTCCTGTTGTCTCCTTCCGTTTGCAAGTAGGAGACGTTTGTAAGTTGGATGTTTGAAGGTAGGGGCCTGCCCTATTTGCTCTGCAGAAATTTGCGCCTAAGGTGTTGGTGTTGCCAAAACACTGTAAGCCGTCAAAGTGACTCTTGGTAGGCGCTGGAGAGCCCTGCTGTGAACAATTATATCAAGAATTGTAATTACATGCCATTGTTGAACAGTGGTAGAAAAATAGGGCCTTTGGTGGTTGTGGTGGTGGTACTGGTGCTGGTGCCACAACACTGTAAGTCCTGACAGTTACTCTCGGTGGGCGCAGGAACGGGCCCAGCAGTGAAATATTATATCAAGAATTGTAATTACATGCCCCTGTTAAACAGCCTTAGGCACTGCTTGCTGGTGCCACAAAACTGCAACCTCTCCCAGATACTCTAGTTGGAGTGCAGGAATGAGCCCTGCTGCAAAACATTGCATCAAAAATTGTAATTACACGCCCCTGTTAAACAGGGGCTTAAAAATTGGGCCTTATGCATTGGTGCTGGTACCACGACACTGCAACCTCTCCCATATACTCTAGTTGGAGTGCAGGAATGAGCCCTGCTGCAAAGCATTGCATCAAAAATTTTAATTACACACCCCTGTTAAACAGGGGCTGAAAAATTGGGCTGGTGGCATCACCCAGAACCAAAAATTTTCTTCCAAGATATTAGCGGAGGAGGAAGAGGATAGACAGTCAACATAACAGGACAGTCACTCAGCATCAGCATAGGCAGTCTTGAAGGGATGTGATATTTCAAAAAAAATTATTTGGTTACATCAGCTTCAGGTGCTTGGTAGCTGGTGGTGATCCAAGACTGATTCATCTTTATGAAGGTCAGTCGATCAACTGAGTCGGTGGACAGGCGCACCCTGTGATTGGTTACAAAGCCTCCAGCAGCACTGAAGGAGTGTTCCGAAAGAACGCTGGATGCAGGACAGGCCAGTAGCTCAATTGCAAACTGTGCAAGCTCTGGCCAGTGATCCATCCTCAAGACTCAGTAAGCCAGAGGATTTTCGGTGGGAAAGGTGTCCAAGTCTGATCTTGCCCCTAGGTATTCCTGCACCATGTAAATCAGACGCTGGCGATGGTTGTTGGAACCGATCATACCTTGGGGCTGCGGACAAAAATATTGTCTGAACGCATTGGTCAGACAGCCTTCTTCTCCACCGCTCCTTCTGTGACTGACAGAAGCCTCAGCAACACGTTGTCCAGGACCAGGAGTTTGTAACCTCCCAGTCTCTGGGAACATGTTGCACAGGCCATTCTGCAAGGCCTCCTAGAGATGTCTCATCCTCTGCTCCCTCTGTGATGGCAAGATAATTTCCACAACCTTACCTTTGTACCGTGGATCAAGGAGAGTGGCCAGCCAGTAATGATCCCTCTCCTTGATCCAAAGAATATGAGGATCCAACCGCAGGCTTTGCAGGATCAGGGAGGCCATGCAGCGTAGGTTAGCTGAGGCATTCAGTCCGGAGTCTTCTGGGTCACTAAGGAGAACATGATCCGCAGCCACCTCCTCCCAGCCACGTAGAAGTCCACGGGTTTCTTGGGACTGTAAATCATCCCTAAAAGACTGCTGCTGCTGATGCTGAGTGCCAGGCTCCACCTCCATGCTGACACAATCCTCCTCCTCCTCCTCTTCCTCTTCCTGTGTGATGGGTGGGACAGCAGGAACACTGTCTGGATAAAGGGGGCCTTGAGAGGCAAGGAAGTCCTCCTCTTCCTGCCTATGTTCTGCCGTGTACATTATTCCATGCACCAAGAGGTGGACAAGAGGTACAGTGTCACTGATGCATGCACTGTCACTGCTCACCATCCTTGTCCTCCTTGGCCTCCTCAAACGGTGACAGGACCGTGCATGCATCCCTGATCATGCCCCACTGGCGTGGTGAGAAAAAACCGAGCTCCCCTGACCCTGTCCTGGTGCCGTAGTCGCACAGGTACTCATTGATGGCCCTCTGCTGCGTGTGCAGCTGCTGCAGCATGGCCAACGTTGAGTTCCACCTGGTGGGCATGTCACATATAAGGCGGTTCTTGGGCAGGTTCAGCACCTTTTGGAGCTCAGTCAGCCGAGCACTGGCATTAAATGATCGGCGGAAATGCACACAGACTTTCCTGGCCTGCTTCAGGACATCCTATAAGCCCGGGTACCTGCCCAAGAACCGCTGCACCACCAGGTTAAGGACGTGAGCCACACGGGGCACATAGGTCAGTTGTCCCTGTCGGGGGGCGGAGAGGAGGTTGGTGCCATTATCGCAAACCACCAATCCTGGCTTAAGCTGGCGTGGCGTCAACCACTTCTCGGCCTGCCCCTACAGAGCTGACAAAATATCTGCCCCAGTGTGGCTCCTGTCCCTCAAACAAACCAGTGCAAGTACGGCATGGCATCGTTTTGCCTGCGTACTTGCGTAGCCCCTTGAACGCCTACGGAGCACCGCTGGTTCCGAGGACAGAGCACTGGAAGAGGCCATGGAGGAAGAAGAAAGGGAGGGGGTGGAGGAGAGAGGTGTGTCACAACCAGTAGTAGCATTTTGGAGGCGTGGTGGCGGAACAACCTCCAACACTACTGAACCTTGTCCTGCATCCTTCCCAGCTGCCAAAAGAGTGACCCAATGGGTCATGAAAGACAGGTAACATCCCTGTCCATGCCTGCTAGACCATGAGTCAGCGGTAATATGCACGTTACCACTGACCGCCCTGTCCAGCGAGGCAAGGACATTGCCTTCCACATGCCGGTAGAGAGCCAGAATCGCCTTCCGTGAGAAAAAGTGGTGTTTGGGGACCTGCCACTGAGAAACCGCACATTGCACAAACTCACGGAAGGGGGCCTAGTCTACAAACTGAAAAGGCAGCAGTTGAAGTGCTAGCAATTTAACCAAGCTAGCATTCAACCGCTGGGCATTTGGATGGCTGGGAGTGAACTTCTTTCTATGGTCCAGCAGCTGGGGCAGGGAAATTTGCCTGCTACAATCGGACGTGGGTGTACTGCTAGCAGAGTGCCCACAAGCACTTGGCTGTGACACACTTAATTCTACACCTTCATTCCTCTCAGCGCAGGTTTCAGAGAGGACTGAATGTCTAGTGGGGTTGGAGATCCCAGCTGATGAGGAGCAAGGAGAGGTCCGCATTGTTCTTTGGTGTGGGTCTTTGAGGTAAGCTTGCCAATGAGCTGCATGGCAGGTCAACATATGTCTGGTCAAGCATGTGGTGGCCAAGCGGCTGATGTTTTGGCCACGCAAGATACGCTTGAGACATATATTGCAAATAGCAGCGGTGCGATCTGATGCACTCGTCTCAAAAAAGGCCCACACCAAAGAACTTTTAGAATAGCAGCGCCCTGCACAGGCGGAGCTCTGCGGTGTGATTCAGTCAGTGTGCTGCCCCTAAGCTGGCCCCCGGAGGGCATCCTGCCTCGTTGGAGATGTGCCTTTTCCTCCTCCTCCTCTTCCTCCACCTCCTCTCTCCTATCAGGCACCCACGTGGAGTCAGTGCCCTCATCATCCCCTATCTCTTCATCACTGGAGCAAACCTGGCAGTATGCTGCAGCTTGTGGAACATGACTGCTAAATTGCTGTCCTTCTTGAGCATCCCCTCTCTCTGCGCTCACGCTACTGCCTTCCTGTCAGAAACCATGAAACAGACTGAGACAGAAGTACAATCAAATCACACTTGTTTATTAATAAAAATAAAAAGTTAAATAGAAAAAAGCGTAGTCAAGCATAGCCAGAGTCCAGTAGCCAGATTGGGTAGTCAGCCAGTCCAAAGTTCATTAACCAGATCGGGTAATCAGCCAGGCCAGAAGTCAGGGATCCAAGGAGAGCAACTACAAGAAGCATAAAAAGCCAGGAGGAATGTCAGCAATCCAGTCTTGAAACAAACAGCAGGAGATGGTTCCTAGTGATGTGACCGATGCGAAGGCAAAGGAAAGAGTGAGCTGAAAGGCTTTAAATAGGCAGGTCAGACGAGCATCATTGGGAACAGCTGGTAACTGTGGAAAGAGAAGAGAGCTGGCAATTAGCCGACAGCTGAGCGGCCAGCCCAGAGGAGGAAGGGCTAAGCCAGCCCTGACACTTCCTCTAGCTGAGTATCATCATCAGAGCCTACAAAACACTGGGCATCCTCCTGGAGCATGTACCCAACAATGTGCTCAAATAGTTCGGGGGACTTTTCAGGAGGACGTGGTGGGTCTAGGGAAGGAGTCACTGATGATGACATTGAGGTGAGGGAAGAGGATGTGTTGGCAGCTGCTTTGCTAGTACCCTGAGCCTGGGTGAGAGTGAATGAGGAGAATGAAGTGGGCTTTGTCATCCACTCTACCAAGTCTTCGGCATGATGCGGCTCAACACGTCCAGCTGCCAAATATAAGGACAAGCGTGTCCCATGGCCACGTGCTGATGACGATGCACCGCGTCCATGACCAGCACTGTTGTCTCTAGACACAGAGCCTGCTTGCCCTCTTTTATCGTCTCGCGCCTGTCTGCCTCTCCTTGTTGGCCTTCCAGACATGGTAATGGCCTGCAGGGAGATGGGAAAACCAGCAATTGGGTAGTGTATATTGTGCTGGAGGCACAAAACACCCACTAACTCCTGCAGATGCCTTTATTATAGAACACCAGCAATAAAGGGCAGATACAGGTGTATCTTGTGCTGTGCTGGAGGCACACAACACCCACTAACTCCTGCAGATGCCTTTATTATAGAACACCAGCAATAAAGGTTAGATGTAGGTGTATACTGTGCTGTGCTGGAGGCACAAAACACCCACTAACTCCTGCAGATGCCTTTATTATAGAACACCAGCAATAAAGGGCAGATACAGGTGTAACTTGTGCTGTGCTGGAGGCACACAACACCCACTAACTCCTGCAGATGCCTTTATTATAGAACACCAGCAATAAAGGGTAGATATAGGTGTATACTGTGCTGGAGGCACACAACACCAACTAACGCCTGCAGATGGCTCAATTAGAGAAGAGCAATATAGGTAGCTACAGGTGTATACTGCACTGGAGGCACACAACACCAACTAACTCCTGCAGATGGCAGATGGCTCAATTAGAGAACAGCAATAAAGGGTAGATACAGGTGTATTCTGCGGTGCAGGCACACAGACAACACCCAGTCACCCACTAACTCCTGCAGATGGCAGGTGGCTCAATTAGAGAACAGCAATAAAGGGTAGATACAGGTGTATTCTGCGGTGCAGGCACACAGACAACACCCAGTCAACCACTAACTCCTGCAGATAGCAGATGGCTCAATTAGAGAACAGCAATAAAGGGTAGATACAGGTGTTTTCTGCGGTGCAGGCACACAGACAACACCCAGTCACCCACTAACTCCTGCAGATGGCAGATGGCTCAATTAGAGAACAGCAACAAAGGGTAGATACAGGTGTATTTTGCAGTGCAGGCACACAGACAACACCCAGTCACCCACTAACTCCTGCAGATGGAAGATGGCTCAATTAGAGAACAGCAATGAAGGGTAGATACACGTGTATTCTGTGGTGAACGCTCACAGACAACACCTAGTCACCCACTAACTCCTGCAGATGGCAGATGGCTCAATTAGAAAACAGCAATGAAGGGTAGATACAGGTGTATTCTGCGGCAAAGGCACACAGACAACACCCAGTCACCCTCTAACTCCTGCAGATGGCAGATGGCTCAATTAGAGAACAGCAATGAAGGGTAGATACACGTGTATTCTGTGGTGCAGGCACACAGACAACACCCAGTCACCCACTAACTCCTGCAGATGGCAGATGGCTCAATTAGAGAACAGCAATGAAGGGTAGATACAGGTGTATTCTGTGGCGAAGACACACAGACAACACCCAGTCACCCACTAAATCCTGCAGATGGCAGATGGCTCAATTAGAGAACAGCAACAAAGGGTAGATACAGGTGTATTCTGCGGTGAAGGCACACAGACAACACGCAGTCACCCACTAACTCCTGCGGATGGCAGATGGCTCAATTAGAGAACACTCAGAACAGCAATGAAGGGTAGATACAGATGTATTGTGCGGTGAAGGCACACAGACAACATCCACTAACTCCTGCAGATGCCGGAATACTACACAAGGCCGCTGTGCTGGCGGCCTTATATAGTGTGGGGCGTGTACTACACAGCCTGAGCTATAATTGGACACAGGCATCCTGCCTGTGGCCAATCATGGCTCTCCTCGCTGCCGGCGCTGTGATTGGCCAAGCATGCGGGGTCACAGTGCATGCTTGGCCAATCATGAGCCAGCAATGCACTGCGATGGCGCAGTGCATTGTGGGCCATGAGTGCCACACGAATTTGGCGTGAACGGCCCACAGAGTTCTGGCTTCACCGAACAGGCGAACAGCCGGTGTTCGAGTCGGAAATGCGTTCGACTCGAACACCAAGCTCATCCCTATCAGCCACCACTGTGTTCTAAATTTTACTGTAATCATGATGCCTTCCTACTTAACTGTTGAGATTAGATATCAGCCCCAAAGGGAGTCTACTGTTTTCAAAGAGCTGGACAGCTGATAGGGTTCTATTATTCATGCAAATGTCACAAATAATACCAGTAATGTTTATAGTATGTGTGAAGTGTCAGTTTCCAATTGTTACCTTTCATAGTTTGAATGTAATATTCCCTAACATTTGATCCTAAGAGAAAATAGCTTTAACCACTTCAATACAGGGCACTTTCACCCCCTTCCTTCCCAGCCCAATTTTCAGCTTTCAGCGCTCTAGCGCTTTCAGTGACAATTGCGCGGTCATGCTACACTGTACCCAAATGAAATTGTTATCATTTTGTTCGCACAAATAGAGCTTTATTTTGGTGTTATTTATTCACGACTCCGTTTTTTTTTTTTTGCGATATAAGCGCAAAAAAAGCGGAAATTTGGGAAAAAAACAATATTTTCTTTTTTCTATTTGAAAAGAAATCCAATAAAATCAAATTTTGTCATAAATTTAAGCCAAAATGTATTCTGCTACATGTTTTTGGTAAAAAAAATTCCGTTAAGTGTATAATAATTGGTTTGTGTGATCACGGACATATGTACGCAAATGATCATGTACATATGTGTGCAGGTGATCACGTACATATGTGTGCAGATAATCATTGGGACATGTGATTTTAGTGGGACATATGTGGGGGACATGTTTTTATTATTAGGGACATGTGTTTTTATTATTTGGGGACATGTATGTTTTGGGGACATGTGTGTTTTGGGGACATATGTGGGGACTGTGTTTTCACTGTGTGGTGTGTTGTGTGTTTACACTACACTGATGATCAGTGAGTAAAAAGCTGTGAAAAGCAGCCCATACTCACTGATCATCAGCCGGCTGCAGCGTTCTGCTCTCCTCTTCTCAGCGGTGACTTCCGTGTGAGGAGAGGAGAGCTGATTGCCTAGCAACCGGCTGTTTGTTTACATCACATGACGGCCGTGATTGGACACGGCCGTCATGTGATCAGGAGGGCCAATCACAGAGCCCTCCTGCCGATCTGAGATGTGCCGTGTCCGGGTGACACGAGCACATCGGGATCGCGCCGCTGCGCGGTCGCGCGCGCGCGCGATCCCGCTGCTCCTGAAGGACGTTCCTGAACGTCCTATCAGGAGCAGGCGGCTCCCACCCGGCCGTATATATACATTGGCCGGGTGGGAAGTGGTTAAGAACTGTCAACCAGAAGAGTTAGGCTGGGTACACAATTCAGTTTTCTTGTTGAGCCAGTGGGTTAAAAAAAAAAAAAAACTGACAGATCACTGCATCAACACAAGCAATGTTGATGCAGCAATCTCTCACTCTGAGACATTGTATTTTGACAGGGGAACTACCTCCCCCCCTCCCCCAAGCCAGAGTGCACTGCTCAGAACACAGTGGACCAACATCAACACTAGAGATAGGCGAACTTTGGTTGTTCGGACATTCAGAGCCAGGTAGTTGAACAGCGCCTACAGACAGACAACATTTTTGATAATATTTTATATATATATATATATATATATATATATATATATATATATATATATATATATATATTCACACACAACTATTTACTCTTGATATGAGATTTATTCTCAGTAGTTTTGTTCATTTACAAATAAATGATTACAGCTATTTGTTCTCCTTAGATATGCCTCTGAAGAAGGGGATGTTTTCCTTAAACATGTCAGGCGTTTTGGAGTTCACATTATAATATCATATATGAAATGATGTTGTGCAGCCTATATATTTACATGTATGATTCCACGCATTGATATATGTTTCGATCTTTATACTGTCCTGTAAAACGATTTTGTGTATTATTTTTGTGAATAAATTTGTAATATATTTTTACTCATATTTTGGTCTGCCTTAAAAGTCCAGCGGGGGGTACTGTGATCTCCTTGTTAGGGGATCTTTCTATTTACCGTATTTATCGGCCTATAACACGCACCCCAAGTTTAGGAGGGAATTTAAAAGAAAAAAACTTATAGGAGGGAAGTTTAAGGAAAAAAAACTTACATTTAAATGCCCATCAATGCAGCCTTATCAGTGTCATTTGCAGCCTTCCATTGCAGCCTTGTCAGTCATTTGCAGCCTTCCATTGCAGCCTTGTCAGTCACTTGCAGCCTTGCATTTAGCCTTGTCAGTCACTTGCAGCCTTGCATTTAGCCTTGTCAGTCACTTGCAGCCTTGCATTTAGCCTTGTCAGTCCCTTGTAGCCTTGTCTGTGGCTTTGCCATTTAAAAATGGCGCCGCCGAGATACAGAGCGGATGTCCTGTGTATCTCGGTGGCGCTCTGTAGTTCTCGGCCGCTCTCGGCGGCTTTTGGCTATTTTTGGGTGTTCTCGGCTATTTTCGGCCACTCTCGACCGTTCCCGTCCCCCCAATATCCATGTCAGGCCCTTCAGATCTGGTATGGAAATGAAGGGGAACTCTGCGCCAAATTTAAAAAGAAAACGGTAAGGAGTCCCCCCAAAATCCATACCAGATCCTTCAGGTCTGAATATGAATTTTAATGAGAACCCTGTGCCAAAATTTTAAACAAAAATGGCGTAGGGCTCGCCTCAAAAATCCACACCAGACCCTTATCCAAGCACGTAACCGGACAGGCCACAGGAAAAGAGGGGGAGGGAGAGCGCCCCCCCTCCTGAACCGTACCAGGCCAAATGCCCTCAAAATGGAGAGCACCCACCCCATGTTGAGGCCACAGGGCCTGGTATGGTTAAGGAGTGGGGGCTGCTCTCTCGCCCCCCTTCTTTTCCTGCTGCCTGCCAGGTTACATGCTCGTATAAGGGTCTGGTATGGATTTTGGGGGGATCCCTACTCCGTTTTTTTTTTTATTTGGCACAGGGTTCCCTTTAATATTCATACTTTACAGACATACTATAGACACCCTCAGGCACGATATTTAAAGGAATATTTCATTTTTATTGTTTCACTTTAAGCATTAATAAAATCACTGCTCCCATTTTTAAAACTTTTTTTTTGCATTGGTACATCTCCCCTGGGGCAGGACCCGGGTCCCTAAACACTTTTTATGACAATAACTTGCATATAAGCCTTTAAAATTAGCACTTTTGATTTTTCATGTTTGCGTCCCATAGACTTTAACAATGTTCATTTGTTCATTGGAATCTTTTGCCTGTTCCAATGTTCTGGTGCGAACCGAACCGGAGGGTGTTTGGCTCATCCTTAATCAGCAGATGACTTAGCTACTGACTATGGAAACTTTACACTGGACCTCATGCAACTTGGATTCTGTGCCTCTCCACTCTTCCTCCAGACTCTGGGACCTTGATTTCCAATTGAAATGCAAATATTTCCACAGTCTGTGATGATTTTGGGAGCCATGTCATCTGCTGGTTTTGCTCCACTGTGTTTTAGCAAGTCCAAAGTAAGCGCAGCCCTTTAGTAGGAAATTCTAGAGCACTTCATGCTTCCATCTGCTGACCAGCTTGAAAGATTGCTGATTTCATTTTCCAGCAGGATTTGGCACTTGCCCATACTGCCAAAAGTACCAATACCTGGTTTAATGATCATGGTATCACTGTGCTTGATTGGTCAGAAAGCTTGCCTGACCTACATGTAGCGGATGACATTTGGGATCAAATGTCACACACATTGTAAATTTAGTTTTTGACCTCGGGACAATAAAGGTTCTGAGGGTTAATTATTGTAGGTAGGCCTAACACCAGTCTGGCCAGGCTGTGTTTAGAAGTTCTGCCTGGTTATGTGAATGGTGAGGTGCACATGACAGGCTAGAACCAAGTCTGGTTGAATGTTTTGGTATCGGCTCTCTCGGAGCCAGTCAGCGGGAGTGCCGGGGCCCGCAGAGGAGTCTGGGAGGGGGTACTTATACAGGTGTGGGTCACCTGTTCAGGATTCCGGAGTTGTTCGTGAGACCCGTGTGGTCTGATCTGGTTTCAGGACCGGGTAGCCTCGTGAGGGGTCCTGGTCACAGGGTGTTCAACATCCCGCAACATGTTCCTGTTAGTGGCCCTTGATAGACCCGGCTGGTCCGAGGCACTGTAACTGAGGGAGGATTCAAAGTGTCTGGGTGTGCTCTCAGCTTGGATGGACACCACAGCTCGTGGAAGTGACCAGAGGAGGACTCTTTGGAGGAGGGCCGGCAAGTGGCATCCTGAGAAGTGCCTGGTTACCGAGTTGGGAAGGACATTGACGAATTCACACTTTTCCAGTACCAAAAAGGAAGCGGAAAACGTTCCAGGTACGGTTGGAAAAAGGTTCCTGTATACTCTCAGTTGATTGTTCAAGTTTTGAGTCAACATGCTGACTGCCATGATCTCTGGCTAGAGATCTGCTCAGCCTTGAATTACCCAGCTGTGAGTGGCTACTCTCTGGGTGGAAATAAAGACTGTGTTAAACCTGCAGTTCAAGGTGCCTGAGTTCTTTACCCGTGCCCTCGTGCCCTCTGTTCCCTAATAGACTGTGCTGTGAAAATTCTACTGCAAAAATAAACCTTTTTTGAAAGGACTTCATCTGTGTCAGTGTACAAGTCATTGGGTATCAACCCTGGGAACCCCTAGACGCGGAGGAGCAGGCCAGGAGAAGGTAATCAGTAAGCCCAACAAATCAAGGCCGCACAGCAAAGGTTGTGGCCGCTACATAAACCCTATAGAGAATCTGTGGGTTATTGTCAAGGGGAAGATGGGAGACACCAGACCCAACAATGCAGATGAGCTGAAGGCTGCTATCAAAGCAACCTGGGATTCCATAACACCTCAACAGTGCCACAGGCTGATTGTCTCTGTGCTGTGCCACATTGATGTAGTAATTCATGCAAAAGAAGTCCTGTCCAAATATTGAGTGTATACTTTTCAGTAAGCCAACATTTCTGACAACATTTCTGTATTAAAAATCCTTTTTTTTATTAGTCTTATGGAATATTCTAGTTTTCTAAGATACTGAATTTTGGGTTTTCACTAGCTGTAAAGCCATAATCATCAAGAAATAAATGCTTGCAATATATCACTCTGTGTGTAGGTATTGAGTGTAGGTATTGAACTTATTCTTCTCCTCAGTCTTCACGAGGGAATCAGAGGGCTTCAGTAACCAAAACTACAGTGTTTATCCTCATGACACATCACAGGAAGCACCTCCATGGTTAACAGAGGACAGAATTAAAATTAGACTTGGGAAACTTAACATGAATAAATCACCGGGACCAGATGGCTTGTACCTGGGGGGACTTAGGGAACTTGGTAAAGTATTTGCCAGACCATTGTTCCTAATTTTTACTGACAGTCTACTGACTGGAATGGTACCAGCTGATTGGAGAAAAGCCAATGTAGCACCAATATTTAAAAAGGGCCCAAAATACATTCCTGGAAAATACAAACCAGTTAGCCTAACATCAATAGTATGCAAGCTGTTAGCGGAGCTGATAAGGGACTATATACATGATTTTAGTCATGAAAACTGTATCATTAGCAGCAATCAGCATGGACTCATGAAGAATCGTTCTTGCCAAAACAATCTATTAACCTTCTATGAGGAGGTTAATTGCCATCTAGATAAAGGAAGGCCCATAGATGTGTATCTGGATTTGGCAAAAGCATTTGACACAGTTCCCCATAAGCGTTTACTGTACAAAATAAGATCTGTTGGCATGGACCATAGGTTGAGTACCGTATATACTCGAGTATAAGCCGAGATTTTCAGCCTCTTTTTTGAGGCTGAAAGTGCCCCCCTCGGCTTATACTCGAGTCATCGCTGTCTGCCCGCTCGATCAGCGTGTCGAGCAGACAGACAGCGGCCATTCTATCATTCAAAAGCCGCGCCTCCGGCTCCGCCTTCGCCTGTGATAGGCGGAACACTGAATTTCCCAGCAGCCTGTGTTCCGCCTATCACGGACATCGTATCATCCTCGTACTACGGACGAGGATGATACGATGTACGTGATAGGCGGAACACAGGCTGCTGGGAAATTCAGTGTTCCGCCTATCACAGGCGAAGGCGGCGGCGCAGCTTTTGAATTTTACAATGGCCGCCGAGGCGCCGACGAAGAGGGCACGGGACGGAGGCAAGGCAAGGCAAGGCACGGCACGGCACGGCACGGGACGGGACGGGACGGGACGGGACGGGACGGAGGCAAGGCACGGCGGCGAGGCACGGCACGGGACGGAGGCAAGGAGGCAAGGCACGGGACGGAGGCTCGGGACAAAGGCTCGGGACACAGGTAGGCTGGACACACACACACACACACACACACACACACACACACACACACACACACACGGATGGATACACACACACACAGGGATGGATGGATGGAGACACACACACACAGGGATGGATGGATGGATGGATGGAGACACACACACACAGGGATGGATGGATGGATGGACACACACACACACAGGGATGGATGGACGGACACACAGGGATGGACGGACACACAGGGATGGACGGACACACACACAGGGATGGACAGGCATGTCTTACCCTCGGCTTATACACGAGTCAATAAGTTTGCCAGTTTTTTTGGGGGTAAATTGGGGGCCTCGGCTTATATTCGGGTCGGCCTATACTCGAGTATATACGGTACATGGATTGAAAACTGACTGCAAGGGCGAGTTCAGAGGGTGGTGATAAATGTGGAGAACTCAGAATGGTCAGGTGTTGGTTGTGGGGTCCCCCAGAGTTCTGTGCTGGAACCAATCCTATTTAATTTGTTCATGAATGGCCTGGAGGATGGGGTAAACAGTTCAATCTCTGTATTTGTAGATGATGCTAAGCAGAGCAATAACTTCTCGGCAGGATGTGGAAACCTTGCAAAAAAAGATCTGAACAAATTATTGGGGGTGGGCAACTACATGGAAAATTAGGTTTAATGTAGAAAAATATAAAATAATGTATTTGGGTGTCAAAACTATGTATGCAATCTATACACTGGGGGGAGAACCTCTGGGGGAATCTAGGATGGAAAAGGACCTGGGGGTCCTACTAGATGATAGGCTCAGCAATGGCAAGCAATGCCAAGTTGCTGCTAACAAAGCAAACAGAATATTGGCATGCATTAAAAGGGGGATTAACTCCAGAGATAAAACAATAATTCTCCCGCTCTACAAGACTCTGGTCCGTCCGCACCTAGAGTATGCTGTCCAGTTCTGGGCATCAGTCCTCAGGAAGGATGTACTAGAAATGGAGCGAGTACAAAGAAGGGCAACAAAGCTAATAAAGGGTCTGGAGGATATTAGTTATGAGGAAAGCGAGCACTGAACTTATTCTTTCTGGAGAGGAGACGCTTGAGAGGGGATATGATTTCAATATACAAATACGATACTGGTGACCCTACAATAGGGCTAAAACTTTTTTTGCAGAAGAGAGGTTAACAAGACTCATGGCCACTCATTAAAATTAGAAGAAAAGAGGTTTAATGTAGAGGGTTCTTTACTGTAAGAGCAGCAAGGATATGGAATCCCCTTCCACAGGCAGTAGTCTCAGCGGGGAGCATCGATAGTTTCAAGAAATTATTAGATAAGCACCTGAACGACATACAGGGATATACAATGCAATACTGACATTCACACACATAGGTTGGATTTGATGGACTTTTTGTTGACCTCACCTACTATGTAACTATGTCACATGAAAAGATATAATAAAATATTTACAAAAATGTGAGGGGTGTACTCACTTTTGTGAGATACTGTATGTATGTATGTGTGTGTATATATTATATACAGTGGCGGAACTACCCCCATAGCGACCCATGCGGGCGCTATGGGGCCTGCAGCCGATCTAGGGCCCGGTGAGTGGCGTTGCTAAGCGGGTGCAGCACCGGGTGACACCCGCCAGCGGGGTGACACCCTTGAGTAGCGGCAGCTGCACCACGAACCTTCTGTGCTCGAGCGCAGGCTGAGGGACACAGCGGTGCGGACCTAAGCCACCTCCCCTCCTCTCTGTTTACATCCACAGAGGAGGAGGGGCCTGCGCTCGAGCCTCGAGGAACACACACCGCTGTTTGTGGAGACTGTCAGCGCTGTTGTAAGGTATGTAAGGGAGGGTGGGGGGGGGTCTGCTCTGCACTAGTGAGGGGGGGTCTGCTCTGCACTACTGGGGTGGTCTGCTCTGCACTACTAGGAGGGTCTGCTCTGCACTACTGAGGGGGGGTCTGCTCTGCACCACTGAGGGGGGTCTGCTCTGCACTACTGGGGGGGTCTGCTCTGCACTACTGAGGGGGGGTCTGCTCTGCACTACTAGGAGGGTCTGCTCTGCACTACTGAGGGAGGGTCTGTACTGAGGAGGATTCTGCACTGAGGAAGAGTCTGCACTACTGAGGGGGGTCTGCACCACTGAGGGGGATCTGCACCACTGAAGGGGGTCTGCACCACTGAGGGGGAGTCTGCACTACTGAGGGGGGGTCTGCACTACCGAGGGAGGGTCTGTACTGAGGAGGATTTTGCACTGAGGGGGAGTCTGCACTACTGAGGGGGGTCTGCACCACTGAGGGGGAGTCTGTACTGAGGGGGTCCTGCACTGAGGGGGTTGTCTGCAAAGCTGGGGGGGTCTGTACTGCTGGGGAGTCCTGCACTGAGGGGGGTCTGTAATGGGGGGTGTGGGTACTAAGGGGGATGTCTGCATTGCTGGGGGGTATCTGTACTAATGGGGGTCTGCACTGAGGTGGGGGTGTCTGTACTGATCGGGGTCTGCACTTGGGTGAGGGGTCTGTACTGATGGGGGGTGTCTGCACTGAGGGGGGTCTGTAATGGGGGGGTGTCTGTACTGCTGGGGGTCTGCACTGAGGTGGGGGGTCTGCACTGAGGTGGGGGGTGTGTAATGCTGGGGGGGTCTGCACTAAGTGGGGTGTATGTACTAAGGAGGGTGTCTGCACTGCTGGGGGGTCGGTACTACTGAGGGGGTCTGCACTGAGAGGGGTGGGTTTGCACTGCTGGGGGGGTCTGCACTGAGGGGGGTCCTGCACTGCTGGGGGTGTCCTGCACTGAGGGTGGTGTCTGCACTGAGGGGGGGGGCCTGTACTGATGGGGATATGCATGTGTGTCCTTCAGGGCCTGCATACAGTATACTGCATACTTTGTTGGTTGAAATTAATATAAGATGTTGCCTGGGTACTGTGCTACATGATTGCGGTAATCTGTTGTTCAATGGCATTAGTTCATTTTTTTTTTGGGGGGGGGGGGGGCCATGCAACATTTTGCTATGGGGCCCTGTGATTTCTAGTTACGCCCCTGTATATATATATATATATATATATATATATATATATATATATATATATATATATATATATATATACTGTATATATATATATATATATATATATATAAATATATATACACCCTTAGACTTATTTAAAAAACTGGATGCAAAGTTGAAGGTTTTACCCAAAACACCAAATAACAGTACACTTATGTATGGCTCAAATGGTAAGAGGTAAGAGAGACAATATGTAAAAATATCATTACATCTCTTCTCTGCAGTCGCTATGTTGGTGGAGTATTTTATTCTCTGAGAGGAGCTGATGATGTGGATGAGAACTGTTATTTAGCAAATATTGATTATTAGACGAGATAACTTGGATAAAAAGTTCTGTGTACATTTTGAGCTCAGCATTTAGAGGCTGCAAAAAAATCCTTTTGGTTTTTGTTTTTGTTTGGAGGAAAGGTTAGTTATGAGGAAAGAGCACTGAACCCGAGTGCTTTCACACTGGAACGGTGCGCTTGCAGGACGGTAAATAAAGTCCTGCAAGCAGCATCTGTGCCGCGTTGCCGCGAGCACTCCTGCCTATTGATCCTGCCTA
The DNA here is from genome assembly GCF_037356315.1 of Lithobates pipiens. Taxonomy (NCBI): domain Eukaryota; kingdom Metazoa; phylum Chordata; class Amphibia; order Anura; family Ranidae; genus Lithobates; species Lithobates pipiens. The sequence continues at coordinate 169,006,884 of NW_027507903.1, read as the reverse complement.
TTGATCCTATATATCCTGCTGGTGGTTTTAACACTTTTTCGGATGCTAGTGGGGGTTAAATGCACCCCGCTAGCATCCGAATAGTGCCGCTAAAACTACGGTAAAGCGCCGCTAAAAATATCGGCGCTTTATCGCCAATGTTTCAGTGTGAAAACACCATAAATGTTAAAAAAAAAAAAAACGTGCTAGAACAGTTGAACTTTATATGGGCTTAATCAGTCACTTTTATTGGTGGCAGGTGTGTTCTGACTACTATGTAACATCAGTTTGAATGTGAATGGTTACGTGTCTAATAATAGGAGGATGTGTTCACTTATGTAGCCACATTATTTTAGTTCCCTTAACCCACCCCACTAAACAATTTAGTTTTTTTTTTTATTGATTTGTACAGTGGAATATATTCTGAAGTGGTTTCTCTTGGTCTGATTTTTTACATCTCAAAAATCTGCAATTTATACAGGGGTTTGTAGATTTTTGTATCTATTGCATATATACAGTATAAATGAGAGATTTTGTTTCTTCTTTTCTGTTTCTATTTGGAGTTTATCATTTGCACCCTTTATCGTTTGATGCATTGCAATATGTTTGTGGACATGGGAAGTTAGTTGGTAGCCAATATGGAATAATGACAAACAGAGGCCAGGTAGCGTGGCACTATTATTATTTGCTTAAGTTAAGGTAACACATAGGACATGGAGAACAGCAACAAGGTACTTGGCTTAACAGTCCCAAAACAATATGGTGACAAACTCTCACAAAATCAACACAGGTGCAAAGGTTCTAAGCAATGTTAGTGTGGCACATTGGAGTAGTCCCAGCACTAAGGTTGTCACTCTAATAAGCCTTACATTACCGAAGCAGCATCTGAGTGGTGGGGTGGCTATTAGACAGAGTAGCATTGTAAGCAACATTGGAAAAACAAATGCAAGACCTTATCTCATCACTAGAGTTCAGGAAATAGGGGAGTCGGCAGTGGTGTCCCTGGTCAAACTTTCCTCATCAAGAACCTCTCCCTAGGGTTAAATAAGCTGTCTCTAACCAGCGTGGATCTCATCCCTACTCTATCCATTTTGCATCTGCACATCAAATGCAGTGGGGTATTGCTATTTATTAGTATTGCCCCCACTAAAGATGGCTGCTGAGGTCATCCAGTGTTGCAAGGTCCAATCGGATCACTGCCCTCCTGGAGACACCTATGAAGGCTGCAGAGGATTGTTCCCTTCATCCTCCATTTCCTCTGTACAGCGGGCAGAAACACAGCACCACCAACAGAAGGGAGGGGAACTGCACCTGCCTACTTGTTGGCTACCTAGGGACGGGCCGAACACCCCCCCGGTTCGGTTCGCACCAGAACATACCAAACAGGCAAAAAATTTGGCAGAACACACGAACGCCATTAAAGTCTATGGGTCACAAACATGAACAATCAAAAGTGCTCATTTTAAAGGCTTATATGCAAGTTATTGTCATAAAAAGTGTTTGGGGACCCGGGCCAAACCGTCCACCCATCCCTATCCTTCAGTATACAGCAGCCATTCTCATCCAGGGTTCCCTGGATGAGATTGCTAGGGGTTCCTTTGGCAGTGGCTGATTGACCTCTATTTGATGGTGCCTGCATAGTTCCAGAAATAATGCCACTTGGCAGAGAAAGCAGTGTGAAATCAAATATATTTATACCTGTCTATATGGGTGGTATTGTGAAAAGCACTATAAGCGTTGCATTATTCTTATCGATCACCAATGTAAGGGGTATTTTTCCTACTGACCCTGATGAATTGATTTTACTAAGGGTTCCCCGAGATCAGAAAATTATTTTAGGGGTTCGTCTGGGGAACAAAAATTAAGAAAGGCTGGTATACAGAATAATATCAACATTATACTAATTCTGTCATCATTCCATGATTTTATAAGACTTGCTACCCCTGTAGCTGTTCATGTCCTTTAGTTATTGTAAAGGTAAAACTAGTGCTATTGTAAAATGGATAGCTCATCACTGATTATATCCAGTCCACAGGCAACAAGCAGCATGCCTTCCTTTGTTCAGAGAGAACAATGCAATGTTGTGGCAATCTCCCAGTGTATTGGGTGTAGATAATAACAAATGATAACCTAAGCTGACCTTATGCCTTCAGAAAAAGCAATGCAATGATTCGGAAATTTTGATTACTCTGTGTTTTCTATTAATATTCTTTAATAAGCCAGTAATGTGTTTTCTGCCTATTTGGAGCCTCTCTGGTATGCTGTGTTTGTGCAAGTGGTGATAAAAAGGGTCTTTTGAGAGTTTTTGATCTTTTTTTTCGGGTAATTATGAACCCTCAAATGTAGCAAGCCTGAAGCTTTGCTGCACTGAGTTTCCCATATCTCCTTAACACAGAAGGTTTAATGATTCCTAGTAAGCATTCTCTGCTCTTAGAGACAGATGTTTGATTAAATATATGCAATTCAGGTTTCAATAGCATCCATGAAGAGAGGGTATGATATGAGTTAAAAATTAATAATATATTAATCATGTTACCTGCAAAACATTTATATAAAGATGAAAGTACATGTGTACACAGGGGTATTTTAGGAAGTGCTCAGTCGCTCTGATGCAGTGAACAAGATTTATAGGGATATGTTTCCATAGTAATCGCTTGGGTAGCAAACAAACAGCCACATAAAGTGATTTACAAAGTGTGTGTATCCTAGGAACCATACCTTTTTAATTTAGTAGTAAAACATAAATACATATCCATTAAGAAATGGATAATGTTTTTTTTTATATATATATATATATCTTACATGTTTATTACATCCATAACATTGTATGACATATTATTTATGAATAAAAAAATACTTTCCATTTTTCCAAAAGATTCTCAATTTCAGCCTATGTACAATATACCCTGATAATGTAAAATAATTTGACCATAGGACCACGATGCTGTCTCTTGGTAACTGAATGCAAAAGTTTATGATGAGATTGTTCAGGAAATATATTACACTGTCAAAAGGAAATAAACATAACAAAGAGCCTACAGAAATTAAAGTTGTTTGGTTTAGAAAATAATCATGTATAGTATAGAATATTTAAATTTTAGATGGCATTAGAGTGGAGAGGGATTTGAACACCCGTAAGGTCTTGATTGCTGTTTGCATCCCAATTAGCAAGAATCGCCTTATCTGTTTGTACTAGGTGACCATTGTAACTGAGAGTAAAGCCTGGTACACACCGAGTTTTTTCTTGTTCAACCTAGTGGGCTAAACAAGAAAAACAAAAAACTGAAGCGCTCGGAAGTAGATCCTGTACTGACAATCCGATGTTTGTACAGCAATCTCCCCCCTGAGCTTTTATGTTCTGACAGGGGACCCCCGTCTCACCAGAACACACCTTTTTTGATCATGCCTATTCAACAGAAGCCAGACGTTTGGCCAGATTCTGTCCGGCTGGCTGCTGTACAAACGGGCCAAAAGTAGGACGCTCAATATTCGGCCCCTCTGTACATCAGTTTAAAGTGAGAGGAAATGTCAAATTTTGAATTGCCACTAGAACATGAATAGAGGGAAATCTACCAATGGGGTAATTAGTTCTTCTGACAACCATCAAAAGGGAATTTCACTCACTGTAGAGATTTTCTTTCACTACCTGTTCTGGCTAATGCCACGTACACACGACCGGAATTTTTGACAGCAAAGGTCCGACAGAACGAGTCCATCGGACAATTCGATCTTTTGTGGGCTCCATCGGACCTTTGCTTGCCAAAAATCCTGCGGACTTTAGAAATAGAACATGTTTTAATTTTTTCCACCGGAACTCCGCCGGACCGAGAAATCCGTTTGTGTGTATGCTAGTCTGACGGACAAAAACCGACTCTAGGGCAGCTATTGGCTACTGGCTATGAACTTCCTTATTCTAGTCCAGTCGTAAGTCATCACGTTCGAAACCGTCAGACTTTGGTGTGATTGTGTGTGGCCAAGTCCGTTCATTCGGAAAGTCCGTCGGAACTCCGCCGAAAGTCTGTCGGAAAGACCGTCGGACCTAGTCCCTCGAAAAGTCCGGTCGTGTGTATGCGGCATAAGGGACAGAGAAATCTCCCCAATGGATCACAGATGGCAATAAAACGGACAGGGGTTATAACATTGTCTACTCTATCCAAAATATAAACAAAACGTTTGAGATTGTTTTAAATTTAAGGGAACAGCTACACAATTCTCTATTACTTACATCGATGAGATGGAAAAAAGCAAGCTGTGGACATTCTCAGCAATAGACCTGTAAATCAGAGGACACAGAGGTGTAGATCACACACAGAGGTGCAGGAATTCATATTTTCTCTCTGTATAACATTAATGCTAACAAAAGTAATTAAACTAAATAAAGAAGTGCAGGACCCAGTTTAATTGCTTTCCTGACAGACTCCATGGCAGCATACCTATGGGTTAACCCCACCTCCTCTACTCCCCTATAGGAACCCACTCCCATAAATCTTTGCTCTGAACCAGAGGCTGCATTCCTTTTTTGTCCTCCTCCTAAGGACAGGTTTGGTATTCAACTACCTAAAGTTTTTCCTCTCCGTGATCAAGACCGGCCAACAGCGACCACTGGGAAGACAAGTCGCCATACTCCGATAAGCCTTGGCTATTATCAGGTTATGGAGTTGGCAAACGGAAGAGGCGCTGGAAGAGCTAAAGCCTGGTCATTGGCAAGCAAACAGTGCAATGGCCAGATAGCCCAGCTATTAGTGGCGGCCCTATCTGCCCCAAGTACGACGGGATCAGCCTACTTGGCCCAGTTTAATCGAGGAAACAGGATTGAATTGCAGATCTGTGTTCATGCCATGTGCGGTGATGTATACTTTTATGTTACATATTCCATGGCAGCAGTTTGTGTGTTTTTCTGTTTGTCTGTTTTCTTCCCTGGCTATAATGTCTTCCAGTCTATGGCAGCTAGAGCACATTAGCATTCCAAGCTGCTGCTTTCTCTTCTGGCCGGGCATCCCTGGGTTACTCCTACCCAGGGGCTCAGTGCATGGATGCTGGGGGCGGTGGGGGTGTCATTCCAGTGGAGAAATTCAATTAGCGATTAGTACTGTTGATATTGGGATTTCTCTGTGGACAGCTAGGAGCAGTTTCCATAAAAGCTGTGTGCAATCATCACAGGTATATGCTCCACATTAACACACGGGTATGCTGCCTTTGTGTGTTTCTTCTATGATTTGATCACCTGTGCAGGTTGTTTGTCTGTCTGTGCAGTTTCATTAGACATGTGCATTCGTTTTCGTCCGAATGCATTTTCGTCCGAATTTCAGCTATTTTCGTTTTCGTTTTGACAAACGATAACGAAAGCACAAAATCCGAAAAACGAAAGATCCGACATAAATAAATGCTTTATTTTCGTTTTCGTTGTTACAACAGTTCGATATAGAATAGGAGATTCGACATGACTCTGACAACATGTCTATAGAACCTATGGTCGAATGTGCCTAACCTTACCTCTATTAGTCCAAGATTATATAGAGAAAATATTCGACAGAGAAAAGATTTGACGGAGAGAAAAGATTCTGCAAGTTACTGTCCTAAAAAGTGTTTGGGGACCCGGGTCCTGCCCCAGGGGACATGTGACGTATGGGTGACCCCGCACCCCTCTGATGTAACACAGGCAGGTTTCCGTTACATGAGAGGGGGGCGGGGTCACCCATACATCACGGGGAACCCCGGGTTTCCCCTTGCGTCAGAGGGGGGCGGGGTCAGGTGACGGGTGGCCCCGTCCACCCTATATAAGAAACGTCAGGCAGCCGGAATCCTTGCATTGTCTCCTCTGCGGAGACAGAAGAACGAAGGATTCGCTGCGCTGGAGAGATGAGACATCGCTGGAGAGATGACCGTCCGTCGCTGGATAGCAAGAGTGGATTACCGCCGCTGGAATCTTTTTTTTATTTTTTTATTTTTAATAAAGGAATTTTTCAAAAGTGTGTTTGTTTTATTTAACCATTTTTTACACTTTCTTTGTGAAATGGTAGGGGTACTTTTGTACCCCCTTACCATTTCAAACAGGGGGGGGGCCGGGATCTGGGGGTCCCCTTGTTAAAGGGGGCTTCCAGATTCTGATAAGCCCCCCGCCCGCAGACCTCCACAACCACCGGCCAGGGTTGTGGAGATGAGGCCCTTGTCCTCATCAACATGGGGACATGGTGCTTTGAGGGGTCACAGACCCCCAAAGCATCCTCCCAATGTTGAGGGCATGTGGCCTGGTACGGTTCAGGAGGGAGGGGGGGCCGCTCTCTCGTCCCCCCCTCTTTTCCTGCGGCCTGCCAGGTTGCGTGCTCGGATAAAGGGTCTGGTATGGATTTTTAGGGGGAACCCCACGTCAATTTTTTTTTAAATTTGACGTGGGGTTCCCCTTAATATCCATACCAGACCTGAAGGGTCTGGTTATGGATATTTAGGGGGAACCCCAAGTCAAATTTTTTCTTAAATTTGAGGCAGGGTTCCCCTTAATATCCATACCAGACCTGAAGGGCCTGGTAATTGAATTTGGGGGACCCCCACGCTTTTTTATTTATTTATTTATTTATTTTTTTATCAATGACTTTCAATGAGTGTTCTCTGTATTACGGGAGCCGACAATTCATAATAGCTGCGAGTGATTTTAAAGGACTTTTTTTCCTGCATAAATGACACTTTGTGCAGCGACAGTTCTAAGCCCCAGAAACATGAGCCCCTTCACAGGCATACTATAGACAACCCCCCCCCTACGAAATTTAAAGGAATATTACACTTTTATTGTTTCACTTTAATCATTATTAAAATCACTGCTCCCGAAAAAACGGCCGTTTTTAAAACTTTTTTTTGCATTGATACATGTCCCCTGGGGCAGGACCCGGGTCCCCAAACACTTTTTAGGACAGTAACTTGCAAATTAGCCTTTAAAATTAGCACTTTAGATTTTGAACGTTGGAGTACCATAGACTTTAATAGGGTTCTAAAGTATGCTATATAGTATATATACTAGCTCCGTCGAATCTTCTTTATACATTCGACAGACACCATAAGCCTTCAAAGACAGATTCGACCGTAATTCATGTGGATTTTCGGACGAATGCAATTTTTGAACGAAAAACGAAATAAATAAAAACGAATTTCGGGAGTAACTAAATAAATTAAGTTTTCGGACGAAAACGAAATTCCGAAACGAAATATTTTACTCTGCACATGTCTAAGTTTCATACTGTGGATGTATCACTGTTCCCCCATGTGGCCAGCCCTTGTGTAGAAGGTATGAGAGGGCGGGTTTAACCCTTTCCTTGCTGACCTGGGTACTCTTTTTGGGTTCTTTAACCATTTCCTTTCTATCCTCTTTTGCCTTTGTGGGTCCTTCTAGGTCAGATTGACAATACACGGCACAAAATGATAAATTTATAGCAGAAGCTCTGAATTCTCCTTTACGCACCCACCCCTATGTCAGCGGTAAGTAAGGAGGGAGCCTGCTGGGGATGCTGGACTCCGGTCCCAGAGGGCACGTGTCTGTGTGAGCTATGCTAAGCCCAGACTGTTGGGAAAAGGGGTGGTGATTTCCAGCAAATGGAATCTCTGTTGAGGTACGTGGTGCAAGAATCCCTTAAAGAGTGGGATACAAGCCACAGGTACAGTTCAACAAGCCATTGCGGCATGTTCTCCCACTAGGATGACCAGACATCCATCTATGAAGACCTCAGACAGTGAGGCAGAGGGAGATGAGTGTCTTTACCCTTGTAACGCCCTTTGGTCAAGGCAATGATGAGTGCATTTACATGAATAGAACCTGTAGAGTTTCCTGCAAAGCAAGAGGAAGTTCTGTAAGCACCTTGGGCTCCGTTTTCCTCTAGTGCGACTTGTCATGTGACTTTGGACACATAGGGTCACATGATGAGTCAGAGCCCATTGATTTTAATGCCACCTGTTCCAATTTATGCGACTTAAGGTTGCAGTGACTCTGAAACGTTTCCTGCACTACTTTGGTGCAACTTTTGATGCAGCTTTGACCCAGAGACTGTAGAGTTGGATCTGGGTCGCATCGAAGATGCACTCCAAAGTCACACTCTAAACTGTGCGACTTTGGGGTCAAAATAGTGGAGACGTAGCCTTGGAGAGAGTGTTCAATTTTCTCCATTCCTAATGGAACTAGGGGACATCATTTTGGATGAGTGGAGCAAGGTCTAGAGATATATCCCCCTCTGAGCAAGCATGCCGCTTTTCCTTGGAAGATGCAGTGAATAGCCTGGGCTCTTGTGGCCATGTTGCAAAGGATGAAAATGTGGATGGAGAATGTGGATGCAGTATTCAAGAGCGTTTTCAGAAACTCTGTGATTCAGGAGTCGGAGCTGGTGTCGATTTCCATGGTGAGGCTCCAACTGACATTATTCGCATAGTGGCGTGGGTTTTGCTCTCGTCAGTTACAGCAAGTGAATACTATGACTGGGGCCTGGGCTTGTTGAACCCACCTCTAACAGGCGTAATATATTATTCCTTTTGAGGGAGCTTCATCTTTTGGCAAGCTGGATAGCACCATACCCTGGGCCACAGTTGGAAAGTTGGGATCCTGCCTCAGGACCAGCACCTTTATAGGCCGGAGGACCACAGTCTAGAGCAGGGATATGCAATTAGTGGAACTCCAGCTGTTCCAAAACTACAAAAAGTCTCACCATGCCTCTGCCTCTGGGTGTCATGCTTGTGGCTGTCAGAGTCTTGCTATGACTCATGGTACTTGTAGTTCTTCAACAGCTGGAGGTCCGCTAATTGCATATCCCTGGTCTAGAGAACAAAGTTCAGAGTGTGCGAGGGTAGCACATTTTTACAGACCAGGTTCGGTCTTTAGGAAGAGCTCGTGAGACCAGATATCCCCTCAGAAGTATGCTAAAAGGCTTAAACTAAGGTATCCAAGAGGCTACTGAGTTTGGGCCTCAAACTATTGGGATGTCAAAGTGGTCTTTCGGGACATGCATGTCCTCCATCAGAAGTCCTCCTCATCTCGGATTAATTTTAATTTATTTTGCCTCGCTCTGAGATAAAGGAAGCATATACTCATGTTTTACGTAAAGTCACTGGCGTTGCAAAGTGCTGCCGTGCCAGTCTCTGAATGCAAGAGTGCAGGTACCCGTCCCTCTTTAGGGTCATGAAGAGGAACAACTTGCTGAGGCTGGTTTTAGATCTTGCGCACCTGAGCCAATTTTCAGCAAAGGACAAGACTTCTACAAGTTCCTTCGATTCACTGTAGGTCAAGTCCATCTCCAGCACCAGCTACAGCCATTCAGGCTTTCAACATCACCCCATGTGTTTTCAGGGTCTTATTATATAAAAACAAGGAGCATACGCCTGCATAGTTATGTGGATGTCCTTCTACTGTCCCAAAACAGAGGGCAGCTGCTGGAGCCCAGAGCTCAGGTCTTTTCAATGCTCCTCAAATTCGGCTGGCAGGAAACAAGTGCAGAGCCATTCTCTGCTCAGAGGTGTCAAAAATAAAAAATAGCAGTCAGCAAATGTTTATCAACATTGCTCAGTGCTGAGATAAGAAACATTATATCATTTGGTTCCTTTAGATCAAAGAGATGAACTTTGATCTGCAAATGAGGTCAGTTTAACCACTTAAAGACTAAGCCTTTTTCTGACACGGTTGCTTAGAACCCTGCAAACATTATATCCATTTACCGACCGCCACATGACGATGTATGTCCCTTATTGAAGAGGGATATCTAGGTAATGGCAGCAGCTGCTGCCACAACTGAGGTATCCATCTCTTCGGGTGTCGGTTCGGTAAACGATAATGGTAATAATCTGCAGCGGATTCGCCACGAGATCACCGTTATTGGCTCTCCAACACCCTCCGTCACTTACCGGAGCCGTCGGCAGCTGTGTCTGGTCACTTTCTTGGTATGGATATGAGTGAGGCTAAAATTACCCCCATCCATCTCCATACCGTAGCAGGACGGAAGCGACTTCAAAAGGTCACTTCCGCCCATACCTCTTAAAGGCACACTTTTTTTCAAAGTCATTTTTTCAAATGACAATTATTTTTTTATTTATTTTTTCTTCATTGCATTTAAGGCCCAATATGAGATCTGAGGTCTTTTTGACCTCAGATCTCATATTTAAGAGGACCTGCCATGCTTTTTTCTATTACAAGGGATATTTACATTCCTTGTAATAGGAATAAAAGTGATCCAAATTATTTTTTTTTTAAAAGCAGTGTAAAATAAATAAATTAAATGAGTAAAAAAAAAAAAATTTTAAAGCGCCAAGTCCCTACGAGCTTGCGTGCAGAAGCAAACGCATACGTGAGTAGCGTCCGCATATGAAAACGGTGGTCAAACCACACATGTGAGGTATCGCCGCAATCGTTAGAGTGAGAGCAATAATGCTAGTCCTAGACCTCCTCTGTAACTCAAAACATGCAACCTGTAGAATTTTTTAAACGTTGCCTATGGAGATTTTTAAGGGTAAAAGTTTGATGCCATTCCACGAGCGGGCGCAATTTTGAAGCATGATATGTTTGGTATCAAATTACGCGTGTGTGTGTGTGTGTGTGTATGTATGTATGTAGCACTGACCCCCGAAGGAGCGGCTGGTTTTCTTGGGCTTACCGTTTACCTTCTCCGCCTTGTAGCTTGTCGTTTTTGTCTAGGGGTTCCCGAGGTTGATGGTCCAATAACTGCAGAGACCGACACTTGAATTCCTTTAGGAATTTTTATTTGCTTAAAATGTTGAACAGAAACACAGTCTCTCAGTTGGGAATAGAGGGTATAGGTATGGAAGTTCAGGCACTTTGAAACTGCTGACACTTAATAAATCTCTCTCTATGTAATCCAGGGAATAGCCACTCGCAACTGGATATTTCCACTGTCGGATAAATCCTGGTTTACGGATTTAGCAGCCGACATATAACTCAAACTTAGCAAAGTTTCTGCCACAGACTTGGTTGCAAACTTCTAGATGAATGCATGAAAGTCTCTCACAGGAACTTAGTTGTAACAGAAGGATGGAAATAGGAACCGTCTTGCGATACTAGTATCTTGCAGCCAGTCCGGCGATACCATAAGAAATGTGGATTCAATTAGTGTCCATACAGCTCAGCATACAGGCTCTTACCGAGCAGCCAGCCTCATGCGTGGCCCTCTTCTGAGGAGTCCTCCCCTGGTTGCATGACGAGTTGCTGGGCCTCTCCAAAACCCAAGATGGCACCGGACCACTTTAGAATCCTCCATCCAGTTACTGTGCCTCAGACTAGCTAGTTCAGAGGCTCGGAAATGGATTGATCCGCACCCCAGGCCATGAGGGCCTCTGGGGGCTGGTTAGGAGGACCAGGACTATGGAGTCAGAACATACTTCTGGACTGGAACCCAGAACCATGTGACTTCAGCACCTTTAGTACCCCCTCCTGGAATACACAGCGAGACAACGTACCCACTGATTGGCTCCGAGAGAGAGATTGGTACCCAATGCATCCAACCAGACTACATTCCAATGTCTGTCAAAGGTGTTGCCTACACCTATGACCAGGCAGAACATTAGTACAGCCCAGCCAAACTGATGCCAAAACCACAATTTACAACAATTAACCCCAAGACTCAACTATAGTCTAGGGAAAAATTTTTTTTACAGACATAACACGTACTCTTCAGAAGTACCGGTGTTACATATACATACATACATACATACATACATACATAGTAAAGTTAACTCAATTTTTTAGAAAAATGTGAAAGATGATATTATACTGAGATTCGTGAGCAGGGGCATTGGGAGGGGGTGGCTAGGGGAGGCTGAAGGCTAGAATGTGACCCTGAAAAGCCCCAAGTCTATGGAATGCTGCATTCCATTGTTAGCCCTGAGCGCCGTTCGCAAGTGCGGCCGAGTGCGGCCAAAATGAGCCGAGTGCCATAGTGGCTGAGTGCCGCTGGTCCCGCCTTCTGGAGCCTGCAGCGCCAATGCCAGGACCGCAGGACGTGTGACGTCCGTCTTAGCCTGCAGCCTCCAGAAGGTGGGAACGCTATATCCCCGCTTGGGCAGGCGGCTCGGCTCCTCTCCACTCTGGCGGTGAAGAGTGACTGCCTGCCTGCTGTGACCGCACACCACAGCTAAGCTGAGGTAGGTCAGACACAGAGTGTGTGTATGTATGTAATTATCAGTGTATGTAGGTCAGGCAGGTCAGTGGTCACTGTCAGTGTATGTAAGTCAGGCAGGTCAGTGGTCACTTTATATCGGTCAGGCAGGTCAGTGGTCAGTGTATGTAGGTCAGGCAGGTCAGCGGTTAGGGTATGTAGGTCAGGCAGGTCGGTGGTCATTGACAGTGTATGTAGGTTAGGCAGGTCAGTGTAAGTAGGTCAGACAGGTCAGTGTAATGGTCAGTGTCAGGCAGGTATGTTTACTAGTCAGCATTGATGGGCACTGGTAAGTCACACAACCCCACCACGCAAGCCAACAAAAAAAACAGATATATAACCACAGTGACTACTTAGAGAAGGTCTATATTTATTATATTTTATCATACCCCTTGTTACTATGTTATGGGCTGTAAAAAAAAATCATATTACCCATACACACATATATATATATGTGTGTACGCATCCTACCACAAGGCTGCAACATACTGTACTTACTGTCCCAGCTTTCCCTCTACCCCTTACTGGAGCTCCATGAGTGGATTCATTCTTATATCATTCTCACAATTAGATGTGCCAAGGTTATTCGGATGCAATACTTTTGGTAAATTCATATATATTTATATATTCACATTTACATCTGAATATTAAGTTGATCTATTGCTATTATTACCACTATATTGTAGATGTCCCATATGGCTAGCACATAGCCAAATGACATCAATGACCTGGCTGGCTTTTTGAGATGTTTTATTTTGTCCTCTTACTTTTAGAACACCCCTCTCCTTAAAAATTAGGCAAAATGCGTTGGGTTTCGGAACGCGTCCACTGTGTATTTTGTGATCGCCAGATTTCTAGATGTGACAGCTATATTTCAAATCTTGAGGGGGGTGGGAGGGAGGGTGGCTACTAGGATTGATGTTGAACCACAGGATTTTGATATTGTATTATGCTGTGGAAGGGTTTATAAGGGTTGTGTTCAAAGGGTTTAAATGCTTTGTATGCAATGCATGTTTGTTTTGTCTAGTGTTAATGATAGTAAGGCTGTTTTACCATTTTAACAGTAACTATTGTTTGTCTAATGGCTGAGTGATAATAAAAGAGTGAAAATGTTATAGATGTCAGTGCTAGTTAAAGTGTAAGCTGCTTGCAATATAGGTAGGTATATATAAGAGGGCCAGTATGGTGGCCCGTAATTATGGGAGGAGCCCGGAGGGTACATAATCAGACCACCCACAACGGTCTGTGTCGGTTCCAGTGCAAGGTACTGCACATCAAGGGGCCGACTCTTCTCAGCTCCCTCACGGTCGTCTATCTGTGTGTCCAATCGTATGTGCACTTCGGCTTCTTCATTCGTGGTCTTCGTCGGCGGTTCCCGCTCATGGTCGTAGATAAGTAGTATCCGAATCTTTTCATATCATGTGAAAACTTGCGGCTTCATGCTTACTATCCTGCACCCCTTTCGCAAAATCTACCTCTGAGTTGTTGACACTCATGTCCCGACATTGTTCGGCACAGGCATAGTACATTCGTAAATTCCTTCTACCAAACGTACGATTCATTCATAGATCCAAGCCTTTGAGTCGCTGTCGGTTGTTCTCCAATATCACTCGCCATAGGCTTCACTGGTTATAAAATTCACTGTTCTCATTCTTTTTTGAGATAAACAGGTATTGTTTGTATGGGTTTCTGTGGCTGATTGAGGTGTAATTAAACCCACCTGATGTCTTTCCTGCACTTGACTAGCCTCGGGGGATGGGTGGTTGATAGGTGTTTGGTTTCACAGTAAGGAATGGCATACACTCTACAACCAATTTGTATCAGATACTCTTTACTGCCAATTTATATCAGATTCATCTCATACATTTTTGAGCTGATTCGTGTCAAATGCATTGCAGAGGCTGACTCTGCCAACCTACTGCATGTCCACGTAGTTGTACCTTCGAGATCGGTCGTATATCTTCATCGATTGTCCCACGCTCGGACCGCTACACACTCGCTGTCGCAGGTAGGACTTTGTTGTTACCGCTCTTCTAAACTCCAATAGTTACCTTATCATGTTCGTTTATCATGTTCGTTTTGCAAAGTCGCACTTACGCCACCGTAAGTCTATGTCATCTTTCATGTATTTCATCCTTTCTACCCAACGCGGGTTTACTCGAGCCGATCACTTCACGGTCCATGCGGTCAAATCCGACATTCAAGCCCCTTACTCACCTCGCATCTACGGCCGATTCGAAATCTAGTCGCAACTTCGCTTCTATGTTTCGGATCCTCGGCAATCACAAGCCCCTTCAACCGTCATCACCATTTAGTTGATTCGAACCCAGCCATATCATCGGCAATACGGTCAGATCTGTCATACGAGCCCCGTAGTCACCTCATATCTATGACCGAGTCGAAATCTAGTCGCAACTTCGCTTCTATGTTTCGGATCCTCGGCAGTCACAAGCCCCTTCAACCGCCATCACCATTTAGTCGATTCAAACCCAGCCATATCATCTGCAACACGGGCATATCTGTCATACGAGCCCTGTAGTCACCTCGCATCTACGGCCGTTTCGAATCTAGTCGCAACTTCGCTTCTATGTTTCGGATCATTGACAATCACCAGCCCCTTCAACCACCATCACAATTCAATCAATCCGAACCCAACCATATCCTCAGCGATACGGTCGGATCCCATATACGAGCCTCTCAGTCGCATCTACGGAGGATTCGAGTCTAGTCGCAGCATCGGCCCAACGATTCCAGTCCTTGCCAAACGCAACTCCTAACAACCAAGCCGAATCCTGTTGCATCACTGACTCAAATGAGTCAAATCTTTCGCAGACTATTCCATAGCTATAGCCCAGTTCAAACTAGTCACATCGGCTGTACGAATTCAGCAGTACTTACATTTGACCTTCTCAGTCTATCCATACATGATCGTACACAATTCTCTCCACCAATTTGCTCAGTATTGCGCACGGTCATTCCTACATAATCACATTTCCTCTATAACCTTTCTTTCGCCTTTCAACAAAGCTGCGTTCTTGCAATTGCTGCAAGTCTTTCTGCATTTGGCTCAAAACTCCAGTAGCAACACTGCTGTTCACATCATACCTACACACTTATAAATCCGCAAAACATTGCTTTCACCTTTCAAATAAAGCTGATTCCTTGCAATCGCTGCGAGCATCGATGCAATGGCTCAATACGGCCACCCATCGCTCTCCTCATTCCTACACACTTATAATTAAATTTATAGATTCAAATAAAGCTGCTTTCTTGCAATCGCTGCAAGCATCTCTGCAATGGCTTAATACGGCCACTCATCGTCTCCAGTAGCAACACAGCTGTTCACCTCATTCATTCATTCATTCTCACCTCATAATTCAATTTATAATTCAAATAAGGCCGCTTCCTTGCAATCGCTGCAAGCATTTCAGCAAATGGCTCAAACTGCCACTCATCGTCTCCAGTAGCAACACGGCTGCTCATCGTTTTCTCTGTCGCTTTCCCCTTTTAGGCCAGTTAGAACACCAGTTAGTCCACCCTGCACCCAGGGCCGGATTAACATAGGGGCTATTGGAGCTGCAGCTCCAGGCCCCTTTCTCAAGATAGGCCCATTTGCCCAAAAAAAAAAAAAATTTTTTTTTTTGTTTTTTTTTTTTAAAGATAGACTTGTACGAGGATTGTAGCTCGGCAATCAGTCACAGAGACCCCACATTTGGGGAGTAGGTAGCTAAAGACCCACTCCAGCACTGGTTAAAATATGGGGCTGCTATCATCTATGGATACGGGGCTCCTTGCGCAGACTGTCATAAGCTACATACAGAGCGGTCAGTATAAATACAAGCTGGAACACTCTGCAGCAGACTCAGAGGATGAACTCACATAGCTTATAATAATTATTTGTATATTACTTATGATAATTAACCCCTTGCCACCCAGGCCCATTCTGAGACTTCTCTCCTACATGTAAAAATCATCATTTTTTTATGCTACAAAATGACTCAGAACCCCAAACATTATATATTGTTTTAGAAGACACCCTATGGAATAAAATGGTGGTCTTTGCAATGTTACACGATATTTGCGCAGCAATTTTTCAAACGTTTCATTCATTAAAAAAAAACGCTAAAGTTAGCACGATTTTTTGTTGTGTACTAAGTGATGCTTTACATTTTTTTACAGGTTACATGTTTAGAGTTACAGAGGAGGTGTAGTGCTAGAATTCTTACTCTCACAGTAACGATGGTGGCGTATGTAATCAGTGCCTACCCAGGGACTGACTAGTATCTCTCCCCAGCCTGTCCCCACACACCCTCTCACCCGCTGACCTGTGAAATGGGGCAATCACTCCCGCAGTGTTATTGTGTCCTGCCAGTGAATACAATGATTAGTGTTGCTAACTATAGCTGGCAGCACTGATTGTTTTGGGGAAAACTTGACAGGCTGGTTGTACTCAAGTCGGTTAATAGGTTGACTTGTGTAAAACCAGCTAGCCCATACATAGATCAACTATGGCTGGTCTCTGCTTAATTGGTGTAATTTCAATCCATGTATGGCCCGCTTAAGCACTACGCAGTCCCTAAACATCCTTCCAAAAACCTTTACATTTTTCATTCCCAGATTACTTCATCCTCCTCTCCTTTACATAGTGCCCACTGTCATACTCTCCACAATTCTCTCCTATACATAGTGCCCACTGTCATATCCTCCATACTCCTCTCCTATACATAGTGCCCGCTGTCATATCCTCCACACTACTCTCCTATACATAGTGCCCACTGTCATACCTCCACTTCTCTCCTATACATAGTGCCCACTGTCATACCCTCCACACTCCTCTCCTGTACATACTACTCACTGTCATACCCTCCATACGCCTCTCCTATACATAGTGCCCACTGTCATACCCTCCCTCCACACTCCTCTCCTGTAATTACTGCTTACTGTCCTACTCTCCACACTTCTCTCCTGTACATAGGGCCCACTGTCATACACTCCACACTCCTGTAGATATTGCCCACTGTCATACCCTCCACACTCTTCTTTTCTACATAGTGCTCAATGTCATACCCCCTACACTCCTCTGCTGTGCATACTGCCCACTGTCATACCCTACACACTCCTCTCCTGTACATAGTGCCTTCTGCCATACCCTCTGCACTCCTCTCATGTACATAGGGCCCACTGTTAGACCCTCCACATTCCTCTCCCTCACCTGCACATACTTCCCACTTTTATACCATCCATACTCCTCCCCTATGCCTCTTACCCACAAAAACTGTTCTTTAAAATTATACTGAATATCCTCAATGTTACCAGCTCTAGAATGGGCACTTTTGTTAGTTCAACTAAAGGAAATCTCACAGTCCTCATATTTGTTCCGCCCCATTATTAGTACTTATTTAATTTTGTAATTACTATTGTGATGTATAGAGGAACATAGGGGATGTCAGCTACTCCAGATATAGCACTTGTAAAAAAAGCGTCCCTAAAAATATTTTTGAAATGTTGTCAACTATGTACTTAGGCACTGCCCAAGGGCCACAGGTAGGGGGCCCCATGACAGGCGCCTGTGATATTAAAGCGGTAGTAAACTTTTCTAACATTACTACTTTTTAGAGGTCCTGGGGTAGGTTATGCCATAATGTACAAGTATGCCCAGCATATTAGCACATTAGGGTACACTTACCTGTCAGACTGAGCCCTCCAGTGCTGTGCTGTGATCAATCTGGCGGGGCCCGGGCACCTCCATCTTCACCCGGTCTTCCTTCTGGGTTCTGTGCCTTCGGACACTTGCCTTGGCCAGGCTGCTTTGATGTCATTCCCACACATGCTCATGTGCATCCTCTCTCTCTCATCCTCCCTCCCTTACCCCTCACATCTCTTTCATCCCCTTTCTCCCTCTCTCTCTCTAATTTAATTTGTTATAACAAAAATAGTTTGCATTTTTATTTATTTATTTATTGTTTATAAAAGGCCCCACAAAAATCTTCAGCACCAGGCCCACGAAGTTCTTAATCTGGCCCTGCCTGCACCAGGTTTGGACAGTATCTCCCAAAAAAAAAAAAAAACCATTGTCGAGGGCTTGCATCTTCACCAGGGGGCCAACTTTGCCCCAAACAGCTCTTTGCAATCCCCATTGTCAAAACGAAATTCTCATGTCACCTTACTACAGGCTCCCGGTCAACTCAGTTCTCGACCACCAACCAGTCGACTTCACAACTAGGGCATAAAGTCAGGTGTAGTTCAATGGGACTCCCCCTTTCTCTTAAACACTCT
The DNA here is from genome assembly GCF_037356315.1 of Lithobates pipiens. Taxonomy (NCBI): domain Eukaryota; kingdom Metazoa; phylum Chordata; class Amphibia; order Anura; family Ranidae; genus Lithobates; species Lithobates pipiens. The sequence goes on along the minus strand of NW_027507903.1, from coordinate 168,988,495 downwards.
TTCACTACATATTTTTACTTCACATACAGAATTTGACCTGCTCCTGAGGCGTTAGCAACTGTCACATACTTCTGTGCACTTCACTCTGTTTTCGAAGCACAAGCCTTCAATACGCAGACAAGGTCGCCTAATCTCCATACTTGCTGGCAGTGCAAGCATTAGTAGACCGAACCCACGTCAATTAACTACAGATCGCAACATTCCTACTTAGTATACCAGACTTCAACTACCCACCCCAGTCCGCCCTGGGGCGCTCTGGTTCATTAGTCTGTGCCGAGCACAGACTGACACCCGAGCTATCGGTTACCTAGCCAGTCACCTCCTGGCTCACCTCGGTTGTTACGCATTCTTTTGAGTTTTCTAAAGTCACACTCAACAGCGCTCAAGCGTAAACCAACTGTCACTGTGGCTGTCGTTCCTTGTCCTATTCTTGTTTCCTTCCGCCTTTCATCTCATCTACCCAACGCAACTATCCCCTCCTACCTTTGCAACTTACCTCAAACATACGCACCCCCCCTTGCTTTTAGTTGACGCCATGTCGCAGGCAGACAGTGAGGACTTTGCCTCAGCCCTGCCATCACCCTTTACGGGCTCAGCAAGCGGCGGTTTACAGTCTCACAAGAGCTTGGACCAATAAAAAAAAAAAAAACGAATAAAAAAAAAAAATAAAAATAATAAAAAAATAAACTCATAGCAGAACGGTGTCGCAGGAGTAAATCCTACCTTGCTGCAGCCAGGAAACCAAGCCTTTAGGCTACTGTTTCCACCGCCAGTGGCAGCCCTTCCAGGCACCACTTCAGTCTATCTTCTTTGCGACTACTCAGCTGCACTCCTGGGTAACCACACTGTCAGCAGCAGTCGCCGAAGTCCAAGCAGAGTGACAGCCCTGGAGGTACGCCCAGCCGTGCCCCTACCAGCTCCAGTCACCACCGTCATTCCCGTACCTTCACTTACAGATACACCCAACTTCTGCACCATCGTCTTCCCTGCACACCTTGTCCTAGCAGGGCATCTAGGAGGACATCTTGGATGACAACGACGTTAACTTAGCATCCCTCCTCATAGCAGTACACAACTTGGCCTAGAACAAATCATATTCGCGGGGAGATGTCTCCGTCATCCTGAAGGCCAGAGACCCTTTACTTAATCGCAAGCTCACTGTCACAGAGTTTGTGTGGGCCTTGGGGACAGTCAGAGACATGCTAGGCAGAGCAACCCCGACAGGAGGGTAGAATTGGACCCGTATCTGCACGCAGCAGGTCACAAGTACGCAGGGTGCCCATCCTTTGACTATCACTGCTCATTTCCAGCCAAGGCAGCAGCCAGACTCAAGGGGATCTTTTACCTCCCATCTTTTAGTGTTTCTCTTCCAGGCAAAGACCCTGACTAAATCCTTAAATTAAGATATGCCAGCTATAGCAGATCTGCCCATGGGAGTCGAATTTCTCACAAATTGGAATGGCATGCCAATGTGTATTCCCTCAGCATCTCTCTCTTCATCTCAGGTAGTCATGGTCACCACAGCCTCCACAGGTCCTCGCCTCAATTTTGGCCAAATTGGGTTTATAGGGCCATGGCCGTCAGAAATCCTCTTGATTCCTGGGTTCAGTTAGTCCTCCTCTTTGTTCGACCTCTACCCCATTGTCGCAGCAGCTCAAGTCTGGTGCAACAACTGGGCAGGACAAACAGTGACGTTCGCCACAGACAACCAAGCTACAGCCAGTATTATAAATAAAGGAGGTCCTAGTAGCTGGCCATTGTGGCCTTCCTGTGCAGGCTGGTGCCACTATCCCCACAGCACCAATCTAACGTCCTATGCGTCCACATCCCAGACAAACGCAATAATCTGGCCAACGCACTACCCGTTAACTTTGCTTCGTTATTTTTTGCAGGAACCTGGAACCGACCCGACCATGTCTCTTATCCCACACTGGTCGTAGCTAACCTCGGATTCAAACAACACTTTCACGACGCTACCTGCCTTATTAATCTTTCACTATCTCACAACACCCTGAAGGCCTACCGGGCAGCCTAGAGGTTCTATGTCAGGCTACTAGCCTCAAACCCCAGAGCAATACCAAGAGTTCTCCATCACATCCTGGTCTTCATATTATGCCACCGCACACAGTTGGCATTGTCACACAATACCTTAGACCCCACTCAGCTGACATCCAGTATTTCATCCCCTTATGAGATCCTAACAAATCGTCTTGTTCGCCGCCCATACGGTCAAGACCATGTTGTGTGGTATTCACAGGCAATGACCCCAAATCAGTATCAAACGGCTACCCGTCACCAGCGCCATATTCCAAGACATGTCTTTCATCCTGTCACATTCCCCTTTTGGCTAAATTCAGCCTGGTCCTTCAAGCAGCCATCTACCTGGCTTTCTACAGCTTCTTACTCCCCAGTGAATACTGTCACCATCCCAGTTGTAAAGTGTTACGTAGACGCCACCTCACACGCCATCAGACTTCATCTTGCTCCTCAGCGTGTCCAAAACACAATATTCCGGTCCAGGGGTTGACATAAAACCTTTCCAAACTCTCAAAGCCTGGTGCCCCGTGTCCATCCTAGATCAATTTTTGGCCCATATGTTTGATCCCTCGCAGGACAGCCCATTACTACCGTTCTCGATTAGTACCCCAGGCAGCAACCAGTTCATTAGTCACGTCAGGTTCCTTTTGAGCAAATTAGGCCAGGACCTTGGTCATTTTCTTGGACATTCTTTCGCATTGGAACAGCATCAGCAGCCTCACGAAACGGGGTCCCAATCCACGCGATCAAAGATGGGCAGGCGGGAATCCACCTGCTTTACTCGATACATCTCCAATCCACAAGTGGAAATGACCTGAGCCTTCAGAAACTTTGCCCCGTAGTGTCTTGCTGTACATAAATTAATAATTACCTCCCTACACCAAATCTTTTGCGGCCTTCTCTTGGCATATCGCCCAGCAGTGTAGGGCTCACCGCCCAGCTCACCAGGGCTTACCTTACAGCAGACCAAGGGCACAATTCAGGTCCATTTTATGTTGTTAGTCTTGTGACGTGTTTATGTGTTCTTTCATATCTCTTAGAGCGGAGGGCTCCAACCATAAATAAGAGGGCCAGTATGGTGGCCCGTAATTATGGGAGGAGCCCGGAGGATATATAATCAGACCACCCACAACGGTCTGTGTCGGTTCCAGTGCAAGGTACCCACCCACCCATTTCCTTTCTCAGAGTACTTCACTTAAAACACGTTTCTCTACAGAAACATCCATTTACTTTCTTAAGGTATGCGGCCTTCTCTTGGCATATCGCCCAGCAGTGTAGGGCTCACCGCCCAGCTCACCAGGGCTTACCTTACAGCAGACCAAGGGCACAATTCAGGTCCATTTTATGTTGTTAGTCTTGTGACGTGTTTATGTGTTCTTTCATATCTCTTAGAGCGGAGGGCTCCAACCATAAATATATCTATATCTCAAAAATCAACATTATTGCAGCACTGTAATCAAAGCACAAAATATGAGTAATCAAAAAGTATGATATTACATCAATACAGTCATATAAAGAGAACAGTCCCAATATGTGCTTCCGCTCAGCATACTTTCTTTTTAAATCAATAGTTTTTATTAAAGTTTAAATTTTTATCAAGACAAATGACAGAAATTATGACTAAATAACAGATCATCAGCAGACTTTCTCCACCAAGCAAAATATTTCCATCCAAATCTGTGATAGTGTCTCTTATAAGCAGCAAAAACAGCATCAAATTGTTGCATTCTACCCAAGTTTGTGACAGTCTCCTCTCAACATTTAGTAAAACTGTACACTCACCACAGATTCATGTTGCCAAATTAAACGCAGCAAGACAGCATGAGAGGTATTGCAGGAATAATCCGGAATATAAGGCACTTATCCACTGGGAGCAGCAGTAGCATACACTTTCCAACGATAAAGAGAGGGGGTGTGTAGGCTCACCAGGTAGGGACCCCCACACCATGTCGTAAACTCAGTTTGTGCTATATATTAATCAATAAAGTCCATAAAAAGTCCATGGTAATAAGTTACAATCAAAATAAATTATAGTCCATAAGGAACAGTGTAAAAGTAGATTTCAAAAGTGCAGGGGCTCACCTCCACCAGTGTGCTCTGGCCACTCACCTCACATTCTGAACCCTGTTTTACCAGTGGGTTGGAATCAGCAGGTCCCTTTACAGGGTAATCAAGAGATTGCTCAAGCATCCTGTTGGCATTCTACTCCTCTATATCTCCCAATACTTCCTGATAGTTCATTCCCCCGTGAGTCTCCCCCAGGGATATTGGGTGTAAAGAGGAACAAAATACGAGATCTAGTGCTCTTTAAAACTTTATTACTTCCACTAAAACAAAATCCAAACTATTCACAATCACGATAGTAGGGTTGCTACCCTTTCTTCATGTCACACCTGAACACTTTAGCCACGCAAAGCAAAAAAATAGGAACGCTACGGACTCTGGCATAAAGGGGGTTTCTACTCATCAAACCTCCCACTTACATCAGAGTTCCCAGCATTCCCCCTTAAATGAGGGTTCCCAGAGCCCCTCTACTTCAGAATCCACATGGCACCCCTTACATCTGAGTCCCCCTTACCTTAGTGTACTCACTCACTTAGAGGCAGGAAAGAGAAGGGAGGGAGAGGGGGGACTGCAGTCACAGACAGTGCATGGTGAGCTCACTCACCTGAGGATGGAGGCTCGGGCATACCTTTCATCCACAATGTATCTGTCAGTTGCTGAGCTTCAAACTTCCATCCCACACATCCCTTTTCTGAGGCACAGAACACTGGGAACTGGAGTGTGGGTGGGCAGACAGAGGGGTAGGGGGAGGAGGAGGAGGAGCAGATCAAGCCCTCTCTCCCGTCTGTGTATGGGGCCTGTGTGCACATCTGTGTACTCTGCAGTTGTGCTACTTGGTTACTTGAGGAGCTGCAGTCCATTCTGTATATTGTGTCTGGGTTTCAGGTGGTCTGAAACCCTGACACAGGATTCAAAATCCTGACTGTCCGGGTGAATCTCGGATGGGTGGCAACCCTACCTAGTAGACTACTAAAGTACACCAAGGTAAGTTTACTTCAGAACTTGAAAAACGCTTTGCAGAAGAAGCCAGGTTCCTCCTCCTAACTCCTATTGTTAAATTCATAAAAACTTATCAGTGGTGTCTGATCTCCAGTTTTCACCAAGACTTTGAACCAAACAAGTTCAGAAGCTCAACTCTCAGGTAGGAGTGTTCCTTTTACTGTGCCTTATGCCATGTACACACGGCCAGACTTTTTGACAGCAAAGGTCCGACGGAACAAATCCGTCAGACAATTCGACCGTGTGTGGGCTTTATCGGACCTTTGCTGTTGAAAAATCAGACGGACTTTAGATTTAGAACATGCTTCAAATCTTTCCAATGGACTCGAGTCAGGGGGAAAAATAAGTTCGTCTGAATGCTAGTCCGACGGACGAAAACCCACGCTAGGGCAGCTATTGGCTACTGGACTTCCTTATTCTAGTCCGGTCGTACGTCATCACGTTCAAATCCATCTGAATTTGTTGTGATTGTGTGTGGCCAAGTCTGTTTGTTCTGAAAGTCTTTCGGAATGCCGCTGAAAAGTCAGTCGGGAAGACCTTCGGACCTAGTCTGCAGGAATGTCCCGTCGTGTGTACACGGCATTAGGCTACAGATCACACCAAGCAGAGGACCTTTACCCAAATACATTTTTTAAAATGAATCATATAAAATATTGCTTGAACTTAGAAAATAGCAAATATGTAACACAAGATTCCAACCACGTGAGGTTGTAAGTCAAAAAGATCAAGATCAAGTAATGTCTTTGGCATTTATGATATAAAACCACAAAGTTATGTGTTTACTGCAACAGTGATATGCATAGTATATACTTTTTAAAGTGAACATTAATTTTCCATGCAAAGGCATTTCACAGCACCTGTGTAATTTTCCATGTGTATATCAGCTGAAAAATAAACTTTGCATGGTCTGGTTTTCTCTCTTGCTTACTTCTTACTCCTGTTTCCAAGCCTACCGACAAACACAAAGATGAGATTCACATAAATATATCAAATTTATGGCAAAAGAATCAGTGCATATTATGGGTGAATTCTTGTAAACCGACACTGAGCGAATAAGAAAGACAGTAGAAAGAATGATATGCAACCTGATTAGATCTCAGTGCCTTTGATACTGTTACTGTTCATGACCAAACAAGATCAAACCCTTGCTTTGTTTTGCTGATGAGAAACAATAATTTCACACTCTAATTCTATTATGAGAAGATACTTATGGGCTTTTTGCTTTAGGTACCAGCTTAGTGAAGAGACTTACTTTGGGTAACATTGGCCGTTGACATTGGGAGTTTTAAAGTGGTTATAAATCTTAGACATGAAATATAAACAAAGCATATCCCTCTATATTGTGTACATGTCTCAATTAACCACTTGCCGCCCGCCCTATTACAAATTGACGGCGGCAAGGTGGTTTCGTTATCCTAACATCACGTCATATGACGTCCTGTAGGATACAGTGGAATCGCGCGCCCCCGGGGGCGCGCACCACGGCGATCGGGGATGACGCTTGTCCCTCGGACACAGCGCTTCCCCGATCAGGGTAAACAGCCAATGAAATTGGCTGTTTACCATGTGATCGGCTGTATCCAATAACAGCCGGTCACATGTCAAAACAAACCCGGCCACGCGCAATGCGCGCCGCCGGTAGTGAACAGTACGCCGATCGGAAATGGTATATGTCCCTCGGACATATCCCCATCCCGATCTGGGTAAACAGCCAATGAAATGGCTGTTTACCCACGTGATCGGCTGTGTCCAATCACAGCCGGTCACAAGTGTAAACACAACAGGCAGTATCCAGGGATCTCTCCTTCTCTCTCCTCACACCGATCGTGAGGAGAGAGAAGGAGAGATCTGTGAGTTAGAACATTTCCATTTTATGATACTGTGCTCAATAATCAAAATCCCCAATAAAAGAGGACCTGTCACAGCCCACCTGTCACAGCCCATCAGGACCTGTCACAGCCCACCTGTCAAAGCCCATCAGGACCTGTCGCAAGCCCATCAGAACCTGTCGCAAGCCCATCAGAACCTGTCGCAAGCCCATCAGGACCTGTCGCAAGCCCATCAGGACCTGTCGCAGCCCATCAGGACCTGTCGCAGCCCATCAGGACCTGTCGCAGGCCAGCAGGACCTGTCGCAGCCCGCCATCAGCACCCCCATCGGTACCGCTATCAGCACAGCCACCGCCATCAGCACCACCACCGTTACCGCCATCAGCACAGCCACCGCCATTAGCACCGGCATCAGTATCATCTGAATCTTTTTGCTATGTACATGCTATGTGTTGGAAATATCTTATAAATGGACAACTTTGTGTAAAAAAAAAATGCATTTTCATTTTTTTCCCACGTTTTCTGAAAACTTCTGGAAAAAAATGAACCGTTAAAAAGACTCATTATGCCTCATAGATTATACGTTGGGGTGTTTGCTTTCCAAAATGGGGTCATTTTGTGGGCGTTTCCATTGTCCTGGTGCTCCAGGGCCTTCAAAACTGAGCTTGGTCATCATGAAATTATATGTGTAATTTTACTCCTAGAATGCCTGGAGGTGCTACTTGGATGTTAGGCCTCTGTATATGGCCAGGCTGTGTAAAAGTCTCACACATGTGGTATCGCCATACTCAGGAGGAGTAGCAGAATGTATTTTGGGGTGTCATTTTTGCTATGTACATGCTATGTGTTGGAAATATCTTATAAATGGACAACTTTGTGTAAAAAAAAAAAGCATTTTCATTTTTTTCCCATGTTTTCTGAAAACTTCTGGAAAAAAATGAACCGTTAAAAAGACTCATTATGCCTCGTAGATTATATGTTGGGGTGTTTGCTTTCCAAAATGGGGTCATTTTGTGGGCGTTTCCATTGTCCTGGTGCTCCAGGGCCTTCAAAACTGAGCTAGGTCATCATGAAATTATATGTGTAATTTTGCTCCTAGAATGCCTGGAGGTGCTACTTGGATATTAGGCCTCTGTATGTGGCCAGGCTGTGTAAAAGTCTCATACATGTGGTATCGCCATACTCAGGAGGAGTAGCAGATTGTATTTTTGGGTGTTGTTGCAAGTATGCGCATGCTGTGTTCAAGAAATAACCTGTCAATACAATAAGTTTGTGTAAAAAAAAAAAAAAAAAAAAAAAGTCTTAATTTTGCAAAGAATTGTGGGAAAAATGACAACTTCAAAAAACTCACCATGCCTCTTACTAAATACATTGGACTGTCTACTTTCCAAAAAGGGGTCATTTGGGGGGTATTTGTACTTTCCTTGATTGTTAGTGTCTCAAGAAATGAGATAGGCCTTCAGTACATCAGGTGTGATCAGATGTGATCAATTTTCAGTGATTTGCACCCTAAATTGTAGACTCTATAACTTTCACACAGACAAAATAATATCCACTAATTTGGGTTATTTTTACCAAAGATATGTAGCAGTATAAATTTTGACCCAAATTTATGAATAAAAATTACTTATTTGCAAAATTTTACAATAGAAACGAAAAAAAAGTGTTTTTTTTTCAAAATTTTCGCTCTTTTTCCGCTTATATCGCAAAAAATAAAAAACTCAGCGGTGATTAAATAGTATCAAAAGAAAGCTATAATTGTAAGAAAAAATGATACAAATTTTGTTTGGATACAGTGTAGCTTGAAAGAGTAATTGTCATTCAAAGTGTGAGAGTACTGAAAGCTGAAAATTGGTCTGGGCGGGAAGGTGTTTAAGTGCCCTGTATTGAAGTGGTTAAAAGCACCAAGTGTGACTTCCGGTTCTGGCGCCACATCAGGAAGAGGTAGGTCCTCAGCTCCCGCCACGCTCCTCCTAAAACCAGACTATTACACCTGCCAGTGCTTCAGGGAGACCCCCCTCCACCTCTGCTATCCTGCGGGCACACATGGGTCACTTTCTAAAGCGATCATACGCATGAGAGGCATCCAGGGACGGCGGCCGGTGGAGCCAAAATGGCGGCCACGCCGTGTCCAGTGGAGACACTGCAGGCACAGATACAGTCTACCACAACCCAGGGTACAACGGCGGCTGATCCTGCCTCTCCTGCAGGAATAGCACAGGCAGTGGTTACACTAATGGGCCCCACACTAACTGCCACTGCAGATGCCGCAGTGCACAGTGGGCTTGAACAGCTCCACATAGAGGTGTAGGCCCAGGCGCAGAGGCTCACACATGTAGAAGAAAGGATCTTCGTGGACTACTCAACGGAGGTAATGAAACAAAGTAAAGCCTTCTCTCTCCGATATGTTCAACTCTACACAACAACCAAATCCGGTTCTCACTAGCCTACCCGGCAATCCTCCGCATCTGAACGCACAAGGGAGAACATCTCCCTTTCACCTCACCTGACGAAGCAGAAAGCTACATCAATGCCTCGGGTACAGAAATGGAACACACCAACTCTGCGGAGGGCTCATCCTCAACTTCAGCAGCCTCTCCATCTGTACCACCTAAACAACAATGCTGGCTGACCAAGCCTCCATATAAACGTAGCCGATTCACTCAAAAGGAGGATCGCTTTGGAAAACACTGAAAGGCCACAGAAACGCAATGTCACTGGACGTACATGGGAGTAGGGTAGTATTACTCCCCTTTCTTTCTCCTCCTCCTCCCCTTGCTTTTGCTCTATGATTGAGCTCTCTGCTACAATTAATTTACTAGCCCACTGCTCTACTTATGTTTGATAGTTAGATGTTTCAGTTACCACCAAGGCATTCTATTGCCCACACCTATGATTACCATAGAGGCTCCTGCTGCTTGTCAGCTCCACTGCTCCCCCCGTGAGATGGCCCACGAGTTGAGCTTTCGCTTCTCAGAACCTGCCCCTTTGTCCAGGTTGGATATGCTCCCTCCCTATCCTCTACCCCCCTGACTATCCTACCCTTCCCCCCCTTCTTCCACCCCTCCCCCTTCACATAGCCCACTTTCTGCCCCCAGGAGAGGAGCCAGCAACTGGAGGGAGCTATGTTAGTTGGATGAACCTCATGTGGAAACAACTGAAGTCTACAATGTATGTTAGGTGTTTCACCTAAATTTTGTTATGTTTTCTATATTTTAGTTCTGATTATGTGCCGATCATATTTGACTGTTTTGTACCTATACTCTCAGGAGACCTACAATGCTTTGATCACTCCCAGATTGCAGATGCACTGCCTACAGGGGGGCTCCATTGCTTTACTTTATTTCAGACATGGCCTCTTCAACAGATGGGAATCAACTAAAGTTTGTCTCATGGAGCGTTAAAGGGCTTCGCTCTCCAAGTAAGCACATGTCGATCCTTAGGCATTTGAACCGGACAGATGTGGCCTTGCTCCAGGAGACAAACCTGTCTACAGATGATCTAACTAATCTTCGCAAAATGTGAATGGGCACTGTATATGGCTCACCAGCAATTGGCTGTAAGGTTGAAGTGGCTATACTAATACACAAAAACCTAAGACATACTATTAGAGATGTTAAGACCAATTTGACAGGCTGCAAATTTACCCTACACATGACTACCCTACACACCAAACAACTTGCTATCACTAACATTTATGCCCCTAACTCTCCAGACACCTCCTTTTTTCAAGACATGGTGCAGTGGGTACTAACTGCCCCCAAGACCCTGCACTTATTAGGCAGAGACTTCAACACTGTTATTTCCACACTGGCGGACCGTACAAGCGACCCAATGCGCAGACCGAATAAATCTCCCTAGCACCTGACTCCATCGCTTCCTCGCTTGTATATTCTTGCTTTTTTTGCTGGGACCTTTCTAGTTTTTAGGATCCACTGCAGCAGTTAGAAGGCATTATCAAATATTACAATGTCTTAAATGCTAGCAGCTCAAAACACAATGGTGAGCTGCTGTGCAAGAAATTAGTATAAAAAAAAAGTAAAAAAGGTCTAATAGTAATAGAGTATTGCTAATAATGAATAAAGTAAACCTAAAATCTGAAAAAAAAGGTCTCAAAGAGCAAACTTAATTAACCCAACTGTACCTAATAATTAGTTGTGTCAAAGAATTGGTAGAACCTCACTTAAAGCGGAACTATTTTTTAAACATCCCACCCCCATAAAGAAAAAAGAGAAGAAAACTCACTTCTACTCAATTCTGGAGTGAATACCAGCCAGCTCTATTTAACTTCTCCTTGTGAGCCCAGGCTACTGTGGATTAACTCCCCGGGAGTGCATCAATATGCGGGCCTGGACTTAAGCAGACCATAGATGCATTTTCACTTGATTTCCCCATCAACATAGTCAGTGCTGATTGGGGGAATCCCTCCCACAGCACTATTGTGTTCTTCCAGTGGAGAACCTACCCTACCGGCAAAACACAATGATCACTGCTAGCCACTACAGCCCCTGCAAGTAATCGTATTGCCAGGGACATGACCGTCGCAGGACTGTGTAGCGGCCATAACCCTTTGTAGGGCGGCCTTAACTTTTTGGGCTTACCAGTTACCTCCGCTGGGCTTGTTCTTCCATGTCTAGGGGTTCCCAGGGTTGATACCCAACAACTTTGGATGCTGATGCCAATAAAGTCCTTTTGAATGGTTTTTATTTAAGGGGTAACATCCAACAACACAGTCTCGTATGGGAACAGAGGGCAAGGGTGAAGAACTCAGGCACCTTGAACTGCAGATATAACAAAGTCTCTAGTACCACCCAGAGAGTAGCCACTCGCAGCTGAGCACTTCAAGGCTGAACAAATCTCTAGCCAGAGATTATGGCAATCAGCGCTTTGACTTAGAACTTGTGAAATCTCTGACCTTGAACAAGTTGTAACTGAAAGTGAACAGGAACCTTTTTCCTCAGTACCTGGAACATTCTCTGTCTCCGTGGTAGTACTGGAAAAAGCGTGAATTCGTCAGTGCCCTTCAAAACTCAGTAACCAGGCACTTCTCAGGATGCCAGCTTATTGGCCCTCCTCTGAAGAGTCCTCCCCCGGTCACTTACACGAGCTGTGGTGCCCCTCCAAGCCGAGAGCACACCCGGGCGCCTTGAATCCTCCCTCAGTTACTGTGCCTCAGACCAGCCGGTTTCCGAGACTCGGGAACAGACAGATCCTTACCCCAGACCAGGCGGGTCTATTGGGACTAGTCACCCGAAGCATGCTGCGGAGCGACGAACGCTCCCGTGAACGGGACCCCTCGTGGGGCTACCCCGGTCCAGCAAACAGGAACAGACCGCTAGAGCCTCATGAACGAACCACCCGTAACCCGTGACCTCAACATCTTAAGTACCCCTCCCCAGACTCCTCAGCGGGGCCGACACACCTACTGATTGGCTCTGAGGAAGCTTATACCCAAAACGTCCAACCAGGCCTGGTTCTGGCCTGTCAGGTTCACCTCACTGTACACATGACCAGGCAGAGCTCTAAGCCCTTGTACACACGGTCGGAGATTCCGACAACCAAATCCGTCGGATTTTGTCCGAAACTGTTGTATACACACGGTGGGACAAAGTTGTCAGAAAATCAGACGTGATGACGTTATTTAGTTACGACGGGACTACGTTCATGCTAGTAGCCAATAGCTTTGGTGTAGGAATTTGATCTGAGCATGCGTGGCACTTTGTCCGATCGGAATTCTCTACACATGATCGGAGTATGTCCGATCGGAGCATTTTGTCTGAAAATTTTACCAACAAGTTGGAAAACTTGGTACGTCGGATACACCGACAGAAAGAGTCCGGTGTAGACCACACACAGTCGGAATATCTGACAAAACGGTCCGATCGGACACATTCCGTCGGAATCTCCGACCGTGTGTACAAGGGCTAACACAGCCCAGCCAAACTGATGTCAAAGTTAGCCTACATAATTAACCCTCAGAACCCATTACTGTTCTGAGGCAGAAACTAAATTTACACATGTATGATACTTTGCCCCAAATGTCATCCGCTACAACTGGCAATGTCACCCAAATCCAACATAGGCCTCCACAGAGAGTCCAGGTGCATGCGGGAGCACCCGCCATGGATCGGCACACAAACAAGATATTTGGGGGGCACACCCTAAAAAAATGCATAAAGATGGTGCTGCCATAAGACCATACAACAGAACAAAATTATTACAGCGCAAACATGCAAAACTAACATTTACCTCCAGCAAGGCTTTTTAAAATCCGCTTTTAAAAACAACTAGACATTTTCAAAAAACATTACACACATCAAAAAATATGGGGATTTGGTCACACCATAATGTCATACGGTGCTTAAGCCCACTTACTGCGACAAAATACCCCATGATTAGTGGGTCCTACACTATCCATAGACTAGGAGATCCTGTTTCTCTGAACCATGGGAGCTATACTCCTCTATATGGGAGAACATGAGGTCTCCACTAGGGATGAGCTTCGTGTTCGAGTCGAACGTACGTTTGACTCGAACATTGGCTGTTCGGCCGTTCGGCGAATTTCGAACGTTTGGGCCGTTCGCGTCAAAATTCGAGTGGCGCGCGCGGACCACAATGCACTGCGGTGGCGCAGTGCATTGCTGGCTCATGATTGGCCAAGCATGCACTGTGACCCCGCATGCTTGGCCAATCGTAGCGCCAGCAGCGAGGAGAGCCATGATTGGCCACAGGCATCCTGCCTGTGGCCAATCATAGCTCAGGCTGTGTAGTGCACGCCCCACACTATATAAGGCCACCTTTGAGGCGGCCTCGTGTAGTGTGTTAGCATCTGAAGCAGTGGGTGTTCTGTGTACCTTCAACACAGTACACACCAATCGTTTTTGGCTGATTTCCTATCTTGCTGCTGTGTAGTGGTTGTTGTCTGTGCCCTGACCGCAGTATACACCACTATAGTCACCTCACCTATATAGCTAGTGATCTAGCTTTAACCACTTAACAACTGCCCATTGCCGATTAACGGCTTCAGGGCGGTTGTTTAACTCTGAGAGGCCGTTAATTAACAGCCTCCCAGAATTCTGCTCTCGCGCGCCCACTGGGGCGCGCACTCGAGAGCATCCGTGACCCGTCGCGGCCGTTTACCACGTGATCACTCCGTCAAATGACGGAGTGATCACTTGTAAACAAACCGGCGTCATGTTATGACGCCGGTTCCTCCCTCCCCTCTCTGTACCGATCGGTACAGCGGAGGGGAAAGAGATCGGTGTCAGCAGCGATGTGGGCTGCATCTGCAGTGCCCACATCGCTGCTCACCGAATTTAACCCCTCAATTCCCTGCCAATACTCTGCAATACCAGTGCATACTCTGCAGTACCCTGCCATTACTCTGCAGTACCCCCCAATACTCTGCAGTACCCGCCATTACTCTGCAGTACCCCACCATTACTCTGCAGTGCAGTACCCTGCCATTACTCTGGAGTACCCTGCCATTACTCTGCAGTACCCCCCATTACTCTGCAGTAACCCCCATTACTCTGCAGTACCCTACCATTACTCTGGAGTACCCCCCAATACTCTGCAGTACCCTGCTATTACTCTGTAGTACCCCGCCAATACCCTGCCAATACTCTGCAATACCCTGCCATAAATTGCCATACCCAGCCATACTCGGTGATACCCTGAAATACCCAGCCATAGACGCCCCCCACCCCTCACTGCCCTCCGGTGCTTCTACCAACTCGCCAGTACGATCAAAGCCAGAATCTTTTTTTTTATTTTTTATTTCAGGCTTCCCAGCCTAGAGGTGAGATGTGGGGTCATATTGACCCCCAGATTTCACTGTAAAGAGGACCTGTCACCCCATATTCCTATTACAAGGGATGTTTACATTCCTTGTAATAGGAATAAAAGTGATCAAAAATATATTTTTGGGGAAAAAAATTTCAAACTAAAATAAATAAAGTAAAATGAACAATAAAAAAAAAAAAATTTTTTTAAAGCGCCCATGTCCCCATGTGCTCGCATGCAGAAGCGAACGCATGCGTAAGCCCCGCCCACATATGAAAACGGTGTTCAAACCACACATGTGAGGTATCGCCGAGAACGTTAGAGCGAGAGCAATAATTCTAGTCCTAGACCTCCTCTGCAACTCAAAACATGTAACCAGTAAAAAAAATTTTAAGCGTCGCCTATGGGGATTTTTTAAGTAGCGACGTTTGGCGCCATTCCACGGGCATGTGCAATTTTGAAGAGTGACATGTTTGATATCTATTTACTCAGCATAACTTCATCTTTCACTTTATGCAAACATTGGGCTAACTTTACTGTTTTTTTTGTTTGTTTTTTAAGCACAAAACTGTTTTTTCCCCCCAAAAAACGCGTTTGAAAAATTGCTGTGCAAATACCGTGTGAGATAAAAATTTGCAACGACCACCATTGTATTCTCCAGGGTCTTTTGGTATGCATATGCTGTGTGTGTGAAATAACCTGATAATATGACAATTTTGTGGAAAAAAAAAAAAAAAAAGGAAATAGGCCGTCAG
This sequence comes from Lithobates pipiens, assembly GCF_037356315.1. NCBI lineage: Eukaryota > Metazoa > Chordata > Amphibia > Anura > Ranidae > Lithobates > Lithobates pipiens. The sequence goes on along the minus strand of NW_027507903.1, from coordinate 168,973,026 downwards.
TACCTCAGGTGTGATCAATTTTCAGATATTGGCACCATAGCTTGTGGACTCTATAACTTTCACAAAGACCAAATAATATCCACCAATTTGTACTTATTTTTACCAAAGATATGTAGTAGTATGAATTTTGGCCAAAATTTATGAAGAAAAAATTACTAATCTGCTAAATTTTATAACAGAAACGAAGAAAAATTCATTTTTTCGCAGAATTTTCGGTCTTTTTTCTTTTATAGCACAAAAAATAAAAAACTGAGAGGTGATTAAATACCACCAAAAGAAAGCTCTATTTGTGTGAAAAAAAGGACAAACATTTCCTATAGGTCCAGTGTTGCATGACTGAGTAATTGTCATTCAAAATGTGAGGGCACCGAAAGCTGAAAATTGGTCTGGTTATTAAGGGTGTTTAAGTGCCCAGTGGTCAAGTGGTTAATAATAGAGCTTGCAGTCAGTAGTGTTAGGAGTTAGTGCGTGCTGTCTGCGTGCTCTGTACCCAGTACATACTGCTATAATATAGGGCAGGCCCCTACTTTCAAACATCCAACTTACAAACATCTCCTACTTGCAAACGCAAGGAGACAGCAGCAAGTGAGATGAAAAAAGATGGACGACAAAACAAATTATACAGGGGTGATAACCCTTCCCTATGTTTTCCAAAAAGCTTAAAAATAGTTTGTTTGACTGGAAAGTGCTAATTTTAACGGCTAATATGCAAGATAGTGTCCTAAAAAGGGTTTGGGGACCTGCCTCCTGCCTCAGGGGACATGGGTCACTGCAAAAAAAAGTTTTAAAAACTGCCGTTTTGGCGGGAGCACTGATTTTAATGACGATTAAAGTGAAAAAAAAGTGAAATATTCCTTTAAATATGGTGCCTGGGGGGTGTCTGTAGTATGCCTGTGAAGTGCCACGTGTTTCCCGTGTTTGGAACAGTCCCTGCACAAAATGACATTAAACGGAAATAACACCATTTAAAACTGCTTGCGGTTTTAATGTTATATCTGGTTCCTGCAATATGGTTGAAAATCATTGAGAAACATGGCATGGGTAGCCCTCCCTGCCCATTACCAGCCTATTTGGGTCTTGTACGCATATTAAGGGGAACCCCGTACCCATATTAAAAAAAGGAAATGCGTGTGGCCCCCAGGCCCTATATACTCAGAACAGCAGTATACAGGCGGTGCAAACAAGACAGGGACTGTGTAGGTTTGTTGTGTTAAGTTGAATCTGTTTGTCATTTTCAACCGGTACATTTTTAAAGTGTAGCTCCAGTCAAAAAAACTATCTTTAAGCTTTTTGGAAAACATAGGGAAGGGTTATCACCCCTGTATAATTTGTTTTGTCGTCCATCTTTTTTCATCTCACTTGCTGCTGTCTCCTTGCGTTTGCAAGTAGGAGATGTTTGTAAGTTGGATGTTTGAAAGTAGGGGCCTGCCCTATATTATAGCGGTATGTACTGGGTACAGAGCACGCAGACAGCACGCACTATCTCCTAACACTACTGACTGCAAGCTCTATTATTAACCACTTGTTAGCCCAATGTTTGCATAAAGTGAAAGATGAAGTTATGCTGAGTAAATAGATATCAAACATGTCACTCTTCAAAATTGCACATGCCCGTGGAATGGCGCCAAACGTCGCTACTTAAAAAATCCCCATAGGCGACGCTTTAATTTTTTTTTTACTGGTTACATGTTTTGAGTTGCAGAGGAGGTCTAGGACTAGAATTATTGCTCTCGCTCTAACATTCTCGGCGATACCTCACATGTGTGGCACATGCGAGCACATGGGGACATGGGCGCTTTAATTTTTATTTTATTTTTTTATTGTTCATTTTACTTTATTTATGTTAGTTTGACATTTTTTTCCCCAAAAATATATTTTTGATCACTTTTATTCCTATTACAAGAAATGTAAACATCGCTTGTAATAAGAATATGGGGTGACAGGTCCTCTTTACAGTGAAATCTGGGGGGTCAATATGACCCCACATCTCACCTCTAGGCTGGGAAGCCTGAAATAAAAAATAAAAAAAAGATTCTGGCTTTGATCGTACTGGCGAGTTTGTAGAAGCACCGGAGGGTGGTGAGGGGTGGGGGGCGTCTATGGCTGGGTATTTCAGGGTATCACCGAGTATGGCTGGGTATCTCTGAGTATGGCTGGGTATGGCAATTTATGGCAGGGTATTAGAGTATTGGCGGGGTACTACAGAGTAATAGCAGGGTACTGCAGAGTATTGGGGGGTACTACAGAGTAATGGCAGGGTACTACAGAGTAATGGCAGGGTACTGCAGAGTATTGGGGGTACTGCAGAGTAATGGGGGGTACTGCAGAGTAATGGCAGGGTACTGCACTGCAGAGTAATGGTGGGGTACTGCAGAGTAATGGCAGGGTACTGCAGAGTATGCACTGGTATTGCAGAGTATTGGCAGGGAATTGAGGGGTTAAATTCGGTGAGCAGCGATGTGGGCACTGCAGATGCAGCCCACATCGCTGCTGACACCGATCTCTTTCCCCTCCGCTGTACCGATCGGTACAGCGGAGGGGAGGGAGGAACAGGCGTCATAACATGACGCCGGTTTGTTTCCAAGTGATCACTTCATCATTTGACGGAGCAATCACGTGGTAAACGGCCGCTATGAGCGGCCGTTTACCGTGATCCGTGATGCGACCCGGCGGTCACGGATGCTCTCGAGTGCGCACACCTCGGGGCACGCAAGAGCAGAATTCTGGGAGGCCGTTAATTAACGGCCTCTCAGAGTTAAACAACCCCCCTGAAGCCGTTAATCGGCAATGGGCAGTTGTTAAGTGGTTAAAGCTAGATCACTAGCTATATAGGTGAGGTGAATATAGTGATGTATACTGCAGTCAGGGCACAGACAACAACCACTACACAGCAGCAAGATAGGAAATCAGCCAAAAACGATTGGTGTGTACTGTGTTGAAGGTACACAGAACACCCACTGCTTCAGATGCTAAGTAACACACTACACGAAGCCGCCTCAAAGGCGGCCTTATATAGTGTGGGGCGTGCACTACACAGCCTGAGCTATGATTGGCCACAGGCAGGATGCCTGTGGCCAATCATGGCTCTCCTCGCTGCCGGCGCTGCGATTGGCCAAGCATGCGGGGTCACAGTGCATGCTTGGCCAATCATGGGGCAGCAATGCACTGCGCCACCGCAGTGCATTGTGGTCCGCGCGTGCGTCACTCGAATTTTGACGCGAACGGCCCAAACGTTCGGAATTCGCCGAACGGCCTAACAGCCAATGTTCGAGTCGAACGAGCGATCGTGAGCAGGAGACACAGAACAGGGACGAGTGTGTGTAAAACACACACTTCCCTGTTCTGACAGGAGTGACAGATTGTGTGTTCCTATTAGCTAGAAACCACAATCCGTCACTTCCTCTAGTCAGTCCCCTCCCCCTCACCTTCCAGGGAACACAGTTAGCCCCTAGATCGCCCCTAGTGTTAACCCCTTCACTGCCAGTGACATTTTTTACAGTAATTAATGCATACTTATTGCATTGATCACTGTATTAATGCCAATGGTCCCAAAAACATGTCAAAATAGTGTGATGTATCCACCATAATGTCCGCCGAAATAGTCTGCCATAATATCACAGTCACAATAAAAATTGCAGATCGCCGCCATTACTAGTAAAAAAAAAAGAATAATAATAATAAAAATGCTATAAATCTATCCCCTATTTTGTAGATGCTATAACTTTTGCGCAAACCAATCAATATATGCTTATTGCGTTTTTTTTTTTACCAAAAATTTGTAGAAGAATACGGCACAGTAAAAAAGGGTAGCTGGTTCAAATCTCAACCATGACACTACCTGCCTGGAGTTGGCATGTTCTCCCTGTGCCTGTGTGGGTTTCCTCCGGGTACTCCAGTTTCCTCCCACACTCCAAAGACATGCAGGTAGGTTAATTGGCTTCTGTCCAACATTGGCCCTAGTATATGAATGGGGACCTTGGATTGTGAGCTCCTTGAGGGTAGGGACAATTGTAGACACTCACTCAGGTTTGAACTGGATGGACTGGTGTCTTTATTCAACCTTACTAACAAAGTAACTATGTATATCGGCCTAAAAATTGAGAAAAAATGCGCTTTTTAAAAAAAAAAAAAAAAAATGGGGATATTTATTATAGCAAAAAGTACAAAATATTTTTTTCAAAATTATTGCTTTTTTTTGTTTATAGCGCAAAAAAAAAAATCCGCAGAGGCGATCAAATACCACCAAAAGAAAGCTCTATTTGTGGGGGAAAAAAGGGTGCAACTTCGCATGACCGTGCAATTGTCAGTTAAAGTGACGTAGTGCCGAATCGCAAACAATGCTCTGGGCAGGAAGGGGTAAATTCTTACAGGGCTGTAGTGGTTAATAAATGGTTTGTATAGATATTGATGCTGTGCACAGAATTGCGAACAGGCTGGTCTTGGGTCAATCTTATGGTCAACCCAAACCCAAAGCTCATCCTTATCAACAAAAATATAGGACACTGACTACATACAGCAGTATTTTATGTGTACATGGGTTTGGCAGTAATTTATGGAACATTTGTGATTTAATGATATAGTGTGTCAAAATATACCATAATCAGTATATAACTATATTCCCTGTTGCCATAATAAGGTTTTATAATGAATGAAACGCTGCACAAAAAGACCTTGTAAATATATATAGTTTACAATTAAACTAAATATTAATCCATACAAAATTATCCTAATTTTATAATCCTAATAGAGACATGTGGTCTTCTATTTTATATTCTCTGTAGAATGTAAGTAAAAGAAATACATTTATCTGCCAAGCATGTGGCAATCATAATATTGTTCTCAGAAACTAGACCTTCAATGTAAACTAACGCATGCCATAATTTTCTTTCTTTTCCATGAGTTCTTTGTCTTCTACACCAGCACTAATTTTCAGGATCTGCAAATGAAAACTTTATAAGGGTAAGATCTGTTATCTCTTAAAACATTTACAAATTCTTACAGAAGGAATGTTCATCCTTAAGGGAACATAAGAATGTATTTCACCCCTGTCTTTTAAAAGCTTATCCCTTTGGCTTTTTAATGATGAGAATGATAATAGCAATCATATTCCACCTATATAGTGTTGATCTGAAGAGTTTTGTATCAATAGAATAATTGTATTTTGTTCATTTACATAGTTTTCTCATTGGGCCAATTCATACAAATCGAAAAAAAATAAAAAGAAGAAAAATATTGGAATTGTTGTCAATCAAGCATCACTCCTAATATAAAGGTAAAATCCAAAGTAGAATTTTTGATTGGTCATTATGAGCAGGAACTGCTGAGTAGTGATGGACGAACTTCCGACGGGATGTTTCGCGAACGCGGCCGATAGTTCGCGAACCGGAATGTTCGCGGCGGGCCCCATTGACTTCAATGGGAGGCGAACTTCGCAAACCTACAGGTCAAATTTGCAGCCACAAAATAATTAATAGCTGTGCAAACATAGTCCCACCACATAGCCAATGACATAACACATGTATGAGGTGAATCTGGGATCGACAACTACAAGCATTCTTTTTTTATATGGGAAATTGTTGTGACAATTCAGGACTGTGGAGCGCATGAAGGCAATGGAGGAGAGGGAAGGTCAGGGACCAGGGTAGGCAAAGAAGAGGGTGCAGGAGATGATCACCAGCACCGTGACATACAGCAATGACACCTGCACCGTGATAGAGTCATCTGACACCAGCACCGTGATAGAGAGCACTGACATCAGCAGCGTGACATAAAGCACTAACACCAGCACCGTGATATACAGCACTGACAGCAGCACCGTGATATACAGCACTGACACCTGCACCGTAAGCAGCCCCAGGAGGAAGTCAGCATAGCACAGGGATGGTGGGAGCCCCTCATAATGAGCATAGCACAGGGATGGTGGGAGCCCCTCATAATGAGCATAGCACAGGGATGGTGGGAGCCCCTCATAATGAGAATAGCACAGGGATGGTGGGAGCCCCTGATAATATGCACAGCAGAGGTACAGCCCCAGGAGGAAGTCAGCACAGCACAGGGATGGTGGCAGCCCCTCATAATAAGCAGCCCCAGGAGGATGTCAGCATAGCACAGGGATGGTGGGAGCCCCTCATAATAGGCAGCCCCAGGAGGAAGTCAACACAGCACAGGGATGGTGGGAGCCCCTCATAATAAGCAGCCCCAGGAGGAAGTCAGCACAGCACAGGGATGGTGAGAGCCCCTCATAATGAGCATAGCACAGGGATGGTGGGAGCCCCTCATAATATGCACAGCAGAGGTACAGCCCCAGGAGGAAGTCAGCACAGCACAGGGATGGTGGCAGCCCCTCATAATAAGCAGCCCCAGGAGGATGTCAGCATAGCACAGGGATGGTGGGAGCCCCTCATAATAGGCAGCCCCAGGAGGAAGTCAACACAGCACAGGGATGGTGGGAGCCCCTCATAATAAGCAGCCCCAGGAGGAAGTCAGCACAGCACAGGGATGGTGAGAGCCCCTCATAATGAGCATAGCACAGGGATGGTGGGAGCCCCTCATAATATGCACAGCAGAGGTACAGCCCCAGGAGGAAGTCAGCACAGCACAGGGATGGTGGGAGCCCCTCATAATAAGCAGCCCCAGGAGGATGTCAGCATAGCACAGGAATGGTGGGAGCCCCTCATAATAAGCAGCCACAGGAGGATGTCAGCATAGCACAGGGATGGTGGGAGCCCCTCATAATAAGCAGCCCCAGGAGGAAGTCAGCACAGCACAGGGATGGTGGGAGCCCCCCATAATAAGCAGCCCCAGGAGGAAGTCAGCACAGCACAGGGATGGTGGGAGCCCCTCATAATAAGCAGCCCCAGGAGGAAGTCAGCACAGCACAGGGATGGTGAGAGCCCCTCATAATGAGCATAGCACAGGGATGGTGGGAGCCCCTCATAATATGCACAGCAGAGGTACAGCCCCAGCAGGAAGTCAGCACAGCACAGGGATGGTGGGAGCCCCTCATAATAAGCAGCCCCTGGAGGAAGTCAGCATAGCACAGGGATGGTGAACTTTACAAACCTACAGGTCATATTTGCAGCCACAAAATAATTACTAGCTGTGCACACATAGTCCCACCACATGGCCAATGACATAACACATGTATGAGGTGAATCTGGGATCGACAACTACAAGCATTCTTTTTTTATATGTGAAATTCTGACAATTCAGGACTCTTGAGACAATGGAGGCGAGGGAAGGTCAGGGTAGGCAAAGAAGAGGGTGCAGGAGATGATCACCAGCACCAGCACTGTGATATACAGCACTGAGACCTGCACCGTGATAGAGTGCACTGACACCAGCACCGAGATAGAGAGCACTAACAGCAGCACTGATACCAGCAACTTGCTGCTGGGCCCCAAAAATATGACACCGCTCAACCTCTTCAAACAGGAGGGTATATAGTACGGTGTGCTTTTTAGGTTGTGATTAGCAGACTGTACCTCACTCAACCCTATATACTGTAGTACACTATACCTTACCAGTCCTTATAAGGACCTTTGTGGAACTAGTAGGTTGTGAATGATTAGCAGACTGTACCTCAGTCCCTATACTGATAAAGGACTGCTGCAGTATAGGGCAGCAGTCAGCAGTAGTGCACCTCAACCCTATATATTGTGGACCTATACCAGTCCTTATAGAATAGCAGACTGTACCTCACTCAACCCTATGTACTGTAGTACCCTATACCTTACCAGTCCTTATAAGGACCTTTGTGGAACAAGTAGGTTGTGTGTGACTGATTAGCAGACTGTACGTCAGTCCCTATACCGATGGACTGCTGCAGTATAGGGCAGCGGTCAGCAGTAGTGCACCTCAACCCTATGTATTGTGGACCTATACCAGTCCTTATAGAATGGCAGACTGTACCTCACTCAACCCTATGTACTGTAGTACCCTATACCTTACCAGTCCTTATAAGGACCTTTGTGGAACAAGTAGGTTGTGTGTGACTGATTAGCAGACTGTACGTCAGTCCCTATACCGATGAAGGACTGCTGCAGTATAGGGCAGCGGTCATCAGTAGTGCACCTCAACCCTATGTATTGTGGACATATACCAGTCCTTATAGAATAGCAGACTGTACCTCACTCAACCCTATGTACTATAACACCCTACACCAGGTTATTACCAGTCCTTATAAGGACCTTTGTGGAACAAGTAGGTTGTGACTGATTAGCAGACTGTACGTCAGTCCCTATACCGATGAAGGACTGCTGCAGTATAGGGCAGCGGTCAGCAGTAGTGCACCTCAACCCTATGTGTTGTGGACCTATACCAGTCCTTATAGAATAGCAGACTGTACCTCACTCAACCCTATGTACTATAGCACCCTACACCAGGTTATTACCTTACCAGTCCTTATAAGGACCTTTGTGGAACAAGTAGGTTGTGAATGATTAGCAGACTGCAGCAGAAGGGCAGCAGTCAAGTATAATATTCTTTCTGTATTTGGAAGAAATAATATTATACGTGTACAAGCCTATTACCATACCACTGATACCAGTCCTGAAAAGAACCTTTGTGGACCTAATATAGTAACAGCTACTGATTAAACTGACCCTCACTGCCTCACACACTGCTTCCTGCCTGTCCCTATATAAACTGACAAAACAGAGGCTACTGGAACAATAACTGGAATAGCACTTTTGTGGACCTGATAGTAACAGCTAATGACTAAACTGACTGTCCCTACAGCAGACACACCGTCCTGTCCCTTTCTCTAAACTGACAAAAGACACTCAGCCCCTGTACACACGGTCGGAGATTTCCACAACCAAATCCGTCGGATTCTGCCCGTCGGATTTTGTCCGTCGGATCTTGTCCGAAACTGTTGCATACACACGGTCGGACAAAGTTGGCGAAAAATCTGATCTCTCAGAACGTGATGACGTAATTTCGTTACGATGGGACTACATTGAGGCTAGTAGCCAATAGCTTTGATGTAGGAATTTGATCTGAGCATGCGTGGCACTTGGTCTGATCAAAATGCTCTATACATGATCGGATTAGGTCCGACCGGCCCAGTTGGTCTGGAAATATTTCCAACATGTTGGAAAATTGGGTCCGACGGAGATTCGGATGGAATCAGTCCGATGCATACCACACACAGTCGGATTATCAGACGACGCGGTCCGATAGGACACATTCCGACGGATTCTCTGACCGTGTGTACAAGGCTTCAGGCTGCTGCAACAATCAGTAGCACAGCAAAGCTATATACACCTAACACCTATACCAGTCCTGAAAAGAACTTTTGTGTACCAGATAGCTAGCGATTTGGGTCACTGCAATCTCTCCCTGCTCCACACAGCAACCTCTCCCTATAGTGGCAGAAGAAAGAATGTAAAATGGCCGCCGGATCGGGTGTATTTATAAGTTAGGGGGAATGTCCAAGTGTCCATGTGCTGTAATGTCTCAATTGGCTGTCCTGTACCCCATGATGGATGTGTAATCATAGGTCAAAGTTCTTTTACACAGAAAACACGGAAATCCGCTGGGCGAACGGTGGCAATAGTCCGCCGATCAGGCGAATCGCGAACAGCCGAAATTCGCCGCAAAACGACCGCCGGGCGAACCGTCACTACTGCTGAGCTTATTTTCTTTTACCCAAGTTTCATTAACCATTTTCATAATGTGGTACACATTATGAATGAGTGTTGCCGATGTTGTGTCGATATCTGTCCCCCATCTGATAGTGTCTGCCCTGTTCTGCGCTTGCGCAGTACGGAGGACAAGTAGAATCCGAAAGTCTCCAAAGATGAACGGCACTGGGGTCCAAGTTCAAGCCCCACCATCCAAGTGGACATAGAGTTAGAATAAAAAATTGCAGAGCAAAGCGAGGCCATGCCCGAAGCGTGGCGAGCGAAGCGAGGCCATGCCCGAAGCGTGGCGAGCGAAGCGAGGCCATGCCCGAAACGTGGCGAGCGAAGCGAGGCCATGCCTGAAGCGTGGCGAACGAAGCGAGGCCATGTCCGAAGCGCGGCGAGCGAAGCGAGGCCATGCCCGAATCATGGCGAGCGAAGCGAGCCCGCGAGGGGCCCTCTTACTAAGTGCTACCGTATGTCCACTTGGATGGTGGGGCATGATCCTGCACTCAGTGCACAAGCGCCGTTCATCTTCGGAGACTTTCGGAGTCTCCTTGTCCTCCGTACCGCACAAGTGCTGCGCCTACGCAGTATGGGGCAGACACTATCTGATGGGGGGACAGTTTTTGCCAGAACACCGGCACTGGAGAGCTACAGTTCATTGAGGGAATGCCAACATGTACTGTGACATACTGAAGCAGAGCATGACCACCCCCCTTTGAAGACTGGCCTGCAGGGCAGTATTCCAACAGGATAATGGCCACAAACACACCTCCAAGATGATCACTGCCTTGCTATAGAAGCTGAGGGTAAAGGTAATGGACTGGTCAAGCATGTCTCCAGATCTAAATCCTATTGAGCATCTGTGGGGCATCCTCAAATGGAAGGTGGAGGAGTGCAAGGTGTCTAACATCCACCAGCTCCGTGATGTCATCATGGAGGAGTGGAAGAGGACTCCAGTGTCAACCTGTGAAGCTCTGATGAACTCCATTCCCAAAATGACTAAGGCAGTGCTGGAAAATAATGGTAGCCACACAAAATATTGACACTTTGGGCCCAATTTGGAAATTTTTACTTAGGAGTGTACTCACTTTTGTTGCCAGTGGTTTAGACATTAATGGCTGTGTGTTGAGTTATTTTGAGGGGGCAGCAAATTTACACTGTTATACAAGCTGTACATGCTGTACTTTACGTTGTAGCAAAGTGTCATTTCTTCAGTCTTGTCACAGGGCAATTTAGGTAACAGAGATCACAGGTCAATTGGGTTCAGTATAAATCACACAAATAGGAAACATAAGGGGAATACAAAGACACTGAATTTCAAAAGAGCCAACTTCCCTAAGGCCCCTTTCACACTGCCGGTGCCCGGGCACCAGCGGTAAAGCAGCGCTATTTTTAGCGTCGCTTTACCATTGTTTTAGCGGCACTATTCGGCCGCTAGAGGGGTGGTTTTAACCCCCGCTGGTGCCCGAGAAAGGGTTAAAAACCACCGCAAATTGCTGCTACAGCAGCGCTATGCCAACGGTATAGCCGTACTACCCCATTGACTTTAATCGACAGGATCGGTGAAGCGGTGAAGGAGAAGATGCTGCTAGCAAGACTTTTTTGTTAGTGTCCTACCAGAGCACCTCTCCAATGTGAAAGCCCTCTGGGCTTTCACATTGGAGAGACAGCAGCGGCTGTTTCAGGGAGCTTTGCAGGCGCTATTTTTAGCGCTGTAGTGCCTGCAAAGCGCCCTAGTGTGAAAGGGGTCTGAACTCCAAACCTTAATGCATCCCATTGGGTAATAAATTTAAAAGAGCGAACAAAAGTCAAAGATGGCTTAACTCCAATGTAAAAATGCATATATGTCAGAAACCATGAATCAGACCGAGACAGAAGTGCAATTAAATCACACTTGTTTATTAATAAAAATAAAAAGGTAAATAGAGTATGCGCAGTCAAAGCATAGCCAGAGTCCAGTAACCGGATCGAGTCAGCCAGTCCAGAATTCAATAACCATTTTTTTTTTACAATAAAGTATTTTTAATACTACACTTAGCTGCACCCTGCTTGTTTTGTTGAATTTTGTATAATATTGTATACTATTTAAATATATTTCTTTATTTTAGAACAAAAAGTAACATCTCAAATATTGAATTATCTAAGAAGTGTACATTGTTTCAAGAAAAATAATAGGAATGAGATTTAACACCTTCCCGCTAATAGCAGGATGACGGCTGGACGGTGGCTTTCCCATCCTGACTGGATATCATATGACATCCTGTCAGGAAGCACCACCAAGTGGCGCAATCTCTCATCAGATGTATCCACGGAACACAGCTGATGACTGATCAGTGTACCGGCTCACTGCTGGTACCATGTGACCGCCATGACCAGTCACAGCAGGTCACATGAAAGTTGTACACAATGGATGCCTTCCTTTCATGCCATCCATTGTGTACAATTATGTTGGTAGCTGTGATTGGTCAATTTGATCTTATGGTACAGACAGGGCCAATCACAGCCCATCTGTAGCCTGTGATTAGCTTTGACCAATCACAGCTAATCAAAATGAAACAAACTGAATAAATCAGTTTCATTCAGTAAAATGCTTGCTTATAACAATGAAATTCACTAATGTAAGCAAATATAATGTTTAAAAAAAAATCACTTCCCCAGAGTAGTATAATGTTACTATGGTAACATTATATTTCTCTGATCATAGTGTGTAAAAAAAAAAAATATAAAAAAAAAAATGTTCTTCGTATTTTCATCAGTCACTTTCCCTGACTGATCACCGCCACACCAGTTATACGATGACACTGCACTGCACTGGTGACAGTATGTAAAAAAAGAAAAAGAAAAAAAGAAAAATTGCTTCATATTCCAAAAAATGATAAAAAAAAAAATCACAACTTCAAAAAGCCCACCATGCCTCTTAGTAAATACCTTGGGCTGTCTACTTTGCAAAAGGGGGTCATCTGGGGGTATTTATACTGTCCTGCCATTTTAGGGCCTCAAGAAATCAGATCAGAGTACTGAGTGTGTCAGTACATCAGGATTGATCAATTTTCAGATACTGTATATACCATAGTATGTGGACGCTATAACTTTCCTACAGACTAAATAATATACACTGATTTGGGATATTTCCACCAAGGAAATGTAGCAGAATACATTGTGGGCTAAATTTATGAAGAAAGATTATATATTTACAACATTTTATACCAGAAACGAAGAAACCAGAAACAAAGAAACTATTTTCTTTTTCAAAATGTTAAGTCTTTTATGGTTATTTAGCAAACAAAAAGAAAAGGTGGTGATTAAATTCCACCAAAAGAAAGCTCTATTTGTATGAACAAAATGATAAAAATGTAGTTTGGGTACAGTGTTTTATGACCGCAATTGTCATTCAAAGTGTGACAGAGCTGAAAGATGAAATTTGTCCTTGGCAGAAAGGGGGTAAAAGTACCCGGTATTAAAGTGGTCAAGAAAGACTGGTAAAAGATAATAGATACATAAAAATGATGTTTTACTTGAATATGTGATTGTTGGCAATCTATATAGTTATTGTATGTATATCTGTTTGGGCTTGGAGTTCTCTTTTGCAAGATCGATGTACTGTATTTAAATAATTTCTTTAAAAAAAAGATGTGCACACCAATCAACACTTTTAATACTTTCAATGGACAGGAAATAATAGACTCATTGACACCATTAAAGACCCTGTATTATGCAAATGAAGGAGATTAGAGATTGCCAAAACCAAACCTATATTGAGTTAACTGCAATAACTGAATTATGGATATTGTTAAGAAAACCTCTTGGCTGGATTACAAATGTTTGTTGCAGCAGCGGTAAAAAAAATGCCACTTCCTAGAGATACTGTGGCTGCAGCTACGTACATAATTTCCTTCCTTCATCAAAGCCATATGCAAACAACTAATTATTTAGGTTGTTGGGTCTGCCAGGGGAGCTAATTTGCATAGTGCAAACAGAACTTAACAGGTATAAAAAAATCTACTACAAAATATTTGCCCACATTTACAGCATGGTTGTGGAAATATATCTGAATCTAGATTTCCACTTTAAATTTACCTAATCCTTAATGGTTAAGACTAAAAATTAACAGTTGCCCCATCACTTAATCCTAAAAGTCCTAACCCTAAAGTCCAACTCCAGCTTGGGTGGGTATTCCTCTAAAGCAACTTTCGGGGGTCAAAGGAATGTGTTTCTGGGGTCAAAGGAACTCCCCCTTCATCACGACTCCAATATAACATAATATAATATAAATATTGTGACTGATAAAATAATAGGCCTAACAATCATAAAACAGCATAGGTAACATGCATACATGCGATGAAATGAAGATGAAGAAAATAGGAAATATCAGATATTAAGTCATAGGTTCATTTTCAAAACTTAGAAGAAAAAACAGAAGTAAATGGCGTTAAATTGACAGTAACACACAAAATTATATGGCGTTAAACTGATGACAGTAATTCACACAGAACTATATGGTGTTAAACTGGCAGTAACGCATGCAAAACTATATGGTGTTAAACTGGCAGTAACCCACACAGAACTATATGGTGTTAAACTGGCAGCAAAACATGCAAAACTATATGGCATTAAATTGGCAGTAACGCACACAAAACGATATTGCGTTAAACTGGCAGTAACACACACAGAACAATTTGGCATTAAACTGGCAGTAACACACACAGAAGTAAATGGTGTTAAACTGCCAGTAACACACAGAAGTAAATGCTGGTAAACTGGCAGTAACGCACACAGAAGTAAATGGCGTTAAACTGGCAGTAACGCAATCAAATAGATGGTGTTCAACCATCACTACACTGACGTTATTTGAACTGTCCCTAGCTATACACTAATGTCAAGATTACTGACACAGTCTTACTACACTACACTGAAACTATATGAGCTGTCCCAATGTATGTATGAATGACACGGTCCCACTACACTACAGTGAAACTATTTGAACTGTCCCTACTCTAGCTGCACACTATGCAAAGCTGAATGATGGTCCTCCTCACTACACTCACAATATCCCTAGACTGACACTAAACTAATATTCTACACTGAGGCCGCGTACACACGGGCGGACTGTTCGCCCAACTTTGTCCGCTGAACAGTGTTTGGGCGGACAGTCCGCTCGTGTGTGGGCTTTCAGCGGACAGTTTCAGCGGACAGTTGGACGGACAAGGTTTTTCGGAAATTCCGAAAAACTGTCCGCTGAAACCTTGTTTGAGCGAACAGTCCGCCCGTGTGTAGGCTTGTTCGTCAAACAAAGTTGCGCGCATGCTTAGAAAGGATTTTCACGCCGAAAGCTATAATGCAGTGTATAGGACGTCGCATTTTTCGTCCCGTCGTACGTGCCGTTCACGTCATCGCGCACGGTTTCAGCAAACTGTTCGTCCGTCGTGTGTGGCCATGTCCGTCCATGCTAAGTTTGAGCGGACTGTTTGCCGAAACTGTTGGACGGACAAAGTTGGGCGAACAGTACGCGCGTGTGTACGCGGCCTAACAATTGAAGCAAAATAGAGCAATATAGCACACTAACTAACTAATAGCACTGAACAGAGCCCTGTTTTATCTCTCTCCATGCCGAAATCACACTAAAAATGGCTGTCATTGAAAGAATACTTTTATACTACGAGAATCAGCCATAATTGAATAAAGTCACGATGACAGTGTCCAATCATGACTCTGATGGTGCTCTTTGCCCTGATTGGCTGAAGCTTTCACTGCTTCAGACAATCAGGGCTTGCAATGCACTGTTCAGCGCCGCAATGTGTTGTGATCGGTTCGGGGGTCAAACAAATGGTCGAACGACCCATTTGTTCGGCTGTCTGCCAAACGCCTGAACAATGTAAGTTTGGCCTGAACTTATGCTCGGGCGAACTGTTCGCCCATCCCTACTGTATATGTGCATGTCTAAAACTGAAAGAAATATATACTTAAAATGTTAAAATGGTAACAGGTCTTAAAGCAACAACATCACTGTTGGCAACCTTGTACTGCGAGTGCAGGGTACTGTTATGATGCACCCTCCGGGTCAGTTTATTATACTATTGGCTCACAGGAAGAGGGTTGAATGACACTGGAAGAAGAGTAGTGCTGGATAACAGAACAGTGAGTTTGCAGGGGACAGTGAGGGACAGTGCTGGGAAGAAAGTATAAAAGTATAGCTGTGAAAGCTATATTTTTTTTAGAAGTAATGTTTACAAAAGATTTTAAAAAGCCTAAATGAAGTGGTGCTTTATGCATTAACAATTTGTTACTCCTTACCAATCCATATTTACTTTGCACACTCTGAAAATATCAACTCAGTCCTATACTTAAATCTGTGCATCCCGATTATTGAACATCATGATGTCGGTGATGAGATAAGCTGATCTGCCAAATGAGATACATTAATTTGACTAATATACAAGTCACATACATTTTTAGGTATATTAGTCATTAACCACTTGCTGACCAGCCGACGCCATTATACTGCGGCAGTCGCCTCGTTCCTACGAATCGCCATAGTTGTACACTTGCCCTTTAAACAGCAATAGCAGGCACGTGCACAGTGGGGGAGCCGATTCACGTGTCCGGCAGCCGCAATGTCCGGCGACCACTCCCGATCGCACCACAGAGGAGCAGAACGGGGATCTGTCAGTGTAAACCATGGCCATACCCAGCCTGCCACCGCTAAATCTTTGGCCCATCACTGCCCATGATTGATTCACGAGCACCCGGCCCGTGGACAAGTGATTGGATGTTTCATACTGTTATCTGCAAAAGTGTCTGTTATATGATAAAACTGCAGCTATATACCTCATTAGGAGTGCAACTTGGCGCTCAGATGACCTCGCCACCTCTCTCCTCCCCCCTCCTCCCCTCCTGACTGATGTCATTCTCGGCCCCGCCTGCTGAATTGTCAGACGGGAGAAGAAAAGTGGCGAGTCATCTCAGCGCCGAGTGGCACTCTTAATGAGTTATATAGCTGCAGTTTCATCCTATAACAGACACTTTTGCAGACAACAGTATTAAACATAGTGAATAATAGGAATATGCAGGGCCATCGTTAATATTGTTTGTGTCCCCCAGTCCACAGCCACCGCTGTACCCCCCAGTCCACCGCCACCACTGTACCCCCCTGTCCACAGCCACCTCTGTATCCCCCCAGTCCACACCCACCTCTGTACCCCCCCAGTCCACAGCCACCTCTGTATCCCCCCAGTCCACAGCCACCTCTTTACCCCCCCTGTCCACAGCCACCTCTGTATCCCTCCCTGTCCACAGCCACCTCTGTATCCCCCCAGTCCACATCCACCTCTGTATCCCTCCCTGTCCACAGCCACCTCTGTATCCCCTGCCCCCTGTCCACAGCCACCTCTGTATCCTCCCTGTCCACAGCCACCTCTGTACCCCCTGCCCCCTGTCCACAGCCACCTCTGTATCCCCCCTGTCCACAGCCACCTCTGTCCCCCCGTCCATGGCCACCTCTGTATCCCCCCAGTCCACATAAACCTCTGTACCCCGTGCCCCCTGTCCACAGCCACCTCTGTATCCCCCATGTCCACAGCCACCTCTGTACCCCCGTCCACAGCCACCTCTGTATCCCCCCTGCCCACAGGCACCTCTGTATTCCTCCCGCCCACAGCCACCCCTGTACCCCCTTGCCCACAGCCACCTCTGTACCCCCTTGCCCACAGCCACCTCTGTATCCCCCCTGTCCACAGCCACCTTTATATCCCCCCTGTCCACAGCCATCTTTGTAGCCCCAGTCCACAGCCAATTCTGTATCCCCCCCCCATTCAAAGCCACCTCTGTACCCCCCCCCCCTGTACCCCCCCTACTTAAATTATTAGCAGGTGAATTCGGCCCTCCATGCATTCACATACATTGAATCTGGGCTGTAAGTTGAAAAAGGTTGCTGACCCCTGATGTAAACAAACAGATCCTAGTTCTTTCAAGGGAGTAGAGAGTGATCGTCTGATCCTAGTGATTAGGAACAGTGTTTATAACTGCTCCCACAGTTAGAAACACCTCCCAGGGAACACATTTAACCCCTTAATCGTCCCTAGTGTTAACCCCTTCCCTACCAGTGACATTTATACAGTAATCAGTGCATTTTTATAGCAATGCCATATACATGCCATAAAACTATTTCCTATTTTGTAGCCGCTATAACTTTTGCGCAAACCAATCCATATACGCTTATTGCGATTTTTTTTTTTTTTACCAAAAATATGTCTAAGAATACATATTGGCCTAAACGGATGAAGACATTTTTGGGGGGGGATATTTATTATAGCAAAAACTCAAAAATATTGTTTTATTTTTAAATTGATGGTCTTTTTTTATAGCGCAAAAAAAAAAAACTGCAGAGGTGATCAAATGCCACCAAAAGAAATCTTTATTTATAGGAAATAAAGGACGTCAATTTTGTTTGGATACAGCGTTGCATGACCGCACAATTGTCATTTAAAGTGATGCAGTGCCATATCGCAAAAAATGGCCTGGTCATTAAGGGGGAAAATCTTCCGGTCCTTAAATGGTTAAATTAGTTTATCATTCATAGATTAGTTATTGTAGGGAAGTGTTCAGTGATGCATTACTCAGGCTTTTTATGTGTAACATATAGTATTATTCAATATTATAGGTGTGTTAGACAGTAAGGAAGCATTGCAGCCCTAACTGCCTACCAATGTGTTAACCTTACCAGAGTTTTTTGCATGTTACAGAGACACTTAGGTGGATGATCACTATCTATTTATTTCAGGTATTTATATTGCTGACAATTTACATATAGACATATATAGATATATATATATATATAGATATATACAGGGCTGGTGCAAGGATTTTTGACGCCCTAGGCGAAACCTAATTTTGCCGCCCCCACTTTGGCTCCGCCCATGACTCCACCCCTTTGCCCCTGTAACACATGTGACTTGACACATACACTGACCTACCTGACACGTTCACTTACCTACCTGACCAGGGTCAGTGCTAGCCTATTTTGTGCCCTAGGCAAGACCAGCTAATTGGGGGGAGGGGAGAGAGGGGCTAAGAGAGAGGAGGACTGAGAGGGGGCTAAAATAAAGGGAGTAGAAGGGAGGGCTGAGAGATAGGGAGGCTGTGAGAGAAGGTGGGTTGAGAGAGTGGGGGCTGAGAGAGGAAGGGCTGGTTAAGAATGGAGGGAGGGCTAAGAGAGGGGGGCTGAGAGAGACGAGTGGGCTGAGAGTGCCGAGTGGGCTGAGAGAGGGAGGGCTGAGAGAGAGGAGGTTAAGAGAAAGGGGGGCTGAGAGAATAGGGAGGGCTGAGAGAGAAGAGAGGGGGCTTAGAGAAGGAGGGGCTGAGAGAATAGGGTGGGCTGAGAGAAATGGGAGTGCTAGGAGAGAAGGGAGGGGGCTGAGAGAGGGGGGATGGCTGAGAGAGAGAGGGGGACTGAGAGTATAGGGATGGCTAAGAGGGGGGGTGGCTGAGAGAGGAGGGGGGGCTGATTGAGGGAGGAGGGCTGAGAGGAGGGGAGGACTGAGAGGGGAGGGGCTGAGAGAGAGGGGGCTGAGAAAGAAGGGAGGGGGCTTAGAGAGAGGGGGAGGTGGGCTTAGCGAGAGGGGGGCATGGAGAGAGGGGGGTTGAGAGAGAAGGGAGGGGGCTGAGAGAGAAGGGAGGGGGGTTTGGAGAGAGGGGGACTGAGAGAGAAGGGAGGGGGCTGAGAGAGAAGGGAGGGGGCTTGGAGAGAGGGGGGCTGAGAGAGAAGGGAGGGGGAGCTAAGAGAGGGGGAGGGCTGAGAGAGAGGGGGCTGAGAGAGGGGGAGGGTTGAGAGAGAGTGGAGGGCTAAGAGAGAGGGGAGGGGGGCTTGGAGAGAGAGAGGGGCTGAGAGAGGGGGAGGGGGGTTTGGAGAGAGGGGGAGCTGAGAGAGAAGGGGGAGTGCTGAGAGAAAGGGAGCTGAGAGAAGGGAGTGGGGCTGAGAGAGGGGGGCGGGCTGACAGAGAGGGGAGGGCTGAGAGAGAGGGGAGGGCTGAGAGAGAGTGGGACTGAGAAAGGGGAGGGCTGAGAGAGAGGGGAGGGCTGAGAGAGAGGGGCTGAGAGAGAGGGGCTGAGAGAAAGGAGGGCTGAGAGAGGAGGGAGGGCTGAGAGAGAAGGGAGGGGCTGAGAGAGGGGGAAGGGGGGCTTAGAGAGAGGGAGGGGAAGTTGGGTGGAGATGAGAGACCCCTAGCCCTGCTCCTGTAGTCCCACCTCTGTCCCAGTCTCTGTCTGTAGGTGTGTATGATGACAGACAGTACCTTCCATACCATGATGCCAGTCTCCTGCTTTGATCCGTCCAATTCCAGCGGCTCCCTCAGCAGCCTGTGCCTTCTACTCGTATTATGTGACAGCTCTGTGCCTCCAATGAGCGGCTAGCCTATCCTCCAGTCAGATTCATGCCTCACATCAGAGTGTGGAGAGGAACTTGGAGCAGTCCATGCTCTGGAAGCATGGGGTACACTGCGCCTGGGGGAGGTGGGGTCAGGGGGCGAGGTCAAAGAGGAGGCGGTGCCAACGTGGAGCTCTTCTGCTGAGTCCCGGGCTCTCGGGCTTATCTGCCCTTGGGCAGCCACTCGCTGTTCACTTGGATGTAACGATGGATGCCCAGCCGCCCACACCTCCCCACATATCAGAAAGCACCCTGGGGGTTGCTGGACATATGACACTCGCTGGCTGATAGAAGAGCAGAGGGGGGGGATTACTGTCTGGACTGGAAACACATAAGAGCGGAGAGCCAGGGCGAGGGCGCTGCTTTACATGGCTCTGTGGAGGTCAGTGCGGGAATAAAATAGCCAGCGGTCGGGCGCCCTAAGCGGCAGTGTGCCCTAGGCGGTTGATTAATCCGCCTAGCGGTAGCACCGGTCCTGGATATATATATATATAGATATATTGATATATATATATATATATGGATATATCTATATACTGTATAGATTTATACATTATATATATATATATATATATATATATATATATATATATATACAGTGGTGTGAAAAAGTGTTTGCCCCTTCCTTATTTCCTGTTCCTTTGCATGTTTGTCACACTTAAGTGTTTCGGAACATCAAACCAATTTAAACAATAGTCAAGGACAACACAAGTAAACACAAAATGCAATTTGTAAATGAAGGTGTTTATTATTAAAGGTGAAAAAAAATCCAAACCATCATGGCCCTGTGTGAAAAAGTGATTGCCCCCTAAACCTAATAACTGGTTGGGCCACCCTTAGCAGCAACAACTGCAACCAAGCGTTTGCGATAACGTGCAATGAGGCTTTTACAGCGTCCTGGAGGAATTTTGGCCCACTCATCTTTGCAGAATTGTCCTAATTCAGTTACATTAGAGGGTTTTCGAGCATGAACGGCCTTTTTAAGGTCATACCACAACATCTCAATAGGATTCAGGTCAGGACTTTGGCTAGGCCACTCCAAAGTCTTCATTTTGTTTTTCTTCAGCCATTCGGTGGTGGACTTGCTGGTGTGTTTAGGATCATTGTCCTGCTGCAGAACCCAAGTTCGTTTCAGCTTGAGTACACGAACAGATGGTCGGACATTCTCCTTCAGGATCTCTTGGTAGACAGCAGAATTCATAGTTCCTTTTATCACGGCAAGTCTTCCAGGTCCTGAAGCAGCAAAACAGCCCCAGACCATCACACTACCACCACCATATTTTACTGTTGGTATAATGTTCTTTTTATGAAATGCAGTGTTCCTTCTACGCCAGATATACTTGGACACACACCTTCCAAAAAGTTCCACTTTTGTCTCATCGGTCCACAGAATGTTGTCCCAAAAGTCTTGGGGATCATCAAGATGTGTTGTGGAGAAATTGAGTACAGCTTTGATGTTCTTTTTGCTCAGCAGTGGTTTTCTCCTTGGAACTCTGCCATGCAGGCCATTTTTGCCCAGTCTTTTCCTGATGGTGGAGGCATGAACGCTGACCTTAACTGAGGCAAGTGAGGCCTGCAGTTCCTTGGACGTTGTTGTGGGGTCTTTTGTGACCTCTTGGATGAGTCGTCGCTGCGCTCTTGGGGTAATTTTGGGCGGCCGGCCACTCCTGGGAAGGTTCACCACTGTTCCATGTCTTTGCCATTTGTGGATAATGGCTCTCACTGTGGTTCGCTGGATTCCCAAAGCTTTGGAAATGGCTTTATAACCCTTTCCAGACTGATAGATCTCAATTACTTTCTTTCTCAATTGTTCCTGAATTTCTTTGGGTCTCGGCATGATGTGTAGCTTTTAAGGATCTTCTAGTGGACCTTACTGTGTCAAGCAGCTCCTATTTAAGTGATGCCTTGATTGTGAACAGGTGTGGCAATAATCAGGCCTGGGTGTGGCTAGAGAAATTGAACTCAGGTGTGGACAACCACAGTTATAGTATGTTTTAACAAGGGGGGCAATCACTTTTTCACACAGGGCCATGATGGTTTGGATTTTTTTTCACCTTTAATAATAAACACCTTCATTTACAAATTGCATTTTGTGTTTACTTGTGTTGTCCTTGACTATTGTTTAAATTGGTTTGATGTTCCGAAACACTTAAGTGTGACAAACATGCAAAGGAACAGGAAATGAGGAAGGGGGCAAACACTTTTTCACACCACTGTATATATAGCCCCTGCCCTCAGGGAGCTTACAATCTAAGGTACTTAGCCCACATTTATACATACACATACTAGGGCCAATGTTAGAGAAGGGCAAATTAACCTACAAGGTTTATGTCACCAATCATGTCTTTTACATGGGCAAGCACAGGTAGAACATACAAACTCTATGCAGGTAGTGCCATGGTTGGGTGGTGAACCAACAACCATAGGGCTGCTAGGCGCCTTGACTGTTTTTAAAATAAATTGATTGCTTTTGGTCACTAACATTTAAGTTTAAAAAGGAAGCAATATGAAATATATATATATATATATATATATATATATATATAAAATAGATTTTCTGCTCAGAATTCATAATGAGTTATTCTACTTTTTTAGCAGAGCCTGAAGATATGCATATTTAATAGAATTCCTGTTAAATGGCTTTTCTCCCTATCAATTCCATAGATAGCCTCAGGCAGTCAGGAGAGGTTGGCAGCAAATGAGAGACATGACATAAATAGTCGGTACTTCTGAACTAAATGGCTACTTTCCTATATAAAGTGAAGTTTGGTGAACTATTTAACACATTTCATTTTTTTAAAGTTTGAAAACGTCAAAATTAATTGACTTCATCTTTCAGTTAGATAATTAAATAATTAGATAAAAAAAAAGTCCTTGCTAGACAAGAGAGATGAATGTACAAAAATCAAATCATCTTATTAAATGTTTAGAGTGGCCCTGCCACATCACATAGTTTACCAGTTTTGCAATAAATAAAGATAATGACACATGACACTCATTTAACATGACAGGCATGGTTGTATGAAGGCACCAGCAATAGAAAACATGTACAAACACATATACAGGAGACAGACTTGTATACTGAACAACTAAAATC
Source organism: Lithobates pipiens (assembly GCF_037356315.1). Lineage (NCBI taxonomy): Eukaryota > Metazoa > Chordata > Amphibia > Anura > Ranidae > Lithobates > Lithobates pipiens. The sequence goes on along the minus strand of NW_027507903.1, from coordinate 168,949,880 downwards.
TATTAAAAGCTTGTGAATGTAATTTCAAAATTACAAAAAGCAGTTTTCTAAATTTTGAATTTGTAGCTTTCATTAAAATAAAACTCATTGATCCTGCAATGAACTTGTTCAGGCACTTTTTGTTATAGAATTACAGTGCTCTGTCCTTATCCCCCAATTGTCCATGCATTGTCACCATGTCAAAAGGTCTTTGGATGGAGACTACAAGTTCAACACATTTTGTGAGCATGGTTCGCTATTATCTTAGAAATCTCTTCTAGAAGTTTCACACAAGCAGCATTTTATTTTATTTTTTAAATGCCCATTGTTTATGATACACATATAATTAGAAAACAAAATGCCGTTTAGTCCAAACTTACATATCATTTTAACAAATCAGCATCAATATCAGGTGGCTATATTCCCCTATAGGGAAGCTATAGCGACCCATAATCCATTTATTTTGATGCTTTTCCAAAAACAAGCAATTTGTTTACCTAAGAAATTGCAAAGGATATACATGTGTATTTAAAAATATAAATTCTCTAAAACATAAATAAGGTAACACAATGTAATGGACCCCCTCCAAGAATATCCATGATTACTCTGATGGACACAAGGACTTAGAATGTTTTCTTTATTTTTATTCCCGTAAAGATTGGCACATATGTAAATACAGTATGTTTTGCAAGGATCAACTATTTAAAAATGAAAAAGTTGTCAGAGTCAGTTGTGCTTGGTGATATCAAACAGCTGTCTTACAATTGGCTGTAATCCAAAAGCTTGACCTTGCTTGACTTTCACATTTTTTTTAAACATGTTAGACTCCATGTCCAGGAACATGTTCTTTACCATCAGGGACAGGTATAAGAAAAAATATATAATTGTTGGAGAGTAACCAGTGCTTTGTTTCATTCATTTTAACCACTTGCTTACTGAGGCACTTAAACCCCCCTCCTGTCCAGACCAGGATGACAATTGCGCGGTCATACAACACTGTACCCAAATTAAATTTTTATAATTTTTTTCCCACAAATAGAGCTTTTTTTGGTGATATTTGATCACCTCTGTGGTTTTTATTTTTTGTTAAAAAAATGTAAAAAGATCAAATTTTTTTAAATATTTTTCTTTATATATATATATATATATATATATATATATATATATATATATATATATATATATATATATATATATATTTTGTTATACATTTTAAAACAGGTAATTTTTCTCCTTCATTGATGTACAGGGTGAGGAGAAAAAAAAACAATTACCGAGCTTTTGCTTACATCATGTGATCAGCTGTCAATGGCTGACAGCTGATCAAATGGTAAGGGTCGAGACCAGCCCCTTACTTGGATCAGTGATCACCTGTGTCTGTGACTCGTGATCACAGCACGCTCCGCGCGCACCCTGCAGGGCTCACACAGGGAGCGTGCACAGGGGAGGCCTTCATATGACAGCCTCCCGGAAATTCAGGTCCGTGCTGTGGCCGTCATTCAGCTATAGTGTGGACTTCAAGTGGTTAATTTATTCAAAAAATTTACATTTTTTTAAACTCTCAATAACATCTAATATGGAAATTTCTGGTCCAACTTCAAGAAGAACAGGAGCAGAATTAGAATTTTAAATTTGTTCTGAAATTATTTTGCAAGGAGTCCTTTTCAGAGTTGTATTTTAATATCATTCATCCACACTGAAGCAGAAGATGCCAACACCAATGTATTGGGTCAAGGACTGCGATTTTTATCATGACTGCGACATTATGACGGATGCATCGGACGCTTTTAACACAATTATACAGCGATCAGTGCCATAAAAAGCACCGATTACTGTATAAATGTCACTGGCAGGGAAGGGGATAACACTAGGGGGTGATCAAGGGGTTAACTGTGTTCCCTGACTGTGCAGGGGGAGGGAACTGACTATAGGATATGACAGATCGTGGTTCCTAGCTATTAGGGACTCACGATCTGCCTCTCCTCCCAGAACAGAACAGGGATTTGTGTGTTTACACAAACATGTCCCTGTTCTGCCTCTCGTGCTCATGATCGCTCATGGCCGGCATCATCGCGACCGCCGGTCACTAGCATTGGCTCCCCCGCAGTGCAGCAGGCATACGTCCCTGCTATCCCGCTTAAAGGAGCCGACGTACAGCTATGATGGCTCACGGGATTGTGCGAACTTGCCACAGTATAATGACGACGGCTGGTCGGCAAGTGGTTAAATAACAAACATGTCATAATTACCTGCTCTGTGCATGGTATTACACAGAGCAGCCCCCATACTCCTCTTCTGGCGGTCCCTGACGTCGCTCCATAGACACACAGAGTGCAGCTCAGCCCCGCCCTGCTCTGCTCTCTCCCCACAGGCTGTGATTGACAGCAGCTAGAGCCAAAGGTTTCCGCTGCTACCTCCATGTCCGTTGCTGCTCTCTGGCATCACGCTGGGGGGGGGGGGGGTTTCACTATCAGGTCTCCTGACCACCAGCCTGTGGCACTGAAGCAAACTGATTGGCTCCCTGGGCAGGTTCTCCCTCCCTTAGTCTGAACTTTTCTATACAGGGACTACAGGGATACCAAGTCAGATTCAGGCACTTACACTGCTTGCATTCAGAAAATACCTTTAATTATGTTATAATGAATAGAAAACTGCAGTAAATTCAGTTTTTTTATATCTGCCTGGAGATCAACTTGAAGTATTATGTTAGAAGGTGAGCTTGTATATCCCCTACACATATACAAGCCCCTAGTTAGACAAAATCTAAATCTATTCATGACATTGAATACAAAGTAACATACAGTACACGCAGAACACACCGAAGGTCATTCTCCAAAGAGTCAGAATTTTTTCTTTGTACAAGTCTTAATAGATGCATTCCTGTATGTATTGTATTGTAACATAACAAAGGATATCCATTAGATGCATACCAATGCATTCTATTCTTTTGAACACGAAGGTCAGTAATCTAATTTAATCTATACAGTAAGGGCAACATAAGGAATAGAAAAAGGGGAGCCAATCAAAATTTGCAAAACTGATATAGTTCAGATCACTGGTCCTGTCTGCAGACCCAATAATCCATGTGGTCTCCGGTTATGCATTGGAGCAGCTAAGATCATTCTCTGCTGCTACAGTGCTTCGCATAAGAATTGATCCCCCCCATGAAAATGTTTGTAAATGTTTGGTAAAGGAAACAAAGTTTCAGAATTTTGCAACATTGTATCTATTATTTGTAGCACATATCTGGACTTTAGTACCTGTGGTGTAGGTTGATAAAATTTTAAAGAAAAAAGATCCATAAGCCGCAAATCCTAAATCAGACCCAATTACATGAAGTGAGATAAATGGCAGCCTCAGCCCAGACTCCAGCCAGGCCATGTACCAACGTGTTTTGACCTGTCCCTTGGAGCTTAATTATGATTAGCTCCAGAGGACGGAGCGAAACACATTGGGGGGCGTAGCCGCCGAATGCCCTGCAAATTTGTGTGTTTGTCAAACAAGCGATGTTCAGGCCTAACTTTTGCTCGGCCCGAACAGTTTGCCCAACTCTACTAACCACACAACCAAAAGCTATGCTGGAGTTGTTTAAAACCAATAACCCTAACGTCTTAGAATGGTTCAGATAAAAACTAGACCTTAGTTCAGTGAAGAATCTGTAGCAAGACCAGACAATCAGTCCACCAACTATCCCTATCTAAGATGACCAAGTTTGAGTATCTTTACTAAGACTTACGAAACAAAAATGCATATCCAGACTTGCAAAGCAGAATGAGACTTGGCCATACACTGTTACTTTTTCTTTGTACGTTTGTTCAGATTCCTTCATCTGCACAAACGAGGTGGATGAAGGATTCCTCCCAACTGGGACATTCTATTCTGACAGCGGGACCCGTTGATGTCAGAATTCATTGATCAGTGGCTGAGGCCACACACTGTTTCAAATTCAGCTGGTTCAGCTGGAAAGGGGTGAATTTTGATAAGTGTAGGGTAAGCTTTACTCCAAAAGACCCCCAGCTGTGACTGTAGCAAAACATGTTTGTACAAAATATTGTCTTTAGGGGATATGTACAACCAAGTGCTTGCTTTTTTAAACAAATTAATGTTTGTGTGTACTTTGAAGTGTTAAAGGGATTGTAAAGTGAATTTTATTTATTTTTTTTAATTACAAACATGTTATACTTACCTCCACTGTGCAGCTCATTTTGCACAGAGTGGCCCCGAACCTGCTCTTCTGGGGTCCCTCGGCGGCTGTTTCGGCTTCCTCCTGCAGGTGCTTCTCACGTTCATATGAGCTCCCTCGCATGGTGAGAAGCATCTGCGGGCGCGCTCCCGTGATACAGCCGGCGGCTATAGCAGGCACTGTCAGATGTATTTTCACCTTAATGCATAGAATGCATTAAGGTGAAAAAACATTTACCTTTACAACCCCTTTAAATATTTTGTGTAAATTAAATTGTTAGAAATTGAGTTTAATTCCAGGTAGCAACATTATAAAATATTAAAATTTTACAAAAATACAATACAAACATTTTCATGGGGGGATCAATTCTTATGCAAAGCACTGTAGCTGCAGAGGATGATCTTACCTGTTCCAATGCATAACACATGGATTATTGGATCTGCAGACAGGACCAGTGATCTGAACTATACAGGGGCATACCCTCTAGCCTCAAGCCCCATACACACTATAAGATTTTCTGCTGATTTCTGTCTTCAGATCTACCAAAACCATGTAGTGCAAGGGCCTGCCTGATTGCATACAAATTGAAACTCCTATTATATGGTTTTAGTAAATCTGAAGGAAAAAAATCAGCAGAAAATCTGATAGTGTGTCTGGCGCTTTAGTCAGCACACTCACATAAACATGCCAAAATGTAATTATACCTAGTTTTTTTTTTTTTTCCAAAGGTTTTTATTGGTTTTCAGAATACATCATACAGAGGAATAATAACACATTATATATATATATATATATATATATATATATATATATATATATATATATATATATATATATATATATATATATATATATATATATATATAGAACAGGCAATCCATGTTGAGCAAGAATAATACAAACAAATTGGATATGGTTATACAGTAGATGTAGAATGGAACCTTAGGTCTAAATAAACAGTTTTAACAAGATGTTGAAATCTATGGAAGAGATTCCAAATGCAAATAAAATCAGATCGTTTAATTGTGTAGGTGTAGAGTTGTACTATGATCAACAGGTCTAAAGGTGGATTGCCCGACCGCGACAACAAAGAACGTGTCGAGGTAAGGAAAGATTGAGAAGGAGGTAAGGGGGGATGTTATAGGTTTACACCTTCTATTCTGGAGATGCGTATCCTTGTAGAGAGAAGGGTGAGGAGAGGGACCTATGTAAAAGAGAGACGGGATAAAGAACGAGTGAGAAAGGGCAGAGAGAGGGGAGGTTGTGTCTTTAGGTAAAAGAATCAGACAGGGGTTCAGGAGGTCTGCTACTCGCCGTCTACGAATTAACACCCTTTTAGGGTGGACGGATGAGGTGTCGTGTGGTAGGAAACCCAGGGGGTATTCGGTGCTAATTACGGGTATCTAATTATGCGAAGGTTAGTCAGGAGGGATTTTGAATCAGGTCGTGAAAGTCAGCAGTAGTCCGAAAGTGGATCCAAGGTGCCCATTTGGAGCTAAACTTCGTCGGAGTGTCAGCATGAATGTGGATCAGTTCTTCTATGTTTGCTATCTTGTCAACTCTACGGAGCCATTCTGCAATGGAAGGGATGGTAGGAGATTTCCAATAGATTGGGATACATTGCTTTGCTGCACTGATTAAGTGGAGTGTGAGAGATTTTCGGTAAGGCGTGCTAGAGTGGGCATCGTGATGTAGCAAGAAAAGTGCTGGAGAGAAAGGTATTGTCGAGCTCGTAATTTTTTCAATTTTCCTATGTATTATCTGCCAGAAAGGACGTATGGCTGAGCAAAGCCACCACAAGTGTAGGAGGGTGCCACCCGGATTGTGACATCTCCAGCATGTATCCGGAGTCTCTGCATCCCAGGAGTGGATCAGAGCAGGAGTACGGTACCAGCGGCATTGTAGTTTATATCCATTTTCCTGTGTTGATACGTTCAGCGAACCTTTATGAATATGTAGGAAGATACGTTCCCATTCTTCCTGTGAAAAGGAAGATTCCAGGTCTTTCTCCCAAGCCTTGCAAGCCAACGAAGCGCCAGGATTGTAATTTTGAAATAGAAGTGAATGAGTCGAAGAAACGAGGTGAGTCAGGGGGGTCTGTGAGGTGCAGAGTTTCTCGAAGGGAGTCAGGGATCTAGTGCAGTCACTTTGTTTATTTGTGAATTGCAGGTAATGTCTAATTTGTTGGTAGGTCCACATGGGGATTGGGGGCATTTGTAAGTTTTCTGCGATTTGTCGTGCCGTGAGCAGTCTTCCTTTGTTGTAAAAGGAGTTAATGAGAATCGGATCATTAGTCCAATGTTTAACAAGGAAGGATTCGTGCATGCCTGGCGGGAAGAGTGGGTTCTGTTTCAGTGGAGTCATTGGTCCAGGATTAGATGAAATTTCCTTTTGAGCGCATATAGTAGAGAAGCATTGTAAAGTTGGGGCTATTAATGGATGGGATTTAGTCGAAGCGAGCATGTGTGAGCGCTGTACCCATGGAAGATGTCGAAGAGGGGAGTCCACGAACGAAGCTTCTAGAGCAATCCAATCTTTGTAAGGTGAGTGGATGTTCCAGTCAATTATCCTCGTCATATGAGTGGCTTTGTAGTAGTTAGCGATGTCAGGGAGACCTATGCCACCTTTGGCTTTGGGTAGGGAGAGTTGGTGATAGCTAATTCTGGGTCTGTGCGTATTCCACAAGTAATTCGTACATGCTCGTTTGTACGATTTAAAAAAAGCTATGGGGAGTTTAATCGGGACGGCTTGTAAAAGATACAGGATGCGAGGGAGGATGTTCATTTTGAGAATAGCAGCCCTACCGAACCACGAAAAGATTGGTTTGTTCCATAGTTTTAGGTCCAACAATATCTTATGTAGGATGGGTAGGTAGTTTTTAGCGTACAGGTCGTCTAAATTTTTTGGGAGTTGTATGCCCAGATAGGTAATAGTCTCATTTGTCCATTGAAACGGGAAGTTAAGTTTACATTGTTCGGCCAATTCATGGGGTAAAGAGATATTGAGGGCATAGGATTTACTAAAGTAAATTTTTAGGTTGGACAAGGTATTAAATGAGCCAAATGCTTTTAAAAGGGATGGAATCGTTATAAGGGGATTGGTGAGAAATAGTAAGATGTCGTCAGCGTACGCTGCGATTTTGTATTCTTTTGTTTTAGATTTAATTCCAGTGATATCTGGGTTACTTCTTAAGCTATTTAAGAAGGGTTCCAAGGTGAGAATATATAGAATGGGGGACAGGGGACATCCCTGTCTGGTCCCGTTTTGTATGGAGAAGGCATTCGATAAGGTATTATTCACTCTGATTTTCGCTTTCGGGTTAATGTATAGGGCATCAATAAAGCGGAGAAAGCGAGGTCCTAATCCGATGGTTTTCAAAACACAGTGCATGTAATCCCATGCTACCCTATCGAATGCCTTCTCCGCGTCAAGGGAAAGGAAAAAACCTTTTTGTCCAGAGGTTTTGATTAAGTGATGCAAGTTAATGGCTTTAATCGTATTGTCCCGGGCCTCACGGCCAGGGACGAATCCGACTTGATCACCAGAGATCAGTGTAGGGATAAGAGGAAGAATTCTGTTAGCAAGAATTTTAGAGAAAAGTTTCAAATCAACATTAAGTAGTGAGATAGGTCTATAATTTTCAGCTTTGGTTGGGTCTTTGTCACCCTTCGGAATTACCACTATATGGGCTTCTAGCATATCCTGATGGAGGGGAGTAGTGTCTGAAATGGAGTTGAAGGCTCTACAGAAGGGATCTAAGAGAACATCCGAAAAGGTTTTGTAATAAACCGCAGGCAGTCCATCTGGGCCTGGGCTCTTTCCAGTTTTGGTCTGCTTAAGGGCGGTCTTCCATTCTAAAGAGGTAATCGGGGCCTCTAGAGAGGATATGATGTCTGGGTTTTGAATTTTGGGACAGAATTGGTGTAAAAATCCCTCCATCGTTCGTTGTCTGTGAAGTTTAGCTAAGGGGGGTACGTCAGAGTTTTTAAGATTGTATAAATTAGAGTAGAAGCATTCGAATTCTTTGGGTATCTCTTCGTTCGATGTAAGTTTTTTACCTGTGGAAGTATGTAAGGAATGTACAATCGTCTTCGACCGTTTGGCTTTCAAGGCTTGGGCTAGAAGATGACCACTTTTATTGCCGAACTGGTAAAAGAGTTTCTGAGAGAGCATATATTTTTTCCGGATAGATTTCCCCAATTCCTCACGAATGGAGGAACGAATTGCTTGTAAATCGTGGAGGGTCTGCTCAGCCAGCGTACATTTGTGTGCTGTCTCTAACTTTCTAAGACGCGTGAAAAGATCGGATAGGCGACGTTTTCGTTCTCTATTGATCTCAGCAGAAATGGATATGAGTTTCCCTCTGATAACAGTTTTGTGAGCTGCCCATTGAGTGACAGAAGAGGTATCTGGGGTAGTGTTTTCAGTGAAATAATCTGTGAGACATTGTTGGAGTTGAGAGGTGTGAATAGTGTCAGTCAGGATACTTGGATCCAATTTCCAGATATATGTGTGGTCATGAGTCTCAGGGAATGTCAGAGTGATTGAAATAGGGTGATGATCCGACAGGACCATAGGTTCTATAGTCGCATGTTTAAGATAGGATAGATCAGTCTGGGTTAAGAAAAGGTAGTCAAGTCTAGAGTATTTGTCGTGAGGGTTAGAATAGAAGGTGAAGTCTTTTTCGGTCGGATGAAGGGTTCTCCAAGTATCGTGGAGAAGTAGATCTTGTAGCGTCAGTCTAATTTGTTTTAGGGCTCTGTAAGGGAGAGTAGAGGAACCAGTCGATGTGTCAATCAGAGGATCTAGGGGGACATTAAAGTCGCCTCCTAGAATCAACATACCTGATTGAAAAGTAGCCAGTTGATTCGAGATTAATCTAAAGAAGGGGACTTGTGCCGAATTAGGGCTATATATATTTGCTAATGTAATCGGTTTGTCGTGTACTGAGCCCTTAAGAAAAATGTACCTACCATGATCATCGATCTTGGTATCAATAATTTTTAAGGGAGTCCGCTTGGATATGAGAATGGATACACCCTTCGTTTTAGAATTCGGAGTGGTGGAGTGATAACCCTGAGGGTAGTGTAAGTTGGAGAATTTAGGCGTGGCCTGAGAGCTAAAATGGGTTTCCTGAATAAAAATGATATCAGCTTTCATAGATTTCATATGGGCCAGAAGTTGAGATCTTTTTTCGGGCGTGTTAAGACCTTTCGCATTTAGAGATACGATCTTGAGAGATCTAAATTGTGGTGTGCGTATCGAGTGCTGGGAGGGCATGATGAACGAAATCGTAAGTGACCAGCAGAGAAACAGACGGCGAGTAGCAGAAAACCTACGGGGTTGGGAAAGGGAATGCGAAGGGCAGGATAATAAACTATAGGAAAGAAAAAGAAAGAAAAAGGAAAGAAAGAAAAAAAAAAGAAGGGGGGAGGTGAGGGATCAGATACGACAATAGAAGGACTGATCAAAAGTAAGTATATTGTAGATAGTATGTGACAAGAAAAAAAAAGAAAAGGTGGGTTTTTGGGGTGTAAATACAACTGGGGTCCGGAAGTATTTATTAGAAACTTCCCGACAGTAAATAATACCAGTAAAGGTCAGGTGGATCTCATAGAGATTCCTGTGGTGGAGAGTGTTCGGTAACCCGACTAAGATGGGATATGCTCCATGTCCCTTGAGGTCGAGAAGGGAGAAGGAGGGGTATCAGTTCGTTTGTGGCGACAAAGATATCATGAGAGGAAATACACAAACATGGAAGAAAATGGAGATATTGTTATGTAAAGGTACGGGGATTGGGTAGATTCTACAAAGAGATCATGAAGAGAGGCACTTCTGATCAGGAAGATGCACAATACAACTAGGAGGGATCGGATGTAAGTTCTTAATAACGTACTCTAGAAATTCGAACTAGAACATAAGCATGAAAACCGAAGGCAGTCTTTATAACTACTCTCGGAGCGAGTATTCAGGGTCTAGGAGCATACACACGGAGGTGCAAGTTAACTGTATGTTCAATGAATGGAGTGGGATCGATTCTCCTCGCGAGGGTTGTCTCAGAGAGAACAAGTGTTCGTAGCCAGATATTCAGTGAATATACAGTGTTATGTGGTATTGAAGCATAAATCGAACGAGAAGGTTATTAAGCAAACAACAGTAAACGAAAATCTATAAAGCATGTCAAACTGAACGGATACACTCAGCATGCATCTGGTTTATCAGATATACAGAGATCCAAGAAAACTTGAGAAAAAACAGAAAAATAATATACCAGTCATTAGAAAAGGAAAAGTAAGATAGCACTGTACCATCAAAAAGAGAAAAGAAAAAGGAAAAAATTAAAGCAGGAGATGATGTCAAAGTCCAAGTGTAAGTTCACCAACTATTAGGGATCGCATCGTGGATATAGATATAGTCCAGCCAGACAGCTTACCTACAGGTTTGGCGTACGAAATCCAATGCAGTGCAGTAGGGTCTGTAGGTGGTGCGTTGAGGATGCAGGAGAACATTCGTGGTAAAAGACTCCAATCGAGTGTATCCGAGGTACATTCTAGGTCAGTAAACCGCGAAATTTCTCATACATCTATAGTGGTTGACGAATGAAAAAAGAAGTAGAACTCCTCATAACAGTATAGGTTCTAGGTTTCGTGTGGGACTGCACTTAACTCAGTTAACCGGGAAAACAGAGAACAAGATTCGTGGGGTAGTGTGTCAACGAGACGGATTTCCAGGAAGAAGAGACTTTACGATCTCCTAGGCTTTCGGTGGTCCGGTGAGGCTGTAGGGCTGAGATTGCGCACGTTGCCTTGAGCTCTCGGTGATGAGGCAGGGGGATGGCTCCTCCTGCGTCTGCCGATGTTAAAGTTGCCTGCCTCTGCAATGCCTTCCATAGAGTCAGCTCTCCGTAACACGGGGAGGCGAAAATCACTGTACCAGTCAGGCACTTCAACGTGGGGCAAATTGAGAGTACTACAAAAATTATCAAGATCTTCAGGCACTCTGAGATTAACCGAGTGACCATTATAGTTGACTGAGAGACAAAGCGGGAATTTCCATCTGTATGGAATAGCGCGGGCTCTCAAGAGATCTAGGACCGGTTTTAGCTCTCGTCTTCTCTGTAGAGTAATGGCCGACAGATCTTGGAAAAGTTTAATTTCAGCGCCTTGATGAAGCATCCGCCCTCCATTCCTCGCCCTCCGCATAATTTCTTCCTTAAGGATATAATCTGCTATGCAGCATATGACATCCCTAGGGGGATCAGCATCCCTTCCCCTGGGTCGTAGGGCTCGATGAATGTGCTCTAGGACAATAGGCGTATCGGGGGGCCTCTCTAAGAGGCCATTAAAAATGGCCGTGACAGAGCGGGCAAGCTGTGTAGGTTCCACGGACTCTGGAAGACCTCGTACTCGAACATTGTGTCTTCTTCCACGGTTGTCAAGGTCTTCCAGGTGACGGTTAATGTCCCTGAAGTGGACCGCGTGGGATTCCGAGACTTGCTGCAATCGGCAAAGAGTAGTGTCATGGCGGGCTTGTGTGTCTTCTATGTCTTCCACCCTCAGGATCATCGACTGAAAGTCCGCGCGTAATTCGGAGACCGCAGCCGCGAGTGCTCCTTTGATATCCGCCGTCATAGCTTTCAAATCTGCAAGACTGAGCGATGGAGCCGACGGTGGATCCGTGGGTTGAGATTGTGGGCTCCGGCTTCTGGATCTGTTAGGCCCTCTGCCATGAGGTGAATCGTCGCGCAGTGTTGCGTGTGAGTCAGACGCCGTTCCTCTAGGCCGCGCACGGAATATCTCCGGTATGTGTTGGTTTATAAGGGCGTCTTGGCTCCTGGACGAACGGGAGGGTAAACCAGAAGGGTTTTGCGGTGTGCTCCCCATGTTTTTCGGTGAGATAGATACCCGATGGATAGATAGCTGGACCTCTGGGAGAGAGAGCTTAGAAGCGAGCGTCCATCTTCCTCAGGCACCAAGCCACGCCCCCCCCTAGTTTTACTTATTTATTCATTCACATGGCTGTTTTTCACTAGTGCAGTGAGTTTTGAGACCAGTTTTGCAAATTTTGATTGGCTCAACTTTTTCTATTCCTTATGTTGCACTTATAAATTAAATATGGCCATTGCCCTAAACCTGTAAAGAGTTTGTGTCATGTGTTGCGGTTGCATGTCTTGCTGCTCATGACCAACTCGCAAAAGTGTGAAAGGGTCCTAAATGTACATAGATGTGTTGAATGGCTCAATGCTTTTTGTACACCTTAATTTATTTAATGTTTTCCTTTTTAATATTTAACTACATAAAAGTTTGAAAAAAGTTGTGTTCAATTGCTTTATCTGACTTCATACTTGTATATTGTACTGTACATCTATGTATGTTTATAATTTTAATTGTTTTAGTCTTGCTTCTTTTGTTTTTATTTCTTTTTTTACTAGTTGTATTAATACTTAAAAAAAAAAAAATCTAATTAAAAAACAAACCTGTCCTTTCTACAGATGTGGAAATAAATGGACCATTGCTGTTCTGTTTGTAGAAACTTTTTTATTGAGTGGTCATCAAAAGACTTCACATGCACAGCCACAGTATAGTAAGTTCTTGTTACATATTTATGAAACATCATTTTTGTACTCCGATTTATAAGAACAAATAAAATCAGGGAACATATCCTGACATTTGTACAGTGGTGTGAAAAAGTGTTTGCCCCCTTCCTTATTTCCTGTTCCTTTGCATGTTTGTCACACTTAAGTGTTTCGGAACATCAAACCAATTTAAACAATAGTCAAGGACAACACAAGTAAACACAAAATGCAATTTGTAAATGAAGGTGTTTATTATTAAAGGTGAAAAAAAATCCAAACCATCATGACCCTGTGTGAAAAAGTGGTTGCCCCCTAAACCTAATAACTGGTTGGGCCACCCTTAGCAGCAACAACTGCAATCAAGCGTTTGCGATAACGTGCAATGAGGCTTTTACAGCGTCCTGGAGGAATTTTGGCCCACTCATCTTTGCAGAATTGTCCTAATTCAGTTACATTAGAGGGTTTTCGAGCATGAACGGCCTTTTTAAGGTCATACCACAACATCTCAATAGGATTCAGGTCAGGACTTTGGCTAGGCCACTCCAAAGTCTTCATTTTGTTTTTCTTCAGCCATTCGGTGGTGGACTTGCTGGTGTGTTTAGGATCATTGTCCTGCTGCAGAACCCAAGTTCGTTTCAGCTTGAGTACACGAACAGATGGTCGGACATTCTCCTTCAGGATCTCTTGGTAGACAGCAGAATTCATAGTTCCTTTTATCACGGCAAGTCTTCCAGGTCCTGAAGCAGCAAAACAGCCCCAGACCATCACACTACCACCACCATATTTTACTGTTGGTATAATGTTCTTTTTATGAAATGCAGTGTTCCTTCTACGCCAGATATACTTGGACACACACCTTCCAAAGAGTTCCACTTTTGTCTCATCGGTCCACAGAATGTTGTCCCAAAAGTCTTGGGGATCATCAAGATGTGTTGTGGAGAAATTGAGACGAGCTTTGATGTTCTTTTTGCTCAGCAGTGGTTTTCTCCTTGGAACTCTGCCATGCAGGCCATTTTTGCCCAGTCTTTTCCTGATGGTGGAGGCATGAACGCTGACCTTAACTGAGGCAAGTGAGGCCTGCAGTTCCTTGGACGTTGTTGTGGGGTCTTTTGTGACCTCTTGGATGAGTCGTCGCTGCGCTCTTGGGGTAATTTTGGGCGGCCGGCCACTCCTGGGAAGGTTCACCACTGTTCCATGTTTTCGCCATTTGTGGATAATGGCTCTCACTGTGGTTCGCTGGATTCCCAAAGCTTTGGAAATGGCTTTATAACCCTTTCCAGACTGATAGATCTCAATTACTTTCTTTCTCAATTGTTCCTGAATTTCTTTGGGTCTCGGCATGATGTGTAGCTTTTAAGGATCTTCTGGTGGACCTTACTGTGTCAAGCAGCTCCTATTTAAGTGATGCCTTGATTGTGAACAGGTGTGGCAATAATCAGTCCTGGGTGTGGCTAGAGAAATTGAACTCAGGTGTGGACAACCACAGTTATAGTATGTTTTAACAAGGGGGGCAATCACTTTTTCACACAGGGCCATGATGGTTTGGATTTTTTTTCACCTTTAATAATAAACACCTTCATTTACAAATTGCATTTTGTGTTTACTTGTGTTGTCCTTGACTATTGTTTAAATTGGTTTGATGTTCCGAAACACTTAAGTGTGACAAACATGCAAAGGAACAGGAAATGAGGAAGGGGGCAAACACTTTTTCACACCACTGTATATGTCAGTAACACGAAAAGTAAAGAATTTGCTCTGATTCTGTATTTACGGAAATTAAGTATTCATATTGTAAGCAAAATCACTTATCGTCTGTTAAAATGAGCAAACCTGTACAAAAGGGTGCAAATTGAGTACTTACTTTAAATGCTATATTTTTATGTTTGTGAGAGAAAATTGTTTACATATAATTTGTTTTATAATGTGTTTATATTCTCCTTGACTGAGAACTTTGAATCGTGTTGTGATTTGCATGGTTACCTTAACACGTTCCATGCTTTGCTCTTTGTTTCTGGCTATAGATAAATCAATCATTGCCTATGTCAGTCCTGGCAAATTTCAAGCAAATATAAGTGAGTTCCTGGAATTTTTTTCTTAGCTTGGCTTCTACAGCATAGCAAAATACTATCAGAGGATGTCCGTATTGATGGTTTGTGCTGTCCGTATAAACCTGCATGATCTAAACTAGAAATGTTGCATACCGTGTTTAGGTGGCCATGAAGAAATGGTTTTAAAAATAATAAAATGCATAAGCTCTCTGTCTGCTGATGATGGTAAAAAAACAGGTGATTGTGTGCAAAATTTGTACTTGTTTGAAAAAAGATAACAAGCATAGTAACATAGTTGATAAGGTTGAATAAAGACACCAGTCTATCCAGTTCAACCTGTGTGGGTGTGTGTTCATGAACAAAAAAATCTAATAATTTTCCATAAACCTGTATACTGTGTTCACTAAGATGCCCATCCAATAGGTTTTTTAAACTAATAATACTGCTGCGGACACTACCGATAGTGGAAGTGAGTTTCCCATCCTTATCGCCCTGACAGTGAAAAACCTCCTATGCAGTTTATGGTTAATCCATTTCTCCTCCAATTTCATTGAGTGGCGCCAAGTCTTCTTTCCTTCCCTGAGACTTAATAGTTTATTTCCTATGCTAGTATCACCATTAAGATATTTGTTAATTGCTATTGTCTCATCTCCAGGGAAAAAAAGTTTCATGTTTGTAGTCGTTCCTCGTAACTGAGGTCCTCCAATTCCCTTATTAGCTTTGCTGCCCTTCTTTGGACTCCGCTTCCAGCACAACCTTCTGAGGACTGGTAACCAGAACTGGACGGCATACTCCAGATGTGGCCGAACCAGAGTTTTATAAAGTGGAAAGATTACAGTTTTATCTTTTGAGTAGATACCCTTTTAAATGCATGTTATCTTTAAAACATGCAAACTTTGATGCCAACTACCCCCCACCTATCCCATCCCATATACACTAAATCCCATACTACTCACCAGAGATCAGTTATTGACCACCTCAACTAGCCATGGCCTCTGCCTGCTCTGATGGCTTAGCAGTCCTCTTCATTGAGCTGACAGTTTTGGAAAATTGTTCATGTGAAACGGTTGTCTATAGGTTCTAATGCAAAAGTGGTCTTCCTATAGGCTTGCGAGTAAAACCTCACCTATACAACGTAGTGAGAAAGATACACACAAAGTTTACTGAAAAGTACTGGCAGGGCCAGTGTAGGCCACAGACAGTAGAGGAATTCACCAACTGATCTCAGGTAAGTAGAGTAGAGTATAGTATATGTAGAATGTAGAGGGAAAATAGGAGAGTTGACCCCAAGTTATCTATTGTTATCTTTAAGGCTGCTTCAATGTTTAGTTATTCCTGTTAGATGTCCCTTCTGTGGTTTAAAACCACTAATAGACAGCAGAAACACTTACTGGTCATTCAGTCTCTCTTGTCACTGGGAACTTTTAGATTTACAACATCTCATATTGTGGCATAAAGTGTGTTGCCCTCTGTGCGGCAGAAAATAATAAGAAATGGATTGTTTGTGTATATAATCTTATACTCTCTCACAACATATCTTGCTTAACTATATAAATGTATTAAAATGTATTTTTGCCATTTTAAAATGTTTCAAAATAAACTGGTAAAGGGTGGAATGCCCCTTTAATAATGCTGCTGACAGCAAAAACACCTGGTTATATTGGCAATATCAGGTTGAATAATGGCATAAAATGTCATCTGTATCACACAAACATACCTTAAAGAGGAAGTAAACCCTGATGAGTTTACTTCCTCTTTCATTCCCTGCAAAGGCAAAGCATAATGGACTACTATGCATCGCATAGTAGCCCATTATGTGTCACTTACCTGACACAGGAGCCAGCGAAGTCGCCGCTGTCCCCTGTAGTCCGCCGCATCCATCTTGTTGGTGGGGTCTCGCAGCTCCGCCGCTGTCATTCGGCGAAGCCGCGATGATGTCACTCCCGCGCATGCGCACGGGAGCCGACACGCGCGGCAGCTCCATCGCTGAGAATGCCGCGCTCAGTGCGCCTGCGTGCCGCTGTCAACGGCGCATGCGCCGTAGACAGCGGTGCCTGTTTTTGGGCAAATATCTCCTAAACCATATAGGTTTAGGAGATATTGCTTGGACCTACAGGTAAGCCTTAATCTAGGCTTACCTGTAGGTCAAAGTGGTTTGTAAGGGTTTACAACCACTTTAATGAATTACAGAAAATGTTTACAGTGTCAACATTATGCAGTAAATACTGTATAACATTCCGGTAGTTCACTTTTTCACTGTACAGTATTAGACTATGTTTGCACATGAATTCTTTTTTAAAGCAGTGTAATGCATCATCTGGTTCAATAGGTGAGATATTATGTAAACATAACTAAACATTCTATTCAAAGCTTATCAAGAAATAGTTCATTAAACTATTATAGGTGGATGAATACCGAGGGAGTTCGGTGTAAGAAATAGGAGAATTGCAATTTAAAATACATTCAAAATACATTTGCACATCACTGGAATAATTTCATGTATGTATGTGGCTTCTTCCTCTGGTCTTCATACATCTGGAATTTTATTTTTATCTCTCCAAAACAGCTAGTGAAATTAATGGATGATATGCCTAAACCGTTTATAATTTTAAAACCTATAGTGCATATTACTGTATATAAATAAAGAACAAGATATATATATGTAGTGGCGGGCTCCTGAAGAGTACACGCTCTGTGTTTTTCAAAATTAAACTCTACCTAAGCTGCAGTTAGGTTTGGGTATTATTTGTCTAAATTTGACTTCTGTATCAGTCTGACTGGACTGTGAAGTGTTCAGCCTGGCCACAGGGGGCACTGTCTCTTCTGGCAGGCATGGAACTAGGGTATGGTCAGGTGTTTAAATTACTCTCTCTCTTGGAGTCAGGTCAGTGGGAGTGGCCCTCTCGCTGTGCACTCTGGGAGAGGGTATTTAAGATGCGGACCTCACGTGGTTCGGGGGGTTCTGGTCCAGTATGAGGTGCTGATTACATGGTCCTGGTCCTCCTGACCAGCCCCCAGGAAGGCCATGGCTTGGGGTGCGGACCCACCCGCCTGTAATGCCTCGGGGCTGGCTAGCCCAGGGCAAGGAAACTAAAGGAGGAGTCTGAGGTGGTTGGGTGCCGTGTTCCGGTTCGGGAGAGACCCATTATACTTTGAGCATTCCAGGGGAGGACTCTTTAGAAGAACACCACGTACAGGTTGGTTTTCTTAACAAGAGCTTGGAAGGGCTGAAGTTACCGAAAGAATCCGGTCTTGTGGATATCGGCAAGCAGGCTGAAAGATCCAGGTATCATACAAGTGTTCTAAAGCTTAGTTTCCCTACATGCACTGCAACAACGTCTGTGACAAAGACTTTGTTCCTGAGTAAGCACCTTGTTGGCTGCTAGGCCTTGTGAGAGAGGGACTGTCCAACCTGAGTGTTCATTCAGCTACGATTGGCTATTCTCTGGGTGCAGTCAAAGTAAGCAAGTTCTTTAACGTTTTTGGACATTGACATTGACAGTACCTGAACTTCCCTTTCCAACCCTCTGATTCCAAGTTGAAAGACTGTTCAATGGTTTGAGTTTAGCAAATAAAAAACATTCAAGTGGATCTATTGTCAGTCTCAAGTTACTGGGTCATCTACCACGGGACATCCCCTAGATGTGTCGGAAGGAGAGCGGTAAGGTAAGCCCAAAAATAACCAGCAGCTCCTTCGGGGGTTAGTGCTACATATATTATTATAATACAGGATTTATATAGCACCAACAGTTTACATAGTGCTTTACAAAATTAGGGCAGACAGTACAATTACAATACAGGGGGAATCAGAGAGCCCTGCTCGTTAGAGCTTACAATCTAAGAATATATATATATGCTCTGTATAGAAAACCATTGGACAGGCACAATTAGCACATACAGTTGTGCTCATAAGTTTACATTTTCACATTTTACAATTCATGATTTCTTGGCCATTTTTCAGAGAATTTAAATGATGACAAAAACTTTTCTTTCACTCATGGTTAGTGTTTGGCTAAATCTATTATGAATCAACTGTATTTACTCTTTAAAAATCATAATGACAGCAGAAACGACCCAAATGACCCTGATCAAAAGTTTACATACCCTGGTGACTTTGGCCTGATAACATGTGCACAATTTTACACAAAAAAGGTTTGAATGGCTAGTAAAGGTAACCATCCTCAACTGTGATCTGTTTGTAATTAGTAATTAGTGTGTGTGTGTGTATAAAAGGCCAACGAGTTTCTGGACTCCTGACAGACCCTTGCATCTTTCATCCAGTGCTGCACTGATGTTTCTGGATTTTGAGTCATGGAGAAGCAAAATAATTGTCAAAGGATCTGTGGGAAAAGGTAGCTGAACTGTATAAAACAGGAAAGGGATATAAAAAGATATTCAAGGAATTGAGAATGCCAATCAGCAGTGTTTAACCACTTCCTGCTCAGCCTATAGCAGAATGATGGGCAGGAAGTGGTTCTGTTTTCCTGACTGGGCATCATATCACGTCCAGCAGCATAGCATGCCAACACGCACCCGCGGGGGGATGCATCACGGCGAACGCAAGTGCGGCGTGTCAGTCTCACACGCCACATCTCCGATCATGGTAAAGAGCTTCTGACGGAGGTTTATTTCCACATGATCAGCTGTAACCAATCACAGCTGATCATCACGTGAACCAGGAAGTGCTGGTAAATGGCATTCCTGTTTGCGCTGACAGTAGGAGCCGATTGGCGGTTCTCCCTGTCAGAGGGGGGGGTCTGTGCTGATAATCAGCACATTGATTATTAGCACAGCCCTCATAAAATGTACACATCAGCTGCCAATCAGTGCCCAGCATCTGCCAGTCAGTTAACTCCTGTCAGTGCCCAATAAAGTGCCAATCAGTGCCCACCACAGTGCAAATCAGTGGCCATCACAGTGCCAATCAGTGTCCAGCATTAACACCTGTCAGTACCTGCCCAATCAGTGCTGGCCATCAGTGCCATCTATTAGTCTCCATCAATGATACCTGTCAGTGCCAATCAGTGCACCACAGGGCCACCTATCAGTGCCCATTGGTGCTGCATATCAGTGCCACCTATCGGTGCCCATCAGTGCTGCATAACAGTGCCACCTATCAGTGCCATTCAATTCTACATATCAGTGCCTCCTCATCAGTGTCCATCAGTGCCACCTTATCAGTGCCCATTAATGTTGCCTCATTAGTGCCCATCAGCCCCGCCTCATTAGTGCCCCGTCAGTGAAGGAGAAAAAAACATTTATAACAGAAACAATGGAAAACTTTTTTTTGTTTCAAAAATTTCGGTTATTTTAGTTTAGCAAAAAATATAAACCCCAGAGGTGATCAAATACCACCAAAGGAAAGCTCTATTTGAGGGAAGAAAATTATAATTTAATTTGGGTACAGTGTTGCATGATCGCGCAATTGCCATTCAAAATGCGACAGCACTGGAAGTTGAAAATTGTCCTTGGCAGGAAGGGGGAAAAGTGCCTGGTAATGAAGTGGTTAAACTCTAATCAAGAAGTGGAAAATGAGGGGTTCTGATGAAACCAAACCACTGTCAGGTAGACCAACTAAAATTTCAGCCCCAACTGCCAGGAAAATTGTTTGGAGTGCAAAGAAAAACCCACAAATAACTTCAGGTGAAATACAGGACTCGGAAAACATGTGGTGTGGCTGTTTCAAGATGCCCAATAAGGAGGTACTTGAAGAAAGATGGACTGCATGGTCGAGTCGCTAGAAGAAAGCCATTACTACACAAATGCCACAAAGTATCCCACTTACAATACGCTAAACAGAGACTAGCCTCAGACCTTCTGGCACAAAGTCATTTGGAGTGATGAGACCAAAATTGAGCTTTTTGGCCACAACCATAAACCCTACATTTGGAGAAGAGTCAACACGGCCTAAAATGAAAGGTACTATGAAACACGGAGGTGGATCACTGATGTTTTGGGGATGCGTGAGCTACAACAGCACAGGAAATATGGTCAGAATTGATGGCAAGATGAATGCATGTTATCAAAAAATACTGACGGAACATTTGCATTCATCAACCAGGAAGCTGCGCATGGGACATACTTGGACATTCCAACATGACAATGATCCAAAACACAAGGCCAAGATGACCTGTCATTGGCTACAGCAGAATAAAGTAAAGATTCTGGAGTGGCCAGCTCAGTCTCCTGACCTCAATATCATTGAGCCACTCTGGGGAAATCTCAAACATGCAGTTCATGCAAGACAGCCCAAGAATTTACAGGAACTGGAGGCTTTTTGCCAAGAGGAATGGGCAGCTTACCATCTGAGTAGATAAAGAGCCTTATCCACAAATACCACAAAAGACTTCAAGCTGCCACTGATGTTTAAGGGGGGAAATACATGGTATTAAGAGTAGGGGTATGGAAACTTTTGATCAGGGTCATTTGGGTAGTTTCTGCAGTCATTGTGATTTAAAAAGGATCAACACAGTTGATTGATAATAAATGGCTTCAGCCAAACACTAATCATGAGTGAAAGAAAAGCTTTTTTCGTTATCATTCACATTCTCTGAAAAAGGGCCAAGAAATCATAAACTCTGCCAGGGTATGTAAACTTATGAGCACAACTGTATATAATAGTTTGATAAACAATTATGCAAATATTGTGTGAAATAACAAGATACAAATACCAAAATATTATTCTGCAGGGCCTCTTCCTTCAGAAAATATATCTTTTGGGTGTTTTACATATACAGTATTTGTAGCCCAAAATGCTAAATTTAACATGTGCATGAAAAATAACAATAAATCTCTAGAAGGGTAGTGGCTAACGGATATTGCCATGTACAGGCTTGGCCATTTCTAATAACTATGGAGCTTTGTCACTATTACTGAAAGTTCATTATTTAGTATAGTACAATAAGATCACATGCAATACAATTGATGCTTTCCACATATTCTGTCCCACCTTTTTACCCAAGTGGTATCTGTTGATTTTATTATTAATCTATAGATGAAGTCATGGATCTAAAACAGCCTTTGCTTATAACTACCATGTGTTTGGTCATCTTTACCTAGAAATATGTATTGCTATCTCAAATGCTGCAGGGACCTTCGTGTGACTGTAAGCACCCCTCAAGTTTAGGTTACATATTTATTACATACATAATGCTGTTCCTTATCCCTTTCCAAAAAATGCAGATGTGAACATGACCCATAGGAAACCACGTTGAATGGACTGAAGTGTGTTTCTGCAAAACTGAAAATGCACAAAAGAAATGCATAGGTGTGAACCAGGCCTAAATGTACATAATATAACTGGGTACTAACATTTATAGGTAAAGTTAATCACGGGAATATCGGATTGCCTCTCGGATCAGGAAGGATTTTTTGCCCTGCTGTAGCAAACTGGATCATACTTTGCTGGGGTTTTTCACCTTCCTCTGGATCAACTGTGGGTATGGGATTGTATGGTTTAAAAAAAAAAATCCTCTTTTATTGGTTGAACTAGATGGACTTGTGTCTTTTTTTCAACCTGAATATGTAATATAATCAATACAAGATCTGCCATTAAATTTCTGTTCAGAAGAATGACTTCCAGAATGACTTTTACATTCATAAAAAGCTGTATGTGTACTGTGATTCCAGCATAATTATATTTTATCAGCATTACTGTATAGTACTAGGACTATTCAGAGCTTCTGTATTAATTATGAAGGATAATAAAAATTGTACCTTACAGTTATACAATTCCTCTGGTTTGGACTGATGTAAAGATGTTGTTATATATTTGTTTTAAAACCATTAAACATATTTCAAATGAACTAAGGAGAAGGATTTTTTTTGGTCATGGCACCCTTTGAAAGTATGCAAAATTTTGAAGAGCCCCATTGTAAAATGGGGTTCTCCATCACATCAGAATCCCTCTTTCACATCAATCTTTTTTTTTACTCTACTTTCCCATCCGAGTCTTAGTAGAGTCCTCAGTTCCCCCACTTCCTTTCACTTCAAAGTCCTCAGAGTCCCTACACAAAGTCTTACCTAATGATCTTCACCACAGCATGGCAGTGGGTTGGAGGTGAGGTTGGTCTACACAGAGGCTACTAAATGCTGGGGCAGCCCTGAATGCTGCCTGCCCAGAATTATACCTGGTACACACGGGCCGAAATTCGGCGCTGGTAGCCAATGCCTGTGAGCGCTGAGCAGTGTGTTCTGGCAGGGGTGCAATCCCCCTGTAAGAACACAATAAATCAGCTGGTGAGATCATGGTACTAATATCGCATAACTAGTGCAGCAAGCTCCTCCCAAGCTCCTCAGTTTTTGTTTTTTGTTCAGCCCGCTGGCTTGAATGAAAAAAAAAAAACTCAAAGTGTGTACCAGGCTTTAGTGTTATGTTTTTCCACGGTGCTGGTAGCTGGCCTGCCTACACCTGGAAATGCATGACACTGTATAAAAATTCTGGAAACAATGTCTGACAACCCTCAACATCACCCTGGTTGAGTAACGCTGTTCAAGAACTTGTTGTATTATACATGAAAGAGAACACAATAAGGTACACAGGTCCAGGTAGTAACAATGATAAAATCTAGACCAGTTGTCCTCAACTTTAGTGGGATCAATGTATTCTCACCACCAAAATGTATGTATAACCCAAAAATGGCAATAACTATTAGCTAATCAAAAAGATTGTGCAACAATAATAAGCTGAATAAACTTAACTCCAAATCAATGCAAAAAAAGGAGCAAATTTACTGTGCAAAAAAATAAAAATAAAAATAGCAAAATAAGCTATATGAAGTAAAAAAAAATAAAAAAAATAAGTCAATAAATGTGCAAATTTGCTCAGAATACTTAATGTGCAAAAAACGCATTCATATGCTATAATGGATGCTGATATATAAACAGTGCAATATATCATTCAAATGTGCAAAATGTACAAGGTAAGCAATTTTATATTATTAAAATAAAAAAAAATCATGGAATCGGATACAGTTCATTTCCATCTTATCCAGTCAATCCAAGTTCTCTTAAACAAGTGCCAGGTTCTCTTTATGCAAAAAGTGCTCTGGGGCTTGTGAATGTTTCACCAAAAAGCAAAACCTCTTACTGGACCCAATGATCTCACTAAACAAATCATTGTCGCTTAAAATGCCTTAGGAAAATAGAGCCGATGCTCTCTCCCACTGGATTCCTCCTTCAATCAGTGACTCCTTCAGCCAGTTTCAGCAAATCTGTCCCTACCACAGGGCTATAAGTTCTCGTCTTAGCTCCGCCAAACACTCCCTAGCAATGGTATGCGTTAGATGGTAGAAAAAAGTCTCATAGTGTATTATCTACGAAATCAGATTTTGTTAAAAAGTTATTGAACTTCAAAGCATAAAAAGATTCAAGTGGTACTTTAACAACATAGAGCAGCCGCAGAACACTCAGGCACGCCCATACGTAATGACATCACTGCCTTAACTAATGCCAATGCATTTCACTGTAACAGGCATCCTCTGGGATTGGAGATTCCAGGAGGACACCTGGAGATTCCAATCTTCTTATTCTTATAAATTCAATAACCTTTTATTAAAACCTCCTTTGGACATAATACACCATGAAACTTCTTTCTTGCATCTAAAACATCCATTGCTGGGGAGTGTTTGGTGGAGCAAAGACCAGAACTTATAGCCCTGTGGTGGCGAGTTGATGAAACTGGCTGAAGGAGTCACTGTATGACAAAGGATTAGGATTTTGCATAAAAAGCGCCTGGTGATTGTTTAGCTGCCTCCCACACATCATATAAAGAAATTATGGCAGAGCAGGGCGGCTTTCGTTCTGGGACAATGTCATATGACAGCAACTAGTCTCACTGTGATCACTGGTGCGCCATGTCCCTGGGACATGGTGCAACCCCCGATCTTGGCAAAAAGCCATGGCTCTTTACCCATGTGATCGGTTGTGTCCAATCACAGCCAATCACATTTAAACAAGGAGATACCATCTATCGTCTCTCCTTGCCCCACACTGACAGAGTATGAGGAGAGGAGAGCAATCAGGGCATCTCCTCACAGGAGAGAGTTATATAGGTAATCAGGGTTCTGATCATCAGTGACACCAGTCTGGGCCCATCAGTGAGGCCAATCGGTGCCCATCAGTGCTGCTTTTCAGTGCTCATCAGTGCCACCTATTAGTGTCCATCGGTGTTGCATATTAGTGCCGTCTCATTGGTGCTACCTCATTGGTGCCCATCAGTGCTTCCTTATCAGTGCCACATTTTATTAGTGCCGTCTCATTGGTGCTACCTCATTGGTGCCCATCAGTGCTTCCTTATCAGTGCCACCTCATCAGTGCCCATCAGTGCAGCCTATCAGTGCCTATCAGTTCAGCCTCATCGGCACACATCAGTGAAGAAGAAAAATTACTTATTTACAATTTTTTTTTTCAATTTTTTTTGTTTTGTTTTGTTTTTTTAAATACAAAACAAAAAAAATAAAAAACCCAGCAGTGATTAAATACCACCAAAAGAAACCTCTATTTGTGGGAAGAAAGGGATAAAAAAATCATTTGGATACAGTTTGGATACAGTTTTACATAGCTACGCAATTGTCATTTAAAGTGCAATAGCGCTGGAAGCTGAAAATTGGCCTGGGCAGGAAGGGGTGAAAGTGCTCGGTATTGAGGTGGTTAGGAGCACTTGGATGGACTGGATTGAAATGAACTGTATCAGATTCTATTAGTTGTTTATTTTAATAATATATAATTGCTTACTTTGCACATTTTGCACATTTGTATGATATATTGTCCTGTTTATATATAATCATCCATTATAGCATATTATTGTGTTTGTTGCACATTAATAGTATTCTGAGCAAATTTGCACATTTGTTGAATTCAATTTTTTTTTTTACTTGATATAGCTAATTTTGCACATATTTGTTTTTGCATAGTACATTGGTTTGTTTTTTTTTTTTGTTTTTTTTTGCATTGATTAGGAATTAAGGTTTATTCAGCTTTATATCGTTATTGTCATTTTTGAGTTATGCATACGTTTTGGAGGTGTGAATACATTTAAAGGGGCAGTGTACTTTTTTGGTTCCTTTGTATTTTTTACCCAGGATTCAGAGCTTTTAAAGTGCAGTAATCTGTTTATAACCTGAGCCTAGCATGAGGTTGTTTTTATTATAAACCTTGGCTACATGACATGTACTCTGATTGGTTTGCAAGGCACAACCACTTCCTAACAGCAAAACAGGATGGATTGGTGGAAGAAAGCACACGTCATGGCTGTTCTATATTAGTTAGTCAGAATCTTCATATGTTCCAGATTAGCCACCCCGTCTTGCACCTATAGTAGTCTTCAAAGATCCCTGAGATAAAGAAGGTCATATGAAGCCTACAAATTCACAGGAATAGAATCAATGTCACAGATAATGACACCAAGGCTGTAACTGTGATGATGTCATTTGTTCCCAGCAAGCACTCTCTTATTAAAGTTTTAAAAACCCATATAGATTCAAAACTGGATCTAATGTGCAGTTATACTGTATTATAATAATGTATTTTTTATTTTATTTTGCAGGCCACAGGGTGCTGGGAATCACATATGTGACCACCTACCTAGAATAGAATATGTCTGTACAAAATGCTTACCAGACACTGTCCATTTAAGGCTGGTGAACCTGATCCAATGTTATCTTGTTCCCATCTTGAACGGGTAAAGAAAATGTAAGACAAAACCAGTGTGTGTTATGGATTTAGTCAAATCTAATTTGAGTGATTGCCAAGCAAACACATCAAACCCAAGGCAAACGTACTTCATTTTAGAGTTCATGGTAGCAAGCAGGAACTGTCAGGATGTGCAGGATGATGTGCACTAAGTAGAAATCAAACACTGACCAGCTTCCCTCCTAATTCAAATCCCTTGATAGATTGGTGGAACAGAGTTTGCAGCATCGATGTAGCAATGTAGACTCTTATTTCTGCGAGTACTGGAACTATGATTTGTAATGGAAACATTGTGATATGACAACAGTGAAAGTCAAAACAGTACTCACCAATCCCATGCAGAGCTCTCAGGACTGCCATTTTATGCTCTGCAGCCTTCAAATGCACACTCCTCTTGAGTCAATTCCTTCCAAAATGCTGTAAATGCATATAGGTATAGAGCCCAACACCAATTGCCTGTAGATATTAAAACAAAACAAAAAATAATACATCTTTTTTATCCACGCTGAAATTTGTAGCTCACAAAACAGTATGAAAGGTACGACCTGGCAGAAGGAAGGACAATGGCAAGGCATTGAACCATGACCTGGTGGATTAGAACCACTTATCCAGACAAAACACACACTAGCACACATTTAAAATAAATATAATAAATAAATATATAAAGTATATAGTAAAAAAGAGAGTGAGGATGATTAATAATAATTTTTGAACTAGCATAAGTATTTCATCGTCTTGTAAATCCCATACGTAGCACTCACTGATAAAGAAAAAGGGGTGGGGGGGCACTAAAAAACAATTAGGTTTTCTGTCAAAAACATGCTAACGGGAGAAGAAAGCATAGAAATAATCTCATTATTTATTGAGGTTCCTTTTCTATCCGATCACAGCACAGGCAGTCCCCGGGTTACAAACATCTGACTTACAAACAACTCCTATTTACAAACAGAGGGAGACAACAGGAAGTGAGAGGAAATCTACCCCTACGAAGGTAAATTCACTCCTATAAGAGTTATAATGGGAAAAGGTACCTCCACTGTGGCTTTATCACTAATCCTTGTTTCTGCAAAACAACACAACATTTTCAAAATCCAGTTGTCACAGGGATAGAAAGTGAGGGGAAATCTTCTGAACAGGGGCACAGACAGCAAAACAAATGTTACAGGGGTGTTAACCCTTCCCTATACTATTCAAAAAGCTTAAAAATAATTTTTTTGACTGGAGCTACATTTTAAAAAATGCACCTGTTCCAACTTCCATACAAATTCAACTTAAGAACAACCCTACAGACCCTATCTTGTTTGTAAACTGGGGACGGCCTGTATAGGGGTGGGGACGTGATCTGGCTGCGTTGCCAGACAAGGAAGTGATAAGCCAAGTGACAAGCCTGGTACACACTACAGAAACTGACAACTCCAGTCGGGAACCGCTGTACTAACCATGTGAGTTTAGTCCAGCGATCTCCCCCTCTGAACTGTTGTGTTCTGACAGGGGGACCCCCCCCCCCCCGCCAGAACATTCCAATCAGTGCTCTCTGCCATTGGCTGAGAGCATTGATCGGGAGTCAGATGGCTGCTGTTTTTCCAGCGGCCATATGGCCGGCTTCTGTCGGACAGACCAACTTACACACGGTCAGAATGTTAGCCAGTATTTTTTGTACACATTCTCTACCTTTAGCAGAGAAACAGCCTCAAAGCATCATGTTTCCACCTCTGTGCTTGACTGTAGGGATGGTGTTTTTAGGGTCATAGTCAGCATTTTCCTTTCTGCAAACACATCGAGTTAATGCCAAAGAGCTTCATTTTGGTCTCATCTGACTACATCACTTTCTCCCAATCCTTCTCTAAACCATTTAGATGTTTTTTGGCATGACTATACATGTGCCTTCTTGAGGAGGGGGACTCGCCGTGTTTGGAGGAAGAAAAATGCTGACTATGACCCCAAGAACATCATCCTTACAGTCAAGCACGGAGGTGGAAACATGATGCTTTGGGGCTGTTTCTCTGCTAAAGGTACAGACTGACTTTGCTGCAATGAGGGGCCAATGGATGGGGCCATGCATTGTAAAATCTTGGATGAGAACCTACTTCCCTGGGTCATGGATGGGTGCTTCATCATGACAATGACCCAAAACATACTGCCAAGGCAACAAAGGAGTGGCTCAAGAAGAAGCACATTAAGGTCAAGGAGTGGCCTAGACAGTCTCCAGACCTTAATCCTATAAAAAATGTATGGAGGGAGCTGTAACTTCAAATTGCCAAGCGACAGCCAGGAAACCTTAAGATTTTACACAAGACCTAAAAAAGAGTGGATCAAAATCCCTCCTGAGATGTGTGCAAACCTGGTAACCAACTACAAGAAACGTCTTACCTCTGTGCTTGCCAACAAGGGTTTCTACACCAAATACTAGGTCATGTTTTTTTTTAGGAGCAAATACTTATTATATTCACGAACTGCAACTCAATTTATAACATTTGCATCATGTGTTTTTTTCTGGATAATTGGTTAATATTTTTCTCTATCATTTAAAATACAACTATGATAAAAGTTATAGACCCTTTATTTCTTTGTAAGTGGGCACATTTACAAAATCTGCAGGGGATCAAATAATTATTTTCCCCACTGTATATATGTTACGGTTTGAATGTGTTATACCACATTGGCTGAAGCTGTCAGACATAATCCTTGTATCTTTTTTTATGGCTGAAGCTGTCAGCCATAACCCCAGTATCTTTATTTTTCAGCAGACACCCCCCCCCCTCGCCAGTGTACCTCAGGATTACCGTTTTCACCGCCGCGCCGAAGAAATGATCCGACGGTGCAACTGGCTAATCACAGAGGCACTGAGAGACTAGATCTTCTCTGATTGCCTCTATGGCTTTGGAGGATCAGAGCCACGTCATGACGGAAGTAAACATTTTTTTTTATTTCTTTTTTTAGCTTTTAAAGATAAAGGAGAGATTTAGGGTCTTTTTGACCCCGGATCTCTCCATAAAGAGGACCTGTCACCCTTATTTCTATTACAAGGGATGTTTATGTTCCTTGTAATAGAAATGAAATTGGTAAAAAAAATGAAAGGGACAGTGTAAAAAATAAATAAATAAGAAAAAAAAATGAAAGTGCCCCCCCTCCCTCCTTGCTGGCACACAGAAGCTAACGCATAAAAAAGTCATGCAGGCATATGTTAACGGTGGTCGCACCTCACGTGTTAGGTATCGCTGCAAACGTTACAGTAAGAGCATTAATTCTAGGGCCAGGACTTCTCTGTAACTCTAAACAGGTAACCTGTA
The DNA here is from genome assembly GCF_037356315.1 of Lithobates pipiens. NCBI lineage: Eukaryota > Metazoa > Chordata > Amphibia > Anura > Ranidae > Lithobates > Lithobates pipiens. The sequence continues at coordinate 168,920,114 of NW_027507903.1, read as the reverse complement.
AACATTTTTAAAGCGTCGCCTATGGAGATTTTTAAGTATAGTAAGTTTGTCGCTATTCCATGATTGTGTGCAATTTTAAAGTGTGACAGGTTAGGTATCCATTTACTCAGCGTAACATCATCTTTCATATTTTAGAAAAATTGGGTATATGTTATGTTTTGTTTTTATTTAATTTATTAGTGTATTTTTTTCCCAGAAAATTCCTTTTGAAAAAACAATGAGCAAATACTGTATGACAAAAATGCAATGATTGCCAATTTATTCCATAGGGTCTCTGCTAAAAAAAAATATATAATATTTAGGGGTTATAAGTAATTTTCTAGCAAAAAATACTGATTTAAACTTGTAAACAAAAAGTGCCAGAAAAGGCTCGGTCTTCAAGTAGGAGAGGCCAACAATTGCAGCCTTCACATTCTCTCAGTAATGATTTTATTAAATATAAGCCAGTATGCTTGTAATGGCCTGGGGTTTTTAAAACTCGTGTCCTCAGAGGTGTACTCTCGACAAATGGCCCCAGAGACAAGTCATACTGTAACCAAAGAAGCAGATGAATGCAATCACAGGAATAGCTTCCAAATACAAAGCACACTTGTGTTCAGGTGTGCCAAGATAGATTTAAACAATATGTCACCAAATTCCAAAGCAATTCCTGTGCCTAGTGCCCCTTCACCCTCCCGTCAGGCCCTGTTCTGAGCCACATCCCTGTCTGAAAAATGTGTCTGGGTTTCAGGTGGACTGAAACCTTGACACACGATTCAAAGCTTGAAATGTCCGGGCGAGTCTTGGACAGGTGAAAACCCTAGTCATAACTACCATAGGGCTGAACAAACTCCCCTACCCAGTGATGGGCCTTGGATTGGCCGCTCAAGTAGTGAGTGCTGCTTCTTGAGAGGCAGAGAGGTTGTACATGTCTACCTGGAGAAATTGGGCATTTTCAGCAGCTAGAGTATATCTCAGTGGCAAGGGAGCAAGGCATGGGTAAGAGCAGGTACTTTATGGTACCTGTTCAGAAAACGAAAATCACCCAGGGCATACATTTATGGAAATTATCTAAACGTTTCAAAACAAAAGAGTAATAAAATTCTTTCTTAGTGACAATTGTAATCTTAGTTTCAACAACACAGTGCTTTGTGTTTCACCTTTCATGAAGGGAAAACATATAATCTCTTTTATGCAAACTCAAAGCCACTGGAGACGAAAGTATTGATAACTAAAGTGAACTACAGGCTTATTACAGTATTTTTGAATACCGTCAGATAAAGAATTCTCAGTCTTTCTGGCCAGGTATCACTTATATTTTATTGTATTTGTTATACTAGGATACATATTTATATAATTTTTTTGGGTGACTATCAAAATATGACAAATTGGGCCTAATATATTACACAAAGGAATATGATGGTGGTGTTATTGCGGCTTTCACATACAGTACATATTGCTATTGCTTCTGCACAGTTTGTGCATTTTTGTGATAGAAATTTCTCATGTGTTCATAGGGTCACCCATATTTGGTTATTTTCTATGCACGCTCTACTCCCTTCTTTAAAGTGCTACACGATGAATACGCTTCACTGCTTATTCACACATTGCAAATCTAGAGGCTTATTCTTCAAATCTACAGAGATAATACAATAAAAAAAGTGATGTATGAATGAAAAAAAATTTTAATTTGAATTTCTTTTAGAAAAACACTGAAATGATTAGCCAAATGTTTTATCAAAATACATGATATTTTTATTTCAAGGCCTGGTACACACTAGTGCGATTTCAATTGCATTACATAATCTCACTGAAAATTGAAATAAAATCAGTTCATAGTAGTGTAAACCTAGCCTAATAGACAATTTAAAAAAGGACAGAAGATCATGTATTAAAAAACAAAACAAAAAAAGTCCTAGGACAGGAAGTGTGTGATTTGCAGAACCACCATGGGAAAATAAGAGAAACAAGTCTGAGGAAACTGTAGCCACCACAACAAGGGAACTGGTATGCTCCAATATATTCCCTTTTGGTGTTTAGGGTTAGATACCATTTAAACTATGAGACCCTGTGCCAGTAAGTGATGTACTGCCTTAGTATTTTAAACCACTGAGGTTTCTCTAAAGTTGAACACAAATTAAACCTTGATTGGTTATATTAGACTGGACCAGAAGAGCTAAGGGTATAAGTTATGATTATTTACTAGGATAACCAATTACTATTGATATTACTCCCATGTGCTGCGCTGGTCAATTTATCTATATTTTGCATACTAATATTCCTATAAAGCTTCACTGTGGCTTCTTCTGAGAGCTCACGTCTGCTTATGGAATCTGACCTTGGCCAAACAGACCTTGAGCAAGCATTTCTAGTAATCCACAATAACCTTTACTGTAGGCCTGTTGCCATTAATGAGGGTCAAGAAATCAATAGGAACCTTGACTACCCAAAATAGAAATATTACATACTCCCAAGCTGACAGGCAGGGATGGAGGGGGCAGAGAGGAGACCAGCGGCTGACGAAGGCACAGAAATTAACCACGGTAATCAGGGCTCTGCAGCCATGATTACAACGGTCAGCACAGACAGGGGGACACAGGAACTGGAAGGATTGACCAGGTTTTTTAGAACATAGAGAGGGGTAAATGACACAGCACTAAACACTGTGCTGTCTATAACACTTTAACCACTTCAGCCCCGGACCATTTGGCTGGTCAAAGACTAGAGGATTTTTTACAATTTGGCACTGCACTGCTTTAACTGGTAATTGCGTGGTCATGCAATGTTGTACCCAAACAAAATTTGCATCCTTTTTTTCCCACAAATAGAGCCATGGGCATATGTGGAATTACACCCCAAGATACATTCTGCTGCTTCTCCTGAGTATGGGGATACCACATGTGTGGGACTTTTTGGGAGCCTAGCCGTGTACGGTCCCCCGAAAACCAATCACCACCTTCAGGATTACTAAGGGTGTAAATTTTTGATTTCACTCCTCACTACCTATCACAGTTTTGAAGGCCATAAAATGCCAAGATGGCACAAAACCCCCCAAATGACTCCATTTTGGAAAGTAGACACCCCAAGCTATTTTCTGAGAGGCATGTTGAGTCCATGGAATATTTTATATTTTGCCACAAGTTGTGGGGAAATTACAAACGGGGATACCACATGTGTGGGACTTTTTGGGAGCCTATCCGCGTACGGGGCCCTGAAAACCAAACACCGCCTTCAAGATTTCTAAGGGCGTAAGTTTTTGATTTCACTCCTCACTACCTATCACAGTTTTGAAGAGCTGTAAAATGCCAAGTTGGCACAAACCCACCCCATTTTGGAAAGTAGACACCCCAAGCTATTTGCTGGGAGGCATGGTGAGCATTTTGCAGCTCTCATTTGTTTTTGAAAATGAAGAAAGAAAAAAAAACATTTTTTTTTCTTTTTTCAATTTTCAAAACTTTGTGACAAAAAGCAAGATCTGCAAAATACTCACCATACCTCTCAGCAAATAGCTTGGGGTGTCTACTTTCCAAAGTGGGGTCATGTGGGGGGGTGTGTCATTTGAGCATTCCATGGCCTCCGAAACTGTGATAGGCAGTTAGGAGTGAAATCAAAAATTTACACCCTTAGAAAGCCTGAAGGCGGTGCTTGGTTTTCAGGGTCCCGTACGCGGCCAGGCTCCCAAAAAGTCTCACTTATGTGGTATCTCCGTACTCAGGAGAAGCAGCAGAATGTATTTTGGGGTGTAATTTCACATATGCCCATGGCATGTTTGAGCAATATATCATTTAGTGACAACTTTGTGCAAAAAAAAAAAAAGTTTGTCACTAAACATGAAATAAAAAAGATGATCTTAGGCCGAGTACATGGATACCAAACACGACATGCTTTAAAATTGGGCACAAACGTGCATCAGTCACAAACTACATACATTTTTAAAAGCTTTTAAAAGCCTTTGCTGGTTACCACTTTAGATTTACAGAGGAGGTATACTGCTAAAATTACTGCCCTCGATCTGACCTTCACGGTGATACCTCACATGCATGGTGCAGTTGCTGTTTACATATGACGCCAGACCGACGCTTGTGTTCACCTTTGCGTGAGAGAAGAGGCAGACAGGGGTGGGGTTTTTTTTACGTTTTTTTTTGCTTTTTTATCTTATTTTTAAACAGTTCCTTTCATTTTTTATTTTTTTATAATTGTTATTGTTATCTCAGGGAAGACAGTTGGGACAGGAGAGCCAGAGAAAACTATGGAAGGCAGTGGGGGGGAGCATTTCCTCCCACTGCTTGTAAAAGCAGTCTAGAGGCTAATTAGCTGATAGGATTGCTTTTAAATGAAAGCTGACCGCTGGCTGAAAAGAATGATACCAAGATGATACCTAAACCCACAAGCACCATTCTGGTATAACCACTCAACGTCCAGTACGTTACTGGTCCTTGTTGGGCATATATTGTAATCTTTTTTTTCATGCAGCCTGTGGGCAAAATCAAATTCTGATCGTTTATAATGCGGTGACGTACAACACGTACGACGTGACTAGAAAAAGGAAGTTCAGTAGCCAGTAGCCAATAGCTTCTTTCTCATAGTTGAATCTGAGCATGCATGATATTTGCAGCGTGTCGGAATTGCATACACACGATCGGAATTACCGATATAACGTTTTTCCGTCGGGAAAATTGAGAACAAGCTATCAATTTTTGGCTGGTGGAAATTCAGACAGCTAAATTCCGATGGAGCATACACACGGTCGCATTTTCCAATGAAAAGCTCTCATCGGTCTTTTTCTGGCCGGAATTCCGATCGTGTGTACGTGGCATAATGCCAGCGCTTGCCAGCGCTTCCTATGTAGTCAGGGCAGTTTGTCGGCTCTACGTGACTATCTCTTCCCTCGTAAACCATAAAACTACATATATAGCCTGTGGTGTGGCCCTGTCACAGAGCTTATACATCTTGACCCCGTATCTGGCACGCTTGCTGGGAAGATACTGTTTGAATGACAAACAGACAGAAAACCTAATCATGGACTCATCAACACAGACAACTTGATGGAGAGTAAACAAGTCTTCAAAACGTTGGTTGAAGTGGTTTACAGAGCCGATCGTATCCAGGGTCATCACGAGGATGACAGAGTTCATTGTTGTTGAAGTGCATGAACCGCAAGATCTGCTCGTATTGTACCCTGGCCATAGAAGCAGAGAACACGGATATATGGTGAATTGGGTCAGTGAACCAATATGACTCACTCAAACTCACTCTTTTTGGTTATGCCCATGAGGAGGGATAGGCCCAGAAAGGTCTTAAATTCGGAAACCGTAATTGGTTTCCAATCTCTGGCAAGGGACGACTGGGGAATAATATCTGTCATTGAGCCGCTGTCGTCTACAGGATCGTATTCTGAGCCTGAATCTGACAGATGAGGCCTCTTTACTATCTGTCATTCTCAGAAACGTGTGCTTCCCTGTCCATCTTTAGGAAGACGCCGGACTCGTAAGGGATTGGCGAGTTTGTTTGTTGGCTCATCCCTACACCGCTCCTCGCTGCCGTGCCTCCTCGTCCATTTTCGGAAGCCGCCGGTGAGACTCGGGACACCAGAGATCCATCCATCCCTGCCGAGGGCTGTATCTGCTAGCGTTTGTGACTCCGCTCATGAGGGAGTCCACCCGCTCCGGTAAGGACCCTCACAAACAGACCTTTCCTCCTACAGAGTTGATTACAGTTAAAGTTGATGGATACTTGCACCTGCTTTTGAATTGGACTGAGCATTTTCATTTTCACTTTATGTTCTGCATATTTTATTTATTTTCACGGTTTCACTGATTTATATACTGTATATGGACATTTTTGATTCACCTTGATTGGGGTATTTAAATATTCATTTATTATATTATTCTGTCATATGGAATGGTTCACTTTCTAGCGCAGAAATATTTTTTTATTATTTAACTATGGATATTTGATGTTTTTTGTTGCAGCTTTTGCTTTAGTTTTCTTTGTCTAGCGTGGTATTTTCTATTTTTTATTCAGAAACATGTAGGCCTCTTCACTAGTGTACCTTGGATTTGCCATTTTAGGCTCTAAATTTAGTGGTACACTTGTGAGACTCATAGGCAAAAAAGCTCCTGACTGTCAGCGACTGTATCAAACTGCTACCAAAAAAAAACTGTGGTCGCAGGGATCAGGCTTGACGTTACAGTTAGGTGTTTAGTGTTTTGTAAGTGACAGTGATCAATCCATACTGCACTTGGGTGGGCTGGGCTGGGCGGAGGGGCAAAACGTAGGTGCTAGCAGGTATCTGGGCTGATCCTGCTAACACTGCGTTTTTGGGAATCCTAAACTGCTGGGGACGCTAGTATAGATCTGATCAGATATCGATCCGTTCAGATACTATACAACTAAGGGAGGTGTATGCTTCGTGCTTGGGTGTTAGCGGTGCTGCCTGGGGCGATACAGACCCTATCTGACCCTAAAATCTAACTGATATCACCCATCGGGCGATTAGAGGGTTAAACCTTTATTAATTAATAAACGGCGGGTGCCCTGACACTATAAAAAACGAATTAACCAGCGTCACCCGTAACAGTTATACGGTAATCACTGGTGAAAGGGTTAACTAGGGGGCAATCAGAGGGTTAAAACCTTTATTGGGTAGTATATTGGGGTACTTGATGCTATAAAAAGCTGACGGCGAACCTAAATACTTACCTGCCTAACTAGCATCACCTGTGACACTAATACAGCGATAAAAAAAATGATCCCTTAGTGACACTGGTGATGGGGGGTGAGCAAGGGGTTAAACTTTTATTATGGGGTTAGGGGGGTACCCTAAACCTAAAGGGGCCTAACACTAACTGCCCTATCACTTATAACAGTCACAAATGACACCAATGCAGTAATCAGTAAAAAAAAAAACTGCTATTGGTGTCACTGTGACAAAGGGTGCAGGTGGGAATTGGGGGGTGATAAGTATGCCTGGATGTTCTACTGTTAGTTTAGTGTTGGTGCAGACTTACTTGATGTCTTCTCTCCTCAGTGCCGGAACGAAAAGACCGACACGAGGAGAGATGACATCACTTCCTCTGCTTCTGTTTACATTTCAGAAGCAGGGGAAGCATTCTATTCGTCAGGAGTGATCGCGAGGGGATGGCCATGAATCAAAGGCCTCTCCCTCAGCACGGATCGCTCCTGAAGGGATTGCGACTGCTGTAGACACCGGGGGGGGGGGGGGGGGCATATGCCTGCCCATGCCATTCTCCTGACATACATCGGTTGGCAACTGGTTAAAGGATCAGGATTTTTTTTTTTTTAAGGGTTACAACCACTTTAATTATGGTAATATATTCGTTGACCTGTAATATGAAAACATCACAAGAGGATAGCATGCACCAAAGATGGTCTTATATCCATTGGCTGTTTTACGGCCATGCACAACAAACCGGATTATGCTTTTGAGATGGCTGCCCATACTGCTACATACACTGCTACATATACTTGGTACCTTCAACAAATTATAGAGTTGGATGCATACATTGTTGGTTGTAGCCAATAAAATGCAGATTGCACACCATAGGTTGCCCTGTGCAGCATTTTCTCCATTTAGGTTCCCCTTTTACAACACTGTAAAAAACTGTCAAAATCCATCTAGAGTAAAAATTTTAAACCCTACTCATGGTGTCTTTTGTTCACAGTATTTAGGAATTTTACTTCCAATTTTGGTTATTTGAGATGCATCTGAAAATGACACCCTAGAATAGCAATGTTCACAGTCATTTTGCTGTATCTTAATTGTTTGAGGAAATATCAACAATAAAATATTAATGGAGTCAACACTGTACCTAAAAGAAACAAAATAGATTTTTCCTGATAAAAAAAAAGAAATCATTAGTTTATTCATTGTGACAATTGATTGTGTTTTAGGTGCTGTGTTGTATAGTTGCAAGTTTTTTCCACCTCATAGAGTAACATACAACACTATTATCTCAGCCATCAAATCGGACTTGATGCTGTGAGCTGAATATACTCGTTACTCAGAAACGAATAAATATCTATAATAGAGCATTGAAGTGGAACATGGTTACTATGGACACTAACTAGCCAAGATTCTGAAGGTTGCCAAGATGCCTAGAAACGCTGTAAAACTTTGTAACCATAGCAATTTGAACTTGAATACAGGAAACTAAGATGTATATGTGTTTGTCTGTCTAGCTGTGTAATTTGATGAAAAATTGTTCCTCTGTTGCTCTTTTTTTAAACATCTGCAGGCCTAGAACTGGATTCAGTTTTACGATAAAGCCAGTTTGCATGATTTTCATAAGAGTATATTTATAGAGAATTTTAATATTGATCATTCACAAAATGACAGAGCTCTACAATACTGTGCAAGCTATTTAATTTAACAATGACATTTTTCTTTCAGGGAAACTATGTCGGACTGCAGGTTCTGGTAAATATTAAGGAATTGTTCTGTAACATATTAATAATAATAATAATAATAATAATAATATGATATAATATTATAATATTTGCCCTCAAAGAATTAAAATATACTGTAACTGTAAAATAGATCAATAATAGGTTCAGTTGTATTATTCAATACCACACCCCAAAAATATATAGAAAACCAAGCATAAACCAAAATGGGATTTTTTTTTTATTTTGAGCCCTTTTCACAGAATAAACTTACATCCTCATATATGAATAAAGGAAATAATTTTATTACATCATCATATTATAAATGTATTGGGGTACAACCCCCTTAAAAACCATATACACAGGTAAACTGCAGCCATATACAACTTTACAGCCCCCCAAAGAGGCACTCCCCATATCCTACATGTAGAAACATACTGTATAGATACTTTACAAAGATACCAATAGAGAATGTTATCTATTATTAGTATACACTATTATTATTAGTAGTATACACTTTATAATACTGTGTAGAGAAACCAAAAAATAGTAGGATATAAAAGAACACATGCACATGTATCAAGGAGGGGTGCGACTATCCAACGCGTTTCACAGTATTAGCTTCTTTATGGGTTCATGGGGTATTGTCGAATTTGGGTGATGGATCAATATCATAGAAAAGCCCCCAAAAAGGGTGGTTGAAACATAATGTGGTATGTAACCTCTAAAAATGTTGCTCCAAGCGTGGAAGGCACCAGTTGGAAAAGGTGAGGAAATGGTCTCCAGGCATCCGACCAGGGAATCCAAAAACAGTGCCCAAAGGGGGAGGTACAAAGGCCTTATTCATCCAACAATATGCAGGGGCCTGCAGAGTGGAGACAGTAAAGCCCCGTACACACGAGAGGGATTAAGTCTGACAGACCTCCAAAGGAGTTCCGCCGGAGTTCCGCTGGAGTTCCGACGGAGTTCTGGCGGACTTTTCGACCGAACGGACTTGACCACACACCATCACACCAAACTCCGACGGAGTCGAACGTGATGACGTACGACTGGATTAGACGTAGGAAGTTCATAGACAGTAGCCAATAGCTGCCCTAGCGTCGGTTTTAGTCCGTCGGAGTAGCACACACACGAGCGGATTTTTCAAAGGGGACCGGGTCCGGCGGAGTTCCGTCGGGAAAATTTAAAGCATGCTTCATTTCTAAAGTCCGTCAGACTTTAGCTTCGCTAAAGTCCGTTGCAGCCCACACACGATCGGATAGTCCGCGGACTCAGTCCGTCGGAGTTTGGATGTCGAAAAGTCCGCTCGTGTGTACGGGGCATAAGGGTCCAGACTACACGAGTCCCCATCAATGTACATTTGTCTCACCTTTAATATGAGCAGTACGATGTTCTACAGGTGTTGCTAGGGAAATAGCAACCCCCCCAAGGTCCTGAGTAGGGATAAGGGAAAAAAACCCTAGCAAAGCACCCTGTCCCCATGTTGATGAGGGCAAAGGACTCTTCCCCACAACCCTGGCCTGGTGGTTGTGGGAGTCTGCGGATTAGGGGCATATTTAAATCTGAAAGTCCCCTTAACAATAACAGGGCCCTCAGATATGTTCATCATCTAAGGTGGTTGAATGAGAGGTATACAGTACCCTACTCATTCACATAAAAAAAAATATATGTAGCGCTGATACCCTTGTCTTCTGATTTGTATTAGCATTAATTATAATGAAAGTCTATGGATGGTTCTATAGCTTAGTGTTTGGCACCATCTATCGGCCAAATACTGAAAGTGAACTTAAATGACATTTGGTTTTCAGCATTGAACTATTTACAGGAAGTGACTGTTATTTACATTGGAGAGTTGACCCCTTTACCCAGGATGCTGAGTGACCTACCCATAAACACCCTTTCTTGGATTGCATGTTGGGTAGGAGATAAAAGGATCCTGAGTGGCCATTTTAGGTCTCTTGGGAACGCATGGCCTGCCTGTGAGGACTTGTGCAGAGGCCTCCTGGAGGAAGCGACTTGTTGCCTGTGTGGAGCACAATCCTGCTTGGTTGTGTGAGTGACCTGAAGTGCCAGCGACTCAGAGATCAGATTGAGAGGATCCAGAGACACTCCTTTGAACATTGGAAGACCAGGTCCACCTGTTGGAATGGGACGGAGTGACAGAGACGGCTGACGCAGAAGCAAGCTGCAACCACCGGACCAAAGTTACCATACCAAGGTTGCGATCCAGTTGGTGAGTGGGTTGCTACCCACCGTTTTCTAAACCATTGCAACTAGTCAGACTTATATACAGGCCTCGCTGGGATACTTAGTCCCACGGAGGAGGAGTATAGCAACTGATGCTAGGCAGGCATAAGGCCGGCCTACTTACTATCACACTTCAAGCACTGTATTATATTTGTGGAAGCAACACTAGGATCATCCTTAATTCAACTTTAACTGCTTTAACCTTGGATTACAAATTTATATGGAGTCACCCTTGCTAGCGAAGATCCGAAGATAAAGACTGAGTACTTAAGATAAAGAAGATCCGAAGATAAAGACTGAGTGAGATCTCACGCATAGCTATAACAGTAGGGGGAGCTCCCATATATATATGGTGAGGGACAAAGCCAAGGTCGGGGGCCACAAGCAGACTGGAATAGTCAGGGACACGCCAAAAGGTCAGGATCACAGGCAAACAGGGATAGTCAAGGACACGCCAAAGTCGGTAACGGAATAACAGCAGAGCACATGGCAGGTAACAGGAAGCTAACACACAATGGTTGATCAGCAGGGTTGGCCTGCAGTGCACAGGTTAATATAGAGTTCTCTGATAGGAGCTAGGGTGGAGCCATGCCAGAGGATGGATTACAAAGGCAGTCAGGTGAGGGTCGGCTGGTCTCTAAAAATGAACACAAGGAGACGAACTCTATTGCATAACCATAACCTCTTACGAGGCCTCCCCCTTCCCCGCCTGGGACCAGGTTTAGAGGGGAACTTCAAATGAAACTTCCTCAACAGACGAGGTGCAAAAACCTCTCCTCAGGACCAAAACCTTTCCAGTGCACGAGGTACTGGAGAATGCCTCTACAGAGTCGGGAATCCAAAATTTGTCTAACCTCGTACTCCTGATCATCCTCAGAGACCGGTGCTATGATAGAGAGAGGACGAGAGAACTTATTGAGGACTAAAGGCTTCAGAAGGGCAACATGGAAGGAGTTAGAGATTTTGAGGCTTTTGGGAATCTGGAGCTTGAAACAAACCAGATTAAGTTTAGAAATTATTGTGTACGGGCCAATGAATCTTGGAGCAAATTTGAGAGAAGGAACTCGAAGTTTGATGCTCCTGGTGGAGAGCCAGACTTTGTCTCCTGGCTGAAGAGAAGGTGGCTTAAGCTTGTGACGGTCAGCAAAACTCTTAAATTTGTTGGCAGCTTTCTGGAGGGAATCATGAATGTCAGCCCACATGGAATTGAATGATTCCTGAACAGTAGCCAAAGCTGGAATGTCAGAAGAACAAGTCATGGGAAGAGGGAGTTGAGGATGTCTTCCATAAACAGTGACAAAGGGTGTTTTCTGAGAACTGACGTTGACATGATTATTGAGGGAGAACTCAGCCCACGGTAATAGTGATGCCCAGTCATCATGATGGGCAGAGACCAAGGTACGGAGAAAGACCTGCAACTCCTGATTAACTCTCTCAGTCTGACCCTTGGATTGGGGATGATAAGAAGAGGTAAAATCCAAGGTAATGTTGAGGGATTTGCAAAAGGCTCTCCAAAAACGAGAAGTAAACTGCACACCCCTGTCCGAAAAGGCATGAGAAGGAACACCATAAAGGCGGAAAATCTCTCGTACAAAAATGGGAACCAAGGCAGGGGCAGAAGGGAGACCAGGAAGAGTAACAAAATGAGCCATCTTGGAGAACCGATCGATTACTACCCAAATGGCCGTATTATTCTCCGACAGTGGAAGATCAGTGATGAAATCCATGGCGATATGAGACCAGGGCTCCTTAGGAATGGGCAAGGGAATGAGAAGACCATCGGGGCTTGAGTGGAAGATTTAGACTGAGCACAGACGTGACAAGCCTTAACGTAGTCTTTAACATCCGAGCGGAGATTAGGCCACCAGTAGTGACGACTGATGAGCAGGAAGGATCGGAGGAACCCAGCATGACCTGCCACCTTGGAATCATGTCCCAAATGAAGGATATTAGCTCTTAGCTCCGTGGGTACAAAAGTCTTGCCAGGAGGAATTTTTGATTCCAGGGTGGTAGAATGGGCAACAATGCATGAGGTAGGAATGATCGGCTCAGGATCAGGGTTGGACTCCTCGTCCAAAGTGTCAAATGACCTAGAGAGCGCATCAGCTCGACCGTTGCAGGAACCAGGTTTGTACGTAATCGTGAATTTAAAACGGGAAAAGAAGAGACTCCACCTAGCCTGTCTGGGGTTCAGACGTTTAGCATTCTGTAGGTACTGTAGATTCTTATGATCAGTAAAGATGAGGGGAACCTTCCAAGAGATGACGCCACTCCTCCAACGCCAATTTAATTGCGAGAAATTCCCGATCAACAATGGCATAACTTCTCTCTGCCTGAGAACATTTTTTGGAGAAGAACGCACATGGTTGATGTTTCTTCTCAAAGAACTGAAGAAGCACAGCTCCCACCCCGATCGAAGAAGCGTCTACTTCAATAAAAAATGGGTCCCCAGGATTTGGTCTCCTCAAGAGAGGTCCAGAGATAAAGACCTGTTTCAGATCGTGAAAAGCAGAGACAGCCTCGGGAGGCCAGTCCTTGGCATTCGCACCCTTCTTGGTCAAAGCGATAATAGGCGCAGCAATGGAAGAGTAATTCCTTATGAACTGCCTATAATAATTTGTGAAGCCAAGAAAGCGCTGTGTGGCCTTGAGGCTAGCGGGAAGGGGCCAGTTGGTAATGGCTGAGACCTTTCCGGGATCCATGCGTAGACCCGCACTAGAAACAAAACATCCCAGAAACAGGACCTCGGAACATTCAAAGGAACATTTCTCCATCTTGGCATAGAGATTGTTCTCTCTAAGGCGCTGAAGTACGGTGCGTACATGGTTTCTGTGAGCAGGCAGAATTTTTCGAAAAGATGAGAATATCATCCAGATAGATGACAACAAACTGGTACAGTAGATCCCTGAATATCTCATTGACAAAGTTCTGGAACACAGCTGGAGCATTACACAAACCAAAAGGTATAACCAGGTATTCGTAATGCCCGTCCCTAGTGTTAAACACGGTCTTCCATTCGTCACCTTCCCGTATTCGAATGAGATTGTATGCACCTCTGAGATCCAACTTAGTGAAAATGGAAGCCCCCTTCAACCTGTCGAATGGCTCAGATATTAGGGGTAAGGGATGTCGGTTTTTGATAATCACTGCGTTTAAACCTCTATAGTCGATGCAGGGTCTGAGGGTACCATCCTTTTTGGCAACGAAAAAGAACCCTGCTCCTGCAAGCGATGAGGATTTCCGGATGAAACCTCTCTCCAGATTCTCAGCGACATACTCAGACATGGCCTGGGTCTCTGGAATGGACAGAGGGTAGGTACGACCCCTGGGCAGGGTTGCTCCAGGGACAAGGTCAATAGCACAGTCAAAAGATCTGTGGGGAGGAAGCACCTCAGCAGACTTCTTACAGAACACATCCCGGAAATTGCTGTATGCCGCGGGAAGATCAGACGATATGGATGTGGTAGCAATGGGAAGTTTCCCCTTGGGGGTCACCTTGAAAAGACAGGATGAGGAACACGAAGGACCCCAAGCCAGGATCTGCCCAGAGACCCAGTCCACATGTGGCGAGTGGAGCTGTAGCCAAGGAAGGCCCAATACAATGGGGGTAGAGGCCTTGGGTAGGATGAGGAAGGAGATCCACTCCTGGTGGAGTATCCCTACCGACATCCTAATAGGTAGTGTCTGGAAACGGATAGGGGCCCCCTGGGAGCACAGTGCCATCAATTGCCGAGACTACCAGTGGAGTAGCGAGGGGAGAAAGGGTAAGCTTCATAGAAGAAGCAGTTCTCCAGTCCATAAAATTGCCGGCAGCCCTAGAGTCCAGATATGCTAGGACCGATTGGAGAGAAGTGCCTACATGGAGGAACACCGGAAGAAGAAGACAAGAAGGTGATGTTTCTGGGTCCAATACTCCACCTTCCAAATGTATTAGACCCGAGCGTTTCCAGGACGAAGCAAGCAGGAGTCACGAAAATGACCCTTGCCCCCACAATAAAGACACAAGCCCAGAGTTCTGCGTCTAGCACGTTCTTCGGGGATTAGTCTGGTCCAGCCCAGCTGCATGGGTTCCTCAGCAGACAAAGGATGCTCCACAGGGCGATGGGAAAAAAGTTCAGGCTGACTAGGACCTAGGGGGTGCTGGTGTCTTTTTTCTAAGGACCTCTCCTGGAAACGAATGTCAATCTGATTGCATAAGGAAATTACATCGTCCAGACCGGCGGGGATAGCTCTTCCTGCTAATTCGTCCTTCAATCGGTCAGAGAGGCCATGTAAAAAGGTTGAGACCAGGGCCTCATTGTTCCAGCTCAATTCAGCTGTGAGGATACAGAATTGAAGTGCATATTGTCCCACTGAACAAGATTCTTGGCGAAGGCGTAAAAGGGCACTAGCTGCAGAGGAAACCCAAGCTGGCTCCTCAAAGATATTACGAAAGAGCTTCAAGAAGTTGGACAGGCTGGAAACCACCAGATCATTTTTCTTCCACAGTGGAGCAGCCCAGGCCAAAGTTTCACCGGAGAGGAGAGAAATGATATAGGCTACCTTTGCCCGATCAGACAGAAAGTTTTGAGGCTGGAGCTCAAAATGAAGGGAGCATTGGCTGAGGAAGCCCCTGCAGGCCTTGGAGTCCCCAGAGAAACGGGACGGAGCTAGCAGTAATAATGAATGCGTGGATGCGACTGGTGCGATAGGTGCAGTTGCAGACTGTACTTGAGGCTGCAGGTTCGGGGTTCCCAAGGAAGCCTGTAGCTGCTCGAAGCGGGAAGCCAGATCTTGAAGGAATCGCATCACCTGAGTCTGATTAGATTGCTGGGTCTCGAGTCTCCGAACTATGCCCTGCAAAGGATTGACTGCAGGAAGCGGCATGTCAGCCGGGTCCATGGCTGATCAAACTGTCAGGTCACCTTGAGGCCAGGTGACAGATGCATACCGTAGGGATTAGGAGTGCACCGCAAGGTTGTGGACCCTACGGCTGACTGCTGCGGATGGGGTTCAAGGTGATAGGAAGGCAGGGCCGCCAGAACCCTAAGATGGATCCCACCGGGGTTAGAGCGTAAGATTCCCTGGGGCGCGGAGTCTAAGAGCCAGCAGGTGTTCACCAGAGCCTCGAGTGGTGAGGATGGACTTGGCTGCAACTGGCTCCAGGTCACGACCCCAGGGTCCCCCAGCTCACACCCACAGTAGGCAACAGGAGGATAGGGATGGTGAGGGACAAAGCCAGGGTCGGGGCCACAAGCAGACAGGAATAGTCAGGGACACGCCAAAAGGTCAGGATCACAGGCAAACAGGGATAGTCAAGGACACGCCAAAGTCGGTAACGGAATAACAGCAGAGCACATGGCAGGTAACAGGAAGCTATCACACAAAGGTTGATCAGCAGGGTTGGCCTGCAGTGCACAGGTTAATATAGAGTTGTCTGATAGGAGCTAGGGTGGAGCCATGCCAGAGTATGGATTACAAAGGCAGTCAGGTGAGGGTCGGCTGGTCTCTAGAGATGAACACATGGAGACAGGTAAGCAGACGAACTCTATTGCATAACCATGTCAACAGGTGACATTGCTCTACAGGGACTTCTATGACAAGCATCTCAAGCACTTGCCTTTACAAAAGCTGGAGGAGCTGGAGATATGGGGATTAGGGCCCCAGATGATGGTTACCTGCCGGTCAAGCTCACTTTCGACCCGAGTACAGCAGGGAAGACGCAAACCTTTGACGCCTTGGCAGTGGTGTGCCCTTGCCCTCCAGGAGCTGACAAAAAAGTTTCCTCATCATTGGAACAAACACTGACTTGGTAAGAAGACTACTTGCACCGCTTGTACAGCAGAAAAGGACTCTCCCCACAAAAATACACCCAATGTTAGCCCAGGTGTACCGAGACCTTAAACATGAAGAGAAGGCCCCAGAAGAGGGAGTGGTAAAAATCTGGCCTCTAGACAAGAAAGAGAGACTGGTTCAGCCAGGTGAAGTAGTCTGCTTGAGAGCTTCTGTCAAGTTAAGCTAGAAAAGACCAGGCCCTTTCATTGTTCTTGAGACTTCAAACCAGGAAGAACACAAGGGGTTAGAATGTGATGTATTGCCAACCAAGGCATTGAAGAGGAATCACGGCAAGATTTCAGTCAGTGTCTGCAACACAGCAGCTGTGCCAGTGAGGGTGCCAGCCAGAAGACTGTTGGGACAGGCCAGCCCAGCAACTCCAGTCTTGCCCTGTGGCTCAATGGGAGAATAGCCGGAGAGATTCCCAAGAAGAATTCTCCCTGAAGAACGCACCTCTTACTCCTGTCTGGATGGAGAGAGCTAAAGCCCAACTCCTGAGATGGAAGTCAACTTTCTCTACAAGTGAGTTTGATGTGGGGCTGGCAAAGAGTGCGACTCACCGGATTCGTCTGGAAGAAGACAAGCCCTTTCAGGAGAGAGTCAGACGAATCCCACTGGGGGATCTAGAAGATTGGAGAGAACATCTGGCTGAACTCAAAAGGATGGGTATTATTAGAGAGTCCCGGAGTCCTTACACCTCTCCAATAGTGGTGGTAAGGAAGAAGAACGGGTCCCTACAGCTGTGCATTGATTATAGGACCCTGAACCGGAGAACCATTCCTGACCAGTACACTACACCTCAGATAGAAGATGCCTTGCAGAGCCTGTTTGGGGCGAAGTGGTTCAGTGTCCTGGACCTGAAAAGTGTGTACTATCAGATCCCCATGTGTCCTGAAAATAGGGAAAAGACCGCTTTTATCACTCCTGTGGGTTTCCGCGAATTCAATAGGATGCCGCAAGGCCTGTCTGGAGCTCCAGCAACCTTCCAGAGACTAATCAGGTAACAACAAGGCCTGGGGATTACCCAGGAAAAATCCAAGCCTACTTACCACCAGCTCACAGACAACCAAATTGACCTGTCTAACAGTACGTTAAAAATAGGGGTTTAGTCCGCACGCATTTGCAAACGCATGCGTAAGCCACAGAGCCTCGTCAAGGCACCCTTGTATCTTGTATCTGTGGTCCTAATACTAAAGTATGAGTGTCCCCACAGTGGAGGCACATGCATTCTAATGGATAGATGAGGTGAGGCGAGTTTTTTCATTCCAGAGACTAATGGAGAAGACAGTGGGCGACATGAACCTGATTGAAGTGCTGGTATACCTGGATGATATCATAGTGTTTGGGAGAACGTTAGAAGGGCACTGGAGAAAGACGAAGGCCTGACGCTCTCCATGGAAAAGTGCCAATTTTACCAACCTTCAGTGAACTACCTAGGACACATTGTGCCTGAAGAGGGAGTAGCAACAGATCCTGAGAAATTGGAAACCGTTACTTCTTGGTCCTGGCCTACAAATGTGGCTGAACTCAGGTTGTTCCTAGAGTTTTGCTCGTACTACAGGAGGTTCGTGGAAGGGTTTGCCAAAATATCCCACCCACTCCCTGAGCTTCTGAAGAACCAGGAAGAAGCTGGTGCAGACTCAGATCAGTCTGGGAAGCCAAAGGAAGGGCCCAGGAAGAAGAAAAAATCCATACAGGACCAGTGGACTCCAGAATGTGAGTAAGCCTTCAGGAAGTTGAAGTGGAGCCTTACCACTGCCCCGGTCCTGGCCTATGCAGACCTGGCCAAACCGTATGAGCTACATGTGGATGCCAGCCAAGACGGGCTAGGAGGAGTGCTCTATCAGGAATATGATGGACGTCTGCGGCCCATTGCCTATGTGAGCTGAAGTCTTCTTCCTGCCAAAAGAAACAATCCTACTCACGAGCTTGAATTTCTGGCTCTGAAGTGGGCAGTGGTAGACAAGTTAAAGGATTATCTTTATGGGGCAGAGTTCGTAGTCAAGAGGGACAACGACCCCCTCACATACTTGCTCACCACCATGAAGCTGGGCGCCACAGGCCACAGGTGGCTGGCTGCTCTCTTGGCATTTACCTTCAGCTTGAAGTACAGACCAGGAGTTGGTAACCGAGATGCGGATGCACTGTCAAGAAGGCCCCATGACTCCCAAAACCCCTCAGAAGACTGAACTCAACTTACTCCTGAAGGAGTAAGAGCTCTCTGTGAAGGGACAAGCCAGCAAGGGAAAGGTGTGGCCAGAGCTCAAGAAGTGGGAGTGACCTCAGTGGGGGGTACCCAGGTGTTATTGTAACGTCTCCCAGATTATGCAAGAGGGTCTTCCCAAGCTATCTAAAAAGGATCTCAGGAGAGATCAGGAGGAAGACTCGTTCAGTGGGCTAGTACTGAAAGCGCTGGAGAGCAAACAGCTTAGTCTGCTGCAGAAGAGCCCCCGGAAAGAAGTTTGGCTGCTACAGAAAGAGTGGGATCGGTAGCAGTTACAACAAGTGGTGGTCGACCGAAGGGGTCCCTCTGAAGATCCCAAAGAGAAGTGGCAACTGCTTCTGTCGGAAAAGCGCAGAGAGAGGGTGCTGATAGCCCTACATGACCACCATGGTCATCTAGGAGCCGAGAGGACTCTTCAACTCATAAGAGACAGATTCTACTGGCCTTACATGAGGACCAAAGTGGAGAGCTATTGTCATTCCTGCCTCAGGTACATACAACAGCAGACTCTGCCTCAGAGGGCTGGCCCAATGGGCCACCTAGAGAGCCAAGGGCCAATGGATCTAGTCTGCATAGATTTTCTGTGTCTAGAACCCGACCTAAGTGGGCAAGGGGACATCTTAGGGGTTACAGATCATTTCACTCACTTTGCCCAGGCGTTCCCTACTAGAGACCAGCAAGCAGCCACAGTAGCAAAGACTCTCGTAGAAAAGTTATTTGTCCATTATGGTTTACCTCAATGGATACATTTGGACCAAGGAAGAGACTTTAAGAGAAGGCTGATAAAAAGACTTTTGAATCTATTAGGCATACAAAAGTCCAGGACTACTCCCTACCACCCACAAGGGGACCCCCAACCAGAAAGGTTCAACAGAGCCCTCCTGAACATGTTGGGGACTTTGACTGCAGAGCAGAAACACCATTGGAGTAGGTACATCACTGCATTGGTGCATGCCTATAACAGTACCAAGAATGACGCTACTGGATACTCACCATATAGGCTAATGTTCAAGCGTGTAGCCAAGCTACCAGTGGACTTAGCTTTTGGAACCTCCATGGACCACACATCAGAGACCTCTCATTGAGGGTATGTGGACAGACTGTGGAGGAACCTGAAAATAGCTTATGAGCAAGCTCAAGCCACCTCACATATCAGAGAAAATAGGAATAAGAGGCACTTTGATCTAAAAGTAAGAGTTCAGGATCTCCAACCAGGTGACCGTGTCCTACTAAGGAATCTGGGCATCCCAGGCAAACATAAGTTGGCTGATTGCTGGAGATCACAGCCATATGTTGTGTGTAGGAAGCTCCGAGGGCTCCCAGTGTATGAAATCAAGCCAGACGGAAACATTGGGCCGGTGAAAACCTGGCATCGAAATCATCTCTTACCCCTCATGGAAGCAGTCAGGATAAGTCCAGAAGAGGATCTCCCCTCCACGTCCACTGCTGTGTGCAGACCAGTAACTAGATCTCAGCCTGCCCCCTCTGGAGATGAGGATGAGGGAATGGAGATGAGTTGGTTGTGGCCACCTGAGACAACAGAGACTGAAGTTGATGTTTCCCCAAAGACAGGAGAAGACATTAATGGGACTCTTAGGGCAGAGCCCAAGAATTTGTGGCAATGACACAGCAAGTGGGAGATCAAAATACTCCTGCCTACTTCCCATCACCAGCATCTGAAGTGAGGAATGAGGATACTTGTTCAGGAATGGTGGATACACCAAAAAGGCAAAGAGAAAAGAGAGACATCCACCCACCAGAGACTGACTTACAATACACTGGGTGAATGCTCTGAAGCAACTCAACATACTAGCAAAAGAAACTCTGAAATGCCTGGTCCCTCTACTTCTGATTCAGTGAGGGAAAACCCCAACTTACCCCTTGACACATCTGTCCCGGACACTATGGTGTCATCTGTGAGTGCACAGGACAGCTCCCCATCACAAGTGAACTGGTGGGAAGCTCCTCTGTCTGTAATGTGTAACCGTATAGAGACAAGAATACAAGATAGAGTTAAGAGTTTGAACTTCTTTGGGGATGTGTATTTGCATTAATTATAATGAAAATCTATGGACGGTTCTATAGCTTAGTATTTGGCGCTATCTAACGGCCAATACTGAAAGTGAACTGAAATGACATTTGGTTTTCAAACATTGAACTATTTACAGGAAGTGACTGTTATTTACATTGGAGAGTTGACCCCTTTACCCAGGATGTTGAGTGACCTACCCATGAACACCCTCTCTTGCATTGCATGTTGGGTAGGAGATAAAAGGACCCTGAGTGGCCATTTTAGGTCTCTTAGGAACACATGGCCTGCCTGTGAGGACATGTGCAGGGGCCTTATTGCCAGTGTGGAGCGCAACCCTGCTCGGTGGTATGAGTGACCTGAATTGCCAGCGACTCAGAGATCGGATTGAGAGGATCCAGAGACACTCATTTGAGCATCGGAAGACCAGGTCCACCTGTAGGGATGGAGTGACAGAGACGGCTGACTCAGAAGCAAGCTGCAACCACCGGACCAAAGTTACCATACCAAGGTTGCGATCCAGTTGGTGAGCGGGTTGCTACCCACCGTTTTCTAAACCATTGCAACTAGTCAGACTTATATACAGGCCTCGCTGGGATACTTAGTCCCACGGAGGAGGAGTATAGCAACTGATGCAAGGCCTGCCTACTTACTATCACACTTCAAGCACTGTATTATATTTGTGAAAGTAACACTAGGATCATCCTTAATTCAACTTTAACTGCTTTAACCTTGGATTACAAATTTATATGGAGTCACCCTTGCTAGCGAAGATCCGAAGATAAAGAGTACTTTAAGTGAGATCTCACTCATAGCTATAAATGTAGGGGGAGCATATATATATATATATATATATATATATATATATATATATATATATGTATTGTTTGCAACTGCTTTATCAAAGTTCATTGTCCTGTCAATCTATGTTGGATGACAGTACAATTTCTGTAATCAGCTATTTATAATTATATATACTAAAATATACTTTGATTAAGTACCTCGTTGTGTGAAGTATTGTTTTCTCCCAGCAGGTGGAGCCAGTGGATCCTGATATGCAGGACTGAGCCAAGTTAGTGGGGTGTTCTTACTAGAGTGCAGGCCCAAATCAATCCAGCCGTTCCTTCGGGAGTCAGTGCTACAAATACATGCATATACATACAGTATCTCATAAAAGTGAGTACACCCCTCACATTTTTGTAAATATTTTATTATACCTTTTCATGTAACAACACTGAAGAAATTACACTTTGCTACAATGTGAAGTAGTGAGTGCACAGCTTGTATAACAGTGTAAATTTGCTGTCCCCTCAAAATAACTCAACACACAGCCATTAATGTCTGAACTGCTGGCAACAAAAGTGAGTACACCCCTAAGTGAAAAGGTTCAAATTGGACCCAATTAGCCATTTTCCCTCCCCGGTGTCATGTGACTCATTAGTGTTACAAGGTCTCAGGTGTGAATGGGGAGCAGGTGCGTTAAATTTGGTGTGATAGCTCTTACTCTATCATACTGGTCACTGGAAGTTCAACATTGCACCTCATGGCAAATAACTCTCTGAGGATCTGAAAAAAATTGTCTCTGAAAAATCTGCAAATCTGAAAAATTGTTGCTCTACATAAAGATGGCCTAGGCCAGTGATGGCGAACCTTGGCACCCCAGATGTTTTGGAACTACATTTCCCATGATGCTCAACTACACTGCAGAGTGCCTGAGTATCATGGGAAATGTAGTTCCAAAACATCTGGGGTGCCAAGGTTTGCCATCACTGGCCTAGGCTATAAGAAGATTGCCAAGACCCTGAAACTGAGCTGCAGCAAGGTGGCCAAGACCATACAGTAGTTTAACAGGACAGGTTCCACTCAGAACAGGCCTCACCATGGTCGACCAAAGAAGTTGAGTGCACATGCTCAGCATCATATCCAGAGGTTGTCTTCAGGAAACAGATGTATGAGTGCTGTCAGCATTGCTGCAGAGGTTGAAGGGGTGGGACTGCCTCAAATTGGTCTGCATGGTTGTTGTGCCAGAAGGAAGCGTCTTCTAAAGATGATGCACAAGAAAGCCTGCAAACAGTTTGCTGAAGACAAGCAGACTAAGCCCATGCATTATTGGAACCATGTCCTGTGGTATGATGAGACCAAGATAAACTTATTTGGTTCAGATGGTGTCAAGCGTGTGTGACAGCAACAAGGTGAGGAGTACAAAGACAAATATGTCTTGCCTACAGTCAAGCATGGTGGTGGGAGTGTCATGGTCTGGGGCTGCATGAGTGCTGTCGACACTGGGGAGCTACAGTTCATTAAGGGAACCATGAATGCCAACATGTGCTGTGACATACTGAAGCAGAGCATGACCCCCTCCCTTCGGAGACTGGGCCCCAGGCCAGTATTTTAACATGATAACAACCTCAAACACACCTCCTAGACGACCACTGCCTTGCTAAAGAAGCTGAGGGTAAAGGTGATGGACTGGCCAAGCATGTCTCCAGACCTAAAACCTATTGAGCATCTGTGGGGCATCCTCAAATGGAAGGTGAAGGAGCACAAGGTCTCTAACATTCACCAGCTCTGTGATATCGTCATGGAGGAGTGGAAGAGGACCCCGGTGGCAACCTGTGAAGCTCTGGTGAACTCCATGCCCAAGAGGGTTAAGGCAGTGTTGGAAAATAATGGTGGCCACACAAAATATTGACACTTTGGGCCCAATTTGGACATTTTCACTTAGGGGTGTACTCACATTTGTTGCCAGCGGTTTAGACATTAATGGCTGTGTGTTGTGTTATTTTGAGGGTACAGAAAATGTACACTGTTATACAAGCTGTACACTCACTACATTACATTGTGGCAGAGTGTGAGTTCTTCAGTGTTGTCACGAGAAAAGATATAATAAAATATTTACAAAAATGTGAGCTTTTATGAGATACTGTATATTTTGTTGGCTTTTCTTCTCTTCTGCTTGGTGAAATCATATACCCCCCTCCCCGTCTCTGCTACTCATGCTGGTTAGTCTGTCTGTGTATGCTCATCATTCCCTAACACAGCAGTGAAGATAGGTTCAGCTAGCCCAGATAGCAAGCAATTGTGCTGCAAGTTTGAAAATGACTTGTTAAAGAGGAAGTAAAGGCAAAAAAAAATTTTTTTTTTAAACAAACCCTGTAAGGCAAAGGCATAATGAGCTAGTATGCATAGCATACTAGCTCATTATGAATAACTTACCTGAGAACGAAGCCCCCGAAGCGGTGCTCCGTCTTCCTCTTTGCCGCTGCCATAGATCCCGGAGCGACTTCCGGGTCTCGCGGCTCTGGCGCTGTGATTTGATGGAGCCGCGATGACGTCACTCCCGCGCATGCGCACGGGAGCCGACACTCACGGCATATCGCCGCGATCTGCGGCCTGCCCAGTGCACCTGCACGCCGATGTCTACGGCACATGCGCCGTAGACATCGGTGGCTGTCTTCGGGTAAATATCTCCTAAACCGTATAGGTTTAGGAGATATTTCTTGGACCTACAGGTAAGCCTTAATCTAGGCTTACCTGTAGGTCAAAGTTGGTTGTAAGGGTTTACAACCACTTTAAGCTATTGCTAGACTTCACAAATTTGTTGTACAATTTCAGCAAGTCCGCATTGCATGACTCCAGATGAATTTTCTTTTCAAACATTCTGCAAGTCTGTTGCAAGTTCTGGTTCAGTTATGTTGTGTAATGCCGTGTACACACGGCCAGACTTTTCGACAGTAAAGCTCCGACTTTAGATTTAGAACATGTTTCAATTCTTTCCGACGGACTCAAGTCTGGTTGAAAAATCCGTTTGTCTGTATGCTAGTCCGATGGATGAAAACCGATGCTAGGGCAGCTATTGGCTACTGGCTATGAACCTCCTTATTCTAGTCCGGTCGTACGTCATCACGGTCAAATCTGTTGGACTTTGGTGTGATTGTGTGTAGACAAGTCAGCTTCGGAGTTCAGTCCAACGAAAAGTCCGACCATGTGTACAGGGCATTATAATCATTCCACCACAGGGGTCACTATGGCTGGATTTTCATCTTTGCTCCTTGCTGTAAACCTGCAGAGTTCTTGCTGTAGGCTCGCCACTGCAACTTTGCTCTTGCTAGAGACTTGCCATACAAATTTGCTACAAATTGAAAAAGGGTCAACTAGAACTTGTGCTTCTGTGCTCTGCAAAAGTACAACTTACCAGTGAAAATGTGCAGCAAGTTAACAGATTTAGAATTCAACACTGCCACAATTTTGTGGCAAGTTATCCTTGCTCTCTGGGAGGTTCAAACATGCACGGTAGGTGCAGCTCAGGTTTGCACAGGCACAGCAGCTAATTCATTTGAATGGGTTGCTGTACCTCAGGGAATCATTGGAAAAAGGTCCCTGCATCTTTTTAAAAATGGTGCTTTTGCACCATGCAACGTTCCACACCTAAAAACGCTCTGCATTTTCATATGAATGGGGATGCTGTTAAGAATTAATGGCACCCTGCATGTCTGCTAAAAAAGCAGTGCATTTTGCCTGCATGTACAAGAAAGGGTGCAATTTACATGCATTCCTGCACCCACATAAATGAGAACCTAGCCTGAAGAGGTGCAGTGTTGCAGTCTGCCGTAGTTTGTTTACAAGCTGATCTGATACAAACTCTCTGCTGGTCAGCGCAAGGAGATGAAACTCAGCATACCATCTTCTTAATTAACAGGCTGTCTGCATATTAAAACATTATTCTGTTGCTCAATGCTGGATACATTGTGACCTGAGTATTTGGCAGGCTTTATCTGCACTAATTGATTATAGTTCTTATGTGTTCAGCACTGTGTTTTCTATTGATCTGGAATTTTTTGCTTTTACTTCGCAGCATGCTGGATTTTTATTCATTTTTTGCATTCTTTATTTTTAAGTTTTCCAATATATATATATATATATATATATATATATATATATATATATATATATACACACAAAGAGAAGAACATTAAAGAGAACATCGGAAAAAAGGGGGGTTAGAAGAACCAATCTCTACAAAAACGTTTAAATGGTTAATAAACCTACAACAGTAAAATCAGTCTGTATATGCAGTAAAGCAGGCTTGTTATAACCACTGTGGAACCAAAGGAGTTAATCCTCTGCATTGTGCAAAAACGCAGTTTGATCCTGTATGCACAGATCCTCCTCTTCATCCACTGACTCCAGAACAGGTCCGGATAAGAGTTACTGGATTCAGGCTGCATATGCTCAGTTTGGTTTGTATTGCTATAGAGTTTACTTCTCTTTGGACAGTGCATGTGATCAGCACAGGGCCAATCAGCACTGTCCAGACAGAGGATTAGGAGTCCTGGATTCTGACAGGACAGCTCAGTGCAGTATGAAAACTCCTCCTACAAGTTTTAACCAGGAACTGATAGAAGTCACAAGACTGCTATATACTGCTGATGAGAGAAGGTATTTAGCCATTTATATTTACTAAAATTACAAGGCACACCATAAACAAATTACACAGCACTCCAAGACCAAAGTAGCTGGATAATGGATGGCCATAGCAGCGCACTGTGTGGGAGTTTATAGCTTTAGTATGTTCCTATATTATGTATTACTACATTGCTTATGCACTTAATAACACTGGATCTGCCAAGGGCTGGTGTATTGATGGGACGGGGACACAGTAAATGCGCTTGTGTGGGATGTGTTCTCTCCACCCAGGAGGTAGGGTTATGGGATAAAGAGGGATCGCTTTGGTGGGTAGCCAACCCCATGATTAAGTCAATTCTATGACGAAACATGTGGGGGGCGTGGCTACAGAGCGATCATTGAGGTAGACATGAAACGCTGACCAGCATACACCAGGTGGCTACTGACGGGGGCTGGGACGAGGAGTGGTGAGCCTTACAGCTGCTATCTCGTAAGCCCTGGGTCTGCTGTGGCCATCCATTATCCAGCTACTTTGGTCGCTTGGAGTGCTGTGTAATTTGTTTATGGTGTGCCTTTGATATTCCACATGTGAGTGCAATGCAGTGAAAGTTTATGAGATTAAAGTGTGTGAAGGTTTTACACTATTGGAGGCTGTGTTTTTTTCATTTACATGTGGAGTGTGTAAAGAGGATTAATTGGGTGCTGTGCATTTGCCTCTGACTGACACCTGAAGATCTGTCACTCTTCATCCTTGTGAAAAGAGGGTTTAAGCGTCTATAGCCAAATACGGCAGTGTGAGGCATAAACAGCTGTGTGTAAAGAGGATTAATCAGGAGCTGTTTATTTTCCTCTGAGGCCGCGTACACACGCGGGGACTGTTCGCTCAACTTTGTCCGCTGAACAGTGTTTCAGCGGACAGTCCGCTCGTGTGTGGGCTTTCAGCGAACAGTTTCAGCGGACAGTTTGACGAACAAAGTTTTTCGGAAATCCCAAAAAACTGTCCGCTGAAACTTGGTTTGAGCGGACAGTCCGCCCGTGTGTGGGCCAGTCCGCTGTACTTTCGAAATGAGCGGACTGTTCCCGCCCGGAGAAAAGTCTGCTCATTTCGAGCGCGTGTCAAGGTGGGCGGGGCCCGCGACGGAGACATCGCGGGCTCCGCCGCCTGGAATGGACTTAAAGGGGAACCCCAACGCCGAAAAAAATCGGCGTGGGGGTCCCCCCAAAAGTCCACAACAGACCCTTGTCCGAGCACGCTACCCGGCCGGCCAGGAAAGGGGGGCGAGCGAGCGCCCCCCCCCCCTCCTGAGCCGTACCAGGCCGCGTGCCCTCAACATGGGGGGTGCCTTGGGGAAGGGGGGGCCGCGCGGCCCCCCCACCCCAAAGCACCTTGTCCCCATGTTGATGAGGACAAGGGCCTCTTCCCGACAACCCTGGCCATTGGTTGTCGGGGTCTGCGGGCGGGGGGCTTATCGGAATCCAGGAGCCCCCTTTAATAAGGGGGCCCCCGGATACCGGCCCCCCACCCTATGTGAATGAGTATGGGGTACAATGTACCCCTACCCATTCACCTGTAAAATAAAAGTACCCAAAAAAAAACACAACACCACGAGATAAAATATTTTATTGCACAGCTCCGGGGGTCTTCCGTCTTCGGGGGTCTTCTCGCCGGACTCCTCCGCTATCTTCTTGTAGCTCTTTTGCTAGCGGAGGAGTCCGGCTTTCTTCCTCCCCGCCGCCAGCCTCTTCTCCCGACTTCGGGGGTCTTGTCCCCCTCTTCGGTTCTTCTGCCGGGCCACCGCGCCTTCTTATAGCTCTTTTACAGGCGGTGGCCCGGTCTTCTGTCGCCGCTGTCGTCGCCGCCGCCTTCCGTTCTTCTTCTTCTTCATCTTCTTCTTCTTCTTCTCCAGGAGATGTTGACACGTC
Source organism: Lithobates pipiens (assembly GCF_037356315.1). NCBI lineage: Eukaryota > Metazoa > Chordata > Amphibia > Anura > Ranidae > Lithobates > Lithobates pipiens. The sequence goes on along the minus strand of NW_027507903.1, from coordinate 168,892,086 downwards.
GCTCTCTCCGGCCGGAATGGCAGAGCCGCGCTGCGCGGCCACTTATATAGTGACAATGGGGCGGTGTCACATGGTATATGTCACATGGGTTGGTCACATGGGTTGATGTCACATGGGGACTATGACATCGTAAGGGGGCGGGGTCACCATGTGACCAACACATGTGACATATACCATGTGACACCGCCCCATTGTCACTATATAAGTGGCCGCACAGCGCGGCTCTGCCATTCCGGCCGGAGAGAGCGACGTGTCAACATCTCCTGGAGAAGAAGAAGAAGAAGAAGATGAAGAAGAAGAAGAAGAACGGAAGGCGGCGGCGACGACAGTGGCGACAGAAGACCGGGCCACCGCCTGTAAAAGAGCTATAAGAAGGCGCGGTGGCCCGGCAGAAGAACCGAAGAGGGGGACAAGACCCCCGAAGTCGGGAGAAGAGGCCGGCGGCGGGGAGGAAGAAAGCCGGACTCCTCCGCTAGCAAAAGAGCTACAAGAAGATAGCGGAGGAGTCCGGCGAGAAGACCCCCGAAGACGGAAGACCCCCGGAGCTGTGCAATAAAATATTTTATCTCGTGTGTTGTGTTTTTTTTTGGGTACTTTTATTTTACAGGTGAATGGGTAGGGGTACATTGTACCCCATACTCATTCACATTGGGTGGGGGGCCGGTATCCGGGGGCCCCCTTATTAAAGGGGGCTCCTGGATTCCGATAAGCCCCCCGCCCGCAGAGCCCGACAACCAACGGCCAGGGTTGTCGGGAAGAGGCCCTTGTCCTCATCAACATGGGGACAAGGTGCTTTGGGGTGGGGGGGCCGCGCGGCCCCCCCTTCCCCAAGGCACCCCCCATGTTGAGGGCACGCGGCCTGGTACGGCTCAGGAGGGGGGGGGGGCGCTCGCTCGCCCCCCTTTCCTGGCCGGCCGGGTAGCGTGCTCGGACAAGGGTCTGTTGTGGACTTTGGGGGGACCCCCACGCCGATTTTTTTCGGCGTTGGGGTTCCCCTTTAAGTCCATTCCAGGCGGCGGAGCCCGCGACGTCTCCGTCGCGGGCCCCGCCCACCTTGACACGCGCTCGAAATGAGCGGACTGTTGCCTCGTGTGTGGGCGAGTCCGTTCATTTCAAAAGTTGCGCGGACTTAGTACGACAAACTTAGTTTGCCGTATTTGTCCGCGCAAAAAGTGCCGTGTGTGGGCGTGTTCGTTCATTCAAAAGTTTGAGCGGACTGTTTGACGAACTTAGTTTTGGCAGACAGTCCCCGCGTGTGTACGCGGCCTGACTGACACCAGAAGATCTGTCACTTTTCATCCCTGTGAAAAGAGGGTTTAAGCATCTATAGCCAAACACGGCAGTGTGAGGCATAATCAGCCGCTGAGTGTGTGCACATAAGGGGATTGAAGTCACAGTCACGGTGGTGTGGTGGAGGAGTGTTTCTGGAAGTCTTTATGAATTATAACTATAATTGATTCACTGGTCACTATCTAATGAACGTTGGACTCTTGTGTATAATGAACAATCACTCTTGTGATTGTGTATTATTTGCATATTCACTGAGTATTTAGCGCCGCTCATTCTACACTGCTTGGTAGGATTTTTGCACATTATTCTATATTTAGAGTGGCAGCAAGTGTTTTTGTTGTTTTGTTTGATATTATTTATTTATTTATTTTTGGGTAAGCGCAGTGGTGATACACAGGTGTAAGGGCGGAAGTGTGTACTGTTTTAAATTTTTGTGAGTGGTTGCAGTGTTGTGGCACCAGCACCAAGGCCCAATTTTTAAGCCCCTGTTTAACAGGGGTCTGTAATAAAAAATGTTGATGCAATATTTTTCAGTAGGGTTCGTTGCTGCGCTCAACTACAATATTTGTGAGTGGTTGAAGTGTTGTGGCACCAGTGCCTAAGACCCAATTTTTAAGCCCCTTTTTAACAGGGGCATGTAATTACAATTTTTGATGCAATACTTTGCAGCAGGGCTCATTCCTGCGCTCCAACTAGAGTATCTGTGAGAGGTTGCAGTGTCGTGGCACCAGCACCAGTGCCTAAGGCCCAATTTTCCAGGCCCTGTTTAACAGGGGTGTGTAATTAAAATTTCCGATGCAATACTTTGCAGCAGGGCTCATTCTTGCTCTCCAACTAGAGTTTATGTGAAGTGTTGCAGTGTTGTGGCACCAGTGCCTAAGGCCCAATTTTTCAGCCCCTGTTTAACAGGTGCATGTAATTACAATTCTTGATATAATATTTCACAGCAGGGCCCGTTCCAGCACCCACCGAGAGTAACTGTGAGGACTTACAGTGTTGTGACACCAGCACCACCACCACAACCACCAAAGGCCCAATTTTTCTACCACTGTTCAACAATGGCATGTAATTACAATTCTTGATATAATAGTTCCCAGCAGGGCGTTCCAGCGCCCACCAAGAGTCATTTTGAGGGCTTACAGTGTTGTGGCAACACCAACACCTTAGGCCCAATTTTCTGCAGAGCATATAGGGCAGGCATACTTTCAAACATCCAACTTACAAACGTCTCCTACTTGCAAACGGAAGGAGACAACAGGAAGTGTGATGAGAAAAGATGGACGGCAAAAAAAATTATACAGAGGTGATAACCCTTCCCTATGTTTTCCAAAAATCCTAAAAATCAATTTTTTGAGTTCCTGTCTTGTTTGCACCGCCTGTATACTGCTGTTCTGAGTATATAGGGCCTGGGGGCCCCACGCCTTTCCTTTTTTTAATTTGGGTACAGGGTTCCCCTTAATATCCCTACAAGACCCAAAGGGGCTGGTAATGGGCAGGGGGGCTACCCATGCCATTTTTCTCAATGATTTTCATTCATATTGCTGGAACCAGACATTAAATTAAAACCACAAGCAGTTTTAAATGACTTTTTTCCGTTAGAAATGTCATTTTATGCAGGGACTGTTCTAAACACAGGAAACACGTGCCACTTCACAGGCATACTATAGCCACCCCCCAGGTGCGATATTTAAAGGAATATTTCACTTTTTTTTTCCACTTTAAGTGTCATTAAAATCAGTGCTCCCTAAAAAACGTCTGTTTTTAAAACTTTTTTTTGTATTGATACATGTCCCCTGCGGCAGGAGCCGGGTCCCCAAACCCTTTTTAGGACAATAACTTGCATATTAGCCTTTAAAATTAGCACTTTTGATTTAGAACGTTCCAGTCCCATAGACTTTTATGGGATTCTAAAGTTTTCGGTCCGTTCGCAGGTTCTGGTGCGAACTGAACCGGGGGGGTGTTTGGCTCATCCATATTCCCAATGATCTAGGTAGTGTGGCGTTGTGGTATATGCCCCGTATAAAGCCATTTATAGGCCAGCAAGAGGGAGTGAGCAATAGTCCCCTTAGTTTGGCTCTCCTGTTCAAAGAATGTTAATTTGTGTGAAAATTTAACAGGAACAGGTAAGGACCATAGAAAATGGGAAAGCTGTAATATCTGTAGAGTACCTAGAGAAGACAACTCCTCTGAATTTGCCAAATGAGTAGGAGACAGTCAGATGGAGCAGCATAAAAAGTATCCAGCTGGATTTGTCATACGTATGGATGTTCATTCATCTGCTCTCATTTTGCTTAGCATAGTTGTTCATTTGGCAGCAAGTTCCCTTTGGGGGCATGATGCATTTTGACCATGTGGTTTCAGATATTTTGGGCTTCATGTGAATTTTCAAGAGGTGTTGATAACGTTGTCATAATTTAAACCACATAGTGGGATTTTTTTTTAGGCTGAGGGTGTCATGCAAGTAGGGATTAATATTGTGTATTGGGTGTTTTACTTGTTTTACTGGGATACTTACATTTATACACATTAAGCCTCCATTCACAGTAGCCACTAGCCACTGCATTGGGACAGTCTGCATGCTCTGTTCGTTCCCTCGGCGGAGACGCGCTCACCTTCTCTGCCCGGGGTTCTCGGCTCTTGATTGGATAGATTGATAGCACTGCAGCCATTGGCTCCCGCTGCTGTCAATCAAATTCGATGATGCAGGCGCGGGGGTGGGGGCGGAGTCTGGCATTCTGTGTCTATGCACGCAAATGTTGGACTTGGGCGCACGCCCACACGGTAACTCCCATGGAGAGCTCTTCTCCCAGGGGGTTTACAGATGCGAGTAGTAGCCGCGGACCCCAGAAGACGAGGTTCGGGGCCAAACTGCAAAGTGAACTGCAATAGTGGAGGTAAGTATGATATGTTTGTTATTTAAAAAACAAAACAAAACAAAAAAAAAAGGTTTACAATCACTTTAATCGTGTGGTAAGAAATGCTGGAATATATTCCTGACTCATTGGAACTGAAAAAGCTGCTTAGATGAGCGGTGCTTTTAACATTACAGAACAAATCCAGTTGAATATGACAAACTAAAACTAGCCATACCATGACTTGGATAAATGAGAATATTCACAGACATTTCCTAAAGAGATTTTCCGCTTTCAAACACTAAACTGATAAACGATCATATGCATTTCACTGCGGTTCACCAAGGTTTTCTTATTTGGCTGTTTTAACTGCATTGCTGATGCCATCTGTGCTTGGAGATGCTCAGCTCCATTTAATGCATATCAGGTCAGCCGTAAAAAAAAAAACCACATTGCATTTCATTGGATTTCTATAGTGGATTTGCAGCACTATGACACAACCTATATTGAATAATACACTTCCTAGTCTGGATTGTCTCTATCTGAAAAAAGATAAGCAGCTTACCAAGTGGTGGTCATCTCAAAGCTATTCAGCATTCCTGTATAAAAATGGTGATGGGCAGTGATTCAAAAGAGGGACACCTCTGCCAAGGAAAAGGGGAGGCATCTAATTAGCTTTTTCTGTGTCTGCCTTTGTTTTTCTTTGCTTGCCCTTCTCCCTGCTTATAATTACTAATTTTGAAAATAGTCTGAAACCAGGTACCATTTTTGGTATAGTAGGTCTTTACTCAGTACTACTTCTCCAAGGTGCTTTATGCCGCGTACACACGAGCGGACTTTTCAACATCCAAAGTCTGAAGGACCGAGTCCGTCAGACTATCCGATCGTGTGTGGGCTGCAACGGACTTTTGACTCGCCAAAGTCCGAAGGACTTTAGAATATGGAACATGCTTCAAATTTTCCCGAAGGAACTCCGCCGGACCCGGTCCCCTTCGAAAACTCCGCTCGTGTGTATGCTACTCCGACGGACTAAAACCGACGCTAGGGCAGCTATTGGCTACTGGCTATGAACTTCCTTATTCGAGTCGGGTCGTACGTCATCACGTTCGAATCCGTGGGAGTTTAGTGTGATTGTGTGTGGCCAAGTCCGTTCGGCCGAAAAGTCTGTCAGAACTCCGTCGGAATTCCAGCAGAACTCCGACGGAACTCCTTTGGAAGTCTGTCGGACATAAGTCCGCTCGTGTGTACGGGGCTTTAGGCCTCATGCACACTGGACACTTTTACAGCTGCTCCTAGGGGCATCTGGCATGTTTTTTTTTCCCTGCCTCTAAACTCCCCTGACAGTTAGCCTTGTGTCCATGCACACATAGGGGGTTAGTTACGAAAGGCAAATCCACTTTGCACTGAAAGTGCACTTGAACGTGCAGTCGCTCTAAATCTAAGGGGTAGATCTGAAATGAGTGGAAGCTCTGCTGATTTTATCATCCAATCATGTGCAAGCTAAAATGCTGTTTTTTATCCTTGCATGTCCCCCTCGGATCTACAGCGACTTTACTTCCAAGTGCACTTTAAAGTGCACTTACAGTGCAAAGTGGATTTTCCTTTAGTAAATAACCCCCATAGACTTTTTTTTTAGCTTAGAGGCAGGAAAAAAACACTTTTAAACGTGTGTAAATGCTTCTAAACACACATTAACGCTAGGTGCGTTTAGCACTTGAGCATTAATTCATTTCAATGGCCACAAATAATCCATTTCATTGGCCAGAAGAAATTCTAAAATCATTTGTTGCCCCAACACTTCATATTCCTGATATGCAGTGGCATCGTTATGGGGGAGCGGGGGGTGCAGCCAGCACAGAGTGTCACCACTACACAGTGCACTATATTGCATTCACTTGCAGAGCTGCAGCGGAGCGATGTGATGGAGGCTGCCTAGAACCCTTCCCAGTCAGTTAAGCTAACCCTCGAGGATCTCCAATATCTCCTTGAGCCGGGGTTGGTGAGTGGAGCTGGGGGTTTGGCTACCTCCTCCACTCCTCCCTCAGACTTCTTTACTCAGCTGATCCCGAAGCTGAAGGAGGAGAAAGAGGCAAGGACATAGCAGCCTTGACTGTCACTGCATAGATCCCTAACTGCCCTATATCTCACTAACCTGCCCTATACCACCCCAAACTTCCCTATACCTCACTAACTTGCCCTATACCACCCCAAACTGCCCTATATCACCCCAAACTGCTCTCCTCCAATGACCAGACTTGTCCTGACATGTCCCCCCCCCCCCCCCCACAGCTATTCACTGGGAAGCTCAGTGTGCTGCTGCTTTTCCTCCCCCCAGCCCTTATGCAGCTGGGAACAGAGGGAATGTGATCACTTATAAAAAAGGTATTTGTATATATTTTTTTATATCTATAGAAAAATGGTTTGCCTCTCATTTATCCTTTAAACTGAATGAGTTGTTTTACAAGGTGATTGTTTACAATCACTTTAACGCCCAAGTACTTAATGCCTGTAAAAGAGCCTAAATGCTTGTAAAAGTGTTAGACACTTTTACAAGCATCAGGTGTTTTTTCTGCAATAACACTGCTGCCAGGAGGAAAAACCTTTTGTGTGGATGAGACCTTAAAGATAAACTCATAATTTAATAGTTGTATATTTCTTTAAAAGGGAGTAAAAAGGAGCAGCTCTAGGAGCCAACTAAGCACTGCTGCTTGACCTTGGACATACCAACAGGAGTAGAAAGCACAATGAGCAATGTATTCCTTAAATGAAACAGAGAAAATTGTGTCACCTGCCTGTCTGCTTTGACAGAGATGTGTGGGTCACCAAAGTGGCTTGTGGGCAGGTGCAGTTTATTCTCCCTTCTGTAGGTGGCACTGCATTTCTGGCCCCTACAGAGAGAGTGGAGGATGAGGAAGAACATTGTTCCTCTGCAGACTCTATAGGTGTCACCAAGGAAGCAGTGGTCAGATTGGACGCTGCAACACTGGGTGGCATTGGTGGCCACCTTTAGTGTGGGCAATGCTAATAAATATCAAGGAGGGATAGATTAGGGACATCACTGTCTTCTCTGCTATGTCTTAGGACCTGCACCACTCCTCTAAGTGTTGCTTGCACTGTCACTCTGATATTAGCCATCCCCTACACAGATGCTGCTCTGGTAATGCAAGCTACAAAGATCTAACCTTTATGCTGGAATTCTACCAATGTACTGCCAACATTGCAGAGAACACTATTGCTAGTCTTTCCACACCTGTGTTGCCTTTAGGGATGGGCGAACGGTTCAGCCTGAGCATAAGTTCGGCCCGAACTTTGGTTGTTCGGATGTTCTGTGAACATCGAACAATATGCAACTTCACCATGGCTTCCCCGTGGCGTTAGAGGGGGCGGGGCCACCCGGAAACCTCACCGGGTCGCCCTGCCCTTAGTTATATAAGAACTGTCAAAGGTGCTGAAGCATCATACGTCAGGAGCCTCCCATGGAGGCAGATCGGTGGTGGGTTGTTTTTTTCTGTTTTCGATCCTTCGGTGGAGCGATAGAAGAAGATGAATGGACTTTGTGGGACATTTTTTTTTTAAATAAAGGACTTGTCCCAAGCTGTGTCTTGTTTTTTTTTTTTTTACATTTTGACACTTTTTGTGAAATGGTATGGGTAGTACCCAAATCCCATTAAAAACGCTGCGCTATCAAAGGTATAAGCATAAAGCCTCTGAACTGGTAAATATATCCTCTACACTGTGGTAATAATAATGTAGAAAATATATGATGAAAAATATATAAAATAACAAGTGCTTAATAGCCAAATAATAAAGTGACAATGTGCATTCATATAGTGATGAAAAATATTAAAGCCATGTAATATTAAGTCCATGTAAATCTAATTAGATCCAAATACTGAAATTATAAAAAAAAGTGCTTAACTGCACTATGCAAAGTTCAAATTGATCCAATTTACAGGAGCTCCACACTCCATGCGATTCAGTATGCTGTGAAAGTGATGCGATAATCAGATGCTGCGTTCTCACTCAGGTGCTCCCCCAATTTAATGAAGGCTCACCTTAAGATGTGTGACCTTGCTGTTAAGCTTGGTCAATACACGCTTTGGTACCACTACAGGGTTCAACAGTGTGTCCGGGATCCTGGATCAATCGCCAGTGTGCCTCAGTAAATCAATGAAGAAAAGGATCTCATATAGTATGCTTATGCAATTTATTGAAACAAAAATAAACAAGTCCCACACAGGGTACTCACAATATCCAGGCGCTTCAGTGCGCCATTCTACATCAAGCAAAAAACAAATGGTTGAAACTGGCTGGTAACAGGATGGTATGCTGATCATTCCTAACAGCTGATCTGCTAAGTGTGCCATCCTGTCCCCTTCCCCTACGTGTGTCGATACAAGGGAATTTCATATCTTCATCGGAGGGAGGAGATTATCTGGAAAAGGATACTTGTTCTTCACTAGCTGAAGCTAAAGAAATGGCGAAGAACAATGCTTAGGCTACTGTTTGGTGCTAATAGCTTGTACATTCCTTACAGCACCACATTTCTACTTGAGTGATATGGACACTTTCTATTGGCTGTCCAGCAGTGGGATCTTCTGAAGCTCCAGAAGATTGCAGCACAGTGTTGATGTGAATTCAAAGGGACCGGTTAGCAACAGGCACAGACTTCAGGCCCGTTCACACCTGAGCATTTTGTAGCCTGAGCCTGGGTTTACACTAGCTCGATCTCAGAGATCGCAAGTGATTCATAACCGCACCGCAGGTGCAGATCACACGCGATCTCTGAGCAATGATAGTTCAGCCATACAATTGTATGGCTGAACTCACATTGGATTCACACAAAAAATAATGCAGGGATTTGTTTTTCCCTGCACTTGAATCGGATCGCATGGGTGTTCTCACCTATGTGATTCCTGTGCGAGTTCACAGTTCGCACTGCGATCTGTGAACTAAACTGGGGGTGTCAGTAACTGTTACTGACACCCGCAACCGTTCGCACAAGGCAGTGTGAACTGCCTGCGGGAGACAAACGATGGTTCTAGCATGACACTAATATAAACCCAGGGGGAAGCCTGAAGCTACAAAACGCTGGAGGAGAAAAAATCAATTATTCTCTATGGAGATAGTTCATATCTCCACTCCAAAAGGCTTGAAGCCTGCATAAAATGCTCCAAAATGCTCCAAAATGTCTGAGCCCCCTTTCGCACTTGTACGACCACAGTTGTACGACTGTGGACCCAACTTTGCCTTGCGTCTTGAAGTCTGACATGCGTTCAACTTCAATAAACAGGGATTCGATTTTGATCCCTGACAATACCAGGCACTGTGGTGTATAAATCTTTAGGGGGAACTCCACGCACAATGTAAAAAAAAACCCGGCATGGGTTTCCCCCTCCAAGAGCATACCAGGCCCTTCAGTCTGGCATGGAAATGATGAGGGTACCCCCAAAATCCATACCAGACCCTTATCCGAGCACACAGCCTGGCAGGTCAGGAAAAGGGGTGGGGACGAGCGAATGCCCCCCCTCTCCTGAACAGTACCAGACCGCATGCCCTGCACCCTCTCCTCCCCAAAGCACCTTGTCCCCATGTTGATGAGGATAAGGGCCTCTTCCCGACAACCCTGGCCATTGATTGTTGGGTCTGCAGACGGGGAGCTTATCAGAATCCGGAAGCCCCCTATAACAAGGAGTATTGGGTACATTGGACCCCTACCCATTCACCTAAAAAAAAAAAAGTCTCAAAAATAAAGTTTTTAAACAGGTTTTTAAAGTCATTTATTGGGGAGCTCCGGGGGCCCTTCCAACGACTTCTCTCCTCTACAGTTCTTCTACCTCTTCTGGCGACATCTTCTGCCTCTAACAATGCAAGAATATGCAATAATTATAAGGATATGCAAAATATACAAACACAATTTGTTATGCAAAACAGTGCTTAAAGTGGAACTCCAGTCATTTTAAAAATGCGGTTTTATCAGCATTTTGCACTGGCGTCAATGCACATTTAGCCGCGCTAGCTTTCAGCCACATTTCTCTGCCTCTATTCATAATCAATGGTTCCCTATAAGAGCCCATTGATTTGAATAGAAGTCACACCAGAAGTCGATCACGATGATCCGAATTGCGGTGCAACTTGAGTGCTGAGGATCTTGACGAAAATGAAAAAAAAATTGTGGGTTCCTCCCCAAAATCCATACCAGACCGAAGGGTCTGGTATTGTCCTGCAGGGGAACCCTATGTCAATTGTTTTACATTTTGGCGGGGGGTTTCCTCTCCAAGCTCGTCAGCACATAAGTCACACCGCAAGTTGGATCATCATGATCCGATTTCTGGTGTAACTTCTATTCAAATCAATGGGGTCCCATAGGGAACCATTGATTTTGAATAGAGGCAGAGAAACGCCTGACGAGGCTCAACGCTGTGTATCCAGAGTTAAGCCATGTTTAACAGCTTTTACTGACGTCTGGCATGTTTTTTACCTTTAAAAATCTCCATAGGTGAGGTTTAAAAAAAATCTACAGGTTGCATGTTTTGAGCTACAGAGGAGGGCTAGAATTATTGCTCTCGTTCTACCGATCGCGACGATACCTCACATGTGTGGTTTGAACGCCGTTTTCATATATCAGTGCTACTCGCGTATGCGTTCACTTCTGCACACGAGGGCGTGTTAAAAAAATATATATAATAATTTCTTATTTATTTTACCTTATATTTTTACACCTTTTTTTATAAAAAAAATATTCACTTTTATTTCTATTACAAGGAATGTAAACATCCCTTGTAATAGAAAAAAGCATGACAGGATCTATTAAATATGAGATCTGGGGTCAAAAAGCCCTCAGATCTCATATTTAGACTAAAATGGCTTTGGCCATACTTCTCCTTTAAGAAAACTGTCATTAAACTAGGGTTTATATCTACTTTAAAAAAACTGCTCAGAGTGATATTTAGTTCGGAGTTTAGTCTGAGCCACAGCATTTGTACCCACACAAAGCATTGCATATTGTAATAAATATAGGTAATCTCACTGATATATATCTTCTAATCAAGGAAAAACATCATATTTGCTATTCTGATGGATTGAAATTAATCCTAATAAGAATTATGCTCAACATATCGCTATTACTTCAAATAAAAAACACAAATGAGCGCTCAGAGGTGAAAGTAGCTCACACAAAAAGGTGGCACACCAACCTTATGACAAAAATAAACCAAAAAATGTGCAGCGTTTCAATATAAAGTGCATCAAAATATGATATGAATAGAAAAATAAAGTGCATAAATTACAAAAACATTAAAGTGCATCAATCTATAGCCATATGTGGCAATATAAAGAAAATGTATAAAGTTCAAACAAAGTAACTATAAAGTGCTAGTGCTCGATAGATATCAAAAAGTCCAAATAAAAGTACCAGAATCATATAAAGAATCCACTTGAGAACTTCAAATATTGTGACTCCCAGTGTAGTAGTTAGTTCACTGTGTCACCAAAGTTTACTAATCCTTCCCCCCCTTATGCACTCACCAATGGATATTAGCATGCAAAATCAGCTGTTCATACAAGGACATGGAATCCACTCTCAGATCGCCACACTCCAAAACGGGGTCCATGTTAGCTATAAGTGATCAAACACGCCATCATCCTCCACCTGCAGATCATCTTCTTTTACCTATCTATTTAACCACTTCAGCCCCGGAAGAATTACCCCCTTCCTGACAAGAGCACCTTTTGCAATTTGGCACTGCGTCGATTTAACTGACAATTGCGTGGTCGTGCAAACAAAATTGACGTCCCTTTTTTCCCACAAATAGAGCTTTCTTTTGGTGGTATTTGATCACCCCTGCGATTTTTCTTTTTTGCGCTATAAAAAAAATGTTTTAACAAAAACACATTATTTTTTACATTTTGCTATAATAAATATCCCCCAAAAATATATAAAAAAACGTTTTTTTTCCTCAGATTAGGCCGATATGTATTCTTCTACATATTTTTGATTTAAAAAAAAATAATTAGATCGCAATATGCGTTTATTGATTGGTTTGAGTAAAAGTTATAGCGTTTACAAAATAGGGGATAGTTTTATGGCATTTTTATTAATTTTTTTTTTACTAGTAATGGCGGCGATCAGTGATTTTTATTGTGACTGCGACATTATGGCGCACACATCGGACATTTTTTTTTTACACATTTTTGGGACCATTGTCATTTATACAGCAATCAGTGCTATACAAATGTACTGATTCCTGTGTAAGTGATACTGGCAGTGAAGGGGTTAACCACTAGGGGCAGTGTAGGGGTGTCCTGGGGAGTGATTCTAACTGTGGAGAGGCGTGGCTACATGTGACACATCACTGATCTCTGCTCCCGATCACAGGCAGAGATCAGTGACACTGTCACTAGGCAGAATGGGGAGATGCTTGTTTACATTAGCATCTCCCTGTTCTTCCTCTCCGTAAGACGATCGTGGGTATCCCCACGGCGATCAAGTCCGCGGGACCCGCGACCCGACTCACAGAGCTTCCCGTGGACATGCGTGTGCCCGCTGGCTGCCTCTTAAAGGGCAACATACAGGTACGTTAGTTTGCCTGTACGAGCCCTTCTGCTGACGTATATCGGCGTGAGGCGGTCGGCAAGCGGTTAAAACAGTTGAGCCACACCTTCTCTGTAGTTATTCCTCAGCTGAAGTTTGCTGGCTGCCTTAGTTGCACTTAATCTTTTCCCCAAAAAGAATCGCACCTTTAGGCTGGGTTCACATATGTGCGATGTGGATTCCATCACATCCAATCTGCATGACATGCAAGTGTGATCGACTCTCAATGGAGTCAGTTCACACATGTCCTGGGCGGCCACAGTGTGAGTTCCAAAAGGGTCCTGTACGTTTTTGGGTCCGGTTCAGGTGCAAATTCAGGCAAAAATTCAGACTTGAATGTCACCTGATGAGTGAACAGGAATGCACCGGACTCCGGGCTCGATACTGCGGCCACACATGTGAACCCAGCCTAAAACTCATCATAGTCACACGTCCTCAGCCCAACCCGATAGTGGTTGTGGTAACTCTAACCAGCGTTCTCCGGCCCAGAGAATGCTGGTTAGGGTTACTACAGCCTTATTGGGAGCAGCAAAAAATCTTCAGCCTTTACAACCACCTAATACCATTTGCAGTAAGCAGCTGCTGATATTGTTGCTTTTAATTTTCCATTTACAAAGTTTAACAGGCTGTTGTTGACCTTTAGAATAGGAAGGTGAGAGCAAGTCAGCCTCAGGTGTAAACATGATCTACTGTGTAGATCAATGCTACTGTAAATAAAGAGTTCACCAGTGGAAAAATTCAGATCCAACGTAAATAGCAACTTCACTTTTGTTGAGAAAAAAAAGTTCCCCTCTGGGTGATCTATGTACATTGCAAGGATTATAACAACCTTTCTTGCAGATTCCTACCTTTTGTTATTCTGAAGAAATCACTGTTTGTGTTCTTATTGGAAGCATCTCACCAAAAATGACAGACTTCTGGGAAAATTGGTGAGCCAATCACACAAGCAGGGTATGATGCTTCGTGCAGGGGGGTTCCGACTTCAGCGTCGGAAGGTTTTACCCCTTCACGGGCAGGCCATTTTTTGATATTTAGCAATGAGCTACTTTACCTGGTAATTACAGGGTTATGGAACATTGTACCCAAATTTATATAATTTTTTTTTCCACACAAATAAAGCTTTCTTTTGGTGGTATTTGATCACTACTGGGTTTTTTTATTTTTTAATAAACAAAAAAAGACTGAAAATAAAAAATAAACTAAATATACTTTGACATAAAACATATCCAAAAAAATAAAAAAAATGTCTTCATAAATTTTGGCCAAAATGTATTCTGCTACATGTCTTTGGTAAAAAATAATCACAATAAGTCTATATTGATTGGTTTTCATGAACATTTACAGTACAAATTATGGTATACAGTATATATTGTAACTTTCTTTTATATTTCTATGGAGTTGAACAACAACTTATAATGGGACTGCGATAGTGCATCGAAAATCTGACACAAACTGACGCTGGAGGGAGGAACAGACTAACTGCCACTGACCTCACAAGTGAAACTAATACAGTGATTAGTGATAATATTATACACTGTACTATTGAACAAACAAAAGATTTTTCAGCACACTTACCAGCCAGCCTGCAAAACAACAGAATTACCTGTCTAGCAGTTTACGTTAAAAAAATCTGAGGGTTTTGTTTGCACACATTTGTAAATATATGCATAAGCTGCAATGCCCATGCCAAGGGACCTCTGTATATACTGCAGTCCTAACTCTAAATTAAGGCCAGTTATTGGTTGGTGTGGTTTCCACTTTTTTGTACAGGCATACCTCACTTTTAAGTAGACAATGGGGTTTATTTACTAAAGCTGAAAAGTGCAAAATCAGGCTCATTTCTGCATAGAAAACAATGAGCTTCCAGGTTTTATTAATAAAGCTTAATTGAACAAGTTGGGGTTAGAAGCTCATTGGTTTCTATGCAGAAGTGAGCCTGATTTTTCACTTTCCAGCTTTAGTAAATAAACCCCATTGTGTACTTAAAAGTGGGGTATGGCTGACAGTAGGTTGTACGGGGTGCAGGGACGCACTTGATGCCTTTGCTACAATTGTGCTTTTGCTGGGAATCACATGCATCCCTGTGCCTTTAGGGGGGTGGGTTCCCTCCAGGCATACCTGCCCTTAATATATCCATTCTTATATATGCACCTGCTATGGAGGCTCTGTCAATTTAGCGTTAGAACCGCAGTATATATACAGAGGTCCCTTGGCATGGGCACTGCGGCTTATGCATACATTTACTATTGTGTGCAAGCAAAACCCTCTGTTGTTAACGTAAGCTGTTAGGGTCAATTTGGTGGTTTTGCAGGCTGACTGGTAAGTGTGCTGGGAAATGTTTTGTGTTTGTGATGTGCATTGCCCTTCCATGTGCACCTTGCTGCAAAGGCCAGTTCTAGATTGGGGTGGATGCCACTTTTTTTGAACACTGTACTAATGACACTGGCTGGGAAGGGGATAACATCTAGGATGATCAAGGTGTTACATGTGTGCCTAACAATGTGTAATGTGTTTCATTTTTACTAAATGTCTCTGTTTCTTATCCCTGCTTAGCAAGAATAAGAAGCAGAGAGATTGTCCCCGCTGTACAGACTGTGATTGCACACAATCAATCAGTAGGTCCCGGCCATGAATAATTGGCCAGAACTTGGTGACAGACTCCCACTGTGTATAATCACAGCAGGTGTCGAGGGGAGCATGCATGCACACGTCCTATACCCAGAAACAGGCAGCAACGTATGGGTACATTGCTTTGCCTGCATGAGTTGCCTGTCTGCAGTATCTTGTGGGCAGGCAGTCCGCAAATGGTTAAAGAATAAAAATATTTGAAAACCAGAAGTATACTTATTGTACTGCTTGTGTCAAATTTTCAGGTCTTCTTCTCACAATAAACCTTGTTATCCACAACCTGACAGTGATTGACTGCTACGCACATGCTCATTATGCTGATTTGAAGGCAAAAGTGACTGTAAGAAAGGATATGAATTGAGGGACAGTTCCCAGTAATTATATCCGTTAAAGAGAATGCATAGAAATTATCTGTGCTGATGACAATGAAGTTGAAATTTTATTTCCAGCTGTGCATAAAATAGATAAATATTCTTGCTGGTTTGGAAAGCAGTGGATCTCTCAGTTAAGAAATGAGTATTGTCACCTGTCATTTTTATTTTACTAACAGGAAATTTGATGGAGTAAGGACTTGCTATTATTATGGGGGGTTATATAGTTATTGTTAGAAGTGTATTTTTTATATAAGAGGGCTTAGCTATGTTTAGCTAACAAACAGTTAATACAATGTGACACACATTCAGGTCTTCACAATGATCATATTGTTTCATGTTCCTTTCTCGTTATTTGTTGCATCCTTCAGAGCATTTCCTTGTTTGAACGCCATCCAGTATTGTTATACTGTATTGTATTATTTCCGATCGTAGATTCACAAGGGCACATATGTGTGGGAGAGGAGAATGCAACTGGCTGAACACATAAATTTTTTTGGTCCTGGCTTCTTCTTGAATCAATAGCCTCATTGAATTAAAAAATACTAATATTTTACCAAGTTGATTAATTAAACTAAGCTTATTAAAAAATAAAAAAACACCCAGGCAGGGGTCAACTTCATGGCCAAATAAGAAAAAATATATATTTGTAAATCCAGAGATACAGGAAGCTGACGTTTTTGTCAAAATTGGTCCTGGCCCTTCCTGAACCTAATAGACAGAAAGAGAAAGGCTGCTCATATGGAGGAATGGAAGATGAGAGGGCCAAAGTCATATTTGACTTTTAAATGAGAAGACAACATTTGCATATAACTATATTTGTCTATAGGGTCAACTATCAAAGCTGTAAGTTAATTTAGTTGCATCTGTAATTGTATTGATTATTTTTTTAAGAACATATTTATTTTATTCACAAAAAAAATTGTATTATTTAACCACTTCAAGCCTTTATGTCTCAAAAATAGCTATTTATTTGTGTAATCTTTATTTAGTTTAAAACATAAGTCATATAAGCAGGAAAAACAGAAAAAGGCAAAAGAAAGTTATCCATTTGTCAACAGGCCCAAATAGGTGCCGGTCTTGATACATAACAAAATGTCAGATTGACCATCCTACGGTACATAAGGAATATCAATGCATATGATCTACATACCTAATACTAAAACCAATGAATCCACACACATCGAATAGCCTTATTCCTATCAACAAATCTCTGTATCAATGGAAACACCCATCTGTGTGTATGTGGGAGATAAAGAGCAATATCAGAGGTAACTAACCCAACCGGGAAGATCATATGTGCATGAAAGGGGAATGGGGTGGGAAGAAGGAGAAACACAGGAGGGAGGTAAAAGAAACATTACTCTAATATAAATGCTTTTAAGTAAACAATAAAATTCTCTGTGGATCAAATCCAGAAAAGCTTAAACAGTCAACAAAGGCCAACGTCCAAGAAGATATTGGTTGAGAGTTCCATGGGGTTATGCTTGTATAGTGAATCCAGATAGCCCATATATTGTAGAAGATGTATATCCTTGCATGTCACCATCCATTCCGCCACAGCCATATCATTGTTCACTAAACATGTCCAACCTTCCCGACTGTGAGTTTGAGCTGATTTCCAGTAAACTGGGATCAACCACCTAGCTGCATTCAGAAGATGGGGCAGTAATGATTTACAGTAATATGCGGGAGGAATGGGGGACATGCAGCAAGAGCTCCAACGAGGAGTCGGGTAGCTCAATATCTAAGATCACTTTAACTTGGGTCCTGATATCTTGCCAATAATTCCCCCTGAGGAAGATACGTCATTTCCTGGTATCGACACACATTGGGGAGGGGACAGGACGGTGTGTGAGAAGGTGGAGTGATCTCAGTGCAGGAGAGGACACACCAGTACAGCGTTTTTAAGATTTTTTTGGGCTTGTAAAGAGAGGTGCGCTGTAGCACCTATGAAATGTGAGTACCCTAATGTAGGGAAGATTGTATTTTTAATACATTTATAAAACTGTATCACACCATCCATTTTCCTTTGTCTTCTATATGGATATATGCGCAAGCAGGTATCCAAGGACCTGAATGCTGACAATAAACCCAGAGGTGGTTTAAAAGCGTGTTTTGACCGAGCTTAGGTGCAAGGTCACATGCTCTAAGATGAGAACATACACCAAAGGGGGAGCACAAGAGTGGATATGAGCACCTACTGTTATATCATTTGTAATGAGAATCAGAAGAATGGATTAATTAGGAATGGACTTTTTGTTGCATTCCTTTTTAGACACATTAATGCATTAATATTTTTTGCACAAGAGCACTTTAAACATGGTTTAATATATTGCATATTGATTATTTTATGTTGATGCACTTTATTTATATATAGACTTGTATAGTTTACCAGTTGTCAATGGAATTATCGCATAGGGTTGCAACATATGTATATAGAGTTGCATATAAATGCACATGTTGTCACTGGTAGTATCACAAGGATTGCAACTTAATTGCATAGGATTGTAATATATGTACATTTATTAATCGCATTGGATTGTAAAAGTTTTTAATATTTAGTTGGAGTCAACAGTGTCAGTATTTGACCACATGATTACATTTGGATAGCACATCATTTTATTTGTTTATTTATCTTGCCAATAAGATCGCAGCCTGGGGCACTCCCACCAAACATGTAGAAACGTGCCACATAGCCCGCAACCCCTTCAGCAACCATCAGTTGGATCAGTGTTGGATAAATTATAGCAAGTTTGGAGGGGACCCTATACCAGCTAGTAAGTAATTTGAACCCGCTCTGTTGCATTTTTGTATCTACAGAGCTGGTATGTGTAAAGCGGTAAAGATGTTCAAGTTGTAGTTTGGTGAATTCATATTGCAGGTCTCTTTCCCACTCCCTTATGTATAGGGATTTCCCCCTGAGTTCCAACGAATACAGCATCTTGTATAACACCAAGTTCCTACCCACCAGGAATTTTTCCAGAGGTTCCCACAATTTAGCCAATACACCATGATATCTGTCCATTATCTGCTGCAAGATGAAAGCCTTGTATTATTTTCTAATGACAGGCATATCCCATGCCTCCCGTCCGCTTCGAGCATTGCAAGGTACGAAAAGCCAAACATGGGCTTCGTCCATACAATATGTATTTCGAAAACAGATTGTTGAGGGTCAAGAAAAAGGATCTGGGTAAAGGAATGGGCACCATTTGCAAGTAGAAGAGAATCTGTGGTAACACATTCATTTTTTAACACACTGACTCAGCCCATCCACGAGAAAGTCGCCCTCTGCCATTTTTTTAGGTCTGCTCTTATAATGGAGAGCAATGGGGTAAAGTTAGAGGCATATACAGTTCCTTAAAAAAGTATTCACACCCCTTGAAATTTTCCACATTTTGTAATGCAACTAAAAACGTAAATGTATTTTATTGGGATTTTATGTGATAGACCAACACAAAGTGGCACATACAATTCTGAAGGGGAAGGAAAATGATAAATGATTTTCACTTTTTTTTTTACAAATATGTGAAAAGTGTAGCATGCATTTGTATTCAGCCCCCCTGAGTCAATACTTTGTAGAACCACCTTTTGCTGCAAGTCTTTTTTTGGGGATGTCTGTACCAGCTTTGCACATCTGACATTTTTGCCCATTCTTCTTTGCAAAATCTCTTATGCCACGTACACACGATTGGAATGTCCCCCACATGAATTTCTCGCAAACTGCAAATGGGACTTCTTGTGGATTTCTTTTAACAATGTCTTTCTTCTTGATGCTCTTCCATAAAGGCCAGATTTGTGGACTGCACAACTAATAGTTGTCCTGTGGACAGATTCTCCCACCTGAGCTGTGGATCTCTGCAGCTCCTCCAGAGTTATCATGGGCCTCTTGGCTACATCTTTCCTTCTAGCTCTCCTTGCCTGGCCTGCCAGTTTAGGTGGACGGCCATGTTTTGGTAGGTTTGCAGTTGTGCCATGCTCTTTCCCTTTTTGGATGATGGATTGAACAGAGCTCCATGAGATGCTCGAAGTTTGGGAGAATTTTTTTTATAACTTAATCCTACTGTAAATTTTTTCACAACTTTATCCTTGGTCAGTCTGGTGTGTTCCTTGGCATTCATGATGCGGTTTGTTCACTAAGGTTGACTAACAAACCTCTGAGGGCTTCACAGAACAGCTGTATTTATACTGAGATTAAATTGCACACAGGTGGACTCTATTTACTAATAAGGTGACTGCTGAAGGCAATTGGTTCCACTAGATTTTTTAGATTCTTGCTGGCTCAGTATGGAGACGAGTGAGGGGAAGATGGGTCCCACCCGTCTCCATACAATTGCTGGGCGGAGGCAACATCAAACATTTTTTTCTATTGCATTTTAATCTAAATATGAGATCTGAGGTCTTTTTGACCCCAGATCTCATGTTTAAGAGGTGCTGTTATGCTTATTCCTATTACAAGAGAAGTTTACATTTCTTGTAATAGGAATAAAAGTTACATTTTTTTTAAAGAACAGTGTACAAATAAAAAGGTAAAATAAATAAGAAAAAACATTTTTTTAACGTGCCCCGTTCCGACGAGCTTGCGCGCAGAAGCTAACACATACGTGAGTGGCGCCGGCATGTGAAAACGGTGTTCAAATCACACATGTGAGGTATCGCCATGATCAGTAGAACGGGAGCAATCATTCTAGCTCTAGACCTCCTCTGTAACTCAAAACATGCAACCTGTAGAATTTCTTTAAACGTCATCTATGGAGATTTTTAAGGGTAAAAGTTTGTCACCATTCCACAAGCGAGCACAACTCTTCTGGCAGAGGATATGGCAACCAAAAAAACGATCTTCCGTGTCACAAGAACCAAGGGAATGTCCTGTATAGGCTCAAAAGTCTGTTTCTATGAAGCCGTCAAGACTAAATTGAAATCCCAAGGGTTCAGGGGTGTCCCGACGGGAGGAATAATCCATGTTACCCCCTGAATAAAGTTACAAATCAGAGAGTGAGAAGCAAGAGGCTGTTGAAATAACACTGATAGGGCTGAGACCTGGCCCTTGATAGTACTCAAGGCCAGCTTCATTTCCAATTCTGTCTGCAGGAATTCAAGAATCCTACCTATGACATACTTTCTGGGGTGCCAACCCCTGGATTCACACCAGGAGACATATGCCTTCCAGACTCTATAGTATATGACTCTGGAGGCCAGCTTCCTAGCATTAACAAAAGTAGACACTTTTGAAGGGGATAACCCATGGTCTTTTAGAATGTTTCAATAACCAAACCGTTAAATTTAGCATTTGTAAGATAGAATGGAATACTGGACCTTGTGCGAGAAGTACTGGCCATAGTGGCAGGGTCCCCTACCGCTATCTTTATGATCTCGGCAAACCAAGATCTTCTGGGCCGCGTTGGGGCCACCAGAATAACCTTTTTCCCTTCCTGCTTGATCCTGTGAAGAAGGCGTGGAAGCAGCAGAACCAGAGGAAACGCATAGATCAGTGAAAACTGATCCTATGGAAAGACCAATGCGTCTGTTCCGCATGCCAGCAGATCCCTTGTCCTTGACACAAATTTGTCGACCTTGTTTTTGAATCTGGACGCAAACAGATCCACGTCCGGAGCACACCTTCTTTGACATATCGACAGAAAAATGTCAGGGTGAAGGGACCATTCTCCCGGAAACAATTGTTGGCGACTCAAGTAGTCCGCCTGCCAATTTTCTATCCCTGGAATGAAGATCGCTGATTGGCAAGGAATGTTGATTTCTGCCCAAGACAGAACATGTTTTACCCCTTTTTGGGCTGCACCACTTCTCGTGCCCCCTTGGTGATTAATGTAGGCCACAGCCGTGGCATTATCGGATTGAATCCTGACAGGACAATTTTGTAATATGAGTGTCCATGCCTCTAGGGCCAGACAAATTGCCCAAATTTCTAGAATATTGATGGGCAGGTCCTTTCTCACTTCTCCTGGACAGATGCCTCTTCCAGGACTGCTACCCAGCCTACAAGGCTGGCATCCATTGTTACCACTTTCCAGGATACTGGTAGAAAGGATTTTCCCTGTTGAAGGTTGCTGGATACCAACCACCAATTGAGGCTCTGACGCACCTCGAGTGGTAAGCACATTGGAAAGTTCCAAGTCGACAGAATACTGTTTTGCAGCAGTCTTGAATGAAACTGCGCATAAGGAACACTATCTTTCCTAACAATTTCATGCAAAGCCGAATAGAAGGATTTCTCTTTGTTCTGACAAGCCAAATCAGTTCCTTTATGGAACTGATCCTTCCCTGGGGTAAGAATATCTTCCTTAGAATGGTATTTATGATCAGCCCCAAGTACTGTAATCTCCTTGATGGTTTTAAGGAGGATTTTTCTAGGTTGAGAGTCCAGCCTAGGAATTCTAGGTAACTCAAGGCTGAGACAAAGTTTTGGTTTAGACAGGTGACTGACTGATCTATTAAGAGCAGATCATCTAGGTAGGCTAGAATTGTTTTACCCTGAGCCCTTAACCTGGCTAAAGGAGGGGCCAGGATCTTTGTGAACTCTCTAGGTGCGGTGGCTAGACCGAAAGGCAGAGCCACAAACTGAAAATTACGATTTTCTACCTCGAAGCTTAGAAATCTCTGATGAGTGGGAAAAATTGGCACATGGAGATTAGGCATCCTTGATGTCGATCAATGCCAAAAATTCTCTTCCTTGTAGAAAGGAAACAACAGAATGACTTGACTCCATGCGAAAGTAATAGATATTCAAGTGTCGGTTTAGATCCTTGAGATCTAAAATGGGTTTTACCTCCCCATTTGGTTTTGGTACCGTGAAGAAGTTTGAATAAAGTCCTGATCCCTGCTCCTCTGTGGGAGATGGTCCAGAGCCAGAAATAGAGACTTCCTTTTCCCTGGATCTCTGGGAACATTTGATCTTAAAAAACGGGGAGACGTGAATTCTCGGAATTCTAGTTTGTAACATAGAGAAATTGAGGAAGCCACCCATCTGTCCTGACAATGTTCCTGCTAGATGTTTGAAAAGTGTAGAAGCCTTCCTCCCCACCCGAGCAAGCGGGCTTCCTGCCCCAGGTCCTCTTTTGGCCCTGGGACTGCCCCTGAGGTCTTCCTCTTGAACCTGACGGTGGAGGCCATCGAGACTGCCTGGAGGCTGATGCTCCTGGCACCAGAGAAGATGCACGTTTAAAGGAAAAATGTTTAAACGTCTTCTTTACTGGTAAAAGAGAACTTTTCACATTAGAAATTCTTTGGATTTACTTATCCAGATCGTTTCCAGACAACAATTCTCCATGAAATGGGACACTGGCCAAGAGCTTTTTACATGGTGCTTCAGCTGACCAATTTTTCAACCATAGGACTCTGCACTAGGGATGAGCTTCGTGTTCGAGTCGAACATACGTTCGACTCGAACATCGGCTGTTCGCCCGTTTGGCGAATACCGAACATTATGGGCCATTCGCGCCAAATTCGTGTGGCGCTCACGGCCCACAATGCACTGCACCATCGCAGTGCATTGCTGGCTCATGATTGGCCAAGCATGCACTGTGACCCCGCATGCTTGGCCAATCACAGCGCCGGCAGTGAGGAGAGCCATGATTGGCCACAGGCAGGATGCCTGTGGCCAATCATAGCTCAGGCTGTGTAGTACACGCCCCACACTACGCGGCGGCCTTGTGTAATGTGTTGGCGTCTGTAGGAGTTAGTGGGTGTTCTGTGTACCTTCAACACAGTATACACCGTTCATTATCGGCCAATTTTGCGTGCTTGCTCTTCTGTAGTGGTTGTTGTCTGCGTGCCCTGACCGCAGAATACACCGTTATATCCACCTATATAGCTAGCTATATTGCTCTTTTTAAATAGAGCTTGCAGTCAGTTGTAGGAGATCGTGCGTGCTGTCTGCGTGCCCTGACCGCAGAATACACCGCTATATCCACCTATATAGCTAGCTATATTGCTCTTTTTAAATAGAGCTGGCAGTCAGCTGTAGGAGATTGTGCGTGCTGTCTGTGTGCCCTGACCGCAGAATACACCGTTATATCCACCTATATAGCTAGCTATCTTGCTCTTTTTAAATAGAGCTTGCAGTCAGTTGAAGGAGATTGTGCGTGCTGTCTGCGTGCCCTGACCACAGAATACACCGTTATATCCACCTATATAGCTAGCTATCTTGCTCTTTTTAAATAGAGCTTGCAGTCAGCTGTAGGAGATTGTGCGTGCTGTCTGCGTGCCCTGACCGCAGAATACACCGTTATATCCACCTATATAGCTAGCTATCTTGCTCTTTTTAAATAGAGCTTGCAGTCAGCTGTAGGAGATTGTGCGTGCTGTCTGCGTGCCCTGACCCCAGAATACACCGTTATATCCACCTATATAGCTAGCTATATTGCTCTTTTTAAATAGAGCTTGCAGTCAGCTGTAGGAGATTGTGCGTGCTGTCTGTGTGCCCTGACCGCAGAATACACCGTTATATCCACCTATATAGCTAGCTATCTTGCTCTTTTTAAATAGAGCTTGCAGTCAGCTGTAGGAGATTGTGCGTGCTGTCTGCGTGCCCTGACCGCAGAATACACTGCTATATCCACCTATATAGCTAGCTATATTGCTCTTTTTAAATAGAGCTTGCAGTCAGTTGTAGGAGATTGTGCGTGCTGTCTGCGTGCCCTGACCGCAGAATACACCGTTATATCCACCTATATAGCTAGCTATCTTGCTCTTCTTAAATAGAGCTTGCAGTCAGCTGTAGGAGATTGTGCGTGCTGTCTGCGTGCCCTGACCGCAGAATACACCGTTATATCCACCTATATAGCTAGCTATCTTGCTCTTTTTAAATAGAGCTTGCCGTCAGCTGTAGGAGATTGTGCGTGCTGTCTGCGTGCCCTGACCGCAGAATACATCGTTATATCCACCTATATAGCTAGCTATCTTGCTCTTTTTAAATAGAGCTTGCAGTCAGCTGTAGGAGATTGTGCGTGCTGTCTGCGTGCCCTGACCCCAGAATACACCGTTATATCCACCTATATAGCTAGCTATATTGCTCTTTTTAAATAGAGCTTGCAGTCAGCTGTAGGAGATTGTGCGTGCTGTCTGCGTGCCCTGACCCCAGAATACACTGTTATATCCACCTATATAGCTAGCTATATTGCTCTTTTTAAATAGAGCTTGCAGTCAGCTGTAGGAGATTGTGCGTGCTGTCTGCGTGCCCTGACCGCAGAATACACCGTTATATCCACCTACATAGCTCTTCTCTAATTGAGCCATCTGCCATCTGCAGGAGTTAGTGGGTGTTGTGTGTGCCTCCAGCATAATATGCACTACCCAATTGCTGGTTTTCCCATCTCCCTTCAGGCCATTACCATGTCTGGAAGGCCAGCAAGGAGAGGCAGACAGGCGCGAGCCGATAAAAGATGGCAAGCAGGCTCTGTGTCTAGAGACAACAGTGCTGGTCGTGGATACGGTGCATCGTCATCATCAGCACATGGCCATGGGACTCGCTTGTCCTTCTTTTCGGCAGCTGGACATGTTGAGCCGCAACATGCCAAAGACTTGGTAGAGTGGATGACCAAGCCCTCTTCATCCTCCTCATCCTCTCTTACCCAGGCTCAGGGTACTAGCAAAGCAGCTGCCAACGCATCGTCTTCCCTCCTCTCAATGTCATCATCAGTGACTCCTTCCCTAGACCCACCACGTCCTCCTGAGGAGTCTCCTGAACTCTTTGAGCACAGTGTTGGGTACATGCTCCAGGAGGATGCCCAGTGTTTTGTAGGCTCTGATGATGATACTCAGCTAGAGGAAGGCAGTAGCGTGAGGGCAGAGAGAGGGGATGCTCAAGAAGGACAGCAATCTGGCAGTCATGTTCCACAAGCTGCAGCATACTGCCAGGTTTGCTCCAGCGATGAAGAGGGAGGGGATGATGAGGGCACTGACTCCACATAGGTGCCTGGTAGAAGAGAGGAGGAGGAGGAGGAGGCACATGTCCAACGAGGCAGGATGCCCTCCGGGGGCCAGCTTAGGGGCAGCACATCGACTGAATCACCCCGCAGAGCTCCGCCTGCGCATTATTCTAAAAGTCCTTTGGTGTGGGCCTTTTTTGAGACGAGTGCATCAGATCGCACAGCTGCTATTTGCAACATATGTCTCAAGCGTATCTCGCGTGGCCAAAACATCAGCCGCTTGGGCACCACATGCTTGACCAGACATATGTTGACCTGCCATGCAGCTCGTTGGCAAGCGTATCTCAAAGACCCACACCAAAGAACAAAGCGGACCTCTCCTTGCTCCTCATCAGCTGGGATCTCCAACCCCACTAGACCTTCAGTCCTCTCTGAAACCTGCTCTGAGAGGAATGAAGGTGTAGAATTAGGTGTGTCACAGCCAAGTGCTTCTGGGCACTCTGCTTGCAGTACACGCACGTCCGATTATAGCAGGCAAATGTCCCTGCCCCAGCTGCTGGACCGCCGAAAGAAGTTTACTCCCAGCCATCCACATGCCCAGCGGTTGAATGCTAGCTTGGCTAAATTGCTAGCACTTCAACTGCTGCCTTTTCAGTTGGTAGACTCGGCCCCCTTTCGTGAGTTTGTGCAATGTGCGGTTCCTCAGTGGCAGGTCCCCAAACGCCACTTTTTCTCATGTCCTTGCCTCGCTGGACAGGGCGGTCAGCGGTAAGGTGCATATTACCTCTGACTCATGGTCCAGCAGGCATGGACAGGGACGTTACCTGTCTTTCACGGCCCATTGGGTCACTCTTCTGGCAGCTGGGAAGGATGCAGGACAAGGCGATGTAGTGTTGGAGGTTGTTCTGCCACCACGCCTCCAAAATGCTACTATTGGTTGTGACACACCTCTCTCCTCCACCCCCTTCTCTTCTTCTTCCTCCATGGCCTCTTCCAGTGCTCTGTCCTCAGAACCAGCGGTGTTCCTTAGGCGTTCCAGGGGCTACGCAAGTACGCAGGAAAAACAATGTCATGCCGTGCTTGCGCTGGTTTGTTTGGGGGACAGGAGCCACACTGGGGCAGATGTTTTGTCAGCTCTGCAGGGGCAGGCCGAGAGGTGGTTGACGCCATGCCAGCTTAAGCCAGGAATGGTGGTTTGCAACAATGGCACCAACCTCCTCTCCGCCCTCTGACAGGGACAACTGACCCATGTGCCCTGTGTGGCTCACGTCCTTAACCTGGTGGTGCAGCGGTTCTTGGGCAGGTACCCGGGCTTACAGGATGTCCTGAAGCAGGCCAGGAAAGTCTGTGTGCATTTCCGCCGATCATTTAATGCTTGTGCTCGGCTGGCTGAGCTCCAAAAGGAGTTGAACCTGCCCAAGAACCGCCTTGTATGTGACATGCCCACCAGGTGGAACTCAACGTTGGCCATGCTGCAGCGGCTGCACATGCAGCAGAGGGCCATCAATGAGTACCTGTGCGACTACGGCACCAGGACAGGGTCAGGGGAGCTCTGTTTTTTCTCACCACGCCAGTGGGGCATGATCAGGGATGCATGCACTGTCCTGTCACCGTTTGAGGAGGCCACAAGGATGGTGAGCAATGACAGTGCATGCATCAGTGACACTGTACCTCTTGTCCACCTCTTGGAGCATACGCTGCGTGGAATAATGGACAGGGCACTTGAGGCAGAACAGAGGCAGGAAGAGGACTTCCTTGCCTCTCAAGGCCCCCTTTATCCAGAGGAGGAGGAGGATGATTGTGTCAGCATGGAGGTGGAGGCTGGCACTCAGCATCAGCAGCAGCAGCAGCAGCAGCAGTCTTGTAGGGATGATTTACAGTCCCAAGAAACCCGTGGACTTGTACGTGGCTGGGAGGAGGTAGCTGCAGATCATGTTGTCCTTAGTGACCAAGAGGACTCCGGACCGAATGGCTCAGCTAACCTACGCTGCATGGCCTCCCCGATCCTGCAAAGCCTGCGGAAGGATCCTCGTATTCTTCGGATCAAGGAGAGGGACCATTACTGGCCACTCTCCTTGATCCATGGTACAAGGGTAAGGTTGCCGACCTTATCTTGCCATCGCAGAGGGAGCAGAGGATGAGACATCTCCGGGAGAAAGGTCTGTGCAACGCGTTCCCAGGGACTGGGAGGTTACAAACTCCTGGTCCTGGACAACGTGTTGCTAAGGCATCAGTCAGAAGGAGCGGTGGAGAAGGTGGCCGTCTGACCGATGCGTTCAGACAATTTTTTAGTCCGCAGCCCCAAGGTGTGATCGGTTCCAGCAACCATCGCCAGCGTCTGATTTACATGGTGCAAGAATACCTAGGGGCAAGGTCAGACTTGGGCACCTTTCCCACCGAAAATCCTCTGGCTTACTGGGTCTTGAGGATGGATCACTGGCCAGAGCTTGCACAGTATGCAATTGAGCTACTGGCCTGTCCTGCATCCAGCGTTCTTTCGGAACGCACCTTCAGTGCTGCTGGTGGCTTTGTTACCGATCACAGGGTGCGCCTGTCCACCGACTCAGTTGATCGACTGACCTTCATCAAGATGAATCAGTCTTGGATCACCCACAGCTACCAAGCACCTGAAGCTAATATAACCGAATAATTTTTTTGGAAATATCACATCCCTTGAAGACTGCCTATGCTGATGCTGAGTGGCTGTCCTGTTATGTTGATTGTCTATCCCCTTCCTCCTCCGCTGATATGTTGGAAGAACATTTTTGGTTCTGGGTGATGCCACCAGCCCAATTTTTCAGCCCCTGTTTAACAGGGGCATTTAATTACAATTTTTGATGCAATGCTTTGCAGCAGGGCTCATTCCTGCACCACAACTAGAGTATATGGGAGAGGTTGCAGTGTGGTGGCACCAGCACCAGCAGCCCAATTTTTCTGCCCCTGTTTAACAGGGGTGTTTAATTACAATTTTTGATGCAATGCTTTGCAGCAGGGCTCATTCCTGCACCACAACTAGAGTATATGGGAGAGGTTGCAGTGTCGTGGCACCAGCACCAGTGCCAGCAGCCCAATTTTTCAGCCCCTGTTTAACAGGGGCATGTAATTACAATTCTTGATATGATAGTTCACAGGAGGGCCCGTTCCTGTGCCCACCCAGAGTAACTGTGAGGACTTATAGTGTTGTGGCACCCGCACCACAACCACCAAAGTTCAATTTTTCTACCACTGTTCGACAATGGCATGTAATTACAATTCTTGATATAATCGTTCACAGCAGGGCGCTCCAGCGCCCACCAAGAGTCACTTTGAGGGCTTACAATGTTGTAGCAACACCAACACCTTGTTCCGCCATTTCTGCAGAGCATATAGGGCAGGCACCTACTTTCAAACATCCAACTTACAAACGTCTCCTACTTGCAAACGGAAGGAGACAACAGCAAGTGAGATGAAAAAAGACGGACGGCAAAACAAATTATACAGGGGTGATAACCCTTCCCTATGTTTTCCAAAAAGCTTAAAAATTGATTTTTTGACTGGAGCTTCACTTTAAAAATGTACCAGTTGAAAATTACAAACAGATTCTACTTAACACAACAAACCTACACAGTCCCTGTCTTGTTTGCACCGCCTGTATACTGCTGTTCTGAGTATATAGGGCCTGGGTACCGGGTTCCCCTTAATATCCAGAACCAGATATAACATTAAAACCGCAAGCAATTTTAAATGACGTTATTTCCGTTAAATGTCATTTTGTGCAGGGACTGTTCTAAACACGGGAAACATGTGGCACTTCACAGGCATACTATAGACA
Source organism: Lithobates pipiens (assembly GCF_037356315.1). Lineage (NCBI taxonomy): Eukaryota > Metazoa > Chordata > Amphibia > Anura > Ranidae > Lithobates > Lithobates pipiens. Next base: position 168,862,654 of record NW_027507903.1, on the reverse strand, counting down.
CCCCCCAGGCACGATATTTAAAGGAATATTTCACTTTTTTTTTCACTTTAATCGTCAAAATCAGTGCTCCCGCCAAAACAGCCATTTTTAAAAACATTTTAGGCATTAACCCATGTCCCCTGGGGCAGGAGCCAGGTCCCCAAACCCTTTTTAGGACAGTATCTTGCATATTAGCCATTAAAATTAGCACTTTTTATTTCGAACGTTCGAGTCCCATAGACTTCAATGGGGTTCAAAAGTTCATATGAATTTACGGTCCGTTCGAAAGTGCTCGTGCAAACCGAACCGGGGGTGTTCGGCTCATCCCTACTCTGCACATATGTACTAGCCCTAGCATAAGCCGTGAAGCTTGAACAATAGAATCTTTCATAGTATCCACTGTGAAACATAGTGCCTCTGATATGCCAGCCATTTGGTGAGCCTACTGATCCAGAATAATTTTGAATACTCTACAAACTGGTCCTTTATAGACTGAGATACTCCAATTGCCCCTGGCTGAACGACTGAACCTGCAAGTGCAATGTTGTTCTTAAAAATAAATTCCAACTTTTTATCTGTTGGATCCTTCAACATTTGCGCATTGTCTAAAGGACAAGTCAGGCTTTTGTTTACTGAGGATATAGCAGCATCAATTGCTGGAATCCCCCATTTCTTATAGAATTCCTCCTTCATAGGATAAAGTATAGAAAACTTTTTTGGAGGAAAAAATGTTTTATTTGGGTGCTCCCATTCAGAATACATCAGCTTTTTTCAGCCATGAATGGATAGGAAAAGTATCAACAGATTGGGGAGGCTTTAGTCATCCAAAACCACAGGTGGGCTTATCGATTGACTGCGTTACAGGCAGCAAAAAAGTTGAGCAGACCAATTTAGTAAGGGAGTTTACCAACAGTCTCTCCTGTGAGGCTGATCCCTCCATATTAGGATCTTCAGAAGAGGAGTCATCAGCCTCTTCCTGATCTCTCACCCCTTGTTCCTCAGTATTAGGGTCCTGAGCAATGGACGGGGATCTGCTACGCTTGGGCCCACTGTGGGAAGCCAATAAAGCATCAATCTTCTGTTCCAAACATAAAATGGTAGAAGAAAAAAAACCTCCTGAGTGATATATGTAGGGACTGAAGTGTCCAGAGCTGCTACAACACCAGTCCCCCCTGACAGCTCACTCTGACCGGCCACAACACTCTCAGAGGAGGATGCCATCTTTTTAGACATGGATTTAGGTTGTTGTCGTGAAACAATTGATCCTCTAGAACCCTTTCGCTCATAATCTGATGCACAAAGCAATGCACAGAAGGAATGCATACACTGCTAGGTATATAGTCCAGCAATCGCTGCTATTAATGCCCAGCCTGATGCAGTAGTAAAAAAATGTGCCAAAGGAAATGCCTGTGTCACCAAACCTGTTAATGCCACCTCTTTGCTCGTGTCCCTCCACAGCCTGCAGTAATACACAATTTGCTTTTAAAAACTTGCCTCCTCATTTTTGGGCATTGAAGAATGCTGATGCCGCTAAGTCTTGCCCCCCCCCCCCCCCTCACGTTGTCTATGGCACCTCTCTTTTTTTTTTTCTTTAAAAGCAAGGGTTTTCCCACGAGAGCAGCGGACTACAGGTCCTCTCGGACCGAGAGACACCATGGTGCGCTGATCACACTTGTACCTGTCTTTTTTTTTAAACAGACTCTGAGCACTCCTACCCCACAAAGGGGAGACTATCAGCACAGGGGGGTGATAAGCGGGGAGAAAACCCCCCCCCCCCCTCAAGTTTACCGGAGGTCCTGCTGTCTGGTTGGAGGAGGAGGAAGCAGCTCTCTGACACGACGCTGTTTCCAGCATGAGGTGGTAAGTTCTCAATACAGCCCCCAGTGGTGACACATAGGCATGACAACCTTTTACAGATGGTAAAAAAGGAGACATTCATAAGAAAATTCAAAAGATTTCTTAGGAAACTCCACTTACCTTTCCCGTCGCAGGGTTTTCTGTGGTAAACCAACAGACCCAATCTTTACCCTTCATGTGGGTCCCATTAAACCTTCAGGAGCTGGGGATCCTAGAGGAAACCCACAATCCTGGAACTGCAACAGCACCCTGTCAGTAAAACTTTATGGCCTTACCACCAAAAGTACTGGATTCCAGGGTCCAGCTCTCTAAAAAGAGAAGCATTCACAGGCAAAAACCTTGTTTATTCAGATACAAGGCCCAGGTACCATTCAATTTGTCCAGAAGAGACACTTTGAATGGATCCGGTCAGCATGGCTAGCCCCAGCAAAGATTTCTCTAGTGGAGCTCAGCACAGCACATCTTTACTTGTGACCAACACCTTAGACACTGAGTACAGTTACTCCCAGTAGTGGGAGGGGTTATATAGGGAGGGCACTTTTTGTCTTAGGGCGTGCCAGTGTCCATCACCTGAAGGTGGCCTATAACTCACATAGTAAAAACGATGGCTCTGTGTCCCGTGATGTACAAAAAGAAAACCTGTTTTTAACTTGTAAACAACAAATCTCAGAACGAGGCTCGGTCCTTAAGCGGTTAAAAATACACAAAAACAGGTGAGGTAATCAAAAGTTTTGAAAGAAATCAACGTAATCAACAGCAATAGATAATGGCCTTAACTGAGGGAAGTTTGTAAACAATACAAAAGTGCACACTATCTGTAGTTATAGACTTTTAGCTGCAGTTCCAGTCCCTGATTCTCCTCTTCTTCACCTTCATCCATCACTTAAAAGTTCTTAGTACTCCCAGTTTAAGAGCTTCAGGTTGTAGTTCAGGAAACACAGTCTCTCTGTATTTTCTCCTGTGAGCCTGCTTCTCTTCTTGTCATAGATGATCCCAGTCTCACTGAATACTCTTTCACTGGGAACAGAAGAGGCAGGTGGACAAAAAACACAGAGGACAGTCAGGAGTCTCAGGACACTTATCCGCACTTATCTCTCTATCTATGGCCGGAACGATTGCTGGCCGGGTATAGTGTAGCAGCTGTGCCGCTGTGTTAATTGGCCTAATTTGCATAATAATCAGCTGATGCCAATTTCTTAAAAGTAGGATTTTTTCATCATACTTACCTGTAAAATCCTTTTCTTGGAGTACATCACGGGACACAGCGCAACCATAATAATGACTATATGGGTTATACGCCACCTACTGGTGGTTGGACACTGGCAGATAGTCAAATAGGAAGCCCTCCCCTATAAAACCCTTCCTACACAGGAAGGACCTCAGTTTTGTAGCAAAGCAATGAATAGCCCCCTAAAAATGGGAGGGACCTCTGTGTCCCGTGATGTACTCCAAGAAAAGGATTTTACAGGTAAATATGATGAAAAAAATCCTATTTTCTTTATTGTACATCACGGGACACAGAGCAACCAGAATAATGACTATATGGGATGTCCTAAAGCAATGCACTTGATTGGAGGGGGACACAATCACAGAAACTGCCACCTGAGAAGGACTCCTGCCGCCCAAAATATACTGCCGCCAAAGCAGTATCCTCCATGGCTCTGATATCTATCTGGTAAAATTCTGTGAATGTATGAACAAAAGACCATGTAATGGCCTTAAATCCTGAGCCACCGACACCTGATGGTTGTCAGAAACCATGAACCAGACCGAGACAGAAGTACAATTAAATCACACTTGTTTATTAATAAAAAATAAAAAGGTAAATAGAGTAAGCGTAGTCAAAGCATAGCCAGAGTCCGGTAACCGGATCGAGTAGTCAGCCAGTCCAGAGTTCAATAACCAGATCGGGTAATCAGCCAGGCCAGAATTCAGGGATCCAAGTGGAGCAACAGCAAGCAGGATAAGGAGCAGAAGGGATGTCAGCAAGCCAGTCTTTAAACAGAACCGCAGGAGATGATTTCTTGTAATGTGACCAAGGCGAAGGCAGAGATGAAGTGAGCTGGACAGCTTTAACCAGTTGCCGACTGCCGCACGACGATGTACGTCGACAGAATGGCACGGGCAGAGATATGGGCGTACCTGTACGTCCCTGCCTTCCGATCGGGCCCCCCCCGGTGCCAGCGGCGGGTCAGAATCCGTTCAGGAGCGATCCGGGATGAGGGGGCGGCCATTCGTTCATGGCCACCCCCTCGCGATCGCTCCTGACGAATGGAAGTGCAGCGTGACATCACTTCCTCTCCTGTAATGTAAACACAGGCAGAGGAAGTGATGTAATCTCTCCTCCGTGTCGGTATTTTTTGTTCCGGCACCGAGGAGAGAGGATCGGTGAGTTGCACCAACACTACACAATACAGTAGAACATGCCAGGCACACTCTCACCCCCCCTTCACCCCCCGATCACCCCCCCAATCACCCCTGCACCCCCAGTCACAGTGACACCAATTGCATTTTTTTTTTTTTTTGCATTGGTGTCATTTGTGACTGTAATAACTGTTAGGGCAGTTAGGGTTAGCCCCCTTTAGTTCTAGGGTACCCCCCTAACCCCCCCAATAAAGGTTTAACCCCGTGATCACCCCCCGTCGCCAGTGTCACTAAGGCTGGGTTAACATTGCAGCGGTTTATGAGAACGGATGTGATTCGCACCGCACTGCAGTGCAAATCACATCCGATCTCTGTGCGATTCGAGTTCAGCCATACAGATAGTATGGCTGAATTCGCATCGCACCCGCCGCACCCGCCGCAAAGTCGCACGGGACCCTTTTTTTGGTCCGCAGCAGAATCGGATCGCATGGGTGTTCACACCATGCGATCCGATTCCTGTCCGAGTTTGCAGATCGCACTGCGATATGCGAACTGATCTGGGGGTGTCATTAACATTTCACTGACACTCCCAGCAGTTCACATAGGGCAGTGTGATGCGGGAACCCGCCGCGGATTCGTGGCGTTCCCGCATCGCTCCAGTGTGAACCCAGCCTAATAAGCGATCGTTTTTCTGATCGCTGTATTAGTGTCACAGGTGACGCTAGTTAGGCAGGTAGGTATTTAGGTTCGCCGCAGCTTTTTATAGCGCCAGGGACCCCCATATACTACCGCATAAAGCCCCCTGATTGCCCCCTAGTTAACCCTTTCACCAGTGATCACCGTATAACTGTTACAGGTGACGCTGGTTGGTTAGTTATTTTTTTATAGTTTCAGGGCACCCGCCATTTATTACCTAATAAAGGTTTAACCCCCTGATCACCCGGCGGGTGATATAAGTTTGAGGGTCAGATAAGGTCTGCGTCGCCCCAGGCAGCGTCAGGTTAGTGCCAGTACCGCTAACACCCACGCGCAAAGTATCTGATCAGATCTATATTAGCGTCGCCAGCAGTTTAGGTTTCCCAAAACGCATTGTTAGCGGGATCAGCCCAGATACCTGCTAGCACCTGCGTTTAGCCCCTCCGCCAAGCCCAGCCCAGCCCACCCAAGTGCAGTATCGATCGATCACTGTCACTTACAAAACACAACACACATAACTGCAGCATTCGCAGAGTCAGGCCTGATCCCTGCGATCGCTAACAGTTTTTTTTGTAGCGTTTTGATACAGTCGCAGACAGCCTAGGTGCTTTTTTACCTGTGAGTCTCACTAGTGTACCCCTAAATTTAGGGGTGTCTACTTTCCAAAATGGGGTCATTTGGGGGGGTTTTGTGCCATCTTGGCATTTTATGGCCTTCAAAACTGCGATAGGTAGTGAGGAGTAAAATCAAAAATTTACACCCTTAGAAATCCTGAAGGCAGTGCTTGGTTTTCGGGGCCCCGTACGCGGCTAGGCTCCCAAAACATCCCACACATGTGGTATCCCCGTACTCAGGAGAAGTAGCAGAATTTATTTTGGGGTGTCATTTCACATATGCCCATGGCATGTGTGAGCAATATATCATTTAGTGACAACTTTGTGAAAAAAAAAAAAAAAAGTTTGTAATATTCCCGCAACTTGTGGCAAAATATAAAATATTCCATGGACTCAACATGCCTCTCAGCTAATAGCTTGGGGTGTCTACTTTCTAAAATGGGGTCATTTGTGGGGGTTTTGTGCCATCTCGGCATTTTATGGCCTTCAAAACTGTAATAGGTAGTGAGGAGTGAAGTCAAAAATTTACGCCCTTAGAAAGCCTGAAGGCGGTGCTTGGTTTTCGGGGCCCCGTGCGCGGCTAGGCCCCCAAAAAGTCCCACATATGTGGTATCCCCGTACTCAGGAGAAGCAGTAGAATTTATTTTGGGGTGTCATTTCACATATGCCCATAGCATGTGTGAGCAATATATCATTTAGTGACAACTTTGTGAAAAAAAATAAAAATAAAATAAAAGTTTGTAATTTTCCCGCAACTTGTGGCAAAATATAAAATATTCCATGGACTCAACATGCCTCTCAGCAAATAGCTTGGGGTGTCTACTTTCTAAAATGGGGTCATTTGTGGGTGTTTTGTGCCATCTTGGCATTTTATGGCCTTCAAAACTGTGATAGGTAGTGAGGAGTGAAATTACAAATGTATGCCCTTAGAAATCCTGAAGGCGGTGCTTGGTTTTCGGGGCCCCGTACGCGGCTAGGCTTCCAAAAAGTCGACCACATGTGGTATCCCCGTACTCAGGAGAAGCAGCAGAATGTATTTTGGGGTACAATTCCACATATAACCATGGCATGTTTGAGCAATATATCATTTAGTGACAACTTTGTGTAAAAAAAAAAAAATTTTTTTTTGTCATTATTCAATCGCTTGAGGCAAAAAAAAAAAATATTCAATGGGCTCAACATGCCTCTTATCAATTTCCTTAGGGTGTCTACTTTCCAAAATGGGGTCATTTGGGGGGGTTTTGTACTGCCCTGCCATTTTAGCACCTCCAGAAATGAGATAGGCAGTCATAAACTAAAAGCTGCGTAAATTCCAGAAAACGTACCTTAGTTTGTAGATGTGACAACTTTTGCGCAAACCAATAAATATACAGTTATTTACTTTTTTTTTTACCAAAGACATGTGGCTGAATACATTTTGGCCTAAATGTATGACTAAAATTGAGTTTATTGGATTTTTCTAATAACAAAAAGTAGAAAATATAATTTTTTTTCAAAATTTGCGGTCTTTTTACGTTTATATCGCAAAAAATAAAAATCGCAGAGTCAGTCAAATACCTTTAAAAGAAAGCTCTATTTGTGGGAAAAAAAGGACGCAAATTTTGTTTGGGTACAACATTGCATGACCGCACAATTACCAGTTAAAGCAGCGCAGTGCCAAATTGTAAAAAGACCTCTGGTCATTGACCTGCAAAATGGTCCGGTCTGAAAGTGGTTAAGTAGGCAGGTCAGACGAGCAGGATCAGGAACAGCTGGTAACTGTGGAGGGAGATGAGAGCTGGCAATTAGCCGACAGCTGAGCAGCCAGCCCAGAGAAGGAAGGGCTAAGCCAGCCCTGACAGTAGTGGTGGATGGCCCAAGATGCCACCACACACCCGGTAGCAAGCGCTTTTACTAAAAAAAGGGTGGGGGACCTTGCCCTTTCAAGCCATAGGCTTGAATAATTAACTGGCAAATCCAATGAAAATAGGTAACTTGGATGCCTCCTGCCCATCCTGGGCTCTACTGGCAGCACAAAACAGAATTCCTGACCTGTACCGACAAATCAAGTAATTCTGACTGCCAGAACTACCTCCAGAGTATGCAGTGATCTAACTCCTGCCAACTGAGGATCAGAAGAGAAAGCAAGACATAGTGACCCTATTCTAAGCAAAAAATGGATGAGGACGCAACATCACCTTATGATGTGAGACCAAGAACGTTTCCTTGCATGAAAGAGCCGCCAATTCTGACACTCCACTTGGTGAAGTGATAGCCACCAAAGGAGACACTTTCTGAGATAAAGGACCAACAATATCCCCTGATTGATTCAAAAAGTGACCTGTGCAAGTGACCAGATCATAGTCAAGTCCCAAGGACAAAAGAATGGCCTGAAAGGCGGGACTGTCTCTGTTACATGCTGTATAAAGTATGAATCAAGAAGTGGGGAACAACGGACTCTGGAAAAAAAATTTATAGGGACGAACTCTGACCCACCACAGGCAAAAAATATTTACAAGTCCTGTAATTGAAGTTCCCTGAAGCTGGCTTCCAGGGGCTCAACAGTGCTGAGATACAGGACTCAAGACCGCTGGACTGGGGGTGTCCAATGAGCGACCTCCGCAAGACTCGCTATATCAGTGTACCATGCCCTCCTGGGCTAATTTGGCTAACATTATTATTATCAGTCGAAGCAGAGGGAAAGCGTCAAATAAGGAACAACTCATTCCTAAGGCGTTATCAGTGCATCTACCCCTATTGCCAGTGGGCACCTCAATCTGGACACAACCTGACCCAACATGTTGTAGAACTTAGAATCTAGTAGATTCACTCACAGAGTTCCCCCTGCCACTATTCTATACCTGGAATTTGCACTGAAGATACAGATGTGCTGTCCCAGACAGAACGCAATTCACCTTCCTTAGCGGCATGACTCCTGGTGCCGCCCTGGTGGTTGATATATATGCCCCTGCAGAGGCTTTTCCAGATAGAACCTACAACTGGTTTGTACCATAATCTAGAGCAAGTCGTACTGGCCAAAAGATCCAAGACATTTATGGGTAGTATTCTCTTCTGTTGAGACCAAGTCCACTGAACTGTAGCCACCCTCAAACCAAATGGAGAAACTGGCATCAGTGATTATTATCTTTCAATAGCTGAAAGGAAGAATTCAACCTTTCTAGATTCCAAACCATTAACCACCAATCTTTAGCTGTGCAAGACCCCGGCAACAGAGCCCTCCGGCAATCCAATGCCTGGATCGTCAAGTTCCAGATAGAGAGAATGATCCTCTCCAAGACCTGGAGTAGGACTGTACATAAGCAATGTGCTTCGACCTAGATACAGCTTCCTACTGTAAAATGTATTGATGGAAAATCTGGACCAACTGTTTCCTGAGCAAAGGTTATTGAGGTATACTGAAATTGACCTCAGAATCTGTGGCCAGCCCGAAGGATGGTCACAAAAAAGAAAACAGACGACTTTCCACTGCAATTACAGGAATCTTTGATGAGGCTGGAAACAACCCAGAACATGAAGCTGTGCATTTCCTGATTATTATGGGCCCCGCAATCTACCTCTTGCAGAGAGATCATCACTGAACAGACCAAGCCTATCTTAAAAAGAAGGATGCCAAGCAGATTAAGATCTAAAGATATACCTCATGTCCCTATTCAGTTTTGAAGCTGCTACCATTTCATTGTTTTACAATAATGAGTCCATAACTTTTGCTCCAAGGAAGGAGCAAACCATCTCAGAGACTGTTCTAATATCTTATGGTCTGAGATACTCCTAAATACAGCAACCTCAGATGTCTCCCTCACTTACGAGGGAAACCTGGGCAATCTCCCTTCCAAGTACTAACCAGGCTTGATCAGAGATCAGGTGCCACAGTGGCTCAGATCACCCTGATGCCATTGGTCCAACAGGAGATGTGAACATTGCCAGACCACTGAACCTGGATGGTGTACATACCTCAGTTTAGGCTAATACGTATTCTTCTTCATATTTTTGGTAAAAAACGCAATAAGCCTCTATTGAAAGGTTTGCACAAAAGGTATAGCATCTACAAAATAGGGGATAGTTTTATGGCATTTTTATTATAATTTTTTTTTTTTTTTTTTTTTTTTTACTAGCAATGGCGACGATCAGCGATTTTTATCAGGACTGCGACTTTATGGCAGACGCGATTTTGGGACCATTCACATTTATACAGCAATCAGTGCAATTAAAAATGCATTGATTACTGTGTAAATGTGACTGGCAGTGAAGGGGTTAACCACTGGGTGGCGCTGTAGGGGTTAAGTGTGTCCTAGAGAGTGTTCTAGGGCGTGATTCTAACTGTGGCTGGGGGGGCTCTGTGTGACACGACACTGATCAACGCTCCCGATCGCAGGGAGTTGTGATCAGTGTCAGTAGGCAGAACGGGGAAATGTTTGTTTACATTAGCATTGCCCCTGTTCTTCCTCTCTGTGAGACATTCGCGGGTATCTCCACGGACCCGTGATCACGCTCATGAAGCTCCCAACATGCGCTCGCAAGCCGCCTCTTAAAGGGCAACGTACAGGTACGTGATTCTGCCTGTACGTGCCCTTCTGCCGCAGTATATCTGCACGATATTGTTGTCCTTAAAAGGGTTTGGGGACCTGGGTCCTGCCCTTGGGGACATGTATCAAGTGATTTTGAGCCAGGGCTTGACAAATTTTCTTAGAATCTAGGAGCCAGCTGAAAAAATTAGGAGCCAGTTATTTAAATCCTCTGCCCAGTGCCCAGAACTGCATGTCTGGGGCATCGGACAATAAGAATTGCTCATGCCTGATGCCAAGAGAAAAAGACCATATTTAAAAAAATATATATCAACTTTTGTTTTGTTATAAGATTTTGCAAATACGTTTTTTTTCTCCTTCACTGATGTGCTTTGATAGGCTGCACTAATGGGCACTGATGGGACGGCATTGAGGTTGGAACTGATGGGCACTGGCAGGTGGCATTGATGGGCACCAATAGGCAGCACTGAGGTGCCACTAATGGGAACTGGCAGGTGGCACCGATGGGCAGCACTAGCAGGTGGCACCGATGGGCAACATTGGCAGGTGGCACTAACTGGCATTGGCAGGCTGCACTAACTGGCAGGTGGCACTGTATTGCACTGGCAGGTTGCACTGCTTGGCACTGGCAGGTGGCACTAACTGGCAGGTGGCACTAACTGGCATTGGCAGGTGGCACTAACTGGCATTGGCAGGTGGCACTGGCAGGTGGCACTAACTGGCAGATGGCATTGACAGGTGGCACTAACTGGCATTGGCAGGTGGCACTGGAATGCACTGGCAGGTGGCACAGATTGGCAAGTGGCACTGGATTGCACTGGCAGATGGCACTAACTGGCACTGGCAGGTGGCACTGACAAGTGGCACTAACTGGCAAGTGGCAGGTGGCACTAACTGGCATTGGCAGGTGGCACTGGATTTGCACTGGCAAGTGGCACTGGATTTGCACTGGCAGGTGGCACTGGCAGATGGCATTAGCATGTGGCACTAAATGGCATTAGCAGGTAGCAATAACTGTCACTGGCAGGTGGCACTTGGTAGCACTGGATGGCACGTGGCACTGAAAGATGGCATTGGCAGGTGGCACTAACTGGCATTGGCAGGTGGCACTAACTGGCATTGGCAGGTGGCACTGGATTGCACTGGCAGGTGGCAATAGGTGGCACAGATTGACAGGTGGCACTGGCAGATGGCACTAACTAGCACTGGCAGGTGGCACTGGATTGCACTGACGGGTGGCACTGGATGGCACTGGCAAGTGGCACTAACTGGCACTGGCAGGTGGTACTAACTGGCACTAGCAGGTGGCACTAACTGGCAGGTGGCACTGGTTGGTACTGGCAGGTAGCACTGCTTGGCACTGGCAGGTGGCGCTGGCAAATGGCATTGGCAGGTGGCACTAACTGGCATTGGCAGGTGGCACTAACTGGCACTGGCAGGTGGCACTGGATGGCACTGCTTGGCACTGGCAGGTAGCACTGCTTGGCACTGGCAGGTAGCACTGGCAAATGGCATTGGCAGGTGGCACTAACTGGCATTGGCAGTTGGCACTGGATTGGCAAGTGGCACTGGATTTCACTGATTGACACTGGCACTAACTTGCACTGATTGGCAAGTGGCACTGGATTTCACTGGTTGGCACTGCCAGGTGGCACTAACTGGCATTGGCAGGTGGCACTGTATTGCACTGGCATGTGGCACTAACTGGTATTGGCAGGTGGCACTTGATGGCACTGGCAGGTTTCACAGCTGATAGTGTAACTGTGAAACTGAATGCTCCCTGCAGTGCTGCACTGTGTGAAACTGTATGGAGAATGAGAGGAGCTGACACATTCAGCGTGATGTCAGAGGTGGGCGGGACCCGGGGGTGGGCGGGACCCGGCAGCTATCCAGCCAATGATTGGGCTGCTTAAGAAAGGGGAGGGGCCACATACACGTATCGGCCCGCCCAGATCCCATCCCATTGGCTGGTGTTGGAAAGCAGGGTCCCGCCCACCCCGACATTCAGCCTCAATTTTGACAGCTCCTCTCTACACACAGTTTCACACACTGCGGCGCTGCTCTGCCAACAGTGTGTGGAGAAGGAGGAGGATGTCAGAGGCTTCTCTCTTCCTGCTCCATCCCGACTACCAGACAGTGCTCTGTGTCTGGAGGCACCAGACTAGTGATGGCCGAACGGTTCGCCCGGCGGTCGTTTCGCGGCGAATTTCCGACTTTCGCCGTCCGCGGGTTCGAACGCCTTTTTCCGTCGTTCGCCCCGGCGGACTTACGTGTTTAATGTATACAAGAACTTTAACCTTTCGTGACACGTTTATCATGTGTTACAGGACAACCAATTGAGACATGACAGCTCATGGACACTTGGACATTCCCCCTAACCTATAAATACACCCGATCCGGTGGCCATTTTACATTCTTTCTTCTGTCACTGTAGGGAAAGGATCCTGTGTGGAGTAGGGACAGAGAAAACGCTAGCTATTTGGTACACAAAAGTTCTTTTCAGGACTGGTATAGGTGTTAGGTCAGCAGCCTGAGTTTCTTTTGTCAGTTTAGATAAAGGGACAGAGCGCTGTATGCTGCTATTTTAGGGACAGCTCAGCCAGATTAGTCTTTCTTCATCATCATCATCATCATCATCATTAGCTGTTACTATCAGGTCCACAAAAGAGCTGTTCCAGCTAATCGTTCCAGCCTACTCTTTTTTGCCAATTTGTATAGGGACAGGCAGGAAGCAGTGTGTCAGGCAGTGAGGATAATTTTAAAGACTTGCTGTTACTATTAGTTCCACAAAGGTTCTTTTCAGGACTGGTATCAGTGGTACGGTAATAGGCTTGTACACGTATAATATTCTTTCTTCCAAATATAGAAAGAATATTATACTTGACTGCTGCCCTTCTGCTGCAGTCTGCTAATCATTCACAACTCACTTGTTCCACAAAGCTCTTTATCAGGACTGGTAACTTGGTCTGTCTAGGGTGCTACGGTACATAGGCTTGGGTGCGGTACAGTCTGCTGTTCTGTAAGGACCGCTATCGGTCCACAATACATAGGGTTGCCGTGCACTACTGCTGACCGCTGCCCTATACTGCAGCAGTCCTTCATTGGTATAGGGACTGACGTACAGTCTGCTAATCACTAACACACAACCTGCTTGGTCCACAAAAGTTCTTATAAGGACTGGTAACTTGGTATAGGGTGCTACGGTACATAGGCCTGAGTGCGTTACAGTCTGCTGTTCTGTAAGGACCGCTATCGGTCCACAATACATAGGGTTGCCGTGCACTACTGCTGACCGCTGCCCTATACTGCAGCAGTCCTTCAGCGGTATAGGGACTGACGCACAGTCTGCTAAACACTAACACACAACCTGCTTGGTCCACAAAAGTTTTTATAAGGACTGGTAACTTGGTATAGGGTGCTACGGTACATAGGCCTGAGTGCAGTACAGTCTGCTGTTCTGTAAGGACCGCTATCGGTCCACAATACATAGGGTTGCCGTGCACTACTGCTGACCGCTGCCCTATACTGCAGCAGTCCTTCATTGGTATAGGGACTGACGTACAGTCTGCTAATCACTAACACACAACCTGCTTGGTCCACAAAAGTTCTTATAAGGACTGGTAACTTGGTATAGGGTGCTACGGTACATAGGCCTGAGTGCGTTACAGTCTGCTGTTCTGTAAGGACCGCTATCGGTCCACAATACATAGGGTTGACGTGCACCACTGCTGACCGCTGCCCTATACTGCAGCAGTCCTTCAGCGGTATAGGGACTGACGTACAGTCTGCTAAACACTAATACACAACCTGCTTGGTCCACAAAAGTTCTTATAAGGACTGGTAACTTGGTATAGGGTGCTACGGTACATAGGCTTGAGTGCGGTACAGTCTGCTGTTCTGTAAGGACCGCTATCGGTCCACAATAGATAGGGTTGACGTGCACCACTGCTGACCGCTGCCCTATACTGCAGCAGTCCTTCAGCGGTATAGGGACTGACGCACAGTCTGCTAAACACTAACACACAACCTGCTTGGTCCACAAAAGTTTTTATAAGGACTGGTAACTTGGTATAGGGTGCTACGGTACATAGGCCTGAGTGCGTTACAGTCTGCTGTTCTGTAAGGACCGCTATCGGTCCACAATACATAGGGTTGCCGTGCACTACTGCTGACCGCTGCCCTATACTGCAGCAGTCCTTCATTGGTATAGGGACTGACGTACAGTCTGCTAATCACTAACACACAACCTGCTTGGTCCACAAAAGTTCTTATAAGGACTGGTAACTTGGTATAGGGTGCTACGGTACATAGGCCTGAGTGCGTTACAGTCTGCTGTTCTGTAAGGACCGCTATCGGTCCACAATACATAGGGTTGACGTGCACCACTGCTGACCGCTGCCCTATACTGCAGCAGTCCTTCAGCGGTATAGGGACTGACGTACAGTCTGCTAAACACTAATACACAACCTGCTTGGTCCACAAAAGTTCTTATAAGGACTGGTAACTTGGTATAGGGTGCTACGGTACATAGGCTTGAGTGCGGTACAGTCTGCTGTTCTGTAAGGACCGCTATCGGTCCACAATACATAGGGTTGCCGTGCACTACTGCTGACCGCTGCCCTATACTGCAGCAGTCCTTCATTGGTATAGGGACTGACGTACAGTCTGCTAATCACTAACACACAACCTGCTTGTTCCACAAAAGTTCTTATAAGGACTGGTAACTTGGTATAGGGTGCTACGGTACATAGGCTTGAGTGCGGTACAGTCTGCTGTTCTGTAAGGACCGCTATCGGTCCACAATAGATAGGGTTGACGTGCACCACTGCTGACCGCTGCCCTATACTGCAGCAGTCCTTCAGCGGTATAGGGACTGACGTACAGTCTGCTAAACACTAATACACAACCTGCTTGGTCCACAAAAGTTCTTATAAGGACTGGTAACTTGGTATAGGGTGCTACGGTACATAGGCTTGAGTGCGGTACAGTCTGCTGTTCTGTAAGGACCGCTATCGGTCCACAATAGATAGGGTTGACGTGCACCACTGCTGACCGCTGCCCTATACTGCAGCAGTCCTTCAGCGGTATAGGGACTGACGTACAGTCTGCTAAACACTAATACACAACCTGCTTGGTCCACAAAAGTTCTTATAAGGACTGGTAACTTGGTATAGGGTGCTACGGTACATAGGCTTGAGTGCGGTACAGTCTGCTGTTCTGTAAGGACCGCTATCGGTCCACAATACATAGGGTTGCCGTGCACTACTGCTGACCGCTGCCCTATACTGCAGCAGTCCTTCATTGGTATAGGGACTGACGTACAGTCTGCTAATCACTAACACACAACCTGCTTGTTCCACAAAAGTTCTTATAAGGACTGGTAACTTGGTATAGGGTGCTACGGTACATAGGCTTGAGTGCGGTACAGTCTGCTGTTCTGTAAGGACCGCTATCGGTCCACAATAGATAGGGTTGACGTGCACCACTGCTGACCGCTGCCCTATACTGCAGCAGTCCTTCAGCGGTATAGGGACTGACGTACAGTCTGCTAAACACTAATACACAACCTGCTTGGTCCACAAAAGTTCTTATAAGGACTGGTAACTTGGTATAGGGTGCTACGGTACATAGGCTTGAGTGCGGTACAGTCTGCTGTTCTGTAAGGACCGCTATCGGTCCACAATAGATAGGGTTGACGTGCACCACTGCTGACCGCTGCCCTATACTGCAGCAGTCCTTCAGCGGTATAGGGACTGACGTACAGTCTGCTAAACACTAATACACAACCTGCTTGGTCCACAAAAGTTCTTATAAGGACTGGTAACTTGGTATAGGGTGCTACGGTACATAGGCTTGAGTGCGGTACAGTCTGCTGTTCTGTAAGGACCGCTATAGGTCCACAATAGATAGGGTTGACGTGCACCACTGCTGACCGCTCACCTATACTGCAGCAGTCCTTCAGCGGTATAGGGACTAAGAGTTTTGTCACAGGGTCATTTAAAAAATGACATGCAGAGGAAGAGGCAGGCCCTTCCGCAGGGGTGGTAGGGGTAGGGCAGGAGCAACAGGCTTGAGCCAAAGTGGGAAGTTGCAGAAGGTGCGTTCAATTACTTTAAAGGATGCACCAGACTTGGTTGAGTGGCTCGCTCAGCCTTACTCTTCTGCACCCTCCTCATCCTCTCGATCTGCACCCTCTTCTTCACTCTCTGCTATGTGCACCCCCAAAGACACTACCACCAACAACACGACCACCACCACCACCACCACATACCTTCCGCTTGAGTCACTGGAATTATTTTCCGATCCATATCAAGAGGACATTTCTGATGCGCAGCCACTCTTGGTATTGGATCAGGAAGAGGAGGTAGCAACAAGCGCTACTCAGCAGTCTGACGCCAGTACCCAGATCAGCCCAAGGAGGAGGTTGGTCCCCGGTGTTGCTGCCTACTCTACTTATAGCGGTGGGGAAGGTGACGTTGATGATGACGTGTCTAGTGATGTCACGTGGGTGCCCACAAGAGAGGAAGAGGAGGGGAGTTCAGAGGGAGATATGGACCAGCAGATAGGGAGGAGAAGCAGCAATGACTTACATTGCACAGCAGGGACAAAGCAGACTGCAAATGTATCAGGAGCGAGTCATCGACCATGTACGGTCACATCTGGCGCTCCCAGGACACCGGCACATGGCTCCGCAGTGTGGGCTTTTTTTAACGTGTCCGCTGCTGACAATAGCGTTGCCATCTGCAATCTTTGCAGTCAACGCGTTAGTCGCGGTAAGCCCAATACTCACCTAGGGACGACCGCCTTAAGAAGGCACATGAGCAGCCATCACCGAGCCCAGTGGGAGCAACGGAACACACAAAGCCACACTGCAGGCTCTCACCGTCCAGCCTCGTCTTCTACTTCTCCTTCTCCTCTCTCCTCACAATTGTCCTCCACTCCACCTTCCATCACGCCAAGCTCACATTTTTCTGCAAAAAGGCAGGCTTCCGTGGGCCTAATGTTTGAGCGTAAAAAAATGATGACGCCGGATAACCCTCTTGCCCAACGGTTGGCGGCTGGCTTGTCAGAACTCATAGCCCGCCAACTACTGCCATATAAACTGGTGGACTCGGAGGCCTTTCGCAAATTTGTGGCCATTGGAACACCACAATGGAAGGTCCCAGGAAGGAAGTATTTCTCAGAGAAGGGCATCCCAGAGCTATATGGCCATGTTCAGCGGCAAGTGAATGTATCTCTGGCACACAGTGTCGGTGCCAAGATACATCTGACCACAGACACGTGGTCTAGCAAACACGGGCAGGGAAGGTATATCAGTTTTACTGCCCACTGGGTGAACCTTCTGACGGCCGTCAAGCATGTAACCCGTGGCACCCGTGTAGATTTGGTTTTACCGCCACGGATTGCATGCAGGCCTGACTCTTCTTCTCCTCCTCCTACTCCATCCTCCTCCCTCTCCTCCTCAGCTGCCTCCTCCTTTTCCGCTGCTAGCGTCTCTTCCACTGCACCGCCCAAGCTCCCCAGAACCTATTCCACATGCCAGGTGAGACGTTGCCATGCCGTGCTGCGTCTGTTGTGCCTGGAAGCAAAGAGCCACACTGGCCCGGCACTCCTTTCAGCTTTGCGTTCACAGGCAGATGAGTGGCTAACACCGCTCAATTTGACAGTTGGTAAAGTGGTGTGTGACAACGGTGCCAATCTGCTTAGCGCATTGAAACAGGGCAAAATCACGCACGTGCCGTGCATGGCACACGTCTTAAACTTGGTCGTGCAGCGATTCCTTGTCAAATACCCTGGGGTCCAGGACATCTTGCGGCAGGCAAGGAAAATCTCGGCCCATTTCAGAAGATCTTACACGGCCATGGCTCGCCTTGCTGACATTCAGCGGCGACACCATCTGCCGGTCAGACGTCTTATTTGCGATTGCCCGACGCGATGGAACTCAACCTTCTATATGCTTGATAGGCTGCTCCAGCAGAAACGTGCAGTTAACGTCTACCTGTATGAACTCTGCGAAAGAAACGGTTCTGGGGAGCTGGGTTTTTTTTCACCGCGCCAGTGGCTGCTCATGCGCGACACATGCAGACTTCTGCGGCCATTTGAGGAGATCACCAAACTGGTCAGTCGCAGCCATGGCGCCATCAGTGACATGGTACCTTATGCCTTCTTTCTGGAGCGTGCATTGCGTCGTGTCATTGATCAGGCTGTGGAGGAGCAGGAGCGGGAAGATGAGGAAGTCGCAATGCTGGATGAATTCCCAGGGGGGGCTACTCTATCTGAGACAAGTCAACAACAGGAGTCTGATGAGGAGTCAGAGGAGGATGGTGCCGGGGCGGATGAGCAGGAGCAAGAAGAGCATGCTTTAAACCTTTCTGGGATCCCTGTTGTGCGAGGATGGGGAGAGGAGAATGAAGAGGACGACATTATCCTGGATGATGAGCAGGAGCCAGGCCACCACACCGCTTCCACTTTAGTGCAAATGGGGGCCTTCATGCTCCAGTGTTTTAATAGGGACCCCCGTATAAAAAGCATGAGGGTCAAGGACCAGTACTGGGTGGCAACGTACTTAGACCCCCGGTACAAACACAAAATGGCGGAAATGTTACCGCCGTCGCAGAGGGCTGTCAGAATGCAGCACTTCCAGGCCTTGCTTCGAGAAATGCTGCATTCTGCTTTTGCGTGCGCTGGCAGAGGAGCAATTCCCACTCCCAGAGAAGGATTTGCGGGTACCAATCCAACAGCGCCTGCAAGAAGAGGCCGGTTTGAAGATGTGTTGGTGACTTCGGATATGAGGTCATTCTTTCAGCCGACCCATCGACAGGTGTCATCCGGATCCAGCATCAGGGAACGCCTAGACCGTCAGGTGTCCGACTACATTGGGTTAACGGCCGATGTGGACGCTCTGAGGAGTGATGAACCCCTAGACTACTGGGTGGGCAGGCTTGACCTCTGGCCAGAGCTTGCCCAATTTGCAATCGAACTGTTGGCTTGCCCCTCATCCAGTGTCCTGTCCGAAAGGACGTTCAGCGCAGCAGGGGGGATTGTGACCGATAAGCGTACTCGCCTAGCTCACCACAGTGTTAACTACCTCACATTTCTAAAAATGAATGAGGCATGGATCTCGGAGGAATTCAACACATGTGATCAGTAGACCATGTATATGTCTATAAACAATTTTTGGAATCAAGCACACAGACCTTCTTAATTCATTTGGCTCACTTCCCTGACCCAAAAAAGCACACCGTACTATATGCCCCTACCCTCCTCTTTGAAGAGGTTGAGCGGTGTCATATTTCTACTGGGGCTGCTTATTATGAGGGGTTCCCACCATCCCTGTGCTGTGCTGACTTCCTCCTGGGTGTTCTTATTATGAGGGGCTCCCACCATCCCTGTGCTGTGCTGACTTCCTCCTGGGGGTTCTTATTATGAGGGGATCACACCATCCCTGTGCTGTGCTGACTTCCTCCTGGGGCTGCTTACGGTGCTGCTGTCAGCGCTGTATGTCACGGAGCTGCTGTCAGCGCTGTATGTCACGGAGCTGCTGTCAGCGCTGTATGTCACGGAGCTGCTGTCAGCGCTGTATGTCACGGAGCTGCTGTCAGCGCTGTATGTCACGGAGCTGCTGTCAGCGCTGTATGTCACGGAGCTGCTGTCAGCGCTGTATGTCACGGAGCTGCTGTCAGCGCTGTATGTCACGGAGCTGCTGTCAGCGCTGTATGTCACGGAGCTGCTGTCAGCGCTGTATGTCACGGAGCTGCTGTCAGCGCTGTATGTCACGGAGCTGCTGTCAGCGCTGTATGTCACGGAGCTGCTGTCAGCGCTGTATGTCACGGTGCTGCTGTCAGCGCTGTATGTCACGGAGCTGCTGTCAGCGCTGTATGTCACGGAGCTGCTGTCAGTGCTGTATGTCACGGAGCTGCTGTCAGCGCTGTATGTCACGGAGCTGCTGTCAGCGCTGTATGTCACGGAGCTGCTGTCAGCGCTGTATGTCACGGTGCTGCTGTCAGCGCTGTATGTCACGGAGCTGCTGTCAGCGCTGTATGTCACGGAGCTGCTGTCAGCGCTGTATGTCACGGAGCTGCTGTCAGCGCTGTATGTCACGGAGCTGCTGTCAGCGCTGTATGTCACGGAGCTGCTGTCAGCGCTGTATGTCACGGTGCTGCTGTCAGCGCTGTATGTCACGGAGCTGCTGTCAGCGCTGTATGTCACGGAGCTGCTGTCAGTGCTGTATGTCACGGAGCTGCTGTCAGCGCTGTATGTCACGGAGCTGCTGTCAGCGCTGTATGTCACGGAGCTGCTGTCAGCGCTGTATGTCACGGTGCTGCTGTCAGCGCTGTATGTCACGGAGCTGCTGTCAGCGCTGTATGTCACGGAGCTGCTGTCAGCGCTGTATGTCACGGAGCTGCTGTCAGCGCTGTATGTCACGGAGCTGCTGTCAGCGCTGTATGTCACGGAGCTGCTGTCAGCGCTGTATGTCACGGTGCTGATGTCAGTGCTCTGTATTACGGTGCTGCTGTCAGTGCTCTGTATCTCCTGCACCCTCTTGTTTGCCTACCCTGGTCCCTGACCTTCCCTCTCCTCCATTGCCTTCATTAGCTCCATAGTCCTGAATTGTCAGAACAATTTCCCAAATAAAAAAAAAATGCTTGTAGTTATCGATCCCAAATTCACCTCATACATGTATTATGCTATTGTCCAGGTGGTGGGACTACGTGCTACCCCCTAATAATTACCCCGTGGCCGCAAATTCGACCTAAAGGTTTGCGAAATTCGCCTCCCATTGAAGTCAATGGAGCCCGCGGCGAACGGTCGTTTTCGCGAACGTTTGTGTCCGTTCGCGTTTCGCGTTCGCGAAACGTCCCGTCGGAAGTTCGTCCATCACTACACCAGACACAGAGCAACAGAGGCACCTGTCAGTGACAAAAACCCAGGCGCCAGGGCACAATTTCTAGTCGCAATGGCGACCTGGCGCCTGGGATTTGTCGAGCCCTGTTTTGAGCAGTGATTTTAATGATGCTTAAAGTGAAAAAATAAAAGTGAAATATTCCTTTAAATATCATACCTGGGGGGCGTCTAAAGTTTGCCTGTAAAATGGCGTGCATTTCCCTTGTTTAGAACAGTCCCTGCACAAAATGACATTTCAAAGGAATAAAAGTCATTTAAAATTGCTAGTGGTTGTAATGTAATGTCGGGTCCCGGCAATAAGGATGAAAATTATTGAGAAAAATGGCATGGGTAACCCCCCAGCCCATTACCAGGCCCTTTGTGTCTTGTATGGATATTAAGGGTAACCCTGCACACAAAATAAAAAAAAGAAAAGGCATAGGGCCCCCAGGCCCTATATACTCTGAACAGCAGTATACAGGTGGTCCACGGGTTACAAACAAGTTAGGGACTGTAGGTTTTTTCTTAAGTTGAATCTGTTTGTAATTTGGAACAGGTACATTTTTTTTAAGTGTAGCTCCAGACAAAAAATAGATTTTGAAGCTTTTTGGATAACATTATCATCACCCCTGTATCATTTGTTTTGCGGTCTGTTCCCCTTATTCAGAAGATTTCACCTCACTTTCTGTCCCAATGACAATTGGATTTTGAAATTTTGGGTTTTTTAGGAAAACAAGGATTGGTGATAAAGTGGAGACGCCTTTTTCCCATATAAACTCTTACAGGAAAGAATTTCCCTTCCTAGGGGTAGATTTCCTCTCATTTCCTGTTGTCTCCCATCTGTTTGTAAGTAGGAGTCATTTCTAAGTCGGATGTTTGAAAGTAGAGGATCACCTGCATATACCATACGGCCTGCCCTATATACCCTGTAGAAATTTGGGCCTTAGGTGTTGGTGGTACCAGAACACTGTAAGCCCTCACAGTTACTCTTGGTGGGCACTGGAACGGGCCCTGCTGTAAAATATTATATCAAGAATTGTAATTACATGCCCCTGTTGAACGGGGTCAGAAAAATTGGGCCTTGTCAAAGAGGGAAATTCCCCCATATGGGATTTTCTAGGCAGCAAATAATAAAAAAAAAAGAAAAAAAAAAAAAGAAAAAATGCTACGAAGGAATAAGAATAGACTTCAATTTTATTGGACAAAATATAAAAAAAACTGAGTATTTTTTTAATAATGAATGTGGGAGGATAATTGGTTACAATAAGAGCTGTGGTAAAGGAGATATAAACATTAAAGCAGCAGCGCAAGTGGGAACATTTGCAACATATAATAATGTACAATAGTAAACTGCTACAATGATGGTAATTCTGACGTGTTTCGACCCCGCCGGGTCTTCTTCAGAGGATTTGTACGCTGTAAAAGCGGTAGCATAAATTGAAGTACATGCAAGAAAAAATACAAAATGTGATATAATAAAATCTGATCACTATAACTACATCATATTATCTTTGTATTTACCACTTGCATCGTGTTGCACAGTGTCTCCTGGACCTATATTGTCAAGGTAGAGTCCCTCATCAGATCCCACCAAAGACCCCCGGCCAGGGGTCAGCAAACCGTCCTGGCGTGGCATACAAGGAGTCACAGCGTTAGGTTCCAAAAATCCCGAGTGGGTAGCCGAGAGCAAGAGGCGCACCTGTGGTTGAGCATCAAATAAAATATCACCTGCATCAGTCTCCTAATTAATATAGACATTGTCAATGTGATAGACATGGGTGTCTAAAAATTAATACAAGAAAGAAGACGAATATGTATCCAGGAAAACCTAAGGGCTACATCTCTGAAGGAGGGGGGGAACGGTACGGGGTAGGGGAAGGAAAAAATGTGGGGAAAGAGAGGGAGGAAGGACAGGAAGGTAGAAGTGGGGAATGCATAGTGGAACAATGGGGGTGAGAGGGGAGTGTAGAAGGACATGGAAAAATGAAGTGAAGGGGGGGGGGGGGGGGTAAAATGGAAAAGGGAAGGAACAAAGGAGAAGAATTTTTTTTTTTTTTTACCAAAAATGGGAAGGGAGAGAGGGGAATAACTGCATAAAATACTATAAGCGCTATAACCAAAAACTAAAAGGCAAGTGTATAGTGCCAAATGTGTATGTGTGAAGAGGAAAAGGAACTAGCTAAATGCAATTGTCTGTGAGTGATGAGTGTGGTGAGAAAAATGGGCAATTAAAGAACTTGCTGGTGCACAATGAGAAGGAAAAAAAAAAAAGAAAAAGGGAGATTAAAGAGTAGTATAAAAAATACCTTCATTTTCCTGGATTATAATTTCCATATGCAGAGACTGCCAGTTTCTGTCTGTCCAGGTTGAGCACTGGGGATCATATGAGGTCCCCAGAGTCAAACAATAAATAGAGCCAACCTACCTCCAATTGGCCAGTTAACTTCTCCACAGGTGTGCTATAGCTCCATCCTCGTGTATGTGTATGTGTGAAGAGGAAAAGGAACTAGCTAAATACAATTGTCTGTGAGTGATGAGTGTGGTGAGAAAAATGGACAATTAAAAAACTTGCTGGTGCACAATGGAAAAAAAAAAAAAAAGGGGGGGGGGAAGTTGAAGTGAAAATGAAATGCAAATGTGAAAAAACAACCGCAAACATTGAAGTGTGAACCAAACAAAACAAAAAAAAGGGGGGAGATCAAAGAGTAGTATGAAAGATACCTTAGTTTCCCTGGATTATAATTTCCATATGCAGAGACTGCCGGTTTCTGTCTGTCCAGGTTGAGCACTGGGCATCATCTAAGGTCCCCAGATTCAAACAATAAATAGAGCCAACCTACCTCCAATTGGCCAGTTAACTTCTCCACAGGTATGCTATATGTCCACCCCCATCGCACCCCATCAGGTGCGAATAGTGTCATAGTGCACTATGCCAGTGAGTCCCCCGGCGTTCCAGAAGAGTTATTCCCGGATCTACCGTCATTTCCACCGCAATTGCGTGGCGCCATGATGTCACACGCGGGACGCCCTGCACGCGCGGGACATCCAAACCCCCACGCGCACGCGAGAGCCCGCACATACAGCCACGGAGCCCGGAAATGATCTGGAATGCCGCTGGCAGGGTAAGCTACACCCCAGATGGTCCTGCCATCTAGTGGGTGTTTAAGGAAGCACAGGGCCCTCGTGCCTCCCCACCCTGCCAGGAAGACAGGCCGCAAACGGGAGTCACCCTCCCCAGACAGAGGCGAATTGGGCCTTTGGTGGTGGTGTGGTGGTGTTGCCACAACACTGTAAGCCCTCACAGTTACTCTTGGTGGGCGCAGGAATGGGCCCTGCTGTGAAATATTAGATCAAAAAATGTAATTGCGCACCCCTGTTAAGCAGGGGCAGAAAAATTGGTCCTTAGGCGGCAGTGGTGGTGACACAATACTGTAAAGCCTCACAGATACTCTTGTTGAGCGCAGGAATGGGCCCTGCTCTGAAATATTACAGCAAAAATTTTAATTACATGCCCCTGTTAAACAGGGGCAGAAAAATTGGGCTTTAGGCACTGGTGCTGGTGCCATAACACTGCAACCCCTCACAGATACTCTAGTTGAGCGCAGGAACGAGCCCTGCTGCTAAATATTACAGCAAAAATTGTAATTACACGCCCCTGTTATACAGGGGCAGAAAAATTGGGCCCAGAACCAAAAATGTTCTTAGAGGCTATCAACATGAACATTGAGGAGGAATAGGATAGTCACTCAGCATAACAGGATAGTCACTCAGCAACAGCGTAGGCAGTCTTCAAGGGATCTCACATTCATAAAAAAATTAATCGGTTACATCAGCATCAGGTGCTTGGTAGCTGGTGTTCCAAGACTGATTCATTTTTATGAAGGTGAGCCGATCAACCGAGTCTGTGGACAGGTGCACTCTGTGATTGGCTACAAAGCCTCCAGCAGCACTGAATGTGCGTTCACGCTGGATGCAGGACAGGCCAGTAGCTCAATTGCATACTGTGCAAGTTCTGGCCAGTGATCCATCCTCAAGACCCAGTAACCCAGTGGATTTTTGGTTGGAAAGTCTCCAAGTCAGATCTTGCCCCAAGGTATTCTTGCACCATGTAAATCAGACGCTGGCGATGGTTGCTGGGACCGATTAGACCTTGGGGCTGCAGACTAAAAAATTGTCTGAACGCATCGGTAAGACGGCCACCTTCTCCACCGCTCCTTCTGTGACTGACCGAAGCCTCAGCAACACGTTGTCCAGGAGGACCAGGAAATTGCAACCACCCAGGCTCTGGAAACGCATTGCACAAACCTTTCTGCAAGGCCTCCCGAATATGTTTCATCATTCGCTCCCTCTGTGAAGGCTGGATAAGTTCTGCAACCTTACCCTTGTAATAAGGATCAAGAAGGGTTGCCAGCCAGTACTGATCCCTCTCCTTGATACCACGAATCCGAGGGTCCTTTTGGAGGCTTTGCAGGATCAGGGAGGCTATGCAGCATAGGTTTGCTGAGGCATTTGGTCCGGAGTCTTCTGGGCCACTAAGGACGACATGATCCGCAGCCACGTAGAAGTCCATGGGTTTCTGGGGACTGAAAACGATCCCTTGAAGACTGCTGCTGAGTGCCAGGCTCCACCTCTATATATACACAATCCTCCTCCTGTGTGATAGGTGGGCCTGCAGGAATACTGTCTGGATACAGGATTATTCCACACAGTGTGTGCTCCAACAGGAGGACAAGAGACAGTATTACTGATGCATGCACTGTCACTGCTCACCATCCTCGTGGCCTCCTCAAATGGTGACAGGGCAGTGCATGCATCCTTGATCATTAGCCACTGGTGCCATACTCGCACAGGTACTCATTGATGGCCCTATGCTGCATGTGCAGCCACTTGCAGCATTGGCAACATTGAGTTCCACCTGGTGGGCATGTCACAGATGAGGCGGTTCTTGGGCAGGCTGCATTCCTTTTGAAGGTCAGCCAGCCGAGCACTGGCATTATATGATCGGCAGAAATGCCCACAGACTTTCCTGGCCTGCCGCAGGAGATTCTGTAAACCTGGGAACCTGCACAAGCACCACCAAATTAAGGACGTTAGCCAAACAGGGAACATGGGTCAAGTGTCCCTGTTGGTGCCATTGTCGCAAATCACCATTCCTGCCTGAAGCTGGCATGGCGTCAACAACCTCTGAACCTGCCCCTGCAGAGCTGCCAGAATATCTGCCCCAGTGTGGCTCCTGTCCCCTAAGCAGACCAACTCAAGCACTGCATGGCATCTTGCCTGAGTGCTTGCGTAGCCCCTAGAATGTCTACGGAGCACCGCTGGTTCCGAGCAGAAATCTGCACAGGAAGAGGGAGTGGAGGAGAGAGGTGTGGCAGAATCACCACTACCAGCATTTTGGAAGCATGGTGGCGAAACAAGCTCCAACATTACTGCACCTCGTCCTGCATCCTTCCCAGCTGCCAGCAGGTTTACCCAATGAGCCGTGAAAGAAAGGTAACATTCCTGTCCATCTCTGCTGGACCATGAGTCAGAGGTAATATGCACTTTACTGCTGAACGCCCTGTTCAACGAAGCCAAGACTTTGCCTTCCACATGCTGCTAGAGCCTTACAAGAAAAAGAAGATTTGGGAACCTGCCAATTAGGTACCACACATTCCACAAATTCTTGAAAGGGGGCAGAGTCTACCAGCTGAAAAGGCAGACGTTGGAGTGCTAGCAATTTAACCAAACTAGCATTCAGCATGTGGATGGCTGGGACCGAATTTCTTTTGATGGTTTAGCAACTGGGGTAGGGAAATTTGCCTGCTACAATCAGATTTAGGTGTACCTAGCAGATTGCCCACAAGTGCTTGGGACACCTAATTCTATACCTTCATTCCTCTCAGTGCAAGTCTCTGAGAGGACTGAAGGTATAGTGGGGTTGGAGATCCCAGCTAATGAGGAGCAAGGAGAGGTCCGCCTTGTTCTTTGGTGTGGGTCTTTTAAGTACTGTTGCCAACGGACTGCATGGGAGCCCGACATATGTCTGGTCAAGCATGTGGTGCCCAAGCGGCTGCTGTTTTGGCCACGCTTGATACGCTTCAGACATATATTGCAAAAAGCAATGGTGCGATCTGCTGCACACGTCTCAAAAAAGGCCCACACCAAAGAACTTTTGAAAAAGCGGGCGGAGTCAGCGGTACCCTTCACATGCTTAGCTCTGCGGTGTGATGGAGTCGGTTAGCTGTCCTTAAACTGGCCCCTGGAGAGCATCCTGCCTCATTGGAGATGTGCCGCCTCCTCCTCCTCCCTTCTATCAGGCACCCATGTAGAGTCAGTGACCTCATCATCCCATCCCTCCTCGCCACTGGAGCAAACCTGGCAGTATGCTGCAGCTGGGAGAACATGACTGCCAGTTTCTTGTCCTTCTTGGGCACCCTCTCTCTCTGGGCTCATGTTACTGCCTTCATCCTCAAACTGGGTACCATCATTGGAGCCTTCAAAACGCTACGAATTTTCCTGCAGCATGTACCCAACACTGTGGTCGAACATTCCTGGGGACTCCTCAGGACATGATAGTGGGGCTAGGGAAGGAGTGATGCCATTGAGCCGATGGAATAGGCTGCTTTGGCAGCTGAATTGGCAGCCAAACTTGTCTTAGCCTGGGTGACAGAGGATGAGGATGTTTTTTTTGATCCACTCTACCAACTCTTCTGCATGTTGTGGCTCAACGCGGCCAGCTGTCGAAAAAAAGGACAAGCGTGCCTCACAGCCACATGTGGAGGATGCATCGTGCCCATAACCAGCACTGTTGGCTGTAGACAAAGAGCCTGCTTGCCCTCTTTTAGTGTCCTGGGAGCGTCTGTCTTTCCTTGGTGGCCTTCCAGACATGCTGTCAAATTTGATTAGCAAAACACCACCTGAAGTTTACTAGAAAAATTACACCAGGAATGGCCTGCAGTCAGGTATAGGCTTGGCTAGACTGGAATGCAGTGGATATATATGTAGGAGACTGAATATATATATATCTTTATGCACTGCAGATCACTGAATCACCTGCCTGCCTGCCTGCAAGTGTCATTGAAAACATACACCAGGAATGGCCTGTAGTCTGGTATAGGCTTGGCTAGACTAGAATGCAATAGATACATATGTAGGAGACTGTTTATATATCTTTATGCACTGCAGATCACTGAATCACCTGCCTGGCCTGCCTGAAAGTGTCTTTGAATACGTACACCGGGAATGGCCTATATCAGTGATGGTGAACCTTGGCAACCCAGATGTTTTGGAACTACATTTCCCATGATGCTCAACTACACTGGAGAGTGCATGAGCATCATGGGAAATGTAGTTCCAAAACATCTGGGGTGCCAAGGTTCACCATCACTGGCCTATAGTCAGGTATAGGCTTGGCTAGACTGGAATGCAGTGGATATATATGTAGGAGACAGTATATATATTTTATGCACTGCAGATCACTGAATCACTTGCCGGCCTGCCTGAAAGTGTATTTGAAAACGTACACCAGCAATGGCCTTCAGTAAGATATAGGCTTGGCTAGACTGGAATACAGTGGATATATATATATATATATATATATATATATATATATATATATATATATATATGTTGGAGACTGTATATATATTTAATGCACTGCAGATCACTGAAACACTTGCCTGCCTGCCTGAAAGTATATTTGAAAACGTACACCAGCAATGGCCTGCAGCCAGATATAGGCTTGGCTAGACTGGAATGCAATGTATATATATGTTGGAGACTGTATATATATATTTTATGCACTGCAGATCACTGAATCACCTGCCTGAAAGTGTATTTGAAAACGTACACCGGGAACTACCTGCAGTCAGATATAGGCTTGGCTAGACTAAAATGCAGTGGATATATATATATATATATATATATATATATATATATGTGTGTGTGTTGGAGACTGTATATATATTTAATGCACTGCAGATCACTGAATCACTTGCCTGCCTGAAAGTGTATTTTAAAAAGGTACACCATCAATGGCCTGCAGTCATATATAGACTTGGCTAGACTAGAATGCAGTGGATATATATGTAGGAGACAGTATATATATATATATCCACTGCAGCTAACTGAATCAACTGCCTGCCTGAAGGATATTAGAAACAGTACTGCAGGAACGGTCAACAGTGAGATCTAGCTAAACTGTATGCTATGCAGTGGATATATATATATATATATATATATATATATATATATATATATATATATGTATATATATATATATATATATATATACCAGTCTAACTGTATATATATTAAATACACTGCAGCTAACTGAATCAACTGCCTGCCTGAAGTATATTAGAAAAAGTACAGCAGGAACGGTCTCCAGTGAGATCTAGCTAAACTGTATGCTATGCAGTGGATATATATATATATAGATATATATATCTATATATATATATACCAGTCTAACTGTATATATATTAAATACACTGCAGCTAACTGAATTAACTGCCTGCCTGAAGTATATTAGAAACAGTACAGCAGGAACGGTCTCCAGTGAGATCTAGCTAAACTGTATGCTATGCAGTGGATATATATATATATATATATATATATATATATACTAGTCTGACTGTATATATATATATTAAATACACTGCAGCTAACTGAATCAACTGCCTGCCTGAAATATATTAGAAACAGTACAGCAGGAACAGTCTACAGTGAGATCTAGCTAACTGAATAAACTGCCTGCTCAAAGTTAAGGAAATTAAATTACACTCTTTCTCTCTCTCTCCACCAGAAACACTCTACACAAGGCCGACGTGCAGGCGGCCTTATATAGTGTGGGGTGTAGACCTAACCCCCTGAGCCATAATTGGCCACAGGCACTCTGCCTGTGGCCAATTATGGCTCTCTTTGCTGACTGCACTGTGATTGGACAAAACATGTCATAGTGGTCAATCATCAGCCAGCAGTGCACTGCGATTACGCAACGCAGTGCATTATGGGGTGTAATGCGCCGCTCGAACTTGGCGCAAACGCCCCATAATGTTTGATTTTTGTTGAATGATTGAACAGCCGATGTTCAAGTCGAACTCGAAGATCATCCCTAATGGGCACAAGTGGCTGCATATGGGGGGTACTAGTAGCTGCATATGACGGCGGCACAAGTGGCTGCATATGACAGGCGCAAGAGATTGGGTCCTGTAAAGGATCACCTTACAGATTTTATGTGAAGGCGAACTTACTCTTTAAGTTTTCCTGACCAAACAAACCTACCTGTACACATATGACAACCTAGAGGAGGGTTCTGCGTGTCCTTGTGGTGACAGGCACTGTATAATGCTGTGTGTGAATCAGCCTTAACAAGAAAAAGGTCTTATCGTGCTTATTTGCATTTCATTTCTAGTGTAATGTGAATGGGTTGTTGTACTAGGAGAGCGCTCACATGTACACAGTGGGCTCTCTCCCATTCTATAATGGGAACTTATACACTGTCCTCCTATATCACCTCATACAATATAGAGGACACCGGCCTCCCCCCTATCGCACACACCACAGCTCCTCTTCCACACACACAGACAACCGTTGACATTCAAACCGAACGGCTCTCCGTTCCTTTTATACACAAACACGGCTCTGACGTCACGAGCACAGCCCTGTCAGGTTAACCCTTCCATTTTCCCCGAAGCTCGTCTTATCTCCCCATCTCTGTCCCTCTCCCGGCAGCCACGGGTTAAGCGGGGTCG